>NW_026622841.1:21762878-23035567 GCF_023065955.2 Ursus arctos
AACTCAATTTGTAAACATTCAATGTATACTCGACTTTTCAGGAGCTCATCTACTGCATACAATGGGATATATCTGCAAGAACTTATTTATCTCCCTCAAACCCCAATTTCTCCAAAAGCATCATCTGCCACATTTTTTTGAGAAAAACGAAAAGATAACAGAGCATCTTGTGCAAGCAGAGAACTAAATGAACGCTAATTGATGAGACTGCCTGACAGTAATGATGAGAATTACAACAATGACAATGGTAAACACGAATTGTCCAAGGTCTGAGAATTAGAGGCAATAACTTTTTATTTGGAGAATAGAGATTTATGATACTCGGCTACTATCATGGTAACTGAGTATTATAAATAGTGTATCCTTTTCCAATTTCTACCTCACCATCAGTGAGAAATGATCATATTAATGCATTCAAAAATTACATATCATAATTTTATCATGATTTACTGTGGCAGAGTATGCTGGTTATTTATTCAATAACTTTTCTTCCTCAACACACCCCCTTCTTCCTAGCTGGCAGTGCCTGCTTCCCCTACAGGGGCTGATAAAGCAAGTTATTTGCTTCCCTCAATTCTCTTTAGCCAGAGCACAGGCAAAACACCTAATGCATCAAGTCTTCAAGAGGTTTGGGAAATAAATTATCCCCCTATATCCTTTGCACAAAGTATGTAAAGGTGTAAAGACAGGGTCAACTAACCTTACAAAATGGTGGAAGGAGTCCAATAATGAAAACCACTATTTCGAGAGAGGTAGACCAGAGAAACAGTATACTCAGGTGGACCAATCTTTGTAAGAGGTGTAAAAGAAGTGTAAAGGAAGGGTTAATTTCCAACTTAATCCTAAATAGCTGAATTAAATACTTATGTTGCAGTTTAATTTGTTATTGATGTTGCCCTCTCCAGATATTGAATGCCACTTGGGAAAGAATCATGACATTTCCAATGTTGTATCCCTGAAACCAAGAATAGTACCTGCAACATCAGAAGTACACAATATATGGTAAGTGAATACTGAATGAAGGCAGAAGGAAATCATACACTGAACTAATTATTATAAAAAAAAAACTGTCCCCTGAAATTATACAAGTCCCTTTAATTGGTCAATGAAGAAAACAGAATATAAAAATACTATTCTAATAATAGAGGTAAAAATTTAAGGTAAGGTATAGAGCATATACAGATTTTTTTTCAGTGCTTTGGTCAATAGCCAGCATAGTAAACAGGTAGAATTGGGAGAATCAGCCTTAAATTCTCATGACAACTTTGTCACATGCAGTAGGTTGGCCCCCCATCTCAGATTCCCAATGGCCAAAAGGAATGATGACTTCCAGATCTGTGACAAGTATCAAATGGGACAGCATGTATGAAAAAAAAACTCTATAATATGTGAGTCTCAATGAAAATAGTCTCTCCAATATAGCTTGGATGAGGGAGTTAAATCTATTCTAATATGAAACTCAAATTATTTTGCTCTTTTTATTTGTTGCTTTAGAGTCATTCAATGCAATCTGGTGCAGAGGGTGAACCACATCTACAACCAGCCAGGAGAAAAATTATTAGGTTTTCAAAAATGGGTCTTCTCCATTCTTGAGGGGAACTATTTTCCTTACTACTAATATTTTGGCCTCCAGTGGGCAGTGTAGATGCTTCCATTGTGCTCAGAGTAGCAATTATGAGACAAAGAGGACTGGGCTTTTGATACCAGGAACATCACATGGAAGCAGGAAAAGTAGTGAGAGTAGAGGCATGGGAAAAGTATGTAGGGGCCTGTGAATTCCAAAGGCTCTAGTCCAGAAGGTGACCTAGGAGGGAGCCAGAACCTGGAGTCGACATGGTAGATGCAGATCTCACCAGCTGACTTCCTATGACTAGAAACTGCTTATGGGCTATAACCACGATCAATGCCAACCAACTGCCTTTACGTGAAAGGATCTTTGCACTGTTCAAGCCTAGTGCTCTCATTAGCTGCTGTCCAGTGGGAGAAATGCCCAAAACCTGACCGGTCTACATTCTTCTTGTCAAGCAACACTGAGGACACTGGTTTATGTGCCCCATGACACACTGGTAGGACCCAAGGGAAACCCAGCCATCTAGAAAACTAATACAAAAGAGAAACAAACTCTGAATAGAGGGAACTGAATTGGGTGGACCAGGGCTGGGTCAATGGAGAATGCATACTATCAGTACACTGCTACATTGCCAAACTCTAATTTTCAGATATATAATTGTAGATCAGTGGGCTAAAAAAGATAGCAGCAGTCCCACTGATTTGTTTTCTAAAATCTTATTGTACTTAAAGTGAATACTGAATAATTTAGCAGCCAGCCCTTCTCTGTCCATTATGTGCACAAATCTCTGCCATTTACCTTTTGTTTTACAGTGACACTGTTTTACATTGCTTTCCACAGGTACCACAAGAGGCTCTACCTTACCTCCAACATAAAACAATGACTTACTAAAACTCATCTCTTGCTTCTAAAATGTACTCCCTTTTAATCGACCTGACACATAGCAATCAAAATAGTTTTCAAATGTCCAGCTCTGTTCACTGATGCCCCCTCTTCCAAAATCCTAATATTTTATCATCAATAAATTTAATATCAAACTACTTGGGATCTGAGCTCCATGTTTCCTGAGATCTCATTTCCATTTCCCTTCATATTCCTTAATCTTTGGCCAAAATCCATCATTTGGTTGTCTGAACTTACCCCATGCACTAGCATTTCTATATCACTGTTCTTTCCTGCTCTCTGGAATACTCTTATTATTCATCCCCACCTGTTGAAATCTTTATTCTTCTTTTATGACTCACTGAATTGCTACCTGCTCCTTTAAGATTTTCCTGGATGTCCTCTACTCATCTCTTTGTCCTATAATTAGAAACCTTACTGCTACAGCATGAACTCCTTGGGATACACGGTAGATGCTCAAAAACATTTACTAAAGACAAGAAATTTGCTAGCTGTCTTAGCCTCAAAAGTGTATGTTCTTAAACTGTATGTACCACATCTTTTAGATAATTTCAACCCCCCCCTTCTGCCCAGTATCTAGCACAGATCCGTGCTCACAGAAAGAGCTTAGTACATGTTTGAGAAATATTGGTCTGTTTCTTCATTTTTCCTCTAACATTTATCACAGAGCCTTCCATATGGCAGGCGTTCAGTAAATACTTGTTCCAAACAGGTAATTCACTATCATCCAAACAATTTAACCACTGCTTAAAAAAAAAAAAAAAAAAAACAAACAGCCAAACAAAACAACATACTAAAATACCTGGGTCATTCAGATGGGACAGAAGCAATATAACTAACAGCATTTTTCAGCCAGATCCTTCCACAGGCGTGGTCACTGTCAGGAAGAATTGCTCCCTGGATGTGTCCTGACAGTGAGCCTTACACCCACCAAACAGTGGCATCATCCATCCCACGAAGGGCTGCTTCTGATGGTTTGTCATATAGAACAGGATGAAAACTCTTTTAAATCTGCTGTTTTCCCCAGCTTGTCACAGATTTCTTTGAAGCATCTGTTCTTTACAAAACAGCGTGGGTTAATTCCAGGTACATACAAGCTTTGTAGAAATTTAGAGGATTTTGTTTGGCCCTCACAACTGCTTCCCTAGGTATCTTCAGTATCTGTCTCCAACGGCTACCATTTCCTGTTCCTAATTTATAAGTTCCCACCTCCACCCCTGTTCTTTAATTAAGAAACTCTTAATTTGTTCATCCTTTAAGAAATGCACAATGTCAACATAAATTCTTTAACTGTGATAGTTACCAAAAAAAAAAAAAAAAAAAAAAAAAGCCAGTCTCTAAAAAAGCCTGGGATACAAGCCATTAGGTCCTGTGATTTGGAACTGAACACATTTGTCTTATTTCCTCTTGCCCTTGTTACTTTCCTGTTGAGGAGCAGTGGGTACTTGTCCATAATTCTGATGAGCTGAATGTAAGAAGTTTCAGAATCCTATTTGATGTTCAAGGAGATGCTGAAGAACAGGTGTCTTAACATCTTTGGAAAGTTTCAAACAAGCATCGGTTTGTATCTGGATATTTAGCTCTTTCGTTTTCATTTTTAATTGCCCACTTAGTGAAACAATCAATAATCCCGAAAGAGTGACCTGCTAACCACAGAGAGGCATTAGTTTACACCTCATTTCCCTCTGCTGTCCTTGGATCCATGGAGACTAAAGGTAGTTTTGGGTTTTTTTGCTGTTGTTGTTACAAGTTTTCAAGTGCCTGAATAAATCTAGCTCGGCACATAATACATAATATAAAATTAATGTTTTAATTACATGATTAAGGGACATATATGTACATATTGAGAGCTTTTATATAGTTTTTTTTTTTTTTAAGATTTTATTTATTTGAAAGAGAGAGAGAGAACAAATGGGTGGGAAGGGCAGAGGGCAGGGGAGAAGCAGACTTCCCCTGGGCAGGGAGCCCCATGCAGGGCTCAATTCCAGGGCCCCGGGATCATGATCTGAGCTGAAGGCAGGTGCTTAACCAATTGAGCCACCCAGGCACCCCTATAGCAGCTTTTTTGTAATTAATTTCAACATAAATATTGAAAAAAATTAGATGGACTCTGAAGATACTAATTTAGAAAACAGATGCTCTCATTTCATGGCATTAATATATTGTGTAATCTTTTATAAGAGAAAACCTAGAAAAAACTTGATGGGATTTATTTTTTCCTAAAATATTTCAGAAAAAAATCACTATAGTCTCAGTTTTTGTCTGCTCATGAGCTGATCCCAGGTTTTCAACAGCATTGGCCTGTCTATTCCAAGTCATTTAATAAATTATTACTAGTTTATTAATTAATACATTACTGCACTGTGAAAATGGTTTGTATGTAATGGTATGATGTAAGCTAATGGCATGACAAAAGGGTATACGCAAGAATGTCATGAGAAGCAAGGCTATAAAAAGCATTTGTGTTGAGTCTAAAATCTAAACAGGGAGCCACTGAAGAAAGCCTGTAAGAACTGGCATATGTATGTAAGACTCAACCTTCTTTTTAAGTGTCATTGACTCATATGTCAGACACCTGAAAAGATTCAGTCCAGAATATACCAATACTTACTTGACACACCTTTTCTTAAAACACTGAAAGAGCTTCTCCAACAACCATTCCCACTGTCCTTTTCTCCATTTTTTGTTAAGAGAGGGAGAAAGTGCACGAGTGGGGAGATGGGTGGTGGGGAGAGGGAGAGAGAGAATCCCAAGCAGGCTCCATGCTCAGCATGGGGCCTGACATGGGGCTTGATCTCATGACCCTAAGATCATGACCTGAACCTACATCAAAAGTCGGATGCATGACTAAGCACCCAGGTGCCCCCTTGTCTCCTTTCTAACTGGAATAAGTTTTGGTCTAGTAGCAAGGTTTCTGTTCCTCTGATGCTAAACTATCTTCAGCCTTAGTGATGTTGAGGGCTCAAAGTCCCCACATCTGTTCCCATAAATGTTGCTTCCGTGCAGGCATGAACATGTGATGGAATCCTTGCCAAATAATTAATTTAACTAATGTCTGCTGACACTGCAATGTTCAATCCACTCCTCTAGGTGCTAGGGGACTACAGTGAGTAAGAGAGACAAATCCCTGCCCCCATGGAGCTCAGAAGGACACAAAGGAGGGGCTGCCTTCCTTTCTTATAGACATTGCTGTAGCTGGGTCTGACACTCAAAAAAGCTGTCACTATCTTGAATCTATGAAGATAAAATAAGGACAAAACCAGCACACCAAGGGTGGCAGTGATAAAGAAAATGGAAAGAATGGAGTTCTAGATAACATAATTAGCATCCAAAGTAACCAACCCTGGAGTCATCCTTCTTCTAGACAAAATATCAATACAAATGGGTTAAGTTACAGCCCCTAAAAAGGGTTGTCTAAATCCTAACTCCCAGTATTTGTGAACGTAATCTTTTCAGAAATAGGGTCTTTGAGGATGTAATTAAGCCAAGGGTCTTGAGATGAGGTAAGTCTGGATTTAGGGTGGGTCCTCAATCCAATTACTGATGTCCTTAAAAGAGAAAAGGAGAGGGAGGTTTGAAATATACTGAGAAGAAGGCCATGAGAAGACCCAGAGAAGAAGGTGGTGTGAAAATGAAGACAGGGATTAGAGTGATGTATCTACAAGTCAAGAAGAGCCAAGGACTGCCTGCAGTCCTGAGAATCTAGGAGAGGTGCGGCACCAATTCTCGCTTAGAGCCTCTAGGAGGAACCTACCCTGTGACACTCTAATTTCAGGCCTCTGACCTCCTGACCCATTGAGAACACATTTATGTTGTTCTAAGCCACCTACTGGGTGGTACTGTGTTACAAAAGCCCCAGGAAATACAATGAAATAAATTATATTTCCTTAACATTTAAGACACTTTGCATCCTCACCATTTAGTCTTAAGACATGGAAGCCAGATCAAATTGTAGTACTCCTTGCCTGAAGTCCCCCAAAAGTCCTTCTTCTCAGTCATATTAAAAGCCCAAGATCCTTTCACTGGCTTCCAGGACCTGTCATGTGCTAGTCCCAGGTAACCCCTCCACTTCTGTCTTCATGCTTCCCTTCACTGCTGCCACATGTGCCTCCTGGCTCTTCTTTGAACACCCCAGAGGTACCTGAGCTTCAGGAACCTTTGCACTGGTTATTCTTTAACCTAAAATCCAACATTCCCTAGTATCTTGACAGTTTCTTTATTCACCTCCTTTAAGGTCTTTGTTCAAATTCCCCCCAATCAGTGAGGTCTACAGACCACTATCACCATGACTACTAACTACCCCTGATCCCCTTATTGAAAATAGAAAACCAGCCCCACCCCACCATGCCAGCGCTTAAGATGCTCCTCACCCCATTCTACATTTCCTTTTTGTCCACTGAGCTTACAGCTTTCTAACATACTCTATAATTTATTTTATTGTGTATTATTTATTGTCTGTCTCTTCTACTACTGGGATATAAACTCTAAGATGGCAGGAATCTTTGGATGGAAAACTGATCTATCCCAAGTACCTAAATGAGTGCTTGGCCCCTTGAAGAGGCTCAGTAAATAACTGCTGAATTAAATGAATGTTTTTGTTTTGTTTTGTGTAGGTTTTTTTGTTTGGTTTGGTTTGGTTTTTTTACTTTTAACCTAACTCATCACCTAAATAACCCTAACCAATATGCAATAGCGTTCTAATCTTTGCAAATATGGGTGAGAGCTCCTCCTAAAACTTCACCCTCCAATTTTCCCTCATTTATTCTCAAGAGCATTTTACATGCCTGCATGAGGTTATGTGGCTATGTAATAAATTAAAATAGCTCAATTTTTTTTCCTTTTATACTCATTTAGGAAAGAAAGGCACTAACACACAAATCCCAGTGCAATTTGCTTTTGCTTTTCTTTCTACTTGACAAGCACAACTTTTCTCAAGCATCCCTATCCTCATGATGTTGCATTAGTCTCTACTAGTACATGCATCTTTCTTGAAATTTGAAATTAATTAGGTCCATCTTGACAAAATTTTCTTTTTATCTCAAAAATCTGAAGATAGCTGAGTCTTGTAAACCAATTACTGCCCAATTGTTTTATTTTGGTGGGCTCATTTGCTAGAATAAGCAATATTGTCCTGCTTTGGGAAGCCATCTGGATCTGTCCATGTAGCTTTGTTTTTTTTAAGACTTATTTATTTTAGACAGAGAATGAGCAGTGGGGGGGAGGAGCTGGAGGAGAGAGAGGAACCTGAAGCAGACTCCCCAGCTAGCGAGGAGCCTGACACGGAGCTCAATTTCAGGACTGTGAGATCATGACCCAAGCTGAAATCAAGATTCAGCTGCTTAACTGACTGAGCCACTCACACGCCCCTGGTCCTGTCCATGTATCTTGAATCCATTTATTACTATACTTTGGAGATGCAGCTCCCATAGCAATCCACATCAAAAACAGGTTTTAAGTAATTTCAGCAAGGTTGACAGTGTTCACTTGGGCCTTGAAATGAATGTGCACATCAATCCTGAAGACTACTTAGTACTGTGTATGTCCAGGTGCATCAAAATAAGAAATACATTTTGTAACATGGCATTCCTTTTTTTTTTTTTTTTTTTTTTTTTTTTTGTGGAAGACTTTTTAGATTAGGTTGTGTCCCTTCAGGATAGATGAGATCAGAAGGGTCCAGAAAAGAGTAATGAAAATGGTTAGGAATGAGGAATAGAAGGGACCTCAAAAAAGATATGAGGACCTTGGTGAAATAGGAATATATACAGAGGAAATGAACATATTTAAAGAAGAATTACTTGTGACTGAAAAAAATGCTAATAATATTCTGGTTTATAATATTTCAATTCATCTTGCATTTATCATTGATAGATTTTTTTTCCAAGGCACAAGCATACTCAAGAGGGACTCTCTTTATGTTTTCTTTCCCTAGGTCATATTAACACATTCCACCAAAGTTTTACCTTGATAAGCATGACCAAAGCTTAGTCCCTAAAGAACCTCTTTGCTTCCACTACAAAGTTTGCCCATAGTAAGGAATAGCACTGATTATAGTGTCTCGTTCTACATGTAATGATACATTAAATTATCTGGATTTGAGGTTTTAAAAATGCATTCAACAAATACACTTGATTATGTATCTGTATGTGTGTTTCTGCTTATAGATACACAGAGAGAACCAGAGAAAATTAAATATAATGGCAAGTTAAGACAGGAATGTTAATATAAGCCCATTGGTTACTCTATAGAATGCATTCTCAATAGGGCATTTATAAATTCTTGGGGCAGGGTAAAAAAAAAGTTTACTCATTTTCTGGAAAAAGTACAGATATATATGACAAACACACATATACACAGTATATATGTGGTACTAAAGTTTCATGGGAGGGGACATAACTGGGTGATTAGGAAAAAAATATACTTTAAAAAGCTCCTTAGGGAGGCAGTATTGAATTTTTAAAAAGGTTGGAAAACTTAAGTGAGTAGTGATTAAAGTTGGGTTACAAAATCCATACTAAAATATTCCTGTTAGGCAAAGCAAAATAGAAAATGTTATAAATGTCAAAATTCTCATAGCTCATGAGACATACCAAATTCTATGAGAAGAAACTGTTTTTTTCTAATTTTGTGTAACAGAAGGTTCTTTTATGTGCCTTTATATAGTAGACTTTCAGTTAGTGAGTTTTTCAGGAGATTTTGTTTGCTTCATTTAATACAATGTCCAAATGCCAATGGTGGAGGTGTGCAGCTGGGGGAGATGAAAACCAGACAAGATAATCCAAGTACACAGCTTCAGGACGGTCTGGTTGAATCCAGGGCTGCAAACAAGACCTCAAAAGTCAATGAATTTCATGTTTTTTTAAATGATTATGCCTAAACACTGTTTCTCTTGACTGAGTGCTTGAAAAAGTCTAGTGGCAGTTAATTTGATTTTATATTCTTTGGTGAGAATCTGGAATGCAGGTATTTAGTGTTGCATAGGTCTTCCCCTCCCCCCACAATGAAAACAGTTTTGCTTTCATATGATTATTTAATCATACACCCTTATTGTAAATTGTTCTAACAACACAGAAAAACTATAGGAGAGAAAATGTCATCTGAAGTTCCACAATGTTGAAATAATCATCAATGTTTTCATCATTTCATTAAACTCTCTATATAAGTATATACATTTATATTAGTATATACATAAATTTATCTTTTCTTCTATATATAAAGCATGAATCTCTCCATATATTTACATATTAAGTGTGTACATATTATATGTCTATATGTATTATATATATACACATAAGTATACATACACACACACACACACATATAAACATTCATCGAGCTGTACCCTTCATTTTATTTTTAAATCATTAGCTCCTTTTTCGTTCTATTCTAGTCTCATTTAAAAAAATTTTACCAAGCAGAGTGCAGGACTGAAATTAAATTTCTTCTTTGACCAGTTATATCTCACCTCCTCGTGGAAATGGGACTACATTATGTCACAGTTCAGACTGTCACAAGTAATGGGTACAGTAAGGGATCATTTCTCCCTTCCTTCTTGCTGTGCCCAGAAACATTATCAACCTAATGGGCAGAACCACTGTTCTCATAGGGAGAGCTAAGGGTCTCACTTAAAGTGGAAACTGTTTTATGCATCAGTGTACACCCACTGACGGGTGGGTATACAAGACGATGCCTGACATGTAGTAGATGCTCAGTAAGTTAAGGAAATGAAAAAGCTGAGTAAAATCCCATGAAGAGGTTGGAGGTCTACATTAATTATGAGATAGGATGTTGAAGCTATGTGTACTTTTCAAAGCACTAACTAAATTTCCAATATTTGCCATGCTCTTGAAATCCAGTAAGGCAAGTTTATTCCCATAGAGATATTCTTCTCTCTTGATTCTACAAATCAGGGTTAGCTAGCTAGGCAGGTGGAACTCTGAAAATAGAACTGCATGACTATAGTCTACTGATCCCAAAATAAAATCTATGCCAGGACATGAGCAAAATGGAGCTCATCCATGCATTCTCTGACATGAAGATATCCTTGATTGGGGACCCCGCCAGTGCCAGCTGTAATATTTGAATTCTACTTTCTTTTGATTTCTTATTAATATGGGAGAGCCATCACAAATAACAACATAGAAGTACTCTAAGATATTTAGATAAATCATTATCTCTGCCATTCTGGTTTTGCTTCAGTAAACACATTTGGATATTTAGAATTATATTTAACAGTTGGATTCTGACTTTTCCTTTGGATACTTATTTGTGTATAATGCAGCATACATGAGTTTTTCTTTTACGTTTTGTTCCAATGTTTATCTTTTTCAGTTTATATCTTGGTTATGTAAGAAAACTAGAAAAATAAACTTCAAAAACATAACTGAGAATGCACTTCATTTTCATGTCCACTTTTGAAGGAATGCAGTCAAAGGATAACTTGCTTATGTGCAATTGTAAGGAGCTGGGAAATATGAATTGGAAAGCCACTGACCACTGACCACCAGGTCAATTTCAATCCAGGAAGAACAAAGCTTACATAATTCTGCCACCTAATACATCTTAGTTTTGATTTTAAGTGTGTTCTTCTTTTACGTCAGCATGACTGGCCCATCTCCTGGAACTCCCCAGTAAAAGGAAATGCTATGATTTAGGTAATGATTTCTCAAGACACATAGCACAGTCTACTTATAAACGTTCTTCCTGTGAAAGAAACTGAGGTCCCTGATTTCTGGGAAGTTAGTTATTCAGTAGATATCTTCTCTATTATTCTCATTCCAAGTTGCCTTCTGAGAAGACTGTGAGTGAAAGAATAGTTCTGGTACCTTTTATGAATTTTCAACCATCTTTTTTTCTTTGCAGGACTGGCTAGTTCCCAGAAAACAAATAGTACTTCTGCAGATACTATTAGGGAAAACTCATACTTCTTTGTAATTTCTCAGAACCTAAGAGAACTGTGTGGAGACCTGAGGAGCTCCAGAGAAGTGCTGTTCCATTTCCTGGCCAGATAGCACTACTTTCTCCATCTTTTCTTCTAGCTCTCCAGCAACCCCACATTCAGCAGAGCTCCTCACTCCCCCTTCAGAGCCTTCATACACACTCACCTTGTGCTTGTCACGCTACACCCCCATCTTTTGCTTTAAATCAAAGGTTAGCAAACTGTTTTGGAAAATAAGGCTTATGAGAACACAGCCACATGTGTTTACCTATTGCCTAGGGCTGCTTCTACGCTCTTAAGTTGAGCAGTTTTGTCAGAAACCATACGGCAGGCAAAGCCAGGAATATCTACTGTGTAGCCCTTTATAGGACATGTTTGCCCATCTCTGTGGTAAACTCAGATTTCCCCCCAAGCCCGTCTGGAGATTTTTCAGAGATTCCTTCAGTTAACTCTCTCCAGAAGATGGACAGTATTTCCTTTCCTTTTTGACTGTGAGTTCCTACAGACAGAAAGTTTAAGGCTGTATTTTTTATATGAATAAAGTTAGTTTTTAGAGCATTCTTAGGTTCACAGTAAAGCTGAGCAGAAAGCATAGGGAGTTCTCATGTACCCTCGTCCTCACACATGCATAACCTCCCCATTATCAACACCGCAATAGTACCTTTGTATAGTCAAACCTACAACGACAGATCATTATAACCCAAAGTCATAGCTGACATTAGGATTCATTCTTGGTGTTGTACGTTCTGTGGGTTTTGATAAAATGTACAATGATGTGCACCCAACATGGTAGTATACAGACTAATTACACTGTCTTAAAAATCCCATGTTCTCTGCTTATTCATCTGTCCTTCCCCTCTAACCCCTGGCAACTACTCATCTTTTTACTGTAGCCACTGCATCTTTTTCCAGAATGTCACACAGGTGAAATCACACACTATGTAGGCTTTTCCGATTGGCTTCTTTCACTTAGTAATATGCATTTCCTCCATGTCTTCTCATGGCTTGACAGCTCATGTCTTTCTAGTGCTGAAATGCTTGGATGTACTACATTTTGTTTAGCCACTCACTTACTGAGGGACATCCTGGTTGCTTCCAAGTTCTGGAAGTTATGAATAAAGCTGCTATAAACGTCTCTATGCAGGTTTTTGTGTGGAAATAATTTTCAGTTCACTTGGGTGAATACCAAGGAGAGTAATTTCTGTATTGCATGGTAGGAGTATGTTTATAAAAAACTGCCAAAACTGTCTTCCAAAGTGATTGTACCATTTTATGTTCCTACCAGCAATGAATGAGAGTTCCTACGGCTCCCCATCCTCTTAGCACTTGGTGTTGTCAGTGTTTTAGATTTTGGCTATTCTAATAGGTGTTCAGTGGTATCTCAACATTGTTTTAAATTTGTAATTCCCTAATGATACATGATACTGAACATATTTTCATACGCTTACATGCCATCTCTGAATATTTCTAGTGAGGTGTCTGTTCAGGTCTTTTGCCCATTTTTTAGTTGGATTTTTTTTTCTTATTTTTGAGTTTTAAGAATTCTTTGTACATTTTGGTTAACAGCCCTTTAACAGATGTATCTTTTGCAAATTTTTCTCCTAGTCTATGAAGGCTGTATTTTTGAAAGGGGCTATGTTGAGATTTCATTAATTAAACCAATTTATAAAGTATGAGTATAGACTAAAGCACTTTTCGTAGCTTTTTAAAATATTCTCATTACAAAATTAATACTATGTACTATAGGAAATTTGAAGAGAAAGCATGCACACACAAAATTAAAAATCACTGTTTCCTTTCAGTGTACATATAATATATATGTATATCATATATATAAAGAATAATATTCATATCATAAAGTATGTTCTAATATATTTAAATCTATCAATATGTTCAATTATTAAAGCATTACATGTTATTCTATAATATTGTTTTAAATGAGGGCACAGAATTCCACCTTACTGTTGTATAGTAACATGACTAATTCCCCATGTTAGATATATTCTTACATTTTATCTTTTAAATAATGCATTGATGAGTGTCTTAACATATATCTTTATTTCTTTAGTACAACTTTCTAGAAATGGAACTATTGTGCCAAAACAGAAAATTTTAGAGCTCTTAATACATTTAACCAAAATATCCTCCAGAAGGCTTTTTTTCCCCTCTAACACCCTTGGAAAACCTATCATGAAAATGCTATAAATATTCAAACATTTTATTTTATGACGTACACTAACTCATACCCATGTACTATATAATCAATTCTTTTTAGAGACAAAATGATAGTGGATAACTTGATCTATTCATTCACACTACACTTGACTCCAGATTAATCTGGCTTGTCATCAAATACCAAATATACTTTAAGAGAATAAAAAGCTAGGGAAAAATAGTTAACATTAAAGACAAGCAAACAAACAAAGAAGCCAGCAAACAAAAAGAAACACCCGTGACTCCAGATCTGAGAGAGGTCTTGGAAGATATTTTAAAAGGTGCTTTCAGTGTCGCTCATATCCTCAGACTAAGAACATAATCTTTCAGTATTCACAAGTGAAAAATTCACTCTCATATGACACTAACTCTGGAATATTTGCCTAAAAATTATTTGCCCCTTACTTCAAATTCACAACAAATACTCCCTTCGAATATTTAAATTTTTTCCCATTCTATGCAATAAGGTCATACCAGTAGGGACTTCCTTTGAGAAGCATGGTGGTAGGGTGGGCTTAGGGCCTGTCAGACTCGAGGTTAAATTCTAACTCTTTGGTAAATCACTTAACCTAGGGGTGCCTGGGTGGCTCAGTAAGCTAAGCATCTGCCTTTGCTCAAGTCGTGATCCTGGGTCCTGGGATCAAACCCCATATGGGGCTCCCTGCTCAGCAGGGAGTCTGCTTCTCCCTCTCTCTCTGCCCTACCTTCTGCTCCTGCTCTCTCTCAAATAAATATATAAATAAAATCTTTGATTATTTTTTTTAAATCACTTAACCTAGATAAACCTTAACTTCCTTGTCTGTAACAGAGGCAAACCATCTGTAACAAAAAGCTTAAATAAGATCAAATATGCAGAGCACCTAGTAACTGACTTTACTATTTTTGTAATTTCTAGTTCTTCAATGCAGAGCAACTCTGTCTCAGGGAATGTGCAAGCTCTGAAACAGCACATTCTCAAAGAAAATTAATGGTACCACATGGAAGCTAAGTCTAACCCATGGATAGCTTATAAAACTGCAGTTCTGCCCAGTGCTAACAATACCTAGCCAAGACAGACAGCTAGTAAGAAAAAGCGTATTATTGAGGGTATAACATTGGAATGAGATGGAATTCAAGTATTTCAGTAATAACAATGAGAAAAAGAATACAGAAAAGAAGCCACACTTAAGCATTATATTTTGCCACTGAAAGTCCAGGCAATTTTTGGATATTCTGATTTTTGTCTAAAAGATTTTCCCCAAGATTAGGTGGCATTGTAATGCCACCAAATAAATAATGCTTACATTCTGGTTCCACAGCTGAGTGATAGCTTCTGACTAGAAATTGAATGAACAGTTTAATGGTAGTTCAAATAGTAGCAAATAGTTGTTTGCCAGTTTACAATCACTTATTCTCATTCACTCTCTGTCATTTTCTGAGCTATGTTGCAGTTAAGAAAGCTGTCATACAAAATGAAAGTGGCTTTTTCAAGCAGAAAACAAATGTACTCTGGCTGGCAGACTGGCATTTAATCATTCAGTCTCTTAGCGTCATTACTCTGCTGCTAGCATAAAACATCCTGCATTGTTTATGGAGGAGGAGATGGGCTGTAAACACCTGGCCCTTACCAACCTCTGCAAGTAGGTGCCACCAGGTCTTTTTTAGACCTCTGGGAAGTGACCTTTCTTGGAGGGGCATCTTGCTTTATCAGCTGCGGTAGGGTAGAATGTCTCTGGACCTGTGACGCCCATATTCATTATCTCCAGAATAAGGGGTGAGGGTATTAGAAGGCAGCTCTCACTCTTTGGCTTGGTTCATGGTATCACCCTCCATGGCTCAAGGATTTGAAGCTATTTAAATTACAAGTCTGCTGTATCCTTCTCTGTTCCCTTCCCTAATTACATAAATCAGTTAACAAAAGACTGATGTCTTCTGGTAAAACTAAAATTAATATATCCTCAGTTTTAGAAAACTCTGGCTTTTCCAAATGATTTGTGTACATCCAGAGTTCTGTCTCTTTTCCCCCATTTTAGTGGACTGATGCCTCTGGGGAGAAAGGGAAGGGTATTGATAAAATTCGCCCATATAGAGCAGGGTCAAATCAAGCATACCCACAGGTGGACACTGTTCTTCCTGGCACCTAATCCAGGTGGCTCAGAATCAGGTAATACTATTACTAAAGTTCAACAACAGCAAATTTTCCTCTGGACTCCAGCTGTACCCTCCAGCTACAAGGGTAAAATGGAGATGTTCTGTTACTGACGAAACAGTATAGTTGTATATTTGTCTTCATCCTGGTTGCATATATAATGTGCCAGGTAAGATGTTTCCTTCTGAAATCATGGTTTCAGCTCCCTTGAGCAAAGGGAACGTTTTGATGAATAGTTTTAATACAGCAACTTCAAGAAAGAGAAGAGTCAAATTTTGACATTCTCTCCAAGCATCATACATGCATATTCACGCTAAGCTTTCCATATGTATGTCTTTTAGAATAATTCTTTAGATTACAATACTCTATTTTAATTGTTTCTCAGTTGAGGGCTATTAACACTGCACTAAATTGGACTAATTCAAAAAAGTAAAAATGATACTCCTCCATCATCTACTCAACACTGTTCGAATTCTTCACTTTCCAATGGTGTATTCAAGTGTTGTCTCAGTGAAATCCATAAAATCCATCTATTATAGAAGACAGACTGAAGAAGGTTCTCATTCCTTCTTCTATGCTTTGGCATTGGGGATTTCTCTGTGACGAGCCCAGGGTAAATTATTAGAAGTGTGGCTATCATGGTTTCCACTCAAACCACCATTTGGTGAGTATCATGTCTTCTAGTTCTTGAAAAATAGAAACTGATATTTAAAAGACCAGACATATTGACAAGGAGGATTACCAAACATGAAAAGAGACTAAACTAGAATTGTAAAATATGGGAGAAAGTGTGAGACTGAACTTAGGAAAACTTATTGAGAATGTATCATTAAAAAAAGACACAATAGGCCCAAAATGGTGTTTCAAGTGCTGAGCCCCACTTCAGCAAACCAAGGCTTAACGCCTAATCTAATTGCAGTTGCAACCTCTCCAAGGAGTCCTAGTAAACCTGGAATTTCATGGCCAACACTTGTGTGGTAACCCACCTGATAGACTGCATTGGTCCCCTAAAGAAGGATGAGATAATCCACTCTTTCCTTGTCTCCACCCCCGTCTATGTATAAGTCCCTTATTTTGTTCAGCTCTTCAGACCCCCTTTCTATTCTCTAGATGGGACACTGCCCCATTCATGAATCGTTGAACAAAATCAATTTGATCTTTAAATTTACTCAGTTGAATTTTGCCTTTTAACAGGATCAGATCAGTGATTTATATTGTTTCCATTTATATGTCCAAAATACTGATGTAGTCTCTGGAGCTTGCACTGGCTTAAGATCTTTTTGAAATAAAGTGTGTTATAAGTAAATAAAAGGCAGCTGCCTTTAGGCCTCTGTGTTCCTTTTGTTCTTTACAAACGAGCTTCGCACAATCTTCTAAACCTAATTAGATTACCCACAAGAGGTTCTAGAAGTTCAACTCTTCTGGAAAAGTCTGTTCTGCAAAAACAAGCTCCATTTTCCCCTTGCATAAAGTATCAGGATGAATCACTGCCAAATTTGCAAGTACATTTGTATCTCCACTGAAATTCAGCACCTTACTGAGCTCTAAGACATAGGAAATGAGAGAAATACCAAGAATACTTTCACAGGAGAATGTGAAGAGAAATGTCTTACCCACCAGCTCCCAGGACTCAGCTTCAGGAGCTCAAGTTAAAACTGTCACATATTATCGAGAGTTGATAATAGGTTATATGCTTCCAGTAAGAAACAGAAAGGCCAGAGGGAAACATAAGCTAAAACTGGTTAAAATGAGATATTTGTGTTATTCAAGTGCCAGGAGGAAATTTACACCCATGCACGATTTTGTGAATCGCCTGGCTCCACTGCATGTTCGGGCCATCTTTTCTGCAATGGTTTCATCTTTCGTCTCCACATCGTGCAGCCACGTATGGGTCCTTGTTATTAGATCTGGTTTTATTTCCACTCCTTGCGGGAAACTGTTTAATGCCTCTGTCAGAGCAGACAGTGCTTGGAACGTTTTAATCTCGTAAAACATTCTTCTCAGTTACACAGGGGAGTCTGCTTTTGAGTTTCTGCTGTTATCATGAACGATAAGGGGCCTGCATGCACATCTCTTTCCAATTTATTACATTAACATCTCTAACATCTCAGATCATTTTAAGTTATTGTCATGTATCATGTGCTTCCAACAGTTAGCAAGTGCATTCTAAAGTTATCTCTGTAAATATATCCATTTTACTTTTGGTATGCAACAGCCGTTTGAATGGTGGTGGTGGGAAGGTGCTGGAATGATCTGTGGACAAGCACATGATATTCCCATGTAGAACACCAGGAGGACAGAGTAGTCAGTACGGAAGACACTGGTATAGGGGAAGTGGGAATGGGATCAACAGGAAGATATAAGGTGGGAAAGAGGAATAAAATGATTCCTACAGTTCTGGTTTGGGCGTGTGGGAAAGTTGCCAGAGGTAGTGTCCTGGAAATCATTCTGAGGAATTACTTGCTACGGCATTTAATTAGATAGCAGTGATTACACAGATAACTGAAAGCAACATATTGTTCATTTGTTCATATATTCATTCATACATTCATCAGGTCACTTGTTTCTACCTGTATTGAATATTTACTGGGATCTTAATAATCTCTAAGAATACAAAGAGAAGGAAAATATGAGCTCTGCTCTCGAGGAGCTCACATTCTGAAGGGATATCAGACAGGTGCCCGAAATCCTTTAATACAGTGCGAGCCAGCCACGTTTAAGCAGAAGGATGTGTGAACACGACTACCACAGCCCAGAAGATGGAGATGCTACTTCTACCGCATTGGAGGAGAACAAAGAGGGGGGGGGCAGAAAAGCAGAGGAGAAAGAGGCAAGAAGAAGACTCTCCAGAAGAGAGATTTAATCTGGGCCTTAGAGATCAGTAAGGATCCACCAGGAAGAAAATAATGAAAGGACCATTTCAAGTGGAGGATATAAGAGGCAGAGAAAATTCCAAAGATTGTCCCTTACCCTCCTGCCAAACTCCATCGCCTTCAAAGCCATGATCTTTCACTGTAATCTCCACAAAATGATACCCATTCTATACACCAACCCCCCCTCCCCACACACTAAGACCTTGACTTCTGCTCATTGACAAATAACAAAAGGTTTAGAATTCTTCCAGCAAACTGTGCTTTATGATGGGGTCAGATAGAATAGGATACAACCTTCAACCTGGAAAATGAAAGCAGGACAATTTCCTGCTTACATTGGAAGTCTGTCTCGTCTGAAGAAAGATACCCAAGGCATAAACTGTTGTTACACAACCAATGAGGAAGAGAGGCTTACTGTGTTCAATATAATCAAGGAATTCAGGCCAATTAAGACATATGGATGGACAGACTAGAAGGCAAAAAGTACAGTGGGGACAATGTTTTGTTTCAAAAAATGTACATTTTTTCCAGGACATTTAGGGGGGGGAAAAAAGGTAACCTTAGCCAAGAGTGGTTGGCAAAAAGCAACATAACTATAGCTCCTTCTTAGTGGACTTCCCAAAGCCCTCTCCAGGGACTACAGGTTTGGTGCAGGAGGAATGAGCTAAGGTTTGTGCTGTGCACAAAGAATGGCTTTATATTTTCCTACCGTACTGATACTATTGATGAAGTTCTTAAGTAAGTCCCTCCCTTTTAGCTCTGGGGGCGGGATGGGGGGGCGCTGTCCAATGTCCTGATTTGAACTCTCCAGCAATAAAATAAAATTAAAATCCTTCTACATGTTTTCAAAGACATAATTGGCATTATAATTCTAGAGTGACTTCTTTTCCCAGCAGATATCACTTTCTTATATTGATAATATACCGTAAGCATTGAACTGACTTTCAAAAAAAAGACTCTGAATGCTTATTATGATTCTCAAGCACTCCAAGTTATTGGGATCAGTGGCTTCATTTGGAAACATTTTATTTGTTTTTATAATAAAAAGCACATAATTGTTATTAGTCCCATGATTCCTTCTGTTGAATACAATAGTGCCTGCCTTTACCCCAGACTTCATTGTTTTTTATTCTGCATCATGTGCTTTATTGATTTTTCTGTTACTATTATTTCCTTCAATAAGCCATTGTAAAATAACATGGATTTTCCTCTTTAATTTTCTCTGACTCCATTCCCACCCACAGCCTCCCCAGAGCTGCACTGCTCCTTCTTTCCTCATGCCTGCTCTCATGTTCCTCCCCCATGACACTGTGTCAAAATTTTAGGGGGGAATGCAAATAAATTTCCCCTTTTTCCTTCTGAGTTTAGAACCAAGTGGAAAAATTTTCAAAAATATACAGGTAACAAACAGAGATCAAAATGTTAGCCTTTACTACTGATTAAGCTGGTGGGAGAGAGCAGCTTCTGGCTGGTCACAGTCCTTCTGTGAATTAGACAGACATAGTCATACAGTCACACGGCCCTACAATATCTCAGTCCTTGCCAACACAAGGAGATTCCCCATGTTCAGCAAAGCTGAGCATCTGTGTGTCCTTGGTACAGGCTGGCTCTGAAAGAGAGGAACAAGAAGGGCAGAGCCCAGATTGTGAGGTCCAGTATATTCTGCGCTAAGTTCCTGTTTGCAAACCCATCACTGAAGTAAGTTTCTGCCTGTTTCAAGTTGAAGAGTATGTGAGAGTTCCAAGAATGGCCAAGAGGCTTCCCCCCGTAGAAGAGACTTGGGTGGAACATGAGGTTTACTGGAACCATGTGGTAGGTATTGGAAGATTCAGTTTCCAAGAAAATACTCATAAAATATCCACTAGCCCTTATAAGTTAGTGCAGAAGTAACTAAAACTCCAGCATTTTCTCTTTCCTCTCTCTGTTCTCACATTTGGTACATTTATAACCTACGTGGATGTTGAGATTATTCCTCAGAACATATCAAATTTTGTGGCTCGAGGCTACTATTCTCAGTAGTTGAACAATTTTAATGTTACCAGGTGAAAATGCCAAGCACTACTATGATCCTGAACAACAAAAGGCAAACCTTTGTTGACTTGAAACTGAAATGAATGATGTAGTCACTGAAAACAGAAAGTAAAATTAATCATATCGCTTATGTTCTTGACCTGTGCTTCTCATATCAAAGATGGAAATTGAGTTTTCTTGATACTTAGTTGCTGACATTTTAATTTCTGAAGAGGTGGTATTTCCCAGATTAATACATTTAAGAGTTAAAGGTATAACTACTTCATTTAGATGAAACAGAGAACTGCATGATTTGGTCAACAATCATTTCCTTGCCCTGCTCCAAATCCTGGCTTTTGGCATATGTGAAGAAAACTGTCTTATTTAGAGAAAGTAGTCTAGGGGTTGGACGTGAGATTATAAGAAATTCATGGAATTCACTGGACATAAGAGGCTCAGAAAAAGGAGTTTGCCTGGGAATCCTCAAGGCTTTGCCTCTACCTTTTCTCTCTACACTTAAGCACACCAATGTCTCCGTACTGGCGCCCCATCATGCTAATCATTCACAGTTATTTGTTTTATTTTCACCAATGACTGGTCTAGGATCATTTACTGCACAGTCCCTGGCAATACCAACCGCACTTATTAGATATACCAAGTTTGGTGATATGCAGCAGGGCTGTTTCCGGTTCTTTATTTTGATCTGTTATCCTACTTTCTATTCTTGGGCTAATACTACACTCAAGCAGGAATCTTGTGTGTGAGTGTGTGTGTGTGTGTGTGGAGGGGGTAACCACCTTCATCATAGTAATCATCTTCTTTATCATCAGCATTTGTTAAATGCCTACTATGTGCAAGGTCCTAAGCTAATTACTTCATATCCATTATTATAGCCAATCTTTATAAAACCCAATAAAGCAAGAATATCTTTATTGTAAAGATGAGGAAACTGGGACTTAAAGTTAAAACTTGCCCAAGCTTCTATAGCCTGGAAGTGGGAGGGTTGAAATCCAAAATCAACTCCATCTAACTGCAGTGATCACACACTTAAACTTCTCCAGTACACTGTCTCCCAGGACAAGACTTTAGGGATCATCATGTACAGCAGTTCTCAGCACTGGCTGCACATCTGAATCACCTGGCGAGCTTTGGCAAAGTACTGATGACCAAAGTCCACCTCACACAAATAAAATTAGAATGCCCAGGGATAGGGGTGCCTGGGTGGCTCAGCAAGTTAAGCATCCAACTCTTGATTTTTGGCTCAGTCATGATCTCAGGATTGTGAGATCGAACCCCACATTGGGTCCCATGCTGGACATGGAGCCTGCTTGAGATTCTCTCTCTCCCTCCCCCCTTTGCTCCCCACTCCCCCTCTCTAAAAAAAGAATAAAAAGGAAAAAGAAAAAAAATTAAGAAAAAAGAATACCTAGGGATAAAACTCAGATATTAACATTTTTAAATGGATTGCAGTATGCCTCCAAGGTTGAAAACCACTGATTTAGTCCTATATGCTTATTTACTCATGAGAAAACTAAGGCTCAAAAATGGAATATAACTTGCCCCAAATCTCATACTAGTTTAATGATAGAAAAGGATCTAGAACCCAAGTACTCTAATTTATAGTCCGGTGGTCTCTTCAGCTTCCTTAGCATTGTTTATATGGAGTGGTGGCTGAAAAAGTTCTCCATACATCTACATACAGGCCATGTCACAGGTTCCTTACCACGTCAAAGTCTGAGGCCAGGAAAAGCAAGAAGAACAAAACTGACCAGGATCATCCATCCTTCTGGTGGCTGGTACACAACAACCACTTACTTGGTATAAAGTCAAGGGACCAGGAGTCTCCTCTCACAGACAAACAAACTTATTTGAAACTTTTCCAAACGTTTGTTCTCTTGCTTATCGACAACTAAATTCTCCTAATACTCTTACTTGGTAATTAGAAATAAAACTGGAATGCAACCTTGCAGAGGTATACACTACCTTAGGTCCAAAGTGTCAATGGTTAATCACACACACACACACACACACACACACACACACACACCCCTTTTCCCAAGAGCAGATTGTTGAGAAAG
This sequence comes from Ursus arctos, assembly GCF_023065955.2. Classification (NCBI taxonomy): domain Eukaryota; kingdom Metazoa; phylum Chordata; class Mammalia; order Carnivora; family Ursidae; genus Ursus; species Ursus arctos. The sequence goes on from NW_026622841.1 coordinate 21,785,590, forward strand.
GAGATCAGAAAGCTCAAAGGGCTAGCCCAGTGAAGAATATAAGGAGGGCACATATTGCATGGAGCACTGGGTGTTATATGCAAATAATGAATCATGGAACGCTACATCAAAAGTTAATGATGTACTGTATGGTGACTATCATATAATAATAACAATAATAATAATAATAATAAAGAAAGAAAGCTCAAAGTCACAAGCCAAAATACAAAAGGAGAGTCTAAGAACTGGAAAGACAAACCTTACTGGAATCTTAATATTGCCTGGGCTTTCACAATTGCATAGGAATCTACATATACGGACTGAAATTACAGCCCACGTATAACTCCCTGAATGAAGACAGGAAGAAAATTCTCTTGGTGATGAGGGGGATAAATTATTCCTGCAATTTCTTTAAACTTTTTGTAATGGAAAGTCTCACATATACTTCAAAAAATAAATAATTAAATGACTGCCTAGATGTCAATATTATTGATACATTATTATTATTACTATAATAGTAGTGTTGGTATTAGTAATACTAATAATAATATTCTTTTGCCAATCTTGACATGCAGCATTGAACATTTCCCTTTCTAGATGCTCAGAAAGTTATCAAATGTGACATATTTCTGAAGAAAGATTCAGAGCTCCAAAAATATGGGCCTTGCTCTTTGCTTTGTACACAAATCAAAGAAGAGACTTCTATACAGGGCATAATTCTAGCTAGAGGTTTTGTTATTTCTGTTTTCATACAATCCATTTGTTTCCACAATATACATCAACAGCCCAAACTAAGTTTTATATGCTAAATTTGGCCTTCTACATATATAGATGATACCCTGAAATGTTCAGGTAGCATATAGAGCTTCTGACTGCCAACCAGTGGCACAATTTGACAGTATATTTGTATAGCAGTGTTTTGTGTTTTGAATATTTTATTGCCTTCTGTCTTCATTATTTTATAAAAACAAATGGAAGATGAAAATGCTGATACAAGAAGTATAGATCTCGTAAACCTAATATAGTTGAGACAAAGATGGAAATCGCTCTGAGGGCCAAAAGTGGTAAATCAACAAGACACTCACTGGGCTTATGCCAGTTCTCTGTTTGCTCAATTGTGAATGGAAGATAACAAACAAGAACATATTTGAAATTCTAGAAATAAATCAGAGAGGTTTGTGTAAAAGACAAAATATATTTGAAGAGAAACTAGGTCTCTGGGCCTGGGTCTACCATCCCCTACTTTTAGAATATGTAAATTTATTGTTTAGCCTTTATACAATCAAATCTGATATGCAATATTAAAAATACATTATAAACAATAGTAGGATATGTTCTGTATAGCTATTATAGGCTCTGAAATAAACCCATTCCATGATCACAATTTTCTTTTTCTGAATGCTGGGATAAGGGTAATATAACAATTATTTTTGGCTTATAAAATCACACACGTTTATGAACACACAAGAATGATTCTTGTCCCTTCAAGTCCAGTCTTATACCAGCCACATGTCAAGAAGGAAAATGGTTGGCATGCATGATAAAAAATCTCAACAATGAAGACAGGATCCGCCAGAATACATGTTTCTTCTATAATTAATTATGATTGCCTCATTGATCACAACCACATTTTTATACACTCTCTTCTCATCCAAGGAAATCATACATACTTCATTTTGGAGAATTAAAAGGACAACCCCTGTCTAAGTAGTTTGTTTCATTTATTTCAATTTACTTACCCCTTAGCAACATGCCTGACATATACCACGTGCTCAATATATCTTTTAACTGACTTCATCCGATAGTGCCAAAGTTATAAAAATGCTATTATTTATTCATTCATTCATAAATCCATTTACCTATCAATATAGACTATATCCTTAATGTGTCCCATTTCCTTGGCCAAGAGAAAAATGCCTTAAAACAGAGGTTCCTGCCTTCAAGATCAGTATATCTAGAAAGAGGTATTAACTATAAATCACAAATCTTACTGTAAAGCAGAAAATCACAAATGATGCAATTAAGAGAAATAAACTATTTGGAAGATAGAGGGAAAAATAACTCTGACTACAGGTAGCAGAATGAGATTAATAAAAGAGCTGGCATTCGAATTGGGTCTTCAAACAATGAGTAGAATTTTGAGTAGGGAAGGAGGAAGAAGCTTCTTTTACTGGTAACATGGGTGTTAGAAGTACAGAAAAATAATTCTCAGTTTTGCACCAAAAAAATCTTTAAACATATATATTTTTGACATGTGGCTGAACTAGGGATGAAGTAAGGGAATACCATGACAATAAAAGGGGTGGGGGATGAGCCCACAAAGGTAGTACAGCTGTAGCAGGCATTAACTACTGATCAATGATGTTCTAGAGTCATGAGCCTTAAGGAGGGCTTGAGTAATGAAGAGTAGAGGACACACAAGTTTGGGAGCCTAGTAAATGCACGATTGCACTAAAAGAAAGAAAAAAAAGTCTTCGTAAGGTAGGTTTCCGAAAGAACAACAAATTCAACATGTAATCAAGAAAAACAACTGTACCTTAGGGAGTACTGGGATACTTGTGTTTTGGATTTGATTTTAAGTTTAGTAGAAGAAATGGGAAAAAGACTCTAATGACAATTCCCAATTAAAAATCTACCTTCGAGCAGGCTCAGAGCTGGAACTGACTCTTCCTATATGGCCTCCAAAACTACAAGCTGGGAATTTAAATTAATTCTGAATTAGTAACCCTTAGGTAATTGGATAGACTGACCCACATGCAAACATTTCACAGAACTGAAATTTCAACACAGGCTATATAATATTCATATCTATATATTTATAACTCTATCTATCTATCTGGTTTGTGGGATATTAAACAAAATGATTAGGTGCAACAGAAGAAATAGTGAGATAAAAGTTAAATCTAATGACAGCACCCAAAATGCATGAAAAAAATCCCTCAAAATATGTGAAAAGTAATTATAAAGGTAAAGGCATAAGGCAAAGACAACACGTAATTTTGCAGTGTTGTCTTTGGCAATATTGAATATTGTAATAGATGCAAAAGTCAAAGAGAAAGATAATGGATGAGAACTTCTCAGAGTTAATGCAAAACACACCATTCTGGAATCCTAACATATTGTAAGCAGGATAAATAAAATTGAATTTATAAGTAGACGTATAATAATGAAATTGCAGAATGTGAAAGGCAATGAGATAATCTTAAAGAACCACTGAAGAGAAAAGAAAATCTCCTTAAATACTATTAGTTATACTGATAGATAAGTTCTCAGCAATAATCTTGGAACCTGTAAGCTACAGAATTCTACATTCAAAGAACTAGATAAATTAACTTTCATCCTAGAATTCTACATACAATGAAGCTATCTTTTAAGAATGAAGATGAGACTCCTGATTTCTGCGTGCTATATGGAAATCTGGAAAAGAATGTCACTCCCATTTTTTACAACAACAATAAAACTCACTGGACAATGGTAAATTCCTAACTTTGCTCAAAGTTATCAGAGAGCTGCTATTGCGGGGCGACCAGTTCGCCAAAAATCTGGGAAAGACAGGCACCTCCAAGTATGACAGGAACACAAGGACTTGGCTAGCTTTGGTTTGCTACCTCAAGGTGCCATATGTGCTAGTGATAATTCAGCTAAAATTTTTAAATGAATTGGTTAAGGCCAAGCGTGAGCCAATATGAAAGAAAACAAAACTGTTAGAAAAGCAGGGGCTACCAACAGCAGCCATAGAGTAGGATTCCTCACAATTCCAAGTGACCTGCTCTACAGACAAACCCAGCAGATTTTGTCACTGAAGTACCACCAACACAGCTACAGGGGACCTCTGAGGAGTTCACCAACTTTTGCCCCACAAGTATTTGTGTTTGCTGATGCCAGTCACCAGACTCCTTCCCTGTTTCCCCCCGCCCCTGCCCTGCCAGAATCCAGAAACTACACCAGCAGCTAGTCCAGCCCACTGCATCTGTGTGAGTTCAAGACACCAGCCTAGATGCCCCAGTGCCTGACTCCCAGGGACATGCATACAGTTGGGGCTAGCCCCTCTGGCTGTGCACTTGCATGCTTCAGGCCTGGCCCCTGTTACCATTTAACTGTCCTGCAGTGTGCATGCCCAAAGGGAAACTCAGCCACAGGAGAACACACCAATAGCCTGGGTTCCCACAGCTGCTTGTGAGCCCAGAGTAGGTCACTGGCCTGCAACACTGCATGCACCTGAAGCTAGTCCCTCTAGCTGTGCACCTGCAGGCTCTGGGCCTGATCTCTGTCACCAGCCTCCACCGCTGGGTGCCCATGGGGACACTAAAAGCCATGGTCGTTCAGTCTCATAGCCAGGGCCTCTAAAGCTGCCTATGAGAGACCATAGTTAACTTCAGCCATTTCTGGCCCACCCTGCACCCTGGCTATGTATTTAGCAAACTTATTTATTAGAACTTCTGGACACACGGACAGATTGTGTTTTTTAGCCTCCCTTATAGTTAGATATAGCCATGTGACTGAGTCCTGGTCAATTTGATGTGAAGTGATGGATCACTTCCTGGTCTGATTCATAAAATCCTCTCAGGCCTACTACCTCATGCCTTTTTCCCTCTGGGAACCCTGAATCAAAGATACACGGAAGCAGAATCCTATTATCACCACTTGGAAGAAAGCCCACATCCCAGCAACAACTGCTTTTCAGCTTTACATGAGGGCTTAATTTCTATTGCATTAACCTACTAATATCTGGCAATTTATATACAGGCATACCTTTTACATACATTTTATTATGCTCTGCTTTATTACACTTCACAGATACTGAGGGGTTGTTTTTAAAAATTGAAGGTTTGTGGCAATTCTTCACCCAGCAAGTCTACTGGAACCATTTTTCCAATAGCATTTGGTCACTTTGTGTCTCCATGTCACATTCTGATAATTCTCACACTACTTCAAACTTTTTTCATTACTATTACATTTGATACAGTGACGTGTGGTAAGTGATCTTTGATGATACCATTATAATTGTTTTGGGGTGCCACGAACCATGGCCATATAAGACAGGAAACTTACTTGATAAATGTTGTATGTGTTCTGACTGTTCCACTGACCAGGCATTTCCCTGCCTCTCTCCCTCTCCTCAGGCATCTCTAGTTCCCCAAACATAACAATATTGAAATCAGGTCAATTAATGACCCTCCAATGGCTTCTAAGTATTCAAGTGAAAGGAAGAGTCTTTGGCCTTTCAATTTAAATCCAAAGCTAGAAATGGTTCCAGCTAGTGAGAAAGGCATATCAAAAGCCAGGACAGGCCAAAAGCTAGGCCTCTTGTACCAAACAGTTAGCTAAGTTGTGAATGCAAAGAAAAAGTGCTTGAGAGAAATCAAAGTGCCACTCTAGTGAACACACAAAGGATCACAAAGCAAAACAGCCTTATTGCTGACACGGAGGAAGTTCTGGTGGTCTGGGCAGGAATACCAAACCAAACACAACACAGCTTACGCCAAAGCCTAATCCAGAGCAAAGCCCTAACTCTCTTCAATTCTGTGAAAACTGAAAAAGATAAGGAAGCTGCCGAAGAAAAATTCGAAGCTAGCAGAGTCTGGCTCAGTCATAAGGCTTCAGAAGCCACCTCCATAACATCAAAGTGCAAAATAAGCCAGCAAGTGCTGATGGAGAAGCTGCAGCATACGGTACAGAAGATCTACCGAAGATAATTAATACAAGTGGCTACACTAAACAATGGATTTTCAGTGTAGACAAAACAGCCTAATCTTGAAAAAAGATGCCATCAAAGACTTCCATAGCTGGAGAAGAGAAGTCAATGTCTGGCTTTTAAGTTTCAAAGGACAGTCTGACTCTCTTGTCAGGGGCTAACACAGCTGATGACTTTAAGTTGAAGCCAATGTTCATTTACCATTCTGAAAATCCTAGGACCCTTAAGAAATCTGCTAAATCTATTTCACCTGTGCTCTATAAAAGGAACAAGCTGGATGACAGCACATCTGTTTATAACATGGTTTGATGAATATTTTAAGCCCACTGTTGACACCTACTGCTAAGAAAAAAAAAAAAAAGATTCCTTTCAAAATATTCCTGTTCATCAACAATGTACCTACTCACCCAAGAGTTCTAATGGAGATGTACAATGAGATTAATGTTGTTTTCATGCCTGCTAAGACAACATCTATTCTGCAGCCCATAGATCAAGGAATAATTTTGACTTTCAAATCTTATTATTTAAGAAATACATTTTGTAAGGCTATAATCACCATTGAGAGTGACTCCTCTGCTGGATCTGAGCAAAGAAAATTGAATATCTTTCAGAAAGGATTTACCATTGTAGATTTAAGAGCATCTGCGATTCATGGGGAAAGGTCAAAATAGCAACATTTACAGTTCAGAAGAAGCTTATGCCAACCTTTATGGATGACTTGAAGACTTCAGTGGTGGAAGTCATTGCAGATGTGGTGGAAACAGCAAGAGGACAGAATTACAAGTGGAGCCTGAAGACAGGACTGAATTGCTGCCATCTCATGAAAAACGTATCAGATGAGGGGTTGCTTATTAGGGATAAGCAAAGAAAGAGGTTTTTTGAGATGGAATGGTGAAGATACTGTGAAGACTGTTGAAAAATAAAAACAAACTATTTAGAATAATACATAAACTTAGTTGATAAAGCAGCAGCAGGGCTTGAGAGGACTGACTTTAATTTGATAAAAAGGTCTACTCTGGGTAATGCCATCAAACAGCATCACACGCTACGGAGAAATCATCCATGAAGGGAAGAATCAATGATGCGGCAAACTGCACTGTTGTCTTATTTTAAGAAATTGCCACAACCACCCCAACTTTCCACAGTCATCACCCTGATCAGTCAGCAACCTTCAACACCAAGGCAAGACGCTCTATCAGCAAAAAGATTATAACTTGCTGAAAACTCAAATGATGGTTAACATTTTTTAGCAACAAAATATTTTTAAGGCATTTACATTTATTTTAGATATAATGCTACTGCAGACTTACAGATTACAATATAGTGTAAACGTAACTTTTATAATACACTGGGAAACCAAAAAATAATAATTTTATTTGCTGTATTGTTCAGTTTCAGACTACTGCTTTATTGTGGTAGGTCTGGAACTGAACCCACGATATCGCCACAATATGCCGGTTCTGCACAAACTAGCAACTAGTGTTGCTTTTATACAACAGGAAAGGAGAACAATAACAAAGATACATTCAAAAATAAGAAATAGAAATGAGATATACTTTAGATTGTAGATTAAAACATATCAATAATCACTATGTTAAAGTTTAATCTCTCCACTTAAGTGAGATTACAAAAATCATGATAAGTGATAATATAAAGACAGGGAATATTTGAAAAGATTAAAAATATATGTGTACCAAATACTACCCAAAATGTCTAGTATAGTTATATTAACATCAAGCACAACTGCCCTGAAGGCAAAACAAATGTCTAACAATACAGAAGGTCACAACATAATTGATAAGAGATCCCATATTAAGAAAGATGTAAAATTTAAAGTTCCATATAACCAGTAAAGCTCCATAAAATGTATATAGTAAAAACCGACATAAGTACTACAAGAAATTGTCAAAGCCAACATTTTAATCGGAGATTTTAATAACCCTCTCTTGAGAACTGATAAAGTAAACAAAATCAGTAAGAATCCAAAGTATTTGAACAACATAATTATATATGTATATATATATATATACACACACACATATATACATATGTATGTGTGTGTGTATGTATGTGTATATACGTGTGTGTGTGTGTGTGTGTGTGTGTGTGTGTATCTATCTCAAACACTGTACCCAACCACTAGCGATTATATATCATTTCCAGGCACACATCGAATATTTACAAAAACCAATAATGTACAGAACCACAAGAAAAGTTTCAGTAAGTTTCAGAGGAAGATAAGACAAGTAAAGTGCACACTATGGTAAAAACATGACCAGAAGTACAGAGCCAGGGAATGCAGTGTGTGTTTCGGGCCATCAGACCAGCAGTCCTGAATGATTGATGCTAAAGTTGGGGGGAGATTTTCCTAAATACCAAGTCAATAAACAAAGAAAGGCTAAACACACAAAACGCTTGAGCTTTTTGTCTGGTCTTATTAGGTATCAGTTTCTTTTGTGTCCTGGCCAGATTAAATAAATAAAACATTTGACTTAGAGGCAAGAGTTTCTATATTCTGTCTTAAACATGTTATTAACTTCCATCAGAAGGAAAATCCAACTCATAAATAGATAGCTACCACAACCTATAAATGTATCTTCTGTATTTTTTGCTTCATAATAATAAAGTGAAATCCAACCACACATCCGGACTCAGAGTCATGTCAAAACAGACATGAAGACATCAGAATTAGGAGACAATTTCTTGACCACTCAAGGCTTCTTGATTTGTGTCAGTTCAATCTTGCAATGGAAATATGACTCTGGTCTGAAAGGTCTAACCTAACTGAGCTCTCTTCTTCCTTGATTTGGAGTCCGGCAGCAGCTTTCCCTTCACATCTTCTCTATTCCTTTATGTATGGCAATAAGTAAGGTTAGCTGTTTCCCCAAAATGAGAGATGAACCGTCATAGATACAGACTTTTGACTAGAATGTGAGTAACGCTAATCAAGTCTTTGTGTCCTGCCAATCAAGCTGGAATCAGGCTGCTTGAATATCAGGCAGAAGGTGAAACAACCACTTATACTTATTTGCCAGAGTCTGAAGAAAATACGGGGCATAAACATTTGTAACCTGTGACTCAACCTTTTCACTTTACAGCAAGTAGAGTTTGAGAAAGCTTATTAAACTTACAACAAGGCTCTCCGTTCATTTCATATTGATTTTTTGTTGAGATGTCTTATTATATACAAAAGATCCTCTAACCAAAGAAGTGACATTCCCATTCTCTCTTCAACTTGCACCAAATGCTCTTTTGTTTCCACCATTCAACTGAAACTGCTTTTGTCAGTTATCCTTGTTCTCTGTGCTGCTAAATGCAACATCCCCCCAACACATTTGACCATCCTTCCCTTTATTCTTGTGACTTCCTAATACCCCCACCCCTTTGTTTTCCTCCTACTTCTCTGGGCCTGCCTTATCAGCTTTCTATGCTGGTCCCTTTTCCATTATTCCACTGCCAAATGTTAGAACAACCAGGGTTTAACAAAAGGTTTGTGGGTTGTTGTTGGTTTTTTTTCTGGTATTGATGCTCTCTCCAATGTGGTCTTATTAAGTTCCATGCTTTGCGTATAGTTTGTTCGTCCACCACTGTCAAGTTTATGTGTCTAGCCCTCATCTCTCCCCTTGAACTTAAGATGTATACAACCCAACATCATATGGCATCTTTACTTGATTGTACAATGGGCATCTCAAAATTGGCATGTCTAAAATACAACTCTTGCCTCTGTTTTGTTCCCTCCCAATACTCCTGTTCCTTTTGTTTTCCCATCTTACTAAGTGGCTCCAATATGCAGTCCAAAAATATGTGTTTAATCCTTCGTTCTCCTTCCTAAGTCAAGGTATCAAATCCCAACGTCTATTCCTATTAGCTCTGCCTCCACAAAATAAATTCACTTCTGCCCATATCCATCATTCCACTGAAAGTATCTACTACACTACCCCATTTTCCATGAGACCAAATACTATGCAGATGAATGATGAGTTAAGCGACTGAAGAAATGCTCTAGATCCAGGTAAGCCTGATTTGTCAGAGAAGAACAGTATGACTCACAGTTGGTGGAGGACACTTAGCAACATGATTAAAGAAGATAGGAAGAATAAAATGAAACTAATATTTGTTGAGTAAATATCATTAAGCATCACCAGAAAGTATCTTAACTCCTTACATCTCACCCTAACTCCAAAAGATAAATGAAATTACTTTAACAGAAGAAACTGAGGTTCTCCAGGTTACATTAAGTGGAAGGAGTGAAATTTACACCCTAGTCTCTGGCTCTATCATGCCTCTACTTTCCATACTCTGTGGAACTCTGAATGATACCTGGGTCTTAAATTTGTAAAGAGAAGAAACAGACAAAATATTGTATCTTTGACTCTGTATATATCAGGGATTAGAAAAATCGACCTACCAATATAGTGACAAACCTTTATAACTGATTACCTGCCTAACAGACGGAAAGAAACCCAATGAAAGAAGTTCCAATATCACTGTGGGACAATATTTCAAAGGCTATGATAAACTGTACTTCATTCACCCAAGACAACAGATTGGACAAAGAAGTTGCTGTTTGGTTGTTAAAGTCTAGTACTAATCTTTTTTCAATAAATTTTCATTGAAAGTCTACTATGTGGGTGTCAATACACATTACAGATAAAACATTTTCTGCCCTGTTACTAAATCACCTATCTGACCACATGACTGATTTGTACTTGTAATAATATTATGGTTATGTGAATAAGAGTCGATTTAGGTCTTGATAGAACTCACAGTCCAATGCAAAGTTGTTTAAAGTGTGCTCTGTGGACTTTGTATCAGAAGCATCTGGCAATACATGACTACAAAAATCTTGGGCTCAAAACCCCAAATCAGAATTTCTTAGGGTGTTCACTGAAAATTCTCATGTTTAAAACAAAGAAGGTTTGAGAAAACAAATTGAGCTCTGGAGAGGTCCCTTGTTCTATAGAAAGAAGAAAAACCAATGAAGAAGACCTTTCTGTTGTTAAGTGGGGGGCAGGTTAATCTAGGGAAACAAAGGAAGACAAGATTAGAATTTTTCTTATCCAGTTTTTAGAATAGAATTACAAGTACATAGTGTTTTAAGGAACTGCTGAATTTTTAAGTTTTTTTTCTTAAACAAGTATTGCCATTTTGAAATACGTATACACACACACACACACACACACACACACATATGTGCTTTCAAGTGTAGAGCCAACTGGTTGGGATTTGCCCTTACAAACCTATGCAGCACACATATGCCTCAGCTTCCTCGTCTGTAAAATGAGGCAATTAGATGATACAGTCTCTCATATTACGTGACACAACAGGTACATTCATTTCCTAAGAACACTGGAAATGGGAGGTGTTACACCACAGGGACTTAGGCTTGGGCTTTTTAAAGCCACCAGGCTAAAATTAAGAACTAAGAGGATAGCCACATTTCTCAAGAAGGTGGTATCTGTGAACACCAGAATCCTGACTTGGACAGACAGGAGGTCTCTTCTGACAATATTAAAGAACTTGTAATTTGCCTTTATGTCACCAATTAGATTAGTGCAGCTCCAGACCTCCTTGGCATCACCTCCACCTCTTGCCCAATGGAATAAAAACGGGTAATATTTTTCCAATCATGTGGGGTTTTACAGAGTTCCTGGCAAGGCAATAACAACAATAAGTCTAGAAGCAGTAAATCAGAAGTTACAGACATTAGTTACCCAAGGAAGACAGAAAGGATAGGTTGAGTACACTGAAAAACTATATTCTTTCACTGGGTCAGAGACCAAGAGATACCCATATTTAACCATGACTGAACCACTCTTCTTTTGGACAAGGAAACCAAATCTTCAGGAAACAAGAATATGGAAAGGCAAAGGGAAGTCTTGATTATTAGCTCGGACCCCAAACATCAGTGCATAAATTGGTCTGGAATCCTTGGACAATTTCTTTACCCAAGTTTGGTCTGCATGGTTTGATGCAAATATATATAATGCAAAGGAAAGGAGCTGAAACAGAAAGCCAGCCAAAATAAAGATATCCATGCCCTCTACCATATTGCCACCCACAACTACCCTAGACCTCAGGACAGAGGTGATGAAACCTAGACCTTCCCAGAGGGGACAAAAACTTCAGGTCTCACAGCCACTGAATGAATGGAGGATCTGAGGATTGAGAGAGAGAGGGAGGGAGGAAAAGAGATCGAGAGTTAGAGAAAGAGATTATCAGTTAACCAAAGAAGAGCTGAGACTGATGGTAAAACTCCATATGGCCACAGTTTAAGAAAATAAAAGAAAAGACAGTCATAATGATGGCCACTATAACTTTATCCCTTTGTGGCTAAAAATTTTACTTCCTGATTTGTGATTTGTTTTTAGGATAACTCCAAAATCTGAAAACCAAGGAATGACGCTCACATTAAGACTAAATAATTCTGAGACTAAATAATTTGAATGTCTGACAAAGTATTACTCTCTTCACGGATACATTTCATGTTTTTCTTTCAATTTTATGATCTGATTTTCTCAACTCTATCTTCAAAGCTTTCAATGACAATATTTATGTTGAAGTATACTTCCTTACAATTTTTGGAAGCTCTGTTATTTAAAATTGATTTTTCATTATTTAACTCTTTATTTTGAAATCACTACAGATTAATTCATATTATAGAAGTGGCAACGACAGTACGAAGAAGTCCTACACACCCTTCACCTAGTTTTTCCTAAAGGCTACATTTTAGGTAACTACGGTAGACCTAAATATTCATTTAAAATAAGCTACTTCCACTTTTATGGGCAAAATATCTTCTTCAATCTCTCTGAGGATACTAATTAGTATTGCTTTGTTCTAATTTATTTTCTTTTGATCTCTAATGTGTCTGCTTCCATTGGTGTTACTTTGCTCTATTTCAGCCTTTCTCCTTCATTTATGCAAATTTTTCTCAAAAATCTGGTGACCCTTGATTGTTCAATTATATTTTAAACAATTATTCCTTAGGAAAATTGACTGTGTACATCAGCAGGGTCACTAAATTGGCAGACTTTGATTTGAGATGAATGGACTGTCAAGTAGAAGTTATACTATGAAAACTCTAAAAGCCAGGATGGGAAGAAATTTCTCGTGTATCCCTATGTCCCATACCAGTTCCTCTAGTACACCCTGACACTGTTTTTTTAGAATTTAAGTGTCTTCCTTGCCACCAACCCTGGGATCCATACCTATTTCTGACTGACCTGCTTACAGGGTGATGGGAAATGGGAAATAGAAGAAAACAGCCAGTTTTTCCTTGTATAGACTTCAAGTTTATCTCCCAGTTATGAACTCCTTCCAATCTTTGCCCTTCTTCACATCATGTACCTTGGACATAAGAATTTCTTTGAGGTTCTTCAAGAGCCCTTCTGCACATCTAGACAAGAGCAGAATTATCTAATAAAGATACAATGTAAGTTAAAAATGCGAGCCTTTTGTATAATTTAAAATTTTCTAAAAGCCACATAAAAAGTTTAAAAAGGTAAAATTAACTTTAGTAACAATTTATCTAATATATCAAAAATATCATTGCAACATGTAATCAGTATAAAAATTGAGATATTCTGCATTCTTTTTCATACTAAATCTTCAAAAACTAATGCATATTTTACACTTATGAAGACACTCTTCAGGGGCCCAATAGCTACACATGTAGTGGCTACCATTTTGGACATGACAGCTTTTACTGGGGCTCCTATGTCCTCCATTAGCACTGCTTCTTCTATTTTTAATCTTCTAAAAATGTATGAAATCTCTAATTCGCTGATGGTCACCCATCTATTCTCATTACTGTTGCAGATTGAAGCTAATTTTTAAACTTAATTTCATTTTAGTTTTGTATCAGGAGGAAAAGTAAATAAATGTATAAACTCTGACACCAAGAAAGCCATAAAACCATCAAGATCCCAACACCATCTCCAGAAGAAGGAACTCCAACACACAGGTTTTGTGGGTGTAAAATAAATAACAACAAAATACAGCTTCTGGCATTTCCTTACACTTCTCATGTTCTATATATGCCTCAAGGATTACAGTCCTATTTAATTATTGTGGTCCACAATATTTGCCTATTCTGTACTGTTGGTTCCTTCGTAATTAAACGATAACTATATATTTATTGCTTACTGAACTACGTATCAAGAACTCTTCTTAGGTTTTATATGTATTACCTCATTTAATCTCGATAACCTTAGGAGGTGGGTGCTATTTTAATCTCCTTTTATATACATGTATATGTGTACATGTACATATACACATATCTCTTTTAATCTTTTATATATATGTATATGTGTATATGTATGTATATGTATATGTGTATATACGTATGTGTATATGTATGTATATGTATATATATATGTATATATATATATGTATATGTATATGTATACACATATACATATATAAGAAACTGAGGCACTGAGAGGCTAAGTAAGTTGCCCGAGATCACACAGACACCAGAACTGTGATTCTACAATACATGCTCTTAATCAGTAGGTCCTATGCTTCTTCAAGATCTTATATGCAGACCTGGACCATTTGGGTTTGACTTTTACTCCCTTTACTTTCTCTGTAACCTTGAGATTGCCATAATCTTCTATGTGATTGGTTTTGTCATCAGGGTAATTAATAATAGTGCTTCTCACATACAGAGTAGAGTAGAAGGATGAGAGCTGCGGTCATTACAGGACCGGATATTGCTTCTGGGTGTCCCCAGCATGACCTAAAGACTGGCATCTATGGTGATTTCAATCATGTCTAGATTTGGACTACATCTAAATTTTCACCAACATTCATTAAACTACTGTCTCTCATCCACTGAGGTATTTTTAGGACTTTGGTCCCAGTTTTACTCAAATCCTTACGTGCTTCTTCGTAGAATGCCAATCAGTACTGGGAACTTGGCTATATTTTCTATTGTTCTTTATTTCTAAATAAACTCCTGACTGTCCATTTCTGGTGCAGAGGACCTCACTGCCCACCAAGACCAATTATGACGTTGTAAGTCATTGACTCATTGGCCCTAGGAGGAATAAGTCAAAGATATAAAATAAGTCTAGTTGAACCTATATTCATTTTTAGAAAAATAATGTAAAAAGAAATGGCTTCTTTTGAAATAGAGACAACTTTTAAAGTAATGACTAAGATTTTATATCTTACATCTGTTTGATCACTAAACTAGTTCATAACAAAGACATCTTTAAAACATAATATTTACATGATTATAATACCCAGGAAACTGCAAGACACCTCATTTAAACTTTGCTATTCCCAAAGAATAGATGATATTTGCACATGGGTTGATGTCTTGGGTTAGAGATGCTTTTTAGAAAATTTGGTTCTGACACAAAGGAGAGGCCACCATTCCTCTGGTAAGTAATGGGCTATGACTGTGTTAAATGTATCCCTTCAATTTAAAGCCTCCAAAATGCAGGGGAGAAAACTGATTAGAAATGGTTTGGGAGCCTAATTCTGTTAGTGAGAATGAAAATTGATAAACAACATTGGGTGACCTGCCGGAACAAATAGATTCTTGATTCAGCAGGAATCCAGCTGCTAGTATGTTCCAGGTGAACAAGCATTACTTAAATAAATAAATTCCTTCTTTTTTTCCATGCATGCATTCCAGGTTTGCCGCATTTATTACATGAGAAGCGAATCCAGGTTGGAGAAGCACAGAATACTCCTCTGGGAGATACCATGGAATTAGTGGGATAAATAGAAAGGTCACTGCACTCCAGAGTGGGGAAGGGTTGTATTTAGCAGCTTTCTCATAAGTGAGCCTGCTATTAACATAGTGGTATTTTGAAGTTATAAAGCATTTTGCAGCTCTAAGCTTCAGTGTGTACTGCAAACATTAATTAATCCTCACAACATCCCCCGGAATGTGAGAAGGTGTAGTCCACATCTCACAGATGATGTACCTACAAGTGGGGAAGTTAAGCCAGTGGCCAAAGGACAGACAGGTTGGCCAGAAGACAGGACTGCAGGAATTGTAAATTCCCAGCCACAGGAGAGAAAGTGCAATCATGTAGACTCTAGCAGGTAAGCAAAAGCAAAAGGAAAACATTTCCCAAGGCTTAGGAGAAAAAAAAAGGAAGGACTCAACCATGGAGGAGTAGGTAACGATCTACTTGCATTGGGAAGGCAACTTTGCTTCATGATTTTTTTTCCATGTAAGAAGAAATATAATCCATTTCATGAATGCAATGAAATGGTATTGCATCCCAAGATAAAAACATGAAAAAAGTCCAGTGCTAATTGTGCTACTTTGAAATAACTGTGACTTAATTTAATTAATCATTCATGTTGTCAAAATCAGAATCCAAATATCTTTTTTATTTAGATGTCTCTCTTAAAGAAATAACAACAAAAGGTGTAAAAAGTTTCACCTGAAAGGAGTGGGAGATGTCACTTATTGAAAAGGCAGATTTCAGGCATATTTGACAAATGACAGCAGTGACATTTTCAGAATCACAAAAGCCACAGCAATATGCTCATTCGCCTTCTGAGGTGAAATCTCCAAGTTGCAAATAGGATTATAAATAAAGTTCTGTTCAAAGACCAATCACAAAACCATTTTCCATGAGAAACTTAAAATAGAACAAAAATATCACATTTACGTTTGCATGATACATTTTACTACCTGTCACTTTAATCTCCAGAAGAGTCAAGCTTAACAATAATATCAAAGACAGGTTTATTATCAAGGTTCACATGTTCTATTTTCCTCTAACAACCTAACACAAATGCCAGACACAGAAGTTACTCCTGGTGCAACATATCATTTAATTCCCTTTGACAGGTTTACTACTCTTTGAAACTGTAAATTCATTCATTAGATAGAAGAGACTTGTTAAACTCTGATGTATTATTTTTTTTGTTTGTTTCAAGGATAGACTCTATCTTTTGATGTATAGTGTACTGCTGAGCAGTAATCCTATTTGTATTAATGGGGGGAAATATTGATGACAGCAAACAAATTAAGTGCTTTGTCCTGTGTTTCTGATTGACACCACTAAAATCAGTAATATAATTGAAGAGGCAGGGCAGATTATGAATTCTGGTATGAAATAAAGAATTAAAGGCTTAGAGACATATACTTTACCATAGTATAAATAAGGTATTTTAAAGCTCATTCCTAGTTCTCCTAGAGAATACAATTCTTATTTGGATCTCCAGATCTTTTTCCATGTTGGTATTCATCATTAAGTGAAAATTATCTAAGACTGTCTTAACCACATTTGCTACCATAATATGACATGTGTTAGAATACATCACATGAGGGGCGCCTGGGTGGCACAGCGGTTAAGCGTCTGCCTTTGGCTCAGGGCGTGATCCCGGCATTATGGGATCGAGCCCCACATCAGGCTCTTCCGCTATGAGCCTGCTTCTTCCTCTCCCACTCCCCCTGCTTGTGTTCCCTCTCTCGCTGGCTGTCTCTCTCTCTGTCAAATAAATAAATAAAATCTTTAAAAAAAAAAAAAAGAATACATCACATGCACAGAAAACCTATAGGGAAGACAACGTTAGGAACAAAGACAATGGGATTAATCAGCAGTTATGACACCTCTAAAATATGATATACCAAATTAAGAAACTTGTCCAAGGTCATAGAACTCATAGGAAGCGGATCTAATAGTGGATCCAAACCTGTATAATTTCGAAGCCCATACTCCTCAACAACATAAAATCTCTCCAGAGTAGTTTGGTCATAACTTCTTAATTGCTTATAACCAGTCTTGTCCCAAAAAGAATGTAAATTTGACTTAAAAAATATGCAAATATAACAGGAGGATTAAATAAAGTTGATATAGTTATAAAAAAAAGCAAAACGAGATGGAAAAATAGGACAGAAATAAGATAGAATCTGAAGTTAGTTTAGCGCACGCCCTAAGTCTTTTTGGAATTGAACCTGAAACCTGGTTGTGAGTTTTCTGGCAGTAAACAAGAAAACATACATAGGCTTCCATATATTGTTTACAAAAGCCATCCAGCTATTCAGAAAAATTAGACCGATTTTTTTCCTATTCTAAGTTCTCACACAAGTGTGTATTTTGATGAACAACATTCTCAACAACACCTTTTTAGGAAGCACAGTGTCAAGTTTAATTAGGTTCCTCTACGCTAAAGTTCGTTTAATGGTATCACATCAAAACACAAATCAATAAAAGCAACTCTAAGCACAGGATTTGGAGATTGGGAAGGGTGAAGTACATAAAGAATATTCAACCCAAGCACATGGCTTCTTAATTATCTAATATAATTCAGGGCTAGATGTTGGAGTATCTGGAAGAATAGATATCCACCCCACCTCCCAAATCCTAAATAAATATTGCTTCTCTTAGTTGAGTATTTAAGATGTATTCAGCAGGGTAAATTTAAAATGATAATCCCTGATAAGTAGCTGGAGCTCAGCAATGCTCTGTGGCCGGTTAATTGTGAATCTACATGTTTCAACGAGCATAGTCAGAGGTTACAACTTTGAGTTAGGCATTAAAAGAAGATCTTGTTAAATAAAAGTGCATTATCTGGAATTAAGATATTATCAGGATTAACATCTTAGTCTGAGTTAGTTCTGCCAATTAGTTATTACACAGCAGGGGCCTGAAGGGATAGGATGCATGATACATACACTTGTTTAAAAGTTCCAGAAACATTTTTCATCTCTATCCATAAAGCCTACAACAGTGACAAAAAAAAAAAAAAAAAAGAATTTGAATGCAGATTTTCAAGATGCTTCTCACAGTTCTGGCAGAAATTTTAGAGACAGGCTGGAGGTCTAGGTCAGGATAGGGGCACTGCCTGTCTCTTGAAATTGAGTAAGGAGAGGCAGTACCACTCTCAGGCCAGACAAACAGAGGTCTCTGCCCTGGTCCCCCAACTCAGAGGACTCTGCATTTTTGACAATCTTTGTTGAAATTCTCTAATTCTCCTTCTGGTGACTTGGAGCCAGCTGGAGCTGGCAATGCCAGGATCCCCAGA
Source organism: Ursus arctos (assembly GCF_023065955.2). Lineage (NCBI taxonomy): Eukaryota > Metazoa > Chordata > Mammalia > Carnivora > Ursidae > Ursus > Ursus arctos. The sequence continues at coordinate 21,804,269 of NW_026622841.1, forward strand.
CCACACTTTTCTGATTCAGAAATTTCTCTGATCCACTACCTCCAACTTTGTGGTGCACTGGGTCACCTAGATGCCCCAAGATTGAATTGTGCTTCTGTGGTCATCCCAGGACCCCATGGTTGAGCCCAGTCAACAAGTGTGAGCAAATCACTCTAGCTGGCTGGTATGAAAGTTCTTCTGGGGTACTGGGTAAGGCTGAGCTTCCAGAATCGCACTGTCACAACTCTTAATCTGGACCCTGAACAAGTTCAGGACTCTGGGCTACTGACCATCTACCACAGATCCTTAGGCCTACTCTCAATCCTCCATGTTCCAACCATAGGGCTGCCTCTGATCTTTAGCATCTGTGGGGAGTAAGGATAGTAGTTCATGGGATGATGGCAGAGGTTCCTTATGGTGAGCACCTCCCTTGCTATGGCAGTTTTAAATTACCCAGGGAAGTTGTGGCCTGATTTGTGCCATGATTGAGGAAGACCCCTGGAAGTGGTCACACATCTCCCCTGAGGGCTTCTGAGACTACGGCTTCCCAACACCGAGTGGCCATCTTAATCCATGTCCTCTTTCATGTATGATCAATACAGCGGCACTGTGCTCTCCTAAATTGGTCTTAAACCATGCTGCATGAAGGAAGAACATTCTTATGCAAATGGGAATATCTTTCCCATATCTTATGCAAAAGGATAATGCCTCTCCTCCCCACCAGTTAATGGAAGGCAAGGGTGCAGTCAACACTGAAAGAGATTATATTCTAGGGATGCAATGATGATAACCTAGAGTTCAAGGCAAGGAGTGGTTGGAAGATGTGTCATTCAACCTTTATACCATGAAATTCTGAGCAGTAAAATTAGTATGCCTAGAAAATTAATTATTGTCCACATTTTCCTGTATACTCTGAGAAAGACTTAAATTTGAGGTTATCATCAGAAAAGCACAGTAACAACCTTTAAGAGAATCATTAGAAGCCAGTATTCATTGATGGTTAAATAAATGATGCAGTGTCATGAGGAAATGGTAGCAGGGAACTACACAGGCAAGAAGTTCTGTGTTATTTCAATAAAACAGGTTCTAAGGAGCCATGACACTGTGGGTAACATCATCATTATTAACTTTATCTCCTGGGAAAGATGAAATTAGCCAGGAATGGTATATTTGATAATGATGAAAAAGAAGGGATGGTACCTGGACACTAAGAAAAATCTACAGGTGCACTGATGCAACAAATTCTAAGTACCTCCTCTATATATTATTTTAAATCAGGGGTTCTGCAACTATGGTCTTTGACATTTTACTCTCTTTGTATGACCTTACAAATAAGAATGTTTTATATATTTCTAAAGGGTTACAGACAAAGAAGTACATGTGACAGATACCATATGTAGCTCACAAAGCCTAAGTTATTTACTATCTGACCCTTAACAAAAAATGTTTGCCAATCTCAATTTTAAATCATCAATAAATCATACTACCTTAGATGAGCTCTTGAAATTCATCACAGTTACTTTAGAACAGTTGTAGTTATAAGGATAATACAGAGTTCCCACATACCCACACCCACTTTCCTTATTAACATCTTTCATCTTTGTGGAACATTTGTTACAACTAATGAACAATATTGAACATAATTATTAATTAAAGCCATATTTTATTCAAATGTCTTAAGTTTTTACCTAAAATTCATTTTTATGTTCTAGAATCTATCCCAGATACCCTATTAGGAAGGGTAGATAAAGAGAACTGTCAGAGAGTGGACGGCAAGGTAAGTAGCAAAGACATCCATGTAAAGTAATATTCACAAGAACTTTGAGTATTCAGTATCTACCAGGAATAGTGCTTAGTACTTTATATACATCATCTCCCTTAATGTCTGCCCAAGTCCTGAGATAGTTACCAATACTATATTCATTTTACAGAGGAGGAAACTGAAGCTTAGGTGAACTCTCGTGGCAGGGCCAGTGTGGACCCAGGCAACACAACCCTGGAGGTCATATTCTAGAATCTAAAAGGGAGAGCCACTGAAACTGCCAAGAGGGTTAACACATGCAATGTGAATCTGCATTCCCTCCTCTTCAAGCCTCTAGCTCTTACTAAACACAAACAAAAGAAAATATTTGATTAAATAATTCAAGATTTCATCTATGAACTTTCCCAGCAATGTAGAGAATCCAAATGTCTTTTAAATAAGAGAAATGAAACATTAGAGATCATAGTTTCCAATATAGATGACTGGTGCAGATCCATGTGCCAAAATCTGAAAGTCAAGTGTGGACAGGATAGCATCAATTGGTCAGTCCTCGTTTTCAGACACTGGAGTTTCCTCATACTCAGCCAAGCACAGAGTGAAGAAAAATAGTCTTGGTCCAAATTCACTAAGCTCCTAAAAGGAGCATCACTTGTGGCAAGAGAAACACTGATTCCAAACCAATTTCCTCCTCATCTTTGCCTGTTCAATCTTGTGGCTGCTCTTTCTTCTGTCCTTTTTATCATGTCTTTGTACCAGGTCTCTAGACCATAAGAACATCATCTATGTGTTTGGAGAGGGTTGGATGTAGTGATTTCTCCACTTTCTCCCCATGTGGAAGTCTATCAAGTGTTTGGTTGACTTTTGAATGGTCTATCACACTGATACAGGAAAATGAGACAAACAGGGACTTTATAAAAGGAATGAAACTTCTACTATCTAGATAATTTTGGTTGGGGGAGAAAAGATTATCCTACCTGGTTAACATGGTATCTTTGAACCTTGAAGAAGTGATTTAATTCTGTTTAAAACAACAGTGGTTCAGGGATACTTTCACATAAAGCAAAATTAATAAAATGTGTAAAAATTAGTAAAATGTGATTATTTTACTTGAAAGCTAATTACTATTACACACACACACACACACACACACACAAATCGTCTCTGGACATACTTTATTTATAGAAAATATGTCTGCTACTTGAACCAAGAAAGCTATTGTTAATGATTCATTGAAATGTTTTTGAGCTTTTCTTTTTTTCTGATGCAAAACAATTTCCCTGAAAGGTTGAAAATCATTTGAATGAATCTATAAAATAGGTGATAAAATTGTTTTCAGCTCAGCTGAGGAGGTGCTCTGCTTGTCTTAATGAGGTGCTCACTTATGAAAGTGTGTTATCATACTTATACAAATCATTTGTTTCAGTGACATTTGAAATAGCTATTAATGTAAAAACTTTACACCTGTAAGTCCTACTTTACTTTTTTTTTTTACATTTCCAACAGTTTTGACAAGCTTAACCACGTAAACTTTTCCCTTCCTAATATAAAGCACTCATTTTATTTGAGCACATTGTTGAGACTCAGATTTTAAGCAAAAATACTGAGATTCTTCATTCTGCTGTATTGCTCAAGACAAATTATCTGAATTTAGTTACCTTTAAAAATTCTTCTTTTTCATGATCTTTTTCCCCCTAATTGTTAGCATGGTTAAGACAAAAAGTTCTTTAAATTAACAAGCAAAATAATTAGTGCTTGCTGCTCAGAAAACCTTTACTCACAGTTATGGGGCGTATACAAACTAATATGAGCTTTCTGTCATTGAGGAGATTATAAAAGATCTTAATACAGGGATGGGAAAGAAGCTAGTATGTTATGAAGAAAGCAGCAAATTTCCCTTTAGATATATTTCATTGGTCAGGGAAATAGGCGCTCGAGGGAGGAATATCATCTGATGCTGGGGACTTCAAACAGGAAATGTTTGGGGTGGGCCGAGGTTGTGTATCAAGTTAGGAGCAATGCATGCACTGTCTTAAGCTCTCAGAGTATGTTGTTAAGAAAACTCTGGTCTGGGATGTAGCTATCTACGGCCCCATGTTCACAAAGAGAATCTTGTTTTTCTTATGGGTCTCTGATGGGACACACACTTCTATTTGATCTGTAAACATAGGAGTGCTCCCACTGTAAAGAATGTGGGACCAATTCACAATCAGTCTTAGAAATGTTGAACTTCCAGGGGCTCCTGGGTCAGTTAAACGTCTGCCTTCAGCTCAGGTCATGATCTCAGGGTCCTGGGATCCAACCCCTTGTCAGACTCCCTGCTCAGCGGGAAGTCTGCTTCTCCCTCTCCCTGCTCCCCCCCCCTCCCCTCCCCTCATGCATGCTCTCTTCCTCAAATAAATAAAATCTTTTAAAAAATGTTGAACTTCCAACTCTGAATGTGTTCTAGTCTATAAGAAATAAATTGACTCACTGTAAACTTCAGTACAATAATAAATGATATGCCATTCACCTTGGTTTTTCTCTGCACACATGTGTGTTTCTTCTTCAACCACCCATATGGTTGAGATTAAATGTACAAGGTGACCTTCAAGGTCCCTTCAGGTGCTAACATCCTATGATGTTTTAATTAAAATTTAGTTATAACGCAAAGCATGGTCCTACTCAATTTTTATTATTGTTGACATTTAAAACATCTGATTCCCATTGGCTTAAAGAGACACACCATAAATGTATATTCAAAACACAGCAAAAGATAGTCTGCTATCACCTACCTTCTTGCTCACAATGAAAACAAAATTTCATTTTACTTCAGGAGACTTTGGTCAGAACTACTTTTCTTTCATACAGGCAGTAACAATAACAAGGATAACAAAAGCAATTCTTCACTGCCAGTTCTTATGATTGAAATTCAGATATATTAGCTATACATGTGAAGTTGACAAAGTTACACTGAAGAAGTTTCCCCTTATTGAATCACATTTTTGGGGACAGCTTTTCATCTGAAGTATGTGTAAAAAGATGCCATTACTAACTCTTATATCCCACGTCTACTGGCCTCAACTTCTCTTTTGCACACAGACATTCTCCATGTGTTAACATATATGGTTGCTGATACCTTTAAGTTTATGTATATATTTTGGATCAAGTTCTAAAAGAAATTGAGGACTATCTTTCAACCTCCAATGGGAGGTTTTGCTCAACTTGTATCTCACATCTCTTCGTGGGTGATTCCATATCATTATTAGCCCAGTTTATGGCACACACCCCATTACCTACTACTGGTGGTGTTTGATAATCCAGAACAACAAAGGAATAGGGTATGTGTTCTAAAGGAAATCATCATTTATTTCAGCTCTCCAGACTATAAAGGATCCAAACCATTCTCTGAAGGAGATGCCCAGGCTTTTTAGCTCTATAATATATGAAATTCTGATTATTCTTGACCCTAGATCTCTGTCATAGATGCAAAAGAGCATTTGAATTCTGAAAGCCCTTTCTTCTGCTGTAAGCAAAAGAAAAATCATGCTGTAAGCCCAGCAAAGCATATGGGAGAAGGCTAATTCATCCTGACCCATGTTCTTTTTCATTGGCCAATAAGCCCTTGAGAAGCATTTGGACACTTCACAGGACAGTGGGCCAAGCCTTTCCTATGTTAGGATAACTCTGTAAGCAAAGCACTTCTGGGCCCAGTTGAAAGCCAGGAATGCACTGCCTTTGGTGGTTTAATCATCTTAGCTTTTCAAGTTGCCCCATAAAGTCATGTCAGTACACAAGGCCAGGAAGTATGACAAAAACCTGGTTGGTGTCTGAATAATGGGCTGCAATAGAGCCTCATCTCTAACAAATCCAAAATGATGAAAACAAGAGCTGCCACTATGGGAAGATTAATTCAGCAAGAGTTGAACTCTTAAATTCTGGCATCTCTCAATGAGAGTCCTGGCCTCCTGAAAGTCCACCTGCCTAAACACTGCCTGGTAGATTAGTAATCTGGAGACCCCTCCCCACCCCCTGAGTCCATTCAGCTCATTTTCTTTTCTCTTCAGGATGAACAAAACCCCAGAGGGCCTTTCTTCTTACAAGATTTTGTGACCCTGGCAATATAAGTAGATTATTTTTTTACATTGATTGGCAAACCCCTCACTAGCACCTCCAAGTGGGGAAAATGTTTTCACTTTACAAAGATTTAATTCTAACAAAGAAAAGAATGAGATGAAAACTGTCTCCTACAGGAATCAAAATAAGCATTCGGAGAAAATGATCCAGTATCTGGGAAATATTTACAGCACTGTTAAATTTTTCTGTATAGACTTTACTCATGAACATTAAGACCATTCAAGTACCTTTTAATTTAGGTGCTAGGAAAGGTGACTACAGAAACAAACTGGCTGGAAAGCAAGACAGAGTGCCATTTTTAGGTTGTGGCATGGCCATATGAATGTTCTTTCAATTTCCTGTGCTTCAGTTTCAACCAATATTACAGAGAATTGATTCTTGCTGGAAATAAAATATCTTCATTGAACTTCCTGACTCATGACTTTCCCATGCAGGGCTTCTCCCCCCATTCCCATGTCCCCATCTAGCTTGGAAATGACTGTCTCTTTCCTGTGTCTTCACCGGGTCATCCCTCTGTGTCTGTGTCCTAATGTCCTCTTTTTATAAGGATGCTGGTCAAATTGGATTAGGAACCATCCTAATGACCTCATTTTAACTTAATTGCCTTATTAAAGACCCTATCTCCAAATATACTGATGTTCTGAGTTATTAGGGATTCAGATATCAACATAGGAATTTGGGGTGGGGGGGAGGGGACACACACAGGATTCAGCCCATAACAGTACTTACTGGTTTGGCTCCATGTTGCTATTTTTTAGAGTAAGATGTAAGTAAATAAAAAATCTTGGTACAACCAGGTACCTTTTCTGTCTTGGATTAGTCCTCCGTTCCTTCTTTTTTCTCCACACTCAGACCCCTCAACGCTGAGTTTATCACAACATTTAAGCCACCTTGGACAGTTTCAGTTTGGGTTAAAATTTGTTTTTAAAAATTAATCCTTCTCTCATGCTTGAGGGTTCTGGATTTTAGCCCCTGGACAGCTTATTATTAAGGCTTTTATTTGGCTTTTGACATTTATCTAGCATGATACACCTTTAACTGTCAGCTTACTGCGCATCAAACCAAAGGTTATATTTGCCCTTATAAATTCCCTGCTCAAGCCTTATGCTTCCTTTCTCTCTTGCAGCAGAGAGGAAAAAGAGAAAAAGATCATGTCCATGTCTGCCCATGAACAACATGGATTTCTATGATAGTTTTCCCTCAGCAAAGTTTTTTCAAGTTGTAATTTGCCTTTTTTCCTTGAGAAAGGATTTCCTTCACCATGGGCCTTTATGCTGGTCTCTTACTAGATACCCACTAACTGTGTTACCTTGTAACATTAAACAGTGCCTCATTTAATAACATCTAATTTGAACTTGAATTCTTTAAAATAGTTTAATGTTGCTCAATTTCCAGCCCATAAATAAATATATCTTTTAAAGTATTATGGTTTATAGGATTGGGTTGTCTGGGAACGTTCCCTAAGATAGGCATACAGAAGATTCCTGGGATGGAAAAGGACCAAAAGTAGGTGATTTGTCAGATCAGAACACACCCATGACAAATGAGATGAATGGGGACTTTGGGGCAAAGAGTTTTCCGCCAGGGGAGTACTGTGCTGGGCGGAAACGACTAGGCCCTGTACCACCAGCTTGCTGAGTTATTGGCTGAGGCCCACTCTAAGAAGAGTGTGACTTCAGCTACCACTGCCATGCTCAGTCAGTGGCTGAGGGCTTCTCAAAACATGAGACGGACTCTAAAGAAGTCTGACAGCTAGAGTTTGTCACATTCCTCACAGCTGAACATGTCCTTTCTCAGGGGAATCTGAGTAACACAACTCTATGTCTGCCACACATACCTTTGAAAAAATAAATCCAAAGTGATATCTTATTTTTATATGTATGTTTATTTACACAAATGGTGGTCATATTATTTATGGTCCGAAGCAGACCTTTTGAGAATAAAAGGAATAGCTATTAATAATTACACCATGACTACGGGTATCTATAATCACTCTACTTATACACCCATCTACCTTTATTACTCACAAACTTCTATCTCCACTCCTAGGAGATTCATCCATGCATCCATCACAATCAATTCCCTCCATATTTACCATTTAGTATTTATCAAAAACTCAAACTTGGATATGCTATGGATGTGCATTAAAGGAGTGCATATGAAAAGACAGGCATTCTTGTGCCCCCTTTTCCCTCCTTCAGTTGTGGTATTAGAGCTCAATTATGCATCCCACACCAGTGAGTCTCAGGCCTGGGATTTGTATACTATGGTTCTGTGAAGCAGATTCCTAATGGCCCATATAATTTATATGAATTTACTTCTTAATCTTTTGTTTGTGTGTGTGTGTGTGTGTGTGTGTGTATGTGTGTATGAGAGAGAGATGATATCTTGTTTATTCTGAGTCTGTGATACAGAATCACTTGCTAAAGTGATCAATTTCAAGCTCCTGGAGAATTGATAAGTGTAATTTTAGTCCAAATTAGATCTTTTTTTTTTTTCAGACTTTGCTAGCAAAGTCACAAACCTCCATCTTACTCACTTTGCCTAGGCACTTAGTCTACTTTTGTTCATCTATCTCAGGCCAGTCTATCTTTCCAATCTACTTGCATTTCTGGAAAAGAGAAGGGAGAGGGAAGAAGAAAGGCACTTCCCTTTTAATATCTATTTTCTGAGCCAAGTGACTCTCTTTCTTTTAGCCACAGGAACTGGAATGCCTTTTTCTGTCAGGCTTTTCAGACAAGTAAAGGGATCACTGAAGAAAAGCAGTGATCAGTGAAAAAGTAGTGTTCTCTGCTTCTCTAAATCATCCTTGAGAAGAGAGAGCCTTGTCATCAGTACTTTCTGGCCATGCATCCTTATCTCTGTATCTATCTACTGTACTCTGAATGGCAGTGAGTACTTGAATATTCAAGGTCCATTCCTAACACATAGAAACAAACACAAAGAGTTAGACAAAAATAGATAGAAGAGTATGTCTCACCTGAAAGAACAGGACAAAATCATAGCAAAAAAAGCTCAATGAAATGAAGATAAGCACTATGCCAGATAAATGATTCAAAGAAATGGTCATAAAAATACTGGACTTGACAAAAGAGTGGAGGATTTCAGTGATACTTTCAACAAAAAGATAGAAAATATTAAAAAGAACCAGTCAGAGATGAAAAATTCAGTAACTGAAAAAAAACACACTAGAGGGAATCAATAGCAGATTAGAGGATGTAGAAGAATGGATCAGTGATCTGGAAGACAGAGTAATGGAAAGCAACCAAGCTGAACAGCAAAAAGGAAAAGAGTAAATAAAAGAGACTTGGTTAAGGAATGTAGCAATATCATGAAGTGCAATAACATTCACATTATAGGGATCCCAGAAGAAGGAGAAAGAGAGAGAGAGAGAGGAGGACACGAAACTTATTTGAAAAGATGACAGGTGAAAATTTCCATAATCTGGGGAAGAAAATAGACATCAAGATTCAGGAAACACAAAAAGTCCATAACAAAATTACCCAAGGAGGTTCACACAAGACATAATAATTAAAATGGCAAAATGTCATGATAAAGAGAGAATTTTAAGAGCAACAAGAGATAAGAAAAGAGTGATATACAAGGGAAACCTCGTAGGGCCATCAGCTGATTTCTCAGGAAAAAAAAAAAAAAAAATGCAGGCCAGAAGGGAATGGCATGATATATTCAAAGTGCTGAAAGAAAAAAATCTCCAACTAAGAATACTCTACCCACCAAGGTTATCATTCAGAATAGGAGAGATAAAAAGTTTCCCAAACACAAATTTATAAAGTTCATTGTTACTAAACAAGACTTACAAGAAACGTTAAAGGGAATTCTTTGAGGGCAAAGAAGAAAATTACGAAAGGAAAACATTTTATAGGTAAATGCAAACATATAATAAAGGTAGATTAATTACCTATAAAACCAATACAGAGATTAAAACACAAAAGCGGTAAAATTAATTATATCTATGAAAATCGGTCAAGGGAGTCACAAAATAAAAAGATTTAAAATATTACATCATATACATAAAAAGTTGGGCTGGGAGAGTAAAAATTTATTGCCTTTAGAATGCACTTAAACTTAAGCAACCATCAACTTAATATAGACTTCTATACCCAGAAGATGTTACACATGATCCTAATAGTAGCCACAATTCAAAAACCTGTAATAGATACATATACAAGAAAGAGAAAGGATCCATGCATAACAATAAAGAAAGCCATTAAATCACAAGGAAAAAGGGCCAGAGAAGAAAAAAGGAAAAGAGAAGAACTACTAAACCAACCAGAAAACAAGAAACAAAAGAACAATAAGTACATACCTACCAATAATTTCTTTAAATGTTAATGGACTAGAGGCACCTGGTTGGCCCAGTTGGTAGAGTATTTGACTTAATTAATCTCAGGGTTGTGAGTTCAAGCCCCCTGTTGTGTGTGTAGCCTACTTAAAATAAAAAAATTAAAACAAAATAAATATAAATGTATTTAATACTCCAATCAAAAGACACAGGGTGACTGAATGGATAAAAAAGCAGGACCCATCTATCTTCATGCTGCCTAAAAGAGGCTCACTTCAGACCTAAAGACACATGTAGATTGGAAATGAAGGGATGGAAAAATATTTACCATGCAAATTGAAGTAAAAAGAAAGCAGGGATAGCAATCCTTATATTGAACAAAATAGACCTTAAAACAAAGACTTTAACAAGAGACAAATAAGGACACTTATTTGAAAAAAAAATCGTTTGGACTGAAGCAATTGGATTTGAAACAATCCAACAAGAGGATACAATTGTAAATATCTATGCATCTAAAACGGGAGCAACTAAATATATAAAACAAAAAAAATAACAGATTTAAAGGAGAAAATTGACAATAATATAATTAGAGTAGGGGCCTTTTTCACTCCATGTACATCAATGGATAGACAGAAAATCCAGACAGAAATCCAGAAATCTGAACAGAAAATCAACACATTAACAGTGGCTTTGCATGACACATTAAACAAGATGCACGTAATGGATATAAAGAGAACATTCCTTCTCAATAAATCAGAATACTCGTTCTTTTTAAGAGCACAATAAACATTCTCCAGGATCAATTACATGTTAGGTCACAAAACAAGTCTCAATAAATTCAAAACTTTTATCATCCATCTTTTCTGACCACAACTGTATGAAATTAGAAATCAATTACAAGAAAAAAATATGGAAAAAAAAACCCAAATACCTGGAGGCTGTAACATACTACAAAACAATGAATGGTTCAACCAAAAAATCAAAGAGAAAACCAAAAAATACATGGAGACAAATGAAAATACAATGGTCCAGTCTTTGGGATGCAGCAAAAGCAATTATAAGAGGGTATTTTGCAACAATACAGGCCTACCTCAAGAAGCAAGAAAAATCTCAAACAACTCAGCCTTACACTTAAAGGAGTTAGAAAAAGAAGAGTAATGCCAAAAGCCAGTAGAAGGAAGAAAATAATGAAGATTATATGAATGGACAAAGAAGATGTGAGATATATATGCGTGTGTGTGTGTATTACATATATTCATTCTTTCTGATGGGTGAGTAATATTCTGTTACATACATATGAAAGAATGAAATCTTACCATTTGCAATGATATAGATGGAACTAGAGTGGATTATGATAAGTGAAATAAGTCAGTCAGAAAAAGACAAATACTTTATGATTTTACTCATATGTATAATTTAAAAAAACAAAACTGATGAACATAGGGGAAAGGAAGGAAAAGTAAAGTAAGATAAAACACAGAGGGAGGCAAACCATAAGAGACTTAATTACAGGGAACAAAGGGTTGGGGGATGGGTGGGTAGATAGGGTAATTGGGTGATGGACATAAAGGAGGGCACTTGATGTAATGAGCACTGGGTGTTATATGCAACTGATGAATCACTGAATTCTATCCCTGCAACTAATAATACACTATATGTTAACTAACTTGAATTTAAATAAAATTTTAAAAAAAGATGCTTTCTTTAAATATATATATATATGTGTGTGTGCGTATATGTGTGTGTTTATATATATATCAGAAATAAATGAAATAGACAAAAAATTAGAAAAGATCAAGGAAACCAGTTTCTAGTTCTTTGAAAAGGTCAACAAAATTGATAAAGCTTTAGCCCGGTTCATCAAGAAAAAGAGAAGACTCAAAATCGTAAATGAAAGAGGAGAAACAACTGACACCACAGAAATACAAAGAGAATAAAATATTATGAAAAATCGTATGTCAACAAATTGGACAACCTAGGAGAAATTGGTAAGTTCCATGAAACAAATAACTTTCCAAACTGAATCAGGAAGAAGTAGAAAATTTGAACAGACCAATTACTAGCAATAAAATTGAATCAAGTACCAAAAAACTCCCAAAAGACAAAAGTCCAGGACGAGATGATGAATTCTACCAAATGTTTAAGGAAGAGTAAACATTCTTTTCAAACTATTCTTTTCAAACTTTTCCAAAAAACAGGAGAGAGGGAAAGCTTTCAAATTCATTCTACAAGGCCCTAATTACACTGGTAGCAAAAACAGACAAAAGCACTACAAAAAAAGAAAACTACAGGCCAATTATATCTATTATAAACATAGACATAAAAATCTTCAACAAAATATTAGCAAACTGAATTCAAAAACACATTAAAAAATCATTCACCATGATCAAGTGGGAGGTATTCCAGGGATACCAATGTAGTTCAATATTTGCAAATCAACCAACATGATATATCACATTAACCAAGTAAAGGATAAAAACCATATGATTGTCTCAACAGATGTAAAAAAACATATTGACAAAGTATAACTTCCATTCAGGATAAAAACTCTCAACAAATTAGGTTTAGAGGAGACATACCTCAACATAATAAAGGCCATACATGAAAAACCCACAGCTAACATCATACTCAATGGTGAAAAACTGAGAGCTTTTCCTCTCAGATCAGGGACAAGGATGTCCACTCTCACCACTTTCATTCAACAAAGTACTAGAAGTCCTAGCTTCAGCAATCACATAAGACAAAGAGTTGAAAGGTATCCAAACTGGTAAGGAAGAAGTAAAACTGTCGCTATTTGTAGATGACATGATACTACGTAAATAAAACCTTAAGACTTCACCAAATACTACTAGAAATGTTGAAAGCATTCAGTAAAGTCACAGGTTACAAAATAAATATACAGAAATCTGTGACATAAATATGCTAACAATAAAGCAGCAGGAAGAGAAATGAAGAAACAAACCCATTTACAATTGCATGGGAAAGAATGAAATACCTAAGAATAAGCTTAACCATGGAGATGAAAGGCCTGTACCCTGTACATTATAAAACATTGATAAAAGAAACTGAGGACACACAGACAAATGAAAAGATAGCCCATGCTCACGGATTAGAAGAATATTGTTAAAATGACCATACTACCCAAAGCAATCTACAGATTTAATGCAATCCCTTTCAAAAATACCAACAACCTATTTCACAGAACTAGAACAAATAACACTAAAATTTGCATAGGACCACAAAAGATCTTGAATAGCCAAAGCAATCTTGAGAAAGAAAAACAAAACTGAAGATATCACAATCCCAGATTTCAAGACTTATAAAAAGCTACTAAAATCCTAACGGTATAGTACTGGCACAAAAATAGACACATAGATCAATGGAACATAATAAAAATCCCAGAAATAAGCCCACAATTATATGGTCAATTAATCTATGATGAAGGAGGCAAGAACATACAATGGGGAAAAGAGTCTCTTCAATAAATGGTGCTGGGAAAGCTAGACAGTCACATGCAAAAGAATAAAACTGGATCTTTCTTATAGCATACACAAAAATAAACTCAAAGTGGATTAAAGACCTAAATGAGAGACCTGAAACCATTAAACTCCTAGTGAAAACAAAAACAAAAACATAGGCAGTAATTTCTCTAGCATTGGCCATAAAAACATTTTTCTAGATAGATCTTCTCAGTCAAGGAAACAAAAGCACAAGTATACCACTGAGACTACACTAAAATAAAAAGCTTTTGTACAATGAAGGAAACCATTAACAAAACCAAAAAGTACCTACTGAATGGGAGAAGATATCTGCAAATAATATATTGGATGAGGGGTTAATATCCAAAATAAAGAATTTACAGAAACCGACACCAAAGAAACAATCCAATTAAAAATGGGCAGAGTACCTGAAGAGACATTTCTTCAAAGACATACAGACAGATGGCCAATAGACACATGAAAAGATGCTCCACATCACAAATAGTCAGGGAAATGCAAATATAAACCACAGTGAGATATGATCTTTTACCTCTCTAAATGGCTAGAATCAAAAAGATAAGAAATAAGTGCTGACAAGGATGTGGAGGAAAAAAGGAACCCTCATGAACTGCTGGAGGGAATGTAAGTTGGTACAGCTATGGGAAAAAATATGAAGGTTCCCTAAGAAATTAAAAATAGAAATACCCTATGATCCAGTAATCCACTACTGGGTGTTTACCCAAAGAAAACAAAAACACTAATTTGAAAAGATATATTCACCCCTACGTTTACTGCAGCATTGTTTGTGGTAGCCAAGATATGGAAGCAATCGAAGTGTCCATCAATAGATAAATAGATTTAGAAAAAGTGGTACATATATACAGTGGAATATTAGTTAGCCATAAATAAGAATGGGATCTTGCCATTTGCAACAACATGGAGATATCTAGAGGGCAGTATGCTAAGTGAAATAAGTCAGAGAAACATAAATACCATATCATTTCACTCAAATGTAGAATATAAGAAACAAATGAAGAAAACAAGAGAGAGGGGAAAAAAAAAAAAGACTCAAATACAGAGAAGAAACAGGTAGTTTCCAGAGAGAAGATGCATAGTGGAATGAGTGAAATAGATAAAGGGGATTAAGAGGTACAAACTTCAAGTTACAAAGTAAATAAATCATGGAGATGAAAAGTACAGCACAGGGAATATAGTCAATAAGATAGTAATAACATTGGTGACAGATGGTGACTACACTTACAGTGGTAAGCACTGAATAATGTATAGAATTGTTTAATCACTATATTGTACATTTAAAACTAATAATGCTATAGCTAATTATACTACAATAAAGAAATTTCAAGATCCAGCTCTATTACTTCACTAGCTATGTCATATTAGTTACCTGCTTAAACTCCCTGAACTTCAATTTTAGTTATTTGACATCTCTTTAAGGCATGCATTTTACTGCTGTGATACAAAATGTGTTTTAGCTGCCATTATGGTCAGTGGCACCCAACAAATAACCTTTCTGCATGGTTTCAAACACTGGGGTCTGTTTGTCTCGTGTAGGGACAGAGAGTCTGAGCTGAGTGGATAGTTAAGCATGTTACTCTGAGCCTGGAATTTTCTGGGTTCTTCCACCGCCATCATTGCTGGCTTCTGTTGTCATGATATCAAGATTTTTTTTTCTAGGTAAATAATATGTGGTTTGTTCACACAACGGAATACTATACAGCCATCAGAATGAACCACGTATAAATACAAGCAATGCAAATCTCCTACACATAATGTTGAGTGAAGAAGCCAGATACACAAGAATACATAATGCTTGATTCCATTCATATTATGTCCAAAAATGGATAAAATCAATTCATGTTCTTAAAAAGTCAGGGTAATGATTACTCTTAGGGAGGTAGTAACTGGATGGAAGCATGGGGGGGTGCTTTTTGGGTGCTGACGGTATGGTTTGTTGATCTGGGTGCTCACGGTGTGCATGTGTTCCATTTTTAAAAATCCCTGACTTGTCTACTTGTCTTTATGTATGTTACGCTGGAGGCACTGACTCATTTTTCCTTTTAAAAGGGAGAAGACCACCATGTCACAGGGGAAAATGATGAAGGCACATACCTGCTTCCCCGCCCCCCCCCCCACCCAAGAAGCCTAACCTAGCAAATTCTATTTATATTTCATTAGCCACATCATGATATTTGGTCATCTCTGGCCTCAAAAGAGTCTAAGGAGAAGAATGCTTTAACTGGGCACATGACCACCTTAAACAAAACAAGGGTTTTACTAACAAAAAAAGAGGGAGAAAGGATATTCAGGAGTCAACTATGGTATTACATAAAACACATCGTACCATGCCTGCACAGAACATATTGGTTTATCCAGATTTGCCCCTTCATGAAAAGTATAATCCTACCTCTTCTTTGAGCTTTTTCTTATATTGTTTGACTCACAGGAATATCCCTTATTTTCTCTTTTCCCACAAGCAATATACTCATAGACTTCCTGAAGTTGAAAAAATCATCAATCACCTGACCCAACTTTCACACACACACACACACACACACACACACACACACACACACCCCTGAAATCCAAATCTGACACACAGTTGCATATATCACAACTGGTTTCTATTTACCCTTCTAAATCCAGCAGAGCCACAGCTGTGGCTATCACTTGCTAGCCAGTTCATCCTCAAATTTTATTTCCTTCTTCAGACTGTTGTCTTTAAAATCAATTGTATCTTATCTACTGTAAACTCAAAATATTATTTAAATCTCTTCAACTTTTTATAGTTTAAGTTAGGTACATATAAAGACAAGAAATAAGGAAGTGTTTATGTATTTTACTTTTGTCATGATGTTTATGTTTCTGAAATATTTAAACATTGGAAAACAGGAAGGAAAAGACGTTCCACGGAAAACAGGAAGGAATAGACATGTTCCACGGAAGCAGGACATAATGGCAAATTTTGCAATGTGTGAAAAGAGGAAAATTTATAAATATCAGGAGAGAAAATAAACTTTTATTTCCTTCAATGTATCTTTTGGAACCCACATCTGAATTCATTCATACACACACACACAGAGCAATTATGTGTGTGCAACTGTGACATCAGAGGACAACATTTCCAAATCTCCTGTAATATCAAAGTAACTCAAGTATGTTGCACTGACATACTGTTTTCACCGTTGTGAAATGCTAAATGAATGGTAAATATATAAAAAAGAATTTACATTTGTATATTTGTATTTCAGTTTACTAATTATCTCCGCACACTGTTCATCTTTTAATCTTCACAATCCATATTAAAGTCATGTTCCCATTTACAACTTAGGCGACTAAAGTTGAGAGAAATAAGAGACTTGCCCAAAGTAACACACTTCAAAGTGAAAGCGATAAGACTTGAGATTTCAAATCTGGTTCTCTTTTTCTGACCTCTAATTCTTGACCCACTGGTAAAGAATATTTGCTTGGGGTTAAAACTTTTAGGATTTACATGTATTTAGCGGGAAAAAGAGTGGTTTTGTTTGTCTACTTTTTACAAATTAGGAATATGAAGGTAACAGGAAGAAGAAACATTTTCAGGTTCAGTGGTATGTATGGCTAAGGGCTCAAGGCAATAAATTTGCAACTAGACTGAGGTTTCTAATCTGTAAGCTGTAGCTGGCAGAATAGGTGAAATTCATCATGTCACTTACCTTCAATGAACTGCTTCAATTTTCTCAAGGAGCAAGCCAAGGAGACAAAAATCACGTACTTGTGATTGATACATTGAATTAAGAGCTGATGATCGCTTTTCTTTAGAACTCCCTCCTAGGCTCACTCACTTTGATGAGGAAAAGATCTTTGACCTCATTCTGGCACTTCAGTTTGCAGACTAGCGACTATTGGGATAAACCAAAGTCTTTCAGTCTATGAATAGCTTCATCATTTCATTTACTGAGTATTCCTTGAAGTCATGAGTATGGGTCCTGAACTGTTCTACATGCGGAGAATACATTTTAAAAAAAATAGACGACACCCTAGGCCAGGTAGTGCTTACATCCCTATAGAAAAGACAAGTGAAACACATAAAAAGCTGTTACATGGACCATGACTGTAATAGTAATATATCATAAGGCAAAAGAGAGGAGAGTCTCCTCTGTCTAGTAGCCCAGAGGACACTGAAAATGCTATCCAAAGAATGTTTCAAGAGGCACTATGAGGCCATGTGGGAAGAGGAAAAAATTAAAGCGCAATAATAACTGAAATAAAGTAGAAGGAAAAGAAGTCTCAACAAGATCTATGAATAGTTGAAGTAGAAATAAAAGAGGGAAAATCCTTGGGGATTAAGGAGTGCACTCACCTTGATGAGCACTAGGTTAAGTATGGAATTGTTGAATTACTGTATTATACACCTGTATACAGGTGTACATACATACGTAACATACAGTGTTATACATAATATAACACTGCATGTTAACTAACAGGAATTAAAATTAAAACTTTAAAAGCCAAAAAAAGAGGGAAAACCCTGGAGAATTTTGTCATCAAACATAACATTACATTTTTAGATGGTATCAAGTGTGTTGCATTTCTCCAGGTATAAAATTGTCCAGGAAGAGCCTGTGCATCTAGAGCCTGGATGGAGGTCCTCAAATGGGTAAGTTCGGGCTACTGGATGGGTTTACGAATCATAGGAATACTGAGGTTGCCAAAGATGCTGGCAGGGATGGTGACAGAAAGACTGAACCTAAAAATAAAGCACTCAGTAGTATAAATTAGGGGGCTTTCAAATGATCCTGAGTACATTAGATAATCAATGGTATAGCCAGGTGACACATATTACAGAGGAGGAAGGATTATTACATAGCCAAAGAAAAACTGTGGTCTGTAGCTAAAAATATCCCAGGATCATCCCTAGATCTGAATGTATATATGGTGTAAGAACACAAACTGTCTCCTTTACAGAATACTGAAAAGGAAACAAGGTCTTTGGGAAAAAACTACATATGCTAAGATAGGGAGTTTGAAGACAGTGAAGTTCCGTTTGAAGTTGAACATAGCTCCTAGGGGCTCAGAGGAAGGAGGCCCACCGTGACAGGAAGACCCAGAGGAGAGAAAGTACAGAACAGTAGAATGAATATGTGGCTTAATGATCTTGTACTAGATCAGAACAAACGGATTATGGTGCATGGTTTCTGAGGTCCCAGGACTAAACAGGGTGAGGTTCTGAGTACTGCTGAGGTCATATCAGATGGATACCTGCACACACTGTGGATGAAGTTAGAGGAGAGAGACCCTGAGCTTAAGGATTCCAAAATCCTTTATAATGGGGAAGAAGCACAGCAAACTTTTGTTTTGGAGGCAAACATTATCTTTATTATACTGGATAGTAAACACGTCTGCCTTTGCTGAAGAGAGAGACACTATCTCAATCTTCAAAGGCTGTTCATTAAATATTCTTGAAACAATAATTTGGACCAAAGGCAGGCAGATCCTCTGCTAACAAGACATGCAGAAGCCTGAGAGACCTTTAGAGAATTGTCTCCAGCATTAGTTTGTGACCTTTTCTCTAGGCTCAGGGATGCCTGAGAAATTGACCTTAGTTAACCCTCCTTGCAACACTAACTCAAGGGATTTATAAATATCCTGTATCTAAGTTAGAATTCAGCTGAGGTAACTAAGTGTCAAACCAAGCCCAAGTATTTCATTCTCTCAACCATAATGAATAACTGGTAATCATGAGAACAGCCACACCGGAGACCGAGTTCTAGTTCTGCAGCCTGAAGGAGGTACTACTTCATCCTAAGATAGCATAGCTGAAGAGACCCAAGAACTGATGGTCTGATCTCACTCAAGGCTGTCTTTCTGTGACCATACATTCCGCAAGTCTGCAGCAGCTGGTAAATTTTGAAGCCATGCATCAGGGTCGTGAGGCTATCCCTGGTTATTGCTATTGTGCTATACTTTGCCATTCTCTGTAGACTTTT
Organism: Ursus arctos; assembly: GCF_023065955.2. Taxonomy (NCBI): domain Eukaryota; kingdom Metazoa; phylum Chordata; class Mammalia; order Carnivora; family Ursidae; genus Ursus; species Ursus arctos. Next base: position 21,823,892 of record NW_026622841.1, read on the forward strand.
ATAGCTGGGTGCAGCCTCGTGCATGGTGACAGTGTCAAAGTGGGCACTGCCCTTCAGTGCAGGGTAGAACCCTAACTGTTCACATTCTGGGAGCTGCCTACTTATGTACTATTCAGTGTGTTATTGCTATGCAACAATCCTCTACTTTACCTAAGGAACAAATGCCCAGTCTTCAGGTCTACTGGAGAAACAATTTGCCCATCTGTGGGGGATCAAAGAGGGGACATTAACAACTAACCTACTTTTCATATGGACTGTCTACCAATCCTTCTGTTTTTATTCCCATCTTCATGACCATGTCGGGTGTACCTGTGCCATCTGAGTCTTTCTGGGTTCATCTTCTAGGGTTTCTATTCCATTAGTTTAGGTTTCTGCTCTCTTATGTCTATTCTTAGATATGATTTGTTATTTACACTATGTTACTATTGTCCACTGTAATTTTCTTGGTCTTAGCATATTTTTCTCTTCTATTTTTTAAATAAATAAAATCCTAAAATCCAGTCATTTCAGTAGGGTTTTGAGAGATAGCAAAGGTAAGCACATATATTCAATTTATCACTATACCTACAAGCCCTCAGAAAAACTTTTGCACTTTTCAATTGTTGAACCCTTAAATTAGCAAAGCTATGTTTATTATTGAGAGTACACTCAGGCAGGACCTCTAGAATGTTATTCACCCACCCAGTTTGACAATTCTAATTCAATAGATATTACAAATCCTACCCAGCCTACAGAAGTGATGATTTATGTATACTTCATCTGTAGCAATACTTTACCTTTGTTAACCATTTTCTTAACAATTACCCCTGATGTATATTTTTGAAGTCAGGCTTATTTAGGAATAATTTACATACTATAAAATTCAACCATTTTAAGTATAGATTACAAGGAGTTTTCAAAAATACAGTCATTAAACCTCCATCAAAATCAAGATGCAGAATGTTTCATTACCCAAAAAGAATCCATTCATGCAACCTTGTAAACTATTCTCTCATCCTATCTCCAGACCTCAGGAACCATGACCTGTCCCTATGAATTCATCTTTTCAAGACTGCCATACAAATGGAATTCTACTGTATATTGCCTTCTGTTTCTGGTTTCTTTACTCAGCATACTACCCTTGAGATTCAGCTGTTTTGCTAAATGTGTAAAAAGTTCAGTCTTTTTGTTGTTGTTGCTGAGAAGTAACCCATTGCATTGATGCAATAAAATTTTTTTCCAGAAATTTACAGAATTTATGTTTTAATATGTGCTAGACTGCATAACCTTATTCTTTTTAATTCCAGTATAGGTAACATGTATTAGTTTCAGCTGTACAATATAGTGATTCAACAATTCCATTCATTATTCAATATTCATCATGACAAGTGCACTCCTTAATGCCCATCACCTATTTCACCCATCCTCCCACCCCACCTCCCTTCTGATAACCATCAATTTGTTCTCAGAGTAAAGAGTCTGTTTCTTGGTTTCTCTCTGTCTCTCTCTCTCTTTGCTCATTAAATGCAATACAAGAACTTATCCATTCACAATTGATAGATATTGAGTTGCTTCTAGTTTGGGGCAATTACAGGTAAGGCTGCTACAAAATTCATATATAGGTTCTATGTACATATAAATTTACATTTCTGTTGAGTATATCTGGATTATATAGTAAGTTCTTGATTAAATTTGTAAGAAATTACCCAACTATTTGCTAAAGTGGCTATACATTTTGAATTTGCACCGCAATGTATGAGAGCTCCACATATTCCACATGCCCTTTGTTAATTTTTTTTTCCCTCACCTTATTACACTAGCTAGAAACTACAGCAAATGTTAAACAGAAGTGGAGATAGCAGGAATCTTTCCCTTTCTCAATCTTAAAAGCGAAAATTTTTAGTCTTTCACTATACAGTAGGGTGTCAGCCATAAGTGGTTTTTAGGCTATCCTTTGAGAGAGTGAGAAAGTTCCCTTACATTTGTATGCCGCTGAGAGTTATCATAAATTGGTGTTAAATTTTTTCAATTTCTTTAAGCATCTATAGAGATGATCACATGCGTACATGTGTATTTATTTTGTTGATATAAATGAAATCCATTGATTTTCAAAAATTGAACCAACTTCGTATTCCTGATATAAATACCACATGGTCATAATGCATATTTTTTTTTATATATTGCTGAATTTTAATTGATAATATTGCAAAGGATTTTTGCATCTAGGCTTGTGAGCGATGTTGTTCTGTGGATTTTTTTTTAAGGTTATTTTTTTTTTATTTGAGAGAGAGACAGAGAGCAGGAGGGAGGGGAAGAGGGATAGAGAGCCTTAACCAGACTCCATGCTGAGCATGAAACCTAAGGCAGGGCTCGATTTCACAAACCTGAGACCATGACCCGAGCCAAAACCAAGAGTCAGATGTTCAACTGACTATGCCACCCAGGCACCCCGTTCTGTGGATTTCTATTCTTGTAATGTGTTTGACTGGTTTGGAGTTAAGAAATGTTTCTTATCTTTTGTTTTCTGGAAGAGTTTGGATAAAACTGGTATTATTTTTCCCTGACTTATTTGGCTTAATTTGGTAGTGAAGCCATCTGAGCCTAGAGTTTTCTATGTGGGAAAGTTTTAATTACATTTCTATGATACAGAATTATTTCTTTTTGAATGAGCTTTGGTAATTTGTGTCTTTCTAGTAATTTAACCATTTCATCTTTGTCACAATTTTTATTGACAAAGTTATTCATAGTATCTTCTTAACTTTCCGTAGGATCTGTATTATTTCCTTTTTCAGATACTGATAAATTATATCTCCCAACTCCCCACTTTTTGTTTTTGATTGATCTGACTAGAGGTTCATCAATTCGTCAGTCATTTCAAAGAACAACTTTTTGATTTCATTGATTTTAAAATTCTTACTCAGTTTAAAATATTGATTTCTGATTACATATTTTCTTCTTTCTGTTCTCTTTGAAATTACTCTCTCTAGTTTCTAGAGAACTAGTTTCATAGTTCAATTTTGACTTCACTGTAAGCATAAACCATATTTATATGATTTTTTGAAATTGGTGAGATTTTTGTTATGGTCCAGAATATGTTCTATCTTGGTGAATGTTCCCTGTGCATTTGAAAAGATGTATTCTGTTATTGTATGGAGTGTCATATAAAGGTCATTTATCAAATTTGTTTGACAATATTGTTTAGGTCTTTTATACTTAATGATTTTCTATTTGTTTCCTCAGCTACTAAGAAAGTAATACTGAAGTCTCCAACTATAGTCATGGATTTTATTTTCTTTCAGATTTTTTCCCTTATGTGTTTTGAAGTATTTCTAAAGCATTTTTGTCATATGCATACCTCTTTAGGACAGTTATGTATTTTTGATGCATTGATACTTTGTATATTATTCCTCTTTATCCCAAATAATATTCCTTATTCTGAAGCCTACTTCAGTGATATTAACAGACACTTCACCTTCTTTATTTAACATTTACGAAGTAGATCTTTTTTTCTATCCTTTTACATTTAACTTAATTATCTCTTTAAAGTGTGGGAGGTTTTCTTTTAATAGTATAGAGTTGTCTTGCATTTCTATCTAATCTGACAATCTTTGCCTTTTATTTGGGGTTTTGGCTATCTACAGTTAATTTAATCACTGATATCTCTGGATTTAAATTTCTGATTTTGCTAGTTTCTCTTTGTTCTATCTGCCCTCCCCCTCTTTTCCTTTTTTCCTGACTTCTTTTAAGTTGTGGGGTTTTGTTTTTTGTTTGTTTTTATGATTCTACATTGGAATCATTATTTTAGTGGTTGTTCTACGGTTTACAAAATGCACTTTTTTTTAATGATTTTTTTATTATGTTATGTTAGTCACATACAGTACATCCCCGGTTTCCAATGTAAGGCTCGATGATTCATTAGTTGCATATAACACCCAGTGCATCATGCAATACGTGCCCTCCTTACTACCCATCACCGGTCTATCCCATTCCCTCAACCCCCTCCCCTCTGAGGCCCTCAGTTTGTTTCTCATAGTCCATAGTCTCTCATGCTTCATTCCCCCTTCTGATTACCCCCCTTTCTTTATCCCTTTCTTCTCCTACCGATCTTCCTAGTTTTTATGTTCCATAGATGAGAGAAATCATATGATAGTTGTCTTTCTCTGCTTGACTTATTTCACTTAGCATTATCTCCTCCAGTGCCGTCCATGTTGTAGCAAATGCTGAGAACTCGTTCTTTCTGATAGCTGAGTAATATTTCATTGTATATATGGACCACAACTTCTTAATCCAGTCATCTGTTGAAGGGCATCTCGGCTCCTTCCACGATTTAGCTATTGTGGACATTGCTGCTATGAACATTGGGGTGCATATGGCCCTTCTCTTCACTACGTCTGTATCTTTGGGGTAAACACCCAGTAGTGCAATGGCTGGATCATAGGGTAGCTCAATTTTTAACTTTTTAAGGGACCTCCACACTGTTTTCCAGAGTGGCTGTACCAACTTGCATTCCCACCAACAATGTAGGAGGGATCCCCTTTCTCCACATCCTCTCCAGCAATTGTTGTTTCTTGCCTTGTCTATTTTTGCCCTTCTAACTGGCGTAAGGTGGTATCTCAGTGTGGTTTTGATTTGAATTTCCTTGATGGCTAATGATTTTGAACACTTTTTTCGTGTTTTTGTTAGCCATTTGTATGTCTTCATTGGAAAAGTGTCTGTTCATATCTTCTGCCAAAAGGCACTTCTAACTTACCAAAGTCTAACTTCAAATAATACTCTACCACTTCAGGTATATTAAAATATTTTAACAGTGTACTTTTATGTTTTGTGCTGCAGGATACATGCATTTTACTCTGACATCTATTATAAATCACAGAAAACATTGTTACATTTTTGGGGGTTTTAAATACTCAACTTTTCAAAAGATTAAAAATAAAAAGTATATATACCTCATTCTCATAGCTACCATTTGCTGTACTCTATTTCTTTGTGCAGGTTCAAATTTCCACCTGGTATCATACTCTTTCTCCCTGAAGGCCTTCCTTTTTAAATATTTCTTTTAGTGTAGGTATACTGGAATTAAATCTTAGATTTTAATTGTCTCAGAATAACTTTATCTTTATTGTTTAAGGATGTCCTGGACAGAAGTGGAAATTTTGATCTGTATTAGATACATAGAGTATCATCAAATTTGAGAGCCTTAAAAGGACCTTGAAAATCCTCTATGACAGTAGTTATCAGGCATTTTATGTTAGTAGAATGCTAGAATTTGTGAAAACATGCTTGAAAGGATTAGAAATTGAACAGAAATTTTAAAAATCAAGCTTAGAAAAAAGTAATGAATCTTTGAAGGTTATTATGCTCTTTATTGCTTACTCTTTATCACTGGTCAGCTATTTATATTAAACTGTTTACCACCCTAAGCATTCAATTTTAAATACTGAAGAGGCAAAGTAGTCTCACATTCCCATAAACACAAATTCTACCTTGGACTATGGCTTCACAATGAACCATGTCTTTCACTCACAGTAAATTACCCTCCACTGTGGGCTGTGTCAAAAGTCCTGTCAAGCTCAAATTCATACCACTTGTATTAACATAAAATGCACATACTCATCAAAATCTAGCAGTGCAGTTCTGAAGGGTTTTAGTGACCTGACATGCCAGGAGATTCACCATTCTGGCCCATACAATTTATAAATATACAAACAAAAGACAGGTTAATATTACATAATAGCAGAACCAAGCCTAAAATTCAGGCCTCATAATTCTAGTGCCATTGATTTATAAAGCCAGTGTTCTATAAGAATTAGATGGTATCGTTGTTTTTTATTCTGTTCAAAATTCATTGGATTACTTCTGAAGCTGCTATGATGTTTAAATGAAAAGCAGTTACCCATGAGGCACTAATTATCAACATGTATGTTAACATACATATCATATTTCTCTATATTTTTATTTCTGAAATATATTTCTCTGGAAAAATAGGACTGAATGGAGAGTGAGAAAATTAACATGGCATATTAAACAAATCAACTCAGAAAAAAAGTTTTATTTTTTGCTCTTATTCTATCTATAATTAGTCTGCAAATTTAGTGAAAACAGGAGAAACATCTTATCAGCTCTTCCTTCCTTGCATTTCCCAATGAGCCTAGAATATTGTTCATATCAGAACAGATATACAAATGTGTTAAACTGGATGAAATTCTCACGGAATTAACATGGACTACTGATGGGCATTTGTACAGCATAATCTGTGCAAGTAGATACGTATCCACATATGTTCATTTTCATGTCAATGTTTTGTTAGTACCATCTAATAGGAGTTGAGGATTCTATCTCATATTTTTTGTATGTAGGAATCAGAGTATGACTCTGATCTTAATCAAGGAAAGCAAAATCTATGCCTTTGCAAGTAGCCGTACAAAACACACTGTATTATCAAGTAATCACTTAACACACACCATTTTTAATGATTTAGCACTGACTTAATCATCAACTAGCTAATAACTCAATCACAGACTAAAAAAATATGGACTGGTTAGTTATGGGCAAAACTTACTTTCACAGAGTCATCACTGACACAAATATGGTTTTGTCTTATACTATGAAGCTAGGACTAATAATTCCCAAAGAGGATAAACAGGAGCTGGAGAGGATACTTCCAACCTCCTCTGCAGTTGTCACAAAGAAAAATCTGGTCCAAGACACATACTGCCAGAGATTATCTCACACCTCTGCCAAGTGTGGATTATAAAGAGCTAACAAAGGAATAAAGTAACAAAAATCACCTCCCTTCCTTTTACTAAATACAATGACCACAAATTACTGGAAATCTTTCCAATTATGGCTCTAAAATTGAGCATTCAATTGCAAACTAGCAAAGCCTACTCTACAGCTAATCCTTAGATAATTACAAAAATTCTAAATTGCCTGTCATGTGATTGAAGTAGACACTTATAAGGCAACAGGGTGGTCTTGGTCACTAAAGGGATGGAAATTCAGATGAAGGATGGGACACTGTGGGTGTTAGCAAATGCTAAGAAAAAAGACACCTCTCTTTTTCTGTGCCTGTTGACCTTTTTGCTCCAAATGCTTCATCGCTGAGGTTAAATTCATTTACATTTCTTGCTGTCTTTTTTGGGTTTTCCCATGAGAAATCTTCCTTCTATATGCTCCTCTACTGTCCATGCATCCCCAAGCAGATTATCAGACTTGATCCTTAAAAAGGCTACTGATGTTGGGTCAATTGCCCTATTTTAAAATTTTACAATCATTGGATAATTCTTTCCAAATTTCATTTTAACAGATGTTCAAAAGAATACCGTATACGTATGGGAGGATTTTGCACAGGTAAAATAATTATAAAATAATAAATTCATAGAATATGGAATCTTACATATCTGATGCTTTGAGTTTATAAGTTATTTACAAAAAGCATTACGAATCAACCAGTTCATACTTTCAGTGTTTAAGATATGAAAAACGAGGGTCAGACAGATTTATCCATGGTTGCATAGTATATCACTCAGAGTCCAGCCAGAAAATAGAATATTCTATGCATTTTAAACAACAAGAATGTCATATATAGAATTGATTACACTAGTGGAAAAAAGCTGAGAAACCAAACAGGGGATGATTAATTAACCCAGAGATTAACTGAAACAAAAAACTGCTATCTGCCAAAAGGTGGAAAGACAAAGGAAAAAATGAGAGACAGACACATCCTCACTTCTCCCCCACCCACTCATGCCAGTTCTCTACCTGTGTCTGGCACTGGCTAAACCTAATTGGAAACTAGTCAGCAGGAGTGTTTGTTAAATGCAGTATGTAAGGTCTTAGCACAATCAAGCAATGATTCACTCACATGGTTAGTGACATAAATAGGACTAGATTAGAAGGTGATCATGACACCACAGAACTTCCACTGGGCTTTTAGACTACCATTATTTCTCTTCTGCCTGTCATTCTACCCTTGCAATTCCTGTAACTCCAAGACCTTGATGAATCAACTCCATGAGTCTAGTTTTCCTATGGTCCTACTTACAGGAAAGAGTTATTCTAAAATTTTGCTTCCATCCTAAATCACGCCCATAAATACTTTTCAAAGGTTCCATGTTTCCAGTATCATCAGTTCTCTTTCAGGCTTACAAAGTCATCCAGAGGCTGTCCTCAGCCTAATGGTCCAGCAACATTTTACAATGCACTTCACTGGTAAATCTTTGATACTCCTGACTTTACAAAAAATGCCCTTGTATCCATGCTTTCACCATCCCCATTCAAAGCTTCTATGTCTCAGATAGTCCCACCACTTCTGTGAAGGCATCTATAATTTCCCAGGCTTCTTGGTCTCCTCTCTCAGTAATTCATAGAACACATTAGAATTAGTCACACTATTTAGCAGCTCATCACTTGTTATTATGCAATTATTTTCTAATTGTTTCATGTACATTATTCTCGGCACCCCAACAAACTTGTAAGCTCTTGATGAAAATGACTATACCTTGTTCCACTCACATATGCCCTGTGCCTTTTGAAATTATGCTGATCAGATAATAGGCACTCAATTCCAGCTTATTTTCCTCCATTTATAGGTGTTCACAGCACATAAAAGAAACATGCTATCATACTCACATCATACCAAATACCAACTGTATTTGAACCTTCACCCCCCCACTCTCCTGACTGCATTCCCTAATTCTGTAAGACTTAACTCAGTCTCCTTCTTAATCTCCTAGACTCCCAAGGTATCCTGTAATTCCCAGCACTCAGCCAGTGTACCCTATATTCCCTTATGGATACAGTCTCATTCTTCTCCTGGTCTATCTTTAAGGCAGGAAACATATCTTAAGCCACCTCTATATCTCCACATTGCCTAGCACACTAGAGCTCCAATGAGAATATTTATTGTTTTAACTCTTTTTCTATGTGTCTAAGAACGTAATGCAATACCTTGCACATAGTAGGTAATCCACAAATGTTTGGTAAGTAAATTAATGATGAAATAAATATAGTTAAAATCTAAAGACAGGATTGTGGGGATTCACAGTGCCTGGATAGATATGACCTGACTTATATATACCTCTCTGGAAAAGACTAATTGAAAGGCAAAGGAGGCCCGGCCTTCCAGGCCCAGAACGTTGGGCCTCCTATGAAGTTTTCCGGCTGAAAGCAACCAGATTCTTACTGCGGCTCAAGGTTGTCATTTAGGAAGATGTTTAAAATATAGGCACCTGTAGTGCTCAGGTACTTCAAGAACTCCTGGCCTTGCGCGTGGTGTATTAATTAAACTCATAATAAAAGCAGAGATAGAGGTTGGCTCGACGCCTTTAGCCACTAAGGCGTCTGGTTCCCAGGCCTCTCCTTTCTCCTACTAAGGTGTTGGGAGTAATCCTTTCATTCGCCATCTCGGGGTTTGCTGGCCAAACCCGACAAGAATGAGTTGAAACAATTTAAAAATATTATTCTTTATTAAAAATATAGGCGTAAGAATCAACTCTGATTTTCAAGAAAACGTGGAAATAGGAAACATCATCTACTGACAAGTTACTTACACTGAAGCAACCTGATTTTGGTTGGCAGTTATCAAAACTCTCAAGGATCTAAAATTAGCAAACTATATAAATTTCCATTGTCTTTCCTCTGCTTCATTTAGGAGACTTTCTGGGGATCTTTCCTGAGGATGCACAGGGAGCAGAGAAATATCCAAAATGCAGAAAACTAGTGTAGCAGGAGGAGAAACAAGGGCCTGGACTGGGTACACAGTAGCTAACCACACTGCTGGGTTCTATGCCCTGAAACAAAGTGTAACACAAGAGATTTTCAAATCTATGTTTTAAGGAGAATCAACCTTATCCTTAGAAGAGGCACAATTTGTTTTTTCCACTAAAAGATCTGTCACTTACTCCCCTCTCTGCTCTTATATATCTGCAAATTAGTCTTTGTAAGACCAGCATCACTCCCAAATGGTAAACAGTGAACAGCCAGGAGGCACAGAAGAATTTAGGGTTGGCTCTCTCTGGAGAAGAGGAGGATTATGATGGGAAGGAATGCTAAGGGAGAAGATGCAGAAGAGGAGGAAGAGGGCAAAAAAGGGAACTGAGATGCAGCTGGAGCTAAGTTCTGCAGCTCACAACAGTGTGGTGGAGTCCTTTGTGTATGTTTTGATCTGGCTCAAAACGTCCTCTTTATGACATTTTAAAGAGGAAATTTTATTACTTCTTTCAATATAGAATACATCCGAGGCAAAGACTAAATAGAATATCACAGAAGCCATTTGTGCTTATATATGCTAATATGCCAGCAAATCAGCTTCACTCTTGGCAAGGAAATCATGAGATGGTACACAACACAGCACTTAGCAAACCAAAGACATGCTGCTCACCCTTGCTCTGCCACCACCTGGAGCTCTGCTCCCTGGAGGCCTGTCTCCAAATGGCCTCGTTTCCCCCAGCTGGATGTTCCAGGGTCTGACTGGAGCGGTGAGAGCTGCTGATTTCCTGTGGCACACCTCCCTTCTTTATCCAGCCACGCATTCCACCTGTGTCTTACTTCACACGATGTATGCATTCACGTGACCCACTTCGTCTAATACACTTGTTTCCTTTTCTTTCCTCAAAGCTAAACGATTTTGACCTTTTCAGATCCCTTAATGTGGGCTCCCCCAAAAACTCTAAAGTCACTCTTGCACAAGTCTATGCTGACCTGTGCTGCGGTATGATCATAAATGATCATTATTTTGTCCTCAATTGTAATGTTTACTTGGGAATATTTTGATAAAGACTCCAGTCCGCAAAGAAAAGACCCCTTAACACTAATTATCTGTAATGTGTAGCACTCGTTTTGGACCAAGTCAAAATCAGAACTCTGTTTAATAAGTGCTCAAAACTCTGGGGGTACATTCTTTTCCTTAAGAAGCCACAACATCATTTAACCACATCAGTAAGGACTATGAAAGTCAGTGGGTTCTTAACCAGGAGTTTTGAGTGAACTTAAAAGAGATACTGAAAGGAGTCTATTCCTTGTTACTGAAAGAACTGAAAGTATGTCAGAGTTCACCTATTCCCAAACTCATAAATGAATGCTAGAGCTATCTTTCAAAATATCCTGACAAATTTTCATGCAAGCTCAACTCTGTTATTTCCACTGTCAGAGCAGGAAATCATGACCTCAAAAAACAATCTACCCAGCTTTAACAGCTCTCTTTATAAGGACATTTGCCCCTTGCATTGAACAGAAATCTGCTTCCCTGCAATCTCCCCTCATTACTTCAGGCCTTTGGAATAACACCAACTAAGTCTAATCTTGGTCCCAAATGGCTACCTTCAGAATATTTGAAGAGCTTTCCCCTTAAACTCTTACCTTCAGTTTGTTTCTAGTTCCTTTACCACAGCTTCCAGGCCAGGGAACACCCTAAGCAATCCCCTCTGGGTGAACTGCAATTTGAAAGCACCCTTTTAAAATATCAACCCTTGAAACAGAGTTCAGTAAACACATCAGTTGACTTCTGCCTTCCACTGAAAACATAGGAAGTTGAAAAGAGCAGCAATCTCATCTACCAAAAACAATCACAGAACATACAGATACACATATATACAATGTGCAAACTGACAACTGTCTGTATTCTACCAGAGTGCTGAGGTTGCAAAGCTAAATTCACGGCAAACATCACCCAGGAAGGAGAGGAAGGACGCAAACACATGCTTAACTGGCATTGTTGCTGCTGGACCCTGTACACACTGCTAAAGAGAAACCAGCCAAAAGTTGGAACAAGTTGCTAAAGCGGAATGTGGAATAGTATGAGAACATAATACCCTGCAAGCCACAGACCCAAGGAAAATGTGTAGCTACTCACAGGCTTCTTCTCCACGTACCTTGGGGTGTTCAGGAGGCAGGCTGGAGCAGTGGGTGAAAAGGGAGAAGGCTCCTGGGTAGGGCAGTGCAGAACTTCTCCTGGACGCTTCCCCCTATGAAGAAACGCCTTAAGCTACTGGAGGAAGGGCGGCAAATCCGGTCACTGGAGAGCATAGGGGAAGACTCGCTGAGTCTGAGCAAGGAAACAAAAACTGCTCCCCTGGAGGAGAGCAGGTCCATGCTCTGGGTCTTCAGAGCTCCCCTGCCATGGGCACTAGTACAAGATCACAGGAATAAGGAGCCCCAGGATTTGGGGTCAGAGAATTGCTTATGCCGTCATCAGTGAACCATCATTCCCATTACTGGTATTCCTCACCCCAATAAAAAAACATTTAGCTTGTGATATCATTACTGATTCCTAGAAATTTGTTCTAAGAACTCATTCCTGGTTTTCCCCTAGTCATGCTACAGGATGAAGCTTTTTGAACGGCTGCCAATGAATGGGGTTTCGACAATCTCTTTACTCCAGGGCTTTGAAAATAGATAATAAATAGAGAAGGGGGAGAAAAGTGTTAGGGGATTAAAAATTCAACAGCCCTCAGCAGCTTGGTTGTTCTTTTCTTTATGCCAGGCTTCTTCTAAATCTACTTTTTGAATATTGAGATGATTGAGACAGAACAGAATAATAAAGAATGTGGAAGAAATTCCCCCAATCTTCAATAATCGTCCCCCTTCCCTGGCTCTTAGCTGACAGGCAAAGAAGTACAAGGGGAAGGAGAATGCTAGTTTCCCCTCTGCAGTGGAGGTCTGTGCCTGAGGGGTGAGCTTTCTCCACTGAAACTCTGGTGATTGAGTCTCTAATGAGGAGAGCACAGCACCCCGCTTCCTGCGTTGCTCTCATCCCTCTGAATCAGTCCCACCTTGCTCTTCCCTCTCTGCTTGCTGGGAGACTCCAGGGTTTTGTTGTTGCAGTTGTTGCCTCAATCAATACTGCAAGCTTCTTTTCATCTTGCTTTCCATCCCCCATCCCTCAATGCTGCAAACTGCAGAGGGATTTTCATGGTGCGAGTCAGACATTACTCTGCATGCATGGCACAGCATTAAATAAGGGCAGTGACTTTTCTAGAGCCCCACAGAAATGAAAACAAAAGGCAAGAGATAATTATGGTACGGTTAAATGTATTCTGTTTTCATCCATCTAATCCCCAGCGCTTCCTGGGCATGCAAACCCCAAGAGAACGGTTTTTGAAAGTCACTTAAGAAAAAAGGCCAATGCGGAGAAGACAGGTTGAGGGGTCACATCATGAGGGAACACTCCTCTCTAATGGTCTAATCATGCTTAGGCCGTTTGCCAGGGATTTGGGTTTATTTTGTTTTATTTCCTTCTTTTCCCTTATTACTGGTTTTCATACCAGTGTCCCAAGAGTTTGCTACCCGAGAGTAGAATCTTTTTTAAAAGAACAGAAGATCATAAAGAAGATCATGATTTATTTCTACAATAAGGATCAGAAGCTTGGATTTGATTTAATAACCAAGAGACATCGTTCTCTTCCTCTTTCTCACTCTTTCTTTCCCTTTTCCTTCCTACTTCCCTCCTTCCTTCTTTCACCAGCTACGGACTGAACACCTCCTCATGCAAAACAAGTCTTTATCATTCTAACTATGGGTAATTAAAGTCAACAGAGGGGACGCTGTGAAAATTAATAACAGAAAACCTCATTACAATGGAGTCAGGAGGTTTCAGGAGAGGGAGCTCTTGTGACTTACCACGGATAGTCAATTGCAGACCCAAAGGATGTGACCTTCTAGGAATCTGACCATGAACATGGACACTACTACCCAGCTGAAGGAAGAGACACCGCTCTCATCCTCCCAACACCAGCTCAGTCAAGAAGCAGCCACCCTACTTTGAACTCCGAGTTTACTCCAATCGACTTCAGTTCACAACAGTGTTCCCAGCTTCCCCCGCTTAGTCCCTAAAAAAGTGTACCTCTTCTTTTTTCTCCAGACTTGCTATGGTCTTGCCGCAGATGGTCCAAAAGTACAATTCTTTTTTATTCCTGAATAAATCCATCCTTTGCTGGTGAAATAACTGGCAGCTTTTACTTTTAAGGTTAACGATACAAAAGTGAATAAAACACAAATCCTTCCTTCCTGTAGCTTAAGAACTAGCATGTCGCCCCGGAACGGATGTGATCAGTACAGCTTCACTGTAGCACAACTACTTCTGGTGCAGTAAGCCCCAAGGGGACAAATGTCAGAGGCTGTATGCTCAGCATGCTAATCCCAATGCCTAGCACAATGCTTGACAGAAACCATAACTGTTTGTTGACCCGAGTGAGGATATGCTCAAGAACGTTCCATTCCCATTTTCTGTCACCAGATTTGCGCTCCTCCCAGTCAATGCACATGACAATCTGCATTCTAAGTTTAGACACACAGAAATCTGCTCACTCACCTCCACAAGCACCGAAGGGGATTATTCGGTTCATAGAGACTTTTGGAGACTCCAAATATGGTACAACAGAGAGAAACCACTGCAATACAGGTAGAACGACTGTTCTGAAAAATGTCCTGTGGAAAAAAAAGAAGAGAAAACTATTATTTCCACAGTATATGAGTATGTATGCATGTGTTTGCCGATTTGCAGGGATTGAGATTTGTCTAGGAAGTCTTTCCAAAAATGGCAACATTTGAGCTGGCTTTAAAAGTGGGTGAAATTTGGCTAGAGAGAGCCAGTGAGAAAAGTGAGTTTCAGCAGGAGCCGAAAGTACAGACAGGTGGCAAGGCATGGACTGTTTGGATTCGAATACACTCTTATTTGGGAATAGAAAGTACCAAGGGGGGACTGAAGAAAGAGTGAGTTCACCCAGACTGAGACTGATTGCCACAGAGAAAGCTGCACTTGCTACAGTAGGTGAAGTGTGCATGGAAGGATTTTAAATAGAGGAGTAATGTGATCCATGACCCGGTGTAGTTTCTTGAAACGTAGTCTTAGCGTGAGTGTCCTAGAGGACTTGGGTGAAGGAAAAATAGATGCAGACAGACTAGATATAAACTTCCTGTAAAAGTCCAAAAACATATGTGTGTGTGTGCGTGTGTGTCTGTGTGTGTGTGTGTGTGTGTGTGTGTGTCTGTGTGTCTGTGTGTAATGCTGTGTGGGTTATCAGAATGATTGGTTCAAAAATGGTACATCCCAGCCCCACTGCACACCTGCAAATTCCTCTCCATTAATCTGTATTTCCCATTGAAACGATGAAAGTATGGTAAAGAATTGTTATAATCTTCATAGATTCTAATTTACTTCCCAAATAAACATCAAAGCCACACTATACAAATAGCTTCTAATACCCAGATTGTATAAGCCATCTCTCTACTTGTACTGACATCCCTCAGCAGCAGTTTTTCCACCTGAGTTCAGGTAATTCTTACATTATGCAAATCATCTTGACCTCCAATACAATGTGCTGTAATAATAATGTGTTTGGGAATACCGTTGTGGTTTTCAAGTCTCTCATTAGCATAGAATGATAGCCCTGTGTATCACACACATTTCTTCTGGTGAAGATAATTGAATCATGCAACAGGGCCAAATAGAAGACACAATAGGACTCAAAAAAGGAGAACACTACTATTTCCTTGTGAAAATAATTAAGTTATCTCTACTCCATATATATACGCGGCTTACTTTTTGAAGAAGTTGTTTTAAGCCTGGAACATATATCTTTGAGACTTGGGCTCAATTCAGAGGTTAACAACCTCATGTGAACAGGGAAGAGAAACAGCAAGAAGTCCAGGGCCCCTTCGGTTCCCCAACCCCTTCTTGGCCCTTCTCCTCCATACACTAGGAAGCAACACCACACACTTGTTAAGGGTGCAGGCTCTGGAGGCTATCAGGGTTGAATTTCATCTCTACTATTTTTGTGATCTTGTTGACATTTTTAAGTTTTCTCTACTTCAGTTTTTTATTAATCTACAAAAATGCCTGCACCTATCTTACAGAGTATATTTATTTGTTGAGAATCAGATGAATTTCTAGGCTTGACGTACCATTCAAAACCACAAAGACGGCTATCCTTGTGTTGTTTACATTCTGGCAGAAGGGCAAGACTGAATATATCAACACAATCTGTAAACATATCATTGTGAGCACATGATGAGTACTACAGTGATGCAGAATTGAGCAGGGTAAAAGGGATGGGGAATGCTGGGTGTGTAGAGTGGCAAATGTAGCATTAAACAGGGGGCTAGGGCAGTCTCACTGAGGAGGTAACATCTGAGGAAACACTTGGAGGAAGGGAGTTAATCAAGTAAATCCCTTGATAAACACCCTGAGGCCCTCGCCTACTGTGTTCAACAAGCCTCTTGGAAGCAAGTGTGATCCTGCACTGGAAGAAGTAGATAGTCTGAGGTCTGACAGTGTAAGGCCAGGTCACTAGACCCTTCTAGGCCATTTTATGACCTTTGGTTTCTTGGAGGATATTGGGTTGAACAGAGGAATGACAAGACCTGATTTACATTTTAAAGGCTGCTGTGGATAAAGGGTTGTATCCAAAATATATAAAGGGCTTATAAAACCCAAGACCTAAAAAACAAATTATCCAGTTTAAAAAAAAAAAAAAATGGGTAGAAGACAGGAAGAGACATTTTTCCAAAGAAGGTGTACAGATGGCTGACAGACACATGAAAAGATGCTCAACAATGTACTCATCATCAGGGAAATGCAAATATAAACCACATTGAGATATTACCTCACGCCTGTCAGAAGGGCTCAAATCAACAACACAAGAAACAACAGGTGTTGGCGAGGATGTGGAGAAAAAGGAGCCCTCATGCACTGCTGGTAGGAGTGCAAACTGGTGCAGCCACTGTGGAAAACAGTATGGAGGGTCCTCAAAAAGTTAAAAATAGAGCTGCCCTATGACCCAGAAATTACACTACTAGTATTTACCCAAAGGATACAAACATAGTGATCCGAAGGGATACATGCACCCTGAGGTTTATAGCAGCAATGTCCACAATAGCCAAATTATGGAAACAGCCCAAATGTCCAATAAACTGATGAATGAATCAAGAAGACGTGAGATACACACACACATACACACACACACACACACACACACACACTGGAATATTACTCAGCCATAAAAACATGAAATCTTGCCATTTGCAATGACATGGATACATGGATGGAACTAGAGGGTATTATGCTAAGCGAGATCAGTCAGAGAAAGACAAATACCATATGATTTCACTCATATGTGGAACTTAAGAAACAAAACAGATGAACATAGGAGGGAAAAAAAGAGAGAGGCAAACCAGAAAATAGACTCTTTAATTATAGAGAACAGACTGAGGGTTACTGGAGGGGAGGTGGGTGGGGGATGGGTTAAATGGGTGATGGGTATTAAGGAGGGCACTTACAATGAGTCACTAGTTTCTACACCTAAAACTAATGTTACACTCTATGTAACTAACTGGAATTTATTTATTCTTTTTAAAGATTTTATTTATTTATTTATTTATTTATTCATTTATTTGACAGAGAGCACAATTTAAGGGGAGCAGCAGGCAGAGGCAGAGAGAGAAGCAAGCTCCCCTTTAAGCAGGGAGCCTGATGTGGGGCTCCATCCCAGGACTCTGGGATCATGACCCGAGCCAAAGGCAGATGCTTAACAACTGAGCTACCCAGGCATCCCAGCTAACTGGAATTTAAATAAAACTTGAAAAAACAAAAACAAAAAAGGCTGTTGTGTTGAAACCCACCACAGGGGAGCAAAGCAGCAGCAGAGAGGCCTTTGAGGCTTCTGATACAATCCAGGTTAAAGATGGTGATAGACATGTCTAGGGTAGTAGCTGAAAGGTAGGATGTGGTCAAGTTCTGCACATATTTTGAAAGGTCAGGATTTCCTAATAGACAGGGTGACTCTCAAATTCTTGGAGTGAACAATTACAAAAATAAAGTTGTGACGAACTGAGAAGTCTATGGTGGAGAAGGTTTAGGAAATCAGATCAAGACTACAGCTGCAGTGATGATGTTGGGTTTGAGGGGTCTCTTAGTTATCCAGGTGATCAAGTCACCCAAGAGATACTGAGAAGACACTTAGATGGGATTCTGAAGCTCCAGAACATGGAGAAAAGAACCTGGGCATTGTGTGAGTATAGACTGTATTTAAGAACAGGAGGCCGGCTGAGATCAAGGGAGGGAATAAACAGGACCACCACACTTTGAAAAGAAAAAAAAAAAAAGAACAAATTGGATTAAGGTCTGAGCCCTGGCACATAGGGATGCTGAAAGATCTGGTCCTTTTATTTTATTTTATTTTAAATTTTTGAGGGGGAAGGGACAGAGGGAAAGAGAATCTCAAGCAGGCTCCATGTCCAACACTGAGCCAAACATGGGGCTTGAACTCCTGACCCAGAGATCATAACCTGAGCTGAAATCGACACTTAACCAAATGAGCTACCCAGGCACCCCAAGATCGGGTACTTTAGAATGTCTATCATCAGAGGAGGCTTGGTTGAGAAGCTAATGGAGCTTGAGCTTCAGGTCCCTTCCAATAGGCCTAGTAAGCTCAGTAATATGTTCACACAGATCTATATTTTTGTAAAATTTTCAAGCTAACTGTTTTAATCATGTCTCAGTTAAGATCACTGTCTCTTTCCACTGCAAACTCTACCCCTTGCAATAGGCTTTCCCTTGTGACAAAGGATCCTTTAGGAGAAGGCAAATTGGGGATATATTTGGTTCAAGTGTATTGGCTCTATTAATATGATTTGTAGTCACTTTGATAAATAATTAAGCATTTGCTACATGTCACAGTCCAGGAATGGCTTCCAAGAGGAGTTCTAACCTCCATGGAGCCAGCTCAGCTGTGGTCATGACACCAAGTTGCAGGGTCAGCTCTCAGTACCAGATGCTCACAGATAATAAAAAAGAAATAAAGGTTAAAACACAGGAAAGTTCTACCAATCATCAGATGTGTGAACTGGAAGTCGACGATTTAATTCTCTTGGATAGCAAGTCAAAACAGAAGGTTTTTTTTGTGTTTTTTTTTTATTATGATATGTTAGTTACCATACAGTACATCATTAGCTTTTGATGGATTGTTCTATTTTATCTTGTGAAAATATTCTAGAAAATGCAAAGTGCATATAATTATAAATACCTCAGACATTTTCCTTCTTTTTGTTGGGAATTGGGCTAAGTAGAATTTATCAGAGTTCCTGTGGTAGTACAAACTTGTAGCAGTATTACAAACACTAAGCACATCTTTAATACCTTATTTGCAAACGAACAGAGGTTTTGGGAAGTTTGGCAACAATTCTAAATTCATAACAATGTGTAAAACTGAAAGAACAAATCTGAACTATCAATGAGAAACAAATTTTAGAGGAAAAATATTCTTGAGGAAAGACTGAGTTATCTTGCTATTCTCTTTATAGAAAATAATATTGCAAAATCACTTCAACCAAATAGGTGATCAAAAATACACAGCCAAAAAGTTAAAGAAGGATTACAGAGTTTTGCCTGAATGGTAATAAATAAAAACTCAATTACATTATTTTTCTAAATTTGTATTTTTGTAGTATTTGTTGCTTTTATATGTTTACGGTTTGTTGTAATTTCTTTTCTCGTTCTAAATAAATAATCATTTTTGTACTTAATTATGTATTTGCTGTTTTTTTTTTTTTTTCTTAGAAACTCCCAAATCATATAAGCTTCAAGCACCACAAAATCTGAATCCATTCCTGCCTGGCACAGAGTAAGCACACTACAAACTACACATTCACCGTTGTCCTCATGGCCAACCCTCCTCAGAGTCCAGAGCTGAAAATCTGTCTTTCCTTCTCTCCCACATGTCCTCTTAGTAGGTGCTGGTCAGCCAGACTGATGAGAATGTTGATCTTTGCACCACTTTCAATTCTTCCCCTTTCTGTTGCCTTTCCTTCAAACATAATCTGTTCTTCAAGGTAACATTATCTTCTTTGCGGTGAAGTTGACAAGTTAGCATCCAAGGGGATGGGGGGGGGGAATGGGCAAGGGTAGATGGGTCTTCTCTCAAGTCAATAATGGCTTCTATGAGAATAAAAACTATACACCTCATCTCACCAGGCAATACATAGGCTATTTTCCCTTTGTTGACCCAAGATTAGCTCCACCACATTTTTTTGCATATTTATATTGGCACTATTTGAATGCTAGTCTGCACTTAAATGTTGCCCATTCACAGCTGCAGAAACAAGTACATGTCCTTTGTGTAGCACAGGGCTGTATACATCGTAGGTACACAATAAATACTTCCTGAGTATGAAACCACAGGTCAAAATTCTCTAGAAATCAATTATCATAGCAAAGAAAAATATGCCTATTCAACACCATGAATAAACTACTTTAAGCAAATAAAAAATGACATTTTGAAAATCATGAAATACTTGCAAAACCTTAATGTTTGCTACATTTTTCAGATGTTGCAAATATAATGAATAAAAAATAACTAAACACCTAAGTAGTAACTGAAATCATTTAAGAACTCTATGAAATATGTAATCTTTCCCAGTCCTTATGACTTCAGAAACCTTAAAAAAAACAAAACAAGCAAACAAACCAAACCTTGATCTAAGTTTTAACCATCCAAAATGAGCTTGAGAACAACATAAGTATAAACTGCATAGCATTTTGGGTCATCAGACAAACATATCTCTGAGAGTACAGCGATAAATTCCCTATTTCGAAGGGTGTTAGATCTAAAATGGGACATCCAAGGAGCCTTCTGCAATCTTCCTCTCTGATGCTTTAGGTAAAGAGATTAACTTAAAGGCACTAGGGAAACAAGCTGGAACTCCACTTGAGGGCACAAGGATGAGTAAATTGAGTTTAAATCCATGCTTTGAAATGAAGAAATACAAGACTTTCAAAGTGGGGGGTGGATAACTTGAAAACGGCAGGAGATGGTTTTGTTTTATTTTGTACAGTCTCTACCTAAGTGATTGAAAGGATGTTTTGTTATCTTCCCTCACAAAAGCTGACCTGAAATGGAGACTGCCTTTAGCTTAATAAGATGTTAAGCTTCATTAGAATTTATCAAGAATTTGAGATAGTAGTGATGTGGGAAACAAAGGCAGAAGAAAAATTATTAAACTTCCTACTACTCACAGCCCACTGACAAGTCCTTGAAACAGGCAGCGTGACATTCCTCTAGGGACTCAACTGCCTCGATGTTAATACTTTGCTAAGGGCAAAAAGTAATCTTGGCCCAACCCCCAGCATCCTGTAAGTCTACTTTAACATATAAAATTTACTTTGGAAACTTCTTTTATCTCTACCCACCAAGATACATGTTGGCAATCATCCCTCAAGCATGTGACCCACCGATATACATCTGAAGGGTCTCATGACTAAGGTTTTATTAGACGGCAATAAATTACATTTTCCCAACAATAGCTACCCCCCCTTGAGGTCCTGGAAACCTTGCTTTCAAAATTCCTTAGAGACTTAGGCTATCCCTGACCCCCTCCCAACTTGAAAGTATATAATGGGCCACTCCTCATGACCCCAGTGCAGCTCCTTCTGCCCACAGGTCCTGTCCCCATGCTTTAATAAAACCACCTTTTTGCAACAAAGACATCTCAAGAATTCTTTCTTGGCTGTCGGCTTCAAACCCTAATATCTTTCCTACATCAGTAGTATTGAGCCCTGGATTCCAGTCTCCAACTTCCAAGTACTGTGTGGCTCTGGACTTGGAGTTTAACTTCTTTGAGTCTCAGTTCCTTTTTCCATAAAATAAAGGGGTTGGATTTCATCAAAAGTTCTTAGCATAATTTAAAAAAAAGTTCTTAACCTTGGATCTCTAGTTCCCTAAGAGATTTAAGAATGAGATTTGTGGATTTCTGTGTGTCTATGAAACTTCCTCTTTAAGTCAAATTTTCAGATTCTCAAAGGGTGTATTTTACTAATAAAAAGGAAAAAAACGATATTAGATGATATCTGAGGGTCGTTTCAATTTACATACCTAGAATTCTTTTTATAACATTGTATTTTAAATGTTATGGTCAAATATTCCATCAGCAGGATATTAGGCACTATGTTCATTAGCAATACTGATGAACTGCTTTTATCCAGTTTTTACTCTGCACTGGGAGATACTGTGCTCTTTTCATAGATTAAGAAAGAGAAAGAGTCAACTGAAAAGGAGCAAGACAATGAGAGACAATGCAAGGAAATCATGCTGACTCAGCTACCTGCTCCATCTTTGAGCTCAAATGATCTTTTCTCATTTTCTGGACCTCTTGAGATGAGCCTCTCAATCACCACCCCTCACCATCTGAGCCTCCACTCCCTCTTAAATCTATGCATTTAACAAATATTTACTGAATGCCCATTGTGTGTCTGTACCCTAAAGGCAAAGAGTAAAACTTGAAAACAATAGGAGCTGGTGTTGATTTCATACAGATTTATTCTTCCATAGAATGAGGCCAGCCTTGCCTGGAGGCAGGCTGAGCCACCTCCCACCCTTGCTGCTGAGATGTAGAAGTCCCCAGGAAAGGGGTCCCTGCCCAGAGGTCCCTCATTCTCTGGCTCTGCCAGCAGCCTGCCGTTCTCACCTTCAGTCACTTACTTTGAGGCACTGAAAATCTCCATATTACAATGCAAAGGTTTCTTGGGAGGGGAAACAAGTCATCACAGAGGAGTTAACTACATTAGCTTTACCCTGCAGGTATAAAACAAAGAAGACACAGAACTGATGGTACGGCCTGGAGAAAACACTCAGGGATCAATGGACATACCTCCTTTTGGGTATGTACTTTTTAATGTCAAAAAGATTTGGATCCCCACCCTGGCAGTAATTTGACTTCTAGAACAGTAATAATCATTGTTTATTATATCCTTACTATGTACTAAGTACCACAGGAAGCACTTTCCATATACCTGCTCTTTAAACAGCCTTATGATAAACAGCCTCTTTAATTCCCATTTTATAAACTGAAAAACTGAGTCTTAAGGATGTTAAGTAATTTTCCTAAGATTATGCAGATCAGGATTGATCCACATCTCTTAGATTCAAAGCTTGGGATCTAAAGCTAGCAGGTTTTACTGCTTCCATTAATACAGAGAAAAAATACATAATGTAAAACCTACTCTTCATTCAGAAGCATTTTTAAATGGCTTTGAATTGGTATCAATGACAACATAATCATACCTCTGAAGAACGACTGCACTGATGTAAGTCTTCATTTATTCATATCATAACCATGCTTACCGAGCCTATGGATTCAGGCCTTTGTGCCTCACAGGGACATGTGGGAATCTAGAATGCACTAAATTTTGGTAAGGAACATGGTAAGACCAGTGAATTCCATGAGCAAGACCCCTTGCCACACTCCTTGTGAAGTGAGCAACTTGATCAGAAGCAATGCTGTGTGGAATACCATGATGGCAGGTAAGTCATTCTGTAAATCTGTGAGGTTAATTTTGGTAGAAACACTGTGTGCGGGGGAAGTAAATCTACCACCAGCGGGGCTATTCCAGTAAGAACAAAATCCCTCCTATGGTGGAAGTGGTCCACTGTAAACAATCTGTCACCAGGTAGCTGAATGACTGTCCCAGGCAACGGTTCCATATTGGAAACTCAGCGTTGACCTCTGCTGCTGCTGAGCTGAGCACTCAGCAGTGGCCATAGCCAGGCTGACCTTTGGGTAGAAGTCCATGTTGCTAAAGCCCCTGTACACCTCCATCTCTGCCACCATAGCCCCTGTGTTCATGAGCCCACGGCACGGTAACAGGGGTGGCTGGAGAAAGAGGCTGACGGATGCACAGAATGACAAACTGGCAGCCAAGCCTGAAAAGGTGGTTCTATAATCATTAGGGCCTCAACACACTCTACCTCATTGTTCCACCAACCCCAACATGCAGCTTCTAACATGGACTAAGACGGCTGTGAGAACTCCAGCCGACATGCCCACATTCCCAACAGTGGGAATGAAGAAATGAGGAAGAGGGACAACGCCTACTGCAAGAGTACGCAACAGGTGTACTTACATCCCACTGGCCAGAAGTTAATCACACGGTCACACCCAGCTGCAAGTAAGCTGGGAAAGGCCTAACTGAAACATGAACATTCAGTCCTTAAGACAAGGGAGAAAATAGGTATTTATGCAGCAAAATTTCATTATCCCTCAACATATTTAAAAATAAATTTATCTACCTCCAAACAAAAAAACCCTGTATTCCCTCTAATGTATCCTCTTTTGGTAAATGGCACCATCATTTACCAAACTGCCCAAGACAGAAACATTTTTTTTTTTTTTTTTACCATGGCCAAACTATTTGATGAGGGAGCAGATAGCAAGCTGAGGGCAAAACACAAGCTGACACTCCACAACAGCCCCCCCCACATAAACTCCCAGGTTGGGTATGTGTGACATTCCTCAGGCACCCAGGGTTGCCCTAAAACTAAGGGAAGGAAAAAAATAAATGGTTAACTAACAGAGATCACAGTCCTGCCAGACATGAGTTTCCATCAGTTTACCAACATCTTAGTGATTTACAAGGAAAAAGCATTCTTATCAATATCTTAACTTTCAGAGACCCATAACTTAATTTCCTGGAGCCCTAACGTCACCCTCCCTTCCATGAGTGATGTGGGAAACAGAGGCACAAGGAAATGTAAAAAAGTTAAGTTTCTTTAGGACCTGCAGCCTATTGACAAGGACTTATAATAAAAAGAATATAACATTTCTCCAGAAAGCTCTCAACTGTCTTAATGTTAATGCCTTACTAAAAGAACAACAACCCTAACTGGGCAATAGCCTGGCCTCCAGAATCCTGAGAGTCTTCTTTAGCATATGAAAGTCCTTTTGGACACCTCCCTTTTCCTTACTTCCCCCAGCTCCCAAGCATACCATCAGCCATTCCTCACAACCCCAGTGCAGCAGCTCTTTCTACCCACAGGTCCAGTCCCCGTGCTTTAGTAAAAATAACCTTTACGCACAAAGATGTCTCAAGAATTCTTTCTTGGCCATCAGCTCCGGGCCTCACAACATTCCAAAACTACATCATACTGACCTTTTCTTTCAATACACCTGAAGTGTATCTCCTCTCCTGAAATGTGAATGCCACTTCCCTGTCCTATCATGACTATGTATCGCTTTCATAAACTTGTATTTCCTAAACGATCTCCCTGATGTCAGTCCAACTCCCACTCTAAGGGCAAAGCCACTTTCTAAGCACAGACTGGATCACAGATGTGTCCAATCATTGTCCAGTGGCTTCTCAAATCTCACTCCAATCTAGTTCATGTCCTTTTTGCTTACTAAACCCTCCACCCTCCATAATCTAGTCATCCATAAGAGGGTTCTAGTTCCTCAAATATTCTGAGCGCTTCTCAGTTTGTTCACTTTCCCAATGATGCTCATTACTTACACTATCTCCTTCTGTGTCTACTACTCATGCCCTAATGACTACGGGACAGGCAAGGCTAGGAAGGGAGAGATAGGTAACGGGCTACGGGATCAGGCTCACAGAAATCCCCAAAATGAGGAGGTATAAGGAAACCAGAGATAAGGGAACAAACCAGACCACCCTGCCCTAGGTGTGTGTGTGGGGGGGGGGGTATCTTTTTTTATGACAGTTACCTGAGGCCAAAAAAGAATAACCAGACCCTAAAAAAAGTAAGCCATGAAAGATGTTATCACCAGTCCTTACTCAAGCCAAGACATCACAAGAATGATAAGGCCACAAGCTCCCTGATCAGTTCTAAATAAAAGACTGTCAGTGGAGGCCCACGTTGGCAACCTTGTCAGGAACCCTCTCACTCCTGAGAGTTTTTCTGTATCCTTGCTTCATAAATCTCTATTGCTTTACTCACTCTCCTTTGTCCATGAAATTCATTCTTTGACTCCATGAGACAAGAACCTAGCTCTCCCACTTCACTAACTCCTGTCCATTCCTCAAGGATCAGCTCAGGTGTTACTTTTTCCAAAAAGCTTTCTATTAAACCCACAGATTTGCTTTCTTAAAGCATTCTTATCCTAGGCTTTTCCAGAACACATTATGATTAATTATACCCCCACATCTCCCATGACTCTAGAAAAGGAACAATTATTGGTCTGATCTATAGTGCTTAATGTCTAGCACATCATACTTCTATAATAAATAAATGTGTTAATTAAAAAGAATTCTAGATCTCTTGCCTATCATCTGGATTTCTTCTCTGTTCAACACCCAAGTACTCCACAATTCTTTTCCTAGTTTGCTATCTCGATTCATGTCAGCTTATCCTGACACTGCTGCTTATGTACACACTAGACCAGAATGACCTACCAGGCAGTGACCTCTAGTTTAACTCCTATCCTTCATATGCCTCTCTACTGCATACAAGACAGAGCCATTCACAGTACACGATCAACCTGGAACTATTTAAACCCCATCATGAAACCCTAAACTCAAACCTTGTTGAGAAGACTTTACTAAGTCTTCTAATAATAACCAAGGCCTTAATCACTGAAAAACAAATACTTGTCAGGCATTAATTAACTCAGAAGTATTTATTGCAAACCTCAGGTGTGCTAAGTACTTCGTTAGATGCTGAAGATGCAATGATGAGCAAAACAGTTCCTCCCCTAAAGGAGTTTCTAGCTTAGTCAGGAGAATGGCATTAATCAATTAAGTGCATTAATAAAAGTTTAATTATAAATAGAGAAGTACCTGCAATGACATAAAGATAATTATCTGACTGCTAATTCAAAGAACTGTACTTAGGAGTGGAGGTGAGGGCATTAAGGAAGTTATCTGAAGGATAAACAGACATTAACTTGGTGGGAGAAAGGGCAATAATGAAAGGAACAAAGAGAAAGGGGGAAGACTAAGACAGAGGGAATACTATGTGCGAAGACCCTATCATACAAGCACCACCCTATATGATAGAAGGATGTTCCCAGTACTTTCAAGATAGTGAGGAAGCTCATATAACTGGAGCACATGTATGACGAGAATGGAGAGGTGACAGGTGGACTTCCTGGTGCAGCCAGGTGAAACATATGAATCTTCAGAACAATGATAACTTGAAGCACTTTCATGAGATAGGGGTTGAAGAGGGCAAGCATGTACTCGTCAAGTAAAGAATGAGCCCAGTAACTGCCAGACATGATAAGGAAGAATACACATGGCATGATCTGTAACTTCAATGAACTTATAATTTAAAAATCAGATATCTTAACACATGAACAATTACATACCAAGTAATGGCTGAACCATGTGTTAATTATTCAAGGAGCAACAGGAATTCAGAGATGGGCTGAATCCTCCTCGTCCTCCGAAGTTTGTAGCCTGGTGAGCACCAGAATGGATAAGACTTCTAATAAGAAACTGTACTTTCTTTCAACTGTATGTTCATCTACCCAGGAGATCTTTCATGGGTATTTTTCTTGTGTTAATAAATAAATGAAAGGGTTCTAAATGGGGAGTGGGGAATTCTCAGGAAGGAATTATGAAATAGAGTCTGTCCCACTCTGAAAAGCCCAAACAGGATTTTTTTTTTCTGGAAAGATTATGCTTAATTAGCTCCCAATTTGCTTCTAGTAACAGAAGGGATTTAACAGTTTATGGTAATAATATGCGAAAGGTTGAAATGCTCTTCAAACATATGCCAAAATCTGCCACTGAACAAAGTATGAGAAGCTACTGGCATTCCTGAAGCACAAGGGGGGGGCGGTGGTACAAGAGTGCCCTGCTCTCAAGTCACCAGAAGGGCAGCTGGCAGTGACCTTTAGGGGTCTCTGCCTAGACAAAGGGGTGTGACTGTCCATAGTCAGGCTGCTCTGTCCTTGGTGGAAATATCCTATTGCCATGGCCAGGCTCTGCAGGTGAGGATACAATTTTTAAATCCATTAAATACTTGTTATAATAACCAATTCTTAATGAATGCTAATTATATACCAGATGTGTTCTACACAGTTTATATGTATTAACACATTTAATTCTTAGGAAAATTGTACAAAGTAAGAATTATTAGCTTCATTTTGAAATGAGGAAACTGAGACACAGAAGAGTTAAGTAACTTTCTCAAGGTCTCATAATTAGTAGAGGAGCTGAGATTAGAACTCAGGCAATCAGCCTCCATAGTCCATACTCTTTATATATACACGCTATTCTCATCCATGTACCTACTTCAAATGGTTAGTACAAGAATTAACTGTATTTACGTGTATAAAGATCTCAGGACAGTTCTGGTACACAGCCTGCTCCCTAATTCTGTTCCTCTCCATCTTTTCCTTCTGCTCTGGTCTCCTCTCAGTGCAACTGACTCCCAGTAATCACAACATAATCAGTTAATGTTTGTCAACTAACTGCTTTCTGTCCAATTCTTCCAGATGACTGTTAGGACAGGAGGAAGGAGGAGGAGGAATTTATAAGCATACTAATGATTTAAGAACCAAACGAGTGAACACTTCTGAAAACATGAAAACTTCACAGAGCAGCCAACCCAGGATTGTGCTGTGTGGATGGAAAATACCCTAGGAAAGCAAGAAGCCTGAAAGATTTGATCTTCACATGTCACAAATATGTGCTTCTACTATTTCCCAGGGGTGGAGGCTGGGGCAGCTAAGATGGCTAGACAGACACCAAAACATATGAGATCTGGATTAATGAAGAGGCAATTCAGAGATGCGGGAAGAGAAATCAGAAGCAAACATGGGGCAGGTTCATGCCATGACATCGTCACCATGCAGTTAATGAAAAAGGCTGTGGTATGGGTGACAGGTGAGGTATTGACATATTGACTTGGGACCATGACTTGAAGGGAAGGGTGGAAAGATGACCCAGGTATGTATTTCCAGGATGAATGAAACGATCATCCCTCAAATTCAAAATACCTGGCCTTGACTTCTCTCTGCTAAGGAAACAATGCCATCAAAAGACACCATGTTTTATCAAAGGGTTAGCTGTGGAACTAATTAGTTCAGAGCAACAAGCTGCAAGTACAACTGATAGAGGCAGGTAACAAAGGGGACCTTGGAAACTTTTGAAATGACATTTTCTGAGCAGTGGGGGTCGAGACTATAGGAAGCCTAGAGTTCTGGGGATATTTTTTAATAGATTGCCACATTGCTTTTGTGCCATGTGAGGACAGATTGGTATTCTGCAATGGACGCTGACGGACACGCAGCTGGAGGAGAAACAGCAGCCAAAACTAATAATAGAGCAGCCTGGAGTACAAGCACAATGGCTGTGGAAGCCATGGTGGGTGACACAAACCCACAGGGAAGACGTGATTATCACTCCTCATGCCTCTTCGTTCTCTCTCTCACCCTGATTAGCTGAAATGGCTGTGATCAGCATTCAAGAGAGTTCAGATATGGCAGAAGGGATCGGAAATGGATTCCTGGCCCAGGTGCACCTCTACTTTCAGCATCTATAGGAAGACTCCCATTGTATCTCCATATAACCTTTTCTAAAAGTGAGAAATTCTATCAGCTAGCATTTATTTAAGTTCTTACTATGCAGTTGTTACTTTACATCTTATATCTCATTTGATCTTCCACAATCTAATGTGGAAGTCTTTCTTAAGAATACTTCCATCTTATGCATAAATAAATGGTTATTTTCAGAAAAAAGAAACTTGACCATGTCACACAGAACTATAATTTAAATCAAGTTCCATTTGATTCTGAAACGTGAACTCTTGTCCCATCTACTATTGTTTCTTGGATGGCTGTTCTGAATCATGACTGTGTTGGGGTAACAGATTCTCTAAGCTAGTCTCTTACCAGAGAACTTATAGTCATAATTTTATTCCATCAACAGTTTCTGCCCCCACTCTTTGTATACCACAGTATGTAAATGTTTGCAAACACTTGTAAGCTTACAACCCTCTAGAGAGTAAAATATAAATTTGAACAGGATTATGTTAGCTAGGTCCTATCCAAAGTGACTTATTTTTACCCTTCCAAGGATGATCTCCCTGGACAATTCAGTATTTATTAAAAGCCTACTATTTGCTAGGTATTGTGTTGGGAGCTGCAGATAAATGACTAATAAGACACAGAACTTGGACATCAACAGAAGACTAATGATGCTTAATTATAAATCTTCCTTTTACACAAATACTTCCCTTCCTACAGCCTCGCCTCAAAAGAGACTGCTGAAACTTTCTTAACTCTTCCTGCTCTCACAGGGGACACTCAGCATCCTTCACTTAAGAAACAAAAGATGCCTAAGGCTTGGGGATTGAACCTTCCCCCCAACACTTCCTCTCCTCCTTTCCTCTCTTTAGTCACCCTACCCCTGGGACCTCAGCTGCTCTTACCCTCCACTCTGACCTGGTGCAAAGGGGATGAGTTATACTGGGAATGGGTATGCTCACAGTATGTGACACTGGAAAATTTAAATGGGTTCTATAGAGAAATAGCATTGTGAAAACAGTTTTAAACAGATTTTAATATTCATCCACATTCTCTAAAGAAACAAAATGATCTAAATTAATAACCTGCCTGTGCTTTATAATATTTTTCTGTGGGAAAATAAATTTTGAATTCCAAACAACCAACTTCAAGACAAATGAGACTCCTTCATTAATTGTGGACTGGCTATACGTGTTACATTTAAAAAATTTATTTATCCTATGATAGTACACAATGTCTGAAAGTGGTACAAATAGCCAATTAGAGAATCTAATAGAAAACTGAAGAAAAAGTTCAGCGAGAATAAGCAAGTTGTCTTATATCACCTGGAGTTGGGATTGCTCATATCAGGATGAAGTTAGCTTCTCCACTGGAGCAATGCTTGGGGCCCCACCTTCTTTTCTGCAAAAAGACACCTGAAGCACTTTGAAGCAACATATGAAGGCCACCAAAAACGATAAAACGAGCAAAGTCTTATAGCTATTTCTAGGACATCCTCACTTATTCGCAAAATACGAAGTTACTAAGTCAAGTTCATTAGGTTGGGATCATTATGCAGTTATCCAAGAGAAATACTTTTCTCCCCATCTTGGATTTCTACTCAAATGTCAGCCAAAAAGGTAAAGAGAATATTTGGTTAGAAGGCTTTGTCAAAATGATGCTTACATCTCTCCTTTTCAATAAGCAGAAAGGCTGGAATCAGGAACCGCTCTATTTGATTTCTTTTTCTTGGTGGAAAGGAACAGAGTTAATTTGTATTTTTGGAAAATAAATCATGGCAGTACCTAGCACATGATGACTGGGGCCAATCCTTTGTAAGTCTGCTAAAATCCCCAGGATCTCTCCAGAACAAAGGTGACTAAATCCCCTTTCATATGAATTGGTTCCAGCCTCCTTACTAAGGAATTACATAACAAAATCAGCAAGAACACAATGTCTACCAAAATTCAAATCATGTGGAGTAGGGAGATAGGTATGACAGACTAACAGGTGACAGGTGTGACAACATGCGAGGGAAAATATGATAATTTATGTAAAGTGCCCAGGATTTGTCAGGTACTTTAGTCCTCACAACAGTCCTGTAAAACAGGTATTTTTTTTTTTTAAGGTTTTATTTATTTATTTGACAGAGAGAGAGACAGCCAGCGAGAGAGGGAACACAGGCAGGGGAGTGGGAGAGGAAGAAGCAGGTTCCCAGCAGAGGAGCCTGATGTGGGGCTCAATCCCATAATGCCGGGATCACACCCTGAGCCGAAGGCAGATGCTTAATGACTGAGCCTCCCAGGCGCCCCAGAAACACGTATTTTCAAACCCATTTTACAGGGGAAGTTGAGAGAAGTTCTGAAACTTGTGATAAATCATAAAAATAGGTGCTGGAGCTGAGACTTGAACTCAGATCTTTTTATCTCAAAACCCTAATCTTTCTACAGTATCACAGAGAATAATCCAAAGACGTCTGGAGATATTTGACTTCCCGACTAGACTTCATGGAAAAATTCACCCAGACTCTAGCGACAAAAACTGGAGATGTTTCCTCTGGGTCTTTTTCTGTGAAGAGAGAAATGTTTTTGGCTTTGCAAGACATAAATCTTCATGCCAATTACTGCCATTATACTATGAAAGCTACCACAGACAACAGTGAGAAAAGAAATGGGTGTGGCTGTGTGCTAATAAACCTGACTTACAACAGCATCCAGCCAGGCGATTGGGCCAATGAGATGTAGTGTGCCAAACCCTGCTCTAATACATATATCAGATGATAAAAGAAATTGGAGACGTTTCTTCTAAATGAAGGCTTCCAAATGAAGACAGTGAAACCAATGCACTCATCTTCTCAGAAGCAACGATGGTAAAAAGAAAGTCTCAGGTCAGTGTATATTCAAGCTGACTAGCCTTTTCGACTCCGAGCCTCAAATGTTGACTATTTTATTCCAACACCTTAAAGGGGGCATAAGAGGAGGAGAATCACATTATAACCGTGAACTGTCACCAGCGTGAACTGACTTTTAGGTGATGTAAGAGAACCTACAGGCAGGAAAATGCTGTTTTTCCACGACTGGCAGTGGAAAATAAGTATTGTGAGTATGTATCTTTTACTCGCACTTTGTAAATTTTTACCCTCTGGCTTTGTTTTAAATACCTGAAATCATGAGTTTACTTGTATTTCATTTTCTATCTTCTATTTTGTACAGATATGATCCTGGGCTCTATAACTCAGGTTTTCATTCACTAACTGCCAGCTGAGCGCTCTTGTGAAGAAATGTTGTTACCACTATGAAAAAAAATGTCTCATTTCTTTCTCAAAGATGGTCTTACCCTATTTCTGTGCTCCTTCCATGTGTTTGATGAAATCTGTCTATCCTCTGAACCTGCTCACGTAGACCCACATTATTTCCAGACTGTCTTGGAAAGAGATCTCTGAAACAAACCCTTCCTGCTTGGGGTCCCGGCACTACCCAAAGAAACGCCATCTTACAACAAAAAGTTTTATCTTTGACCATGAGATTATCCTCATAAGTAGTGAAAGCCAGTGGTACTTAAATATAAAACCACCTGAAGCAACCTAATGGAATTACAAGAGTTAGAATTTAGACACCAATGTTATATTAGAAATGGGAACACACACCTGAGTTTTTTAAACGTCTCTAAAGGATACTTCGGCTCAGGAGAGTAGGGAGAAGCCCCAAGGTGACTATTCACTCTTGATCTGATAGACAATCCTGACCTAAGCTTGACTAAGAAGAGGCGAATCTATAGTTAACTGATTCCATAAGAGAGAAAACCTGAGAAGCATTTCTAAGGAGGTTCTGAAGGCAACAGTCGCTCATTTGGTCATTGCGGATTTGCTCTCATTTGTGGAAATCTATTTTCTCCTCCTCTTCATCTCCTCTGATGAAACTGAACCCCAGTTTCCTTGAGGATTTGAAGGTTGTTTGGATATATTTGCCTGCCCATTTCTGCCATTAGAGTAAGCACCAACCCTTGCCTGGAGTGGGGAAAAAAAGGTAATTCCTCTTTGACAGAGGATCCTTAAGTTTTTCCCCTCACCGAATCTTCACAAAGGTGACAATAAATTGTACATTTTCTGTGAGGCTGGTTGACTGTGTCAAGTTCCACTCAACTAGCGAAAACAAACAAAAAAACACCTGCTTATAACTTGATCCTTGTAAATGGAAATGTGATGCTTAATCAGACTAAAACAAGGCCCTTTCAATTAATTAGATGCCCCATGTTAACACCTTCTGGCATAAACTGACCTACTCTATCAAGTAATGACATGAGAGCTAATGGAATCAGTGGAACAATCATAAAAGAAAGGTCTTTTGGGGGGGGTAATTTTTAAAAAGAAGAGGGGAGGGATTTAACTAGCTGTTGGGTATTTTACTGCCTGGAGACTATCTTAGAATTCTTAATCTCCCTCCTGTATTGATTATAACTTTGCATTTCATCTTATAACCTCTTTTTCACTCTATTTGGTAGGTATGTCTTCCATCTTTGGTGAAGAAATTTATACATTCTTAGCACACACATATGAGGAGTACATAGTTTAATTTCCTAGACAGCTGATTGGCTGAAGTTCCAAATCACACAGACATACTAAAATAGAAGATCTTCCCCTCTATTCCCCTGTAACAATGGTCCCATGAGTTATCATGAGAGAGGAGTAGGGCTGAATCTAAAAGAATGATGAATCTGGTTTTAACGTGGAAAGAGATCTGGACTATACAAATGTTGTGATGATTTCCTCCTAGGAGCATCTTCCAGCTGTTGCATGGGCTACTCCTGGTAAGCTCATATCATGGGATCCAGAGCCTCCTGTTAACCTGAGAGCCAAGTAGGTCTTGAAGTCTTTTCTGGGTCCTAGGGAAGGCAAGCTTACTAAAAGTATGATTCCAATACCTACAAGTCATGGCACAATAGTTCTGGTACCAGGCGGTAACTTAGAAAGGAAAACCAAAAAACAAATAGAAGCGGTGTAGTTAGGAGCTATTTTCCTTCCTTCTGTTTTCACTATTTCCTTATATTCTCATATTAGGCAGTGAATATTTACAAAACATGAAGATCTTTGCTCAGAGAATGTCCATCTGCTCCAGCACCTTATTTCCCACCTGAACTCCTGATCTCCTGACAATGACGTCATAGGCATTTCTGCCTAGAGTCAGTTATAATTACGGCTCCAGGTGAAAAATTAACAGCAGAAGCAGATGGGCCCATAAGAGGGAAAGAGTCTTTTCACATGCAAATTTCATCAGTACTTGAAGACTGAAGAAAACTGTAGAACATAACAAAGCACTGCCCAAAAATGAGATTTCTGCAGGATATGGAGTTGCTGGTGTCACATGCCCTTTTTCAGGCCATCAGGGAACACTTTCCTTCCTATTCATAAGGGAGGACGGACTGCAAAAGCACGACAACCAGGCCATTGCAATTTAGAGCTTCGGGCTTTTAACACAGGGATCCAGGTAGATGCAGCACTGCCTAGGCATAAAGAAGTGGGTGTTCACTTGTTTACCTCACAGGGAAGAGCGGCAGCCAGGCGCTGTCAATCTCGATTAGCTCCTTTAAAGAACTTTTGTGTGTGACATAAAATAAAAATGATATAGTAGTGTGAAGTGGAAGGCAGTAATTGCAGAGTCTTGTCAATGGGTGTTTTATGTTATTAGGACCCTGTATTACTGAAATCACTGCATTACTAGTTAAGTGTAAAAAATATATGGTCTTTTATTTGTTAATTTACATGGTTCCAGGAAACCTGTGGGATCAGCTCAAGACTTGTAGGAATAGGAGCTAAGGGAGAGGGATAGAGGTGCATGTAAGTAGGCCCTGAGGTCTTTCGGCATTGCCATAGTCCATCTGAACTCCACATCCTCATCCCACTCAAATTTCTATACAAACTGTCATGTTTTCTCCCTCACACAGGTTTAGCAGATTCCACGAGCACACAGTGACACATACCTTTACCTCTATTCCATTTAATATATTCTAATCCCTTACTGTCTTCTTTATTTCCATTGTCTTGCTCTTTCAATCCAATCCACTCTTTTTCTTTTAAAGATTTATTTATTTTAGAAAGAATAAGCCTGAGTGGGGAGTGGGGGAGGAGCAGAGGGAGAGAGAGAGAATCTCCAGCAGACTCCCTGCTGAGTGTGGAGCCCAACGTGGAACTTGATCCCAGGACCCTGAGATCATGTCCTGAGCCAACACCAAGAGTCGTCTGCTTAACCAGTTGAGCCACCCAGATGCCCCACCAATCTATTCTTACAAAGAATTCCCAGAACTATTTTCTTAAAGGTCAGTCTTGGTCGTAGCTTTCCCCAGATCATACCCACAGCACTGAATAAAAATTTTGAAAGCTCTTTGAAAAAAGTTTCAAAGTATCTACTAAAACTGAATATATGCTTAATTTCTGACTCAGCAATTCCATCCTTAGTTGGGTAGATACCTAACAAAGATGCATATGTTTATTTGTCAGAAGACATGCACTAGAATGTTCATAACACCATTATTTGTAATAGTCCCAAATCAGTATGCAATTGTTTATAATCCATAGAATGGACTGTGTTATATTCACACAGAAATGAAACTACACCTATACACAGCAATAATGATGATCATAACAAGCATAAAGTTGAGCAAAAAAAAAAAAAAAGACCAAAAAAGCACATATCATATCATTTCATTCACATAAAGAACAAAAAACAAACAAAGCTAATATACACTGTTAGAAGTCAGGAGAGTGATTACTCCTATACTATTATAAGTCAGAGGGTCTGGAAAGGAAGGGGACAAGTGGAAAGCTGATGGATACTGAGAATATTCTGTTTTTTAACGTAGATATTGGTTATATGGGTTTGTCCAGTTTCTGAGAAGTCATCGAGACTTCTTAATATCTTAAGATATGTGCACTTTTCGATATGCATATCATGCTTACAAAATAATTTAAGTTAAAAAACTAAAAGGAACAATGACAAAGCATTCAAAGTTTTTTCTTAATTTTGCACTAGTTCTTCAACATAGGGGGCAACACCCTGTTCACTTTTATATCATCTACATTAGGGTAATTGTTAAATAACTTTTTTTAATAAAAAAGAAATAGGAAGGTTAATTCCGGAAAGACAACAGTTGTGGTAGCCACACAGTCTCTGGCCTTCTTGAATCCTTGCATAAAAATAGAGAAACGAGAGAAAAAAACTAAAAACCTGTGTACAACATTTTTAACAAAGCTGGGTGATAAGGTATCCAACATGAGCTCACTTAGGGAGAGAAGACTGACAGTGCAAGATCTATATATTATTGGCATATGTATGGGAGGAAGCAGAAGGAACCAACAAGTATGTGATGAACCTGAGAATATGAAAACCCCAACACAGGAAAGAGGGCTTCACTGAAAAGTGTGGTGAGTAAATTTAAGGACTCTAACAGAAATGAGTATGAGAGGCCCTTGGGAAGAACTGAGGGGCTGGGGCAGTCTAACACTTATAAACTCATGAAACCCACTAGCCCCACATGGAGAATAACCTACTGTGAGGAATGAAGACTGAACAGGACTGAGACAACATAGAGAAAGGAATGGAAATGTTCAAATAAAAGTGGGGAGAGATAATAGCACCAGGAAATCTCAGAATGTGACTCATCATATTTTTGAATGTTCAACAAAAGCAAAAGAAGTTTTGTGAAAAAACTATTTGAATATACTTCTAAAATTTCAGGAAAACTAAAATACATTAATCTGAGCATTGGAAAATCTTGAGATCAAATTCCATACAAAGTTACTGTGAAAAAAGAAGGAAAAAAAAAAAAAACAGAATAACATCCCTGCATATAATGAAATCATCAAAGCATGCTCAAACAAAAGGGAGGGGAGGTGAATTAAATCTGTAAAAATAACTCAAAATTAACATATATAAAAATAAATTATTAAATAATAAAAAAACATAAACCAGAATTAGGAAATTCAGAAATGAGGTATAAACTCAAAAATTAAAAAGAGAAATATATTATAGAGGGGAAGATTAAACTAGAAGGAAAACAAAAGAGAATGACCACACCAAATAATGCCTTAAGAAAAAACAGCAGGTGGAAAGAAAGAAAATGTCAAAAATCAAACAGAAAGTTAACAAAAATTTGAAAGAAATGGACAATTATTAAAAATAAGCAAAGAAGATCCAACATATAAATAATAGCATTTTCTGAAGAAAACAAAAATAAACGCTAATAAACACTAAAAACTTTAGTTCATGAAAAATTTCATGGAAGAAGAAAAGAGATTTAAAATACTGAAAGAGCAAACCATAAAACTAAGACTATCATCACCAAGATGTACCCTAATAAATTTCCTGGACTTTAAAGAAAAAGTAACCTCTGGTCGCCTAGATATACAGGTCCTGTGACTTACAAGGGAAAGAAAATAAAATTATCATCAGATATTTTGAAAGATATCTTATGTCAGAAGAATGCTGAGTAATAGATTTTAGACATACAAGGAAAGAAAATGTGGAAAACTTTATAACAAAACTGACCTTCAAGTGTAAAAGACACAGATTGTACCAGCATGCAAAAATTCATGTCGTGTTGTCATACTGTTCCCAGATGACCTTCCTAAGGAATTTACCACAGGAAAAAACCCACAGACAACCAAAATTATTAGAGAAACACCAGCATGAGAACTGGTGGTATTACACATATAGCTACTTGTAAAACTAAGGCTAAATGAGGATACGAAGGAAGAATTTCATGACTATACAATCTGACAATGTAGACTTAGTATGACCTTAAGAAAATAAGAGGACGACTAGGGATAAGATATGCAAAAGATATGCCAAAAAAAGAAAAGAAAAAAGAAAAGAAAAGAAATGAAACTATACTTGGTAATCATAATAAGCGATAGTATCATTACTACTGTTTTTCTAAGACATTACTACTGTTATTCTAAGACAATAATGTGGGTAAGGTGAGATAAAGCAAACTAAGTAATTATGGAATATTCTAATTCTGTTATCCACTGTGTTTATGTTCTTGAGAACCAAAATTCTCACAGTAAAAGGGAAAAGGTACAGACATAACTGTCAAGAACTGTGAAGGGTCTGAGATTTTGCCCTACTTGAAAGCCAACAGGTAAGCCCACCACAGCATCATGGATGCTGATGGAATGCACTTTGGACCAGAGACAAAATAAGTCACTACTTATTACTTTATTATCTACAGCAAGAAGCATGAGCATTATCTTTACATCAATTCTCTTTGCCCCTCAAAACCCATAATAGTGACACAGCATAGCCTAGATACTTGTACATGCAGCAAGTTTACATCATAGCTGAGTAATCTAGAGTTTGGGAAACTGCATCTTTTACAGTAGTCTGCAAGTCAAACCTGCTAGTGATGGTTAGTTTTCTAACCATAGCACTGGGTGATCATTTTCCAATGATTTATTCAAATACTAGTTTAGGTGTTGCTCTGAAGGTATTCTATAAATATAAGTAACAGCTATAATTAATTCAGTGTAAGTAAAGGAGATCATCCTTTATAATTTGGGTTGGCCTCACTCAATCAGTCGTAAAAGAGTAAAAACTGGAGAACAACAAATTCTGCCTTAAGACTGCAACATCACCTCCTGCCTGAGTTTCCAGCCTGCTGCTGGCCTCCCCTAGGGATTTTGGACTTGCCAGCCCCCAGAATCACATAAGCCAAATTCCTTAATTTTTTTTTTTCTTAATATATCTATCCTATTTGTTCTCTTTCTCTTAAGAACCCTGGATGATACACTAGCCTTTGTCCTGGAGGGAGATTTTTTTAATACTGGACAGTAAACAAATCCACCCTTTGTTCCAGAGAGAGACATTATCTATACCTTTTAAAGCTGTGTGCTATACAAAGGTCCTTCAGAAGACAGTCTAGAACAAAGATGGTCAGTATCTCTGCTCTCAACATTTTCAGGAACAAAAGAGATCCCTGGAAAATTATTTCCCAACAGTAATAGGGAAGTAAAGTAAAAGTCTTATCGTCTTGAATTTTAATTGGAAATATCGGTATGAACTCACAACATATCATTTATATATTTTTCCCCTACTTCCGTCCATGAAAAATTTAGAAGAATGTGACCAAACTAATACCAATAGCAAGTCCATACTCTGGTCTTAAAACCCTATTCCATTAAAGGAAACTGAAGCTTCTTAGATAAATGGCTGATCCTTGCTTTGGGCCTAGAATATATTGACATCACAGAGAACATGGAACATATCAAAGACTACCAGGGTGATTCCAAAAGTACACAGGAGCCAATTCAAAGAGACGCCTACATGGGACAGATAATTTGAGCTTTAATAAGGGTAAGAATTACAATGGATTCATTGTAGGTAACTAGGTAATTGGTCACCTTCTGAAGCTGACAGGGAACCAATTCATTATCTTGAAAACTGGATAAATAAAAGGAAAGACATGACGTTATCCTACCTTTCTTAAAAGAACTGATGGTACCACTGGATAATCAAGTGATGTGCCACAAGTTACATAACTAATCACTAAGAGAAGACAGAACTAGGTCCAACTCCCTTTCTATTGAGTAAATCTCTATTTAAATGCTATATTTAAACTTCTGATATGCCCCTGACAGTTTCACTTTTTCTTTATGGCCTGAGGTAAAAGATCTCAAATTCTTTCCAGGTTAGAAGAAGGCTTTACAGTCAGGATACACTAAATTTTGGAATAGTAGCAAATATCTCCCAAACTTAAATGGCTTACCAACAAAGGTATATTTCTCACTCCTTTTATCAGTTTCCCCAAGGGTTCTGCTCTTTGTGAACAAATGGAGAAGCAACAACCTCGAACATTGTTAGCTACTTGTACTGGAGGAAAAGAAAGCTCTAACAGTTCTCACGCATATAATACATAATTGAATTTTTTAACATGGATGTAAACTCATCACTTAACACTTATAACCCATTTTTAAAAACTAGGTATACTGCCCCAAAGAACCACAAAGAAGCCAAGAAATGCAATCCTGTGTGCTCAAAAGGGAGGAAAACTTAACATCACTGGCAAACTACATTAATGATTCCTGAAATATTTAACTTACCACTTCTATGCCTTCCACAATTCTAGGTCCAGAAACAGAAGGAAAAAAAAAAAAAAGACCAGAGTCATCAATGCAATACATCTCAAATAGGGCAAACCACAATGGTTTGTGAACAACCCATACACTCAAAAATGAAGATCCCAACCCTTGTGTACCAGAAGAGAAACTCAAACACTCACAAGTTTATACAACATTAAACAAATGAAGATCCGAGGACAACGTCTAGGTACTTTCCAGCTAACACCTATATACCATTATCTGTTATGTCTCACTGAGGAAATCACACACTATATGCTCTGCCTGGCTCCCAGCAGCTTTTCTGTGTATGATCCTGGTATTAGAGGACCCATTCCTTCCCAGAAAGCATATTTTCCTCTCAGAATGTGCTTAAAGGATATAGAAAGCAAACATGCCCTTCTAAAGAAGTACTATAAAGCAGCTTTCTCCACAAAAGCAAAGGGAGGTGAGCTCGGTAGGTCAAAGTTATTACCTACAAGTGGTTAAGAAGAGCCAAGAGGTAGCTGGCTGTCAGGTGCCTATTTTGGATTCCTGAAGAGAATCTCACTGCCCCAGTAGCCATAACCCACTTTTCTTTGTTAGGACCCCAACTTTGTAATCACACAAAGAACTTGGACTCATAGGTGAAGGAACCAAGTTTCTCAAAAGGATGCCAGGATTTCCCTATCCCTCTCTCTCCAGACTTCTATGACATTTTCATTCAGTCATTCCCATTCTACTTCCTCTTATACCTCTCTCTGCCAAATATTAATAATAATAATAACAAAAATAATTACCTGATTATGGTGAGTGGAAAAATCAGGATACAAAATGGTATGCATGTAAGACTGTAATCATGCAAAATTAGATATGTAAGTAAAGACAAAGGACATTGTTTTCCCAGTTTTATCAAGAAATAATTGGCATGCACCACTGTATACACATAAGGTGTAAGCATGATGGTTTGATTTACATACATTGTGAGATGATTACTGCAATAGATTCAGCTTACCTTCATCTTCTCATAGATACAATGAAAAGGAAAAAAACGAAAAAACAAAAAACAACCAAACAGGTAAAATACTTTCTCCTTATGATGAAAACTCATAGGATTTATTCTCAACAAGTTTCCCGTATATCATGCAGCAGCGTTAACTCCAATCATGTTGAATGTCACATTCTTAGGACATATTTACCCTATATCTGGATGTTTGAAACTTCTGACCACCTTCCTCCAATTCCCGCTCCCCTCACCCTCTGCCACAAGTCTGTATGACCTCATTAATGTGTGTAAAGTAATTTTTTAAAATTTTTACAATTAATTTAACTGAAAAATCATCATGTAATGCAAACATGTATGTTACCTCTCAGGAATATTTCCGTCTGAATAGATGTTTTCATTTTTCCCCCTTCCTAGAATTGCCAAAACAGCATTATCTTGTGGGTATTGGCCTCCTCTGTTTCCTTCTGGGAATGACACCGCCCTACAAAGTGAGGACTGCACTACTGTCTGGAGAAACCCAGAGAGGTGCAGGATCAATGTTCCCTCCAAATTCTTTCTCCAACTCCTCCTTCAACCTGCACCTAGAATATGTGAGGACGCTTCCCTGGGGGAGGACTTGCATAGAAACCAGGAGCTGCTCTACACATAAAACCAATGTCACATACTGAATTCTTTCTCCCCATTCAGAGATTCACAAACAGCTGGAGCTGGGAGAGGTCTTTGAGATCATTTACAGCACAACCTCTGCCTTTTATATACGAGGAAGGTGTGGTAGACACTGCGGGTTGGTTAACTCAATACATAATCACAATCCCTTTCTTCTCCTTGCCTCCACCACAGAGACTAGGACAGCTAAGTGCTTATGCCTCCCTTTGCACCTGGGGTAGTCACGTGATTCTGTCAAATGAGTAAATGTCTTCTGGGAGCTTCTGAGATGGCTTCTTCTTTCGCTGATGAAAGGTTCAGAAGCAGAGGACTGTTTCCCTCCCCTTCTTCCTGCCCTAAACACAGACCTAAGGCCGGGAGCCACAGCTTGCATATTGAGACAATAAGGCCAGGCCAGGAGAATAGCAGAGTTGTTGGCCCCATGTTAAAAAGCTACTGAAACAAAAACAGAGGCTGCCAATGGTCAGATACCTGTTTAGAGGAGAGAGTAACCTTCTATTTGATAAAACTATGATTGCTCCATTTTTCTGTTTCTTGCTGCCAAAGTATTCCTTCAGGAAATTGAATTCCAAACAGGTAAAATGATTTATCTAAAGTCATGCAGCTAAGTTATTTGCAGAGTGAGGGTTGAAATCCAAGAACAGAGACTCCAAACTCCACCCTCCCTCCACAACACAGCTCCTCTGAAGACACCATTTTGCTGCAACTGCAAGCGAAAATGGGTTAAGCTGATTCATGAGCCCTCTGCCTAC
The DNA here is from genome assembly GCF_023065955.2 of Ursus arctos. Lineage (NCBI taxonomy): Eukaryota > Metazoa > Chordata > Mammalia > Carnivora > Ursidae > Ursus > Ursus arctos. The sequence goes on from NW_026622841.1 coordinate 21,866,613, forward strand.
CTTGGTTTTTGGTCAGAAAAAGTTGGAGAAGCACTTAAGGAGAAGAAAACTTATAAGAATGCCTAAGTGCATATCTGACATAGCCTACACTCTCATAATGGGGAACAAAGATTCTCTTCCTTCTTCCCCTCAAAGCCAATGAGCATATTTTTTGAAAATTTTTCTAAATAATTGACTTAAAAATGGGGGAAGTTTGAAATTTGAGCCTAGTCTAAATCCTCTGCCCATTTTCTTGGTACAAGAAAAGTGAGAAAGGAAACAAAGATACTTAAACTCACAAGTGACCTCACTTTATGTTGGACAGCCTGGCTTATCAGAATGATTTGATAAGGCTACTATGGGAACAAAAATTCAGGATGTGAGGAAACAGAAATCTCCTCACCAAATTCACTAGAATGGAGTGGACCACCCAGGGAGGAGGATGGTGGGGGGCAGAAGAGAAGCTGACACCTGGGTGGAATATGGACTTTGATCAATGAGTATACGGTACAGAAAAAAAGAGCTACAGGGCTCTACAGCAGTAAATAGGAATTAGGGCACTTGAAAGAAGCCTTAGAAGGGGTGATGTGAAATGACTCTTGGTAATAAAACTGGGAAATATCTGGCCAATATGTCTGCAGACTGGGGCTTACTGAAAAAAAGACAGTGAAAAATCCTCCAAGGACGGGAGGCCTGAAGGCTTTTTAACAGCATGGATGCCCACTGCTGTGTTCCATTTTTAAGTTATATCATGCTGAGCTGAGAAATTACCACTTGTATCTCACCTGGACATTTGGGAGATGTATGCTACAAACACATCCTTAAATTGATGGGACTTTAAAGAGTTGGGAGCATGATGTTAACAAAATCCTAGAAGACCCCAGCATTTCTCAGAGCCACTCATTTCTTAACCTAAGGCTGGAACCAAGTCATGAGGGATATGAGGAAACACAAACACTTTTCCCCAAACACAGGATTAGGAGAGAACCTACCCAGGGAGGAAGACAGTGGGAAGCAGGAGGGGGTTGACATCTGGGAGAGATCTGGATGACACGGACCAATCAGACAACATCTCTGCCCTCCCAGCCATCATCTTAAATTAGAGAGTTATTAATGATTTCTAGGGTCCCTTTAAATTCTGAAGCTATATAAATGTACTTTTTGAACTGCCCTGCTCTATCCAGTGCCCAGCAAGGAAAGTTCCAAAAGCTTAGTAGAAATCATAAAAGCCTGGAGATCAAGTTCAGAGAATGGATTCAGAAACAGGCAGAATCCAGAGGACTAGGTCATAGTTCATACTTCAGGATCTCAATGTTCAAAAAAGCAAGCGTGAGTAAGAAATGCACTTAGGAAACTGAAAAATGACAGGATCACAGCTAGAAAGAGTTAATGCAATAATTGGTTAGGAATCCAAGCTAGGGTCTTGGTGACAGCAATGGGCACTAGATGGGAAATGAATATTAATGTAAGCATCTCTGAAATATCTCCCCAGCTATTCAATAGCTTCTCAGGGGAAAGGCTCTGCATTAGCTAAACCAGAACAAGACCAAGTGAAAGAGGAAAAACACTGCAGGAAAGAAATAAATGGCCTAAGTCGGTCTCTCATCTTCAGAAAGGTGTCACTGAAGGAATCAAATAGCAACGTATTCACATACACACAGATGCACTCCACACCTATAAACATGTCCATGCGTCTCAATGGAAAGCTGTGGGCTGTCTTAGCACCTTGAGTTGTCAGGAGACAGAGACAGATGTACAGCACGTTAATGGGTTGGTTTTGCCGCCTGCATTGTCCTCTCTCTCTTTCCGCAGTTGGATTCGAGGGAATATTTAGCATAATCTATAGCAAGGACTCTCTGTCCTACAGGAGAGCAGCAGAAAGGGGATATTTACAATTGAATAGCAGTCAGTATGGGGCCCTATGGAGCAGAACTCCTGCGTCAGTTCATTTTTTACAGTTCCAACAACAGGGCTCATTGTTTCCCCTTGTGGCTTCTCAGCTGTCCTAGCAAGGAAGCCGTCCCAGAAAGGCTTCAGCAGGGACCCTCAAATGCTAATGGCTCCCTCTGAGTCACCAGGTTGACCTTACATTTAGATAGGGCAAGTAACTTCCAACCTGCCATAATTTCAGGGCCCTCCGAAGATCCTTGAATCAAAAATAACCCTGTCACTGCCTGCTACCTGACCCCAATGCCTGAAAATCCTCTGTACCATTCTGTCCCTTTGAGTTAAGATACTTACTGTTCCCTGTTCAAAAGCAAAGGTATTTCAAGCCAGTATAATCTATTAATATCTTAGTGAAAACTTACCAGATCCTATATAATTTTAAATCACAAATCTTCTGAGTTGGGCAAGTGTGCGGCGAAGCTGTAAGAGCAGCGGTTAGTTAGCAAAGTATGGCCCACGGGCCAAATCTAGCTATCTGTTTTTATAAAGTCTGACTGGAACACAGCTGCACTCCCAATTACATATTGTCGATGCCAGAGCTGAACAGCTACGACAGAGGTTGTAGGGCCCACAAAGGATGACATATTTATTCTTTGGCCCTTTACAGAAAGTTTGCCAACCCCTGATGTAGAACTACCCTCCTGCGAGGAAACTAGAGGCCCAGAGAGGGGAGCGGCCACGAGGAAAACTATAGGAGTTACTTCCAAGAACCAGTAGGCCGTAGAATGAACGCCTGAGGGTCTGTCCTGGGAACAAAGCACACTATCATACGGTCCATGGATTCTGTGAGTCAGTTTGCTTACTCAGTGGGGTTTTGAGCTGTTTAGCAATTGGACATTTTTGGTAGATCATGAGTTTTCACTGCAATTTAATTGAAGGTTTTGAGATTGGAGAATAACCTCTATATAACAAATTGAAAAGCTGTGCATCAAGGAATCTCTCCTCTAATAGCTGACTATGTTCTCTGATCAGGGCTCATAGAATCAGAAACTCTGCTGGTGTAGTGTGTCTCCTGTGTGTGTTTGTGTGCATTTCGTATGTGAGTATGCATTCTAAGTAGCTAAATTTGTTTTAAAAATTTAAATCTTATGCAGAAGTTCAATAGGTAAAATGAATAAAGTTAGATATGTTTTAGATTTTTCTTGCGTGGATATCCTTTAGGACCTAAACAGAAAAAAGAGCACCTTATGGATCACTTTGAGAAAATCCCAACTTATTCTAATCATTACCGGAGTCACACGATCCCCAGCAGCTGGACTTCCAGCCCACATCTGAGAGAACCCGGGGAAAATGAACTCATTAGTTCATACCCACACCCGCACACAGACACACTACATAACATCCCCACTCCACACACCCCACAACACAGTTATCCTTTTTTTATACCAATTTCACTTTTGGAACTTTTCTTTAACTTGAACTCAAATATCCTCCCTATAACCTCTTTTACATTATTCTTGTTTCCATTTCTCTAATGTTTTACTATTCACAGTGTGGTCCTCGGGCAAGCAACATGGGCATCAGCTTGAAACATGTTAGAACTTCAGAATCTTGAGCTCCAGCTCAAGCTTAGAGAATAAGAATTTGCATTTTAACAGAATTCTTAAGAAATTTATGCAATAAAGTTGAAGAAACACTGCTAAAGCCCAGTAGATTATGTCAAATTTTTCAAGGAAAATTATGAATAATGAACTTCAATGACATTTCAATCAAATAAGCACCAAATTATGCAACTGTGAAAACAACTATAATTCAGAACAATATTTGCTGAGTGCTAATTCTATGCTGGACATTGCCAGAGAGGTACTGAGTACAAAGGAGGAAGATGGCAGAGCCCCTGAACGCAACGAACCCCCAGCTTAAAGGGAGAGTCAAATGCATGAACAGCTATAGATGACACAAAGGTGTTAATAAAATGTTGTGGGATTCCAAATATTGCTTGAACATACTTCACTGTAGAAATGCCACTGGAGCTTATGGAAGAATTCTCCAAGCAGACAGCTTGGGCCAGCACAAGGGGAAAACATACGCTAAGGCACACAGCAGTGAAAGAGCACACTAAGTTTGCAGAGCTGAGGTAGGCAGGTTCTGACAAGGCTCCCAATGGCCCTTGCTCCCTAGTATCCACGCCCCTGTGTAATCCCCTCCCCTTGAGCGTGGGGTGGACCTAATGACTTTCATCCCATGAGTGGAACAAGGCAAGTGATAGCATGTGACTTCCACGATCAGGTAAAATACCTCTGTCTTCTGCCTTGCGGACACCCTCTTACAGGCACTTTCAGTCACCCTGTCCTCACTGTCTCACTCTAATGAAGCAAGCTGCCATGATGTGAGATGATCTACAAAGAGGTCCATAAAGCAAGGAGCTGAGAGAGGCTTCCAGCCAACAGCTCATGAGGAACTGAGGCCTCAGTCCAACTACTCACAAGGAAATAATATTAAACAACCCCATGAGGAAAGTGGGTCCTTCCAAACCAAGTCTTATGGTAGCTGTGGCCTTGTGAGAGACTCCGACCCAGAGGCCCCACTGAAGCCACATCCATATTCCTGCCCACTGAAAAGATGAGATAATCTATATTATTGTTTTAAACTGCTAGATTTTGGGGGCAATATGCTACTTAGCTATAGATAGCTGCAGTAGGCAAATGATGGCCCCCGAAGATAATTTTACATCCTCTCCCTCAGAATCTGTGAATGTTACCTCCTATGGCAGGGATTTTGCAGATGTGATTAAGGATCTTAGATTGGGAAAGAGGAAAGATTATCTTGGATTATCCAGGTGGACCCTAAATGGAGTTACAAATATCTCTGTAAGAGAGAAGCAGAGGGCAATTGGACATGCACAGAAAAGAAGACAATGTGATTAAGGCAGAGATAGGGGTGATGGGGCCACAAGTCAAGGACTGCTGGCAGCCCTCTGATGCTGGAAGAGGCAAAGAACAGATCCTCATATCCAGACAGAATGAGGCTCTTCTGACTCCTTGATTTTGGTCCAGTGATACTGATTTAGAACCTCTGGCCACCACAATCATCAGTACATACATTTCTGTTAAATCACCAAATCTGTGGAAATTTGTTATAGGAGCCTTAAGAAGCTAATACAATAACTAAAACAGAAGCTTTGGTGGGTTTAGCATGGCTGGTGTGCAGGACACCCTGGAGGGCTTCCCCAGGGAAGATGCCTCTGAGAAGGTCATCTAAAGTCAGATTCTCAGTACCTTGTGGTACTAATTTTACATACTAAGTTATATACAGCTAATTCCATGGGGTGGAAATGTGTAGTTAAGCAGAGGAAATGTTCTAATTATAATATTTAAAGATCACTCTGGTGGTATTTCGGAGCATGGACAGGACAGTCCAGGCTTGAAGGTTTTCAGGGAAATAAGTGCAGTAGATTCTGTTGGAACAAATAGAAACCTGAGCAAAAATACCAGGACTTAATTCCCACCAGGTATTTTCTTCAAGATTAGGGTGGAGAGAGAAATAAAACTAAAAAGCAAGGCAGCTGTGGGGTGGGGTGGGGGGGTGAGAACACTGAGCAGCCAAAGCAGCCAAGGGCACTTGGAACCTCTAAGCATTCCACAAACAATTATGCTAAGGGTTAGGGCTCTAGACAGAATTCCTGGTCCAAACAAAGGAATGAGGCTTATCTGCAAACACCCAAAGTGGAAACGTTGACTTTCACTCATGGGTCAGCTAAATCAAGTTGATACTTTGTCTTTAAGAGCTTTGAGGAAACAAAAAAATGCATTCCAACATTGTAAGAAATCCCATCAGAATGACATGGAGAGCAAAGTCAGGTAGATGATCTTATACTAAAGTAGTAAATCTAACCAAATGCCACTCAACCAGTCACTGGTAGTGTGGCCTTGGACTGATGACTAAGTCTTTGTCTCAGTCATTCATTTTTCCATCTAACCTGGGATCAATGACATTATAGTGTGATTATGAGTTTAAGAGAAAGTGGGGTAAAGCACTGAAGAAAAAAATAAACCTCTCTCTCAGAATGCTAGCTACTGATATGCAGATGAACTCCCCAGAAGAATATATAATAAAATCATATAATATCATTTCCTCATCTAACTCTTTTCTTTTTTTTTTTTTTTTAAGATTTTATTTATTTATTTGACAGAGAGAGACAGCCAGCGAGAGAAGGAACACAAGCAGGGGGAGTGGAAGAGGAAGAAGCAGGCTCCCAGCGGAGGAGCCTGATGTGGGACTCGATTCCGGAGCGCCAGGATCATGCCCTGAGCTGAAGGCAGACACTTAACGACTGAGCCACCCAGGCGCCCCTCATCTAACTCTTTTCTTGATTAGTGTAATTGTTAGTACAAAACCATGACTTGACAAGTAGATATGCAGTGTAGGATAAGCCACTTATAACAAAGAAAAAAGAGTTTGAAGAATCATTTCCCGATATCTCTCCTTCTAATAAAAATATTTATAAATATTTGTATCTAAACCCCATTTTGTAGAATAAATCATATAAAATACACAAAGGTTAGATTAATATTTAACTGAACATTATGAATCTACTTGTAAAGCATATATCCATCCCTTGATTTATCCTTGGGAAAAGTAAAATACAACCTATACCTCTATAAAAAGCTTCTAAAATGCTTTCAATTAAATATAACTAACTAACATTTGGATAATATTACTCTAATTGAGGAATTTAATTATACAAAGAAGCTTAGGTCATTTTTGAATAAATTATTCAATTCATTGCCTTAATGGCTGATTTCAAATACTTAACTTTTTTCATATGAAACAGTTATAATAGCACATATTTGCTTACAGTCTTTTCCAATTTACAGCATTCACACAAAATCACAATTCCTAACTCTGTGCTATGCAAATGAAATTCAATTTGTTTTTTTCTAAATAGTCTTCTAATGGAGAAACTAGGATCAATAGACAAACATTTCACAGCAGATTTTGGCTCATTTAAGCAACTATTAATTACTGGAAATGCATCAAATAGGACAGACTACTTCACACTGCAGGAGTACCCTGAGAAGGATCAAGTATTATCTGAATGATTGTACCCCTTGGAAAAAATGTTGGATGACAACTCCAGTAGACATGGGTAGAAACCTGGTATACCATTAAATCTCTTCCCCAGCTCACACACATTATGATTCCATGTCTATTTTTATAATGGCAAACTATAAATGTATACTATTGCTTTGTACATATCAACAGAAATAGAACATGCCAGATATCAGCCTCTCTTAACTAAAAAACATAATGATTTTTAAGGAGAGAGAAGTTTAAAAAAAAGAAGAAGAAAAAAAAAGAAAATACAAACTCCCCATTCCTATCCTTCTCACCCATTCCTGCAACTTACCTCCACACATATCCCTATTCACCTATTTCACTTTCTGAATTCTAAGCAAATTGTAATTATAAATGCAATTTTAAAAATTAATACAGATTTTTATAAGGTACTAACGAACACATGGAAACTACTCAACAGGAAAATTTTCATCTTAAACTGCCTTAAATACCAGACTATTATTACCCCAGTATAGTTCAAACACAATAAAAGAAGAAAATGAATGTATACCTCCCGGGGTCACTGACATTTTCACAGGAGAAAGAATGAGATTTCACTGCCTTCTTTGCTTACTAGCTTCCTCTTCTTGCCTTTTGATCCTGCAGTTAATGGCGATGTTTCAGTTTCCTAAATGCCTGAGCTGGCCCACTAAGTAGGCCAGACAAGAGGGGAACTGCATCTGAAAGGAGTATGTAAAGATGGAAGGTCCCAGGTGGTATTAAATGCCAGGAAACATCTTGAGGACACTGCGCCAAAGGGGAAAAAGCAAAAAAATGTTCAGTAATCTACTATTTGCACTATCTGAAACTGCCATTTTTACAGTTCAAAAAGGTTGAAAGTTGGTGAATTCATATGGCTCAAATTAGATAAATGGAAAAAGGGTTAGATGATTTGTCTTAGAGGCTACAGTTTGCACAAGATCCACACAAAATTTATTTAGACAATACGTTAACTTGAGGACTCTGATATAGTTCATGGGGTACCCCAAATGAACCTCCTGTTGTCTTTACTAGGGGTAAGCAGCAAAGTGCAAAAAGTATTAAAATTAGAGATACAAAGATAACACTGGAAAAATGTGGTTGAATTCTTAGTAACAAACTGAAAAAAATGAAGCAAATTCTAAGTAGGTGATATGTGGGGTCAAAAACTAAGGCTTTAACAATTTTTTTCATACTTTCTGCTCAATGACACATTTATCAACATCCTAGTGTACTCAATAAAGTATAAGTTTCCATGGTATGCTAAATGAATTAACAGCCACAATGAAGGACCTTCTTATACCAATACCTTTCTTATTGAAACTTGGTAGTCCCTGCGTGCTCTGAATCTAGGCTGGCTGAAATCATAGTATGGCTCTACACTTTACTCATCTCTCTCTTGCTCAACTTGGAATTCTGCTGCTGTAAGAAACCACAGAGAACTAGCCGGCTGGAGGATGAATGGTCACGTGGAGCAGAGCCTCATGTCCCAGCCAAACTTCCAGCTGATCACAGATGCATGAGAATACCCGTATAAGAAAACTCAAGCCTGGACAAGATTTACACGAACTTCTCATGTTTCTGAAATTGGTCCTACAGTCTTAGCTGAGTTTTGTTGTTGTTTAGCCACTTTCTTCCATTACCCATTCCTTCTTCCCACTGCCTTAAGCAAGCACCTTAGATGGCCATGGTTCCTCGCTCCTAAAGAATCTATACCATTAGTGACCCTGACTGTATTAGGTTGTTTTGTTTTCCAGGGGCTTTAATCATAGGGCATGGGAATACTAAGTGGCACTCCAGTAATACCATTTGTATTCCAAACAGAGCTTTGTTTACCTCCTCTGTGAAGCAGCAACTCAATCTCTCCTTGATAATCAGAATCAATTATCCCAGCCAGTACAAATATCACTCTTCTTTGCCTATTGATTACTGGTATGAAGATCCCAAAGGATCCAGTGGACAGTCTCAAATTCCACTTTACCTATTTGACTGAACCATTGTTGTCTCTTCTGGTGAAAGTATTCTCTGCTTGGGAACTACCTTCTAGACCATCAGAGCCCAAAGTTTCAGGGAGGGAAGCAGAAATTTTTACTTATCTAGCACAATGGGGTCATAGTGAAAAGATTCATTTACATAGCCATTCCTTTATAATCACATCCATGAATCTTGTCTATAGTAAAAATAGTACCATGTATTAGTCACTGATGTAGGACATTAACATCCTGTGTGACATTTCCTAGCCCTGCCAGGTGGTGCCACTCCAGCTAACACTGGAAATGTTTCTGAGACTCAAAAGCCATTCCACCAATCTGTAAAACCAGCTGCTTCAGAGCTACGGGGACCATGGTAAGACCAGTGAATTTCATGAGAATGGCCACAATGCCATACTTCACTGGCTTTTAAATAAACATCTTGGTCAGAATCATGTCTGAAATACTATGACAGTGAATAAGATATTCCATAAATCCAGGGATGTTGGTTTTGGCAGAAGCATTATGAACAGAGAAGAGAAATCCATATCCAGAGTATCTATTCCAATGTGAGCAAAGTGCTGCCCCTTCCATGATGGAATTGGTCCTATATAATCAAGTTTCTACCAGGTGTCTGGTTTATCCAGTCAGAGAATGCTACCCCAACCGGGACTCAGTGTTGATATTTGTTATTGGAAGATTGGATACTCAGCAGTGAATGCAGCCAGTTGGCCCTGATAAGTGGGAAAACCATGTTGTTGAGCCAATGAATGATCATCCCTGCTATTATTGCCACTTTTTCATGAGCCCATGGGAAGAATGGGTAACTAGGCAAATAGGCTGACTGATGTTCACAGGATGAATCATCTTACCCACTTGATTATGAAGATCCTCATTGCTCTTTGGTGAGCATTTGAATTGGAAACAAATTTATATATACTTTCTGCCCATTTAGTCATGTCTAACCACATACTTTCTCAGATTTTCTTGTCACCCATTTTCCTCCAGAACCATTTCTAGTTCCAAATTCTGCATTAGACAAGATTTGGTCAAATAAAAATTCTAGTAGATGAAAAGCAGAACGAAAGGAAAGAAAAAGAGGAAAATTTTAGGGATCTGACCTAGAGCAACTGTGAAAACTGGCTACACTTTCTGTGTGAGGCTGTCGTTTATATATCTAGTGCTGCTTCCAAAGAGCAGGAACCTGGGAAAAGAAGATGAATGGGAAGCAGGGGAAGCAAAAATAGAATGGAACCTGTGAGTGTGAGCAGGGAGGACTGGGACTTGCCTCAGTTGATCATCCCTCCAAACCTCCAGCTTAGAAGACAGGGGTGTCCCTGCAGGAAGAGCTGAGCACTTACCTGGCTCAGAAATCAGGAAAGCTAGAGGAAGAGACCAGCCGGTTGCTATTCACTCCAATGATGGGATCCAGGAGATAAGCAGCAATGTGGGTGTGTTGCCTCAGGTTCCACAACAAGCTTCTGACCACACGAAAGAGGTGGTTTACCCTCTACCTTCCACATCTTGAGCAAAATGTCTCTTATTGCCCACACTGACTGGGAACCACCCAACAAAGGGAAACATAGGATATATACTTCAAGCCTACCTAAGTAAGTTGACACACTATATAATTCACCACCACAGATTCTAGGGTTTTGTTTTATCTTTTTTGCTTTGTTTTCTCACAACAGTTGCTAACTGATGCAGGCTCTAATTGATGATGGGCTCTGCTTGGGCCAGAAAGAACAATAAGAAGGAAGATTCTGGTGATAGCATTAATTATTTCTCTCCGAAAATTAGAAACAGAGCTGCAGGTTATTGAATATAATTCAATGGTTTTTGGTTGATGAAAATGATTTTAAAATCTAAAAATTATATGGAACTGATAATTCTAAGAGCGGAAATTAGATAAAAGTAAATCAGAATCCATGTGATAGTTTACTTTTAATAACTTTTATTTTCATGTGTTTCCTCCAAAATTTGTCCTCTACTATTACTTTTCTGAAAATTATTGCTTTTGGTATCTGCTTGTAATCATGAATAACACCAAATCCAAATAAATGGAAAACTTTCCTTCTTTTGTGTTGCTTTATAAGGCTTATTCTTTTTTCTCTCCCATTCCCTCCCTTTCTTCTCTGAACTTCAGGTGTGTCTAATTTTTTCTGCCCTTAGTTCATAGTACCTCACCATCTTTTTTTGTATCAGCTACCTTTTATTTTGCTTAGTAATATCCGGGTTTGCTTTGTTATATATCTCTAAGCTTACCCCTCCTTATGCTGCCATAGTCCCATAAGGTATGTAGAAAAAAGAGAAAAAAATTAATCCAGAGTTAGGATGAGGCAGAGTAAAAGTAAGGAGGCATCTATGAAGACAGCATGTATACCAGCACTGAGCATCAGCTGCTTGGATTACACCTGACCACATACCTAAGTGACATTGTATGCTTTTTTTTTTTTTTTTAAGATTTTTTTTAAGATTTATGTGACAGAGAGACAGCCAGCGAGAGAGGGAACACAACACAGCAGGGGAGCAGGAGAGGAAGAAGCAGGCTCCAAGCAGAGGAGCCCGATGTGGGGCTCGATCCCGGAACACCGGGATCACGCCCTGAGCCAAAGGCAAATGCTTAACGACTGCGCCACCCAGGCGCTCCCATTTTATGCTTTTTAAAATTTTAAGTTTTTGAACTTTCCAAATTAAGGAAGAAGACATATCTTCAAGTTCTTTTAACCTTGAAACACTAGACTTTTACATTTAGGCATTTTAAAGTACATTTTCCTCCTTTCTTCTTCCTGGAAGAAAACAGATGAAAGTGTCTATTCTTAAAAAAAAAAAAAAGAGAGAGAGAGAGAGAGAGAGAGACTGTTTGGTTGGAAAATTTTTAGGAGAGTGGTATTATGATATAATGGTATTATGAATTCTAACTACCAGGATCGATTTTATGACCATTTTATCACAGAGGTGAATACATAAAGAGGGGAAAGGATTTTCTCACCCAAATATCCCAATCATTAAGTACAAATCCTGGCACTCTGAAATAAAAATAATGTGTCTGACAATCCTAAAATTTGTAAGGAATCACAAAAGACTCTAAATAGCCAAAGCAATCCTGAAAAAGAAAAAACTGGAGGCATCAGGGATTCCAGATTTCAAGCTATATTACAAAGTTGTAGTCATCAAGACAGTATGGTACTTGCACAAAAACAGATCGATGGAACAGAATAGAGAACCCAGAATTGGACACAGAACTATATGGTCAACTAATCCACAAAGCAGGAAAGACCATCCAATGCAAAAAAAAGACAGTCTCTTCAACAAATGGTATTGGGAAAACTGGACAGCAATATGCAGAAGAATGAAACTGGACCACTTTCTTACACCATACACAAAAATAAATTCCAAATGGATGAAAGGTTGAAATGTGAGGCAGGAAATCATAAAAATCCTAAAGGAGAACACAGGTGGAAACCTCTTTGACCTCAGCCGTAGCAACTTCTTACTAGACCTGTTGCAAGAGGCAAGGGAAACAAAAGCAAAAATGAACTATTGGGACTTCAAGATAAAAATCTTCTGCACAGTGAAGGAAACAATCAACAAAACTAAAAGGCAGCTTACAGAATGGGAGAAGATAATTGCAAATGTCATATCTGATAAATGATTAGTATCCAAACTCAACAGCCAAAAAAACCAAATAATCCAATTAAGAAAGGGTCAGAAGACATGAATAGATATTTTTCCAAAGAAGACATCCAGATGGCTAACAGACACAACAGAAGATGCTCAATATCACTCATCATCAGGGAAATACAAATCAAAACCACGAGATACCACCTCACACACCTGTCAGAATGGCTAAAATTAACAACACAAGAAACAACAGGTGTTGGTGAGGATGAGGGGGAAAGGGGAACCTTCTTGCACTGTTGGTGGGAATGCAAACTGGTGCAGCCACTCTGGAAAACAGTATGGAGTTTCCTCAGAAAGTTAAAGATAGAACTACCCTATGACCCAGCAACTGATTACTAAGTATTTACCCAAAGGATACAAAAATACAGATTCGAAGTGGTACATGCACCCCGATGTTTATAGCAGTGTTATCAACAATAGCCATACTATGGAGAGAGCCCATCGACTGATGAATGAAGAAGATGTGGTGTGTGTATATATATACATATATATATGTATATATGTATATATATACACACACACACACACATACACACACAATGTAATATTACTCAGCCATCAAAAATAATGAAATTTTGGGGCACCTGGGTGGTGCAGTCAGTTAAGCATCTGACTCCTGGTTTGGGCTCGGGTCATGATCTTGGGGTCATGGGATGAAACCCCATATTAGGCTCCGGGCTCAGTATGGAGTCTGCTTGGGATTCTCCCTCCTTTTCCCTCTGTCCTTCCTGCTCATGCTCACACACTCTCTGTCCCTGAAATAAAATAATCTTAAAAAAAAAAAATAGAATGAACTCTTGCCATGTGCAATGAATGACATGGATGGAGTTAGAATGTATTATGCTAAGTGAAATAAGTCAGTTAGAAAAAGACAAATACCAAATGATTTCCCTCACTGAATTTTAAAAAAGAAAAGGGAGAGAGGGGAATAAACCATAAGAGACTCTCAACAATAGAGAACAAACTGAGGGTTGATGGAGGGAATGGGATACATGGATGAAGGGTATTAAGGAAGGCACTTTTTGTGATGAGCACTGGTTGTTGTATGTAAGTAAAGAATCCTCAATTCTACTCCAGAAACCAATATTGTATTGTATGTTAACTAAAATTAAAAAAAAAAATAATGTGTTTGAGGGTGACAGGGGTTTGGTGGTCTACAAAAAGGCTTTTCCTGCGTTTACTTGCTTCTGAATTTAATCCAGCCTTTGAAGACCTTAGATGATTCTTACTGGAATCAGCTGCCCTCTCAGGGGGCATGTGTTTGCAAAACACACCCAGAGTGAGTCCTTTAATTCTCACCACAGATTTGTGTTACAGGGTAAGTATGGGGAGCAGCTAGCAGACAGGGTGTAGGGGATCTGTGGTGTGTGCAGCCCAGATTCCTCTCAGGACTGAGGCACTCATTACTCCAACAGCAGATAGTTGATAGCTGACAACTGCACAGCTGAGTTCCTCTATCGCATTTGACTTCAGCCCAAGAAAGCCATGTCTGTCTTACTAGGGACACAGCTCCTCCCAGAGGACAACTCCCATCCAATGCCTGGTACATGGTAAGGTGAGGGGATTAGGGACACTTCTCCCTTACAGCACAGATGACAAAAGCACAGACACAAGGGCCTATGAGATTACCTCAAGCACATGCTATGGCAAACTTCTTTTAGTCACTGTTTTTCCTATAAGCATGTAGGTTTTGCATTCTACCATAGGGCATGCCCATATGACATGAAGATCTTTTAAACTGTTTGTTAAATAACTTACTATCTTCCTTCCCTAAATTGTCAGTTACAGTTAACACTTCACAAATACTCATTATGGGGCTTTCTGGCCCCAGTTAAACACCATGAGTAAGATCCCCAGTTTGAGAAGTATAGACCTTGGTCAGGCCCCATGATGACTGGGTCACGTGGAAAATGTTGAGTGGGAGCTCAGTTCTACTAGTGACAACTGACATGGGTATTTAGCATCCTTAAAAGTTTGCATCAGCCATGTTTTCAAGAACCACACATTACAGTATGACATAGGAAAGATGCCTGTGAGTTGTCTCTGGATTATATATGATGATAAGTGAAGTTGCGTTTGGGTAAAAGAGGCTAAGTACATTCAAATCTATTTTTTATCTCTATATGAACAATTTGGTCAGAACTGGTTTCTGTTCAGATTATACAACTGACATATTGTCCATCCTTGCTTTATGCATCTTTCCCTCCCCACCTGCCTCTACTTTGTCCACCCTTGATACACACATGCACACACACACAATTTCAGTAGAGTGGCTGAATAGGGAACACAACAGTCTATCAAACAAAAGATAAACCACTCCCCAATTACCCCTTACATTTTAATCTTTGGACTAGATGACATCTACATTTAGATTTAATGCTTCCTATGATCTTCTGAAGAGATGGTGGTAACAAGAGTTTATCTTATTACGTGGACTTAATAAAACAGAAGGATAAAAAGTGACACGTGTGACCAAAAGCAAAGCAGATGTAAGTGGGGAAATGCCTCTATTTTGTTAACCTCATGGTAAACCTGAGTGGAGGTAGGGGGCTCATTGTTTAACCCTATTTAATATACTGAAAATTAAAATAAGAGTGAGAGATACTGATTGGCCCCAGACACAGTCCCACTGTTCCAGAGTATATCCAAGATTCTGAGTCCAGGATTTGTATATGAGCACATCTCTTGCTTCAGTTCATCTGTTCCTCAATAAATAATTGATGATGGGTTGGATATGGCATTGGCCAAGTCACTTCCTCACTCTGAATCTCATCTTTAAAATGATGGCACAGGGCAAGATGATCTATGAGGTCCCTTTAATGCTAACATCCTAAAATTCTATTATTTTTATAACATACTTGGGACAAGCACACATATCTCCTTAGTTCTCATTCTGGGTTCATTTCCTACACTGCTTACAATTCCTCCTTAGGCTCTATGGAATTCCCCCAAGGCTGTGATGGATGACCACAACAGGGAGAACGGATGATGTTCATCTTATTCTGTCTACATCTGACTGTGACTGATGGCAGGACACACGTTGCTTAAGATCTGATGATGTGAAGGTGGGACTAGCTTGGCCTCTATTAGTTAGTGATAATAGCAGATAGTTTAAAATCTGCTCTGGTCTGTCTAGGAACTACACAAAGTGAGTCATCTCTTGCTCTGAACAATTTTCTAAGGATGGCTGATATCGCTAAGAAGTAATCCAGACACTGCCTTTGTGTTGGATACTGCAAACATAAAATTCTTAATTTTTAAATTAAATTGCAAAGAGTAAAATAAATTTAGAATGTCACTGTCCTTTAAGTGAAGCCCTCTCATTCTCTCTATCCCCAGAATATTTAATAATAGTTTAACCTTGCTGAGGAGATCACTTACAAAATTATTTCTGGTTTCCCATGGATGTATTTCTTTCAATAACTTTGTCTCAGGTCATAAATCTGCATGATTTGAAAGTTATTTCATGAATTTTTCTGGGTTGTTAAATAAATTAAAAATGTCTTTAAAGTCCAATTTTAAAAACTTAAATGAGAAGGATTCTGTGGAATGAGAGATGAGGTATTTTTAATTAGAAATATTAAGCATTTTTAACATTATAAGCAAACAAAGTTTGGGCATCAAATGGATCATTTTTTAAAATAAAATATTAATATCTTGCTCTATTTAGTTCAATATTTGTTTAAGTAATGAAACATTTCCAATCAAGCTTAAACCTTCTCAGGACCTACCCTCTTTCCCTTGCCTCCTCACTTCTGAATTTGGTTTTTATTCATTAATAATATATGGTCCTGTTTTGCATTGTTACAACTTAGGATCGATGATGCATTTTCCCTACTGAGAGGCACTGTTGCTTAGACCCCAGGCTCCAAATGCTGCCATCTATTAGTTGTGTGACCTTGGATATGTTGCTTAACTTCTCTGTACCAGACTTCCCTCATTTGCAAATATCTATCAAATTCTATTTCCTCTCAGAGGCTCGGAGAATTAAATGTGGGAACATGCATAAAGAATTCTAATAGTGCCTAGCATACATTGAACATTCAATAAGCTTTCACTTTCATAAGTAGCATTATATAACATAGCTTTATCATTCAAAATTGTTTTTAACTGAGTGAGATTTACTCACTTTCATTCCAAGAACCATGTAGTATCCCTTTGACTATATTGCAGTTTATCCATTTTCCTATTGAAGGTCAATTACAATAAATTTTCAATTTTATACTACCACAAACAATGTAGTCTAAATTTTTTGCTTCATGTTCCTTACATAGATCCATGAGTTCCTCTAGGGTTTATACTAAGAAGTCTTATACCTTCCTCTTTGTCAGTTCTTCTAAGTCAGGAACTTTAGCATACTCTGAAATCATAGTTGGGACAAGGGTAAGGAAGGTTTATTAAAACACAGATTTCTGGTCTCCAAGCCCAGAGTTTCTGATTCAGCAGACCTGGGACGAGGCCTGAGAATTTGTCTTTCTAACAACTTCCCAAGTGACTGATTCTGTTGGTCCGGGGAATCACACTTTGAGAACAACTGCTCCAGTGAATGTATAAATTTATACTTCTGTCACTGTGATTTTATGATTTTCTATACCTTTATGACACTTGGAACTGTCATATTTTTCAATTTAATGTGAGTTAAATGGCATCTCTGTTATTTTAATTTGTATTACTCTGATTATTACTGAGAGTTTTATTTTATTTGATCATTGGTCATTCATAGTGAACCTGCTGTAAACTGCCACTAATACTACATTGTTGACCAGAAATGAGTTCAGTGAGTATCCTTGTCATCAATAGCACTAGTTAATGCAATAAGATAAGAAAAAGAAATAAAAGGTATTATAATGGGAGCTAAAGTTCCTTTTTCTATATAGTCAACAAACTAAGATATTTCAGCAAAACGAGTAAATAAAAGATCTTTATATAAAAATCAACAGTTTGTATATGCTATAAAATAATTAGAAAATGCAAAGAAATAAAAGATTCCACACCATGTAGCAATAAATATAAGGTAATAAAGCTAATAGAAGATGTACAAATTGCTTATGAATAAGATTATGAAGTTTAATCATTAAGTGTATTTTCAGTAAGATTTTGATACATCATTTTAATAAAGGTCATTTTAAAAAAATGTTGTCATATCTTCATTTATTGAGATGCTCTTAAGATGTTCTCCAGAAAACCATTCTGCTGATATGTTTTGTATTTTTTCATGCTAAACTATCCTCACATTTCTGGCATATCATTCCCTTAGTAATTAGGTAATATTTAGGTAATGTGTTTGTATTTCACTTAGAATAACTGCATCATTGCTCAAAAGTAAAATTGCATGTTATTATCTTGATTGTGTTGTCCTGGACAATTTTGTTATCAATGTTATCCTAGACAATTACCTCTTTCTGCAATCATTATTCTTGTTTTTCAAAGGGTTGGGAAATGAGTTTGTAAAAATGTCTGGAACTAGTCTTTCAGAAAAGTAATTTGATTATCAATTCAATGTCTAATTTTTTTTTTTGGTGTATTTAGACTTTTGATGCTCTTCTTTGGTTGATAACAGTCATCTATATTCTAGAAAATATTTGTTCTTATTTCATTTGTAAATGCACTTTCATAATACTGTTAATAGCTTTCTCTTAAGATCTAAAAAATTCTATAGCTATGGGTCTCTTTCCATTTCTAATATTCTTGCATCTTTTCTGTTTATTGATCAGTCTTGCTAAATTTATTCATTATTAGTGTTCCATTTTAGTTTGATAATCTATATAGTCTCCTTGTTTTATATACTGCTAAAATGTGTGTTAATTTTTATTACTTCATTCCTTTCATTTTTTAAATTAAAGGCAAAGACTATAAGTCCTTTTTAATATCTTCAATAACTGAAGCAGACAGAGGTTAATAACTTGCCCCCAAATCTTGCAATTAGTTAGCAGGAGAACCAGGATATGGACCTAGGAAATTTGGTTCAAGAATCCATATTTCTGTCTTCCTAAATTGCTCAACACATCTTTGTTTGACGAAAAATGTACTGTTTCCTAGGATTACTGTAACAAAGTATTGCAAACTAGGATGGCTTAAAACAATAGAAACTTATTTCATGTCGCAGTTCAAGAGGCTAAGAATCTAAAATCAAGGTGTCAGCAGGACTATGTTCTCTCTCAAGGATTTAGGGAAGAATCTGTTCATGCCTTTCCCTTAACTTCTGCTGGTCGTCATCAATCCTTGGTGTCTGTTGGCTGTAACTACATCACTCCAGTCTCTGCCTCCATCTTCACATGGCATTCTCCCCTCTATGCCTGTCTCTGTCTCTTCTCTTCTTATAAGGATACCAGTCATATTGAATTAGGGCTCTTCCTAATCAAGTATGACCTCATTTTAGCATGATTGCATCTACGAACACCTTATTTCCAAATAAGGTCACATTCATAGGTACTGGGGATTAGAAATGAAACATCTTTTGGGGAGACACAATGCAACATAACAGTAAGATTCAGATAAGATAAATTCACTTACAAGAAAATATAATCACTTCTTCGTAAAATATACCTACAGGCTAAGCCAGACTACCCTGAGTTTGAATTTAAGCTTCATCATTCACTATGTATCTAGCAGTTACTACATCTTGTAAGCCTGAGTGATAATGATACTTACAACAAAGTGTTGTAAAGATTAAATGTCAAAAAAAAATGGGTGAAGAGAAGTACACCACTTTAGGATAGTGATTCTAGAGGAGAAACTGAAATAGCACAGAAAAGGTAAAAGCAGAATGTCCAATAGAGCAGTTATGTTTATGTGTGTGTTCGTTTATAAATAAGATTTGAAACCAAGATGGAAAATGCTAAGATGGTAATAATTATGTCTGGGATTGTACAGCTTTTGTTATTTTGTTTCTATACTTTTCTGTGTATCTGAAATATTTCAGTTACTTAAAGAAAAAAAGTAAAACATATAGTAAAGAAAGTATTATTGCATTTGTCTCTCAAGTCAACCCAAATTTCTCATTTTTTGAATCTGTGAATCAAAAAAATCAAATTAGCTGTTTTTTAACTCTTTTTAAGTCCAATTACATTAATAAAATATAGAGTGAAAATTAAATGTCTTCACTACCTACTGACATAGTTATACCACTCCCTACATGTACTACACTTAAAAATAAAGAGTATTTCATATTCTTCTATAAAGTAGTTATGCATACAAACATAGAACAAATGACCTTTTTCTTTTCCACCCTTTTATCTCAGCTCTACTTTAATATCAACTCATAGAAATGTACTCTGTTCATTTTAGAGATGACATGGTATTTCACTGTGTAAGTGTGCCATCATGTATTTAACCTTACACCTACTAACTAATGTTTAAGTCGGTTCTATCTTTCTCCAAGTAAGTAGATACTTTTGCAAATACATTTCTTATATCATTGGGTGGGGGTGGGGATCTTAAAAGCTGAATTTTTGGGTAAGTACATATGTTAATTTTAAATTTCCATGAAGTACTGATTATTGAATTATGAGGGAAAATTTTTACTTTGTTAAGTGGCTTAGACAAAACAAGGAAAAAAATATGACAGAGATTAAGAAAATATTGAGAAAATTAAGTTATGAGCACCCTTCAAGTGAGCTCAAAATAAGTGATATTAATTTTTGAGCACCTATTGTGTATCACATTTTCTACTTAGATGTCCTAATCCAACGCTCATCATCATTCTCTGCAGTAATTATTATCATAAGTCCCATGACCTAAGACTGCTTCTCAGGGAAGCTCCAGGAGGAAAACAGACATTCAGGGAAGTAACTTCCTGTGAAGGCTGTCTGGTTTCCTGCTCTTCTAATGTCTCCAAACTTAGAAATAAGCTTCACTTGAGCTCTTCCTCTCACTGGCTGACCCAATTCCAGGCCCTAGGCCCTTTTCTGTCCCTAGAAAGGGAAATACAAGAACCATCCAGTAGTTTAGTAACTGGTTACCATGTCAGCCTTTTCTCAAGGAAATGTCTTATAAAAAAGGGATGATTCAATTTCCTCTCCAAAATGCCAGTATCACTCTGATATTGGTTCTTATTTCCCCAGTCACTGGGTTCTTAACTTGATAATCAGTCTACACATCCCTGCCTGGAGCCTCTTCTCCGAAGGGCAAGATAAGTTGTTGTCAAAATTGTTTACATATGCTTGACCAGGTCCCCATGCCCAGTCAAGCCTTTCTTCCCTCCCTGGCGTATGCCAGTGTACCTGCTCCTACACTCTATAGCCTTGAATTTAGATCGGACTGACCTATTCACCAATGTAATAAAACAAATATTTTAAGGGTACCCTATCCAGTTCATGCCCCAGTTGTTCAGAGATAGAACCAAATCTCAATATAGATTTTTCTATTTCCTCCAGACCACATGGCTTTTTTATTTCTCTTAGGTTTAATTAAAAATAAAATGATTCATTATATGCAAATAATCAATCATGGAACACTACATCAAATACTAAGGATATACTGTATGGTGACTAACATAATAAAAAATTATTATTAAAAAAATAATAAATAAATAAATTGAAAAAATAAAAATAAAATGAATGATTCTAAGTCCTTGTCTTTAAACAAGTAGATATTTATAAGTCTGAACTAAAGGTTACTTGTACAGCAGGAACATTAGACATATGAGGAGAGAGAGATCCCAGTTCCTAGAAGGCTCCAGCAGACTCTTAACTTCCTCTTCTTACAAATCGTTACAGAGTCATCATTCATCAAGGTATTCAGCCAGCAGGTAGCCCCAGATTTTCTATATAGAAGGAGCTTAACATAGAAGGGGAGCAGGAGGCCCATCTTGAAAGTGTATTTTCACAATAAGCAGATTGAGTTTGCTTATATATCAAAAATCAGTAAAAATAATTTTCTAAATATGCTTCTAATCACACTTTGTATATCATTAAGAAAATATAAGTCATTCATGTCAGGTTACACTATTGGTATTATTAATTTTACCGTTATTTTTGAGGGAATGGAAATTATAGAGAAGTGGAAGCCCAATTCCCCAGGCACTCCTTAGTAGATCACAAGGACCAATATCTGTCCCCCAAAATGTGGCCAAGGAATGGTGCTCATTGGCTATGACTCTACAGCAAGATAACAAATGCTGAGCTATAATGCATGATTCCAATCATATTGACAAACTCTTTGATTTATTCAGTATAATTTTGAAAAGCCTGGAAGCCTATCTTTCAAAATAACCCCTAGATTACCATTCACTGGTCATTTAAATGCATGAGATAAACAGAGATGCAGTGGGGAAATCAGTATTGTCTAACTCTGAGAAGAAAAGTGCAAGGTTGGTTGCTACAGTATGAAATAATAATTGTTTTTACAAATTATCACAGAAGGAAAGGACATAAAAATAGAAAAGATAGAGTTCTTTGTCCATCCCTCATCCCATGCTTAATACATTCCCTTTTATCATCTTTTCCTGAGATTTTTTCCCAATATCTTGGGTTAAAATTAAATGCTATTTACTTCATTAATAATAATGGAAAACATTTATATGGCACTTAAACTTACAAACTGGCATTGTTTTGACAGTTTTACATGCAAAAAAATCAATTAGTCCTCAAAATAACCTTGCAGAGGCAGTTCTAAGAAAGATTATAGGAACAGAGGCCTACCTCAAGAAGCAAGAAAAATCTCAAATAAATAACCTAACCTTACAACCAAAGGACTATAAAAAGAACAAACAAAACCCCAAACCAGTATAAGGAAGGAAATAATAAAGATTAGGGCAGAACTGAAATAAAAACGAAAGAAAGAAAAGAAAAGAAAGAAAAGAAAGAAATGAAACCAGGACCTGATTCTCTGAAAAGATCAACAAAATTGATAAAACTTTAGCCAGAGTCATAAAAAGAAAAAAAAATGAAGAGAGAGAGAGAGACAGAAACGACTCAAACAAAATCAGAAATGAAAGAGGAGAAATAACTGCCACCATAGAAATACAAAGGATTATAAAAGAATATTATGAAAAATTACAACAAATTGGACTAGAAGAAATGGATAAATTCCTAGAAATATATAACCTTCCAAAACTGAATCAGGAAAACATAGAAAATTTGAACAAACCAATTACCAGCAATGAAATTGAATCAGTAATTAAAAACTCCCAACACATGAAAGTCCAGGATCAGACAGATTCACAGGTGAATTCTACTAAACATTCAAAAAAGACTTAATACCTAGTCTTCTCAAACTATTCCAAAAAACAGAAGAGGAGAGGAAGCTCCCAAATTCATTCTATGAGGCCAGCATTACCTCATTACCAAACCAGATAAAGACATAACCAAAACAGAGCTCTCTGATGAACATAGATGCAAAAATCCTCAACAAAGTATTAGCAAACTGAATATAATAATATACTTAAAAAATCATCCTCCTTGATCAAGTGGGATTTATTCCTGCAATGCAACAGTGGTTCAATATTTGCAAATCAATGTGATACACTGCATAAACAAGAGAAAAGATAAAACCATGTGATCATTTCAACAGATACAGAAAAAGCATTTGACAAAGTACAACATCCATTCATGATAAAAAACCTCAACAAAGCAGGTTTAGAGAGAACATACCTCAACATAATAAAGGTCCTATATGAAAAACCCACAGATAATATCATACTCAATGGTGAAAAACTAAGAATTTTCCTTCTAAGGTCAGGAACAGGACAGAGATATCCACTTGCACCGTTCTTATTCAACCAAGTACTGGAACTTTTAGTCATAGCAATCAGACAAGGAAAAGAAAAGGCATCCAAATTGGTAAGAAAGAAGTAAAATTTTCACTATTTACAGATGACATGATGCTATATATAGAAAACCCTAAAGACTCCACCAAAAAAATACTAGAACTGTTAAGTGAATTCAGTAAAGTCACGGAATACAAAATCAATATACAGAATTCCTTTACATTTCTGTGTACTCTGAAAACTATAAAACAGCAATGAAATATCTGAAAACAACACAAATGGAAAGATATTCCATGCTCCTGGATTAGAAGAATAATTATTGTTTAAAAAAATCCATACTACCCAAAGCAATCTACAGTTTTAATACAATCCCTATCAAAATATCAACATCATTTTTCAGAGAACTAGAACAAATAGCAATAAAATTTGCATGGAACCACAAAAGACCCCCAATAGCCAAAGCAATCTTGAGAAAGAAAAATACAACTGGAGGTATCACAATCCCAGATTTCAAGATTTACTACAAAGCTGTAGTAATCAAAACAGCATGGTAATGACATGAAAATAGACACATAAATCAACAGAAGAGAGAGCCCATAAATAAACCCATACTTATATGGTCAATTAATCTTTAACAAAGGAGGCAAGAATATGCAATGGGGCAAAGATGGTCTCTTCAATAAATGATATTAAGAACACTGGACAGCTACATGCAAAGGAATAAAACTGAACCACTTTCTTACACCATACACAAAAATAAACCCAAAATGGATTAAAGAACTAAATGTGAGACATGAAATTATAAAAATCCTAGAAGAGAGCACAGGCAGTAATTTCTCTGACATTGGCCACAGCAACATCTTTATTGGGACTCTATCAAAATAAAAAGTTTCTGTATAGCAAAGGAAACCATCAACAAAACAAAACCACAACCTACTGAATGGGAAAAAATTATACATCCCATAAAGGGTTAGTATCCAAAATACGTAAAGAACTTATACAACTCAACACACCAAAAAGGCAGAGTCCAATTAAAAATGGGCAGAATAAATGAAGATACATTTCTCCAAAAATGACATCTAGATGGCCAACAGACACATGAAAAAGATGTTCAATATCACCTATCATCAAGGAAATGCAAATCAAAACTACAATGAGATATCATCTTATATGTCAGAATGGCTAAAATCAAAAACGCAAGAAACAAGTGTTGGCAAGGTTGTGGAAAAAAAGGAACCCTCACACTGCTGGTGAGAATGCCACTTGGAAAACAGTATGGTGGTTCCTCAAAAAATTACAAATAGAATTATTATATGACCCAGTAATTCTACTACTGGATATTTACCCAAAGAATACAAAAACACTAATGTGGAAAGATACATGCATCCTTACGTTTATTGCAGCATTATTTACAATAGCCAAAATTTGGAAGCAACCCAAGTGTCCATTGATAGACGAATGCATAGGGAAGATGCAGTAGATATAAATACAATGGAATATAAAAGAATGATATTTGCAACAACATAAATGCATGAATGGATCTAGAGAGTATAATGCTAAGCGAAATAAGTTAGTCAGAGAAAGACAAATACCATATGACTTCATTCATATGTAGAATTTAAGAAACAAAACAAATGAACAAAGAAAAAATACAAACCAAAAAACAGACTCTTACCAGAGGGGAGGTGCTGGAGTGAAATAAGTGGGGATGGGTGAAATAGGTGAAAGTGTTTAAGAGTACACTTACGATGATGAGCACTGAGTAATGTATAGAATTGTTGAATTACTATATTGTACATCTAAAACTAATACAACACTATATGCTAACTATACTAGAATCAAAAAAAATAAAGTAAAAGTAGATGACAATGTGTCACCAACTAGAGAAAATCAGTAAATAGAAATTATAAAAGAAAAACAAATTCTGGATTTGAAATGAAAAATTCACTAGATGGCTTCAACATTCAACATTTCAACATTCAGGCCAACTTGAGGAGAGATCAATAGAGATTATATAGTCTGAAGAACAGAGAGAAAAAGTAATTTTAAAAAATGATCCTTAGAGAAATGTGGAACACCATTAAACATACCAACATACATGTAAAAGTAGTATCAGAAAGAGAAGAGAGAGATAAAGAAACATAAAAATATTCAAAAATATAATGGTAGAAAAATCCTCAAACTTGATGAAGCTCAATAAATTCAAAGCAAAAAAAAAAAAATCAAGCAAAGAGATCCACCCTCACACACTGCAATAAAAATGCTGAAAGACAAAGCCAAAAATTTTATAGACAGCAATTACACATAAGAAAACCCTTAAGATCAACATCTGACTTCTCACTAAAAGCAATGGAATCAGAGTACAATAGGATGATGTATTCCATACAAGAATTTTATATCCAACAAAACTATCTTTCCAAAAATGAAGGTGAATATAATACCTCCCAAAACAAATAAAAACTGAGAATTCATTACTAGTAGATCCACCTAGAAGAGATATAATAAGGCAAATTTTTTCAGGCAGAAAGCATCTCCAGACAGAAATTCAAAACTGCTTATAAAAGGAAAGATTATCCATAAAGGTAATTATGTAATTATAAAAGATTCTTTTCTTCTTTAAACTGATATAAAAAGTAATTGCATAAAATTATTATAATTGTATCAATAGGCCAAAATAACATTTAGAAATGTAATATACTTCACAAAGCCTCATAAAGGAAGTAGGTGAAAGCAAAGCTGTATTGGAATAAAGAAGTGACACAAAACTGTAATGTGAATCCACAGGAAAAAATAAGAAAGCCAGAAAGAGTAAATTAAAAGTTTAACATAATACTATAATATATACATATGCTCTCTTCTATCACCTTTTTAAAAAAGATATTAAATTAGATGTAGCAATAATTATAACAATGTATTTTGGAATTATAACATATATACCTGTAATATGTATATCAATCATGCACAAAAAGAGGAACAGAGTAGAGAGATAATAAAAATAATGTTTCTGTACCTCTTAGAATTAAGATACAAATCTAAAGTAAACTCAGATGGAGTTTAAGATATATGATAAGCCCTGGATATATGATAAGCCCTAAGATATATGATAAGCCCTGGAGCAACAATGAAGAAAATAACTGAATATATACATATATACTGAAAATTCATTAAAACAATTAAAATGTTACAATAGAAAATATTCATTACATGCAGGTGAAAGCAGTAAAAGAGGAACTGATAAACAGCAACGAAAAACCACATCAAATTAATATGAAAGAGAAAATGGCAAAAATAAATTCAACTGTATTTATAATATTAAATGTGAATGGATTACATAACCCAATATAAAGGCAGATATTTTTTAAATGAAGGGAAAAACAACATCCAGCTATGTGTTGTCTGCAGGAGACACATTTTATATTCAGATATAGCTTGAAAGGGCAATTAAGTAAAAAATAATGAATTTTTTTTAAAATAAAGAAATAAAAGTCATCCCAATTGGAAAGGAAAATGTAAACTATCTCTAATTGCATGTCATTGCAACATCTTCTATATAGAAAATTCAGGAATACACTAAAAAACTATTAAAACTAATAAATAATTTTTGTGAAGTCACAGGGGACATATCAATATAAAAACATCAATTTTATTTCTATACACTAAGAAAAAAATCCAAAAATGAGATTAATAAAACATCCCATTTACAATAGCATAAAAAGGAATAAAATACTTAGAAACAAATTTAACAAAGAAAGTGCAAAGCTAATACTCTGAAAATTATAAAATAACACAGAGAATTTTAAGAAGACCTAAATAAGTAGAATTATTCATATTATTGTATTAGAGACTAAACATTTGTTAGAATGGCAAAACTCCCTAAATTGATCTATGGATTCAGTGGAATCTCTAATAAAATCCCAGCTGAGATTTTTGTAAAAATTAACAAATTGATTCTCAAATGGCATATGAAAATGTCAAGGATCACCCAGAATAGCCAAAGCAAACCTGAAAAAATACAATGCTGAATAATTCACATGTCCTAGATTCAAAACTTACTACAAAGCTTTGGTAATCAAGCCAGTGTGTTTCTCCTAATAAACACATACCTAAATGGAATAGAATTAAGATTTCAGAAATTAGCTCTTACATTCGTGGCAAACTGATATTAGTAAGAATGCTAAGACAGTTCAACGAAGAAAGTACAGTCTCTTCAACAAATGCTACTGGTACAATGGGATAGCTATGTGCAAAAGAACAAATTTGAAAATCCAGATCCCCTACCTCATAACATAATAAAAAATTAACTCAAGATGGGTCACAGGCCTAATGTAAGAGTTACTACTATAAAACCTTTAGAAGAAAATAGAAGGGCTAATTACCATGGGTTGAGCAATGGTTTGCTAGACGTAACACCAAACATACAAGTAACAAAAAAAAAAAAAGAAAAGAAATTAGACTTCATCAATATTAAAA
This sequence comes from Ursus arctos, assembly GCF_023065955.2. NCBI lineage: Eukaryota > Metazoa > Chordata > Mammalia > Carnivora > Ursidae > Ursus > Ursus arctos. Next base: position 21,894,408 of record NW_026622841.1, read on the forward strand.
CCTTTTGTGCTTTAAGAGATAGTACCTAGAAAGTGAAAAGATAACCCACAGAATGGAAGAAAAACACTTGCCACTTATATATTTGATAAAGGACTTCCATTTAGAATAGTATAAAGAATTCCTACAACTCAGTAATAAAAAGACAAGTAATTCTATTTTTAAAGGATTTTATTTATTTGTGTGAGAGAGTGAGAACAGTGGAAGAGTGAGAGGGAGAAGCAGATGCCCCACTGAGTGGAGATCCTGATGAGGGGCTCGATCCCAGGACCCTGAGATCATGACCTGAACCGAAGGCAGACGCTTAACTGACTGAGCCACCCACGTGCCCCGAGACAAGTAATTCTATTAATAAAAGACAATGGACTTGTCTAGACATTTCTCCAAGGAAGATATACAAATGGCCAATAAGCACATAAATATCATCAGCCACCAGGAAACTGCAACTCAAAAGCACAAGATACTCTTTCAGACCCACTAAAATGGCTGCAAAAAAGAGAAATCAGGGGCGCCTGGGTGGTGCAGTCGTTAAGCATCTGCCTTCAGCTCAGGGCGTGATCCCAGCGTTCTGGGATCGAGCCCCACATCAGGCTCCTCTACTGGGAGCCTGCTTCTTCCTCTCCCACTCCCCCTGCTTGTGTTCCCTCTCTTGCTGGCTATCTCTCTCTGTCAAATTAATAAATAAAAAAATCTTTAAAAAAAATCAACAAACTTTTGTGAGCATGTGGAGAAATTGGAATGCTATGTATTAATAGTGGGAATATAAAATGGTACAACTATTTTGGAAAACAGTCTGGTAGTTCCTTAAAAGTTTAAACTTAGTAGTACCATATTACTCAGCAACCCAACTCTTCAGATACATTCAAGATAAATGAAAACATATGTCCACACAAAATTCTGCACGTGAATATCCATAGCAGATATTTCATTAATAGCTCAAAAGCACTAACAACCCAAATATCCATAAACTGATGAATAGATAAAATATGCCATATCCATATGATGGAATATTACTCCACAATAAAAGGAATGAAACATTTATATATGCTCCAACATGAATGGATCTCAGAATCATCATGCTAAGCGAAAGACACCAGTCACAAGAATGACATATTGTATGATTCTATTCATATGAAATGTCCAGAAGAGGCAAATCCATAAGGACAGAAAGTAGATGATTTGTTTCCTAGTGCTGGGAAGTTAGAGAGAAATGGGATATGAGCATTCATTTTGGAATGAAATGTTCTAAAACTGTAGTAATGGTTGCACAACTCTGTGAACACATTAAACAACATGGACTGTACACTCTAAATGAGTGAATTATATGTTGTGTGAATCACATCTCAATTAAGATGCTTTTAAAAAAAATTCATGGAGCCCAGACTATTACAGCTCCACCTGAACTTACTGCAGCCCATTTTTGTTGACTTATTAATTTGAAAACCAGCTCCTAATTTTGATTCTGTGCTCATACTGTCCCAGGGAGCTCTTCACAGTATTTGGGGACATTTTTAAGGAGGCGAGTGCTTATATGATGCCCTGAGGTTTCTCTCCTCCAGCCTTAATCCCCTCTGATGTCCCTCCATCTACTCTTGCATAGTTGCTGATAACGACACAAGTCTTGTCAGTGCTCTGTTCCCACTCCCTTCTGTACTGGCATGATGGTACCTTGTCAACTAGTATTCTGTAGAAGTTTTCTGGGGTCCTTGGTTTTGTTGACTTAATTGTTCTCATTTCTGTGACCAGATTTAGGAAGATTTCAAAACTTCAGTGCTGCCACTGTAGTCTTACCTTTTTTTCCTTTTGAGTTTTTAAGAGTTCATGCAAAAAATCTCTGTGGCAACGCAAGACTTAAAATAAGCCCTTGGTCCCAATGTTTTAAAGGCAGGAAGTATGCTGAAAAGCCTGTTCAACCCACAGTAGGCACATTCTCAAATGCCTAATTCAGTTGTGCCCAAGGCGGGTGATGGGAAAGATAAACTTCCTCCGAGACTGGAGTCAGGGGCCACAGAGAAAAATAAGTTGGGACCCCCCGGGGGGGCGTAAACAGCACTTAAAAGGGATATTTTGCAGGTCCAGGATGGCAGCACCTTGTGGTACCTGCCCAGTAAGATTTAACATTGCTACAGACAAGAGACTGCTGTATATATACATTTTAAAGCTTATTTATTTGACAGAGAGAGAGACAGCCAGCGAGAGAGGGAACACAAGCAGCGGGAGTGGGAGAGGAAGAGGCAGGCTCCCAGCAGAGGAGGGAGCCCCCGATGTGGGGCTCGATCCCAGGACTCCAGGATAACACCCTGAGCCGAAGGCAGAGGCTTAACGACTGAGCCACCCAGGCGCCCCACTGCCGTATATATTTCTTTCTTCCCTTTACCTACACAGAAGTATTTAGTGTGCTTATCTTGTCTCTCTTCCACGACTCTATTTTACCAGAAAAGATAACTTTTATCATTAATTCAGATATGCCTCACCCAAACTAAGCCATATCTGAACCTGATGGAGAGACTAATACACATCCATGATCCTCAGTAAAGAGCCCTCTGCACATTACCCAGAAATCCTGGACTTGCTGGGCTAACTAGATGAGACTTCTGAGCGGTCTCCTTTGCAAACTTCTTCGTAGAAAAAGGAGAGTGAGCCAACATTGGTGGCAATAAAAATAGACTATGGGAGTCACTGTGACTATCGAGTATTTCCAGTTCTTGCTCCATTTCTGGCCACACAATAGGACTGCATTGTCACGATCCATGAAATTAGCTATGGTCAATGTGGCTTATTTTGGCTGATAAGGTTTTAACGTTTTACACATGTCAAGGCAGAAACTTTGATAGCCAGGGCCTAATTCATCATGTTCTTTTTTTCTTTTCTTTTTTTGTCAACAATTATGGATGCATGTGTTAAAAGAAATCTCTGTCAGCCTGGGTTTCTGAGAGACGGTGATTTGCAAACATACCTGCCTATCTGCAATGGATATATAACATGATAAGAAATAAACTTTTATTTTTTAAGTCACTGAGATTATAAGGCTGTTTGTTTTGTGCTTATAAAGCACTGTATTAATTTTAGCTAGTATTACAATGATTGCAGCCCCCCGATAAAAATTCCTAAACCGCGTTAGCAAATAAGTCTCTGGTTTATATTTCCAGTTTTTCTTCTAATATGATAGATTTCATTACACACACACACACACACACACACACACAGGCACAGGCACATATTTTCACACTCTTCTGGGCCAGGTACCACCTCTTAATATAATATTCTTTGTTCCTCTCAGAATGTGGAAAATGCAGGGCAAGTTCAGAGCTGAACTTTGTGTTTTCCTTGGCTACACAGGGGAAAGGCAACCAGGGAGGTGATTATCTAACATTCAAATGTATCTTTAAGGACACTATTGGATGACTGGGAACTTCAGGATACATTTCTGTTCTCTCACTTCATGGTATGGAGAGACAATTACGGGTTTCTATTCAAAGCTTGGATTATGTAATCACAATTACTTAGGCTTAAATTTGATCTTTATTACGAATAATGTATCCTTAGACATATTGGTTAATCTTACATTGCCCTAATTTTCTCACATATTAAATAGATGTAATTCTAGGTATTTCCTAGGGTGGATATGAAGATTAAATATAATGAGGAATATAAAACAATTACCAGATTATCTGAAAGTTAGTGTACATACACTTAATATTGCATACTTTCTCCCTTTACCTCCTTTTACATATCCTCATGAGAAATGACTGACCCCTCTTCCTGCTTCCCTCTGCCCATCACCTCTCTTCCTTATAGTTTCCTCCATATAAGACTAGCCACTTTAGCAAAGAACAAGTAGAATGACCCAGAATACTGCTTCCCTAGGCTCTTCCCACCCAGTCATCCTCGTTGGTTCATCATCACTGGGAAGTTTAAGCATTTATTTTTCTGTTTTACCACCAGGAAAGTGAGGGGCACCCTAGAATGATACCTCATGAGTTCAGAGAGCAGAGAAACACATAAGTCTATGCAGTATATGAGTACCTATGTAGATTCATATGTGTGTGTATGATGCATGTACACACACATATTTGGAAGAATTCTAAACACAAAGACCTAATAAAAAATTGTCTAGCACATAAGTAATCCCAACTATGGGAGACTCCAACTGGTGGGTGGAAAGCCACAAATAGGTATGCAAATATTCATAGCAACATTATGCTTAATAGCCAAAAAGCAGAAAAAATTCAAATGTCTATCAGTGGGTGAATGGATAAACAAAATATGATATATCCACACTATGGAATACTATTCATTTATAAAAAGGAATAGACTATTGATACATGCTATATCACAGGTAGACCTCAAAAACATTATGCTAAGTGAAAGAAGCCAAATGCAAAGAAGCCATTTATATGAAATGCTTAGAAAAGGCACACACATAGAGATAGAAAGTAGATTAGTAGCTATTTGAGACCAGAAGTAGAAATGGGTACTTTGGGGGATCAAATAAACAAGAGGGATCCTTGGGAGACACTGAAAATGTTCTAAACTGGTTTGACTTGATGGCTGCACAACTCTGTAAATTTTCCTAAGAATCATTATACTGCATACTTAAAACAGGCAACTTTTATGGCACGTATATTGTGTTTCAATAAAGCTAATGAGAGAGAATGAAAGAGTGAAAGGGCAAGAGAGAGGGGCTCAACAGACATTCATCCAAATGTCAGTTGACACTATGTATCCTGTGCTGGCTCGGGAACCCAGCCAGCTGAGGTAATGCTGCTATGTTGGACTGCTCTACTTCCTTAATTTGGGCTCTGAGTCATTTCCACTCCATCCAGACACATGAAATCCACAGCATTCCTGCCAACACACAGTATTCTCACCTGTTGGATAGCAGTAAGTGACAGATGCTGACTCATTCTCTCTCCTTCAATAGACTAATCAACAGTGATGATGATTAGCAATTATACTGCATTAGGCTCCCAACTTTGTTCTTCAAAGCTGTGGTAGCTCTAATCTCCTTTGCAGCTGTGAGGTGGGGCTCTACCAGAGGCATCACTTTTTGACTTTCAGAGATTTGTTGACGCCACCTGAATAGCAATGACAAGACAAGCTCACCAGAAAGGATCCTGGGCAAGGTCAGTCTACAGTGAGCGAAGTCGTGCTCATAAACTGAAACAAGATAAATGTATGTGATCTGGTGAATATAGGGGACTCAGCTTCTCAGCTTCCCCTCTGATTCTGATAAGCACATACAGAGCCATCAGAATTTATAATTTCCAAAGAAAATATATGCAAAGCAAGTCTCCACACCATGCTAACCACACAACTTTTAAAAATATATCTACTTCATGAGTCTTTATAAGAAAGTTTCTTCCAGAGGATAAAAGAATATTCCTTGTGCAGATTATCCCCTGATCAATAACATAGTCAATTAACTGTATGTTATATGTTTTATATACCGTATTCTATAATAAAGTATGCTACAGAAAATAAAATGTTAAGAAAATCATAAGAGAAATTACATTTATAGTACTGTACCGTATTTACTGAAAAAAAAAAAACAAAAACCCAGGTATAAGTGGACCTGCATAGTTCAAATATGTTTCAAGGGTGAACTATAGTGTCTTTCTTGGTATCCTCTATTATGTTTTCTCTTACAGCCTTTCTGACTTGTTATGACCACATAATACACTTTTTTTTTTAAGATTTTCTTTATTTTTAGAGAGAGAAGCGAAGAGCATGCGAGTGAGGGGGAAAGACAGAGGGACAGGGAGAAAATCTCAAGCAGACGCTGCGCTGAGCACAGAGCCTGATGCGGACTCAAGCCCATGACCCTGAGATCATGACCTGAGCCAAAATCAAAAGTAGGACACCTAACCAACTGAGCCACTCAGGCACCCCATATCCACTCTTGAGAGAGAGCCTACATGGAATGCTTCACTTACCCTAGAAATGACTAGCACAGATGCAATTCCTAGCGAGAACTTTCTGAGCACATCAGAACCTTCACCAAGCATGCCTATGATTAAGGGGAATTCAATCAAAATATGCACTCATTAAAAATTCAAATATGGCCAAGCAAAATTAATCTTTAAAATTATTTGTGCAAGTGCTGCCAAAAGTAATACTGAAAATAAAGCCAACTTGAGCAAAATGAGAGCTTGCATAACCATTTTTCTAAACTTGAAAATTTGAATTGATGTGAACCCCAAAGAACTGCAACTCAGCAAGGTTTAGGTATCCCGAAACGCTCAGAAACTGCACTGTGCCATTGAGTCTGACTTCTTTAACTCCTCTGGCTCCCTCCAACAATAACTAATAAGCAGCATTTTTGTTTTCATTTTCTATGACTCTTACTCCTTCTGTTGAACCCAACTTTTTTTTTTAATGATTTTTTATTATATTATGTTAGTCACCATACAGTACATCCCCGGTTTCCAATGTAAGGCTCGATGATTCATTAGTTGTGTATAACACCCAGTGCACCATGCAATACGTGCCCTCCTTACTACCCATCACCGGCCTATCCCATTCCCCCACCCCCCTCCCCTCTGAGGCCCTCAGTTTGTTTCTCATAGTCCATAGTCTCTCATGTTTCATTCCCCCCTTTGATTACCCCCCCTTTCTTTATCCCTTTCTTCCCCTACTGATCATCCTAGTTCTTATGTTCCATAGATGAGAGAAATCATATGATAGTTGTCTTTCTCTGCTTGACTTATTTCACTTAGCATTATCTCCTCCAGTGCCGTCCATGTTGCAGCAAATGTTGAGAACTCGTTCTTTCTGATAGCTGAGTAATATTCCATTGTATATATGGACCACAACTTCTTAATCCAGTCATCTGTTGAAGGGCATCTCGGCTCCTTCCACGATTTAGCTATTGTGGACATTGCTGCTATGAACATTGGGGTGCATATGGCCCTTCTCTTCACTACGTCTGTATCTTTGGGGTAAACACCCAGTAGTGCAATGGCTGGATCACAGGGTAGCTCAATTTTTAACTTTTTAAGGGACCTCCACACTGTTTTCCAGAGTGGCTGTACCAACTTGCATTCCCACCAACAATGTAGGAGGGATCCCCTTTCTCCACATCCTCTCCAACAATTGTTGTCTCTTGCCTTGTCTATTTTTGCCATTCTAACTGGCGTAAGATGGTATCTCAGTGTGGTTTTGATTTGAATTTCCTTGATGGCTAATGATTTTGAACATTTTTTCATGTTGAACCCAACTTTTGCTTTTGAAAATCACTTCTGCATATTCAGGTGCTACAACTGGGAGCTTTAAGAACAGAATGGAATTGTGGAGGGACAGTTGGCCAGGGGAGAAAGGAAATATTTCCTGTGTCACAGCCTATTATAAACCAAAGTGGTTAAATATACTTTCTCACTGGTAAAATGAAGGTGTGGCCCTGGCTACCCTAAGGAACCCCCCAGTTCTAAATCTATGATTGAAAATAAAACACTGACTCAATTGAGTGATATTATTCATTGGACTGATTAAGAAACACTAAGAGAATCAACAGCTGATGATTAGATTTATTCTTAAACCATATAAACCTCTACACACTGTCACACTACACACTGTCTTATTTCAATGGTTTTAGGGTTGGGTGGCTAGCAAGCCCCAGAGTGAAATCTCACTGCACTTAAAGCAGGGGATTCAGTTGTTGACTGAATTTATTTGTTTGCTGTGTGAATCTCCTAATTTTTAAGCTTAAGCCCTGTGAAAGTTCCCTTTGATATCCTGCACGTATCTCACTAGACGCAGAATATGGACAGAGGAAACAGGGATGATAATAAACTAAAGGAAAGGAAAAGAGAACACTCTCCCTCCAAAAATGTATAGAATGAAATCCAGTATTTTTTATGTCACTGTATAAAGAATGAGTTGTATATTGATCATACTCTGTTGTTGCATTGATTAGAATGAAAGCCTGCCCTGCTGCAATGAAACCAAGTTCCGTAAGCACCAGTTTTTGCCATCAGCTCTATTAATTTACAGAAAAATACAAGAGTTGGGGGGAAATGCACATACCTATTTTTAACAGGACTGCGCTTAACATAACTTGATCCTATCAAGTTTCTTTTTTTAAATAATATTTATTATGTTAGTCACCATACAGTACATCCCTAGTTTTTGATGTAAAGTTCCATGATTCATTACTTGCGTATAACACCCAGTGCACCATGCAATACGTGCCCTCCTTACTACCCATCACCAGCCTATCCCATTCAAGTTTCAAGTAGAAGTTAGTCACGTAATTAAAATAGTTAACTCTTAAATAACACTTGCTCTATGCGGAGCTCTATTCTTTATTTTCTTTACATATATTAAGTCTCAGGACAGCTCTGTGACACAAGAGTCACTTTTATCCCCATTTTACCCATAAAACTTAGAGAATTTTAAGGGCAATACAGGGCTGAATAGTATACCCCTCAAAATTCATGTCACCCAGAACCTGTGAATGTCACCTTATTTGGCAATAGGGTCTTTATAAGATGTCATCAAGTTAAGATCAGATCATAGGTGACTAGAGTGGGCCTTAAGCCCAATATAGTTGGTGTTCTCATTTGAAGAGGAAAATGTGGAAACAGAGATGCCCGCAGAGAATGCCAAGTGAAGACAGAGACAGATTGGAGTGATGTATCTACAAGCCAAGGAATGCCAAGGAACACCAAAGATTGTTGGCAACCACCAAAACAAAGGAGAGGCCTGCAACAGGTGCTTCCCTAACACTGTCAGAGGGAGCACAGTCCTGCTGGTTCCTTGATTTCAGACTTCTGGCTTCCTGAATTATACACAAATACAAAAAATATTATTTTTCATTTTTTTCCTAGCATTTCTCCCATCCCATCCCCTTACCTACCTATGCTAGTGTGCCCTTATGCATTAGTTATTTTATTTATTTAAAGATATTTAAATTTCTATTGTTTTAAGCCACTTAGTTTGTGGTGATTTGTTACGGCAGTCCAGAAAACCAATATAGGGACTATTCCCCAAACCTATTCAGCTTTGATTAGAACCCAGTCAGTCTGACTCCAGAGTGCACATGCTTCACTACCACCCTTCACAATACCCTTGGGATATGGTATCAGCATTGGATGGCTAGGAGGAAAGATGGGTATTGGGCACTATAGTCTTCTAAATTTGCCTCATGCTATGTCATCCATAAGTAAAGATTAATCAAAGTTGGGGCAAGGCAGCTTTTGAACAACTACCACTACTACCTTAACTTCTCTTAGTTTCACATCAATTTCTTCATCTATGAAATGGTGTATTAGCACTCCATTCGAATTTTTTTTTGAGGATCAAATGAGTTAACACACCAATAGTGCTTATGGGAGGGCACGCATATAGTTCAGTGTCAGTAACTGTTATTTTGTCATTATCATGATCGTCATCACCATCATATTATAAAGAATAAGTTCTACCTACTTCAACAAATAGTTGATGTTCTCCAACACCTGGGTTTGCAGCTGGTTTCTGCTATTCCCCCACCCCGTGCAAGTTATTCAGTGTTTCTGAGCCTTTTTTTTTTTTTTTTTTTACTGGACATTGGGCTACTAATGCATATCTACATCATGGGGTCACTGTGAAGATTAGAAATAATGTACCTAAATATTCAACCCCGTATTAGGAATATAGTAAGCAGAGGTTCACCAAACATGGTAGGTATTACTGACCACAAATTACTCCAATGTGCAATAATCTTTTCAGTTAAGAATTGCTTTCATTTCTCCAACCTAGAACATTCTAATTGCAATTCAGAAATTTTTGTCTATCATTCTACCCTCTGTGATGTTTACGGAGTTTAGATCACAGGTTCTTGAAGAATAAACTTTCCTAATCCCCAGCATGAGTCAACATTATAGGTAAAGGTAAACACATTTCTAGAACACATGCATTTTTCTCCAGATATCTGAACTTACATTTAAGCAAGACAAAACTGAACCTTTAAAAACTGTCTTTGTGGCAGTGAATATTGAAAGATCTTCTGGGAAGATAATGAGATGGATGAGCTAATGAGAAATCTCTTTTCTGCGCCTTGTGAAATATGGGTTTAATATTATTTTTCAATGTTTTTCCTAGCATTTCTCCCATCCCATCCTCTTACCTGCTTATACTAGTGTGCCTTTATGGATTAGTTCTTTAATTTATTTTTAATTTTACGTATACATTTGAATAAATGGCTAAGTGGTGAGCTGAATGGTTAATGAGAGGAGCTGTTGCTGATAACCAGGAGTAAAACCTTTCATCTTTGTCAGGGATACAAGATAATTTTGCCATAGGAGTGACATTATAATGAACACCAAAATGGGATTTCCATTACATCTTTTCCTCCCTGCCCAACTCTCTACCTCCCCCTATTTTGTGTTGCTAAGCAAATGCCTAACTTAATTCTATAAGGAAATAGCTTCTTTAACCCCACCCCACTTTATATTATAAATCTCTCTCTCTCTCTCTCTCTCTCTCTCACACACACACACACACACACACACACACACACAACCCTATTTTAGGCAGAGGAGAGAAGTTTCTCAATGATCCTCAATCCCTGGAGATTCTTAAAAACCCTCAGTAGTCTGTGGGTATGCTGGCAGGTTTTAAGCTGAGGTGGCCAAGAAAATAATAAAAGTAGGTCATTAGCAAGAAGGAAATGGAAATGAAAAGATTTTTGTCATTTGTGGACTTAACCAAATATTTCTAGGTCCCCAGATGCCTGGGTGGCTCAGTTGGTTAAGCGTCTGCCTTTAGCTCGGGTCATGATCCTACGGTCCTGGGATCGAGTTCCACATCAGTCTTCTTGCTCAGCGGGCAGCCTGCTTTTCCCTAGGCCTGCCACAACCCTGCTTGTGCTCATGCTCACTCTCTGACAAATAAATAAAATCTTTAAAAAAATATTTCTAGGTCCCTCCTCCTCTTGCCTCATGATAAGATTGCACTCCCTACACTTCCAGGCAGTTGGGTGAATCTACATGACTACTTCTAGCTAGTAAGTGTGAAGTCACATGTACCATTTCCAGGCTAAAGAATCTGAATGTAAGATCTTCTGGAATTCTTTTTCTTTCTGCCATGACCATCAGCCTGATGTATATAGCAAAGAGAATAACTGAATGAAGAGGTACATGGTACTGTAACTTTGACCAACAAGATCCTGGGTCCCAGAACATAAGCAAAGTAAAAGCAAAGCACCCAGAAAACCTACTATGAATGTGTGTTATGTGAGAAACTAAATATCCATTGTTTTTAGTCACTGATATTTGGAAGCAAATTTGAGGAAAGGGAAAAACTGAACTTCAATACAGGTACACAAAGTTGCAACTCATTCATCTGGGAGCCCTGGAGCAAGTATTTTTCATCAAGATGTCTAGCATCATACAGAAATGGCCAGACTTTATACCCTGCCTTGCTTAGCCACCAGAAAGCATGCCCTGAGTAGCTCTCAGCCCCTGAGACAGATCCTGACCATGCTGAGAACTGCAGGTTACCTGATGACCTTATTCCCCACAGTTAACCATCAAGTTCTTCCTTGAAGAGGAATCTGGGTGGAGGATCTCCATGTTTAACAGACCTCCCCCATAAAAAGCCCTCTTTCCTTTTACTAGGAAAATGTTTGGACCAAAATTGAATACCATTTGAGTCATAAGGTCCTAACTGGTTTCGTTACAACGTGTGCGAGCTCTGAGGTAATCAGGCCCTAAAGCATCTAAAGTTGCCTCTAAGTTGGTTGGCCTGCTTCCAGTTTCCACTCAAGTTGAATTTGCAAGCCACAATTAGATAAATTTTCATGAAGTACATCTATCATATCCCCTTCATGCTCAAAAACTTCCATAATTTCCACTTGTAAAATTTCTTAGGCTTTTTTCAGATGCATGGATCTCTGGCAGAGATAATTTTCTTCCCACTATTCCAAGAGGTCCTCCCTCCAGCCAAATATTCTCATAGTTTCCGAGTATGGCTTTGGTGTTACCACTTCTATACTGTTCTAGTCCACAAAACTTTTCCATCTTTTCCTCTTGTCAGAATCTTGCACAGCCCTTAATTCCCAACTCCATTATACCTTCCCCTGAGAAGCTACCCCTGATGATCCTAAATCCACACTGAGTATCCTTTGTCTTCTCTGATCTCTTAAAAGATTGTTACCTATGACCTTACTTTGTTCATATTTGAATAAGACTCCATATCCAGGAGAGTCAGGGACAAACCCTCACATAGTATCCTTCATGGCTTTTGCAATGGCTCAGTAATAGTGCAGAGGAAGGAGCCGAGGGCCAGTTTTTGGGAAGCATGGTACCTTCTATGGTCAACTAATCTCAGTTTCCTTGCCTATAATAAGGTGAGAGTGAATTGGATTTTCCTCTCTGTTATTTTGAGTGGGCTCAAATATTCTACAATTAATTGCAGAGCAATGAATGGATTAGCAAAGATCAATCTCATAGCATGTCTTAAGTAGTTTCTCTGAGAAATGGATAAAGGGGCAAGCGTTAGCTAGCCTAGCCATTAAGTCACTGAGAAAAAGTGCTGCCTTATGTTGATTTGGGTAAACCAAACAACTCATCTCTGTTAGTAAAGAAACTGCCTCAAGAGACTGTCTAGAAAAAATAAAAGGGAAACAATAAACCAGACATGATAGTCATCTCTCTGGGACTGTGAAGGAGGAAATTGTCTTAGACTACTATATCAAAGAATTAGCAACTATTCTACTTAAGTCCACTTGGCGATCATGAAAATCTTTGAGCAGTGTACTAAAGAAATACAGGGTGGGGCACCTGGGTGGCCCAGTTGGTTAAGTGTCCAATTCTTGGTTTCACCCAGGTTGTGATATCAGGATCACGATCTCAGGGTCATAAGATCGAGCCCTGTGTCAGGCTCTGCACTGAGTGCAGAGTCTGCTTGGGTTTCTCTCCCTCTCCCCCCCTGAACTCTCTCTCTCCAAGATAAATGGATAAATCTTAAAAAAAGAAAAAAAAGAGGGGCACCTGGGTGGCTCAGTCAGTTAAGCATCTGCCTATGGCTCAGGTCATGATCCCAGGGTCCTAGGATTGAGCCCTGCATCGGGCTACCTGCTCCACTGGGAGCCTGCCTCTTCCTCTCCCACCCTCCCTGCTTGTGTTCCCTCTCTTGCTGGCTGTCTCTCTGTCAAATAAATAAATAAGATCTTAAAAAAAAAAAAAAAGGAAAGAAATATAGGGTTAGTCAGTCTCTTGCCTTAAAGGACCTTACAATTTAGTTTGGCAAACAAATATGAGACATGAGAAAATAACTATGCAGCAGCATGGAATTAAGTTCTGTGTAGTGGAAACTCCCTGGGTTTGACTGCAGAACTCACCTCTATATAGCAAATGGTCTCAGACATTAACCAATCCTTCTAATCCTCATTTGCAAAAATGTGGATAATGGTAGTATCTTCCTCACACGGTATTGGGAGGATTAAGTGAGATAATAATGATAAACTGCAGTCCTGGCACACTGTAAGACCTCAAGAAATATTTATCATCATCATCTTCAGTGAATTTTTATATGTCAGTGAGCACTGAGACCCATAAGCTGGAGAAGCCAGGCAAGGTTTCCCAAAAAAGGAAGAACTGAGCTGGGCTGAGAATATCAGTGGGTTGAAGACTGAGAGGGACATGAGGGATGAGGGAAGACCTTTACAAGTGAGAGGTAAAACATCATGAATTTGGGTAAAGATGACCAACTGAGAATCCTATGTAGAAACAGCCTTTGACAATGGTCTCTTGAAGTGTATGTGGCCCAAGCTGTGTAAGCCTTCCTGTGGCCGGTAGACAATCTGAATATTTACTTCATCTTGGACTCCACCATACCATGAAGTATGAAACATGCGGGGAGCCCATATCCTTACTGAATTTTAGAACTCAGCTACAAAGTTTGGCAAAAAGAAAATGTTGCCTTTTCTATTGGAGACTTTAAAGGAATTGTTTCATCAAGCCTGGTGGCTCTGGAAAACAGCATGTTGTAGAGTATAAGTATTTGGTAACATTAGCAGTATCTAAGAATTACTGAGCAAATCCCACCTGTCTTTTTCATAATGACCTTCTTCCCTGAAAGGTTTTCTATATTATTATGACTACTGGTTAAATTAAGCTTTAAAGAAAAATAGAGTAATTTTAAGTTCCATAGATTTCTAGTAATAAACATTACTAATGCTTTATTTTGGGGCCACTGGTAACTAAACTTTTTTCTCATTTTATAGTCAATTTACTTAATCTGAGGAGGCCGTGTTATTTTTTCCCCTTACCTTTATTAGTTTTTGGCCTTTCTCCAACTTGTCTGGCTCAAAATCCTTATTAATTGTGTTTTACCATTAAGGATAATCTCGTTATTCTACAGATAGCAAACTGCAGGTTAAAGAAAAGAAGAAGAAAAATTTAGTTGCTATCACACAATTTCACTACTTCTTCCAAGTAAAAGCAAAAATATTTGCAATTCAACAGCATGGGGTCATTCCAGGACAAGGGCTAATGGCAGTTAAATGAAATATTTTTTGCCAACAGCACTGTACAAATTAAAGTTCTTTACTTTGAATGTCAAATGACATTAATTGCCTTTCCCCCACTGCCAAAGGAAAGCAGAGAAGAAATTTTATAAACATTTCATTTTCCTTTATCAAACATTCACTGAATCCCTACTGTGTGCCAGGCACTCTTCTAGGCTCTAAGGATGTAATCATGAGTGAAACAAAGTCCTTGCTCTCATTGAGCTTATTCTAAGTAGAGGGTCTGACAGCCAGCATGTAAGTATGTACTGAGTGGTGATAAATTCTATAAAGGTACATCAAGAAGGCATAAGAGAAGTGACAGTGGCATAGGACGGGGAGGAGTCTTGTTTTACAGTGTGGTCAGGGAAGACCTGGCCAATAAAGGGACATTTGACCAGAAGTCAAAGAGTCAACCCTGTGGCTACCAGGGGTAACAGATTAAATACACCACTCTCCAACACTCACATACGTTTGCACATGCTCACAAATGAACATCTTGGGTAAAGAGATTTAAAAGGCTTTTCATTCATCAAAATTTTCTAAACTTGTAGTGCTAACCAGAACATGGGTCTTTGTCTTTGAAATGTTAATAAATGGTTGCCTGCTTAATTTTGACTCAAAGGAGAGACTGTAAATCTGAAAGGTTGCTGTTCTTGTTATACATCATGCATACTGCAGAAATTAGCAGGCTCGAACTGCCCCAGAGGCTGAACAAAAGTGGGATTTATACTCCTCCCTCACTGATCTTTCACACATGAATCAAATGATATATTCCCAAAGAAGAATTAGAAACTGACACGCTCCATGCCAGCATGTAGATAAGGTTGAGACCTGTGTATATCGATGGTTACACTCAGATCTCTTGTGCCTTTCTGCCATATGGAGATTAATCTGGCTCAGGCCCTGCTGATAGCCGGAATTAATAATCATCCTTACACAATACCAGACGGTCACCACAGAAACATGCTCCCAAATGGAGTGGGAGTCATCAAGTGCAACCCAGCCATCACCTGCTCCCAATCCCCCTTTGTTAACCTTAAAATTAAACACAGTCACAAACCACTTATGGAGAGGACAGATTTCCACAGCCTTTAGGAATCCTGGAAGCAGCTTTCACAAGGTCCCAGTATCAAATCCAGGCCCTACTCTTTCATTCAGTCCTGACTGCTATTTAAAGCAAAAAGCTTAAAGAACTCATAGATGTGGATTTTCAGCTCCCAGAGAATTTTAATTTGCTAACTAGTAGAAGCATGAAAAGGAGACCTATAAAAGAAGTAAATAATGGAAATCGACTACTTGGTAGAGACAGCATACGGGGAAAAAAATTAAAGGTGCAGCAGAACCCAGCAGTAAATTATAGCACTCAACAGAAGTGGATGCTGACTCTGAACTAGGTCTGCCATTTCTTATCTTTGGGACCCTAAGGAAGCTCCATAACCAGTCTGTGCCTCTGTTTCCTTAGCTGTAGAGTAGAAATAACAGTAACTCCTTATCACGAGGTCTATAACTTACACTATATGCCAGCACAGAGAGTAAGGATGCATGTTTAGGTTGGAGAGTTTACTCTACACTTCAAGGGCAATGTTTTATCCTTATCAAGAATACATATTCCAGCATTTAATATGAAAAGACCCAGCCACTATAAGTACTTTGAACTATTCTGATCCATAGTGGATGTTTTGTTATTTAGCCTGTCAAATGTTAACAACAAGTTTTATTGGTGAAATTAGTGGGTTTTACTCAACTTAGTGGGTATGAGTAATGGGTTTTCATTAATTCAAATTAGTGATATTTAAGATGTCAATTGGCTAATATATTGTAAAGACATTTTCACCACTCCAGGGCAAGGCATAAGATCCTAGCATTCTTAGAAGTAGTTTAATTCCTGGGTTTAATTCCTCTTAGAAGTAGTTTAATTCCTGGGTTTAATTCCTAAATAACTACTGGTTCTTAACCAACTGAGTTAGACTACATGGTTAGCCAATTCCTACTCTAGAGTGTTGTCATATTTGTTTTGGGGGAGCCTTTTATGTAAGCACCAGTCAGATCTCCCAAAGAATGGTGATATTATATAATAGGTTATAACTACCATTTTGTGTCTTCATACTAATAAATGTCTGTGTGTTTCTATCACCTGTTTAAGATGACACAATGATTTGTTTTATATATTTGGAATGTTTCAATCACAAGTACTTATCCTTTGAAATTTTGGCACCTGCAAGTATCAACTTCAGTTATATGAAAATGTCACCTAAACGAAACACTATTTCCAATGAAGTTCCCATTTTCAGGTACTGCTTTTTGATTAGGCTGTCACTGCAAAAATGTTGAAACTAAATGATTCACACTGTTGGGAGACAATTTTCCATGAGTCTCTCACATTTATGTACATGTTGAATGCACAAGCACTACTGACTAGCTATGTTCTAGACTATCTTTTCAAGGATATTTGTATAGCAAACAATCTTGGAAGATAAAAATAGTGTCTCCTTCTGCAGCAAAAGGCAGATTTATTTACTCTCATCTATATATGGATATTTATATATATGTGTGTGTGTATAGATAGAGAATATAATATATAATAAATATAAAGTCTCTCTCGGGTGTAAAGTTCAGGCAGAATTATTATCCATTATACAAGATTTGGGTTTTCTAAATTGAGGATTCCTCTCCCATAATGCAATCTACCATCTATGCAAAAGTCATCCAACCCTCATGGTGTTGCCAGTGGGAAGGGGTTCAGGGAACAAAAACAAAATGATGATAATGTGGCTATGGCTGTTGCTGTAACTAGTAAATTGTCCTTTCTTTTCCACCTAAGAATCTTGTCTTCTGACAGCATCCATGAAAAGTGTGGTACGCTAACTTGTTAGCTTGTACACAGGGTAAAATCTCAGATTGTTCACAGTTTGACACACATCAATTCTGAATAAATTTCACTTCAAGTAAAAATCATGATGAATACCACAAAGTCCAAAGACGAACAGGAATACTACAGAGACCTCAAGAATTCTCAGCCAAGAGAGAAGGGAGAGAATTATTATTCTACTTTAGACAGGGGCATGACTATAACCTACAAAGTCTCAGTGTAAGAACTGATTGCAAAAGGAGAGTTAGAATATTTAAGAGAATCAACTCTTTTCAAGTGCCCTCAAGATGATTGGCAGCATCTGTTTATATGAAAGTAATTGGAATTCCAAATATAACTGATTCTTTTTTAGTAATTAAAAGAAATCCTTTGAAAATATACTAAACAATATTTCCCCCTATTTTTAAAACACTAAGGTTTTCCTTTAAATATTTGACTTTTTAAATTGTATCTGATAATGGAAGTAATAGTCATGATAGAAATTATAGAAAATTGTGTGAAATTATGAAATATTAATAATCTATTCATTGGAGCTCCACTTCTAGAATGGCAGTAAGAGTTCTGCGGTCCCACTCTCTGGTAAAACAATCACAACTAATGAAAATAATTTTAAAAAGCAACCATTTAAAGTCTTTCAAAATTGCACCAATAATAAAATACCTAGGAATAAGCTTAACCAAGGAAGTGAAATACCTATACTCTGAAAACTATAGAACAATGACAAAAGAAATTGAAGGATGACGCAAATGGAAAGATATTCCATGCTCATGAATGGGAAGAATATTGTTAAAATGTCTATACTACCCAAAGTAATCTATAGATTTAATTCAATCCTTATCAAAATACCAACAACATTTTTCACAGAACTAGAACAAATAATCCTAAAACTACTGTGGAACCACAAAACACCCCAAATAGCTAAAGCAATTTTGAGAAAGAAGTACAAAGATGGAAGTATCACAATCCCAGATTTCAAGATTTACTAAAAGTTGTAGCAATCAAAACAATATGGTACTGGCACAAAAACAGACGCATTGATAAATGAAACAGAGAGCCCAGAAATAAAACCATGCTTATATGGTCAATCTATGATGAAAGAGGCAAGAATATACAGTGGGAAAAAGACAGTCTCTTCAACTAATGGTGCAGGGAAAACCATACAGCCATGTGCAAAAGAATGGAACTGGACCACTTAAACTTCCATAAAACTCCTAAAAGAAACAGGCAGTAATTTCCTTGACATTAGCTGTAGAAACATTTTTCTAGATATATCACTTCAGAAAAGGGAAACAAAATGCAAAACTTAACTATCGGGATTCTACCAAAATAAAAAGCTTTTGCACTGCAAAAATAAATAAATAAACAAAACAAAAAGGCAATTTACTGAATGGGAGACTGTATTTGAAAATGATATATCCAATAAAGGGTTAAAATCCAAAACATATAAAGATTTTATACAGGTCAACACCCCAAAAAACCTGATAAAAATATGGGCAGAGGACCTAAATGGACATTTTCCCAAAGAAAACATACAGATGACCAACAAAAACACACATGAGAAGATTCTCAACCATCACTAACTACCAGGGATAGGCAAATCAAAACCACAATGAGATATCACTTCACACCTGTCAGAATGATAGAATCAAAAAGGGAAGAAGTGTTGGTAAGGATGTAGAGAAAAAAGAACCCTCATACACTGTTGGTGGGAATACAAATTCCACAGTGCAGTCACTGTTGAAAACAGTATGGAGATTCCTAAAAAAATTAAAAATAGAATTACCATATAATCCAGTAATGCCACTACTGGGTATTCACCCAAAGAAAATGAAAACATTAATTGAAAAAGATATATGCATCCTTATGTTTATTGTAACATTATTTGTGGTAGCCAAGATATGGAAGCAACTGAAGTGTCCATTGACAGATGAAAGGATAAAGAAGATATATAGATATAGATATAGATCTATGTACATATACGTGTTTATATGTGTGTGTGTATATGTATGTAATGGAATATAACTGAGCCATAAAAAAGAACAAGATCTTGACATTTGCAACAATATGGATGAACCCAGAGTGTATAATGCTAAGTGAAGTAAGTCACAGAAAGACAAATACCATAGGATTTCACTCATAGATGAAGAAACAAATGAACAAAGAAAACAACAACAAAAAAACAGACTCAAATACAGAAGAAAGGTGGGTAAAGGGGATAAAGAGTACATGTAATGAGCACTGAGTAATGTATGGAATTGTTGAATCATTGTATTGTACACCCAAAACTAATGTACATTGTATGTCAGTTAGACTTCAATAAAAAAATTTAAAAATAAAGTCTCTTGAAATTGTTCTAATTAAGACAAATTGTCCATAAGGATCATAAATTGAAAACATTTATTCACAGAAATCTATTAAATCTTGCTAAGACCAACTAGATTCTGTTACATGTGAGCCACAGCCCACTCACTCTTCCCATTCAACTCAGTATGACAGAAGCTCTACTCTGGATGGGTAGCCAAGAAGACAGGGCTTTGTCATCCTTCAGCTCTCACTCAAGGTATATAGTGTTGTTTCACTCCAGGAGGCAGTGGTCAGAATATCTCACCAATCTTCCTCTAGCTCCAGGTTTCAGAGGCTAAGTTCCTGGCAAGTGTGGCAGAGAGGTCAGGGACCTCCTCTTCCACATCCACCACTCATATGGTTCTACCACAGGTAGTTTTGCCACAGGTACAGAAAGCAAAACATACTTAAGTCTCAATTTCCTTTATCCCAGCTCATTCACAGGATAGAAGTCTCATCTAGGAAAGGTAAAACAAGAGGATTAGAATGTAGTGTCCCAATTCAGCATCCTCCTTTTAAAGCAGGGATGTCTCAAGAAGTAGCCACTGTCCCAACTCTGATCTGAGGAATAATCGAAAGATTTTATCAGGGGAGAAGAAATTCATAAGAATAAAGAGGTTTGAAGGTCTCCCAAAAAAATACCTGGCATTATTTTAGAAAGACTGTGGGGAAGTTCAAGTCTAAGGGTTCTCCCCCACTCCCTCCCCCCAAAAAAAAGAATTTTGGTAATACACAATTAAGAAGTTGATAGCTTCATGACAGCAACAACATAAACCATAGACCAGTTTGCCAGAGAGAATCAGGGAAAAAGAAATCAGCTAAGAAGGATCTTTGTGAGTTCCAAATATATCTCGAGAACTGGTCTCAAAACGATTCCTGAAAATATGACTGAATTTAGCTAGATATGACTATGGAGCAATTTATGCCCCAGAACATTACTATAAACAATAGAGCAATCAGTCAGAAATTAGTGGATCGTAATAGCTGGGTGTCATACCAACAAAGGCAGACAGATTAGGAGAGATATCAGGGAAAGAGATAGTCAAGGAGAGGGTTGCTAACACCACTGTCCCAGAATGACTGTGAATGCCAAGGCTGAATCCTCAGAAGAGCAACACTAAGGCTCCACACTGTGTATGGAGGAAACAAATTTCACTAAAATGTCCCAGTCAACTCACTAAACAAATAAGCAAGCAATACAAATTTGTAAAAGCCCAAGGTGGGAGGGGATTCAATAGTTCAAAATGCTACAACATATTACCTAAAATGTCTAGTTCTCAACAAAAATTACAAGGCATGAAGAAAAATAGGAAACTGTTACCCATAATGAAAAACCAGGCAATAGAAACAGACTTTAAGAGGGGTCCATCCAGACGGTAGATTCAGCAGACTAAGTTTTCAAAGGAGTTACAGCATGTTTTTAAAAAAAAAAAAAAGTTTAAAAAAGAAAAAGGAAGGTATGACAATTTCTCACTGAATAGAAAAAAATCACTGAAGAGAAAAATCTACAAAAAAAGAACTAAACAGGAATTCTGTAGTTGGAAAGTACAAAAACTAAATGAAAATAGTTACCCAAGGGGAAAACAGTAGATCTGAACTAGGAGAATCAGAAAACTTAAATACAGATTGACAGAGTTATATTACCTGAAAAACACAGAAAAAACAATGAAGAATAAAGAAATAGAGCCCTAGAGAAATGTGAGGTATCACTCTGTGCACCAATATACACGTACAGGGAGTTCCAAAAGAGGAAAGAATAAGAAAAAAAAAAAAATACTCGAAGAAATAATGGCTAAAAACTTCCCATATGAAACATATTCATTGACACACCCAAAAGTTCAACAAACTCCAAGTAGATAAAATGTAAAGTGATCTGTACTGTAAAAATCATAGTTAAAATGCTGAAAGCAAAGAAAATATTGTGAAAGTAGTAAGAAAAAATTCATCCTATACAAAGGAACCCCAGTAAGATTAGCATCTGACTTCTCATTGGAAACAATGGCGGCCAGAGGCAGGGGGATGAGAATTTAAGTGCTGAATGAAAAACACAATACAACAAAACAAAACACACAAAAAAACTCTCCTCCAAAAATCTCATATCCAGCAAAATTATTTTCAAAAAGTAAGATGAAATCAAGACACACAGATATACATAAATTGAGAGAAGATTTTGTTAGCAAACCTGCCCTATAAGAAATACTGAAGGAAGTTTTCCAGGCTGAAAGTAAGTGCCTCTGGTAATTTGAACACACAAACAAACAAGAACATCAGTAAAGGCAATTATGAAATTATAAAAGACTTTCAGGAACATACTATACATACTGGTTTGTAACCTGCTTTATTCACTTAGTAGTATGGGTTTCCAAAATTAAAAAAAGATTATGATAATATAAAAGGTTTAAATGAATTATTTGTAGATAATACACTAAGCAGTCCATAGAATAAGGGTATGTAGCCGTGCTAAGAAAAACAAAAAACAAAAAACAAAACAAAACAAACAAAAAACCAACAATAAAACAACTCTGGAACTACTAAAAATGAGCCTATTATTTAGGGAAATAAGACGTCTGAACTCTAAATCCTTATACATAATTCACTTCCCTTATGAGAATTTTCTGTTGATTTTTTTTAAGATTTTTAATTCTCATTGAAAAAATGAACTCACTATGTAGTATTAAACCACCTAAAAATCTTGGATAAAAGGAAATTAGCCTATAGGCCGTGTGGTTGAGCAGCTGGTAGTAAGGTTCAGTGGGTAAAAACACTGGCCTGAAAGGTAGCGGCCCTTTGTAAATTAAGTTTTAAGTTCTAAATCTGTTCCCATAACTCACTGTGCCCTTTTCTGGGCATGTGATCAGACTCTTTGGAATACTCAAACTCACAAAAGCAAAGTCATGGGATGTGGTTACTATAAAGATTGACAGTACTATCCTGAATGTAAGCATAGAGAGCCTGAAGTTGGGAATCAAAATGTTAGGGACTGAATCAAGAGTATCATCTTCCAACTCTTACTCTCTATTACTGACCAGTTTGCCGCACCTCAGTATTTGCTAGGCTCCCTCTATGTATTCACAAGTCATCAATGTCCATGTTTCCTGCTCTCTCACAATTCAGGATTGCCGATATCTCACATGGAATTGCCTTGACTGCAATTGTTCTTTCAGCTCAAGAAATTTACTGACCACCTTTTCTTTGTCCCTTAAAGTTTTAGAGAAAAAACAGCAATGGCTTAGTCCAACTTATAGACTTTCTTCTCTATATGTCTGTAAGTTGGAGTCATCTCCTGTGAAAAAGAAATTCATGTAAAACAGCCCTGACAGAAGTGTCAAATATAAGCAGCTGAATTTCAAGAGGATACAGGTGTGTGTTGTCAAAAAATCAGAAATAAAAATTAAAACCACAATAGTGAAATAATATTTAGTAAGAGTTTATTATGCACAAAAGAACAGATAATAAACTGGCAGTCTTTGAATCCAAAACTGATATGCCCAGCCTGCATGCACCAAATCAAGCCAGCCCAAGGCAGCCCTAGTGTAATCCTGGGACTTCCCTGGCCTGCACCCCATCCAGCTGCCCTGCAAAGAAAGCCTCAGTGCAGCACACCCAGGCCCCTATGCCCTACACTTGTTCTAGTTCCAGCCACTCCACCAAGGCAGCTTCAGTGTGGCATGCCCAGGCACTCCACCATCCTATTCCTACTCCAGATCCAGCTATCCTGCCAAGGTGAGCCTATGCCCACTCCAGCTCCAGCCGTCTGCTATGGCAGTCCCAGCATGGTGCACCCCAGGACCCTCTCGGCCTGCATCTGCTCCAGCACCCTGCCAAGGAGGTCCCAGCATGGTGCACCCAGGGACCTCTGGCTCATGCCTGCTCCAACTTCAGCTGCCTTGTCAAGGCAGCCCCAACACAGCACACCCAGGACCCTCCCACCCCAGTCTGCACCCTCTCCCGTCTGCCTGCCAAAACCTCCAGGCAGATGCAGTCTACACAGGAAACACTTCTACACAAGGCCACTCCTTCCAGACCAGAAGAGGTAGCTATTCTGCCTAATTCATAAAAACACACACAGAAAGTCAAACAAAATGAAAAGACAGAGGAATATGTTCTAAATGAAAGAACAAGATGAAACCCCAGATAAAAGTCTTATGAAAAAGAGATAAGTAATTTACCTGATAAAGAATTCAAAGTAGCGGTAATAAAGATGCTCACCAAACTCGGGAGAAGGATGGAGGAACACAGAACCCCAACAAAGAATTTAAAAATATAACAAAGTACCAACCAGTGCTGAAGAATGCAATAACTGAAATGAAAGGAATCAAGAGCAGATTAGATGATACAGAAAAAAATGGACCAGCAATCTGAAAGACAGAGGCGGAAATCACCCAATCAGAAGAGCAAAAAGAAAAAAGTAATTTTTAAAAATGAGAATAATATAAGGGACCTCTGATACAAAAAGTTACTAACATTCAGATTCTAAGGGTCCCAGAAGAAGAAGAGAGAAAAAAGGCAGAATAGGTATTAAAGAAATAATGGCTGAAAAATTCCCTTACCTGGGGAACGAAACAGACATCTAGGTCCAGTAAGCACAGAGTCCCAAACAAAATGAACATAAAGAGATCTAACAAGACATAATCATAATTAAAATGGCTAAAGTTAAAGACAGAGAATCTTAAAGTCAACAAGAAAAAAAAAAAAAGTCACATAAAAGGAAATCCCATAAGACTATCAGCTGATTTTTCAGCAGAAACTTTGCAGGCCACAAAAGAATGGCAGGATATATATAAAGTGCTGAAGAGAGAAAAACTTAGAACCAAGAATACTCTACACAGTAAGGTCATCATTCAAAATTCAAGAAGAGATACAGATTTTCCCAGACAAGCAAAAACTAAATGAGTTCACCTCTAAGCCAGGCTTACAAAAAATGTTAAAGCATCTTCTTTAAGTGAAAAAGAAAAGGCTATAAGTAGAAGAAAATATATGAAAGGAAAAATCTTACAGTTATAGGCAAATATATAAAAAAACAGTGGATCAGCCACTTAAAAATGTTAGTATAAAGGTTAAAAGACAAAAATAGTAAAATCAACTATAACTACAATAATTAGTTAAGGAATACACAAAATGAAAACATATCAAATATGACATTGGAAACATAAAATGTGGCAAGAGGAGAGTAAAATTGTAATGCTTTTAAAATGTGTTCAGACTTAAGCAACTATCAGCTTAAATTGATTAATATATACAATGCATGTATATATCTATCTATGTCAATGTATATAAACCTCATGGTAACCACAAACCAAAAACCTACAACAGATACACAAAACATAATGAGAAAGGAACCCAAATATAACGGTACAAAAAACCATCAAACCATAAGGGAAGAGACAAAGAGAAGAAGAAAGGAACAGAGAAAAACCACAAAAGCAACCAGAAAACAATTAAAATGGCAGTAATTGCATACCTACCAATAACTACTTTAATGAAAATGAACTTAATGAATTTAAATGCTCCAATCAAAAGGTATAGGGTGGCTCAATGGATTAAAAAAACAAACAAGACCCATCCATATGATGCCTATAAGACACTCACTTCAGATCTAAAGATATAGACTGAATGTGAAGGAATGGAAAAAGGTATTCCATGCATATAAAAATAAAAAGAAAGTTGGAATATCTATACTCACATAAGAAAAAATGTATTTTAAAACCATAACTGTAACAAAAGACAAAGAAGGGCATTACATAATGATAAAGGGATCAAGAAGGGGACATAACGTTCATAAATATTTATACACCCAACACAGGAGCACCTATATATAAAAATATATATATTAACAAAATAAAGGGAGAAATTGACAACAATACAATAATAGTAGGGTACTTTAATACTCCACTTACATTAATGAATAGATCATCTAGACAGAAAATCAATAAGGAAACACTGGCCTTAAATGATGCATTAGATCAGATGGACTTAATAGAAACAGAACATTCCACCGAGAAACTGCTAAATACACATTCTCTTCAAGTGCACATACATGAACATTCTCCAAAACGGGTCACATGTTAGGCCACAAAAAAACTTTCAATACATTCAAAAGAATAAAATAGTATCATGCATCTTTTCCAGCCACAAATGTATAAAACCAGAAATCAATTACAGTAAGAAAACACACAAATATGTGGAGTATAAAGAACCTGTTACAAGACCACTAATAGGTCAAATAGAAATCAAAGAGGAAGCAAATGAGAATGGAAACACAACTTTATAAAATCTATGCAGCAAAAGCAGTTTTAAGAGGGAAGTTCATAGTGATGTAGGCCTACCTCAAAATACAAGAAAAATCCCAAATAAATAATCTAATGTTACATCTAAAGGAATCAGAAGAACAAAGTTCCAAGTTAGAAGGAAGGAAATAATAAAGATTAGAATGGAAATAAATGAAATAGGAAAAAAAAAAAAAAGATGAAAGAAACTGAAAGCTCGTTCCTTGAAGATAAAACTGATAACCTCTAGCCTGAATCATCAAGAAAAAAAGGGAGAGGACCCAACTAAATGAAATTAGAAATGAAAAAGTGACACAGAAATACAAAGGATCATAAAAGACTACTAAAAACATCAACAAATTACAAAACCTAGAAGATATCGATAAATTTTTGGAAACACACAACATTCCAAGACTGAGTCATGAGGGGCGCCTGGGTGGCACAGAGGTTAAGTGTCTGCCTTCGGCTCAGGGCGTGATCCCGGCGTTCTGGGATCGAGCCCCACATCAGGCTCCTCCGCTAGGAGCCTGCTTCTTCCTCTCCTACTCCCCTGCTTCTGTTCCCTCTCTCGCTGGCTGTCTCTATCTCTGTTGAATGAATAAAAAAAAAAAAAAAAAAAGACTGAGTCATGAAAAAATAAAAAATCTGAATGGATTATTTTAAATAATGAAATGGAAAAGTAATTTAAAAACTCCCAAAAACAGAAGCCCAACACCAAACAGCTTCACAGCTGAATCGAACCCAGCATTTAAAGAAGTGTTAGCGTCTAACTTTTTAAATTTATTCTGAACAATTGAGGAGTAATAAATGCTTTCAAATTCTTTTTGCAAGACCAGCAGTACCGTGACAAAGGCAAAGACACAACAAAAAAATAAAATTACAGGCCAATATCCCTGATGAATAACGATGCAAAAATCCTCAACAAAATATTAGCAAACTGAATTCAATAATACATTTAAAAGGTCATACATCATGAACAAGTGGGATTTATTCCAGGCATGCAATGATGGTTAAATATCACCAAATCAATGTGTAATACACCACACTAACCAAAATGAAGGATAAACATCATATGATTATTTCAAAAGATTCAGAAAAAGTGTTTGACAAGTTTAATATCCATTTATGATAAAAACTCCCAACCAACTGGATATAGAAAGTACCTCATTATAATAAAGACCACTGATGACAAACCCACAGCTAAAATCATAATTATGAAAAGATGAAAGCTTTTCCTCTAAGATTAGAAACAAAAACCAAAAATGTCAACTCTTCCCACTTTTATTCAACATAGTATTAGAAGTCCTAGCCAACAATGAGGTGAGAAAAAAACATAAATAAAAGGTATCCAAACTGGAAAGGAAGTTGGGATTATTAGAGCTGAAATGATCCTGTATACAAAAACCCCAAACACTCCACCAAACTAGAACAACAACAATTGTTAGAATAATGAGAATTCAGTAAAGTCACAGAATACAAAATTAACATACAGAAATCAGCTGCATTTCTATAAAACTAATAATGAGAACTCGAGAAAGAGAAATTAAGGCAATATGCCAATTTACAAGTCACTGCCATTCTTCTCTACAATACTCGTCAATGAAAACTCTGTGGCTCCTTCTAGCTCAACAAAGTATAGTCTACTTTTTAAGGGATACATGAAGAGCTAGGACCCAAAACATTTTTTAGTTCTTGAGTTTTCTGCAAACCCAACGTTACTGTAGTGCATGACATAGACAGTGCTATTTCACAGGATATTGCTGAAGTAGGTGATCGTGTGCACTAGCACCCACTCCACACCTCCAACAAAAACACGACCAGCCCAACCTGAGACCTTCTCCGTAACTTAGGAAGAAAGACAATTTTATATTCTCTTGGTTCATTTTCTTTTTTAAAAGATTTCATTTATTTAATTATTTATATCTATTTATTTATTTAAGAGAGAGAGAGTGAGCGAGAGCGAGCACATGAGCAGAGGGAGGAACAGAGGGGAAGGCGGGAGAGGGGGGAGAATCTCAAGCTGACTCTGCACTGAGGCTGATTCAGGGCTCGATCCCACAACCCTGGGATCATGACCTGAGCGGAAACCAAGAGTCAGACACTTAATCGACTGAGCCACCCAGGCGCCCCTGTCTTGGTTCATTTTCAAAGAACCTGGCTCTAGTCTGAGCATCTGACATGAGGATTTCATTAATTATATTTTGAAAGGGATTCCCACTTGCCTTTTTTTCTTCATGGAAATGCATAAGCATAGATAAAACTTCTTAAAGGACTAATAGCAATTCTAAGAAAAATAAGTCAACCTCATTCTCTCTTCTCTGCACATTGCAAATGTCAATCCTATAAATAGCATGTAAGCAATAGTGTGAGCTTTTTGAACCTGTAATTGGATGAATAGATTTGAGGCCCAATGATGGAATTTATGTTATCAAGTTGCTACTGTATGTCTTCAGTGCAAAATTTCCAACAGATGTCCTCACTGGGAGCTGATGTGGGGGAGGCAGATACAGAATTGAGAATGAATCAAAAGAAAGTTAAAGTGGATTTTACCAATAACATAAGCTCAGTTGCTGTGCTCACAAGCATCCCAAGGCAAACCCATTCTTGTCCTCCCCAGAATCCCTGCCATTTCTGACCTACACACTGGCACACAAGACTAAATAGGGTCAAGAAAGACTTTTACTATAAACCTAAGGGATGCCTAATAAATCTCTAAAAAAATATTCTATTAGATGATCTAATTTATAGCTTGATTATATTTAGTTCAGAATCTTATTAGAGCCTCACACTCTTCTTTAAGTATTTTGTTTTACCACAATTAGATTGTTAGTTCTTTTTTTAAAAAAAAAGAAAAAGAAAAAGATTGGGCCTTATTTTCCTTTTGAACCCTACTGGAGTCCTTAATGCATAGTAGACACTCAATAAATGCTTACTTTGAATCAAGTTGAACATATGGTCCTTTAGGATTTAAAACGGCCATTTCATTTTTCCCTGGAGGTTAATTTCCATTTTCCTTAGCAAATGGAGCAGGAAAAAAAGAATATTACATATATGAAGAGTCAGCATGCTCACAGAACAACAGATAATAAAATGCCAGAGGGTTGGTTCCTTAGATATCATCTGCATTTACTCTGCAGAGGAAGAAACTAAGGAGTACAGGAGTGAGGCTACATGGTCAAGCCACACAACAAATTGTGACCTGACACCTTTCTCTGCTCTCATCATTCCAACAGATGCATAATTAGTAAAAAAGACAGAAAGACCTAGATCTTGCTCTAGAGTCATTCCCCAGGAGTCTGCTCAACTCTTTGAGGACTGGTGATTACAGTGTCTTCAAAGTGTCTGTTTTTAGCAGGCTTTCAGAAAGACTTGAATGCCTCCATTCATTTGTCTCTCTCTTCCTTTTTCCATGATACCAAGCCATTCTCTGAATTCTCCCATCACAACTGTGTTCCCTATTTCATATATGAAGAAGTGGAGTTCTCACTCCTTCTTCCTAACTAAACAAACCTAAAGATTATGACACATTCCCAGTACTAATATTCACTAGAATGGATTCTCAGGGGTAGTGAAAGGATAGGCAAACCTGGGCAATTGCTACTTTAAAAGTTTCTCCTACACTAGGGTGAAGGATCTATCTAGGATCAGATAACGGTCCTGGAAACCTCAACCCCACATCAACCAAATACTAAGAGTCAAGGGAAAAGATTTTCCACCAGTAAGGAAGTACACTTGAAGAGGAACAGGAAGAGGCTGGAAATGGCAAAGCTATTACAGAGAAACTTGGCAAACTCTGCCTACCCAGAAGGTTAGGTACTTCTAAAAATGTTCATTTTCCATCACAGATTCTTTGCAAGGAAAACATCTCTATTCATAGCAATTTGAGTAGTTCTGAGGAGATAAGAGTTCTTAATGGTAATTGGTCCTTTTTCATCACTCTGATGTGTCATGGGATTCTTATGCCATGTAACAACATTTTCTGTCCAGGCTTGACATGGTGGTCTGGGTGAGCGTTAATTGCATACTGCCCCTGGGCTTCAATTACTGGATCATGATGTTGACTCATCGGAGGAATTATAGGTCCTTCCAGAGCATTAAAAATTGTGGAAGTCCAAGCATGCATGTTTAGTACACATTGTCTGGGACTCCCAGTTAGCCATTCTACCATTAAGAGACCCCCATTTCCAAGTAAAGCAAAATGGAGTTTAGAGTTTGGGAGCAGATGAATGGTTTATGGCAGAATTACAGACACCAAATATAATGGAGGCTACAAAACCAGATTTGCAGAGATTTTAGCTACAAGAAAAAAAAAAGGAAAAGGGAGGAAAGAGATTTCTCTTTGGTCATAAAACTTAATTTGATCTCACAATGTTGGCATTTATCTCATTGTTATTAGTTCCTTCCTTCAAACTCAAGCAAAAACAAGAGTAGAGTTTTTACTTAGTATGTTCTAAAAAACAAATTTTACAGCCAGGTCTTAAAGTAGAATATGTCATAAATGAGGCAAATAATTGTCCTAAGTGACAATAATCATTTTAGCTCAAGATCATCAGGGTTGGAAACTCTGAATCCGTGATGAATTTCCAATATGGGAAAGCTATTCAGTAATCTGCATTCAGATCCACTGACCTGACTCACTGAATCTAAATCTTGTCTCAGTCACTGTTGGTATTTGATTCTGGAAAATCAGGGCCATAAGAAACTTCAAAACTAAACTGTTTTACCTCTCAGCTTTAGGGGAAGAATAAACACAGGCTATCCCAGATCAATGACGTATCTAAATATGTCCATGGGAAAACTATCAGAACTCCATCTGCAACAGTATCTGAAAGATCTCTTCTGAGAAAGTATTTCTGCTCACTTCCATAGCTCTAGATCAGCTCTGTTCCCAGACCCTTGTGTTGAGCCTACCCTCTAACTCAGCAGTCACCTGGGAAATTGTACCCAGACTATGAACTAGATTCATCTCTTTCTTTATACCTCATTCTTTCCCTCAAATGACTTTCCTGGAAATAAACTGCCCCTACTCATGCACTTTCATTATGCTCTTAATGATGCTCTATTTCTAGTCTGTTCTTCCCCATATCCAGTTCCAGATATCCCAAAACATCACTGCTCTCTTCCTCATCAGTCCTTCTGAGAACTATATTCCTTAATCTTTCCAGAGGCACTCTATCTGCTGTTTGCAAATTTAATACGTCAGAAGAATGTGATAGTTGTTTAAGAAATGAACAAAATAATGAATCAATCAATCAATTAATTAATACTAAGAGCACTGGGTTGAGATCAGGAGACCTGACTTAACCACACTTTGGCTATAGGATTTTGAACTACACTTAATTCTTTAAATCTCAGTGTTAGTCCATTTAGGCTACCATATCAAAATGCCACTGAACAGGTGTTTAAAACAACAGACACTTATTCCCCACATTTCTGGAGGCTGGGATGTCCTAGATCAAGGCACTGGCAGATTCTGTTCCTGGTTTGCAGATGGCTGCTTTCTCACTGTGTCCACACATGGGGAAGAATGGAAACTCTGGTTGTCATCGTTGCCCTCCTCCCCCTCCTTCTCCTTCTTCTTCTCCTAAGGGATTCAATTCTCCTCTGTGGGCTCCACCCTTATGACCTCATCTAAACCTAATTACCTCCCTAAGGCCCCACACCTCCTAATATCATCTCACTGAGGCATAGGGTTTCAAAATAAAAATTTTGAGGAGACACAAATATTCAGTCCATAAGACTCAGATTTTTTTCTTTTACCAATAAAATGAGGGTAAATACCTCCTTTACTTACCTCACACTTTATATGAATCTGACAATAAGTTTTTAAAAGTATAAAGTTCAACTGAAATATTTTGTTACTACAGAACCTTGACCTTTCACTCAATTAAGACTCACTGAGTGCTTTTTAAGATTTGAGAGAGAGAGAGAGAGAGAGAGAGAGAGAGAGAGAGAGAAAGAGAGATTGAGAGAGAAAGCTTGGGTGCATGCATGAGTATGGGGAAGGGGCAGAGGGACAGAATCTTCAAGGAGACTCTCCGCTGAGCAGGGAACCTGAAGCGGGCTCAATCCCATGACCCATGAGATCATGACCCCAGCCAAAATGAGAGTTAACCGACTGAGCCACCCAGGCACCTCACACCGAGTGCTTCTTGAGCAAAATTCTACAAAGCCAAAAATAAATCAGTAGTGGTCTTAGCCTTCGAAAGGGCTTAGTCCACAGAACAGACCAAGAGAAAGCAAAAAATTACACAACTCATTTTTTGTCTAGAGGTGTCGCAGTCCTAGAAAAGAGAAAATATTTCCAGACAGAGAGAACAAATTGACAAAGAGAACCTGGAACTATCTGATACACTCTTCCTTCTGTTCAGAATATTCCCTTGTCTTCCATCCTCCAACCCCTCAATACTTACACCTAGAAAATTTTGACTTATCTTTTCACACCCAGCCCAGACATCATCTCTGAGAGTTCTGTGTCACAGCAGCAGATGGTATAGGGTTGGGGGGAATGGTCAGCAAGAAGGCTAGAAAAGTGATTTCTGAATCCCAAATATGTCTGCCACCATAGGATGTGATATAACCAAGACACCGCCACCATGCAGATGGCAGAGAAGTAGAACACTCGTTCACTCATTAAAAAAAAAAAAGGTTCAAACACTTGCCAGGTGCTATACTAGACACAGGGAAACTTACATCTTTTTGGAAAATGTCAGACTACACAGAAGTTAACAAACTAAGAAATACATATTTGAAAAATATAGTGTCAGAATTATACCAAATGGGATATGAAATTTATTTATTTTTTTATCTGCAACATGTGCACATAGTGTTAAGGAAATTTCTATCTAGTTGGTATGCACTACCTAAAGAGTTATTCGAAGGAATTAGATCCTAATCTAACTGACCACAGAGGGTCAACAGACATTTATGAGCAACCTTTGATGCAGTGGACACAGTACTAGATACAGAGTTGCAGGGCTGGGGGAGGTGAAGGCAAAGACATACTCCCTACCATCTTGCAGTTTATAGTCTAGTGCAGCAAAGCCAGATTTTAAATTTCGAGGACTAGGAAAATCTTTAAAGATTAACTGAGAATTATCAATATCATTCTAACCTATAGAATACTTTCACATTAAAGTTTGAGAAAAGGTAATACCAAAATTTTTAAATGAGTAAGCCGGTCTATAAAACAATGTCTACACTGTTCTTATTTTTCTCACTTTGCTGTTAACCTCAATAATTTTGTCACCAACTGACCTTAGGTTCTAGACTCACGGAACACTGTTCTAAAAAATATAAGGTTTCTTGGATCCCTACCTTCTAAGGTACAGAATCAAGTCAGTCTGGAGGGACAAGAAAAAGGCAGAATTACTTCCTCCTATTATTAATAATGTAGTGATGCCAGAAAAAAATGATCTGAACATATCAAAATATATTTTAGACCACTTCCTTCCACTTCCCTTTCTACAACTCCATCCTACCTCTCATCAAACCTCTGGTGTTCTCCGACTGCCATAAGCCCCATCTCAAAAGTAATCCTTGTTCTCAAATGACTTACTGAACTCTCCCCAAATCAAAACTCCGTTCTCTGTGCAAGGGAACTCAATCGTTTCAAGAAAAGCAATAAGGTTGAAACAACCCTCCCAGATGTTTTGCATTTGCAAAAGAACTTTATTGCTTTTTTCTAATTATAAAAGTAATTCACGCTTATTGTGGAAAACATACAAAATATAAAACAGTATGAAGAAAAAAACAACAATTCTCAAAGCCCGTAGGATATTTGCATTTCTAAGAGAGAATGTTTGTTGACAGATATGTCCAGTCAGTGCAGATATATTGAGGGTCTGCAGTATTAGCAGGGGATTATGATGAGAACTTTGAAAAAAATCAAAGTAAGGCAGAACCAGATCTTATCCTTAAATAACTTAAGAGTATCGTATTCAAATTATTCCATTATTAATGAATTTAAAGGTCAGCAAATGCTCCGCACATTTCAAATGGAGAGTTTAACCCTAAACTTTGTTGAATTCTACTTTATTTATTTTTTACAAATGGGTGGTGGGTATTGAGGGCACTTGTTGTGATGACCACTGGGTGTTATACATAAATGAAGAATCTCTAAATTCTACTTCTGAAACTAATATTACACTATATATTAATTGGAACTTAAATAAAAACCTGAAACAAACAAACAAAAATACATCAACATGTTGATTTCAATAGCAATGAAAAAAATGCATTCTATTTTAAAGCTGAACAGAGATGAAGGATAGGCCTGAAGCTGAGCTCATTGCAGGAAATTTCAAATAGGAGTGCCAAATTCTCTATGCAGGATCTGCCCACCTTGGAAAGCATAAAGCAGGCAGAGAGAGAAGGGATTATTACAAATTATGTTCTCCTAGGACAAAAAGCTTATTTTCCTCTTATATTCACTCTCTCTCTTTCTAGAACTTTCAAAAGAAAGTGGAGTTATCTAATATGAATTCCCCTTATTTTTTACTTTTCGTTTATATACAGTAGATTTCACTCTGTCTTATATTTAATTCTGTGAGTTTTGACAAATTCATAGAGTTGTTTAAATACCAAAACAATCAGATACAGAAACGTTCATCAACACCTCCCCCAAATTCCCTTGTGCTACTTTATTCAGTCAAACCTCCTCCTCCCCAGCAATCTTGGGAAACCACTGATCTGTTCTTCACGCATTCTTTCAAAATGTTCTATGAATGGATCTGGCTTCTTTTACTTACCATGATGCATTTGAGATCCATCCATGTTATTAGATGTATATGTAGTTAAGCCTGTCACCCACAGATCCCCTCGGTCAACTCAGCAGAAGCCAAGATACAGGTAAGATTGTCCAGAACACATTACAGAGGAGCCTCTCATTTAATGACTTTACACAGGAGGCCTCCAAGGTTCTTGAGAATTTTACACGAAGAGAAATACCACCATCTTAAATCAAAAGGGAGAGAGAACAAAATGAAGCTGTTATATCCCTTTCTGGAATTCTTAAATGCAGGAAACAGGCTGATAAAACCACTCAGCTGCAGATATGTACCACCCTTCATATGAAAGGAAGATGATTCTAAGAGTGGGACCTTGCGCCCAGAGGCCAGAACCATAAGCCACAGAATATTAATCCTAGACCTTCAGACCTAATGAAGTTTTTGCCCAGCTGGATTTCAAAATTGCGTGGTAACTGATGACTCCCTTTTGCCTTTCATTTTCTACCTTTTTATAGAGAAAGTCTAAACTGCTATCCCTATGCCTGCCGCATCATTGTAATTTGAAAGCAAATAACTTGGTTTTTTAGTTTTTCAGGTTCACAGAGAGGAATTTTTCCCCCGTATGGATTATACTCAGAGTCTCGCCCTTTCCTGATTTAGATGAGATTCAGGACTTTAAGATGGTAAGATTTAGAAGAAAGTGAAGACTTTGAGTTGACACTACAATGATTTGAAACTTTCTGTGACCTTGGAAGGGAATGAATGTATTTGGCATATGGGATGGATGTGAATCTTTGGGGACCAGAGGGAAGATTGTAGTAAGCAGAATAACAGCCTTCCAAAGATGTCTATGTCCTAATTCTCAGAATCTGTGAATATGTTACTTTGCATGGCACAAAGGACTTCGCAGGTATGATTAAGTTAAAGATCTTGGGATGGGGAAGATAATCCAAATTAATCACAAGGGTCTTTATAAGAGAAAAAGGAAAGCAGAAGTCAGAGGAAAAGATGTGAACTTGGAAGTGGAAATCAGAGGACAGAGCAATGAGCCAGGGAATATGGCTAGCTTCTAAAAGCTAGACAGTAATACAAGGAACAGAATCCCCCCCCCAGATCCTCTAGAAAGAATGCAGCTCTGCAAATCATATGTAGAAAGGCTTTCCCAAATCTTCCGACTCCCAAATTATAAAGGCATCTGCTTATGTTTTCTTTTGGTAACATGTTTCCCCACCCCTGGCATTTATATAATGGTATCATTTGGAACTTAATGTATAATGTGAGAGAAACAAACTTATCTTTTTCAAACGGCTATCTAATTGTCCCAACATCTTGCATTAAAAGTACTGTGTATTATGTAAGACTGATAAATCACAGACCTGCATCCCTGAAACAAATAATATATGTTAATAATAATTAAAAAAATAAAGTTCTATCTCTCTAGGCGTTAAAAAAATTTTTTTAAATGTTTACATTTTCTCAATTGATTTGCAACGCTACATTATATATAAAAATTTCAAATGCATATTTTCTAATTCTAGAATTTTTGTTCTATCCACTTTTTATCTGCTCCTGGACTAAAACCATGTCATTTCAATTATACAGATTTTATAATATGCTTTAATATTTGATATAGCTAGCACTCTCTTAATCTGTCCAGCTGCCATACCAAAATACCACAGACTGGCTGGTTAATAAGCAGGGGCAGTTTACTTCTCACAGCTCTGGAGGCTGGATAGTCTAAGCTCGAGGCACTAATTCAGTTTCTGGAGTGTACCCACCTCCTCGTTTATGGATGGCAGTCTTCCTCACTGTCCTCACGAGGTAGAAGGGGTAAAGGAGTTCTCCCAGGTCTCCTCTTGTAAGGTACTAATCTCACTCATGAGTGCTCCATGCCCATGACCTAATCTCCTCCCACCCACCTCCTAATGCCATCGCATTGGGAATTAGGATTCCAACATATCAAATTGGGAGGATATATTGAGTCGATAGCACTCCCATATTGGTTTTCTTTAACAGAATTTCTATGGCTATTCTTGGATGTTTGCTATTCTAATTATATAAATAACTTATTTATACCCATAAAAATTGATGACCTTTTTAATAGGATTTTATTAACATCTTCCATTACCTTACAGATAATTGACAGTACTATGATGTTTATTCTTTACCCTGAGAACGTTTTCATTCATATTTCATTCTTCACTGTATACCAGTTCATACTGATTCAAAGTATTTATGAATGTTCAAATAATACCACTACCTACAAGAATACCTAACCCTGCAATGAAGAAAAAAAATTATCTTTCTCCTTTGGCATATCCTGGAAGGCTCACCAGGTTACAGAGAAATCATTTTTCTTTCATGTTCTTTCTTTGTCTTCAGGGGAGAAATGCTTTCATTTTTATATTACTGAGTTAGTGCCAGGATGTTTCTAATTTCAAAATGTAGATGCTGATCCCTCAGGAGTTCCAAATTGGTAAAGTGTCTTTACTAAATGGAAGACCTCATCAAGGCTCTGTTAATTCACATGTTTCCAAGTGTAACCAAAATGCTTTCTTTCTCAATAGTGGAAGGTTTTCCTGTTGGTCACTTTACCAATATCCTCCCAGTCCCTTCCTTTCTTGGTTTCTCTCCAAAGACACCAAAGTAGGATTTGTCAGACACTTAATTTGCACCATTGTCACATATAATAGTCATTCTTGAGATTCTGTGGTTGATGATTTGGCATCCAGTGTCATCACTCATGTTAACACAACAAGATGTTTACCCCATCACGGCCCCCTGGGTTTTCACAGGTGTATGAAAATCTTACTACAAACCCTCCCAACACAAACACCAACATTTGTACTTCACTTGCTGCCCAATAGGGGACGTCTATACCTAACAACTTCCCAATACCATGGTAATAAAGGTTGTGCCCATGCTTTCCCCTTGCTCCTTTTACCGCCTAACCAACCATGGTGCTTCCCTGTGTGACTGTAATGTGGTATGTTCCCTCCTCTTGGCAACTGAGTAATGAACTCTTTCTTCAAGGGCAGTTGGCTTTGTTTCTGTCATCTTACCATACCCGACTGAAACAAATATCGAGTACATTTTAAAACATTATCACCTCTGCTTTCCTTCTGCTCTGGGAGCTCTCCTTTCCATCCATCTCAAATACTGTCCATCACTGCTTTGCTTAGAGCTTTAATGGCAGTGAAACTATCTGTTCTCATGAAGTCATTAGCATAGACTTTTTTTTTTTTCTATTGCTGTTTATAGTTCTTCTCCATCACTGATACCCCTGGATTTCAGGTGCTGACACATTCCTCCAAGAGGCAAAAAGTATCCCTTCATAAACTCCCACGGAATTCCTATCCCTCATAAATGCAGGCTTATTTTAGTATCATCATAGAGTCCCCATCTTCTCTGGGTACATAGCTGCCTCCAAGAGGGATGAGCTAATAATTTCTGTTCTGCCTAATGCTTTATGACAAACCACTATTCCCTTCCCACATTCAAGCTTCGTTGTTTAGACTGGCCCCTCCAAGCCCATAGACTTTCTTTGTTCAATTGAGTTTTCCTCCGTGGAGTTTCATCCGACCATCCCACCCACCTGTAATCTAGCTTTCATGCCCATTACCCCCTCATATCCACCAAATGTTTTTCTTAATATTTAAGCCAAATTTTCAGTAAGGTTTAAGTTATCTTTCTTGAACTTTAAAAATAAGTGAACTAGACTAAATTTGGCCGGGGACTGGATTTGAGTCACTCTACATATCAGCATACCCTAGCCTCAGGTCCAATCCATCTAGAACCTACACCTCATAACCAATTGTTATGTACACTGCACTTAATATACTCATGTCATAACTTCTTTGAGTTATTATAACAGATTTATACCACACATGAATGATAATTTTATCTCTTATCTTACTAAAAATAGGAAAAGTGTCTGTCATCTCTACAAATTATTAGGCTAGAAAAGGGCTTAAGGCTAGAGCTCATTTTTCCATCTCTTTTTCCAGTTAAAAGTCGTGACTTTAGACTCAACTGGAAGTTGTGAGATGTGAACAGTTGGCTACAGAGAGGGTGTCAAAGAAAAGGATATTTTTTGTGTATTTTTTTTTAAATCATGACTTATGACACCAAAATGAAAAGCTCCTGGCAAGGAATAGAGTTCATCTCATGGGGCCCAAGAAGAATATGTTTTTAAGAAGTGCCAACATGATAGAGAGAGAGATTTCAACTGAAACCTGAGGGGAAAAAAGGGGAAATACCCAGCTTGCACCATAAAATGCTGCCCTGGAGGTTATTAGGTATGAAGTAGGGAAAAAAAGAAGAAAAAGAAAGAAAGAAACAATGTAAGAGATGCCAAGTAACTCATAAAAGGAAATAACAGGGAAGAGACTAAAAAGGTAAATCTGGCAACTTCAAAGTGTCTATAGCAATGAAAGATGTATGGGTAATAAACAAGATAAACCTGAGACATTTAACCCAAAGAAATCCTTACAAGTTCATGAATGTCACTGCAACTTGACAGAATTATTGGCAAATGATAGTTGAAGGAGAACATATCCTGCTTGAAGGAAAAAGAAAAAACTCATAGAGGGGGAAGGGGAAGCTCTGCATTTCAAGAATGTCTAAAGCTAGATGGAAGCCCTGGAAGCTGGGTCAGAATCACACTGTCAACCATTTGGATGAAGATGCAGGAAAGCCAAATAGACAGGGTACTGTAACAGTGCCAGCTAGAGTCAGGAGTCAGCCATGGCATGGTGGAAAGGTGGCCACCACTGGGGTTCAGGAGTTACAACTCTCACTAGCTCACAACTTCAGCTTTCAGGAGTTTTAACAGGTCACAAGGAGGTTTACCAATCAGGATGAAGAGAAGACAAAGAGAGGGATATAACCGTGCTATCAAAGTCTGCAAACTGTCACACACCTTGATCTTGCTAACACTTTGACTATATGTAAGTAATGTGTCAGGGACTCATCATAAAGAGGCAGAGGAGGGTGTTCGGAAGCTGAGATCATAAAGGCAGGTAATAGAAACTACACAGAGGAATGAGAAGAGTTTAAGGGGGAAGATAAAAGTACCTGCCTTGTTCCTCAACTTCGCCTGGAATTCGTCCTGGGTCCTATACAGAGGCAATCTAACCTGACCTTGG
The DNA here is from genome assembly GCF_023065955.2 of Ursus arctos. Classification (NCBI taxonomy): domain Eukaryota; kingdom Metazoa; phylum Chordata; class Mammalia; order Carnivora; family Ursidae; genus Ursus; species Ursus arctos. Next base: position 21,934,250 of record NW_026622841.1, read on the forward strand.
CCTTCTACTTGGGAATAAAATTACCAACAGCTCCCTGGGACCAAGACAAAAGGGAAGAAAAAGGTGCTGCTTTAAAATGATAGCTATTTCCACTTACTCCATATTTGTGTGAGTGTGTGAGGGAGGTGGAGAGAGTGAGCTATGGCTGTGAAGGACGACAGTTTTCAGAGAGAAGACACCATTAAGAGCCTGGTCCAGGCAAACTTTGTTTTCAGGTTCAGGTTAACCACTGAGCAAATGAGAGCTAGAGACCCAGAAAGTAAAATCTAGATTGTTCCACAAAATAATAGGAAAGTTCTTTTTTTGTTTCAAAAGTGAGATTTTTTGAGAAGCATTGAATTTAGGAAGTCATTTTTTCTCCTTCGTTATTATGGATATAGACTACACGGTCCTTCAGAATTATTGTTTGGGAAGTTCTTGGTGTGTGTGTGTGTGTGTGTGTGTGTGTGTGTTTCAAAGACTTCTCTCAGAGGACTAGGACATGAGACCATAAGATGGCAGAAAGAAGAAGCCATATACTGAACTCACACTGGGAGAAAAACTTACCCAAGGAGAACTGGACTGCAAAACCATAAGCCCACTAAAAGTGTCACTGTAGGTCTCCCAACTATGTGATTATATTAGATTCTAGAAAATCTTCTGAAGTAGATTGCTATATTCATAGACTAGTGGAAGGAACTGTTGGACAGAGGACCAAATCTTAAGGAAAAAAAAAAAAAAGGATTCTCTTGAAATGTATGAGATTAACACTGGAAAGACTAAAGGCTCACATTTTGAGGAGAAATGACACCAGAAATTGACCTATCCATGAGAAAGGACTGTAAGATTTAGAGAAAAAAAAAACACAAAGGATGCCCAGTCAAATTTGAATTTCAGATAAATAATTATTTTTTAGTATAAGTATATATTTGGAATATACTTATACTAAAACTGTCATTTATCTGAAATTCAAATTGAGTTTCTGCATTTTATCAGGCAAACTCAACATGAAGAAACTCTTTTCCTTTTCTTTTTGACTTTGAAAACAGTATTACATATCAACCCATCTTCAATTTCCTACCACCATGTTTAACTTATTCAAGGTGTGCCCACACTGTTGGCGAAGTGTAATACACACAAGAGATGTTTGTTGCTGTTGCTGAGAGTAAGTAAGGATTAATAGATGGGCAAGGAAGACTCTTGGGATGAGGCAGGGGAAGGGGAATAGAGATTGCTTCTTGCTTCTGCACTGAAGTCACTGACCCCTTGAAACTAGTAGTGACTGTGCTAGGAAGAGACCCACAGAAAAGCAGCAAGAACTCTAAGGCAGAGATCAAGCCACAACGGGGGATCAGGGGACATCAGATAAGCAAAAGAGAGCCTCAAAAGAGAGTAAATTCTAGCCCCCACTAGCGTGTGGCAGAATCTACCAGACTACAAACAACTCAGTCAAACTCATGTTTTAATAATTTAGCTCCTTCTTTAATTAGTCCATGAAAAGAAAACTGTCTTATCTGTTGCATATGTTGTTAAGAAGATCTTCTTTCTCTCTAATGGACATTTTTTTCTAGCTGAATAACATAGACTCGTGTTATCTAATACAACAGCTACTAAGAAATGCTGTAAGTGCAAAATATACATTGGATTTCTAAGTGTGATAAAAAGAATGTGAAATAATGTTAATTTTAGATTGTTGAAATGGTAACATTTGGTATACTGATTTAAATATATATTAAAATTAATGTCACTTTTCTCATTTTTTTTTACATGGCTACTACAAAGTTAAAATTATATTTGTGACTCACAAAATGTTTTTCTATTGGGCAACACTGTCAATACTGTCGTAGACCCTACCCTCAGTTGTCAGAGCTGGAAGTGACCTACATAATGATCCAGTTTTTCTGTAAGTTAGCTGGTGGAGAAAAGTGAAGCCTGGAGGGTAAATTGTCTGGCCACGGTCACCCAGATATTTAATGAAACAGGACTAGAACTCAAGTCATGACAGCCTAGTGTGTTCCAATTTCCACACTCTCTCTCTAGTGCTTAGTATCCTAACTTATCCAAATTACAATAAAATTCCAAAAAAAAAAAAAAATCTGCAGCTTGGAAGATCTTTAAAAGATCAAGGCAATTACCCTGTGTCACTGAGAAGGTTTTGTCTGATAAGAACTCCACTTTGTCCTGACAAAATGGAAGAAATATCAGTGATGGACAATTTTTATTTAAAAAATTGTGTTTTAAGATGCACATATAATTGTTATCATTTTACTGTGAATAAGACTGTTTTACAGCAAAATATAAAAATGTCACAGACAGCACTTGAACTATGTGCTAGGATCGCTTTTATATATGTGGCCTCATAGTAAAAGTAAATAGTGATGATCCCACACAAAGACATGCAAAATCGGGAACTCTGACAGCACGTGTCTTTACCGCATACCCCACCCCCTGTAATAATGACCATTTCAAACTGCAAAGCTCTCTTTCTCTATACTTTCTCCCACATACTTAATGACTATAAAAACAAAAAATTATCTGATTATCAGTCACTCATACTTATTGGCTGGTCGGTTAAAGCTCATTCATAGAATATTAATAGCAGCATACATGCCCTGAGATGTTTTCTAATTGTGGATTTCATGCAATGATCCAGGTAGAAACCAAACAATCTTGCCCTTAAGGCAGACTCTGAGTAGTGGGAAAACTGAAGACAACTGTAGAAATCATAAAAAAAAAAAAAAAGTAAGTCACTTTAAGTTACTTATTATCTGTACACTCACTTGGACCCTACTATAGCCTGAATGTGTTCCCTCATAACTCATATGTGGAAGCCTGACCCCCCAGGGGGAAGATATTAGGAGGTGGAGCCTTTGACAAGTGATTTGTCATGAGGGCTCTGGATTAGTGCCTTATAGATGAGGCCTAGGGGGCTCTCTTTCCTCCTTCCACCATGGAGGGTACAGTGAGAAGACAGCCATCTGCAACCAGGAAGAGGGTCTTCACCAGAACCTAGCCAGTCTGTCTCCTGATGTTGGACTTTTAGCCTCCAAAACTGTAAAAAATAAGTTTAAGTTGTTTGTAAGCTCCTGCCCTGCCCCAATGCAGTCTGTTGTATTTTATTATATCAGCCCAAATGTACTAAGCCAGACCTTCTCCTGAACACCCTGCCCTCTTTCTTCAATAGGTCCTCATTCATTCTGCATTAACATTTATTTTTGAGGACTTGCAACACACTGAGTACTGTTCTAGGTGCTGGGAATACTAAACCAAACAAGTCAGAAAGAGTCTATGTCCCTGGGAGCTAATCTTCTATGGTTGCACCTGACTTCCTTACTTCCTGAAACAACCGTCCTCTAAGCTTCTTTTTTTCCTTCTTTTGGCCTCATGCATATGATGCTCACTCCACAACTGGTTGACCCAACTCTGTCTTGCATTTATTCCTTCCTAATGAAGGGATTCTGACCAGCCTGGGTCATAGGCCCTTCTCTATCCCGTGAACTCTTAAGGGTCTTTGGGACTCAGTAATTATAGCAAAATAAGAGATTTCTTCCATGTTCCACATTAGAAGATTTCTAAAATCTAGGCCTAGCCCCCTCCTTCCGTTGGACAGAACAATTTTGCCCATTGTTACAAACGAAGTTTTCCAGCACAGGGCTCCCACTGCATCTTTCTTAATGCCTCCTCAACATCCCTCTCCTCCCTCCACTGCCTGAGGACCAGCACTTCTCTTATCTTCTCTGCTTTTATCTTAGCAAATCCCTGTCTGTCCTGCGAGCACCTTTATTTCATGTTTACTGGTATGGTTGGCATTATTTCGGTTGGTACTTAATGATCTCTTCACACCATAGTGCTTTCTTCCTTAGCTGACATCTAAGCACAGATCCATATGCCTTCTGTGCTGGGGAATAAGATTTCTGAGAAATACAAATATAATCAGAATGCACCCTCTTTGATAACAGAGGTATTATCCAATTACAAACTCATGGCTTTTAGGGATTTCATTTCAAATCAATACCTGCTCCTTAATTAAAATGATCTCATAAGCATTTTCTCATTTAAAAGAGTAACATGAAATATTAATTACTTTTATTAAAAGTAAACAACTGAAAGCTAATAAATTTACAAATTCAATTACCAAAAAACTATCAAGTGTCTTTTTGTTTAATTGCTACGGATAACCCTTTAGACATCATAATGGAATTAATAGAACATTATGGTAATCAATGGAAATTGACTAATTGATCAATCAGCAGAACATGGTTAGATTCCTTAACCTCCAGACACTATTATTTATGCCTAAGCTGTGCCAGAGCAAGCACCTAGCAAACAGATAGGAGAGGCACACAACCAGGATAGAGGGAGGACATTTGGACATTATCCAAAGTTCAGTGTGGGGTGATGTGGCTTTTGCATATATATGAAGCATGTCACCCTTGAAGGGTAAGCATTATGCTGCTCATTAATATATTATCAAGGTCTCTTCATAAGTGAAAGAAACACAGTCATCCTTCATGGATGAGCTATTGCATTTATTCCTGAGGATTTATTAAAAATTAACACTTCATCACTATACATTTTTGGTATCTGCCAGCACCTAAAAACATAGCATGATAGATACTGGCACAAAACTTTTTTTTAAAAATGCTCTGAATATGTAAAGATGTCCAAGATAAACATGACCCTCCCCCTCTCCCACTGATAAGATCCCTTTTTACTCCCTCCTCTGGGTTTCTTACTGCTCTCTGCTTACCACCAGAACATTTTTTTATATCACATATGGGACTCACAAGCTTCTAGAAAGCAGGATGTATTTTTGAGATAGGAAAGTATTAATGTCAACATCACAAATAGTCTATATTGTAAGTTTACAAAACAATGAGACTGCTCTGTCCTGATATGCAATCACTGGGCTGTGCAGTGGAGCCAATGCTGCAGAATAAGGCCAGAAAAACAGGACAAGGAGGTGCAGGTGGGTCCATAAGTCTGTCTAACCCACTGTCCATTTGGCGCAGGACCATGGCTGTAGCACTGGCCCTGAATCTGCCTAGTTTAGGATGACACGTGTTTCAAAGAGTAACAATGCTTCGCCCAGACAGTCTCCTCTTTCTTAATCGACAATAAGTGTTACATTCATTAATCACCTAAACATCCTAGAAACGATTTTCACCTTTATACCATAATTCTTAGTGAAGCAAAACCCACAATTCCTATAATACTGTATTAACAGCATTAGCTTCTATTATTGAACTGACATCAAGTGCCAATTACTTAATAGGTACTTTGCATACATCTATGATTCACACTCCTCCTTACTCACTTTATTTCACTAAGGCTGACTCTTCCTGTCTGTAGGGACTCCATACATCCATACTGTCTCTACCCAGACACACTAATGTTTTCAGAGTCCACACTTTCTTCTTCAGATCTTAGATTTAAAAATCTTCAGAGAATTCTTCCCAAATACACCAAATTAGTTTTACTAGCTATAATCTTGATTGCCCCTTCCACTCTCCCTTCCCAGCACTTATTATTGAAAAGAAATAATTATGTGCATAATTTTTTTAATATTGTCTCTTTCTGAGGATAAGCTTTATGAGGGCAGGGAAATATCTTATATGCCATCATATCACCACTGCCTGGTACTGTTCCCTAGATCTTAATTGCCCAGTCAATAACTATTTAAAGAACATGTTACACAAGATCCTTTTGATGTAGGTAAAGTAGAAGCTCTAATAACTATTCTTCACTTAACCAGCTACATCAGTGATGCTTTCAAGTCATAGAAAAATCTCAACTCGAAACAGTATAAATAATACAAAAACTACTTTTTCCCATACATGAAGCGATTCAAAGGAATGGTAAGCTGCAGGGTTGATGGACTCCACAGCACAGAGATATCATCAAGGACTCTTTCTTTAGAACATCACTCACACGCTCACGCTAGGTCAGTTTTGCCACTGGGCTGGCTCCAATCAAGATCACACAATGGCTGCCCCAGTTTCAGGTATCAGATCTAGACAGGACAGTTTAGGAGACAATTATCCATATAGAAAGGCAAAGATGAGCAGGAAGTATCAGAAGCTTCTTTATCAGTAGAAAGGAAATCACTGATAACCGAACCTTAAATTATTCAACTCTTATACCTAATGGTATCCCAGGGAGCAAGACAGCTTAAGTTCAGGCTGCCATAACAAAAACATCATAGATGGGTAGCCTAATAGAAATTTATTTCCTGCAGTTCTGGAGGCTGGACAGTCCAAATTAAGGTGCTGGCCCATTTAGTTCCTGGGCTGACTTCTTGGTTTGCAAGGTGAGGGCTCTCTCATTGGTTTGGAGAGAGATGCCCTCATAGTGTATGGCAGGGAGAAAGAGCTCTGGTCACATCCTCTAATAAGGACACCAATCCCACCAAGGACCATGGAGGGTGACTCCAAATCCATGATCTTACCCAAACCCAATTATCTCCCAAAGACCCCACTTCTAAGCACCATCACACTGAGGACAAGGCTTCAACATATGACTTTTGACAGGATGCGAACATTCAATCCATAGCACTATACAGAGCATGACACCAGACATTGCTAGAATTCCCAAATAAGACTAAATCCCATCTGTTACCTTCCATGTTAATAACATAAGACTTCAGGGAGCTCAAAAGTAGCATTTCATCAGGAAAGAATGAGATCCCCTTGGGTATAGGAGGGGAATGCAGGCTGCTTACAGGGCTATTTAACCTCAGGAGACTACCGCCAGGAAGGACACTGACACCTCCTGAGAAAACAGTGCCAGAAATGGGCTGACATTTGGAATGGACTTGCCAAAACCTCAACTGAATGGCTGCCGGACAGGGAGGTAGAGCGAGAGAAGAGGCAGGCGGTACGTAAAGTACTGAGCTTGTCAGAGGTCCGCTAAAGACCCAACACAATGCTTGCTCATTGACAAGGCTCTCAGACTTCCCTTCCCTCTCCTCATCGTGTTGGAGGAGGTGAATGCCGGTCAGCTGAGGAAGGCAGCTGTTGGATATATTGATTCTGTGAAGGACTGAAATGATTGGCTCTTTGACAGTTGCTTATATCCCCATTAAAACCAGGCAGAGCCAATAAGGTCAGTGGAAGTACACTATTTCATGGAGTCAAAAGTGACAGTTAGACTCTATTTAAAATAACTGTGAAAATGCTGGAGGTCAGAAGGACAGCACCTCAGTTGAGCTAGAGAGAGTATATTTATTTTCCAAATGTCAAGAAATTAACATTTTGAGGAGTTAATACGATCTGTGCATATGCCAATGTTGGGCAATAGACAATCATTTTTCTTCAGAGAACAAGTGATGTACTTGAAAATTGGGCACCCAGTGAGTGCTTACACTACAACATGGGCTATCGGAGACACAAAAAAAGAGTAGCATACCCCCAGCCCCAAGAGAAACAAGTCATTAAAAACAATTTTAAAAGAGCCACTTTAAAACAATGGAAGTCAGTGTTAAATCACAGAGGACTGGTCATTAGTACTATGTAATTCCAATATAAGCTGGTGTCACCAGGAAAGGCTTTGTGGAAGAGGTGGCATTTAAACAGGGACCATGGTTAGAAGCACCATGTGCTCTAGACACTTCTTGTCAGCAGTCTTCTTTCTCCTCAGCTAATGGAAGCCTTAGCAAACTCAGAGCTATTCTATTTCTGAAACAGGACATAAATTTTTCTTTCTTCTCTCCCAATCGGAATATCTTAAAATTCCCCAAACTACTGTTTTGATGGGGAAGGGGGAGTCAGGTAATGTTGCTTCAAGTAAATGGAAACCCCACGTGTAAACCTGTATATTCTAAGCCTTAGAAAGAATGAGACACTCAAGAGGGCAGAAGAAACACAGTGCTCTAGACCTCTTTCAGCTTGCAAAGACTCAGAAGACTTTGTTGCAAATTATTTGCTGTGTTTAATAAGCGTGCCACGTGCAAATGCGCTAAACACATAAATACAGCAAAGTCATAATCACTAGGTTCAATGTCAAGCACCATTTAAATCCAGTGATTAAATCAATTTGATGATAGTGAGCCTTTTTTATTAGAAACACTGTCTGAAGGAGAAAACAAAATTTAGGGGAAACTCTGCTTTTACTCTTCCCTCACAAGAAATGAAATCTATTAATAATGTCAATTCCATTAATGATTTAATACATTTCTTTGCAAGGGATCTACTGCAATCTAATCTTTTCTCTTTTAGATTAAAACCTTTTTTTTTTTAATTTGGAGTAATGGGTTTGTCTATGGATGGACTGAGATTCCTGTACAAAGTCTGGGTGATAAAAGGAAGGGTTTGTTCTACATCGCACAAGAGTTCCTGCCAGATACCTCGGTTGTGTTGATGATGTAACTTCAGAGGCTTGGGTGCTGCCCAGGAAATTTCTGATAGCATCCTATCAGAGTCTGGGCCAACATGAGGCCACCTTAACTTTTCCTCTTATATAACCAACCCCCTCAGCTTTAGCGAAACCAAGTTTCCTGCCAACTTGGAAGTGAGTTCCTGGGGAATCTCACAGAGCAACAGCTCTGATGTGACATCAGCTGTGCCCTCCAGGTGCATTAAGTAGACTATAGGTGCTGAGAAGAATTAAAAAAAGAACAGGATCAACGTGTTTGATTATGTTCTTATCACTCATGGGTTTTCAATGAATTTAGAGGGATAAGACATAACTAGATTACAAAGTGTATCATACAATGGCCTATATGGTTCCTTTCACTATCAGAACGCGAGTTATCAGCATTCAAATAAGAAAAAAATCAAAGTGAAGTGAAACCAAAAGCTGTGCTTCTGAACAAAATGAAAAGGCAACCTACTGAATGGGAGAAAATACACATCACATGTCTGATGGGGCTAATATGTAAAATATATAAAGAACTCATACATCAGAAAAAAAAACTGAACTAAAAATTGGGCAGATCTTCATAGACATTTTTCCAAAGAAGACATACAGATGGCCAATGGGTACATGGAAAAGGTGTTCAACATCACTAATCATCAGGGAAAAGCAAAATCAAAACCACAATGAGACGTCACCTTATACCTGTCATAACGGTGCTTATCAAAAAGATAAGAAATAACAAGTGCAAAGATGCAGAGAAAAGGGAACCCTTGTGCCCTGTTGGTAGGAATGTAAATTGGCACAGACACTATGGAAAACAGTATGGAGATTCCTTGAAAAATCAGAAATAGAACTACCATATGATCTAGCAATCCAATCCCACTTCTGGGCATCTATTTGAAGGAAACAAAACACCAATTCGAAAAGACATACACACCCCTATGTTCACTGCATCATTGTTCACAATAGCTAAGACACAGAAGCAACATCTATGTCCATCAATGGATGAATAAAGAAAATGTGTTTACACACACCCACACACACACACACAATGGAGTGTTATTCAACTTCAATAAAAAAGGACATCTTGCCATTTGCAACAACTTGGATGAGCCTTGAGGGCTTTGTGCTAAGTGAAATAAGTCAGAGAAAGACAAATAGTGTATGATCTCATTACATGTGGAATCAAAAATAAATAAAACACCCAAACTTACAAATTCAGAAAACAGATTGGTAGTTGCCAGAGACAAGGTTTAGGGGTGGGCAAAATGGGAGAAGGGGGTCAAAAGGTACAAACTTTCAGTTATAAGATAAATAAGTCATGGGGATGTCATGTAAAATATGGTGATTATAGTTAATAATGCTATATCGCATATTTGAAAATTACTAAGAGAGTACATCTTCAAAGTTCTAACTACGAAGAAAAAAACTATGTGTGATGATGCATATCAACTAGACTTACTACAGTGATCATTTTATAACCTATACAAATATTTAATCATTATTTTGCATACCTGAAATTAATGTATATCAATTATATCTTAACTAAAAACAAAAACAAGTATTTTAGATCCAGTGCCTTTTATCACTCTATACCACAACATTCATATACCCCCAGAGAGAACCAATAGGTAAATGCAATTTTTCTTAACAATGAGGCGGAGAGGCCATGGAAAACTCTTTGAAAGAGATAAACTTTAAATTTTAAGCAACGAGGAAGAGGAGTTAAAGAAGAGCATGAAGTACAGAATAGAAAAATAAAAGTCAAGAGATTTGGTGTTGGGTTTTTTCCTGTTGTATTTGGTACAAATTGTCTAAGCCAGTTCTGCATGGTCTGTATCGTGTCTTTGGCCCATTGCCCACTGTCCACAGGTCAGGGTTCATACCGTTTATTGAATGATGTGATTGAAAGTACTTATTAAGAACTTGGTAACTGCTAAGCTCTATGCCAGTCACTATAGGGTTGGCAAAACAGACAAAGTCTAATTCTATCTGAAGTTTCGAATACAGTGGATTTTATTCACTAAAAACACATTTTCAAACAGAATGTCTTACCTTGAAGTACTATCATTGTAATTGTCCTTTCTTTATATAGTAACTTTTATTGTGTTTTATTTTCTTATTATGAGAGCATGATGAACTGTTCTAATCCCTGCTCACTACTACAAACATGTAGAAATGCTGGATAAAGGTATTTTTGAATTTTCATTTAACAAAATTCACTCCTCTGGGATGTACAGTTCTAGGAGTTACGACATGGATATATTCACATAAATCCTATTACAGTAAGGATATAGAACTGTTTCATTACCCCCAAAATCTCACTCGTGCTATTATTCTTTTTTAGTCAAACACTTCCCCACCCCAAACCCTGGCATCCACTGACCCACTTTCTGTCCCTACAACTGTTCTTTCACGAATCCCATAAAAATAGAATAGACAACCTTTTGAGACTACCTTGCTTCACTTAACATAATGCCTTGGAAATTACCCATGTTGTTGTACTGAAAGTTCATTCCTTCTTATTGCACAGGAGTATTCCATTTTATACACGAGCCACAGATTCTTATCCCTTCACTCTCTGAAGGACAGTTAGGTTGCTTCCAGATTGGGATGATTATAAATAATGCTGGCTCAAAGCTTTAGAACTTAAACACAGATTTTCATTTCTCTAGGGTATATACTCAAGAGTAGGATTGAAGGATCATAGGTATGTATTTAATTTTATAAGAAATTACCAAATCATTTTCTGAAATAGCTGTACAACTTTGCATCTCCACCAGCAGCAATGTATGAAAGTTACAGTTGCTCCACATCCCTGCAATCACTTGATATTGTCTTTTATTTTTAAGCCATTCTCATAGGTTTATATTACAGTTTCGCACTGTGTTTTTAATGTGCTTTCTCTGATGACTGATGATGTAGAGCATGTCTTCTTGTGCATATTTGCCATCTGAGAAACTTCTCTGGGGAAATATCTGTTCAGAGCTTCTGCCCAGGTTTTTTTGTTTGTTTGTTTGTTTTGTTTTGTTTTTTTTTTGGTTGTCTGATTTTGCTGTTGTTGTTGAGAGAGAGTGCGTGTGTATAGGTGGGGTGGGAGGGGGCAGAGGGACAATGGAGAGAATCTTAAGATGACCCCAGGCTTAGCGCAGAACCTGATGCAGGGCTCCATCTCATGACCCTGAGATCATGACCTGAGCCGAAATCAAGAGTCGGACACTTAACTGACTGAGCCGCCCAGGTACCCCTAATTGTCTGATTTCTTATTGTCGAGTTTTGAGAGTTCCTTATATATTATGGGTAAAAACCCTTTGTCAGATGTGATTGAAAATACTTCTCCCACTCTGTAGTTTGTCTTCTCATTCTCTTAACAGTGTTTTTTGCAGAGCAATTTTTTTATTTTGATAAATCCAAATTATAATTTTTCTTTTATGGGCCATGTTTTTAAAGTTTTTTCTAAGAACTCTGCTTAGCTTAAGGTCACAGAGATTATCTCTGTAGTTTTCTTAGAGTTTTGTAGATCTGAATTCTATACTTTAGTATTTGATTCATTTCACGTTAATTTTTGTAAAGGTGTGAGATTAATGTTTACTTTTTGAAATAGATGTCCAACACCAACAGTTCCATCACTGTTTTCTGAAAGATGGCTTTTCTCTGTCGAATTTTGTATCTCTATCTAAAATCAATTGATTATGCATGCATAGGTTTATCTGTGTACTTTCAATCCTGTTCCATGGATTTGTTTCATTACTTTCACCACTGATGGCACTTTCTTGATTCCTGAGATAATAAATCTTAAAATCTGGGAATGTGTGTCTTCCAACCTCATTAGTTTTAAAACTTCTTTCGGCTATTCTAATCTATTCATCTATCCATATAAATTTTAGAAAAAGCTTTCCATGCTTTAAAAAAATCCCACTGGGCTATTGATTTGAATTATAATTATAGATCAAGTTGACAAAAACTGGCATCTTTACTATAGTGAGACTATAATTTCATAAAAACAGAACATGTCTCATTTTATTCATGCCATCTTTGTTTCTCATATCAGCATTTAGCTATTGTCAGTAGATAAGCACTGCACATATTTTGCCAAATTAATATAAATATTTTTTAGATTTTATTTATTTATTTGACAGACAGACAGCAAGAGGGGGAACACAAGCAGGGCGAGTGGGAGAGGAAGAAGCAGGCTCCCAGCGGAGGAGCCCGATACAGAGTTTGATCCCAGAACGCCAGGATCACGCCCTGCGCTGAAGGCAGACGCTTAACGACTGAGCCACCCCGGCGCCCCTAAATATTTCATTTTTTGAAGCTATTATAAATGGTACAGTTGTTTTAATTTGTTTCCAGTTACTTATTGCTAAAATACAGAAATACAATTGATTTTTTATGTATATTGATCTTGTAGCATAAAAAATTCCTAAAATCACTTATTCCATAGTATTTTGTGGATTCCATAGTATTTTTTATACAGGCAATCATGTCTGTAAATATAGTTTTACTTCTTTCATTTCAATCTGTATGCATTTTATTTCTTTTTGTTTTACTGCATTGACTAGGCCTTCAAATGTGATGTTTAATAAGTGCAGTGAGAGCAGACAGCTTTGCCCTGTTTCCACCCTTAAGAGGAAGCATTCAGTGTTTTGCCATTAAGAATGATACCAGCTGTAAATTTTTATAAATGTTCTTTTTTTGGATATTCTTAAGGAAAGTTGCCAGAAACAGAAATAAAAGGAAGACACAAGCAAGAATATTAGAGATGTATATAAAAAACAATATCTGGCATATACAAAGAATTCCTGCCATTCTAATGGAAAAGACCAACATGTTGAAAAAATTCACATGAACGAAATTCACTAACATTTGAAAATATGCCCAATCTTGCTACCTTCAAAGTTAAGGGAAATTTTATATTAAATTGTGATAACGTTGAAAGCACCTTCTCCATAATTAATTTTTTTTGTAAAAGAGAATGTATTAGGGAAGTTATCTCAAAATCCAGGCACTGTTTCGGTGTTCTGTAGTTTTAGAAAATAACATGGTTGAGATTTGTAACTTTAGTTGTATATGAACTACATAAATACATTGTATTCATGAAATATTATCTCTTATGCCAGTTATGCTCTATGACTTTTCAAAATTTTAAGCATGTTTCATAATTCAGAAAAAATTTCACGGCATAAATAAGAAGTGAAATAACAAAAAGAGAATCTTTCTTGCTCTTTACATTGGTTGAAAAGAAAAAAATCCCCATATAAGAAATCTGTCAACCATAATTGTGCAGAGCCAAGTTTTCCATGTTGCTTTGTCTCAATCTGATTATTTATCAGGTATGTTCTTTGTTTAGTGCTCTGAGTCATAAATATTCTGTAACCTTGGCTTTTCTTATCAGCAAATAGAAACAATTTACAACATAGAGCCTTTACCAAAAAGTATTTTTAGGTCTAAATGACTTACTTCAGAGTTCACTTTGAATTAAAACTGATTCCCTGCTTAGAGATGTATTTTTTCTTACTTAATGCTTGAACAGGAAGGGGGCTTATTCTACTTTGTTTTCTCATTAGTTACTGAAGTTATGTGAACTGCAGCGATATGCTGTAGTTCTATTCGTGAAGATTAACAACAAACCTTAAATCTGACATTACCAAGTACTGGCAAATATGTAGGGAAAGGAATACTTTTACACTGTGTAAAACTACTAATCCACGTGGAAACCAGTCCTTTAACTTTCTATCAGCCCACCTTTGTGATCCCAGACAATTTTAGGCAGGTAGAATAGAATAAGAGCAAAAGCACTAGATAAGCAGATCTGAATTCCCACTCTAACCCTGCTTCTTAGGAATTGCTTGAACACTGGCAAGAAAATAAATGTGGCTGAGCCTCAGGTTCTCCTGAGGCAGAAGCCCGCTGACTTCTACAAGCTCACAAGAGCCAGTTGTTAGTACTCGGAACTTTTGTGAGATGTTTGTTTAAATGCTGGTAGCCTGAAGTTTGCCACAGTGGAAATATTTAAATCAGAGAAATTAGCAAATGATGCAAGTCAGGGTTCTTTGGCTTTCTAGAGGGCGTGTTTATCAAACCATCTGGGGGTATCATAAGGAAAATAAAGAAAGGTGTTCCACACATTCTTAAAGTGTCATTAGCCTATCCAGAAAAGTCAAATTCAGATTTAGAAGATAAATAAAAATAATACAAGTCATTTTACATTACTTACTATTTGAATTATTTGTATCACTGACTCTGTATTAAATATAAACTACTTTCACAGACAGCTTCCTAAGTGCTTGTTACCATTCTCCATTTTTTCATGCTTTTTGAAAAGATATTTCTCCCAAGTATTTTATGCAGCAGACATTATATTACCCATGTTATGGCTAGGGGTTGAGATTCAAAGAACTTGGTCACAACCATATGTGACAGAACCAGGAATGAACCCAGGGCTATCCAACTCCAAAGCACTTGCTCTCATCACCAGGTCATTCTGTTTCTGTTACTGCGACAACTGAGATTTATTCTAAATATCCACCAAAGATTCAGGCAAGCAAATCTTTTTGTTGCAGCATGCTGAACACAATAATGCCAAAGTAAAGTTCAAATCTTTCACTTTCAAGCTGTTATTAGCAACAATAGGTTGTTGTGATATAAAATAAATGAGGTGGGAAAAAAAAAACCAAAGAAACTTCAGCTACCTCTCTTTCTTTCCCTGTTTCTTGAAGGGTAGACTAACTCTAGTTGTGGGAAATGACTTTGTAGCTTCAGACCTAGATTAATAATTAGTGCTTAACCTCCTACTGCATATCCACAAAGAAAGCTCCAATAATTTCGTTCACAGTTGCAAATGTAATCATCCTTTGCTCAACATACATGCGTACCACCCTTTTTCAGGATTACAGCTTTAGAAAAATGTGTCGCATTTTCCCAAACAAGGAACAAATATCAGCATCCAAGAGACACCACCACATTGGCTGCTGCCCTTGCCCAGTGTGCAGCCTTTTGAGGAGTTTTGGGAAGCCAGAGGTCAGACTGTTGACAGGAGATCTTGTGCAGTTCTCCTTTGCCCTCAGCCCAGAGACAGTTCACAGAAAATCATTGGGCATGACACAAGAAAGCACTCTAGCCAGCCACGCTAGCTATCTTACTCTCACATGAATCTGAGATTCAAACCTAAAAGCTGAAAACAGCCCCTGGTGTGTTGGCCAGAGAAACAGGGAAGGCTCCTTTGCAGCAGTTCAATGTCCAGGATTGATAGGCTTGATGTCCAGCTGGGGTGGTACCAATGGCAGCTGGAATTTTTTTCTCAGATCAGCTAGGATTGTTAACCTGTGTGGGTACATCTGCCCAAGGAACAGTGGCTCATTCTGTTTGGGGCACAGAAACTCTTTTATTTGTGCTTCTTCTGTTTCAACCAAAGCCTTAGTGGGAAGTTATACTCACTAGTGCTTCTGCATCTTTAAAATAGAGTATTTTTATATGTTAAGTTCTTTGGACAACGAAACTGCAGTTCAAACGGAAAAATTAAGTTCACATAGAAAGGTGGGGTGGATGGGGTAAGGTGTAGTTCTTACAATATTAAAAAATAAAATATAATTAAAAATCAGTTGTCTTCAGTATACTTGACTTTCCTAACCACTTCCAAAAATATCAAATTTAAAGCATCATACTTTAAAATAATTCACAATTTGCAGAACTGCTACAGGCTACCCAATCATCATAAGAGGAAGCATTACAGTGTTTTCTTCTAGGGGCCTCTGGCAGAGCAGCAGTTCTCAAAAATGCCACTTGGACAAAAAGTGTGGTTATTTTCCCTTTTATATTTAGGCTTATAGATTCCAGACTGTCTTGCTCTTTGGAAAAGAAGTACTTTTGCCTTATGAACGTAATCTTTTTATCACGTGCCATTACTTTTGTTTGTTTATTGTGGAATAAATCTCTTTGATCATAAATGGCACCAACGCACACCCAGGAGAAAATCATTTATCTGTTCTGCCCAAGTCTTAGCCCAGATCCTAACAGCACCCTGAGGCTGAGGATTGCTCAAAAGACAAAGTGCTTAGCCCATAGTGGGCTTTCAATAAGTAGTAAATGAATGATAAAATAAAGGAATTGCCAAGCTACTGTATAATGATTTAAATTCAGAAGAAGAGGAATTTTCTTCTAGACGTAAATCTATCTTCTCTAGACACATAACTAACATTGTTTCTCTTGGCAGAGAGGGAAGATATGCTCATTTTGTTTACTCTTAGCAAAATTCTATTTTCAACTATTAATATTCATCAGAACAATGCAACACATTTAATTGATAATAAATATGTGAGTGAATATAGTCCTCACAAAACCTTAAGGAAAACTACAAAAGACACCTAAGTTACAGGCCCCACTACCACAGGGATGCATGAAATGAGGCAAAACTTAAAGTCTATCATGTTTATTTTCTCATTCATTCATTATCACTTCAACAAACATCCACTGAGTCCCACTGTTTGCCAGGTAATAGGCTAGGTGCTTGTGATACATCAGTGAATAAAATAGTCAATGATACCTGCTAGGCTGGGGTTGGCATTTTAGCAAGGAAGAGTCAGATAATAAACGATAAACACAATAAATCATATAACATAATGGACAGTGATATGTGCTATGGAAAAAAAAGAAAAAGAATAATTTGAGCCAGATAGGAGGAATGGGGTAGTTGTCTGATATGCTCCACTGAAAGGTAACACTGAAGCAATGACTTAAAAGAAGATGTGGGGGGCACCTGGGTGGCTCAATCTGTTGAGTATCCAACTCTTGGTTTTGGCTCAGGTCATGATCTCAGGGTCTTGAGATCGAGCCTTGTGTCAGGCTCCGTGCTTAGTGAGGAGTCTCCTCTGCCTCTCCCTGCCCCTCCCCCAACTCACGCATGCTCTAATAAATAAATCTTAAAAAAAAGAAAAAAGGAAAGGAATATGTGAGAGATCCAGACATGTGCACATCTTTATAAGAATTATAGTTGGGAGACAAGGGATGACCAGGAGGTCTAGGGTTCCTTGTGATAATTAATATGAGATAATATGTGTATTGGACGGGGTTGTAGAGTTGAGTTTCTGTTGCTCCCTTTTTACTCTTGATGACGATGATGATGATAGTAAAAGGCTAAGGGAGGTAGAGACTGTGCTCTCAGCTCCTATGCACTGAATTAAATCTGGACTCCTGCCTGGAAAGGAGAAGCATACACATAACGTATGTGTGGTGTCCCGGCTCATATTGACCCTTCATCTTTTCTCTCCTTTCTGGGTCTTCATTATTATAGTACTCCCTACTAATCACCCCCAAGTCCTTATATTTGCTCAGAAATTCTACCAGAAGCTAGCAGCATCCCTGATAAAGAATCACTATCTTTCCTTTCGTAATGCCCTCCCCACTTACACACATATCCCTACCAAAGCATGCCTGCTAGCCATTTCATTACCTCAGGGTTCTGATAAATCAAATCAGTGGTTCTGTTAACTACCACTCTGAAGTTAATGTGTTAAACCTACTAGATAATAATGAAGATGAACAAAGGATTTCAGTGTTTTAAGGCATCATTACCATTAGGATTTCAGACATAGAGACAGAACTATTAGAGACCACCCAAGTGGCCAATTCTGTTCAGAGAGAGCCTTTAAAGAAGGTACATATCCTTATTAACATGGTTACCTCCTCCTGGCTGAAAGACGCCACAAAGACAAATCCCACAAAACAATATTCAGATGCATACTGAGAAGAGCTGGATCTTCTATGTCACTTTCCACTTTTGTTCCTTTTTAGCTATTTAACACTGATTAGAAGCTGTTGCTAATAGGGCTTGGTTTGAGGATCCTCTTTGTTATCTTGGCTCTAATGGAGTGCAAGATTTGCTCCCTTACCTGACAACACACTCTCTTACCAGTTTCCTTACCTCCTTCCCTTTCCCCATCTCTACCAGCTGGGTTGGGGATCTCTTCTCTGTGCTCACAACGCACCTGACGCATTTGCATTCCTATTTCTTTGCTTACCATTTTCCCTAACGTTATTGTAATTCTTGGTCTACTTGCTTCTTGCCCCAAGTAGACTCTGAGCAAAACAGAAACCAGGACTATGGATTGTCTATCTTCATATGGCAGACCCTCAACAATGCCTGGCATGCAAATACTTGCTAAATTAGTGAATTAATGGATGGACAGATGAGTGGGTGAATAACTTCAGCTCTCGCAGAAGATATATGGGGCTCTAACAGTGATGCCCCCTTTTGTGAATGTCCCTGAATTACTGGAGTTTTGAGTTACCATCCTATTGCTTTTTCCTCTTATCTTTTACTGTTGTGCAATCAATTCTTGCGATTGACCACCATGACTGTTTCCCCCAGTGCTTCTTACAGTTTTACTATCTTGTTTATTTCTATCCTTCTGTGAGATGGGAAACCCCAGATAATCAAGACCATGGTAAAGTTAGTAAAGCTACATGCAAGCGGGTAGGCTCTGAGGATTTTGAAAACACTTTATGAAAAAGGTATATGATGTTCAGGGCATGTAATTTTTATGTTATTCTTGTCACTGAGAAACCCTTTTGCTGCTCGTGTGGTACTCATTGTGTTTCTCATCGTTGAGGTCATGAGATAAGGGAAATAACACATTCACATCTGCATTGGTTACAGATTGAAATGCGATTGTCCTTTCCACAGGTGTCACCTCAAAAGTAGGAATGCTGTCTCAACTTCACTACATACTCTTAGGTGCCTCATACATTCCTTTCACATTCTTTCAGCTCAACAAAAACCCTTGTCTGCAAGTATTGTACAGCACTGGTACCTAATAGTCACACTTAGTCACAACTTAATAGTGAAAATTCCTTGATGTTCTAGATCTTATTTTCCTTTCTTTTTCTTATCCTTGTTTTTTATTTTCTTTGGCCATAATGCAAGACAAATGGTTAAAACACAATTTTTAAAGGAAAAAATCTAGTTCCACTCCCAGTCCCACCTCTTAACTAAGTAAAGAGACAATGGGAAAAAAAATCTCAAATTTGAGACTCAGCTTTCTCATTTACAAACATGGTGATAATTATAATACTTTATTCCCATGATTTAGATGAGAGCCAAGTGTCCTACTGTATTAAGAAAATGCTGTAAGCTTGAAGAGTTCTAAACATTTCACGTTAGAACTGAAGGAGAGAACAAAGAGACAGGGGAGTTACCTTAGTGCAAAGAAAGAGAGATTT
This sequence comes from Ursus arctos, assembly GCF_023065955.2. Taxonomy (NCBI): domain Eukaryota; kingdom Metazoa; phylum Chordata; class Mammalia; order Carnivora; family Ursidae; genus Ursus; species Ursus arctos. The sequence goes on from NW_026622841.1 coordinate 21,953,801, forward strand.
AGAAAGAGCCAATGTGTAGGGAATATGAGGAAGCAGAAGGCATGTTTCCTAAACCCAAGGAGCTCACAATCTATTTACAGAAACAAGATTTTTATATAAGAAACAATTAGTGAACAGTACCAGACAATATATATAATCAATTGAGAAATTGTGTTGTACAGAATATTAACTGCTTTAGGACTTTAGAGAAGGGAGACATATGTGAACTGAATAAATTTTAAAAAATATCTTAGTAATTCACTCTTTTTTTTTTTTAAATCTTACAGGAATCCTAAGCAATCTCTTATTTCAACTCCATTTCAGAGATGAAGAACCCTAGTTGATCTCATTTCCTTCAAGAAGAATCAAATCCTCAAGAATTAAATGATTTAATCAATATCCAACAGTTCAGCGTGCCTCTCATAATCCAGAACTCCTTTTGCCACATTTCACTTGGAGAAGAAAAAAAGGACAGGACATACAGTTAAGAAGATATTATGATAAGCCAATGCTTTGATCAGGAGGTAAGCGTAAGGGGGCCAAGACCAACAGGGAAGCTATAGCTGGAAACCTGATGGGCCAAACCTAAGAGCCATCCTTTCCTCTTTCTAGTTAAGAACAGCTTATGATTCTCACAGAGATGTCTGAGCCATAAAGTGTCACTTCAACCTTCTCTCCTAAGCAAGAGAAAGACAAGAGAAATTCTTGTAATTCTCTGGTATGGTGAAGCTATAGCTGGAAACCTGATGGGCCAAACCTAAGAGCCATCCTTTCCTCTTTCTAGTTAAGAACAGCTTATGATTCTCACAGAGATGTCTGAGCCATAAAGTGTCACTTCAACCTTCTCTCCTAAGCAAGAGAAAGACAAGAGAAATTCTTGTAATTCTCTGGTATGGTGAGGACACCAGCATATTTACCAGCCCTTCCTGGTGAATAGCATGGAATACCAGGCATATGAAATCTAGATATTATGTTAAATATATAGGTAGTAGGACTTTAGGTAAGTTCCAGAAGGCAATTGATTTCAACTCAGAAAATGATTTCTGAAGGCCAAGTACCTTGACGGTGTGTTAGAAGCTGAGAATACAAATATGGAAACTTGTCCCTTAGGGTCAGAGACAACAATCTAGCAGTGCTGATAAACAGGAAAATCAAGCAGCCAGTTTTAATATAATGTATTTAGTGCTGCAATAGAGAAAAGTACCAGCAGCAAAGAGAATCTCAGATCCAATTCGCCTTTTTAACTCAATCTAGGTTTTAGCCCCTAAGGCAAACCTAGTGAGGGATGAGATCCAGGAAACGCCTCATGGGAACATGGAAAAAAGTGATCTATAAAACTAAACTGTAAGGTGCACAGTAATGGAAAATGGACACGATATTATTTTTACTTTCTCCAGTACTCAGTATTGGGAATTTCCTGTACCATTTATCCCCCTTCCACGTTTAGATTCAACAGACAAATAAGACATAGGAGATATGCAGGTAAAGAGCAAAAGATCATCTCAATCGTCATCATCACATCATCATCACATCACATCATCATCATCACAATATGGCTTTGTGTTTGTAGCCAAAGTGGGCTTGTTACTGAAGGCCTACTCACTTCCCTGTGAAAAGAAATGCATCAAGGTGTGGAGGGAAACTGGGCGTGATCCTTCCGCCTTTTTCCCCTCCTGGACCGTATAAGCACAGTGCATGCTCAAAAAGTATTTGTTGAGTGAACAGAATGTATGTAAACATTTTGTCTATTGAGCTAAGAAGGATGGCCACGTTTTCAGTGAAAAGCTGCTAGGGTAGTGCATGCATTACTGTCATTCCTTACTATGAGGAATCAAAGGCAAGATGTTGCTCTTTAGGAGCTGCCGCTGATCAAAGAGAACACTGAAGTTTTGCTTACTAGTGGTCCATTCTTGAATGACCAAATGTCTTGCTCTTGCCTCTACTTGGCAGTGCCAGCACTTTTTGTCTCAGAGTCTTTTTCTCAGATGTCTTTGGTTCTGGAGCTTCAAAAATGGACTCCTGTCATCCTTTCCTCTTCTCCCTTCTTTCCTCCTTTTCCTCCCCTTTCTCCTTCCCTTTTCCTTCCATGTATCTCAAGACTGTTTTCTTTGCCTGCTCAATGTGCCAGACAAGAGCTGTCACTCCTATAACCATAGGTTTGACATGATCCTACGCATAGTCCTATATAACATGTAAGTTGAAAAGAAAGTATGATTCATTTTAATGCAGAACCAATGCCACCGCTTTATCCAATGAGATGTTCTTCTGCATAAAACCCCTCATGCCTCCGGAAAAGGTGATCTCTCTTCATCTCCATCTACCTAAGTACTCAAATGCATTATGCTCTACATGGGGCAAGACATTTTCCCTGACTTCGTCATGGCAATCACTTTGTGCTCTGAAGCATGAGATTCAATTACCCATATCATTGTCTTGGCCTGCATAGCTAGGACCATTATTAATGATCATAAAATTACCTACTTCTTTGATATAAATTCATTAACAGTTATACACTTCCAATCATACATCAACTAAGTACATTAAAAAATATTTTTTTCAAGCTTCTAGGAAATAAATGTCCCTTAAGATGTGCATTCAATTTAAAACAATTTTTTGAAAAAAAAAATCATGCAATTTAAGTGACTCTGAATAGCCTAGCAATTACCCAAATTAGGAAAACACTTCAGAGAAGAAGTAAGGTGACTTTAAATAAGTTTATTTTCTCTGTGTATTTGATCTATGTCTCTATTTGGAGTGATATGTGTGTATTATTTTAAAAATACTTTTCTGAACTAACAGTGGATCTTTCCAGTAACCAGTGGGAACAGTACCTCTGAGGCAGCGGTTACTGGACACAGAATTGAGCCAGCACAGCAAGAATCACTCACTGCATTTCACCTACTGGTGTCATAGTGAAACTGCAGGCTAATCTGAGCAGCCCTGCGAAGTCTTTCTTTAAGCCCCATAAAAGGAACCTTCCTACCAAAATCTTTTAAAGATCAATGTCCTTTTTCACCCGCTCTCCCTTGATATTCTGGAATTGCAAAAGACAGTTACAGAACATGCATTTTAAATGTTAGAAATCAAACTATTTGCATTTCATTTTTCAGTATATATCTGAAAACATGAAGGTTTCTTTTTTTTATATATGCAATACTTTTATTTTAGACATGCAAGAAAAGCAATTTCAGAATCTACTAATTTAAAGCAAGCATCTATCTACAAATAAAGTAAGATCTTGTTAAAGCTTGACACATGGCATCCAGAGCAAGCAGTCAGGAGACAATACATATTCAGCATTAAAACCAGAGGACTACAGTATCAACATAATGCAGAATAAAACTAAAGATTTGTTAATATCATGAAACACCTTGAAAGGGTAAAAATTTCTAATTGTGTGTTAAATATCCGTTACTGGCTAATGTTTGATGGAATCAAGACCCAAATAAGATCTAGTCATTGATTAATGATTTTTTAATTTCTCTTTATATTTCAAACCAACTTAAGAGTGGTATAATATATACACCATAATATGTACTCATGGTAAGTTAACAAGTCAATGATTTTGCTAACTTTACACTCTTTTAATCTATAGGTTTCCCCTCCAGCTCTGTTCCTTCATTGAAGAAACTGGTTCCTTTGTTCTACAGTTTCCCAGATTTTTAGCTTTATTGAATTCATTCTATACAGTTTTACATGTTTCTCTATTTTTTATTATTTGGTTTTTATAAATTTACTATTTATAATTTCTTATATTTTATAACTTTTTATAATTTGCTTTTATAAATTTTATTAAAATATTTTATTTTTAGGGGTGCCTGGGTAGTGCAGTCATTAAGCATCTCCCTTTGGCTCAGGGCGTGATCCTGGCATTCTTGGATCAAGCCCCACATCAGGCTTCTCCGCTAGGAGCCTGCTTCTTCCTCTCCCACTCCCCCTGCTTGTGTTCCCTCTCTCGCTGGCTGTCTCTCTCTGTCAAATAAATAAATAAAATCTTTATAGGAAATTTTATTTTAAAAAAATTATTATTTACTATAAATTGATAGTTGGAATAATTGATATGAACTACCTTTAGCCAGAATGTTCATAGACTGCATTGTGCGTTTCATTAGGATGCATCCTCTTGTAATGTCAGGATGTAATGTCATGTCAGTGGCTGTTAGTGAAGAATGCCTACCCCTATTAATTCATTAGGGGCTACAAAATGGTAATGCTCTTAATATATCATTTCTACTTTATTAGCAGAAAAACTGTCATAAATGAAGTATTCTTCTATTCTATTATTAAGTTACCCACTGGTACAGTTTACATAAGAAAGCCAGGATTAAATGCTTGATTTCTTTTTTATTTATCAGTCTTCAAAGTAATGAGCTGGTTTCCAAGCATCCTCCAATAAAGATTTCTAAAAATTATTTATGGATTTTAAAATACTTGAAATGTTTTAATCCTTTGAGGTCATCTTCACTATTGTTTCTTGAATTGCTCCATTTCTGGCCAGTGATATCCTCTTCATATTGGTTCCATAGTCCTTATGACCCAACATGGAATGAGATATTCCTTATGCAGACCTGAAACTGGCCCTAAAGAACCCCAACATTCTTAAACCTCAATTCCATGTACACATCTATGTACTATTTGACCTCTCCATCTGGCTAACCATGTTCCTGAGTGTCAAATTTATTCACTTCCCCCAGTACATTCTCTATGTTCTTATTTCTCGACTCTAATTAAAACAGGTGTTATCTTTAAAGTTGAAAGTTCTTCAGTCATATTTTATTAATTCATACAAAAAACACTGTAAACTATAGCAGTCAGAATTTGATCAGAGAAGCAGAAACTCTGAGGGACATAAAAATTCTATCATCTCTGAGCCTGGTTTGGGTTGAAGTCACTGTAGGCTAACCAGCTCAGTACTCAGGAAAGAAATGGGGAAAAACAAGCATAAACTAAAACTCAAAAGAACAAACTGGATTCCATGTGGACCAACTAGAATATGCATCCAAATTTCATAGCCTCCTACTTTGGTGATATATATACACTTCAGGAGAGCCTGATGTCCTTCACTATGCATCTGCACACGAACCTGGGCCAGAACACTGGGAGGCTGGAAAGGGCGTATGCTAGGAACTAGACAAGTTGCAGGCCTCGGTGATAACACTACACTAATAAGGTAAGCCAGCAGATCAGCAACAAAATACATGAGCCTCCATAGTTCTTGGTGTCTTACAATAACCTCCAGAGCACAAAAAATGGTTGCTGCCTTATTTCCACTTTCAAAATATTGAACAAATTTCTCCTGTGACCAACCTTAATCAAGTAGTGTACACGGAATGGAATCGTGGAAAAGGTAATTTCAGCTTAACTAATTTGAAAGAGTACATAGCCACGAGAATTCATCCTTATTACCTTGACATCCACATCCTCCTCTTTTAATCATACTTAAAACTTCCAAATAAACAAACTAGAAAAACCGTGCTTTACCTAACTTTTTGCAACTGTCTCTCATAAAACTGAAGACATGCTAATACTTTCCACCAAAGGGGATACAAGGCCCTTTATCCATCTTTGAGAATGTTCATTCCTTATCTGGCTATGACATAACCCCTTACTCACCTTTAATATAAAATTAAGTATTATTAATACATATTATGTTAGATGGTAAAAAAAAATGAGAAAGGAGGAAAAATAATTGAATTGGTTAATATAGAAGGTATGTTCACATCAAAACAAGATAGATCTACTCATCACCATTACAGTTCTCATTTCTATGAGTTGTCACACGGTCAACATGTTTTTAGAATTACCTTCCACTACTCATTCCACATTCCCTTCGCCCTCGGCAACTATCTCAGTTACCTTCAGTTCCTTGCTTGGTAAGGTAATCTAAACCCTCACTCCTGAATGGTTTGGGCCATTAGTAATCTTGCCTATGCAGGGTTGTAGTACTCTTTCATTGAGTTTCTTAAGAGGATATGATAAAATGGTACCTTATCATGGGCTTAGTATCAGTCTCTGCCATTGGCAGGTTAAGTACTCAGCATAGGAAGCAGCCAGATCAATTGTGATGAATGAAAGTGCATGTTGCTGAGTTCATGCATAACTTTCATCCTTCCAGCCAGGCCACTTTGTTCATGAACACATGAGGTAAACACAGAGGGAGCTAGGGCGACAGACTGACTGATATCCATAGAAGACATTATCTTTTCTATTCAATTATTAATATCCTCCTCGGTGAAGTTATTCCTTCATGAGCAATTACATGATACAAATATCTCACAAATTCTACTAATCTGTGAAGGTGTATCAACACAAATTTTATCCAGACTTCCTTGTCACCAATACCCAATTATGTTTCTTCCAAATTTCTGACCATCTGGCCAAACCATTTGGTATTTTATATGAATCAGTAAAGATCCATTACCTCTGGCTATGTCTCCTCCTGGGCAAAATCCAAGCACACCACTTGAAGTTATGCCCACTGAATGAATTTTATTTCACCACTGTCATTTTTTTTTTTTACATATGGAAATCCTGGTGAGACCATAAGTATATGTTGAGGGGGAGGAAGAAATACAGCATAAGTATGAGACATGGGCATTTGGGCCACTAGACTCATGAGTGTACCTGTGCCTTCAGAATCTGCTTAAACCCTATATTATAGATTCCTCTTCCATTTTATCATAAAATACTGCCATGTATATCCAGATTTATGCATGGAATTATAGGGAATACACATTTAATAATGGGCATTTTAGGTCTCATAGAAATTAGGTAGTCCATGGCCAAGTATTCAGTCTCTCCTGGGGCCAGAGGCAGTTTCTCAAAATGATAATCATTATCTTCAGAGATTAGCATAGTGATATTCCCAAATCCTGAGGATATGCAGTGTGATTGCTTAGGAGAGCCTTTCAAAAGGCATTCCTATCTGACACTTCAAGCACTATTGGGTCTACTGGATCATATAGCCCAGGAGGCAGGGCAGCTTACACTGCCTACTAGATCTATTACAGAGCTTTCTCTTCCTTGTCTGAACCCAATTTAAAACTGGTAGCTTTTCAGATTACTCAGTAAATGGCTGTAGTGTAATGTTCAAATGAGATACATGCTCCCCGCAAATTACAAAATGCAATAACTATGGATATTTCTTAGTAGTAGGAAGAGACAGATGTAAAAACTCACCCTTCACTTTGAAAAGGTTGACTCCTTCATATCAAAGGACTCTGAAAAATTTCATTGAGATATATAGTAGACAAAATAATGTTCTCCCAAAAATGTCCACATCCTAATGTCCCAAACCTGTGAGCATGTCACATGTCCAAAAGGACTTTGCAAATGTGATTAACTTCAGATAGGAAGATTATACTGAATTATCCAGACATACTCAATATAATCACAAGTGTTTAAGAGGGAGGCAGAGTGTTCAAGTCAGAGATGATGTTATAAAGGAAGCAAAGGTCAGAGAGAGAGAGAGAAGGAAAAAGAGAGAGAGAGAGAGGAAGGCAGAGAGCTTAAAAGATGCTATGCTACGGGCTCTGGGGATAAGCAAGGGGCCATAAGGCAATAAACGCAGGCAATCTCTTGAAGATAGAAAAGGCAAAGAAACAAATTCTGCCCTGGAGTCTTTAAAAGAAACACAACCCTAACAACACCTTGATTATAGGACTTCTGATTTATACAATAATAAGACAATAAATCTGTTTTGTTTTTAGCCCCCTAGGTTTGTGGTAATTTGTTGTAACAGCAACGGACAATGAATATTAGGTGACAATGAATTTGGGAGAAATTTATTTTCTACCAAGTGTCTAAATCAGGTAACTAAAGATTGTGTTACTTTCTGCTCATCAGATCCACTTACCATGATATAATCAGTGTAAGGGAAGAGTGTGATACCCCATGAACTGAAGAGGTGAGGAAAGTTCTTGTGAATTAGATTATAACATAGGGTAGGAGAGTGGATATAGCCTTGAGTTAAAATAATAAAGGTGTCTACTGCTGAACTCTCCAGATGAAAGAAAATTACTTCTGGAGGTCTTTACTAATAGGTACAGTGGAAAAACCATTTGTCAGATAAATAACTGCATACAAAATGACATGTCAGTTTGCCATAACAATGAAACCACATCTGGACCAACAGGTGGATTGGAGTTATCATCTAATTAAATGCATGATAATCTTCTGTCATTCTTCAAGATCCATCTGTTTTCTTCATAGGCCAAAAAGGTTAATTTAATGGAGTTATGTCGGGAATCACCATTCCTGCATATTTCAAGTTCTTCATAGTGACAATAATTCTGCAATTCCCTTAGCAATGTGCTGGTGGTGGTATCATTATCATCAAACTATTTTGGTAGAGAGAGGGAATTTTAATGGCCTCTGCTTGGCCTTTGCTACTAGTATTAATTTTCTATTGCTGCATAACACATTATTGCAAAATTATTAGCTTAAAATAACGTCTATTTATTAGCTCTCTGTTCTGTAGGCAAGAAGTCTGACTCAAGGTGACTGGCTTCTCTGCTCAGGCTGAAATCAAGGTGCCGACCAACTGCACTCTCACTTTGAGTTCAAGATCCTCTTCCAAGCTCATTCCTATTACTGGCAGGAATTCAGAGAATAGCTATCAAAGAACTCTTTAAAAGATATTCTCCTCACAAATGTTTTTATCACAGCCTTGGTGAAGAAATTGTCTTCTGGACCCTCTTGGGGAACATCGTTAGGGGACAGATGAACAGAGTTTATTTGAGAAATGTATTTAGCATATTTGACTTACTAAGCCTTTAGATATTTTCCTCTACACTATACCAAGGAAGTTCTGACATTTCTACTTCATTAGTTTTAGTTTGGCACTTCAAGCTCATTGGAGACTTTGGAGTACAAATTTCAAACAACCAAGCAGACTTTTAGAAAGACCCCCAGTTACTCAAGGTGACATACTGAATCCAGAATTACTGTTTAGTAAGCCATATCAGCAGATTCATCAAGCCCAACATTTTATTCCTTCCACTCTCCTCAACACATTTAGAACATATTCCTATATTTTCCCCCAGGTTACCATCAGTATAAATTGGCAAAACTTTGTAATTCTTCTATATCACACCTCTTCATAAGTCATACTTAGTGCCTTACCCTGTTAGTCATTGTCTGGATTTGGGTTTGGTTATAGGTCTAGAAGCAATGGAACACCTATGTAGTGGCCTTGAGGAAGAACAACAGTCCTCTGGAAGGCACATGGGGTGCATTTCATGTTCTTCAGGCAAGGGGATACTATCTTTCTGAGAAAGGAATAGAAAACAGAAAAGTTGCTTCTACTGGTAAAAGGTATAAAAAATAAATAAAAGTAAAATTCAAGAGTCCAACATCCCCAGATTCAATGGAATCTGCACATAGGAACACAGTTTTCAGGATACCACTACTTTCAAACTAATGCCCTAACTTTAACATAACAGACTCTGTGAGATTAGCAATTTAACCATGTGCCAAGTGTAGACTTTGGATATAATATTCAGAAATATAAGCCATGAGGCTATAGGAAAGAAGGGTTTCCTTCAGGGCAGACTTAGAGTGTCCTGATTTCTTCCCAGCCTTTGAGCTGGGAATTTAAAGCCCTGAGCTCATAATATTCTTTACCTAAGTTCTCCACCACACTTAAAAGCAACCAACTAACCCCATTATATCCCTTACTTTCACTTGTTATCCCATGCCATATTCTTAGTCAAAGTCTTGCTTCTATAGGCACCTATCATGCTGCCCAGCGCTCATAAGGTGAACTAGCAGGTCAGCTATAACATGTGCAAGCTGTCATAGTTCATGCACTGACCTTCAGAGTATTAAAAAATGGCTGTTGCTTCACATCTACCTTCCAAATATCATGTAAATTTCTCCCATTCCTAACCTGGAACATACAAAGAAGGAAATTTATGGGAACACAGTTCCCTCTTAGCCAACCTGATGAAGATACTACTTAATGCATGTTCCTGTGTCAGCCAATTCCAACCAGAGATTTACATCTTGAAGATGAAAAGCTGAATGCCCCATTGGCTCTTGAGGAGATGAGCTAAGGGAAATGTGGCTGACAGACATGAACGAAAAATAAAGACACATTCTAATAGGACATATTCTTTGAGAAAACAAAGAAGAAACACTAACACTTTCTCCCTCACCCAATTAACACAAAATAAGTCACCAAGAATATTCACTGATTCACTGAACCCAAAGAACTCTATGCCACATTCCAGGTTTTGGAAAGTCACTGTGTTCTGAAAATTCTCCTCTTGTAATATTTCTTCAACCCGTTTTTCTTGGATTCACACTCCTGCCATCATAGAACATCTTTTACTTTATTTATGGACAATTATATGTCCACCTGACTGGTTTTCTATCCTCAGTCTCCCATTGTGATCTATCCTACATATCCCAACAGATCTATTTTACTTTCATCTTGTCATTTTTCTGCCCAAAATCGATTAATAACCCACTATCCAATCCCTATTCCCCATCTACAGGAAAATGTCTTTACTTCATGTAGGATCCATTCCAACTTCTGTCCCATAACTACACTATATTTAAAAGTCATCATTTTGATAGGTGGTAAAGAGCCAGATCTAGCTAAGAGTAGCTAGGACTACATGAATGATATAATTTTGGCTCTGCAGGAAGAGTCTGACAAGTTCAATAAGTCAAACAGTGTGTAGGTCAGATTCTGCAGCTGTTGACATACCCCAAATGATCAAGTGGATTGCATAAGTTCAAGCAGGTCAGAGTTTGTGCCCATAAAGTTTGTTAATGCAAAAACAGTGAAAGAAGAAAAATAGCTCTAAGAAGGCAAAGACCAAAGTCCAGGAGCTCAGACTGTCAAAGATAATTGCACCGAAATACAGAAATCGAACCAAACTCTGAGAGCGGAGCTAAAGCTATTTTTCTCTTCCACATTTTGTACAACTTGATATGGGCTAGACAGCCCTGATCACACAATTACCATAGCCAGAAACAATTTAACGATATAAAGGTCCTTGTTTTGAATAAGCAAGGGGTATAACTAGGATAACCAAGGGTCTCAGTTTGCATGAGGGCACAGTTTGTGCCTGCTGTCCAAACAACATACCCAGTTAGCAAACCCTTTCACTCTCAAAAATGGCCCCATGAAAAAATAAATTACATGCTCATTTTATACTTAGATAGTATCACAGATCTTGCAAGACTGAACTAGTTTTGAATATTCTACTTTCAAAACTTTGACTTACATGAACTAGAGCTTCCTAATTATCTTTTTGGTGGTTAACATCTTTTGTGTCCAATTCATATTAGTGGCTTCCATTATATTCTATACTATTACTAATCTGAGTTCTAATCTAGGTTTTGTTGCCAGTTTTGTGACCTTATATGGATACTGTGTATCATTTTCTTCTCTTTAAATGCAAATAATAGGTACCTACAACATGGGTTTACCTTGAAAATTAAAGTGGGTTAATATATGTGAAGTATTCAGAGTACTGCCCTGAACATAATATATGCTATATAAATGTTTACTAACTTTATTAGTACCAGTATCATTGATGATCTTTTTACCTGAACTCACATAGCATCCTCATTTGGCACTTAAATTGTTAGTTAAATCTTTATTTGTGACTATTTTGTTTCCCAGTTAAACTCTAATCCTTAATGACTAGGACTATGTCTTATTTTTGTGTTCTGCCAGTACCTACCACAATCACTTGTAAATAATTAGAGCTCAGTAAATAAACGTAATTGACTTTAAGGTAATCTTTCAAAAATAATTTCCATGTTGAAGTAGAGCCCAAGAGCAAAATAAGAACTTTATTTCAGGTGTAGGGCTATACCACAAGGCTTCATCTTGAGAATAAATTCCTTAGAGTACAGAACACTGGATGTATGTGAAGGAGACTGTTGGGCCATGAACAAGCATCTAGGAAACCAAATGAAGCAGGTGGTTTGGTTTTGTTTTTTTAAGTAAATGTTGCAACCTAAGTGTCCACCAATACATAAATGAATAAGGAAAATGTGGTGCACATGTGTACGTACGTACACACACACACACACACACACACACACACACACACACACCACTCTGGAATATTATGCACCGATAAAAAAGAATGAGACCATGCTATTTGAGACAACATGGATAGGCCTACCGGATATTAAGCTAAGTGAAATAAGTCAGACTGAGAAAGACAAATACCTTATGATTCCACTCATAAGTGGAATCTAAAAACAAAAAATGATAAAACAAAAAGCAAGGTCAGACCTATAAATATAGAGAACAAACTGATGGCTGCAAGAGGGGAGAAGGTTAAGGGGGTGGGCAAAATGGCTGAAGGGGAGAGGGAGATACAGGCTTCTAGTTATGGAATGAATAAGTCATGGGAATAAAAGGCAGAGCATAAGGAATACAGTCAATGACATTGTAAAAGTAATGTAATGGAAAAGATGGTAGCTATACTTGTGATGAATATAATGTATAAACTTGTCAAATCACTAAATTGTACACCTACATGAAACTAGTGTAACACTGTGTGCCAACTATACTCTAAAATTTTTAAAGAATTAGCATAGGAAAAAATGTTTTATTGATTTTTATCTATTTCTCTTAATTGTGGTTAAAAATTAAATATTTTGCCAGCCTCAACATAGGTCCAAGTAATACAAATTTAGCTGTAACTTTATTAAATGTACAGAAATTGATACCACTCTCAGCACTGTGCTAAGACAGGCATGGGATGAGGTTTAAAAACACAAAAGACAATATCCCTGTCTTTGAGGGATTCAGAATATAAAGGAAATAATTTAAAACTAAAGCTTGTATACATCTAAACATGTATATTGAAACCATGAAAACACAGACAAAAAATACAATAGCATCAAAAACAATGAAATAGCTAAGAATAAATTTAGCCAAGGAAGTGAAAGATCCCTACTCTAAAAACTATAAGACACGATAAAATAAATCAAAGACAACATAATAAATGGAAAGTTATTTTAGGTTCATGTATTGGAAGAACTGATATTGTTAAAAATATCAGTAATACCAAAAGCCATTTATAGATTCAACACAATCCCTAAAAAAAGTCCAGTAGAATTTTTTACAGAAGTAGAAAAAACAATCCTAAAATTTATATGGAACTACAAAAGATCCCAAACAGCCAAAGGAATGCTGAGAAAGAAGAGACAGAAGGCATCACAATTCCCGATTTCAAGTTATACTATAAAGCTACAGTAATTAAAAGAGTATGGAACTGGCATAAAAACATATAGACCAAGAGAACAGAATCAGAAGCTCAGAAATAAACTCAAGCAGATACTGTCAACTAATATTTGACAAGCAAGCCAAGAATACTCAATGGGGAAAGATGGTCTCTTCAATAAATGGTGCTGGGAAACTGGATATTTACATGTAAAAGAATGAAACTGGATTCATATCTTACACCACTCACAAAAATTAATGTGAAATGGATTAAAACTTAAATGTAAGTCTTGGAACCATGAAACTCCCAGATGAAAATATAGGAATAAAGCTTTTTTTGACATGGGTCTTGGTAATAATTTTTTGGATAGGACACCTATAGCACAAGCAACTAAATCAAAAAGAAACAAATAGGACTACATCAAACTAAAAAGTTTCTGCATAGCAAAGAAACCATCGATGAAGTAAAAAGACAACATATGGAATGGGGAAATATATCTGCAAAACATCTGATAAGGGGTTAATATCCAAAATATATGAAGAACTAGCAAACTCAATAGCAAAAACAAACAAAAAACTAAAAAAAAAAAAAAACCCTCCAATACAAAAAATGGACCCAAAGAACGTATATAAAAGACCAACAGGTATATTAAAAAATTCTGAACATCACTTATCATTAGGAAAATGCAAATCAAAGCCACAATGAGACATCACCTCAAACCCATTAGAATGGCCATGATCAAAAAGACAAGAAATAACAAATGATGGCATGGATGTGGGGAAGGAGAACCCTTGTACTGTTAGTGGGATTGTGAATTAATGCACCCACTATGGAAACAGTCCAGAGATCTCTCATAAAATTAAAAATGGAACTGCCATATGATCCTATAATTCCACGTCCAGAGATATATCCAAAGGAAACAAAAACATTAAATTGAAAAGAAGCCTGCATCCCCATGTGCATAGCAGCATTATTTACAACAGCTGAGACTACTGGGTGAGAAGCAATCAAAGTGTTCATTGACGGATGAGTGGACAAAAAAGTTGTGGTATGTATAAATGTATTTTATATACGTACATACATACAGTATTTGTGTATATATATAATGGAATATATATTCCATTTTATGGAGTAAATCCATAAAAAATGAGGAAATTCTACAATTTGCAACAACATGGTTGATCCTGATGGATATGAAATAAGTCAGACAGAGAAAGACAAATACTGTATGACCTCACTTATATGTGAATCTTTAACGTTTAAAAAAAAATCCAAACCCATAGAAAAGGAGATTGGACTTGTGATTACCAGAGGTAGAGGGCTGGAGGAAGGGAAATTGGAGGACAATAGTCAAAAGGTACAAACTTACAAGGTAAATAAGTACTAGGAATATAAGATACAACGTGATGACTACTGCTAACACTACCGTATGATATATAGGAAAATTATTGAAAGAGTAAATCTTAAGAATTCCCATCACAGAGGTGCCTGCGTGGCTCATTTGGTTAAGAGTCTGCCTTCAGCTCAGGTCATGATCCCAGGGTCCTGGGATTGAGCCTCACATCTGGCTCCCTGCTCATTGGGGAGTCTGCTACCTCCTTTTCTCTCTGTCCCTCCCCTCTGCTCCTGCTCTCTCTCAAATAAATAAAATCTTTTTAAAAAGAATAGAATTCTAATCACAAAAAAATTATTACTTCTTTTTTATTGTATCTATATGAGAAATGGATGTCAGCTGAAACTACTTCTGGCAATCATTTCACACTATATGTAAATCAAACCTTATGCCATATTCCTTAAACCTCTACAGTGATTTATGTCAATTATTTCTCAAAAAGAAATACAAGTGGATGAATGTATACATGATCTTAGTTCTAGGGATATTACAGATAAATGAAAAGCCACTATTCTTATTTTCTGGGCTATCCAATTTATTACCAATTATATACGTATTTCTTATTTTTTTTTTTTACTCTTTTGAATCAGAATGCAAACTTACAAGAACCATCAGATATTCTTCTCCCTTTTCTTCTTCCAAAGAAGTGCAAACTGTAATCAATTAGTATTGGAGAGTAGTTTAAAAATCATTACATTGAGGGTGAAGCCAACATTCTTCACAGAGCTTTAAAGTTCTACTGTTAAAATCAACATTTCGAGTAACTCACTGTATTTAAAGAAAGCGGGGGAAAGGTGCTATTTCCTTAGTTCAAGAGAATCTGTTTTTATATTTGTTGAATAAGAAGGGAAGTTACCATCATTTTTAATGCAAACTCCAATTTGATTTCCTATAACACACATATGACAAGTAAGCATATTTCCTACAATAAATAGGAAAATAAGCACATTGTCTTAAAGTTAAAACCATTTACCACTGTAGTTAAAAAGGAATCTAGAGGACTTCTGTGAGAAGGAGGCTATCTAAACTCACATATGTCATTTTTCTTCCACATAAAACACTACTAAACTATAGTGAAGATATATGTAGTTAAGACACACACCCTAGAAAGCTAAATTCTAAACCAGTAACAGAAAATGCCAGTCAATAACCAACCTGATTTACTTTGTTCAGAAATGGTGGCATCACCTACCTCCAGAAGTTAGGATGAACTTACAGGGTGTTTACAAAGCAGTTACATCATCAGATCTCTTCACCAGTGAGGAATTATACCTCACAACATAACACAACACAGGATGTTTAATTTCTCAAGAAGATAAAAAGAGTCCAGACAGGGGGATGGGATGCTAGGCTCAGTGAGAAGTTAATGAAAATGGAGGAGGAGAAAGGCAGGAAGAATTATACAAATTTGTGTATGCCTATATTTCTAAAAATGCATGTAGAATGGAGATCAAGGTAGATTTTGAAGAAAATGTTAGGTATTTCAGAATGTTTCCTCCTAGGATTTTGAAACTGGTACACAAAATTAGCCACCCAACATCACTGTTAAAAGGTAGAAGTTAGAGGATAATTTTATAAACGCCTCAAGTTCAGATATTTGTAACATTAATGGTGGCAAAGGACTCAATTTCACTTCCCTCCTGCTTTCTCCAACATGTCTTCTCTGTGAAACAGACACCTACACTTGGATGCCAAAGGTGAAAAAGCTGAGATGAACGGGAACATGAAAGTTACAATGATGAAAGGAAAAAGTCATTTTAAAAAGTATAGATGAGATGGACAAAAGCAGAAATCTCCCTAATCAAATTTTAATGTTACAGTTTTCTTAACAGCTCATCTTTTGGTGCTTCTCTACAAAGAACCTAAATACACAGTTTGGAAGAAAATTTTCATACAATTCTTCGAATTATCTTTGGTTAGCCTTAAACTTTTTCAGTCTTCCCCCAAAACTCAAGAACCATGAGGAATAAAAGGAGGGGGATAGCAATTAGAGGTGGAAAATGTCTTCTGGGAGCCCATTTGAATGGGAGAGCCTGTTCTCAAGGAGTCATTTGGTGGCATGAGAAATAAAGAAACCTGCTGCTGTGAGACCCTTTAGCAGCTCAGATGCTGCCAGCCCCCCGTGTCAGCTTCTTCAAGGGCTGCCATGGTCAGAGCAGGTGAGAAATACTGTTCTCTTTATCTAATGGTGCTTTGAAATCATCCTCTTATGTGGATCCAGTAGGGCTCTACAGCCCTTATAGCTTTCTTATTAGTTCAGCTATATAACAACTCAAACACCACCACCACCAAAATATGTTCTCAGTAAGAAATCTGCTCAAGTTATATAAAAAGGTATTACTTTTTATTTTGCACTGTTTCAGACAAATTGAGTCACTGATGAGATACTGATAAGCGCAGAACTTTAACGTACAGTTGGAAATCCACATTCTACAAATTAGGGCTTATTTTTTCTGCATATTTATCATTGATTATTTGGAAAAAGATGGAGGAATCTTTTGCCCAGATTCCACCTTGTCTTTATATACTGAGGTACATTGCAAGTTCTTTGAGAGTAGTAACTATGCATTATACTTAATATCCAAACAGCTGGAAGGAAACTTAAAGGTCAATTATGCTGCTTACTCATATAATATATAATAACTATATAGCATTCCTGACACACAGCCATAGCTTCTGCTTTAAACTATTCATGTACAGGTAACTTATTACCACAAAAAGCCATTCAGTCAATGTTTGGACACCCCAACAGAATGGTCTTTCTGGACTTTTATAACAGAATGTCAAAGGCAGGTACTTCTAAGGAAAAGATGTCTAAATGTGACATTTAAAAATAATAATAACCACAGGAGTGACAACACCAAGATGGTGACATGGGTCTTTCCTCACTTTGCTCCCATTCACAAGATCAAATAATAATTATTCATGGATAGAACTCGCCTGAGAAAATGCTAGAGCTGGGAGTGGAGGTAAGCCACCCCCTGCACCACAGAGACCAATAGGGACTACATTAATGGGTAAAAGGAATGGCTTCACACTGACTGCACTGCCCCTCTGCTATGCTGAAGCAACACCACAGCAAGAGGTTTCCCTTGAGCCTACAGTTCCTCCAGTGGACTCAGGTGACATCCAGCCTCCCAGCATTATATGTTGCTTCATGGGAGCCCCAACTCCGGTTTTTCCCTATGGGGATCATAGGAGAATCTGTGGGACTCAACCACTGAGAGTCTGAGATAGAAAAAGGGGGAAGGGCTTCCAAGGACCAACACTAGGGTCTTGGTGAACCAAATTGCCTTCTGCAGAGACCTCATAGTCCCAACCAACAATTTGCTCATCTGTTGAGTCAGGTTGGTAGCACAATCAGACCTAAGAATTCAGGGGATGCAGGTCTGCCTAATTTGGGTCACCAAACGAGGAGTTCTGCCAGCCCTGGAGCCTGGTCTGCCCATGCCCAGGCAAAACCTACCACTGCAGATGGTAGCTCCCAACCCCTCCTGACCAGAAAGCCAATTCAGGAAAATTTGGGAGTTGCCTGAAGTGGAGTCATAGCCTAAGCTCCACCTTACAGAAATAACTAGCGAGAACACCTGAAATCTGCATAACCCAGCATCTCCTTAGCCTAAAGGCAGGGAAGGCAAAGCTGACTGCCCCATGATTAAAGCCAGTGGCCCTATTTAGTCAGGAAAGTTAGAGCACAGGTCAGCTTGAGTCAAAGAGCACTAAGAGCCTTGAAGCTGCCTCTCCTACTGTGCTTGGGCAGTGAAACTAATTTGTAGCCCCACTTATTGCTGAATACAGCCTTTAGCCCACCTAACCAGAAAACCTAACCAGACCTTGTGGGAAGCTGTGGAGCCCATCAAATAGCCCTGTTTACAGTGGCACTTGAACAGAGAGCACAGCCCATGGTTTTCCCTATCTGTGGAGAAAAACCAAAGGCCTCACCTCACAAGGATAGTCAGTGCACATACTTGCCTGATTTGAGCTCACAAACAATGAGTCATGTAGACCCTGGGTCCCCTTCTGCCACCACCTCAAGACGGGAAGCTAATTCAAGACACATCTACTGCTGAGTATAGTACCCAATCCCAACTGTCTAGTAAGCCTGACTACAGAATCCAAACAACTTTGACATCCATCCTACAGCCTCACTTGCACAGGGAACCAAGCTAGTAGTCCTATCCAGCTGGTCTCAGCCAGTGGCACACTACCCCCAACCTCAGAACTCAAGCAATTGCATTGCCCCAAAACCAACTCCAATATTGGGACCCACCTGCCCAAGGATGTTACCAGCAAACAAATCTAGAAATGGAATCTGAGCTGATTGGTAACAAAGTGTTTCTGCTAAAATGAACCTGCAGAGTCCGGAAGAAAAAAAAACACTTTCTTGAATGTGCATATACCAACATGAGGAACTGAGAACCAGAAAAAACAAAAACAAAAAACAAAACAAAACAAAAAGTAAATATAACACCACAAAGAAATAAAGCTCTAATAACTGATTCTTTAAAAATTGATCTATCAATTGTCAAAGAAATCAGAATAATGCTCTTACATAAGTTCATGAACTACAAGAACACATGGATAGGTGACTAAACAAAATTAGGAAAATACATAAACAAGAAGTTCAACAAACCAGAAACCATTAAAAAAAAGAAGAACCAAAAATCCTAGAGATGAAAAATAAAACTTAACTGAAGAATTCAATAGAGAGATTCAAAAGCAGACTCTGATGCAGAAGAAAGAATCAGTGACCTAGAAGACAAGACAATTGAAATTATCTGGAGGAGCAAAAAGAAAAAGTGAAAAAGAATGAAGAAAACCTATAAGAATTATGGGACACAGGAAAAGAAATAATATTCACATTATGGGTATTAC
Organism: Ursus arctos; assembly: GCF_023065955.2. Taxonomy (NCBI): domain Eukaryota; kingdom Metazoa; phylum Chordata; class Mammalia; order Carnivora; family Ursidae; genus Ursus; species Ursus arctos. The sequence continues at coordinate 21,973,247 of NW_026622841.1, forward strand.
AAAAGAGAAGGGAAAGGGACAGAAAGTATACTTAAAGCAAATGATGGCTGAAAACTTCTCAAACCAGGCAAAAGAAATAGACATCCAGGTCCAGGAAACCCAAAGGATCCTAAGGAGGTTAAACACAAATAGAGCTACCCCAAAACACATTTCAATTAAATTGTCAAATTCAAAAACAAAAAGAATTTTAAAAGCAGCAAGAGAAAAGAGAAAATCTAAATATAAGAGAACTCCCTTAAGATAATTGGCAGATTTCTCAACACAAACTTTTTAGCCCAGAAGAGATGACATACTCAAATACTGAAAGAAGAGAGAAAAAAAAAACTGCCTAGCAAGAATATTATACCAGGTGAAGCTGTCTGTCAGAAATGTAGATTAAAAACCCCATAAAAAACAAAAGCTGACAGAATTTATTACTATTAGATCTTACAAAAAAATGCTAAAGGGAGCCCTATGAATGAAAATAAAAGGACACTAATTAACATCATAAAAAACATTAGAAGGTAATGGGAAACTCCCTAATAATGGTAAATACATAGTCAAAGTTGGAACCTGTAATATGATAATGGTGGTGCATAATTCAATTACAACTAATTTAAAAGTTAAAAAACAAAGGTAGTAAAAATAACCATAACTACAACAATCTTTTTTACACAATATTAAAAAATAGGTAAATTGTAATATCAATCACTCAAGATGTGAGGGGGAGGAGAGGCAAAAGTGTAAAGATTAGGAACTGTATAGAAGTCAGGTTATTAGTTTCAAGTAAGTTGTCTTAATTTTTGAAACACTTTATGTAAACTTCATGGTAACCACACATACACACACACACACAAAGAAATTACACAAAAGTAATTACACAAAAGAGCATGATAAACAAATTAAAACACACTGATACTACATCAAAACACACACACACAAACACAGTGGGATAAGAAAAAGGGAATAATGGTTCTACAAAACAAACAGAAAACAAACAAAATGGAAATACTAAGTCCTTAATTACCAAAATTGCTTTAAATGTAAATGGATTAAATTCTCCAATCAAAAGACACAAAAGTCTGAACAGATTTAAAAAGAAAACATGATCCAAAGATATGCTACCTACAAAAAAGACTCGCTTTAGCCTTAAAGAAAACATCAAAATGACAGGATGGAAAGAGATATTTCAAGCAAAGAGTAACCCTTCACACACACACACATACACACACACACACACACAGATACTATACTTATATCAGGCAAAATAGACTTTAAAAATAGTAAAAAGAGACAAAGAAGGTCATTATATAACAATAAAGGGGTCAATACACCAAAAAGATATAACAATTATAAATATTTATGCACCCAACATTGGAACAGCTAAATACATAAAACAAAAACTAAGGCTAAAAGGAGAAATAAACAGCAATACAATAATCGTTGGGGACTTTAATACCTGCCACTCAACAATGACAGGTCATCCAGACAGAGAATCAATAAGGAAACGGGATTTGAACAGCACTATAGACCAAATGAACCTAACAGATATATATAGAACATTCTATCCAACAACAGCAGAGAAAATTTTTCTCAAGTGCACACTGAACATTTTCTAGGATAGACCATATATCATCCCACAAAACAAATCTTAGCAAATTCAAGAAACCTGAAATCATACCAAGTATCTTCTTAACCACAATGGTATGAAACAAACAGTAACAAGAGGAAAACTGCAACATTCATAAATACATGGAAATTAAACAACATTCTCCTGTCACAACCAATGGATCAAAGAATCATTTACATGGGAAATTAGAAAGTCTCTTGAGACAAACAAAAATGGAAGTGCAACATACCAAAATGTATGGGATGCAGCAAAATCAGCTCTGAGAGGGAAGTTCATAACAATAAATGCCTACATTGAGAAGAAAGATAGATCCTACATAAACAACTTACCTTTATGCTATAAGGAACTAGAAAAAGAACAAACTAAACCCAAAGTTTAGCAGAAAAAAGTAAATAGCTAAAGATTAGAGCAGAAACAAATGAAATAGAAAACAGGAAAAAATTTACCAAACTAAAACTTAGTTCTTTACAAAGATAGAGAAAATTGACAAACCATTAGCTAGAGAAAACAAGAAAAAAAGAAAGAGAAGCTAAATCAACAAAATTATAACTAAAAAAGAGACGTTACAACTAATACCACAGCAATATAAGGAATCCTAAAACTGGACAACTTAAATGAAATGGAAAAATTCTTAGAAATGTACAACTACCAAGACTGGATGAAAGAGAGAATCTGTATAGATCATTTACTAGCAAGAAGATTAAACTAGTAATCAAAAATCCCCCAACAAAGAAAAGCCCAGACCAGATGGATTCACTGGTGAATTTTACCAAACACTTAAATTAACATCAATCCTTCTCAAACTTTTCCAAAAAATCAAATAGGAGGGAACATACCTAAAATCCTTTTATGAAGCCAGTATCACCCAATACCAAAACCAGAAAAAGACACTACCAGAAACTCAAGACCAATATCCCTGATGAATATACATTAAAAACACTCAATAAAATTCAGCAGCACATTCAAAGGATTGTTCACCATGATCAAGTGGGATTTATACCTGGAATGCAAGAATCTCTCAAAATATGTAAATCAATTAATGAAATACATTACACTTCTAGAATGAGAGAAAAATTGTATGATTATCTCAGTAGACCCGGAAAAGGCGTTTCACAAATTCATCATCTGTTCACGATGAAAATTCCTAACAAATGAGGTATAGAAGGAATGTACCTCAACATATTGGCCAAATATGATAAGCCCAAGCTAACATCATACTCAACATTGAAAGATTGAAAGCTTTTTCTCTAAAATCAGGAATAAGACATGGTTGACCTTCTCATTACTCCTATTCAACACAATACTGGAAGTCCTTGTCAGAACAATCAGAGAAGAAATAAAAGGAATCAGAATCAAAAAGGAGGAAATAAAATTCTATTTGTGGATGACATGATGATACAGAAAATCCTAAAGATTCCACCAAAATCTTGTGAGATCTAATCAAATTCATTAAAGTTATAAAATTGTAGATTACAAAATTAACATACAAAGATGAGTAATGTTTCTTTATACCAAATGATCTCATAATCGCATCAAAACAAAAAACTTGGAAATTTTTAAAAACTTAGGATTAAACTTAATCAAGGAGATGAAAGAGCTCTACTCCGAAACAGTACAAGGCACTGATAAAAAAAAAAAAAAAAGAAAAGAAAAAAGAAAAGAAAGAAAAAGAAAAAATGACAATGACACAAATAAATAGAAAGGTATCTTGTGTTCATGAGTTAGAAGAGTATTCTTAAAATATCAATACTACCAAAAGCCATCTACAGATCCAAATTCAATCCCTTTCAAAATTCTAATGGCATCTTTCTACGGAAGTAGAAAAAGGAATCTTTGTGTATACTATTGGTAGAGTTGTAAATTAGTATAACCACCAAGGAAAATATTATGGACGAGCCTCAAAAAGTTAAAAATAGAATTATCATATGATCCAGCAATTCCACTTCTACAAATACATCCAAAGAAAATAAAAATACTAATTTTAGAAGATACCTGCACCCCCATGTTCAAAGCAGTGTTATTTACAGTATCTAAGATATACGAACCACTTAATTAAATGTCCAATGATGGATGAATGGATAAAGAAGCTATCGTATGAACAATGGACTCTTGAACAACAGAGAGATTAGCGGTGCCAACCCTCCACATAGTTGAAAATCTGTGTATAACTTTACTCCCTCCAAACTACTAATAGCCTACTGTTGATAAGAAACCTTACCAAGAACACAATTAACATATTTTGTATGTTTTATGTATTCTATACTGTATTCTTACAATAAAGCTAAAGAAAATATTAAGAAAATCATAAGAGAAAATACATTTACAGTACATTACTATAGAAAATCCACATATCAGTGGATCTGCATAGTTCAAATCTGTGTTGTTCAAGTGTCAACTACACACACACACACACACACACACACACACACACACACAAGAATATTATTCAGCCATATAAAATGAGGAAATCCTGCCATTTGCAATAACATGAATGGACCTTGAGGGCATTATGCTAAGTAAAGCAGGTGAAAGAAAGCAAATACTGTATGATCTCACGTACATGTGGAATCTAAAAGAGAAACAAAAAATGAAAACAAAAGTCATAGAAAAAGAGATCATATTAGTGATTACCAGAGGGGGAAGGTGGTGGAAGGAGGAACTGGAGAAAGGTGGTAGAAAGCTACAAACTTCTAGTTACAAGATAATTAAGTATGGGGGATTTAACATATAGCATGGTGACTATAGTTAACACTGCTGTACGATATCAAGTTTTTTTAGAGAATAAACCTTAAGAATTCTCACTGCAAAGACATTTTTTTCTTTTTCTCTTTTCATTGTATCTATATGAGATAATGGATGCTAACTAAATTTATTATGGCAATGATTTTACAATATATTCAGTCAAACCATTATGCTGTATGCCTTAAACTTACACAATGAGTATGTCAATTATATCTCAACAAAACTGGGGAGAAAATCACCAAACAAAAATATCCTTGCATTGGTAAGGATAGGCTGAATTATTCTGTAGTAATAATCAGTCCCCAATCTCGGTAGCTCAACATAGCAAAAGTTTATTTTGTTTACATGATTCGTAGGGAGGGAGGGTGCCATTCATTTTAGTCCCTTGAGAATACAGGCTGACACAGTCTCGACACATGCTATCAGTATCAACACGGAAGACCAAACTGTGCACTGGCTATTGAAGCATTTGCCCAAAAATGACATAATCACTATTGTTCCCATGATCACTACTGGCCACATGTTATTGGTCAAAGCAAGTTATAGGACTCTGCTTAAGTTCAAAGGAGGCAGGGAAGTGCAGAGAACTCAAAATGTCTGCAAAGCAAAACTATCACCTTTCTGGGTATAAAAGTAAAATAAACTATCAATAACAATCAATAGGACAAATTAGGTAAAAATACTCAAAATATGTGTCACAAAAATTTGCTATTTTTATGTATGGTAAACTTTTATAACTCAGTTTTAATAAAGAGAAATTTACCTCCAATAGATGAATGAATAAAGATAATGAAAAGATAATACTCAAAAACAAACACACTTTTTTTTTTTTTTAGCAAACATAGTCAAATGTTCAATCTCACTGGCAGCGTAAGACTAATACCTCTAAAACTAAAATCTCATACTTATTGAGCAATTGCATCAGGCATTGAGCTTGCAATTAATATATTATCTGAATGTTTCCCCAACTTGCTACAAGATGATACTACTTATTAATCCTTCTTTTGAGATGAGGGTTAGAAATATTAAATAAACTTCCTAAGGTCACACAGCATAAAATCATGGTGTTTGGTTTCAAATCCAGGTGTGTCTGAGCTTAAGATACATACTAACCTCTAAGTCATATTATTACTTAAGTATGAATGAAAATATTATGATTCTCACCCATAATTTTTTTAAAAACAACACCAACATTTATATAAGAAATGAAATCTGGCGGATGTAAAAATTCTTAAAATCTTTCTATAGGATACTTAATTTGTGTGTATCAAGAAAAATCAATATGCATATTCTTTGACTCACTGATCTACTTGAACTAATTTTTGTCAAAGTGGGGAGCAAAGACATCGTTTGAGGGCCAATTCTGTAAGCAGAAGCAACAGACTTCCTGTCTTCATGGCACTTAAAATCTTGTAGCCACTCTCCTCATTTGGAAAGAGGCTCCGACATGGAAAACATCCAGTAAACTACATCTGTTGCTACCCAGTGAATTCACAGCACTAAAAATCCAATAAACTCGTTTACTTGTGAGATCTATTTCCACTTTTCTGGTAAGTAGACCATATAAATGTTTTGCATTGCCTTAATTCTACCAACATCAACTATGTAAAGTACTGGGGCTACAAATGGATAAACCATAGCTCCTCTTTTCAAAGTGTGTAGCCCAGTGAAGATAATTTCCACGCAGGGTGGTAAAATGCTCTAAAATATGAAAGCTGGAGTACGAAGAGATAAAGAAGACATCTTCCCCATCCTCAAGCAGTTAAGGCAGACTTCCCAGAGGAAGAGATGAATGATCAATGGGAGAGAATTTAACTGAAATAAGGATAACTTCAAATTACCCAGGTAAGAAAGGATAATTGTAATTTAGGGCAAGGAAGCAGTATCAACAAAACCAAGAGGCATGAAATGGCATCATAGGGGCTTACTGTGCCCAATGTTTTTGGTCTTATCTGTGGGACTGACGCTGAAACTCTTGGTGCTAAACTGTGGAAGAGACAGAAAAGAGGAAACCTTAAACCTTGTTATCACTAGCCTTTTAGTAAGACTGTCATCCAGTAGAAGATAAGATTGTGCCTCATGACTATTTTTGTCTTTGATTTTTGCCACTTGTCTTAAATTCAGTATTATGCATATTGATCTGGAATTTGCACTTGCTACATATTTAAAGAAAGGGAAGGCTGAAAATGTGAGGTAATAAATCAAAAGCTACCAGAACCTCTTGTGGGCACTTAATGGGCAAAAACAGGAGGTCCCTTTTAAATGTGAATGCGGTTTACTAATATGATGAATGGGCTGTTAAGTTCCCTTCCTCTGAGCTTTCTTTGTATTATTACTGTTAAATGATAGTTTCAAATGAACCTCATTACTTCCCACTGAGACTCATTCCAGTGGCACTAAGGTGAAAGGCTGCCCAGCCTGTGAGAACTTTGCTGGCTTTTCTCTAATATGGGGTGTCCCATGAAAGGACTGTCATATGCATCAAGAGCATACCATTTGTGAGAAAGACAGCATTGACCTTAAGGAACCAGAAAAGACATGCATTTTAAAAATTTACCCAAGACAACTACAAACTGGAATCATCAAGAAATTCTATACCTGATGACTAATAGGACACAGTGAAGACCATTCTGCAGTTTTAAAGGTCTCCTTTGTGGAATCATATAGTAGCGTATATAAAAATTACAGGTCAAACTAGAAGGATACAGCCAGATTTGCATAATTATTTTAAATGTCCAATTTGGAGATAATTGTCTATTTCTATGCAGTTGGGAAAAAAATAGTATAAAGAGATTCCATGTCCCTTTTATCTAGATGCTCTCAATAACATCTTCCAAATCTATAGTACAGAATCACAGCCAGGATAGTGACGTTAACGCAATTAAGATCGAAAACATTCCCATCACAAGAAAGATTCATCTTGCCTTCTTATAGCCACATCCACTTCCCTCATTGCTTTTTACATAGACTCTCCTCTACCCCATCTTTCATCTCCAGCAATCACTGATCTGTCTTCTACTTCAATAGTTTCATCATTTCCAGAAAGTTACATAAATGGAATCATACCTTGTGTAATCTTCTGGGAGTTTTTGATCAAGCATGATTCTCTAGAGATTCATCCAAGTTGTGTATATCAATAGTGTGTTCCTTTTCGTTACTGAATAGTATTTCGTGGTAAAATGTGTATACCACATTTTATTTATCCACTGAAGGACAACTGGGTTTTCTCCAGTTTCCAGCTATAATAAAAAAGCTATGTATGAATTTATCAGGGTTCTTTGTAAGTTCTTCATATCTCTGGAATAAATATCCAGGAGTGCAATTGCCAGGTCATTTGGTAATCACGTTTGGTTTAAGAAACTGTCAAATTGTTTTCCAACGTGGCTACACCATTTTACATGCCCCCCCCCCCAGTAAGGTATAAGTCCTCATTAGCATTTGGTGTTATCACTCCTTTTTATTAGATTCATTTTGATAGATGGGTAGTAATATCTACTTACGGTTTTAATTTGCATTTCCCTCATGGATAATCATCTTAAATGTATTTTCTTGTGTTTATTTGTCATGTACACACATTCTCTGGGAAATGTCACTTCAAGTCTATTGCTTATTTTCTATTTGAATTACTGGGTTACCATGAGGTTTAAGATTTCTCTATTCTAGATATCCATCCTTTGTTGGATAATGGTTTGCAAACACTTTCTTACAACCTGTATCTTCTCTTCATTCTTTTAACAGAATGTTTCACAGAGCAAGTTGTTCATTTGATGAAGTCCAATACAACAATTTTTTTTCCCTATGGGTGGTATCTTTGGTGACAAGTCACAAGACATACTGCTTCACCTTAGATCCTAAAGATTTTCTATTTAAAAAAACTTTCATAGTTTTACATTTTATATTTAATTTAATGATACATTTTGAGTTCATTTTTTATAAGGTATGATGTTGAGGGTTTTAGAATTTTAGAATATTTTGTCTCTATATCCCCCCCAAAATCTTGTGGGATTTTCAAGGGAATTGTTTTAAACTTATGTATCGATTTGGGAAGAACTGCAGTCTTTGTTGAGTTTTCTAATCTATGGATGTTGTATGTCTTGCCATTTATTTAGCTCTTCTTTGATTTCTTTCATTAGCAATTTGTACTTTTGAGTATAAATGTATGTATGTTTTGTTTGATTTACCTAAACTTTTTTTAACAATTGTAAATGGATTTACATTTTTAATTTTAGTATCCACATGTTCATTGCTATTATATAGAAGTTAATTTTAATATGTTTATCTTGTATCCTGTAACCTTACTGAACTCACTTACTGGTTTAAGAAGTTGCTTCTGTTCTTTTTGTAGTATTTTCTACACAGAATAGGTCATCTGTCATTAAGTACAGTACTATTTATCCTTAATATTTTTATACTTTGTATTGTTTTTCCTTATTGTAATGGCTGGAATTTTCAGTACTAATTTGTATGAGTAATGAGAGCAGATGACCTTGCTTTTTGTCTGATTTCAGGGAGAAAACATTCAGTTTTTCACTCTTAGCTATAATACTAACTTTAGGGATTTTTGTAGATGTTCTCTATCAGGGGGAGGAAGTTCCTTTCTATTCCTAGTTTAATGAGAGTTTATAATCATGAATGGATGCTGAATGCCATGAAATGCTTCTTCTGTATCAATTGCTATAATCATGTGTTGACATTAGTGTTGACATCTATTAACTTATTTTTCTTTGGTTGAAATTTTCCCAATTCCTTTTTACAATGATTTTTCATTGAAACCTGGATTTCAGGGCTATTATGTTTTGAGACTGGTTCTTATTTAAATCTTCTGTTTTAGCTTCTTTACTGAGATCACTTCAGAAGGGAAGGAAGAGTGTTTCCATATTATTGTCAAATGTGGGCAGAAGTCCAGGTTCCCCACTTGGTGTCCATTAATAACCAGGATAAGGGCAGGAGAAGCACCTTGTACTGTTGGGTGGGGACTGGAGTTCTGGGTCCCCATCAGGAGTCTCTTGATACCACCCTTGTTAGAAGGGGGAGGTTTCCTTAGTTACTGCTGTATGAAAAGGGGTGGAAGGTCAAGGTCACCACATGGTTTCCACTAATACTACAAGAAGGTGGGGGGGGGGGTTATCACTCAAATACTAGACCCAACTCCCTAATCAGCCTTCTCCGATTTGGCAAGTAAACTGGTATGCCTCATTACAGCCTGGTAAAAATGGAAGTCTAGGTTTCCTACTTAGATTTTCTGCTGTGTGTGGGGGTGGGAGCCACAGATTTTCTGTGATGTTTGGCTGTACTACTGTGGTTACTGTCTAATTTTTCTTTTTCTAGTCTGTTCCTTTTCCTGCTGCTTTGACTATAGAGAATAGGCTTTGGTTGTTGTTTTTTTTTCCCCCCACCATCCAACAATTGTATTTCCAAGTTGCTATCTTCTTCAGTTCCAAGTCTGAGATATAGCAGACAGAAAGAAAACCCAGGGAACTCACCACCATGCATTCCTTGACTCCTAAAATCCCTAGATGCCAACAGCCACACAGGATCACAAAGGAGATGCATTTGAGAACAGAGTGAATCAGTTGAGCCTGTGAGAGGCAGGCTTTGCAGTAGTCAGATATAGGTGATCCCTGGCTCCCATGGGAGGATGTGATTGGCTTGTCTCAATAATTTTGTAGGCCGGCAGGGAAGCGAAATCCATTAGGTTGAGGGCCAGGTGGAGAGCAGCTGGTCTGGCTGATAGGGAATGAGTCGGGTGGGGAGCCTTTCCTGCTGGGTGGAGACTATATCTGGTGAGAGCAGGGGAACTCCCTGTTAATCTTTTCAGCCCCTCCTGTTTTCAAATGTTAAGGCAGATAATATTGCTATCTTCATTTCAGGACTTACACCACAATAATGTCCATGGGCTTTAGTTGTATTCCACATGAGGAGAGGGAAAAGAACATTGAGTCTAGCCTCCTAGAAGTAGAATTAACCATTCATTTGATGAAGTTGTTTTATCCTTTGCACAAGTATGCCACAAAGCATCCTGATATAGCCCAATTGCTCTCTCTAATCAAATAACAGTATCCATATTTTCCATATCCATAAACACTTGTTTATGGTATAATTTAGTCTTTAGTGCCAGTGCTAAGTCACTACCTACTTACCTCTCTAGTATTATTCCATTTCTTCCCCAAACCACTGGCAAATTTATTATTAGAGAGAAGCAGAAAGCCTCCTTTTGTAGTCTGCCCTTTGAAGAGCTATTAGTACTTGGAGGCATAAGAAGCAAATTTGAGATCAATTTTAAATGAAATAAAGCAACTTTGGAATTTCAATGGTAAAATATCATTCAATTTCCAACCAGCCGACAAGAAAATCTACCTACTGCTTTACAGGGTCCCTCATTTTTTTCATACAGTGAGGTCTCACTAATAGTGGTACACTGGATTAATACTTAATAGCTAAAGCAAGCAGCATAAATATGTATAGGTAAAATTTTTGGTTTAAGGTAGATATTAATGCCAAAATTATTTTTAGGTGATATTTAAGAGAGAGTCATATAAGCTGAATCTACTGGAAGATATGGATCTTTTCCATTTATTTCTCTATTTATTTACTTAGTAAAACCAATGTTAAGAAGGGAACAATTTCATTTTAACATGCAAAGTAACGATTTCCTCCTTCTAGTGGATGATGATGATACAAACCCCCAAAGAATAAACAGTTGAAGCGTAAATACATTAATGAGAGCATTATTATTCCTGGAACTTATAAAACCTACAAACAATAAGTAGCCAAATTTAATACTTATAATTTCATAAATGTTAAGCTGTTCCCTGAGGGGAAAAACTGGGAGAAATGGGGACAAAAAGGGAGGAGAAGGAAAGAGAGAGAAAGCAAAGGGGAAATATTTAGTGTAGGAATTATCTAGTCTGCTGATTTAAAAGTAACTGTTTCTGAATCCTGAGAACACAGCACTATGCCTAGCAGGAAGTATGTGCTCAAATTTATGTTTTTGACTATGGGCAAATTGAAAAAAGAAAAAAGGTGCTTCCTTTTGTCTGAATTCTTTCTTCTGAGGTCTAATGAAATTTAGAAGAAAAATATATATATATTTATATATATATATTTTATGAATATATATATGTACTCATAAAAAACCAGGTAAGGAAAGCTTTGAGACTTATATATATATATATATATATATATATATATATAAATAATCTTATCCTATATACATCTTATATATATTACCTTATATATATAGTACCTAATTCTTAAAAATCTAAAGTACATAATGTGTAGCCTTATGTAAATAATAGTACCCTGAAAACAGGTGTCCTCCACTATCTAAATTTAGAAAATTCCTGTGAAAGCTTCCTAAGCCAAAACGGCATAAATTAAAGCAATTTACCCTTAATATATATGGAAAATTTTTTTAGTATTCCCAGATTCAAAAATAACCTCTTTTAGGCTTTTCTAATACCTCAGGACACATCTTACTAAAAGATGCAAAACAAATCAAGATAAAGTAAAGATGGTCACAGACACAGCTCAAAGCTAGGGTGGCTTGATGCTCAGTGCAGTTCCTAGGGAAGGAGCTTGGGAGTGCCACTCTCTCTGCTCAGGGTGCCTCAACAAGGCTTGCTGCATCCTCTTTGAATTTCTTACAATTAGTGAAAACAGATATTAATGGAGGTCTTTTTGTAAAAGCAAAATGCTGTAAGTAACACAATCTTCAGAAAAGCAGGAGATACCTATAGTGGCCTTATACTTTTCAAAGCAAATTTTTGGCCATTCTTACTGGATAAAACTTTTACTATAACCTACTGACGCAATATGGACAAGGCCCCAAGACGGAGGGCGTCACGCCACTCACCAAGAAGGTTCTTGGCTTTGCTCAAGAAAGAATTTAAGAGCAAGCCATTCAGAGAAAGTGACACAGATTTACTCAGTATAGACGCAAGAAAAGAGCTACTTCACAAAGTAACAGTCTCTTCTTTGCCTCTAATGAAGGGTTTTGTAAGTTTTTTAAATTAGCTAACCAAATAGGGAGGGGCCTACCATTTGAGTTTATCATTTACACTGGGTGGTTATTTTTTCCATTGTCTTAGGGTTGTGAAATTACTCACAAGGAGCAATTTTAAGAACGTCTTGTCTGCTGGAGAGGGGTCTTGTGGTCTTCCGTAAGTCACATCTTGTTATTCTTTTCATGACCTGCTGACTTTTAGGTTAAGGGTCAGCCCAAAACCAAAATGGCTTTACTTTAGTCAACTTGTCTCCGGAATCTCCCTTCCCTCCTGCCTCACACTGAGATAAATAAATATGGCAGGTATAAGCCACCCTTAATTTACAGCAAAGAAACAAGCATGGGGAGGTTAAATGAAATGTCAAGAACAGCACATATGACTGAATATATACAGGACTCTAGCCTTCTGACTCCCTGAGTTTTCTTAGTTCCTTAACAGAGAGAAGAGGGCTCCTGAAAAGGTCAGAAAGATTTTGAGAAGAATGCCGGAATGCATACATATATGTACTACACACAGTAAACCTAATAAATGTCTTGCTAAGACATGTTCAACCATTCTCAGAGGTGTCTGAAATCTTGAATAAGTTTTTTAAATGTCAAAGATGGTCTTTAAACTTAAAGAAGGGAATTACTGCTTTAAATTAAGATTTCCTTTAAACAAAGGGTCTCATGAATTAGTTACAAACTTGGGAGAAGCAGGAACAGAATTCTGAGACCTGCTATGGGGAGCACTCTGCTTTACTCAGTGATAGCCTGTGAAGTACACCACATGAAAAGAAAAGGGGTGGACAGGAAAAGAATCACACAGGGATTCTCTAAACTAATTATACAAAAGGGCATGAAAGAAGGAGTCCTCTTGCCTTGTATGTAGTTAGCCTACTATATCCTGGAAGACGTTGGTGAATTAAGTAACTTTTCATTTACAAATCTGTTTTATAGCACAAAGAAGGAATGGTCTGTGAACTATACCTAGCAGCAACAGAAAACCCACCATAAGACTACCAGTAACAACAAGCTACATTTAAACAAAGTGCTCCCCATAAAATCAAAGAAATCCAAGAACAATTATAAAATGAGCCATTAATATATTTCATACTACCACGTAACACGTTTCTCCTGTGCTTAAAGCATATTTGAATATTAACAATGGCTACATCTTAAATTTAGTGGCATCATTTAATTTTAGGTATGGACATTAGCAGCAGATTCGAGCTACACTGTCGCAAGCTAATTACAAAAAAGGAAAACAGAAAGGGGGCTCCTGGCTGGGCTTTGTGTTCACAGCAATTAGTTTTAACTGACTGGAAGCCAATTTTAAATAATTTTATAGCTTGTACTAGATCTCTGCCATTTACCATGTGTGCCCTTCCTATTTTTATGGAAACCAGGACCTCATTCTGGAGGCTCCTGCCTGTCAGGGCTGCAGGTGAAGGCCAGCTGGGCCCAGAGGCACTTTGTGTGAATATTAGCATCTGAAGAGGGTTTCAGGAGCCTTTGCGTCTTTGGGGACTTAAACGCTATAGTCAGATGTGATAGCTTTGCCTCTAAGTTTCCTTACCCAGCATGTACAAATGTTAGGAAATGAGCAGTCTGGACCTGGTGGCTGTAGTCTGAGCATTCTGAGGGCAAGAAAAATGAGAGAAGACTTAAGAGTGTCTGGTTGGGGTTTTAGGTTAAAGAGGAACGAGAAGGAAAAGGAGGGTGAGGCAGGATGTCAGAGACTGTGTGCTCCGGCAGAGCAACTGAAGTTCATTAGCAATTATTTCCAGGTCCCTACGGCTGTGTCTACATGATTTCACATAACACACTGGCTGCCCTTGATTAATGGGTGTAACAGTATCTCCATGATGTGAAATGCTGGTAGAAAATCACAGGAAAACCCAGTTTGCCAAAAAGATATTTGCAAAATTCGTTCCTGTGTCAGCTATGAATGTTAACTACACAGAGAGAAATCAAAGACTAATTAATTCCTACATTGAAGGAGAGAGGAGAGTTAATCCAGTTTCCAGTATCCTGAAAGCTGTAATCCTTACTAAGGCAAATCTTCCATGAAGAACATCAAAAATTACACACGTGAAAAATCTTCAGATCCAGGAAAAACTTTTTATAAGAAGAAAAAGGTTAGCGTGTTCATATTTCCACCCACTCACTAAAATAAAGAGGTGTTTCTTGACCTTTATTCCTACCATCAACCCGAAAATTCTATCAAACCTATTTAAGATTCTACCTAATTGAAGTCTTAGGATCACAAATAAGTAATTAGAACATAATCAACTGAAACCAAGAAGTCTGCATTTGACAGGTTCAAATATAGTTATAAATTCATATAATTCTTAAGGAGCCTTACAGGCCATATAAAGACTTTCTCCTTATCTTGCAGAGATAAAACCGAAGGTTGGAGTGTGGAGGCAATTTGAGAATGTCCCAATTTAGAGGTTACTGAATGCCAGCTGATACTTGACTAAAAGGGATAGAGGGTGATAGATTATGATTTGAATACTACTCAAGTTTAACATTTTACCTTCTTAATATTTTTTAAAAATATGTGAATATGTATAATATAGAGTTTAAATAAGTATAAAGTGAAAAACCATCAACAGTCCACTTGCCTTAATAAGTGGGCAGAACTACTGAAGTCTCGTTGTGACAACTCCTTGATCAATCACATCTTTCTCTTATTTTATTTTGTGGGAGAAGGGGCAAGAACTGAGTTTTGTACTTATCATTCCTCTTTTTATTTGTACTTTTACTACTTATAGGTGTTCTTCAATTTACATGAATTATTTCATACTGTATGTATTCATTAACAGCTTGCTCTTTTCACTGTTTTTGAGATTCAACATTTTCATGTTAATTCTTATTGCTACATAAATTTTCACCGCTCTCTGTTATTCGAGTGTGTAGCAATGCCAGACTTCTATTCTCCTACCCTGGAGAAATTAAACTTAGCTCTATGGGCTGAGAGTTGAGATGACCTAAGTCAGCATACTGTTTGCTCCAGAAGAGCCTCCTACAGAAGGACTGCGACCTCATAAATAGCTTCCCTATTATCTTCAGGAAATTCTTGCAATTCACTTTATCCAGGCAAATCATTTGTGCATTTGGAAAAACAATTCTTGTATAAGGACAAAAGTTTGTCCATCTGAATGCATAGTGAGCTTTTATGAGCAATGGTACTTAAAAAAGTATTCAATTAACCCAAAAGAAGGCAGAAAAAGAGAGGAAAAGGATCCAAGAACAGATAGGACAAAGAGAAAACAACTAGCAAGATGGGAGATTTAAATCCAACCATACTAATAATGACATTAAATGTAAATTGTCTAAACACTGCAAGTGAAAGATTGTCAAACAGGATAAAAAGCAAAAACAATTTCTCATACACAAAATACCAACTTTCAATGTGAAAAACAGGTTAGCAGTAATAGGTTCAGGAAGAAAAGCAAGAAAACACCAATCAAAAGAGCTCTGACTAAATTAACATGAGACAAAATTCTCTGGTTCCTTTCTGGTGTACAGGCCCAGCTGAAGAAGCCAGGAAGGAATGAAGGACAGCAAGAAATGCACCTCAGGGACTGTCTATACTTGAGAAGCAGGAGGACACCACTCCTCAGTCTACAGGATCCAGAATATTTGACCAAACCAGGATGCTGTCAAGGGCTTAGATTGCTTCTGCCTCTTTCTGCAGTTCTGCCATGACCCCATCATCACCCCCACACTGTTTTCTGTATGAGCAAGAGACGATCCTAAAGCATATTTTGCATCAGAAGTTTGAGATTCCCAGTAGATGGAGGCTTAGGAGAAGCAGCGGAGTGCCAGGCATGAGGGGCAGAAATTGCTGCAGGGGCACAGGAGCAGGTGTGGGGCTTCATGGAGAAGAAGGTGGCCCTTGCGGGCTCACTCCTTAACCCCTTCATGCCCAAGGCTGCCTCAGGGAACAGCCCAGATGATACCTGACCTGCAAGCAAGGACAAGGACAAAGCACTGCCCGGCTTCTGGATCCCATCATTGACCCCCAGGGCCAAGGCGACTGAGTGGGAAAAGCAGTCACTCACTATGACCTACCCTACACGGGGGAAGGGCTCGCTTGGATCGTGTGCTTCATGCCATGTGACTGCTCTGTGGCCCATGTGCCATGCTGTGGTCATATGAGACCCTGGGCACCTGGGAGTGCATGGAGAACCTGATGTGAAAGGACACTGTAGACCCTCAGAACATCTCAGGACCCCAGGCATCACTGTGCCGCCAAGGCACAGCTCAGGGAAGGCCTGAGTGCAGGGGGAACCAAAAAAAAAGAGCTTGGAAGGGGAAAAAAATCTGGAACCAGATTACCTGAGTACAAATCCTGGCTCACTAATAACCAGCTTGAGTAAATTACCTTAACCTCTTTCTGACTCACTTTCTCCATCTTCAAACTGGGGATTATTAATAGTCTCTTCCTCAAATGGCCAAAGAGAAGGTTAAACGAGTAAGTATGTGATGCCATTAGTACAGTTCATGGCCTACAATATTCAATAAATATTATTTATTTGTATTAGTTATAGACATGATAGTAGATATCCTTGGATTATCTTAGAATAAAAATGTATTGCCTATTTCACTGTCAAGTATGACACATGATGTTGGTTTACCATAGGAATATATGTACCCTAAAGATACAGATGTAGTGAAAAGAAGGGGCACCTGCACCCCAATGTTCATAGCAGCAATGTCCACAATAGCCAAACTGTAAAAGGAGCCGAAATGTCCTTCAACAGATGAATGGATAAAGAAGATGTGGCTCATATACACAATAGAATATTACTCAGTTATCAGGAAGGATGAACACCTACCATTTGCATTGACATGGATGGAACTGGAGGGGATTATGTTACGTGAAATAAGTCAATCAGAGAAGGACAACTATCATATGGTTTCACTCATATGTGGAATATAAGGAAAAGCACTAGAGGATCACAGCAGAAGGGATGGAAAACTGAATGCAAAGAAATCAGGGAGGGAGACAAACCATGAGAGACTCTTGACTCTGGGAAACAAACTGAGGGTTGCAGAAGGGGAGATAGGTGGGGGGATGGGGTAACTGGGTGATGGGCATTAAGGAGGGCACGTGATGTGATGAGCACTGGGTGTTATATGCAACTGATGAATCATTGAATACTACATCAAAAACTAATGATGCACTCTATGTTGGCTAACTGAATTTAAATTAAAAAAAAAATACTGCCAGCTATAAGAATTCTGAACACAGTGGTTTAAACTAATAGCCTATTGGTCTCTCCCTGCAGCCTGCACAGGAGTTTGTTACTTCAGCAAACTGATGCTTGCCTTTGTATCAGTCCCTGACATGATCCGTGGTCCATTTTGGCTCAACTGTTTGCCCTCTTAGCAAATTAGCTCTCTGGGTAACAATTTAAAAAGAAGAAAAATTGGTTCTCAATTTGAGATGCAAATCCTTAACCAAAGAGACTGATTTCTGAGCTGCTTTCTTCTCAAGTCTCTTCATTTCATAACTTACAAGAAAACTAACAAGTGGGGAACATCCTATGTTATTGTGAAACAGAGCAGTTGGCAGGGGATAGTGGGAGAAGAAAGCAATGAAGTAATCGAGCGAATACTCCTATATGCAATTCTATGTATGCTTCAGATTTTCAGAGTGGAGATGAAATCTGGTTTAATTTGAGCAGCCTTGACTAATGGTTTACAGGTGAACTGCAAACCAATCACAGCTTTCTCTTAGTGTTTTTTCCTATGTTGCTCAAATCTCCACTGTTTCAAATGCTCAGCCCCTACCCTCTCAATTGACCCAACAATGACCATCCAAAAAAAAAACCAAACAAAAAACAAACAAACAAACAAAAAAACCCAGAAATGCCTACTATTTATAAAAGTAGAAGTGGTCACCACCAGAAACTTGACACACAATCACAACACCTCAATCAATGGCATGGATCTGGATTAATCATGTCCCCAGAGGATAATGATCTTTCTTCCAGCTGAGGCTGGAGAATGAATACACCATTGGAGGGTTGGGGTGGCGGGGGTGTCTTCAGGAACTTCTGGCATATCAAGTTATCTGAGCAAAGAGTTTGCTTACCTAGAAAAAGAACTATCTCATTAGGACAAGAGTTTACTCAAAAGGACATGTCTTCCAGACTCTTGCCCTATATGCCCTGCAGTTAAATTAGTAGGTATCAAAAATTGCCCAAGTCCAACCATTTTCATGCTATGAAAGACCCACCTAAAACCATTAAGTGCAGACTTCAAAGCCCCACAAATATCCTTTCCTAGCCTTGTACTTTTGCAGTACCACTAAGACTTTATAAAGGTAACATTCTCTCTGGCAGCTTTAATACATTCAGATTTGTTCAACAAACAGGTTCTCCTGGAGGAATCTAAAATGCCCACTTTTCTACTGGGCTGTTTATTTTCCTCTAAATGATTATCAATTCCTTGTATATTCGGGATAGTGATAAGTGTTTCAAAAATCTTATTCGTAGCATGTCTTAATTTTTAGAATGGTTTCCTTTGTTAAATTGAAGTTTCTCATTTAAAAGTGGAGTTGATACTCATAGTGTCGTTGCAAATATTTAATGAGAAAATTGCTATAAATTACTAGCACAATAAACTCCCACAGAGTAAACTTTCAATACTTCCCATACAGATTTGTTTCTGACAGTAATCAATACTTAGTGCTCTTGCGCTGGCCCAGCAGGGCTCTAGATCTTCAGGACCCTTCTTGTCCTTCATACCCATAAAAGTGTTCCTGTGTCCGGTCACAGCAGCTTAATAAGGATTCCCAACACAAGCTCCACGGATGAGAAAATTGAGCCATCCACTTTAATGTCTTGTGATCTCTTAATGAGCCCTATTTTCATTCCCCACATCACACAATCCTTCTAAAACGAGTTTCCTTGTCTGCAAAATAGGGATAATATCTCATCTACCTCTTTCACTGAGGTTGTTGTGAGGGGTCAAATGAAACCATTAAAGAGTTATCATAATTGTGTTTGCATTTTAACCGGGCCTCCAGGAGGTGATGGCTATGCCCTACGCAATAAGGGTAGACATTTCTCATGTAAATATTTTTGAAACAAGTCTGGATGTGCACGAATGAATGACTATATATGGATATATCAGGCAGTCTGAACAGTCACTACTGAGAGACAGAGCTTTTCACTGTCTCCTAAATAAACAATCTTGGAAAGGGCCCTAAGAGACGATCTCACCATCCTCACCCTTATCCCCCAGCCATTACAGACACAAGTGCAGGAATCTCTTCTACAGCATTCCTGATTCATTCCAATGATTTCTCTGGCATCTTCCTGATGCTCCCAGGATCACAAAGGTCACTATTATAAAGGCAAGCCATTCAACTATCATACAGCTCTAATTGTTGGGCCTCTGATCCTGATTTTGCCTTCTTCATCACTCCAGAACCAATCTCCTCCCTACTATATGCTCTAGTTCTTCAGATATGCCTCCACCCCCTTCCCCTCAAACTGCTGTTTTGGCTATACACTTTTAGCACCTTGTCTGGTTATGCAAAATGGCCTCCAGATACCTCACCATCCTTTAGAATGCTTTCCCATTCTTCCCACTGCTTTAGAAGCTATTTTGTATCTTCACATCCCTCTCCCCCACCCCCACCCCCGCACAAACAATAACTTTCTACACAGGGAGAACCTTGCCACACCCAAAGGACTATCAGCTCCATTCACTTTTCATCCCTCAAAGATGATGTTATCTTACCTGTCCTATTAGAAGGACTGAAAAACAGCCCTAAGCATTGGAAGTTCCTCAGATGCATATACTACATCCCTCCCAAGACTTGTCTAGTTAGAAATGATAAATTAAAAGCAGCAGAAAACTTGAGCATCTGGATAATTCAGCTAAATGCCCTACAGTACATACATTGAAATCCATATGGATCACTAACTACAGAGCATGAGGGAGCTCAGTAGCACAGTCCTATTAACTAACTTGAAAAAAGGAAGAGGCAAAAACGCAAGTTAATCCTTCACATTCTGCCATTTGATCATTTTCCAATAATTGTGCTTGGGTAGCCTTCAGCTGACTTGAGAGTTTTCCTAATGCATAGCTATTGTTCAAGGGAGAGTAATTAAAACCAGTAATTTGATTAAAAGCAGACTTTTAAAAAAAATCTGTCAGCTCCACGACTCAATGATTTTGTGGTAAACTCTTTTATAGCAGATTTCCAAATTCTTTACATTTCACTTTCCCTTACCCCGACCACCTCTCTTTTGGGATTTCAGGAAGCCAACTATTTCTGATCCTTCTTCTCAAACCCAAGATACACTGACATTCCTCTATACCACTTACAATATTGTAGTGTAATTGTTGGTTTACTTGTTATTGTATTTCATTAGACCAAAATTCTCCAAGTCTGTGATCTTATCTGCTTCAGTTTTGTGCTCCTCACACCACACACACTGATATTTATCATACCTAATATACATTTCATAAACGATTGCTAAATGATGGAACAAATGAACTCAGGAAGCCCCTTGGTTTCCTGCTTTCTTGGATGTATTTTTTATCATTTCAAAACATCTTCATTCATATTCATTCAACACATACTGAGTGTCTGATATATAAAAGGCACTGTATTTGATTTTTTTGAGCAAATCGCCATATGACTGCACTGGATATGGTGATCTTCATGCCTGCCTAGCTAAATCTTCCTTTGGTGGAACTGACCACAAGTGGTCCATTACTCATGAATCACCATGGTATGGCATCATATACCATAATTATGGTATGCTTTGGTCATGATTTATTACATAGGCACAACTATGACAAGCTATAGTCTGGCCAATAATCTCTGAAGTATCCCTGTCCATGAATGCTGGTCAACAATGGCTGGATGGTCAACAATTAACTTGATGGTAGCTAATTTACATCTCCTGGAAAATCTGCATACAAGATGCACAGAAAAAAAAAAAGTGAGTCTGCAGCAGGGAAAGAAAAAAAAAATGAGCAAGAGAAAAGCTGAGTCATTAGAATTAAGAGGGCTATCATCAGGGAGTTAAGTGCTTGCCCAGTATAAACGGAGCAAAAGAGAGGCTACGCCCTAAAAGACATTCTAGTATTTCAGGAGGCCACGGGGAGTATTTCTGTTCTTCTTACTTCCCTGTGTATTCGTATAACGCACCCTATTAAATGAGCCAGTCATAGTATGGTTCTGCTTCTCACCATTAAGAAGAGTCTGATTAACTCAACAGTATAGCCACTGCCTTCAAGGAGATCAGATAACAGAGGCCAGTGGGAAGACAGATGTGTCAATCAATGAATGCACTAATATTTGTCAATTAAAGGCTAGAATGATGCTGGTAACATAATGGAGCCTGGGTGATTAACTGTAGAGGAAGGGGCAAAATAAGGAAAGTCATCACAGAGAGAAAATACCCAAATTGAATTTTCTTAAAAAAAGGAATATGCAAGGAAGTAGAAGCAGCATCACCAGAAGTCCTGAAACATGAAATTATGTTTTCAGGTAACAATAAGTGACCATTCCACTCCTTGTCCCAAGAATTAACTTCTTTATTTTACCTCCACCCATCTCACTTATAACCCTTGGTGCAAGATGCTATTAAATGAAAGATTCAATCTGCCCCTAAGCTTCCTTGACTTTCCCACTTCCACCAGTGGCTAGAAGCAGACACTCTGGAACTAGCATGCTTGGGTTCAAGTCCTTGATCCATTACATGCTTGCTTCAGTCATCTTGCTTCCCTTTCTCTGTGAAATTTATAGAAACATTATTTTTTTTCTTTTTTGAGATTTTATTTGTCTATTTATTTATTGACGGAGAGAGTACCCATGCATGAGCAGGGGGAAGGACAGAGGGAAAGGAAGCGAGGGAATCTTAACAAGCAGGCTCTGTCCTGAGCACAGAGCCCGACTCAGGGTTCAATCTCATAACCCTGAGAACATGACCAGAGCCAAAATCAAGTGTTGGACACTTAACCGATTGAGCCACCCAGGTGCCCCAAAACAGTATTTCTGTCAAATGAATTTTGTGAGGATTAAATGAGTTAATACAAGTGCAAAGTTTAAATCAGAACCTGACCCCAAGTCACCACTATATTGGTGCTGGCTGGGTTTTTTTTTTTTTTTTTTTTTTAAAGATTTTTATTTATTTATTTTGACAGAGAGACACACAGCCAGCAAGAGAGGGAACACAAGCAGGGGGAGTAGGAGAGGAAGAAGCAGGCTCCTAGCGGAGGAGCCTGATTGGTGCTGGCTGTTTTTATCCAGGTCCTTATTATCTTCATGACCTTATGGAGAGCTGAAAAATGGTAATTCCCCACAACTACCCAGCTCACCCAGTGGCCATTCTGTGCATGCCTGAGAGGTAGGTAGTATCTTCATCCCTCAGAATAGCTGCTGAGGCCCTCTGGTAACTGTTCCTTGCTCTTTATAGGTTCTGCTCCTTTGCTCATTAAGGTTAAAAAAAAAAAGGTTCTACTTTCCTTTCCCTACTCCATCTATCTCTACATCTAAACACTAATTTCCAATATTCTACCATTGGAGCACACACATTTCTTATCCTTTCCCTCACGCTTACTATTAAAATGGGAATTTCTCAAGGAGAAATATTATGAAGCAATTACACTCTTATGCAAAGCAGGACTTACTGGAGGTAAAGATAAACTTGAAGAAGAGGAAGGTAAAGAGGTCATTAAAGACCAACCATGGGGCTCCTGGGTGGCTCAGTCAGTTAAGCAACCAAATCATGATTTCAGCCCAGCTCACGACCTCAAGGTGGTGAGACTGAGCCCTCCATCGGGCTTTGTGCTGGGGCTTGAAGCTTACTTAAGATTCCCTTTCTCCCTCTACCCCTCCACCCCCTTCCTCCCTCTAAAAAAACCAAACCAAACCAAACCAAACCAAAACAAACTGACCAACCATGTAGATACCACAATTTTTTCCTGCTAAATAAAACATGCCGTTTTAACTATCAAGCATGCTTTGACCTCGATCATCTATGTCTATATCTGTATCATCCATCCATCCGTTTTCTTGCTTTACACATATACTATGTTGTCTTATGATTTATTTTTCATTACATGTACCTTTTATATGTACACCTTTTTCTGTTGGTGGACCTTTAAATTACATGCAGTTTTTCATTATTACAAATAATGAAGCAATGACTGTCTTTGTGAAAATGTGCAAGAGCTTCTTCTGTAACATACGTGTGTGTGTGTGTGCGCATGTGTATGATCCTTAGAATTTGACATAAATGGGTCTGAAGGTATGTACACTGATAGATTCTATAAAATTCCCTTCCAAAATGTGTCATTTCCATTCCCAAGAATGAATTTGAGTATCAGTAACCTCATATCATTGTCACACTGAATACTGTTCATACTACCCTTGAATACTGTCCATACCACCCAAAGCAATCTACAGATTTAATGCAATCCCTATCAAAATTTCAATGGTATTTTTCACAGAAATAGAATAAACAATCCATAAGTTTGTATGGAACCACAAACGACCCTATTTTTTTTTAAAGATTTTATTTATTTATTTGACAGAGAGAGAGACAGCCAGCAAGAGAGGGAACACAAGCAGGGGGAGTGGGAGAGGAAGAAGCAGGCTCCCAGCAGAGGGGAGGGCTCCATCCCAGAACGCCGGGATCACACCCTGAGCCGAAGGCAGACGCTTAACGACTGAACCACCCAGGCACCCCAAATGACCCTATTTAGCCAAAATAATCTTGAGAAAGAAAAATAAAACTGGAGGTAAAATGCTCTCTGATTTTAAACTATATTACAAGTGTGCAATAATCAAAAAGCAGGAAACCGGCATAAAAACAGAGACACAATCAATGGAACAGAATAGGAGGCCTAGAAATAAACCCCCACAAATATGGTCAATTAGTTTATGACAAAGGATATACAATGGATAATGAACAATCTTTTCATTAAACAGTACAATGAAAACTGGACAGCCATATGCAAGAGAAAGAAACTGGACCACTATCTTATACCAGACACAAAAATCAACTCAAACTGGATTAAAGATAGAAACAATAACTGAAACCATAAAAATCCTAGAAGAAAACATAGGGAGAAAGTTCCTAGATATCAGTCTCAGCAATGATTTTTTGTATTTGATGCCAAAAGCAAAGGCAACAAAAGCAAAAATAAACAAGTGGGACTTCCTTAAACCAAAAACCTTCTACAAAGCAAAGAAAACCACCAACAAAATGAAAATATAACCTATGGGATGGAAAAAATTTTGTAAATCATGTGTCTGATAAGGGACTAATATCTAAAATACATAAAGAACTCATTCAACAAGTAGGGGGAAAAATCAATGCTATTAGAAATGGCAGAGAATCTGAATAGACATTTTTCCAAAAAGACATACAGATGGCCAACGTGCACATGAAAAGGCACTTGACATCACTAATCATTAGAGAAATGCAAATTAAAACAACAATAAAGTATCTCCTAAAACATGTTAAAATAGTTATTTTAAAAAGACATGAAATAACAAGTGTTGGCAAGAATGTGGAGAAAAGGGGGCCTTTGTGGACTATTGATAAGAACGTAAATTGGTGAAGGCACTATGGAAAACAGTATGGAGATTCCTTTTAAAATTAAAAATAGAACTAGCATATGAACCAGCAATTCCACTTCTGGATATTTATTTGAAGGAAATGATATCACTATCTTGAAAAGATATCTGTACCCTCATGTTCATTGTAGCATTATTTACAATAGCCAACATAGAAATAACCTAAGTGTCCTTTGGTGGATAAATGAATAAAGAAAACATGGTATATATTTTTATTCAGCCATAAAAAGAAGGAAATCTTGCCACTTGTGACAACATGGATGAATCTTGAGGGGATTATGTTAAGGGAAATAAGTCAGAAAGAGAAAGGCAAACACTGTATGGTCTCATTTATGTATGGAATCTTGTCACAACATATAACAAAAATTGAGCTCATGGATACAGAGATTGGTGGTTGCCAAAGGCAGGGTGTGGTGGGTGGGTGAAATGGGTGAGGTGCTCAAAAGGTCCAAACCTCCAGTTATATGATGAGTAAGTCCTGGGGATGTCATGTACAGCGTGGTAACTATAGTTAACAATACTATATTGTATATTCAAAGGTTAAGAGATAAATCTTAAAAGTTCTCATCACACACACACATGCAAAAAATTGTGACTGTGCGGTGATAAAGTTAACTAAACTTATTGTGGTTATTATTTGTAATATAAACATAAATCATTATGTTGTACACCTTAAACTAATACAACATTACATGCCAATTATATCTCAATTAAGAAAAAAGTTTAGAGAATAAATATTACACCAAGTTGTAAATTTTGCCAAATGTAATTGGTATAACATAACTTACTGTTTCACTTAATCTAGTTATGCTTGTGGATGAGGTTTGGTATTTCTTAAGTGAATTTCCAGTTTATAACTGCTGTCATTTTTCAAAGAAGAGAATGCATAATTTTGATAACATTTAATTACACTTAATAATGTGGATGGTCCTCATCTGATCAGTTAAAGGCCTTAATAGTAAAATACTGACCCTCCCTAAGGAAGATGAAATTCTATCGGCAGACTGCCTTCAGACTTGAACTACAACATCAATTCTTCCCTGGTTCTTCAGCCTGCCAACCTACCCTGCAGATTTTGAATTGCCAGCTTCCACAATCATGTGAAACAACTCCTTAAAATAAATCGCTCTGTAGAGAGACAGACACATGATATTGGTTCTATTTCTCAGGAGAACCTTAACACAGGACCTGTCCTCTTTCTGTTCTTATATTTTATTCTCCTGTCAAATGTCTGTTCCTATCATTTCTGTTGTTAAAATTATTTTTAATACAGTTGATAACTTATTTCTTGATATCTAAAATATTTTCTTTTTTCACATCTTATTACTTTGGTTAAGACCTTCAGCATGTCTTATAGTAACGATAGGATTCTTACCACTTTACTGATTTTATTAGAATTGTTCTATTTTTCTAATATTTCACCATTAAGTATAAAAGTATTTGTTTTATAATTTTCTTTCTCATTTCCTTAGTTGAAGGTTTAATTTTAATCTTTGTTTCTAAAATACATATTTAAGATTAAGAATTTCCATCAGAAGGGTACCTGGGTGGCTCAGACTGTCTGCCTTCAGCTCAGGTCATGATCCCAGGGTCGTGGGATGGAGTCCTGCATGGGCTTCTTCCTCAGTGGGGAGTCTGCTTCTCCCTCCCCCTGCTCACGTTCTCATTCCCTCTCTCTCTCTCCCTCTCTCAAATAAATAAAATCTTTAAAAAAAAGAATTTATGAGAACCTTTCTCCCTCTTCTAAATATAATTTTTTCTCTATTTCCATCATTTTGCATGATTTCAAACAAAAGAAAGGGTAGATGCATGTCTGATATCTTGATACAATGTCCTATTTTCTTTCTATAAATTCCCATTATAATTAGATGCTATTTAATTAGGTAATTCTTGAGCTGGTCTAGTCTGTAAAGCATTTACTTGCAAGAAGTGATTTAGAGGATGCTATAGTAGTTATTTCTGCTCACTAAATATTTCTCTACTCTCTGCTTTCTGAACACTAGCCTTTGAATTTAAGCTTGGCCATATAATTTGTTGGGCTTATAAAATGTAAGCAGAAGTATCTTGTGTCACTAGCACATAAACTTTAAGAGCCAGTTCATGATTCACCTTCCCTGTATTATGGTGATTAGAGAAGCAGGCGTCAAGATACAGCACCCATTGGTTGTACCCGTAATGACTAAAAAGCAACGTCACCTGCTTACCTTATAGGACCACGAGACATGGGCAGAATTAAACTTTTGTGTTCAGCTCCTGAGAATCTGGGAGCTTGCCACTACATCATAGCCACCCCTAATTGATACATGAGCTCAAATAACCTCTTTTCATAGAGATCTTAAATCCCCTTTCACTAGAGAGGTTACTCTCGCAATAAATGAGTAGGCATTTTTTTCTCCACAGGGTCACAAAGAGTAAAGATAGAATTATATTCCCCAACAATGATTGACTAGTTCTATCTCTGGACTATGAAGGATGAAAGTAGAAAAAAAATATTTTATTAGAAGATTTAAGAAAAGCTAATTCTGGAAGGAACTGTGGTCGAAGACCAGTCCTTCTAGAAAAGCAATAAGCACGGTGTTTGGTAGATAACTATTGAATTTTAACTGAGTGATAATTCATACAACCACTGCAAGCTCAATGTGGCCTCTGCTAGTGTCCCTCTAAATCACCTCTGATGGCACTCTTTCCTGTGTACAATACTTACTGATCTGGAGAGGGAGGTAATATATTTGCTTCCCATCAGTATGTAGGAAGTCTTGTGCTTTTGCATAAGATATTATAAAAGCTAATCATCACTGTCTTTAAAGACTACATAATCATTTCCAGAAACTACCAACTCCCACTCTCCTCCTATACACAGAAGAACAGCAGGGAGGAAGATTACCCTAACTGAATGAACTCAGAGACACAACTCTGTGCTCTTACTCATCCAAAACGTATCTATTCTCATTGTAGGCTCCATCATATTTATCTGCACAAAGACACATTTATGAGGTCATCTGACTTTCTTAATAGTTCACTCTGCCTCCAGAGAATGAGTAAATACATCTTCATCCAATTGTGGTAGCAAAGGCTCCTTCTCACAAAAAAATCTGTCTTCACAGGATACCTGGGTGGCTCAGTCGGTTGTGTGTCCTACTCTTGATTTTGGTTCAGATCATGCTCTCAGGGTTCTGAGATCGACCCTACATCAGGCTCCACACTCAGCATGGAGTCCACTTGAGATTCTCTCCCTCTCCCTCTGCCCCTCCTCCCAACACACTTGTGCTCTCTCTAAATAAAATCTTCAAAAAAAAAATAATGAAAAGAAATCTGTCTTCACATGTTATGAATTCAGAAGCATTTGTGAGAATGTAGAGCAAAAATTTTTTTAAGCAAAATACCTACCAGGTATCCCAAGATTATGGCACATAGAGCTAATTTGATCACTTTCTAAATACACAACCACTGTATTAACCACAGACAAGTAAAACAGACAAACTGATTCCTAAGTCATTTCAGAGTAATGAATCTAATACATCATCATTATTTGGAAGCTAAATGTTAGATGTGTAAGTTGTTTTATAACCATTGAATGTAAACTTCTTTATGCCCTATGCACATCAAAGAAGTAGTCCTTTCATTCTTTGAAGGAGCAAAAATAGGGAAATTCAGGTATGCTTTGTTACAGAGCAATTTATCATACTCAGTATAATATCAAGCTATGATAAATCCATACAGCTTTTCCCATCAAACATACATTTTAGCAACTGATTACTCAGATATTAGGTGAATCAAATACTATTAAATGAGGAAAATTTTTAAAGCATATTTTCAACCAACTTGCTGCTACAGTATGAACACAGTATTATTAGAGAAGTGTCACAGGTGATGAAATAAAAATACCCGGGCAATTAACCATTCTCTTAATAAGTCATAGCTAAGGTATACATTTGTGATAAAGTTCTAATGTTCAGTCCTGTAAAGTTAAGTTGCATTCACTAGAAGTAACATTAACTGGAAACTGTCACGGGATAGTTGAAGTACATCAAATTGTTGTGTGACTATCAAGTAAAATATTATTAGAAAACAGATCTCCAGGACTGGACTAAGTCAAAGGGAAAAACCAAATATGATTACCTGTAATGATGAACTCAGAGCGACACTAAAAACTCTACTGAACAGAAGGCCTACAGTGGCCTCTTTTATTATTTAAGTGAAAGACACTATAAACAACTCTTTGATAGTCCCATGCTGGGCTGTTGTTCTAGCCCAATCAGACTTGATTAGGAGTGCACGTTCAGCCTTTATGAACACCTGTGTCTAAAGCCCACAAATAATTAGCTTAGCCATACCATTTCACTCTAATAATGGTGTAATTTGCCACGCCTTTCAGGCTTCGGACAGCTGGTGCTATTGAAAAGCACCTCAGGATTAAGCCCTGACTCCCAGGCCTGAGTCTTTGGGGGTTCTTAGGTATCCATGGCAACACACTTAGACTGCAAATTATCACCTCTAGTAATAACTGGGACAGTCTATCTTTATTTTATTTGAGTTATCCATAGAAAAAGATGATGCACAGAAAATCACTGGAAATCTTTAAAATAAACACAATATACATATATATTACCTTATCAATAAACTTTTAAGATTGTGAAGGCCAAGGAATTTTTTAAAAAATCATACCTGTTCAAAGTTCATTTAGTTATTTAATAGAGATCTATCAAAAGATAACTGAGGAAAAATGAGGCTCACCACTGAATCTGTCAGTGCTAATTGATGCTGTTACCTACAGCTCCATGGAAATCTAAAGGTAAATTATTATCTTGAAAAGCTCCTGAGCTGAAAGCAACTTTGTGACTGCTGTACTTTCATCTGAGTCCTAGAAGGTTATAAATTGGACAGCCTAGAAATGCTGATGGCCATACTCTGATTTCCTGCAGCTTCCCAGCACTTCAATTGGTAAGTTCCATTAACACAAACATGGCAGGCAGGTGGGGCTAACTCCTGACTCACCTCAAATGCTGGCCAGTGATATATCAATCTATGGAATTTGCAGGAGACCAAACAGGTAATTCTCATATCAGGCTATACCACATACACCTCAAACAAACAAACAAACAAACAAACAAACAAACACAAAGGCTCTGCATACTGCTACATTTGTTTAGGATGGGAGGCAATGGGCGTTCCTTTTCTCCTTAACAGAAAATTATTTATTACATATACACTATTGAATTTCAAGGAATTGCCGTTAAGTACAGTGTAGATTGCACAGGATACCATTGTGGTTAAATGCTTGAGCTCTGGAGTCAGACTACCTAGATACAATCTAAGCCCCACCATTTAAACTCACTGTAGGACTTGGGACAAGCCAATTACCCCCTCTTTGCCTGCTGTCTCATCTGTACAATAGGAAGAATAATAATACCTACTTCAGGGAGATAAGGTGAGAATTAATGAGATGTTGTACATAAAAGGCTTTCTGCAATATTCTGGCACATGGTAAACAACAAATATCAGCTACTTTTGCTAATTGTGATAGACTTGGAGATCTGCCACCCAGATCCCCCTTCAAGGTAACACTTATCACCCTACCCAATAGCAGACAGTCTCCAGCTGTCAGCTACTGAAGGTTTTGCTTCAGGTGCGCAGTCTCTTCACCCAAAATCAAGCACTTCTGGAATCAGCCCACATCCAAATCAATGAGTGAGATGAGGGTGTGAAGACCCAGGCATCTCGGCCCAGCAGAGGCCACCTCTGGAGTAAACCCTCTCTGGTTAACTAAGGCTCTGTTGAAACTGTGTGGCAGTTCCACATCCCCCTTCCTCCCAAGGTTACTGATCCCTAATAGATACCTTGCATGATAAACTCCCTCTTTTCTTCCATCTATAAGTCCTTCTTCATTAGAAAAGAAAATAACAATTTACACTAGAGACTGAAGAAGGAAATTAAGTTAGTCTTGCAATTCTAGAACAGAAAAACTTCACAGTAAGGGATTCTTAAGTTTTCAAAGCATGGAAAAAAGAAGAGAGTATTATTTTGGATTGTGTTTCTCAAATTTGGCTCTTTTCACATATTTTTGAGGGAGGGAGTTGTAAGTTTCCTATGATTACGTTTTCAATTTGGTGTTTTATTTTGTTGATAATGTCAACCAAATTAGTGCACTCTTATTCATGATTACCACCTGGATAAACCATTTTATGTAATAGTGCTACCATATATCACGGCATCTGCACTTGTACTTCTGATCCGTGCGACACCAAGTAAAGACCACCATGTTTAAATTTTCATGTGGAGTATCTCAGATTGGATCCTCAGAACATTTCCTATGAGATCTGGGAGTTGTTAATGTTGGGAACACAGGTTCAGAGCAGTGATTCTCAAGATAGTGTGGTGTGATGAGGTAGGGATGGTGACCAGGAAGATGCATGTAGTTTGAAAAAGCACCTTCAAAATACCTATTGATTTCATAATACAAACTCCTTAAAGTCAAACTCAAAAATACAATTTTAGCTGATGGGAAGTAGCAGAAAACTGACTGTAGATTCATGCTAGAGAGCTTAGGATAAACTTCATTATGAAACACTGGCTTAGACGTAAAGGAGAATAGTAAGAAACATGTGCCGAAGATGCCCTGTCAGCAGATAACCTGCAACACTGATAAACAGCACTGAAAATAGTTTTTACATTTAAGATTTCAGAGAACATTTCTGGATATTGCAAAATAACAAAATCAACATTATTAAATTCAGTTTAACAAATGATGTTGATGTTATATCCTAGAGGATACAAAATAAAATGAGGTGCAGCTCCTATTTCTTTAGGAACTGCTCAGAGTCAAGCAAAAGAGCATCCCTCCCAAAGCAGATAACTGCAACTCAACAGGTTAAATTACTCAATGGGGTCACACGTAAAGTTTCTTCACAACAAAGCAAGGAACAAGTAAACCTAATGGTAGCACTGGTAAATGACATAGAGAAATATTCAAATTTTCTTTGAATCTTGAAAGATGAAGCAAAGGTCTGTGAACCAGAAAGTAAGGACAGGTGCCCCAAATTGAGAGAACAGCATAACTGTTAAACAAACAAACAAAAAAAAGTGCTGGTGCATTAAAGCATTAAATTGCTTCAGAAATTTGGAAAACAGCAAGAAGGCAAAAAGGAAGGATACCTGATGCAGTCATAGTTCTTTGATTATCTGAGGACAAGTGATACAATGCTTTCAACATCACGCAAAGGACTCTGAGTTTTCGCAAGCAGGCACTAGGTACTAGGTGTCTGGCCACAATTTTTTTAATATCAATAATCACTCCATGGTTCTAAAAGACTTTAGTAAGCATGAGGGGTAGAGTGGACACTACACAACTACTAGAATGGGGCTAAAATTTAAAAATAAAATCTGGCAACACAAAGTGCTGGCTGAGCAACTGGAATGCTCATGCACTGTTAATGAGGAAGCATAACAATTTCCCATACAATCTAACAATATAGCTCTGAAAAATTTTGTGAGTTATCAAACAGTATGCTACTGATTTCTAAGTTTGATTCCATTATGATCAAAGAAAAAATTCTGTATGCTTTCAACTATTTTTAATTTGTTCAGGTTTGTTTCACAGCCCAGGATATGGTCTATTTTAATACGAGACTATGGACTCTGGGAAACAAACTGAGGGTTTCAGAGGGGAGGGGGGTGGGGGATTGGGATAGGCCAGTGATGGGTATTAAGGAGGGCACGTATTGAATGGAGCACTGGGTGTTATATGCAAACAATGAATCGTGGAATGCTACATCAAAAAATTATGATGTACTGTATGGTGACTAACATAATAAAAAATTAAAAATAAACCACCTGTTCATTTCTTATACCATATACAAGGATTTATACTTGTATACAGCAGGGAGGTGTGGAAAAAATGGGTCTACATCTCTCTTGTCTGGGCTGAAGTAGTATGGATAAATTTCCCGAGTAATTTGCAGTGGTGGTTTTAAGACTGAATGCATTTGTCAGAATTTATTATTAAGGACATGACACATTGAGATTATTCCACAATTATGATTCACCTTCTCTTTCTACCACACCACGTGTATAACTTCTATGGTTATTTTAACTTTGAGATTTTATAATTTGTCAAGACATGCACTCTGTTTTAATGTTTGCCTACTTACTTTTTTAGTTTCTTAGTAGCTTAAAAATAGAGTTTTAATTAAATTTCTTTTTACATTATAGAGACGCTTAATTGCAAGGAAATATTTTGCCAAAATGTGTATTTTATTAAGGTCTGGCACTTCTATAAAAACCAATGTTCCATATAATAACAAGAAATTGCCCTAACTTGAAATGAAAATAATCACACCTGAAAGACAGTACTTGGAGGTGTTTGAGCTGAAGATCAGGTGGATTTCAACAATTTCTTTAAAACTATTTTTACCATCAGAAGAAACAGGAATTTAAAAAGTGATGCGTGAAGTTTTATATATCTTAAATTATACAAGCACACGTATACACATACCCATTTACTGGAAATGACAGCCCTCTTCCGCAAGTGTTCAGACCTGCGTGGAGTCCTGAAGGAAGATAAGGGCAATGCCTGCCTGGATAGAACAACTGCTTTGTATCTGTTCAGTATTCAACTTGCCATATC
The DNA here is from genome assembly GCF_023065955.2 of Ursus arctos. Lineage (NCBI taxonomy): Eukaryota > Metazoa > Chordata > Mammalia > Carnivora > Ursidae > Ursus > Ursus arctos. Next base: position 22,006,833 of record NW_026622841.1, read on the forward strand.
AAGTTCACTTTCACATGGTGCTTTTGGAGAACACCTCACTATTCACAATCATGAATCAACAGTCACCATCAAATGCAGGAGCCAGCAACCAACTACATATTTACAAGGTATAAATTAAAGGGCACCACTCGCCCTCAATAGGTTCCCTCTATAGTGAAATTTGCCCATGATTTTGGGGGAAGTTCAGATCCTTATTTTGTCTGGGGTTTTATTTTTAGTCCTTAAAAGCCCCACATGTGAATGTAAATACCATTGCCAAGTTGGCACTTTACATAAATTCCTCTAGGGCAGAATCATACCTTATTCAAATCTTTGTACACTTATGCACAGAACATAAAATGATGTCCAGTCAAGTTCAGGAAATTATTCCATTTATAATTCTCTTTCAATTCTTCTGTAACACCAAAGAAAAATCTTGGTTTACTGTTTATTTTTTAACTTGTCCAACAGGAGGTAATATTCTTTTTAATAAACTGAGAACAAATCTCATGCAAAGAATCAAGAAGAGGCCACAGTACCTATTTAAAATATAGTCTTAAAATTTCTTAGTTTTTCATCTGTTTTCTCTTTATGACAAGTGCTGCTGGTCTTGCATTTATGAGAACAAAGGCTACTTGCTTGTATGTAGATTACGTCAAGAATGAAAAGTGAATAAAGCTCAATTAGACTGGGGGAGGAGTTCTCTTGTCCAGGAAAATATACTACTAGAACTCGGTTCTAAGACACAAGAAACAGAGAGATGATGGAATGGTTGAAATGTGCATTCCATGGAAGAGAAAAATATGGACAAAGGCATCAAAACGTGGAGAAACAGAACCTATACTTCTGAACTATAGTTTAAAATGATGGGTCAAAGAATACGCCAAAGCCTATGAACTTTACCCTAAATCTGTAGGAAGCCAGTTCAGTGTTATAAGCAGGGTGGGCGATGATCATATTTACTATTTAAAAAGATCAATCAAGGAGCAATCTGGCAACTGGACTGGAGGGAGAAGAACAAGTAGCCTAAGAACTGAGATAGAAAATATGTGCTGGAGAAGGAGGAAGTATGTGTCTGGAGGTGCATTTGTTCTTTTATTGCCATTTCAATTTTTTGATGGTGATTGTTCTTTCATGATTCTCTATATCTTCTTGTATTTTGACATTGTGTTTTTCTAGAAACATACTCCTTTACCTCAGTTTTCCAATCAGCATACAATTGCTCCTTTTATTTTGTCTTTATATTTCTACTTTTACAGATTTTCACAGTTGTTGTTGTTGTTTTAACTTGCTTATTACAGGTTTCTTTTCTTCACCTTGACCTGTTTCACCATAGGTATGTTATATTTGGGTTTTGAAACAACATACTTTAAAAAAAAATTATCGTGCTTTCCTGTTCTATACTTCATTGATTTCAGCTCACTTTTATTATTTCTTTTTGTTTCTTTAAATGTGCTTGGTTTCTACTTTTCTGGCCTATTGAGTTGAACCTCATGTATCTCCAACAGCCCTTCTTGTTTTCTGATAATTACAGTCAGGGCTATATATTTCCTTCTCGGTGCTCTCTAGGAGCACATCACACATTTTGCAATACACAGTTTTCATTTTATTTGGCTATAATAGTTTACAATTTCACTTTTGATTTCCTTTTAAACCCATGAGTTATTTAAAGGCATGATTATTATAGTTCCCATTCACATGGGAATATTAAATGTGTTCTTTTGTTATTAATTTCTAGTTTTATGGCATGGTGGTCAAAGACCACAACGTGTATGGTACTGATTCTTTGAATTTATTGAAATTCCTCTATGGCCTGATACATCATTGGTTTTGAAGAATGGCTCATGTTTCCCAAAGAAGAAAGGTGTTCTGTGTTTACTTGATAAAGTATGGTATTCGGATCTTGAAATGTTCTAAATGCTTATTTTCCTTTTAATATAACAACTCTACTGAGATAGAATTACATACTATAAAATTCATTCTTTTAAAGTGCAGAATTTCATGTTTGTTTGTTTAAGATTTTCGCCTTATTTGAGAGAGAGAACGATAATAAACAGAGGGGAAGGCAGAGAGAGAAAAGCAGACTTCCCTCTGAGCACGGAGCCTGGCATGGGGCTCGATCCCAGGACCCTAGATCATGACCTGAGGCAAAATCAAGAGCTGGTCACTTAACCAACTGAGCTACCCAAGCACGCTGCTATGGTTTTCAATTTAGTCACAGAGTGGTGCAAGCATCACCACTCTACCGTAGGACATTTCCTTATCCTCAAAAGAAACCTGTACCCATTAGCAGCTGCTCCTCATTCCCTCCCGCCTCCAGGCTCTAACAACCACTAATCAATTTTAAGTGTCTACGGACTTTCCTACCCAGGACATTTTATGTAAATGAAATCATACAATAGGTCTTCTTTTGTGTCTGGCTTCTTTCACGTAGGATGTTTTCCAAGTTTGTCTATATTATAGCATGTATCAGAATTTCATTTTTTATTGCCAAATAATATTCCATTGTATGAGCGTTCTGCATTTTGTTGATTCATTCATCAGTTGGCAGACAGTTGGGTTGTTTCTGCATTTTAGCTCTTGAGAATTATGCTGGTATGAACATCCATAAACAAGTTTTTGTGTGGACATGGGTTTTCATTTTCCCTGGGTATATACCTTGAGTTAAAATAGCTGGATCATAAGGTAACTCCATGCTCAACTTTTTGAGGAATGGAAAAACTGTTTTCCAAAGCAGTTGCACTATTTTACAATCCCATCAACAATTTATGGGCTTCCAATTTCTCTGCATGCTAGACATTTCATTTTAGCCATCAGTTGGTATGAAGTAGTATCTTACTGCAGTTTTTGACCTACATTTCGCTAATGACAAATGATACATACATAGTCTTTAAAGAAATGTCTCCTTAGATCCTGGGCCCATTTTTCAGTTGGGCTGTCTTTGAATTATTGAGTTTTATTAGTTCCTTACATATTCTTGATGCAACTCTGTTATCAAAATCATTTGCCTATATTTTCTCCCATTCTCTGGGCTTCCCCCCCCCCCCCACTTTCTTGATGTGTTGTTTTCAGCACAAAAGTTTGTTTTGTTATAATCTATTTTTTTTTCTTTTGTGGCTAGTGTTTTCAGTGTTATATCTAGAAACCAGCATCTAATCCAAGAATTACTCCTATGTTTTACAGAATTACTGTTTCTTATAGATTTTGCTCTCACAACACTTTTTAAAAATATCTGCTAGCTAGAGTTTTTTAAATAAACTTTTAAAGCAATTTTAAAAGTTTCAGACTTATGGCAAAATTGTGAAAACAAGAGAGTTCCAATAGACCCCACTATCAGTATCCCTAATTTTTTTAATGTTTTTTATATTATGTTAGTCACCATACAGCACATCCCTGGTTTCTGATGTAAAGTTCGATGATTCATTAGTTGCGTATAACACCCAGTGCACCATGCAATACATGCCCTCCTTACTACCCATCACCAGTCTATCCCATTCCCCCACGCCCCTCCCCTCTGAAGCCCTCAGTTTGTTTTGTTTCTCAGTATCCCTAATTATTAACATCTTACATTGGTATGGTTCATCTGTTGCAATTGACAAAGCAAAATTGATACATTATTATTAAGTCCACACATTATTCAGATTTCCTTAGTTTTAATATAATGTTTGGTGGTTGTTGTTATTCCAGGATCTTATTCAGAATTCCACATCACATGTAGCCATCAAGCTCCCTCAGACTTCTCTTGGCTGTGGAAGTTTTTCAGACTGTCATTAATTTGGGTTACTATGACCAGTTTTGAAAAGTACTGGTCAGCTATTTTGCAAAAACATTCCTCAGTTGGGAGTTGTCTGATGTTTTCCTTGTGATTTAACTGGAGTTATGGATACTGGGGAGGAAGGCCACAGGGGTGAGGTGCCATCTTTATCTGTTAAGATGCATGTTGACCACCTCGATGAAGTAGCTGGTATCTGTCAGGTTTCTCCACTGCGAAGTTACACTTTTCCCCTTTCTCCATACCGCACTCTTTGAAAGGAAGTCACTAGGAGATTTCACTCTTAAAAGTGGGATGTTCTGCCTTCTCAAGGGCAGAATATTTACACAAATTATTGGGGATACCTCAGCATAGGAAACTTGTCTATAATTTGTCTCAGAATAAAAACATTAAAGTAGTGACAACTAGCTCTCCTACAGCACTTACGTTGTGCCAAATTCTATTCCATGATGTTTTCTCTCACATAAGCACATACACATGTGTATGTTTATTCCATTTTGATTGATAATGAAAGTATAACTATCCCAGATTTGTTTCATGTTTATCTATTAGACCTTATCCCACTCTATCTTTAGTTTTTGGGTTTTTTTAAAGATTTTATTTATTTTAGAGAGAGAGAAAAAGCAGGAAGGAGGGGAAAGAGAATCCCAAGCAGACTCTGCACTGAGTGTGGACCCCGACGCAGGGCTCAATTCCTGGACCTTGAGATCATGACCTGAGCCAAAATCAAGAGTGTGATGCTTAACCAACTGAGCCATCCAGGTGCCCCTTTATCTTTAGTTTAAAGTGAAAAAAACAAAAACAAAACCAAAGCAAAACTGGATTTTTAAATCTTATCTGAGTCTATGTTTTTAAATCTTATCTGAGTCTATGTTTTTAAATCTGTGCCTTTCCTCCATTTTTACTTATTATAGTACCAATGAATTAGGATTTATTTCTACTACTTTCTAGTTTGTCTTTAAGTACAATGTTTATCACTTAAGTCAATCTTTTTTTCCTTCCTTCCTTCTATTCCCTATTATTTGTTTAAACTTATGCATTTGGTTGCATTTTTCTGATGGTTATGGTTCACTTATTAAAGCCTACAGTTCTCCTTTCCTGGCCAATGTCTAAATATCTTTAATACCTATGTTTCCCTCTCTCACAGGTAAGAACTTTGACTTTGCTCTCACTGTTCTCTACAATTTGCCTTGCCAGTTTTGATAGGACATTAAATTATAGATTAGGTATTGTGGATATATGTTCTCTTTTAATTATTGCTTATTAAAACAAATGATATTATTACCCTTATTTATTCCTGCTTTCCATAATTATTGTTTTCTTGCAGGCTAATTTATATTCTCAGTAGAGAATGCGCTCTAAAAAAAGTTACTTTTATGAGGTGTATGGGCATTCGGGTGAAAAGATTTTAGTTTTATGCTATTATTTAAAGTACTATTTTCTGGATAATCTGGAATCAGCTCCTTCCCCTGCCCCCCAACAACACATGATCTCACTGTCTCATTGCTTTTGAGAAATCTTTTATCCTGTCTCATGCCTATGGCTTTATAGGTGGTTTGTTTTTCCTCTCCGGAAGGTTGCTGTGAGATTTCACTCTGATGTGGCTGGATATGCGGTTTTATCTCATTTGTTTATTGTGTGCTGTTTCACCCCCAAAACCATTTTTAATTTAAGGTCATGTGCCTTCTTTTAGTTCTGGAAAATACGTTTTCTTCAAAGATTACTTTCCTATAAAATCTTTTTAATATTTCCTCTGGAAATCCTACTAAACGAATATTTGCATTCTAATTTGATCTTCCATCTCTCTGAAACTTTTGAAAATACTTCTGCCTATTTATGCCAGCCCCTTAATCTGGAAAATCTCAATATAATTTTCCAGCCCATTAATTAACTCTTTATAGCTATTCTGCTACTTAAACTTTCTATTTAATCCTTTATTGAAATAATTACATCATTTCACATCAAATATCTCTAACTGGTTCTTTAGAAACATCTGTCCTTTTTTCATGTTTGCAATAAATTTCCTTATTTCCCTAAGGATATGTATTATGCTTATTCAAAGTTTCCGTTCTTTCTGCTCCATTAGCTCTGCTTTATTATGTATCTTTGTTGTTGTTGCCTTGTATTGTCATACTCAAATATTTTGTGATTTTTTAAAAATTGTATTATCAATATTCCCTTTAGAGGGTCAGCACCCTTAAATTATAAGCTCTCTCTCTCTGGGAAAGGTGAAATCTAATCCTAGCCTTGTTCTTCTAACTGTGATGTGTGGGGAGGAGAGCCATATTATTTAGGTAGATTGTCTATTGATAAAATCTATTTAAACACTTCCACTCTTTTCCTGGACCCATGACGTCAATTGTAATAACATCCCAGGCTCTCTTTTACCCAGAGACATTCACCTGGTGAAGATGCTATGAAGATTGTTGAAATGAAAACAAAAGCTTTCGAAGATTATATCAACTTAGTTGATAAAGCAGTCACAGGGGTTGAGAAGATTGACTCCAATTTTGAAAGAAGTTCCACTCTGGGTAAAATACTATCAAACAGCACTACATGCTACAGAGAAATCATTTGTGAAAGGAGAGTCAACGGATGTGGTAAACTTCACTGTTGTCTTACTTTAGAAAAATTGCCATGCTACCCCAACCATGAGCAACGACCTCCCTGATCAGTCCCAGCAGCCATCAACACTGAGACAAGACCTTCCACCAGCAAAAAGACTGACTCATTGAAAGCTCAGGTGATGGTTAGCATTTTTTTTTAGAAATACAGTATTTTTAATTAAGGTATGTATATCTTTTAAGACACAATGCTATTGTACACCTAACAGACCACAGTATAGTGACTTTTATATGTACTGGGAAACCAAAACATTCATTTGACTTATTTTACTGTGATACTCACTTTACTGGTTTGGAACCAAACTTGGAATCTCTCTGAGGAGTCGTTGACTCCATCCCCCTTCTTTTTAGGGCTCTGGGAACTTGATAAATGCCAGCCAGGTTCTGTACTGGAGAATACTGGAATTAAACTCATTACAGCCAAGGAAGTACGCTGCCAGATCATGACTTCCAGACCAGGCTTCCCAAGACAACCTGAGAGAGAGGAGTAATGGTGCCTGGGATGCCCCACCCAACCCATCTCCTGGGCTCCATGATGCCATTTCTTTCACTTAAAAAGAAAACACAGACTTTAAAAGCCTCCTGAGGTATTTCCACAGTTTGTATCACTTTTTATTAGAAGGTCCACATTTGCTCATGTGAGCTACATCCTTTCAAGCACCTGCTAGGTTTGATGTAAAAAGACAAAGTTAGAAGCTAGTGCTTAAACAAAAAACTCCAAACTCTATTTCTGACATAAATTTAAGTAGACAGTGAATTGATTTCAATGAAAAATATTAAGTTATTTTTGAGGTGATATGGCAAAAATTGTGGAGGTAGTAGTATAAAGGTTATGAGCCTATGATAAATTATAAATGTGTTAAGCAAATAACCAATGCCATGAACACAGCACGTATTCAACAAGAAATTGTTGGATCGGGGCATCTGGGTGGCTCAGTCCACTAAGCGTCTGCCTTTGGCTCAGATCATGATCTCAGGGCCCTGGGATCTAGCCCCATGTCTGGCTCCCTGCTCAGCAGGGCGTCTGCTTCTCCCTCTCCTTCGGCCCCTCCCCTGATGCTCATGCATGCACGCTCTTTCTCTCTCTCAGATAAATAAAATCTTTAAAAAAACTGTTGGATGAATGGAAGGAATGACTGATGCTTTATCAACTAATATGAAGTCATACCTCATTAGAGTTACTGTTCCTGAAAAGATGTAATAGGGAAAGCCGGGAATGAAGAGAGAACCCAGAAGGGGAGACAGAGTTAAAGATAAACTTTTCCAACCTTACAATTTTGTTAAAACCTACCCTGCCTGTAGCAATTAGGAAAAAAGCAAATATTAAAAGCTCTAACAAGCTGAAGCAAAGCCAAAGAGAATTGGGATACTGGATCAATTTTTTCATTGACCGGGGCAGGACAAAACAAATATAAAGATCTCAGCCCTGGACAGGAGCAAGGCGCTCAGCACACAAGGCAACCTGCTGAGGGACCTCAGTCTTATGGCTAGCATGTCCAATACGGAGGATACTGTTATCCCTTCCCTGCAAGAAACATGAATCTGAACTTGGGGGGGGGATAAGAAATTAGAGGTGACTTAAAATATGTAGATTTTTTTTCTGTGTGGGGTGTAATATGTGGATGACCAGGTAGAGTCATGCAGAAAATGAAAGGGAAAAAGCTTGGTGCTACCAAAGAACTTGGGAATCCTGGAGGTCACCACATGTTTGGAGCAGAACTCAGGTCCACCTACCAGTTTTCTTATTTCTAGGTATCCTTTTCTTTTTTTTTTTTTTTTAAGATTTTATTTATTTATTTGAGAGAGAGAGACGGCCCGCGAGAGAGGGAACACAAGTAGGGAGAGTGGGAGAGGAAGAAGCAGGCTCCTAGCGGAGGAGCCTGATGTGGGGCTCGATCCCAGAATACCGGGATCACGCCCTGAGCCGAAGGCAGACACTTAACGACTGCCCCTAGGTATCCTTTTCAACAAAAATCTATTCATGAAATTACATATTAAAAGGCCCTAAACAACCAATCTATGCATATTAGAAGTTTTAAAGACAAGAAGCATTCCAGCTCTAGAATATCATCTCACTCTGTAATATCTCTCTCTTTTTCTCTCTCTTTAACTGTGTTGATAAATCCATGCCTCTCACTAGTTCTATGCTTGAGTGTAGTTTCCAACTTGTGTCATTAAGAATACCATAGTAAATGATGGCATATATAAGCCACTTTAAATTAGCAAGTGAACTAGCTTCTGGGGGACAGAGCAATAGGTTAATATCAGAAATCTGGTTTTCTCACTACATCTGTGACCTGTGGCAATTCATCTATCTGAACCTCTGTAAAATCATCAGTAAACGGAAACAGATGAATTAGGTAAACTCTGAGGCCCCTTTTAGTTTTGACATTTTTGTTCATCTCTATCAAGTGTTTGCTATCACATGAACTTCACCATTAAAAAGACTACTTTGAAGATCGGGAGTTCTGTACTGCTTCTGAAGCCTCATCCTTTCCTGGAAACCCTGGGTTGCTAAGGTCCAAGTAGACCGCTCGACTCACTGTGCTACACTCAAATCAGTAACAGATGTGGATGCAGGCAAACACTTACACACACCGTGTTTCAGTAGGCTGCTGCCTTAAGGAAACATGGAATCTGACAGCTAAATTTTGCCAGAAAGGATCCAACACTAATCTAGGTAATCTGTTAGGCAGTATGGAAATAACTCCCTCTCAGCTGCACAGATGAAGGCAGCTGACTCACATTTCTAATTCTTAAAACCGTAGGATATGTGATGTTTTCATCACATATGTGATGTGTTTTCTGGAAGAAGAGATGCAGGTGGACAAAATCTTGGGAATTTATGTCTTGTGGGGTAACACTGGAGGTAATACTCTCTTGGATGGATTCAAGGCAAAAGGGTCAACTATATCAACCACACACACACACACACACACACACACACACACACACACACAAAAAGGACTTAACCACTGAATAATGAAAATATGATCTCCGGAAGTGATCCTGAAAAGCTAAGAGCATCCTGGGAAACTCCTACTCCATCAGGCAGTTTATACTTCAGAGTTTTTTCTTTCCTGCCAATGTAAAAGGGATTATAGTCCTAGTCCTAACCTAGTCAGGGAGAGCATAGTCTCTCCTTTACATGGACAACTAATGAAGTTGTCAATTCCAAATTTAGACAGAGCCTTGAAAGAGGCTTAATTAGACTTAAAAGGATTGGGTTATGAGTAAAATTTCTACTCACCATCTTACATTTTGGAGAGCTGAGAATTCCATCATCAAACTGGCATTGTGTTAAATGAGCTAGAAAGCTGAATTAGGCAGGAATGGGAAGCTAAAGACATGGCCAAAAGTGGTAAGTCAGCTCTGTCAAAAACAAATCAGAACCTGAAAACCTCTTCTGATTTAAAGACTGGTAGCTTTCTTAGTGGAGAGATTATAATAACATATAAACAACAATTCCTATTGCAGAAGGTGTATCATAAAGAGAAGACCATGCGCCTTGGAAAGTAGTCTTTAACCCAGATGTTTTCATGTTCTAGTTTTGCACACTAAGACAACTAACTAAATTTCTCTTAAACTATAAAACATGGATAGTAACACCTACATCACATATCCTACGGTTTTAAGAATTAGAAATGTGAGTCAGCTGCCCAGAGCCACACAGCTGAGCATTTCAATTTCCACAGCCAATGTCTTTGTAGTTCAATGGAAAGTACAAATCAAGATTTTGTAAATTAATATTCAAGGAGAGGCCCCTATTTAAAAAAAAATAACCTTACTACAAATCATTTTATAAAGTAAATAATTCTGCTAAAATGTGGCCAGTAGCTTATTGTTCAAATGTAGATTTGTATAAGTGAGATTTTCTTAAAATAGGTACACACACCATGTTTCAAATAATTGATGTCCTGTGTCTTTCTGCATGAGAGGCAACTTGACATGGTGATCAACAGGACAGGACCACCTTTCAAAAAGGTTTCAACAAATGGCTCCTCCAGAGCTAAGAATTACTTGCTCTAATGCTGGGGCAGTGGTGGCCGGGGGGGGGGGGGGGGAGGATGGTGTTAGCTTTGTTTTGTTTGGGTTTTTTTGACTCTCGGATTTTATTTTTTTTTATTTAAATTCAATGAGCTAACGTATAATACACATCATTAGTTTCAGATGTAGAGTTCAATAATTCAGCAGTTGTTGGCTCTGTTTTTTCTCCAAAAAAGACTTAGAAAAATGTTCAATCTTCTGTGGTATATTTCCTGAACACTTCCCTACTCCAATAAATTGCTCCTTTCACTACGTTCCCGTGGCGCTTTGTTCACACCACTATCTCTGTCCTTGACAAATACCAATGACAGCTAATGTTTATTAAATACTCGTTACGTGCCAGGTACTGTTCGGAGTGCTTGACATACAATTAACCATTGAATCCTCTCTTTATACCTAAGACGCAGGTGCGTATGTTGCTTTACAACTAAGGTGTGGAGAAGTGAAGGCGTTTGTCTAAAGTTCTACAGCTGGGAAGTCCTACAGCCAGGTCAGAAGGCAGAGCTAGTCTGTTTCTGTAGTCTACTGTCTTAGCCACATCAAGCTCTGTTGCTTCCTTGGGGTACATATTTGAGAATTAATCCACTGTGACTATTATTGTGTGTGTGTCTATGGCTGAGGCAGATTCTGGAAACGAAGGTGATCCTGACAAGGAAGAAACAGCCATTACGAAAAAGAGGGTGGCCAGAGAAAACATTTTTCCCCTCTAAGTTTTTTTTAAAGGCTACACTGGGATGAGAACACAAGTCTAGAATGCCAATATGCGGATAAATTCCTTACCAATGTCGAACACATTTGTCAACAATTCCTTCTCCACACCTCAGGTAGGAAAGATGGCAAAGTCACCTAACACTGCCCATGTATCCCAAAAAGAGAAATGAGAAGGGAATGGCCTATCCAGACCCCCACCTGCACCCCACTTGTTAAGACACCTTAAGATCCCTTGGGTGTTTGCTCCTGCGTCCTTTTTCAGCCTCACATTTTCCTTTTTAAATTCTGCACTCCAGTCCTATTCAAATGGGCTCATTTACCTGAAAATGCTCCAGTCTCTTTCCTCTGCAGGTCAGGGTGTTTGCCCCTCCCTCTGCAGGAAGCACCTCACCCTCAGCCTAAATCTTGCTCTTCATTCACAGGACTACTTCAACATCTTTGCACAGAAGCTCTTTCCTGACTCCCCTGCCTAGGTTTGGAGCTTTGCCTCTGGTTCCCATTACACTCTGTGTGGTTCCCCCCCCTCCCCGATTCCCTGCTGCCTAGACTCCTGCTTAGAGGGTACAGGTTAAGAGCACACACTTCAGAGCTGGAATCTCAGTCCCACCACCGACTAGCCACAGAACTTTGGGCAAGTTATTTATATTCTCTGAGTCTCGCCTTTTTATTTGTATAATAAAAATGGTAACAGTATTTATCTCCTAAGTTGGTAGTGAGGATCAAATCAGTTAATGAAAGTAAACACTTAAGAACAGTACCTGGCACTGAGTAAAGTGCTTGTTATTAATAATAGCAGATTTTCCATGAAAGTCTATCAACTCAATCCAAATAGTCGGAAACCAAAATCAGAATACATGGTCACCTTGGGCTATTTTATCACTTTAAGGTAACTTGGAGATTGTGGTTCTCAGATGTCAGTTCTAATCACTGATCTCAGGGTGATGCCAGGACATACTGCCCTTGTTAAGGGATATTTAAAGGGACCGACATTAAAACACTGCTATGACTATTCTTTTTCTAGCCCAGTTGCTTTCTCCCGTGAACTCGGTTTCAAATATCGCATCAGCATTTTCTCTGCTGACAGCATTACAAGTGCAGGGATACTGCTCCTTGGGGCATCATTGGCTGCTTGTGGTAAACAGTGCTCAGTGTGTTTGCTTTAGGTCTGCAAAGAAGCCAGGGAGGAATTGGGTTTGAGGCCCTGGGGCACTTCACAGAGGCAGGGGTGAGGTGTTGCCACTCCATATTAAAGTGGTAGACCATTTACTTTTCCTCCCTCAACTTTTCTGGATGGCCCTCACCCTCTGAGCATTATTCTTCATTATCATCAGTTATTGATAGCTAGAGCCCCTTGGAGTGCTGCCTCCTGGCCATCCCGGACCCACAGGCTGCTGAGGGGGGGTTGGCGAGGCTAGGGCAGGGTCTGCTTTGGGGACATCTCCCCATGTTTCATGTCCCACTCCCATAAACTGACCTCATACAATAAGCCCACTTGGTATGCTTCTGGCCTCTATCCCTAGCTTCTCTGTGCTTCAGCTATTAGTGTGTGCATTTGATCTCTCCCTCCTAGGTAGTATGATTGCTTACTTGTTTTCAAATAAAGAAAGAGGATATAACACTGACCCAGGAGGCTAAGAAACTAAAATCCATTTCAGTTCTATTTTTATATTGGCATGTGACCTTAAGCAAATCACTCCACTTGGTATATCCTCAGCTTCCTAATCTATAAAAAATCAGCGAACTGAAATAATTTCTTTCTGGAAATTTTCTTTGAAAATTTATAATTCTGGTGAAAATTTAAGGGTTGATAGGTATTCTGGGATAGCACTTCCTCGAATCCCTTCATCATCTCATCAGTAGCTCTCAAGAACCGGATCAATGCACAACTATTGAATTTATGTTGGAGAGGAAGGTATCTTGTAAGACTGGCTGAGTCAGATCGTCCCTGTCATCACCTAAACAGGGTCCCCCAGAGCCAGGGACAAGCAGAAAGAACACAACTGCAGGGTTTTTCCAATATTCCTGCAGAAATAACTCCAATATATTCCGTACTTCAGAAGACCTGGGATGTAAATTAAATTAGCATGCTGCAAGGCTGAGAGTCTTTTTCATGTCTCGTATCTTTATATATATGTATAAGTTTAACATTTAATCCATATTCATTGTAATAAAAAATACTTGAAATTATTTAACATGAAGTAAAATTAATGCTTCAAAAATATGCATTAAGTTTGTTGCCCTGGGCACCCTCCCTAGGGTGCATGTCCGCTAATCTGAAAAGCATGACTTTATCAACAATAATTTATGGAGTGTACTATGTGCCGTGGACTATTCCAGGTGCTCTGCAAAAGGAAATTCCTTTAGATAATAATAAGGTTTACAGTTGGTGAAGTAGAAAAGCAGAGACTATTGTTTCAATGGTGTCTTTTATCTATAAAGTAAGAAAGAGAATAAACTCATGAGTCATGGTCTTGCTAACATAAGGATTAGATAAGATGATATATATGAAAATACTTTATAAGCAAACAATATAATATACATGATAGTTGATAGCTGTCAGATTAGCTAATGTGAACCTCCATCAGGACATCTCCCAGAACAGCAGAATAGAAACTATGATTAAATTTTGGCCAGAGTGCCAAGAGGTCTAGGATTAGAGAAATTCTCGGAATCTCATAAGTCCCTTGGAGCCATATAGGAGGCTTACAGGGATGGCGTAATCCTGGAAGGAAATGGATCGTATCAGACAAAGATAAAAACTTATCTGTGCCAAACCATAACTTATTTTTCTTCAAAATACAGTTAGATAAAAGCAGAAAGTAAAAGTATTATTGAATCAGTTTTCAAATGAGTTCTTCATGCCCATTGTCAGAAATTTTTGAATGAATACTTTATCATCCAGGAAGAGAATTCTACGTACTAATCTGGGCCAAATGAAGTTTTTTATTCTTCCCCTTTTGGAAAATATGCCTTTCTTCCTCCATACTAAAAACACAATTCTAAGTTTTTTTAATGATATTGGGTATTGTTATCTTTTTCTGTAATGCTAGTATTGAATTCAGACATGAATCCTGCATATTTAAAAATTTAATAAAATATGGCAATTTAAAACACAGCAAGCCAGTCATGGAGGCGACTAGCGATAGAAGTATATTAAAATAAAGATTACTTCCAAGGACAAAACTAGACTTCCTCTCAAGGAGATCCAGTTTCTGAAATCTGAGGAGATTAAGAAGGAGCCATTTGGATTTCATTCTTTGTGAACTCATATTATTGGACATGGACACCTGGGTTGGATTTCAACTCTTGTGCCTTTTGGAATTTATTTTCTTTATTACTTGGGATAGAGAAACTAAAACACAGGGTTTCTCTAAAGGAATAAGTGTGGCAAATGGAGGGGCAGATAATCTCAGATTGCCAGGGCCCTATAACCTTCCTTCATCCTGGCAGTAATCAATTTCCACCCCTTTTTTATTAATCTCTCTGAATAGATAGAATGAATTTAATGAAATTTTTAAAAATTGCTCTAGCTATTTTATGTGTATATGTTTGTGTATAGTTTTAGTTAAATAGTTTTATATAATTATATCCAACATCATCACCCTGGAGGCTATCACACTAATTTCAATAATGTAAGTATTGCTCAAAAACTTTTGTCATTCTTTGATGACAGACTTTAGCATCTACTTGAAAATCACACAATTAGCCCTATAAATCTAGTCCAGTCCAATATATTGCTTTTTGAACATGATTTTAGGCATGTATAATATTTAGTCCATATGCAAATGTCCCCAATTTTTCCCAAAGCGTCTGTTATGGCTATTTTTTCCCCCTTTCTTCCTGCCTTTATGCTATGTTACTGAACCAAGATCCTATCAAGGTTAATACATTCCACTTGCTTTTTATGATCCTTTAATCACTTTTAACAGATTTACTAAAAGCCCCAACTTTTTTTTTTTTTTTTCCTAACACTCAGCTTTATGAAGAATCCAGACCAGGTTTTTGTTTTTGTTTTTAACAGGTATCTCACATTCTGGATTTGTCTTTTTTGTTTTGATTTCTCTTAATTTGTTTCTCCACTGCCTTTCTTTTCTGTAAACCTTAGAGGCCTGATTGAATTTGGATTAATCATTGGAAGAATATGTCAGAGCAGATGTTTGCTACCTTACATGGTATAACAACATGTGTTAAAAGATCTTAGAAGATCAACGTAGCTTACCATTACTAATGCCAAATTGGATTGCTTGGTTAAAATAACAGTGACCAGATCTCTCCACATCAAGAAAAATTCCCTCCTTTGCAAATAGTAAGTAATTCATTCTTTGGCACTATGTATAAATACTGTTTCCCAACTTTCACCTAATGGTTTAAACATACATGTTTATCACCTACCTGAACCAGTTATTACACTGGAGTTTCCTGAATAGTGATAGTCAAATTTTATAATTTTTATATGTATTAGCTAGCATTTATCTTTTAAAAAAGGTAGCTTTTGCTCCTCCATCTTTTGAGTATTACTATAGACTCAGAGGTTTTTACTCAAATGTTACAATTAATTACAGTCATGCTTATATTGCCCCAAATTTGGTAAGTACATGCTTAAGCAAGCTCTTGTGCCCTGCTGGCAGATTAAATTTGTCTTTCAGTACTTTCTTAATTTTTGACACTCACAGAGGTCCCAACTTACACTGTATTTCGCTGGAGATGTGTGGTGGTTTTACAACATATCCACAAATTCTTCGATGTCTTCCCATCAAAAGATAAATTTGAGCTCCCTACCCCTTGAATATGAGCTGGCCTTAATGATTCACTTCTAACAGACAGAATGAAATAGAAATGATGATCCCAAGACTTGGTCATTAAAAAAAAAAAAAAAAAAAAAAAACAGTTTATTTCTTGGCTTTCTCTTTTTTGAACCTACTCCTTGGGAGTCTTGACTAACACGTAAGAATTCTAGTTATCCAGAAGCCACCAAGGTGCAGAGACGACATGGAGATAAAGAGATGTACAAGGATACTCAGCTATTTTATCCCCCAGTTATCTGTGTCTTCCTAGCATCACTCGCCAAACATGTGAGTGAGCCTTCAAGTGAGTCTAGCATCCAGGCTACAAGCTTCCCAAGCCAACAGAGTGACTCAGAGATTAAAAAAAAAAAAAAAAAAAAAACTCAGCAGGGGAAATTTAAGATTTTATTTATTTATTTGAGAGAGAAAGAGCACAGAGAGGGAGTGAGAGAGAGGAGCAGACTCCCCACTGAGTGGAGAGCCCAATGCGGGGCTCAATCCCAGGACCCTGAGATCATGACCTGAGCCAAAGGCTGACGCGTAACCAACTGAGCACCCAGGAGCCCCAACCCCTGCTGAGTTCTGCCTAAATTGCAGATCCATGAGCAATACTGATGCTGTTGTTTTGTAAACCACCAAGTTTTGGGGGGTTTATTGCACAGAAGTAGATAACTAGAACACCCTGAAATCAGTCAAATTTTCAAAGAACTCTGTTTTTCTTTTAACGGGAACTGGTTTTAGAACTAAGATGTCCATGCTGATTCCCTCATGCTACTGGATACTTTTGCTTTTAAGCTTTTTCAGTGGACAGAGTAAAGGAAAATATATTTGAAAAATTATGAGTTTGTATTTATATTTCTAATTAAATTTACCACAAAAAGGAGTTTTAACTACTTTTATTTCATTATCACATCCTTTTGCCCTAAAAATCTTGGTTCATAATAACACTAGTATATTTATTTATTTGCCTCATCCTACAGTAATATAGCCTACTACTAAAAGTGCTATTAACATTAATAAAATATTACTATTCACATTACTACTAATAATAAACCTACTGAGTGAATTTAAGATTTCTATGCAATTCTTTTTGCTTGTTTTTAGAATATTCCCCATGAATAATGTACAGTCATGGTACTGGGTTCAAAAATCATTTAAACTCACTCTTTTCTCTGAGTGGCTATGTTATCAATTTGATATTACTTTAGGTTTGTTAGTTACATTTTGGTTCAATTTTAGGGTATGCTTTTTTTTTTTTTTTTAAAGTATATAAACTTTGCATGGTTCAAAAGCCAAAACTACATAAAATGGTAAACTCATCACCAGCCCTTCTACTCTATTTTTCATATTCCTTGAAGGTAAACATGTTCCTTTGTTTCTCATATACCTTTCCTATAAATATGCACTTTTTTTTCTTTCCTATAGAAAAAAAATATAATCTTGCCTTTTTCACTTAGCAAAATATCTTAGAATTTTAAATCAGCTCCTGGAGCTCTTTACCATTCTTTTTTTTTTTTTAAGGCTGTATAGTATTCAATCATATTTATCTACAGTCATTTAATCAACCCGTCCTTTTGATGGCCATTGAAGTTATCAATCCCATGCTATTCCAAAAAACTCCACATAATAACTCTGTGCATGTTTTTGTGGTGGATGGCTATGGTTGCTGTTGTCTTGTTTTTGTAGAGGTGTATCTATAGGCTCAATTTCAAAGAAATGGAATTTAGGGATCAGCTAAATACATAAAGCAAATATGAACAGACCTAAACAGAGAAATAGCAATACAGTAACAGTATGGGATTTTTAATACCCCCACTTTCACCAATGGACAGACCATCCAGACAGGAAATAATAAAGGAAACAGTGGCCTTAAATGACAAGTTAGACCAGATAGACTTAACAGACATATATAGAACATTCCCTCCAAAAGTAACAGAATATGCATTCTTCTGAAGTGCATATGCAACATTTTCCAGGTTAAGTCATATGTTAGGCCATGAAATAAATCTCAATAAATATAAAAAGACTGAAACCATAGCAAGCATATTTTCTAACCACAATGGTATGAAACTAGAAATCAGTTACAAGAAGATAACTGGAAAATTCACAAATATGTAGAGATTTAAAACAACCTACTGATCAACCATTGGGTCAAAGAAGAAATTAAAATATCATGAGACAAATGCAAATGAAAATACAATGTACTGAAACATAAGATACATCAAAAGCAATTCTAAGAGGGATGTTCATAGTGATAAATGCTTACCTACATCAGGAAAAAAAAAATGTCAAATAAACAACTTCACACCTCAAGGAAGAAATAGAAGAATAAACAAAGTCCAAAGTTAGTAGAAGAAAGGAGATCAGACCAAAGATAAATGAAATAGAGATTTAAAAACAATAGACTAGATTAGGAAAACTAAGAGACAGATTTTTGAAAATTGACAAACTTTTAGCTAGACCCCCCCCCAAAAAAAGAGGACTCGAAATCAGAAATGAGAGAGGGACATTACAACTGATACCACAGAAATACAAGGGATCATAACAGACTACTATGAACAATTATATACCAACAAATTTGAAATCCTAGAAGAAATGAATTCCCAGAAACATAACCTACCAAGTTTGAATGAAGATACAAATTATTAGTAATGAAGTTGAATCAATAATAAAAAACCTCCCAGCAGAGGAGGGAGCTAAGATGGTGGCAAAGCTGGAGGACCCTAGGATAGTCTCATCCCTGGAACACTAGATAACTATCATTCTGAATACGGAAGAAATCGACCTGAGGACTGACAGAACAAACTGCACGAGAGAGAGAAAAGAGGCCACATCAAGGAAGGTAAGTGTGGAAATGTGGTTTGGGGGGAGAAATGGACTGCAGGTGCTGCAGAGGGGAGGCAGCCCTGGTTGCAGAGAAAGGGGGAGAGAGAGCAAGGAATGCACAGAAGTTTGCACAAGGAGAACACTTCCCCAAAGCCACTGGCTGGGAAAATGAGAAAGGCTAATTTTCGTGATTTTTTGCCAACCAATGGAGCTTGAAGACTGGAGTTTAAAAGGTCAGAGGGCTTGGCAGGGATACAGCCCTGAGAGTGCTGCCCTACTCCTACAGAGAAGGTAGCAGAAGAGGGCATGATCTGAGGAACACCGAAGGCTCACAGGGGAGAGAAGTTGCGCTCCTCTTGGGGTGCATCTGTGAGAGGCAGTGTTGACAGAGATGCCTCTCCTGGGACAAAGAACCTGGTGGGCACCATTTCCCTCCTTTGCCCCTCAGAAGTCCCACACCTCTGCACTCTGGTGTGACTGCCCTTCTCAGTGAAACCTACTTCAGTTCTAGCGTGGTGAGACCCTCCCCCAGAGGACCAGCAGGCCCCTGCCCATCCCAGGTCCCTAAAGTTTGTGGTTTTTAAAAGTCAGCAGACTTGGCTGGGATAGAGCACTACACTGCTCCAGGCAGGCAAGCAACCTAGAGACAGACAGCATGAAAACAGCAATCTGAAAAAACACCTGAGATGCATGACGGGAGATTATTTGCTCTTCTAGAAGTGCTTCCTGGAGAGCAGCAAGCACAACAGGAGACCCCTGTCCAGATAAGGGAGCTGGCTGATGCCATTTCCCTCCCCCCACCCCTCAGTATAAACCCGCTTCAGTACACAGCCCAGCATTACTGGCTGTTAGACCTGCTTAAACCAAGTCCCAACCCCCTATGCACTGCCAGTACCACCCTTCTCTGGCAGGTATGCTTCAGACCCAGCACAGCAGGCTCCTCCTCAGAAGACCAGCAGAAACCCCTGCACACACCACGTTTCCTGACCAGAGAGTTCTACAAGGCTTCAGTTCTAATGGAAGTATCATCAGGTCTTATTTAACAAGCAGACTATAGCACCTAGTTAAAACTAGCCACATTCAGGCCAAGGTCCAAACACTGCCCACTGCAGGCAAGGAGAAACTCCACTTAGCTGAGGGATACAGCAGCCATTCATAACACAGCAACAGAGTGCATGAGCTCACACCAGATAGCACTCCCTGAAGCACCAGGCCCTGGACACCATATGACCTCTTCTTCATAAAGCCATGACTCTCAGGAGCAGGAAATGTAACAGGCCCTTCTAACACACAAAAGAAGACAGAGACTTAGACAAAATGCCAAGAAGGAGGAATTTATCCCAAATGAAACAAGAAAAGTCACAAAGATCTAAATAGAGATAAGTAATACGCCTGATAGAGAATTTAAAGCAACAATCAAAAGGATACTCACTGGGCTTTAGAAAAGAATGGAAGACTTCAGAGTGGCACTTACAAAGAGTTACAAAACAGTGAAAAATGAAAAATGCAATAACTGAGATTTGAAACAGACTGGAGGCAATGACCACCATGATGGAAGCAGCAGAGGAATGAATGAGTGATATAGAAGATAAAATAACGGAAAATGATGAAGCTGCACAAAAGAGAGAAAGAAGAATTACAGAACACAAAAACAGACTTAGGGAACTCAGTGACTCCTTCAAATGTAATAAAAATCATATCACAGGAGGCCCAGAAGAAGAGAGAGAAAAGGAGTCAGGAAATTTTTTTCAGGAAATAATAGCTGAAAATTTCCCTAATCTGGGGAAGGAAATAGGCATCCAAATCCAGCAGGCACAGAGAACTCCCATCAAAATTGACAAAAGCAGGCCAACACCAAGACATATTATAATTAAATTTGCAAAATACAGTAATAAAGAAAAAATCCTAAAAGCACAAGACAAAAGAAGTCCCTAACTTACAAAGGAAGACCTATAAGGCCAGCTGCAGATCTCTCAACAGATACTTGACAAGCCAAAAGAGCACGACATG
This sequence comes from Ursus arctos, assembly GCF_023065955.2. Classification (NCBI taxonomy): domain Eukaryota; kingdom Metazoa; phylum Chordata; class Mammalia; order Carnivora; family Ursidae; genus Ursus; species Ursus arctos. The sequence continues at coordinate 22,027,586 of NW_026622841.1, forward strand.
ATATAGTCAACATGCTGAATCGGAGAAATCTGCAGCCAAGAATCTCCTATCCAGCAAGGCTTTTGTTCAGAATATGAAAAACAGTTTCCCAGACAAACAAAAAAAATAAAGGAGTTTGTGACCAGTAAACCAGCTCTGCAATAAATTTTAAAGGGGACTCTTTGACTGGAAAGACCAAAAGTGACAAAGACTAAAAAGGAACGGAAAAAATCTCCAGAAACAACAAGTTAGAAAATGGCAATACATATCTATCAATAATAACTTTGAATATGAATGGACTAAAAACTCCAATCAAAAGACATACGGAGTCAAAATGGATTAAAAACAAAACAAAAAGCAAGACCCAACTATATGCTGCCTACAAGAAACTCACTTTAGCCCTAAAGACACCTGCATATTGAAAATAAGGGAATGTAGAAACATTTATCATGCAAATGGATATCGAAAGAAAGCTAGAGTCGCAATATTTCTATCAGACAAAGGAGATTTTAAGCCAAAGACTGTAACAAGATATGAAGAAGGGCATCATATCATGATAAAGGGGACTTTCCAACAAGTAGATCTAACCACTATAAATATTTATGCCCCAACATGGGAGTAAGCACCCAAATATAAAACAATAACAAACATAAAGAAACTGGTAATAATAAAATAATAGTAGAGGACTTTAATACCCCACTTAGGACAACGGACAGATCATCTAGGCAGAAAATAAAGGAAACAATGGCTTTGAATGATATACTGGACCAAATGGACTTAATAGATATATTCAGAATATTTTATCCTAAAGCAGCAGAATACACATTCAAGTTCAAATGAGACATTCTCCAGAATAGATCACATACTAGGTCACAAAACAGGCTTCAACAAATATAAAAAGATTAAAATCATGCCATGCATCTTTTCTGACCACAACACTATTGAAACCTGAAGTCAACCACAAGAAAAAATTTGGAATGACCACAAATACTTGGAGGTTAAAGCACAGGCTACTAAAGAATGAATGGGTCAATCAGGAAATCAAAGAAGAAATTTAAAAAAAATACATGGAAACAAAAATGAAAACACAGTGGTCTAAAACCTTTGGGATGCAGCAAAGGCAATCATAAGGGGGAAATATATAGTACTACAGGCCTACCTCAAGAAGAAAAATATCAAATAAACAACCTAACATTATACCTAAAGGAGCTAGAAAAAGAACAACAAATAAAGCCTAACGCTAGCAGAAGAAGGGAAATTATAAAGATTAGAGCAGAAATAAATGATACAGAAACTAAACACAACAACAACAGAACAGATCAATGAAACCAGAAGCTGGTTCTTTTGAAAGAATAAATAAAATTGATAAAACCCTAGCCAGAATTATTAAAAAGAAAAATGACCCAAATAAATAAAATCACAAATGAGAGAGAAGAGATAACAATTAACACCACAAAATACAAACAGTTATAAGACAATATTATGAAAAATTAAATGCCAACAAATTGGACAATCTGGAAGAAATGGATAAATTCTTAGAAACATAGAAACTACCAAAACTGAAACAGGAAGAAACAGAAAATTTGAACAGACTGATTATCAGCAAAGAAATTGAATCAGTAATCAAAAATATCCCAACAAACAAAAGTCCAGGGTCAGAAGCCTTCACAGGGGAATTCTACTAAACATTTAAAGAACAGTTGATACCTATTCTTCTCAAACTATTCCAAAAAATAGAAATGGAAGGAAGATTTCCAAATTCATCCTATAAGTCCAGCATTACCCTGATACCAAAACCAGACAAAGACTCCAGTAAAAAAAGAGAACTACAGGCCAATATCCCTGATGAACATGGATGCAAAAATTCTCAATCAATTACTACCAAATCAAATCCAACAATACATTAAAAGAATCATTCACCACGATGAAGTCATTTTATTCCTGGGCTTCAAGGATGGTTCAATATTCACAAATCAATCATCATGATACATCACAATAAAAGAAAGAATAAAAACCATATGATCCTTTTCATAGATCGAGACAAAGCATTTGACAAAGAACAACATCCATTCATGATAAAAAACCTCAACATAGTAGGGTGAGAAGGAACATAACTCAATATCATAAAGGCCATATAGAAAAGACAACACAGCTAATAACACCCTCAATAGGGAAAAGCTGAGAGCTTTTCCTCTATGGTCAGAAACAAGACAGGGATGCCCACTCTCACCATTGTTATTTAACAGTACTGGAAGTCCTATCAGCAATCAGACAACAAAAAGAAAAATTATCCAAATTGGCAAAGAAGAAGTCAAACTTTCCTTATTTGCAGACGACATGATACTATATATAGAAGACCCAAAAGAATCTACCAAAGAATTGCTAGAATTGATACATGAATTCAGTAAAGTCTGGATACAAAAATCAATGTACAGAAATCTGTTGTGTTTCTATATACCAAAAATGAAGCAGCAGAAAATCAAGGAATCAATTCCATTTACAATTGCACTGAAACCTGTAAGATACCAAGGAATAAACCTAACCAAAGAGGTAAAACATCTGTATGCTGAAAACTACAGAACAATGATGAAAGAAATTGAAGATGACACAAAGAAATGGAAAAACATTTCATGCTTATGCATTGGAAGAACAAATATTATTAAAATATCTATACTACCCAAAACAATCTACACATTTAATGCAATCCCTATTGAGGAAGGGAAGGAGGAAGGCGAAGGGGAAGGGAAGTGGAGGGAGAAGGAAGGGGAGGGAGGAAGAGGAGGATTGATGTAACAATTCCCATCAAAATGTTAGCAAACCAAAGTCAACAATACATTTAAATAACCATGCACCATGATTTATTCCAGGGATGTAAATGATGGTTCAACACAACCAAAATCAATGTGATACACCACATCAACAAAATGAAGGATAGAAAGCCCTTGATCATTTGATCATTTCAATAAATGCAGAAAAACCATTTGACAAAATTCAACATCCACTTATGAATACAAAAAAAAGACCCTCAAAAAAGTGTATAGAGGGAATGTATCTCAACATAATAAAGGCCATATATGACAAAAACTTGCAGCTCACATCATATTCAATGATGAAAAGCTGAAAAGCTGAATAGTTTTCCTCTAATATCAGGAATAAGACAAGGATACCCACTGTTGCTAATTTTATTCAGCACAGTACTAGAAGTCTTGGCCAGAGTAATTAGGCAAGAAAAAAAAATGCATCCAAATCAGGAAAGAACAAGTAAAACTGTTACTATTTTCAGGTGATATAATATTATATATAGAAAACCCAAAAGTCTCCACCAAAAGCTTGCTAGAATAAACAAATCTAGGGAAGTTGCAGAATATAAAACCAGCACACAGAAGACAGCCGCATTTCTACACAATAATAACAAGCTATCATTGAGAAATGAAGAAAACAATCCCATTTACAATTGCATCAAGTGAATAAAATAACTAGGAATAAATTTAGCCAAGGAGGTAAAAGACCTGTACAATGAAAACAGTAAGACATTAATGAAAAGTTGAAAAAGAATACAAATAAATGGAAAGATATTCCTTGCTAATGGATTAGAAGAATTCTGTTAAAATGTCCATAGTACACATAGCAGTCTACAGATTCAATGCAATCGCTATTAAAATTCCAATGGCATTTTTCACAGACAGAACAACCAACCCTAAAATTTGTATGGAACCACAAAAGACCCCAATGACCAAAGTGATACCGAGAAAGAACAACAAAGCTAGAGGCATGATGCTTCCAGATTTCAAATTATATTAGAAAGCTATAGTAACTGAAAGAGTATGGTACTGACATAAAAACACATAGATCACCTGAACAAAATAGAGAATCCGGAAATACATCTACATAGATATGATCAATTAATTTGCAACAAAGGAACCAAGAATATGCAGTGGAGAAAAGGAAACTGTCAATAAATGTTACTGATAAAACTCAATGGTCACATGCACAATAAAGAAAATGTACCACTATCTAACACTATTTAACACCATACACAGAAACTAACTCAAAATGGATTGAAGACTCAAACTAAGATCTGAAACCATAGAACTGAAAACACAGGCAGTAAGCTCCTTGACATCAGTCTTGGCAATGATTTCTTTCTTTTTTTTTTATTTACCACCAAAAGCAAAGGCAACAAATGTGAAAATAAACAAGTGAGACCATATCAAACTAAAAAGCTTGTGCACAACAAAGAAAATCATCAACAAAACTGAAATACCATCTACCAAATCAGAGAATATATTTATAAACCACATATCTGATAAGGGATTAATTTCTAAAACATATACAGAACTCATACAACTCAAAAGCAAAATCAATCTCATTAAAAACTAGGCAGAAGATCTGAATAAACATTTTCCAATGGAGATATACAGATGGTCAACAAGTACATGAAAAGTGTTCAACATCACTAATCATCAGGGAAATGCAAATCAAAACCACAGTGAGCTATCTTCTCACACTGGTTAGAATGGCTATTATCAAAAGGACAAGAAATAACCAGTGTTGGTGAGGATGTGGAGAAAATGTTGATGAGAATATAAATTGGTGCAGCCACTATGGAAAACATTATGGAGATTCCTCACAAAATTAAAAATAGAATTGCTGTATAATCTAGCAATTTCATTTCTGGGTGTTTATCTGAAGGAAATGAAAACACTAACTCAAAAAAAATGTCTACACCCCCTGTTCACTGAAGCATTATTTATAATGGCCAAGACATGAAAGCAGCCTGTGTCCACTGACAGATAAAGAAATGATGATACACACAGACACACACACGAATATTATTCAGCCAGAAAAAAGGAAACCTTGCCATTTGTGACAACATCGATGGACCACGAAAACATTAAGTATATCGAACAGAGAAAGACAAATACCTTAGGATCTCACAATGTGGAATCTAAAAAACTAAACAAAACCAAGCTGAGAGGGAGAGAACAGATTGGTGGTTGTCAGAGGTGAGGGTAAAGGGCGAGCAAAATGGGTGAAGGGGATCAAAAGGTACAAAATTCCAGTTATAAATAAGTCATGGGATGTAATGTCCAACTTGGTGACTATAATTAATACTGTATTGTGTTTTTGAAAGTTGCTAAAAATATAGTTGCTAAAGTAGACTTTAAAAGTTCTCATCACACACACAAAAATTCTGTAACTATGTATGACAATGGATGTTAACCATTAACCAGGCTTTATTATAGGGATCATTCTGCAATATATACAGATATTGATCATTATGTGTACACCTGAAACAAATTATACCCTTAAATAAGTATGATTTGGGGATCAAAGAGACAATGCATACTCGATTTTGTGATACAATGCCAAATGTACCTCCTTAGCAGTTGCCCTATTTTGTTTTTTGTTTTTTGGGTTTTTTTAATGATTTTTTATTATATTATGTTAGTCACCATACAGTACATCCCCGGTTTCCGATGTAAGGCTCGATGATTCATTAGTTGCGTATAACACACCCAGTGCACCATGCAATACGTGCCCTCCCTACTACCCATCACCGGTCTATCCCATTCCCCCACCCCCCTCCCCTCTGAGGCCCTCAGTTTGTTTCTCATAGTCCATCGTCTCTCATGTTTCATTCCCCCTTCTGATTACCCCCCCTTTCTTTATCCCTTTCTTCCCCTACCGATCTTCCTAGTTCTTATGTTCCATAGATGAGAGAAATCATATGATATTTGTCTTTCTCTGCTTGACTTATTTCACTTAGCATTATCTCCTCCAGTGCTGTCCATGTTGCAGCAAATGTTGAGAATTCGTTCTTTCTGATAGCTGAGTAATATTCCATTGTATATATGGACCACAACTTCTTAATCCAGTCATCTGTTGAAGGGCATCTCGGCTCCTTCCACGATTTAGCTATTGTGGACATTGCTGCTATGAACATTGGGGTGCATATGGCTCTTCTCTTCACTATGTCTGTATCTTTGGGGTAAACACCCAGTAGTGCAATGGCTGAGCAATTGCCCTATTTTGAATTCCTTTCAGCAAAGTATTAGAGTACCTGTTTCTTCATAGTTTTACCAACAGAATGTTTTGTCAAGCTTTTGGACTTCTGCCAGTCTAATGGTATCTCCTTGAGTGGTTCTAATTATTCATTCATCATAAAGTTTAATTTTTCCATATGTTTAAAAGCTTTTTGCCTTCTTATGTTTTTAAGGACTACTTATTCATGCTTTGTATCCATTCTTCTATCAGGTTTAGTCTTTTTCTTCTTAATTTTCTAGAGTTCCTTTTGTAGCAGAGTTATGCACACTTTGTGATACAAGTTGCAAAAATTTTCCTTTGACTTCCCTGATGGCATTTTTCTGCATAAAGTTTTACTTAATAAAGCTCATCACTTTTTATTTTGCTTCTGGATTTTGAATCATATTTAAAAAAGCACGTCAAGTTATAAAATATACCCATGTTTTCTGCTAGCAGTTTTAAGCTTCATTTTACATTGTGATCTCTGATCCATTTGAAATTTGACATATGATGTACAGATCCAGCTTTATGTTTTTTTCTTAAATGGCTGCCTAGTTGTCCTGGCACAATTTATTCAATAGCCAACATTTTCTCCAATTACATTCAATGCTACATTCATCACATGTCAAATTTCCATATGCACAGGTTTCTCTTTCTGGACCCTGTAGTCTATTCAATTAATTTTTCTAATCATGGGTAAATCATTACTTTTACTATAGTTTACTGCATTTCTTTTTTTATTAAGTTTTTTAAATTTCAGTATAGTTACCATACAGTGTTATATTAGTTTCAGGTGTACAATATAGTGAATCAACAATTCTATACATCATTACTCAGTGCTCATCATAAGTGTATTCTTAATCCCCTTCACCCATTTCACCCAACCCCCACCCACCTCCCCTCTGATATGCTTTACTTAAATGAGTACCCTCAGTTAAAGTTTTTCTTTTTCCCTAACAAGAACATTTTTTACTTGAAGCATACTTCAGAATGCATGGCTTTAAAAGATACATATAAAACATTCCATCCAAGGAAAATAGAATACACATTTTCTTCAAGTACACACCAAAGAATCCCCTAGTTAAATCGCATTAAAAGAGACATAACAAATATTAAAAATTTAAGAAGAATAAAATCATACCAAGTGTATTTTCTAACAATGATGGTACAAAACTAAAGATCAACAATAAACAAACCTGGAAGATCTATAATGTAAATATTAAATATTTAATATGTAAATACTAAACAACACACTACTGTACAAAGAGCCAAGAAATCAAACAGCAAATCAAAATATATCTCAAAAGAAAAAAAAACCCACAATATTCCAAAACCTGTGGGATGCAGTAAAAGTAGACATTAGAGTGAAATTTATGCTATAAATGCTTGTATTAAGAAAAAAAGTTCAAATAAACAACATCACACCACAAGGAACTAGAAAAAGAAACTTAGCTGAAATTTAGTAGAGGAAGGAAAGAAAACTCAGAAATAGACACTAGAATAAACAACATAACATTTTGAAAATACTGACAATTTTTTCAAAAAAAACTGACAATGCTCTAACTACCTTAAGAAAAAAAAGACGACTCAAAAACCAAAATGAGAAATGGAAGAGAAAACAATACAACAGATACCACAGAAATGCAGAGTGTGATAACAGATTACTATAAACAATTGTATACTAACAAATCAGGTAATTTGGGGGGGGGGAAGAAAGAGATAATTCCTAAAAATGCACAAGCTGCCAAAATTGAATAATGAATCTTGAACCCAAGAAGTAGGAAATCTTCTTAGACCAGAAACAACAGTGAAAGATAAATTTGGAATCAAAAAGCTCCCAGCACAGAAAAGCCCAACACCACATGGTTTCATTGGTTTCATGGTTGCAAACATTAAAAAAAACGACAATCTTTTTCTGATAAAAATCTTACAAATAATGAAATAGAGGGAACACATTCAAAATCATTCCACAAGGCCAGCACTACCCTGATACCAAAGCAGGATAAAAACAATACAAGAACAAAAAAGTCTAGCTTGTCCAACATAAGTATTGCTACTCAGACTTTCTTTTGACATCCATTTGCATGATAAATCTCTCTCCAGTCCCTCACTTTTGATCCACCTGTGTCTTGAGGTCTAAAATGAGTCTCTTGTAGGCAACATATAAATGGATTTTTTTTAATCCATTCTGACACCATATTTAATTTATTGTATTTCTAACATCTACTGGAACACCACCCCCTGCCCCCGCAAGGTTTTTATTCCTAGCTATTTTGGCATGTTTATTTTTCCACATGAACTTTGAAATTAACTTTTCTAGAAAGAAAAGAAAAAAAGGTAGTGTTTTACTGAACTCATGCTAAATTTACATATTACTTTATGGTAAATTTATATTTTTATGATCTTAAGTCCTATTCAAGAACAAGAATTTGTCTAAGTGTCCAAGTCTACTTTTACATCTTTCAGGACACGCAGCAAATATTATGTATACAATAAATAATAACAAGCAGTAAATTTCCAAATCCTTACATTGTGCCAAGCAGTGTCCTAAGTGCTTTACTTGTATTACTTTGCTTAAACCTCACAAAAATACTTTGGGCTTTGTGTTATCATTCAAATTTTACCAATAAGAAAACTAATAATTATAGATTAAATAAGATTATAAATAAGGATAGATATGCAAACTAAACATTTTTGAAGCCAAAATACCATTTTCAATCATATTGGCAAATATAAAAAGTCTAATAATATACAGTGTTGCAAACCTGTAAGGACCCTGGTAGTCTCACACATTTTGGGAGAGGGGAGTATTAATTGTTGTAACCTTCTGATAAATGCATATATGACATAAACTAGGAATTTCTGATAGGATTTCTCATATAGTATCACATGTATACAAATATGAAAATATAAAAATTTTTATCATTGTACTTTTCTAGGTGCAAAAGACTAAAACAATATAACTGTCCGTTGGTTAAATGAAGTAGGCTACATACAGGAAATGAGATACTTAATAGCCATTATTGAGTAGGAGGTTAATCCCAATGTACTGATTATGGAAAGACTGTTAAGACTTTACAGGGATAAAGGTACAGTATAGTGGGAACCATCTTCTCTCATTTATCCTGTTACAATAAGACAATGTGCTTGCATATGCATGTTAAGTTTCTGGAAGGTGTAATAGAATTTTGTCTCCAAAGAAGGCACTGAAGGTCTGAGGTAAGAGAGATATTTACTTTTCATTTTGCAGGTTTTGTTGTTGTTGTTTTGGGTTTTTTGCCATATGCAAGTATTACCTTTGAGATTTTGTAAAAGAAAATATTAGAAACAGAGAGAAAGAAGTGGTAGGATTTAAAACAAAACCAGCTTTTGGGACAAGCATCTAGCCAAATGTGAGAGCCATGCTGTTTGCAATATTGAAGTTCTGCATGTTAAAGTTAGAGGATATACCCTCAACACCTGAAATTCAGGGACTCTCTACTGACCTCTGACTCTAGGAGTGGTTCCCATGAGAAGTGAAAATCGGTTGAGAGGGTGACAAGCAACACTTATATTTGGTTTTACTTGATAGGGAAATCAGATGTTGTGAGGCAAGCTTCAGAACGGATCATGGCAATTAGAGCTTTGAGAGTACTGTTTATAAACTGGAGAAATGCTTCGGAGCTCAGGGCTTCCTTTGCAGACTGGGAAGCTTGCTTAGCAGGTGGAACTCTACCAGCTTTAGGTTCACTTGCAAAAGCTTTCTGCCAAATGCAAAATCCACACAATAAGCGGTTTTCAAACTACATCCCTAGAGACTAAGCTTGTTAAAATTATTCTTCCCTAAACAAATATGTATTTGAAAAATGGGAAAATACTTATTTCACAGTTCTCTGTTTTTGGCCCTAGGGACCAGACAGAGAATCTCCTGTTGAACGAAAACCAACCTGAGGGACATATTAGCTGACGCTGGCAGGGGGTCACTCAGTCCTGGGCCCTGGGCTGCTTAATGATGTCTTGTCCCCTGCTAAAGGACAAGCTCATCAAGAGTACAAATGGCACCAAGCAGTCAGGAAGGAAGCAGCATTTTGGACACAAGAACAGAATTCAAATTATGTTAGTAAATTGAAAAGGCAAAGAAGAAAAACAGGAGGGGGGGAAAAAGGAAGTACTTAAGATGGGAAAAGGAGGGGCGCCTGGGTGGCTCAGTCAGTTAAGCTTCCAACTCTTAGTTTTGGCTCAGGCCCTGAGCTGGAGCCCTGCTTGGGGCTCTGCACTTAGGGCAGAGGCTTCTTGAGTTTTTCTCTCCCTCTCCCTCTGCCCTCCCCCACCTCCTCTAAAATAATTAAATATATCTTTTATAAAAAAAAAAGTGGAAAAGGAAATAGCCGAAATCCAGGTGAAGAACTGCTCACAATTAAACCTAAGGGTCAGAGTAGGAAACAAGCCCTTGGTCAGTCTTTAGCTAGAAAACCCACGCTGTGAAGCATGGAAAATGGAAGAACATCATTCCCTTATATCAAGAGCTAGTCAGGCAATATTTTGAACTCTCTTTTTATTTCTGGGTTCCAGTGTCTGCCTGGAAGGATATCAAATAAATCAGACATGGTGATAGGGCTGAGAAATAGGATCTAAATGGAACTATAGGAGCCACAAATATCATGTACATAGATTTCTAAGAAGCATTATGTGAGTGGCTTCAGGAAGGGTGCCTTAACCTACAGTAGCTGAGAAGACTACAAGGAAGGTTCATGTCAGGGCACCACTATGTTTTAATGGTGATGAATTAAGGCTCCATTCTAATTCAAATACCCCTGGGAGTGGGTTAAGGGGATAACTGCCTTCGTGCTATAGAATGCCATGCAGCTCTATATTTCTTATTCATGATACTTATTGAAATTGTAAATAAATGATTCTTTCTACAAATATTTGAGTACCTACTGAGTGCCAAGCACTAGTCTAGGAAGTTAGTATATACAATCCCTTTAAATTCTATTTTCTAGCCAGTTCTTTGTAGTGTTCACCTCTTCCTTAAAGTAATAAATCTTATACAGCTAGTAAAAGCCAGCTGACACTCTCAATTTTGCCTGGAGATCTCTTTGTGCAAATCCAAAACATCATTAGTTACATGTTCCATCTTCCAAGTTACCACAGGAGGCTGCTTTCCCAAGTATTTCACAATTATATAAAATGGCTCCAATTTTTCCAGTTTTCTATATCAATTTCTTTGACATTTTTTCCAGCCTCTGGCCATTTTCAGAGATGAGGCCAATGATGTATTATAGGTTTTAACACCTCACTCTTGGCATCAATTCCTGCAGAATTTCTCTTTTGTCACCAAAAAGTCACATAACAATCAACTGCAGAGCATAGTTGCTTAAAACAGTAAGTAAATGCTAATGAACCTGTAGGACAGGTTTGCTGGTCATAATTAAGCTCATTTGTGTCTCTGGTCAGCAGCAGGTTGGCTACACAGCTTTGTTGATCTACAGCGGACTCAGTTTAGGTCACTGGAGTGACCTGACACTCTACCACATGTCTTTTGTTCTCCAGCGACAAAAGTCAGGTTTGTACTTAAGGCAATCAAAGAGAAGCAACAGAAAAAGTAGCAATAAGCAAGACTTCTCTGCTTGCCTCATATTCATCAAAGCAAATCACATGGCTGAAGTCATAATCAAAGAGAAGGAAACTCTTTTCCACCTCTAGGTGAGAGCACCCATAAAGTCACATGTGAAAGGCATGGATATGGGTGGGGGTGGATAAATAATTGGGGATATTAACACAGTAAATCTACCCAAAGAGACTATGGCCATAATTCATATAAAAAATTATGTCTTGGTGGCAGTGGGAATGGTTAAAAAAAAAATCTGGCTCTTTATGGAGATTGAGAGGATAGAATAGTCTGACTAACCAGATGGACAGGAAAGAAAGAGAAAAAAATGACTAAAGTTTGGCCTGAGTATGCGGGACAACAGACTTGGTATTAATTGAGGTAGAAAGACTGAGCAATAAGCAGGTGTGAAGGAAACTATCAGGACCTTCATTTTGGACACTCTCTCGGTTAAAGTGATTGCAAAACACACCACCTCGAAACTTAGTGGCTTATTAACAGCAACAACGTTGATATTGCTCACAAAACTGTGGTTTGGGCAGGGGTCAAGAGCAATAGCTCATCTCTGCCCCATTTGGCATCAGCTAGAAAGGCTTAAAAGCAGGAACCTGGAACCATCTGAAGGCTTGCTCTCTCATGTGTCTGGCAGTTGATGCTGGGAAGACTCAAACACCTGGGGCCTAAGAGAGCTGGGGATCCTCAGGCATCTCTCTCTTTGTGTGATCTCATCACATAGTCTCTATAATATGGTAGCTTCAGGGTAGCCAGATATCTAACATGTCAACTCAGGACTGCCCAGATACGGGTTTTAAGAAGACAGGCAGAAGCTTATTAACCTAATCAGTTTTTCTTTTTTTTTTTTTTTTTTAAAGATTTTATTTATTTACGTGACAGAGAGACAGCCAGCGAGAGAAGGAACACAGCAGGGGAGCGGGAGAGGAAGAAGCAGGCTCCCAGTGGAGGAGCCCCATGTGGGACTCGATCCCCGAACGCCAGGATCATGCCCTGAGCCGAAGGCAGACGCTTAACGACTGCACTACCCAGGTGCCCCTAACCTAATCAGTTTTACTAAACAAGTCTCACAAGTCATACAGCATCACTTCCACTGTATTATATTCATTAGAAGTCACTGAGGTCAGTTCACTTTTAAGAAAAAGGGATTTAGACTACCCTTAGGGGCAGGAATTGTCAAAGCATTTGTGGACATCTTTTCCAGGCCCCCACAAGCATGATACAGAAAATATTCATTAGAACTTCTAAGAAGAGATGACAAGGAAAGGCTCATATTTACCAACCTGGAATTCAGAGCAGAGATCCAAGCTGGAAATATAAATTTATGAGCCAATGAAGAGATCTATATGCAAGTCTTGGGACATTTCAAAACATAAAGGCTGGGGAGATAAGGCAGAAGCAGCAAAGAAGGTGAAAATGAACGGTTAAAAAATTCTGTGGGGGAAAAAACAGGGAATATGATTTTTCTATAATTATTTTCCAAATAAAATGTAAGCTACATAATGGCAACAACTGTTATCTTTCTCTTTGTGAATTTCCAGCACAATGTATGTAGAAATTCAAAAATAAATGGTTTTTGGATAAATAGATGTTGAACTATAGAAAGTTTCAGGGCAGGGACTCAGTGGCTGGGAGGATGGGAAGAAGCTTATGGTGAGAAGACTAATTCTTGGAATCTACATAAAGCAGGTTAGGAATGCATTTCTGGAATCCTGTAGTAAGCCTGAGTCAACTGACATATCACAGAAATGGAATGTGACATATCAGGAAAGGATAAATGCTCCAAAGGAGGAAGGCAGTAGAGAAGTCAATGACATAGTCTTGAGGAGCACTTCTTACACTGCCCCCCTATTCCCCAAGCGCTAAAAGATCTCATTGTTGCTTAACTTTCCAGCCTCACCTTTTCTCTTCCTTCCCTCTTAATTCTTATGCTCTAGTCACAGTAAGTACCCTTTCTTTTCCAAAATGACCTTGTTGACCTGTGGCATAACAGGAATTATTTTTTTAAATCACTACTTGACATGATTTACCACATTTCAGGTATGTTTGGTCAATGGCCTCATCTGTCCCTGCTGTTTGATCTAGGATCAGGAGCAAAATGACAGCAAGGGAGAATGAAGTTGGAGTCTAGCCCATCAAGACCAAATGGTTAAAAGACAGGCATAATGGGAATAGAAAACAGGAAGAGAACATATATGGAATGTATGTAACATGCACTGTACATGTTACATTATTTAATTCTCACAACCACCATGTGAATTTGGTATTAACTCTATTTTACAGAAAAGAAAACAGAAGGTAAAATTTTCCTAGGTCACATAGCTAGTGGTTGGACCCAATACTCTGAAGCACCGAATATAATAGGTATGGGAACTCAGTCATGAGAAGACTGAGGTTCCAGCTCACAAAAGTCAGGGGTCAGCAGCTAGGGTTCAAAGTAGAGATTAGTTATCAAAATCTAGGTCCAATCCTTGGAATCTCAGAGGGCAAGCTAGAATCACAAGGGAAGTAACTGGGAAAGTAACATGTCAAGCACTATAAATTTGAGCAAATGAAATCATAGTTGACATTTCTAATAGAATTATAGTATCTGCATGAGTCCTTTTGAACAGCATCTAGAGATAGCATTTGCATTTCATATGTTTGTGATAATTAGCCATTTTGAAAGGTAGCGTTGGTGGAGATATTTACAGAACTGCACATATATTTACAGTTCCCTATACAATCATAGGTGAGCAGAACACTTCACTGTTCAATTAATGATTGTTTAAATAATAGCCTGAATCACTGGATTAACTCTTGTTGAGATAATATAGCTTTGCAAAATAACAGCAGGAGTACAGAGAAATGCTCTTGAAAACCATGCTATAATGTCTAATAGTAGGAAATTTGGTCCACAATAACGTGACCTGAGGTTAATACACATGAGCACAGGTGGTCTTCTCTTTTATTACAATAGAGGGTTTGAGTAATCAAACAAGTATTTGTTGAGAATTATTATGTATGAGGTACCATGGGGGTATAGAAAGATGAAAATAAATAGCCTTTGTCCTCAAAGAGCTTATTACAACACGTAACTGGCAGTCCGAGGTAATAAACTCACATGTAAGAGAAGTGTAAAACTCATGGTAATTACCCTCTGCAAACTCCCATAAAAGAAAGAAATCACTGTGGGTTGGGGATAGTTTGGGGAGAAATCTCACAGACTGGGAAGAAACAAATGAGCAAAATTCTAGAGGAGAGACAGTGTATAGTGGGTTCAGGGCATGGTGAGTGGCCAAGTCTAGCTCAAAGGGAAGATTCATGCTGCATATCATGATAGTAGAACTTGAGACTTGAATGGAAAACTGGGCCTAGCTTTAGGGTTTGAACTCAATCTGTTGAAGAAATTTATGCAGAGATATGACATAATAAGACATTTTAAGAAGTGTTTCTGGTAAAATATTCAAAATGATTTGGTCCTTCTAGTATTTTCTTTCCTCTCCCCCTCCCATCTAGAAAAATAATGTAACTTCAATCTATGTACCAATGAAATGATCTATTGTCATTTTCTGTATAATAAGATCCTTTCCATTTCCTCAGTGACTTTTCAAGATCCAAAAACAATATACTTACTAAGTTATCCATCTTTGTCACATTATGGAATTCTCAACCTCCATATTCAATTCTAATTTTATACCAAATTCATTTGTGTAAAATCACACTGGTCTATCCACTGGTCTTACATTAAAAATGATATCAAACCAGGGCACCTGGGTGGCACAGTCAGTTAAGTGTCCAACTCTTGGTTTCAGCTCAAAGTCATGAGATAGAGCCCCACATCAGGCTCTGCACTCAGTGGGGAGTCTGCTTGAAGATTCTCTTCCTCTGCCCCTCCCCTTACTCTCTCTCATTAAAATATTTTTTTAAAAATTAAAAACAGTATCAATTCTTTGAAAAACTGCTGTGCTGTTATGAAATTTTAGAAAACTGTAGAGGCCAAGTAACTCAGAACAACTTCAGGAACTAGATCCAGCCATCCACCTATCTTGGGTGAGGATCCACAGATACTGAATCTCTTCTACAGCAAATTCATGTTAAAACTGGATCTAAGGGAATGGGGAGATCAAGTAATAAATGACTAACAATAGATATATAACTAACATATAAAATATAGAGCCAATTCCCAGCTCATAGCAAGGATTACTGATGCCACCCTGAGCACAAAATTCAGCCTCAACAAGCCAAATGGTTCCAACGGTTCCCTCCTGTGTTGGGAGAACCTAGGATGGTCCTGGATAATCATCTCATTCATGAAAAGCTCCTAAGAAATGGCCAGAAGTACAGGAAATTGGAATAGCACACACAGACACACACATAGGAAAAGAGAGTATGAAATAGCTGGGGCACTTTTGTAACAATTTGGTCAACAACATGTAATTTTTTGGTGATGTGGTCTGCTTCCAGGTTTTGAAAATCTTGTCAAGTATGTGGGTCTGAGTCTGAGAAGAAAGTGGAAGAACTAGGAGTACCACAAAGTGAAGGTGAAAGTAGAATGCAATGGTAAGTATCAGTTTCTTTGGACACGGGATACTGAGACCTAAAGGCTTTACTTTAAGGGTGTCATGACTATGGATGATGTTATTTGTATTTCTCATATGTGAATTAAAAAAAAAATAGCAGGCTTTACTTTAAGGGTATCATGACTATGGATGATGTTATTTGTATTTCTCATATGTGAATTAAAAAAAAAATAGCATCTGAAGGAAATAAAGGGAAGAGTTACCCAGAAAACACACTTTTTTTTTTTAAAGCAATAGAGAACTTGACTTTATGGTCCTAAACCATGATAATTTGCTTAAATTCTGAGTAAAACAAAGCAGAAACCAAGAAACAGTCATCAGTTGCTAGCTCAGAAGTTTTCCAGGCCTCAGACTAACAATTCTATCAGCCTTTACAGAAGACCCTTTTGCCTCAGTTCCTTTATAATCCAACTATCACTACACGTCTTCCATATGGCAGACATTGTGCAAGGCATTTCATATTAGATTAATATTTATAATATCCCCATAGTATAGAGCTTATTGTTATGTTCATTTTATAGATGAGGCTTAGAAAGGTGAAGTTAGTGATTCCTAAAGGCATATGTGGAGACATCCCAAGCATGTTTCTCAAAGGCAAGGCTAGCTCTTAGAATTACCCAAGGATTGATTAAAATTAACTCCTTGGCTCTACACAGAGTCTACATGTTAGAGATAATCAATTTGGTTCAAAAATCTACTTGTTTAAAAAAAATTGTTTTCCAGAAAATTAAGATGGAAAGGATTCAGAGACTAGGTTAGTTGCACAGTAAGTCATGAAGTGAGAATTCGAATGCAGGTTTCTCTTCCTTGACAGCCCATATTCTATTTTATATAGTTCTGTTTTTCCTGCTCTATCCTGTATGTTCTCAAGCCACTCCCATGGACTACTCGGACTTTAGATATATTACCTTGGCTCCACTTTGGGCCTCTCACTTTTACTTTTATAATCTGACCTCAGCAGAGTTATATTGTCAGTGCCTTCACTGAAGGCATATTTGTAGCCTGCTCATCCAGAGGCCCCAATTCTCAAAGTGACTCTGTATAACTCCATGTAGATGGTCATGAGTGAAGTAAAGCCAAGATGTCTCAATTTGCTCCTTTAAATAACCACTATTGAAAACATGAGAAAAGAGGGAATCCCATTACTGAAACATATTTTAAGAATAAAGAAAAAATCTGAAATGGATATAAGCTTGGGGCTCACAGTGTTCTTGTTTCTGCTAACATTTTGGATAAGGGAAGTACTGATAACCAGAGAGAAGCAGGAGCCAGGACAAGAGACTGAAAGACACAGGGCATTCTAGCCACACTGTATAGGTGACTCTTCTACACTGGAAAGTTTCTTAACGATGGTGCCAGGAGGCTCTGTGAACTCAAAGGGCATGATCTTATTCCTTCATGGAAATATATTGCCTGGTCTACACTGTATTTCAGGGGAGAATAACTATCTGTAACCAAAAATATCCACAGACTACCAGAGAAGTCCTCATATATTCAGGTATATTTCTGAGGAATATGGTTCTTCTAGGAGCCCATGGTCCTTATTCTATAATTCAGAGATTGAGAAAACCGCGTAATTATCTGGGTATCTGCTCTTCTTCCACACTGGGAAACAGAAGAAGCAAACTTTTATTGGTATTGCCAATGACATTCATCAAAGAACTGGGGAAGTTATCTTCAAATGTGTCATTGGCAATGACATTGACTTTGAGCAAAACTTACAAAGAATATCAACACAGGAGGACATGGTGAAGCCCAAAAGGAGAACACAGGAGAGAAGGTATTAGAAAGTAGTTTGTCAGTCAGAGAAAGACAAATACCATATGATTTCATTCATATGTGGAATTTAAGAAACAACACAGATGAACATAAGGGAAGGGAAGGAAAAATAAAATAAGATGAAAACAGAGAGGGAGACAAACCATAAGAGACTCAACTCTAAGAAACAAACGGAGGCTTGCTGGAGGGCAGGTGAGTTGGGGGGATGGGGTAACTGGATGATAGGCATTAAGGAGGGCATGTGATGTAATGAGCACTGGGTGTTACGTGCAACTGATGAATCACTAAATTCTACCCCACAACTAATGATACAGTATATGTTACCTAAATTGAATTTAAATTTAAAAAAATTAAGTATTTTGGTTAGAAATATGGATGTGGAAGCCAGAGGACTGCCCAGAAGAAATGGTATCTGCAGGTCTAGGACAACAGCCAGATAAAGCTGAATTGTGAAAAGGACAAGAAGGCTTGAAAGAGCTGCGATTCTCTGAAAGCACTGTTACCTTTTTCGTCCAACAACCTCAAATCCTTCATCTTTCATTTTCTCTCCCATTGACAGGTCTTTGGCATTCCTTCTTGTATTTCCAAAGAACACTGGAGGGTATGTTCTATTGTGAATTTTCATAAAAAGGTTGTAATATTAAGTTTTAAAATTGCATAGTGATTAGAAAAACCTCTTGCCAAAAAAGAGTTTCTTTTCCTTACTCTTCTAAGTCGATTGCGAGTAGAAATAAACTATCTACATAGCAAGCCTATTTCTCCAAATGCTGTATGAAATTAGACAGCTAAAAATATATTCCATCTTTTTCAAGCATGTCAAGTAGTTACAATATGTCAGGTTGTTACTTTGAAAATGATTGTGATATCAAAAATGAAAGATGAGGATTTCAGGTAGGAAAGAGGCAGTGATATCCAGGGGAGATTTTATCTATAAAAGATATTATCTCCATGTTAATAGCCTCAAGAGAGAAAAGGAAAGGAGACTATGGATAAAAAAAATAAAAAAAAAATTCACTTGATATGGGAAAGATTCTGGTCTGATCTCAAAGGCTTTACAGAGTTTTAGATGTCAAATCAACATCTCTCTAACCCTGAAAAGATAAAACCGGAATGTAATGGATTAATTCAACCACTTCACAGGGGCAGACGCCCCTAGCAAAGCTTTCTACTAGGCAAAGAGAAAAGGGAGCCAACATAAATGAGGAAAACATAATGTATATTTTTATAAGAATATAATGAAGAGAAATGAAAATTAAGGCACAAAACATGCTAACAGTCCAAACCACCAAATTCTGTCAGCTTCTCTCCTCTCAAAGGGTAAAAATAAGAATCACAGTAAACAGAAAGTAGAAATGCTTACAAGTCAGAACATACTATCTTTTGAGATTTAAAGGGGACATTCTCCTTGGGGGGGGGGGGGGGGAAGAATTGTTCCTCTTAAGATGAACTAAAGATTTGCAAGGGAAATAATCTACCAAGCAGGACTTTTCTTTGCCAGATTCTGGCTCACTTGAGGCAAAATATTTTAGCTGTTGTTGGGTTGTTGTTGCTGTTGTTGTTTTTTTTTTTAATATATATTAATGCTGAGAAACAAAGAAATAAACAGATGTAAAATTTCTAAATGAAGCATTTTAGATTCAAACATGTCAGCCAATAACTCACACATGAGTCAAGATGGACTACAATGGGGAAATTTATTAGTCAAGAATGGATAGCTCTGAAATCCACTGTAATTTGTTGTTAATTTCTGTTGCAGGGTGGCCTGCAATTCACACAACTCTCTATCCTTATCTCCTAGACTGCAAAAGAATAATTTTCTCAACCCCAACCTTATAACCATATAATAAGACTTAATAAGATAATGGTTCTTAAGGGATTTCAATAACCTGAAAGAGAGAAGCAATAAAACATATCTTATTATCATCAACATATGCATTTTAGAATAATTATTTTAATGGCTCAATTTTCTCTCATAATAATGAGGACTACAATCTTGGCTAATTTAACTGAGGAGTGTCTTTCATGCTTGAGTTACTATACATGAGAATCAAATAAAAGGCTTCCCTCCTTCCTTCTTTCCCTCCCTCTTTCCTTTCCTCCTTCCATTGTTGCTGCTGCTTTTGTTGTTAGGTATTTCCTCCATGGGGAAAGAGTATTTTCGCCTCCTATAACTCTACTTGCTGAAATGCTTTATACTAAACTTTCCCATGTTTTAAGGTCTCATGTTTCAGTCCTTTGGAGATACCTCCACTGATGATTAGTACTCCAAAAGGCTGATGTGATGCTACCTATTTTCGGATCTTGCTTCCATATACTATCTGTGCCAAGGCACACACATTCAGAACAGCATCTGTGGAATGTATTTTTATTTAGCTTGGCTTTGAAGAAAGGAAAGAACACAGTGGTATAGGCCAGAAGGGCTAACTGTGCCAGTAAAACAGCCAGTACTGTGAAGGACTGAAAATGATGATGATTTTCAGAAAAGGGTGAAAAACTCTCCCAAATATTTTGTAATATTCAGGAGACAAAGGATTGCCAACATGAAAAGGAAGTTAATACAAATGTTGGCATCCATTTATTTCCTTGCAATGACAGAATTAGCACTGACATTATGGTGACAACTAGACCAAAAAGAAATGGGATGATTAGAGTCGAGGTGCTTGGTGGTTGGAAAACACCAGGACTTGAGGAAAGTCAGAGATTAGCAGACCTGAGTTCCAGTCTCTTCCTTGCTGCTGACTTCCTGGATATTCTTGGACTTTTAGTTCAACAAATATTTATTGAACTTCTCTTATGTGCTAGACAATATGCAAAGTGCTAGGAATCTAAAGAACAGCAGAACACATTCCATTCATGTGTCAGTAACTGGATATGATTCTCCGTGGAATCCTTTTTAAAGATGGCATGTGTATTAAACTAACAAATGATCACTGGGTGCTTTTACAGAGCAAGGGATGATGTTGGACAATTTCAGAAACATGAACTTGTTTGTTTGAATACAAAGCATGCTCTCAAATAATTACTGTATACTAGAGTAGAAGGTAAGCGCTAGATGGCAGATGAGTAATAATACAACAATAATAATTATTCCATAACAGTCCAGAGAATAAATGGTTTCTAGCTAACATGGATTACAAAAAGAAATGTTTGCCGAAGTTATAGATGGGAATGCATATAACAGAATTCAATAATAGCATATGGACTATTTGGATTGGTATATGGGGTTTACAGAGAGAGCAAATAAAAACTCTGAAAAATAATGACTTTATTTTAGATAAGAAACTTTCACTCAATTTAATAGAAAGAAATGGGGCCCCAGATCACAGCTGGGTACTTCTCAACTCTCAGATCTCTCCTCAGATGTCACCACCTTTGGTCCTATTTATTCTCTATTATTCTACTCTGTTTTGTCTTTCACAGCCTCTTCTAAAATATTTTTTTTAACATTTCATTGCCTGCCTCTTCCTTACACTAAAATCAATGAAAATAGAGATATTGCCTTTTTTATTTATCATTCCATAACAAGCACATAACATGGTGCCTGGAAGCATGTAGGAGACACTTAATAAATATTCCATAAATATTTATTGAAGAAAAAAGAAAACCCTGAATGAAATCTTGTCATTTTCAGTAATATAAATGGACCTACAGTATATTATGCTAAATGAAATAAGTTGGATAGAGAAAGTCAAATACTGTATGACCTCACTTATATATGGAATCTAAAATACAAATGAACCAAAAAACAAAAACAGAAACAGACTCATCAATACAGAGAACTAGTGTTGTCAGTGGGGAGCTAGGTCGGGATATGGGTGAAACAGGTAAAGGGAAGTAAGAGTTATTTACAGTAAAAAAAAAAAAAAAAAAAAGTCATGTAAATGTAAGGGAGAGAAGAAATGTAGTCCATTGTAATAACTTTGGTGACAAATGGTTACTACACTTACCGTTGTGAACATTGCATAATATATATAATTGTCAAATAACTATGCCATATACCTGAAATTAATACAACATTGAATGTCAACTATATTTCAGTTAAAAAGACTTCCTCCAAAGTGTCATTTTAGGAACTTCTTCATCGCCATCGGATAGATTGGATGAAATGAAACAGGCTGAGCCCAGGCAAGCACATAAGCTATAGTCCGACGTAGTATCAATGATGAGAGCCATAATCAGGAAATGGAAGTGGGAAAGAATCCGACTGATAGACTTGGGAAGGAAAGGGTCAATAAAACTAGATTCGGACAGCCAAGAAAATGAGAGAATACAAGATGTCTCAAGCTTCAGCTTTCCTCACTGGGGGAAAATGAGAAAAGCCAGAAAGGGGAATGACGTGGAGGGTAAACCAGTGAGTATGGCTTAAAACTCCTTGAGTTTAAGATGCTAAGAGAATATGCAAGTGGATGTCCTCAGTAAACAGCTGGATACTCCAGGCTGGGGCTGTGTAAACGGGCAAGACTAGGGATATAGATTTGCAGTCACCTGACCAGAGAGGAGATTTTGTAGCCTAATTAATGACATCTCCAAAAGTGAATGTAAAGAAAATGGAACAGAGGACACTAGACAGCCAGAATCATGAGGAACATCCAAGTTAAGGAATTGGGAGAAAGAAAAAAGAAAAAAAAAAAAAAGGCCAACAAAAGAGGGAGAAATCTAACACTCAACCAGTTATGATACATAAGGCCCTGGATTAATCATCTACAGTTTACAATTACCTGTAATGAGAATAGCTTCTAATATCCCACCCCTGTGACCCGCTGCCTGCTGTTTGCTCCCACTCACATTTCAACAGTTTGCAATTGCAAATTCAAAGATGTGCACCAAAGTAGCTGAACCAAAAGGCAGCTCATGGTCCTTAGCCCCTCCATAATCATCATTGGCCTTCCCAAGCCATTCCCTGACAAGCATAGGATCTAAATAACACCTCGTGCTTGTTATGCAAGTATAACTTCAAAAAAAAAAAAAATCCCCTGGGTGCCAACCTTCCCACCCAATTGTGACTCCTGGTCTACTAAATGTAAAATATGCAGCTGCCGCTGGAGCACACTGAGGTGCAGCCTTATCTAAGCGGGCCCAAGGGGCTATATGAAGAAGGAACAATCCCTCTCTGGTAATGATCTGTGCATTTTACAGTTGACAGAGGTAAGATGGCCTTATTGACCATTTTCCCTCAGAGACTCCTAGGATCAACTTGCCTGAGTATGTACATGTCTTTCAATTTAACCCCTATTAGTTATATAGTCTCTCTTAGACCAGGGGTTAGGAGACAGGTCACTTGTGGTTCATTCTTACTAAATTCCAAGATGAGTCAGTTCTTCTGTTTGCTTCTCACTTCCTTTATTTAGAGAGAATAATGAGCTCTTGTGATGGAAGTCACTTAAAAAATGGCTTAAATTGGAAGGTGGGAGAATTTTCATGGGGGAGTGGTAGTGGTGGTAGAGGGAATTCATCAGGCTGTGGTCCTCCTTGAAGGCAAGCAAAGAAACTATGAAGACCCCTGAAGGTTGCTTCCTGTATGATAGTTTTTCATGAAGGGTGATAAATCCTTAGAAAGCCCTCTTAGTAATTAGTAAGTTAATAAATCAAATTGAGTATTAATCAATATATAAAGCCATACCATTGACCTCATATTTGAAACAAGGAGAGCTTAAGCAGCAAATCTTTTACAGTATTCTGAAGCTCTGTTCCAAACTACAATAGTTCACAGTCTTGTCAGGCTACAATCAATTAGTTCATAGATTTAACTGGTAGGATTCCCAGGATAACACAATGTCAGTCTGTAATCAGGGAGTTTCAATAGCTAATCAGAGGTTATAATTTAAGAAAATCAGGGGAAGACCTACTTTTGAAAAGGAATGATATTTTGCTTTTAAATTTTATAGAGGTGATAAAAATAATTTAGAGAAGTTTTAAGCACTTCTTTCAAAAAGAGCTCAAAGCACTTAAGCAAAATCAACGTATTATTCCTAAGAATACTTACAGAGGAAGTAGAGGAGAAAGCAATTATTGGGTTGTATAGTTTACAGATTCAACAGAGGAAATGCTATATGCAGAGTTCCTTTTAAAAAAAATAACACATTTTATTCAAGTTCATGCAAGCACTTTCGAAATAATCAGTAAGTTACAAAACCCACACTAGGAATATAAACATCAACCTAAGGGTCAAGATAATCCAGCTGAGTTCTGACTGGCAATGGTGCCATGCATTCACTTTATCTTTGAGGGGACTGTTCTGGAAGGAGTTTCTCAGCCTTGCCATTATTTATATTTTGAGATGGGTAATTCTTTGTTGTGGGGCGTGTCCCTATGCATTAGAAGCTATTCAGTAGCATCCTTGGCTTCCAACTTCTAGATGCTATTAGCAACCCTGCATCCAGTTATAACAACCAAAACTATCCCAGGTTTCCAGACATTGCCAAATGTCCCCTGGGGGCAGAAGGGTAAGAAATGGCCCTGGTAAAGAACCACTGCTTTAAAAGACCTCAAATTCCTACCTGTTCTATGATCTTATTTTTTCTTTCAGATGGTCAGATTACACAATGGGAGGATGTGATCCTAGGAGCAAGCATATGACCGTCAACAGAACTCGCTAGAACACCACAAGGCTGTGCTTGGCCAGAGCCAACACAGAGCCACATGGCACCTTTCACGGCAGTTGATTTAGATCCTCTTGCTCAAAATCCTGTTGTTACAAATGTCTGGCTCTCTCTGTTCTTGGCTTAATTGGTGTGGCCTAGTGCAACCCAACAACGGAGTTGGCTTCCAGAAGTTTGGACTTCTGGTTGGGATGCAGCTTCCAATCATTCTCTGACTCCTCATTCTGGGTCCCTCCAGTCATCTATCTTCCAGAGAGCTTTCAGTCCAAGGAATCTTCTGTCTCATCCCAACAGAAACTTAAAACTTCTGGAAAATTTTAGATCAGAAAAATGTAATATTTATATTAAAATTAAAGGAAGTGTTCAATGTTTTGTTTCCTTTTCATTGGTGGTTTCCTTAAGGGAAAGAGGAAATGTGGGGAGTGATGAGAATTTGGAAAAAATAGAAATACAGAACTTTAAAAGGTATTAGCACTTATTCAGTAGATCATTCCTTCATTTAGTAATTTCTGAACTAAGCATTGTGCTAGGCACTAGCTTAATAACAAAATGATACCCAAAGAATTAAAATCAGGGACTCAAAAAATATTTGTACATCAATTTACAGTAGCATTATTCACAATAGCCAAAAGGTGGAAACAACCCAAAATCCATAGGCCAAAGAATCGACAAAATGTCATATATCCATATGATGAAACATTATTTAGCCTTAAAAAAATTATGAAATGCTAGTGTATGCTACAACTTGGATGAAACTTAAGGACATTATGCTAAG
The DNA here is from genome assembly GCF_023065955.2 of Ursus arctos. Lineage (NCBI taxonomy): Eukaryota > Metazoa > Chordata > Mammalia > Carnivora > Ursidae > Ursus > Ursus arctos. The sequence continues at coordinate 22,052,909 of NW_026622841.1, forward strand.
TTAAAGAAACAAATACTGTGTGATTCCATATGAGATACCTAAAATAGGCAAATTCATAGAGACAGAAGTAGAACAGAAGTTACCAGGAGCTGGGGGAAGGGAAGAATAAGGAATCATTTTCCAATGTGTGTAGAATTTCAGTTTGGGATAATAAAGTTCTGAAGATGCATGGTGGTGATGGTTGCATGATACTGTGAATGTACTTAATGCCACAGAATTTTCCACTTAAAAAATGGTGAAAATGATAAATTTTGTATCATGTGTATTTTACAATAAAAAGAAAAAGACAATATTTGAAAACAAAGATACATATGACTCTTTTCCCTGCAAGTGTGAATAAAGAGATACTGTCATATATACAACTATAAAAGTCACATGATAAACACATGATAGACACATGAGAAACAGTTTTAGGGGCAGCAAAGGAGGGAGAGAATCTTTTTCATAATAATTTAGGGCTGAGAAGAGATAAAAATCAGGAGATTAAAAAGCTTCACAGCCAAGGAAACCATAAAAAAATCAAAAGGCAACATACTAAATGGAAGAAAATATGTGCAAATCATATATCTGACAAGCGGTTAATATTCAAAATATATGAATAACTCATACAACTCAATAGCAGAAAAAATGGGCAGAGACATTTTTTCCAGAGACGACATACAGATGGCCAACAGGCACATGAAAAAATGATCAACATCACTAATCATAAGTAACTGCAAATCAAAACAGCAAAGAGACATCATCTCACACCTGTTAGAATGGATATTATCAAAAAAGAAAAGAAATAACAAGTATTGGTGAGGATGTGGAGAAAAGGGAATCCTTGTGCGCTCTTGGTGGGAAGATAAACTGGCATAGCCACTGTGGAAAATAATATGCAGTTTCCTCAAAAACTTAAAAATAGAACTACCATATGATCCAGCAATTCCACTTCTGGGTACTGATCTGAAGAAAATAACAACACTAATTTGAAAGGATATATGCACCCCAGCATTCACTGTGGCATTATTTATAATAGCCCAGATACGAAAATAACCTAAATTTATGGATGAATGGATAAAGATGTGGTATGTATATACACAATGGAATACTATTCAGCCATAAAAAAGAATGAGATTTTACCATTTAAGAGAACATGGATGGACCCTGAGTCCATTACGTAAAGTGAAATAAATCAGAAAAGACAAATGCCATATGATCACACCTATATGTGGAATTTAAAAATAGTAACAAAGTGTGGGGGGGGAGGGACACCTGGGTGGCCCTGTTGGTTAAGTGTCCAACTCTTGGTTTCAACACAGGTCATGAACTTAGGGTCATAAGACCAAGCCCCACATTGCTCAGTGTGGAGTCTGCTTGAGATTCTCTCTTCCTTTCCCTGTACCCCTCCCACTTGTGCTTGCTCTCTTTCTCTCTAGAATAAATATATCTTAAAAAAAAAAAAAAAAACAGCAACAAAAACCAAGCTCAGAGATATTGGTGGTTGCTAGACTGAAGGGGGCAAGGGGTGGGAGAAATGAGTAAATAGAGTCAAAAAGTATAAACTTACAGTGATAAAATAACTCATGGAGATGTAATCTATAGTATGGTGACTATAGTTAATAGTGTATCGTATATTTGAAAGTGGCTAAAAGATCTAGAAATTCTTATCACTAAAAACAAACATACAGCTCTGTACAGTGATGGATGTTAACTGGAGTTACCGTGATCACTTCACAACATAAGCACAAATATTGAATCATTACGTTGTTGCCCCGAAACTAATGTTTATGTCAATTAACCTCAATTAAAAAATTTTTCAGATTTGAGACAATACCGCACATTATACAAGCGCTCCAGAAGAGTTTAGGTTAGCATATCACAATTAAACAGAATATGAATATACATACTATGTGAAATAAAAACCACAGATAAATCAAGACAAGCCAGTTCAATTAAGTATCTACCTCGTTCTATAGATGTCGGGTGCAATCAGTTCCTAATTGGCACACTGGTTTATGTGTGTCCAAGGCTGATCTTGGGAAATTAAACAGAGAACCTGAACATACAAAAAGACAGAAGCTAGACCAAAGCCCTGAGCTAAGTGTGAAAAAAACTCAGCGCAGGCAAGGCAGTGGGAAAGGGGAACATGGGAACAAATGCATTAAGTGCCATAAAGGCAAGGCAATGTCATCCATGGTCATGGTTGGTGCACCACAGGCACGCCAGAAGGTGCTGAGTGAACTCATCCTGCCAGATTCAGCCTCCTCACCTAGCTTCTGTTATCTAGTTGTCTACTTACAGTCACCAAAGTGGTTCATCTGGTTAAGTGTTCCTACAGGAGGCACTACTTAATCTTAAAGATAAACTGAAGTTTGCTAAGTGAGAAAAGGCAAAGGGAATGGCATGAGCAAAGTCAGGGTGATGTGGAAATATGGAGGGAAGATCAAGAAGTCCACCGCGCCTGGGCCTCTGTGTCAGTGGGCATGTGTGCTAGTGCACTGGGGTTGGAGGTCATGAGGAAATTTGCTTAGGGCCACATTAGGAGGAGTTGTGACCTTTGCCTCTCACCTCTTGTGGTCACTTCATTTCTTGCATTCTTAACTATGTATTAGTTATAAGTAGATTCACTTCCGTATCAAGTAATGATTATGTACTTACTACTCACTGTAATTTCAGTCTTTCTTTTGTATTAAACACATTCACTAGACTGTAAGGCATCTACTTGTTAGTCTGTGCTGGGTGTTAGAATGCCAGAAAAATGTGAGAATAGAAGAAACCAAAGTGCATTCCACAGCTCTAAAATGAGAATACTGATGTGACATCCCGGGACTCTCATGAGGATTGCGACGATAAATGCTAAACACCTTCCCTAGTGCCTGGTATGCAGCTAATGTGCCCCACAAGGTCGTTGTTAGTAATGCTCTTATAAAACAAAATTACAGTGTAACCTCTTCACCTGTCACAACCAAAACTAGTAAAAGTCCATTAAAGCAGGAAATCATTAAAATGATACATACAGGTATCAAATATTCTAACTGAAACAGGTAAATGTTGATTTATCTGAAAAATTTTTGATGTAGAAATACTTTTGAGTGTTAGTCCTCTGATTAGAAGTTTATATCAACTGTCTTGCATAAGCCATACCCTCGTTATTTCCAGTTCAGTTTCTTTAAAGTGAGCAAGAATTCAAAATCACAGACAAGGGTGATTGCCTGGCTGGCTCAGTGAGTAGAGTATGCAACTCTTGATCTCAGGGTTGTGAGTTCCAGTCCCGTGTTGGGTGCAGAGATTACTTACGAGCTTTAAATTCACTCACAAAGCATTCTGAGTGCAGAATCTATCTATCTATCTAGATTTTGGCGACACTGAGTGACTTGCCCACACGTAATCAGACCATTTTTGCCCTAGAATAATTGACCTTTGAGATTTTCAAAAGTTCTCAAGTTATTTTTCAGAGTCACATAAGGGAAAGATAAAACACCTTTCTTTTTACAGTGATATTTTGTTTTCAAAATATTCAATGAAATTACAGTAAGTTACACCTGTTGTAAACAGGTTGACCTGTTTGAGAACTAACACAGCTGACTCTCAGCTGGCAATAGCAACAAGGAGGAGGCCTGTACTAGCTTCAAGCATCCATGGTAGAGCAGCCAATGGGCAGTATGCCTCTGGGCCTGAGACTGAGACAGACTATGGTTCCCTCGCCAACAGAATGGTATCACTAGAGAGCCCCTTAGAAATGCAGGATCTGAGGCCCCCTCACAGCCTTGCCAAATATTATCTGCATTTCAGCTGAATTCTCAGGTAAGTTTCAGGCACATTACAGTCTGAGAAACTTCTCAAACCTTAGCCAGCATGACTTTCCAGTTGCCTCAACCCTGCTGCACTTTAAAATTCCCTTAGAGAGCTCTTAAAATCCCTAGAGGCTGGGTTCCAGACCAATTACTTCAAAATTTCTGGGGAGTGGAAATTCTGCATACTTAAAAAAATAAATAAAAACCTCACCAGGTGATTTCAATGTACAGCTGAAGCTAATTTCTCAAAGTTGAAGTGCATCAGAAACCACCTGGAGGACCTGAGCTACATACGGATTGCTTAGCCCCACCCTCAGAGTTTCCGAGTCTGGTCTAGCTTGGAGCCCAACTGATGCTCTTGATCTTGAGAACTCCCTCTGAGAACTATTTGTCCAGAGGGCAAGACTTCACTTTAATCTGATAAATCTGGATTAACATCAGTGACTGATTTGGTACCGTTAACTTCAAATAGCTTCAGCTGTTGCCTGCTTTTGAAATTAGGGTTCACTCCAGTCAGACACATCTTAGTTTTTGGGTTTTGTTTTTAAAAAGATGCAGTGGGAGAGAAAAGAAGGAAAGATACATGCTAACACAAACACACTGAAGTTTGTGTGCGTGAAATAACCACCATCTAATAGGTCTCATTTTCTAAGCTGTCACTCCTAACATTTTCTTTCTCTTTCGAAGCTTAATTGTTATCACAAATTTCGGGAAAGTTAAACTTTGTCCAACTTAAGAAAAGTCCCCTACATTTTTATGCGGTTGGCACATTTCTGAATGCAGAGCTATTTCTTCATGCTGTAGACAAGGTAGAAACCTGAAGGAGGCAAGAAGCGACTGAAATGCTCAGCTGCACTGTTCAAAGGACTTGCAACAAATTGCCTGAACAATGTGCTGATTCTCAGGCTGCATTTCTGCATCAACTAAAGAAATGACTTTTCAAGCATACTTAAGTTTTAATTCTGCCAAACTTAGCCTATGACAAGTCTTGAGAATATTTCTTTGGATCTCGACTCCCAAATTTAAAGTAGCATGAATTTCTGGGAAATAAATGTTCTCTCATTTTCAGCAGAGTTTCAAAGAAATGTAGCACGGTTTAAGGACAATCTAATGTATAAAGGATTCCTGTTTACCATGAACAAATCCAATTTTACATATAAAAAAACAACTAAGTCCCTGCAAAGATTTGATATTGTATTCCACACATACATGTAACATGATCACTTGGAAATTTTGCTTACCGGGTGAATTTATTTGGAAATGAAATCAGCTCGGCTACATTTACCACAGAGCCATAAGATACAACCCAGTAAAGTGAGAGTAATCAGGCCAGGGAAGAGGCTGGAGAGCTGACTGTTGGTAGCTCTCCCTCATACACCTGAATCCATACTGGTGGCTCTGCCCACAAGTCCTGTGCTGTGTCTAAATGCCATGTAGCATGACCAAAGGAATGCAGAGGAAAGAAATGCTTGCCCGATGATACCAGCTACTGTGAGCTGACAAGGCCATGAGTGAGAGATGCTGATAACATCAGGGAAGAACAGGATCTCTTTGCAGCCATTTCTACACCTCATTGCTCTGGGCAAAGCCGATGAAGCGCTGGGAGGTCAGGATGGAAGTAAAAATATGCTTGGTCAGACACACAAAAATTGCTAACAGCTTACAGGCTGGGCAGACTCAGAAGGTGAGGCTATGCGAAGTCTATGGGGGGCAGAGGAATCGAGAGGGGGTACCCCTGAGGGGCAGTCTGCCACACTGCCATGCTTCTTTGGAACACTAGACGATAGAAGCCCTGGACATGTGGAACAGAATCTGCTCTGGAAGATGAGAAGCAATCCTGAGAATCCGAGCATTGTAACTTCAGAGGCCTTGTACCCTGGAAAAAGGCCTCTAGAAATCCATTTTCTATGGAGACTTTTCCTACACTGTGTGTGTGTGAGAGCGTCTAAGCACACATGTGAGAGAAAAGTAGATTTGAAATACCCATTGGGAAAGCTACGGGAAAGGAACAATTATGTCATTTCCTGGGTTTTTTTTTTTTCATAATAATATTTTTATTACATTATTCACCATACAGTACATCCCTGGTTTCTGATGTAAAGTTCGATGATTCATTAGTTGTGTATAACACCCAGTGCACCATGCAATACGTGCCCTCCTTAATACCCATCACCAGCCTATCCCATTCCCCCACTCCCCTCCCCTCTGAAGTCCTCAGTTTGTTTCTCAGAGTCCATAGTCTCTCATGCTTCATTCCCCCTTCTGATTACCCCCCTTTCTTTATCCCTTTCTTCTCCTACCAATCTTCCTAGTTCTTATGTTCCATAGATGAGAGAAACCATATAATTGTCTTTCTCTGCTTGACTTATTTCACTTAGCATTATCTCCTCTAGTGCTGTCCATGTTGCAGCAAATGTTGAGAAATCATTCTTTTTGATAGCTGAGTAATATTCCATTGTATATATGGACCGCATCTTCTTAATCCAGTCATCTCTTGAAGGGCATCTCGGCTCCTTCCACAATTTAGCTATTGTGGACAATGCTGCTATGAACACTGGGGTGCATATGGCCCTTCTGTATCTTTGGGGTAAATACCCAGTAGTGCAATGGCTGGATCATAGGGTAGCTCAATTTTTAACTTTTTAAGGGACCTCCACACTGTTTTCCTAAGTGACTGTACTAACTTGCATTCCCACCAACAATGTAGGAGGGATCCCCTTTCTCCACATCATCTCCAACAATTGTTGTTTCTTGCCTTGTGAATTTTTGCCATTCTAACTGGCATAAGGTGGTATCTCAGTGTGGTTTTGATTTGAATTTCCCTGATGGCTAATGATTTTGAACATTTTTTCATATGTCTGTTAGCCATTTGTATGTCTTCATTGGAAAAGTGTCTGTTCATATCTTCTGCCCATTTTATGATTTGTTTATTTGTTTCTTGTGTATTGAGTTTGGGAAGTTCTTTGTAGATCTTGGATACCAATCTTTTATATGTAGTATCATTTGCAAATATCTTCTCCCATTCCGTGGGCTGCCTCTTAGTTTTTTTTGACTGTTTCCTTGGCTGTGCAGAAGCTTTTTATCTTGATGCAGTCCCACAAGTTCATTTTATCTTTTGTTTCTCTTGCCTTCGGAGATGTATCATGAAAATGTTGCTGTGGCCGATGTCATAGAGGTTGCTGCCTATGCTCTCCTCTAGGATTTTGATGGATTCCTGTCCCACATTGAGGTCTTTCATCCATTTAGAGTTTATCTTTGTGTATGGTGTGAGAGAGTGGGCAAGTTTCATTCTTTTGCATGTAGCTGTCCAATTTTCCCAGCAGCATTTATTGAAGAGACTGTCTTTTTTCCACCGGATGTTTTTTCCTGCTTTATCAAAGATTAGTTGCCCAAAGAGCCGAGGGTCCATTTCTGGATTCTCTATTCTGTTCCATTGGTCTATGTGTATGTTTTTGTGCTATCCTGGGTTTCTAAATTAATTGTCAGGACCTTGCAATCTCCTCCGTCTTCCCGTCAAGGACACAATTACTTCCTCTGTTCTCTGGGATCTGAGCTTTTCTGTCCGCGAGTCTATTCTCCATCAGCAAGACATAGCAAGCAGCTTTCTAGGCAATGAGGATATTTGTTCTAGGATAAAAATATCCCTGCAGTAGGGTGCTCAAGCCTGCCTTCCAGACTCCCAGTAAACCGTGGACTGTTTGAATGGATGCTGTCTGGCTTGAGAGCCTGCACTGTGCTTCTGAGATGCCTGCAAGTTGCTCAACTCACTGCCTCCCTGTCTCCTGAAGTTATAGCTCCCTCCTTGACTGTCCCATCCCTCCCTCACTGACTGGCTAGTACTGTCACCAAATATTAATTCTTCCAACCTGAATCCTGGCTTTATAATGTGGTTCCCTGAGAGCAGGGGAAGAGCACTGAATATCACCTGGACTGTGCAGCATACCTGCCTGGCTTAAAACCCAGCTCTGCCACTTCCCTGTTGGCTAACCTCTCTTTGTGTCCATTCCTTCATCTATAAAACGGGGCTAATGTTAATAACTTACCATATAGTGTTCTGGTCAAGGTAGGATAGTTAATGTCTGTAAAGGATTTACAGTGACCACACATAGTAGCACAATGTAAATAAGTCCATAGAAGCCCTTCTTGATACTGATCTCTAACCCTGCTGTTGGAGTCCGAATATTTGTGTCCCTCCCCACCCAACTCATATGTTTAAACCTATTCCTCATTGTGATGGTATCTGGAGGTTAGGGCCTTTGGTAGGTAATTAGGTCATGAGGGTAGAGCCCTAAGGAATGGGATTAGTGCCTTTATAAATGAGACCCAATAGAGATCTCTGGCCCCTTCCGTCATGTGGGAACAGAGAGAGAAGATGGCTAAGAACCAGAAAACTGGCCCTGACCAGTCACCGTATCTGCTGGCACCTTTTTCTGAAACTTCTCAGTCTCCAGAAGGATGAGAAATAGATTTCTGTTCATTATAAGCCATCCAACCTACAGTATTTTTGTTGTAGCAGCCCGAACAAACTAAGACACCAGCCTTTCTCTTATCCTAGACTTCTGTTCTCATTTTTTCTTCTCCTTTTACAATCTTCTTCTGCATGCAGAAATACAACTGAAGCCCTTTTTCTGAAGTTTTCATTTCAGGGAATTCTTCAATATACTTAGTCAAGCACTTTTCTACTGGAATTCTAAGACCTTGTTAAGAGAACATTTTTTTTCATAGCACTCTGAGCATAATGCACAAAGCTCCTCAATGTACTTCTCTGGGAAAGTTGTTCAGAAACAAGAACCAGACACAGGTCATTCAAGTCAGCCATTGAGGGTACCAGAAGACTGCATTTGTCCTTGGGTAGCTAAAGTCACTTCCAACCCTAAAACTGTAGGCTCTAAAACTTTTTTTTTTTCCAACCAGTGCCATTTAACATTTTAAAAGAAGCTTGACCTGATCAAAAATTCTCAAAGCAGCAGCAAACTCTAACTGATTCAGGAGATGGAGCCAGGTCAGTTGAATGACCCCTCCATATCCCATAAATAATATAATTTGTACCTATTAAAAAGAACCAGGCATTGGATGGCTCAGTGGGTTTGAGTTACAGAGACCTTCGTCTCAAGGTCATTAGTCTGAAGTCAGCCCACTCTAAGGGGAAGCCTGTAAATCTAGGCCTCCTTGTGAGCCAAAAATGTATTTTTGGTAATTAGTACTTATGTGAGTCTAAAGGCTAATGAAAATATATCTGTTCATTTACTCACTGAACACAAAGCTAATACAAATTACCCTGAGTGTCCATGTTCATCTATGCCACAAATAGAGCTTCTGTGAGAAGGAAGGAAAAAAGACAGCAAAAGAAAAGAGAAGGCAAAACTACAGACAATAAAAAAGACCAGGGGCTGGGAGTGAGGGATGAATAGCCAGAGCACAGAGGATTTTTAGGGTAGTAAAAATACTTTGCATGATGTCATGAAGGTGGATACATGCCATGAAACATTTGTCCAAACACAGAGAATGCACAGCACCAAAGGCAAAGTCTAATGTAAACTAAGAACTTTGGGTGACGATGACATGTCAACATATGTTCATCAATTATAACAAATGCACCACTCTGGTGAGGGAGGTTGATAACGGGGAAGACCGTGCCTGTGTGGGGACAGGAAACATATAGGAAATTTCTGTACCTTACCCTCAATTTTGTTGAGAACCTAAAACTGCTCTAAAAAATACATTCTATTACTAAAATAATAAACGTAAAAAGAAAGAAAAATAAACGGCATTGCCAAAAAGGGAAAGGAGTCCACTTTGTTTACGTTCTGCTCCGCCCACAACATGAACGGATGCCTCTCTTCTATGAAGTTGAATGGCGCACTGGTGATGGAGAAAGACGAAGGAGACCCCAGGAGTTCGGACTCAGGGAAGCCAAGGAACCCAATCTGGTAGACAACCCATGGCTCTGGGACAGAGGCCGAGGCACGCATCTCCACATCTGTACAATACAGGACTGTACCAAAGACTCCCTCCCAGTTTTGAGAGACTACGAGGCTCTGCAGCAACCTAAATGAAAAACAGAAGCGATGTTGCCAGTGTTACAAGTAGATGCCTATCACTAAATACAATGGAAAGCTGCCAATAGTTAAATCAGCCTTGCCATCTTATGAGAGCTTATCTGTATGCAGTAAGCATGTATTTAGACCCATTATATGTGAAGTTCAACATTTGAACTTTGGTTCTATCATGTAAGGTAGGTCCTCACATGTAATCAGGATCCCTTCCCTAAATACTGACAGACATTATCTCTATCATAACTTGATACTTATGGTATATTGTATATTGTTCTGGATCTATTTATGTGTTCTTACCTTTTATGTGATGGTATCTTTCCTTTCTTACTAAACTACAGGCTGATGATAGATTTAGCTAAGCAGAGTAAGTAAACCTTAAATTCTGCCAATGAGCCGTCACTTCTCCTTGACTAGCAAAACCGTCAAAGCAAAGTTTTCAAATTCAGAATGACTCATGAATATCTCCTAATGGGTTTTTTGTTTTGTCTACTTAGAGAACATCACAAATAACCTTGATTTGTGTATTATGAATATCACCTTCCAAAAATGATTTAGAATAGTCCCAAAGAGCTTCCCACCTTAGGGACTTATTATTCCTTCAGGCTTTCTAATAGATAGATATCTACAGTATTTATCATGTAAATAGACCAGTCATGCAATTCAACACTCAGCCAACTTAAGGTATAGTAGTAGACATCAGATGGTCTTTTCTTCTGGTTGCTGGGAAGACACCCATCAATTCTCTCTGCTCTCAGAGAAGAATTAAGTTGGAGAAAGTCATACACAGTGGCAGTCAGTAAAAATAGGAATTAAATCAAACAGAACCTGATAGATGGAAACTTGGATGGGCTGGTGAAAATCCAGTCAAATTGCTAGATATGTATGTCCAGCTGCAAAGGTTAATAGTTAAACACATTTGTTATATTACCACAAGAAATCATGCCTTGACAGTGAAACCTCAAAGGGCCAACACTGAAAAATTCAAACAGCAGCTGTTATTGCCTAAATGACTAAATGCCCTTAATAAAAATATCAGATAATCCAAACCCAATTAATTCAGAGCTCATTTTTCTGGTCCCTTGCTTTTCAAATTAACAAAGTTTTTACTCTTCCTGACTGGTAAATGTTTCCTATCACATTCTATTTGCATCTAATTATTTCTCAAGGCACCAGACTTAAGTGGTCTATGGAGCATGGGTTATTACACAATTTCTCTACAGGTGAAGATATCAACATTGTCAGACCTCACCTGGATTCGTGGTCCATACTATTAGTGTCACATGGCTATCACATTCCACTACAAAAGACAGGTAAGTGCCTTCTAATAAGATATGATAAGCTTGTGCCATGTGGATTTACCACCACATGTGTCTGGAGCGCCAACTAATCCCATTTGCATTGAGTATTTGCTAGGCCCTGCAGGCTAAGCTATATTGTAGAAAGGCCATGATGTCCCTGCCCTCAAGATCACAGGACATATGTGTGTATTCAAGTTGAGAAAAATCACAACACATGCACACGCTACCGGAAACTGCACACGGAAATTCTACTGCATAGTTATTGAAGGCAGAGGTTTGCTTATTCTTCATTATCTTCCCTGATATCTATAGCAATTCCCTCTACACAATGGCAAACCATAAACATTTGTTAAGGAAATAAAATCATGAATGAAATTTTAAAATGCTAATTAAAGGATAAACATTAAAAAGTCTATAAGGATTTACAAAACAGATACACTGCTGCAGGTGGGAATATTCATGAAAGCTCTATGAAGGAGGCAAAACTTGAATTGGTTCTTGAGGCATAAATAGATTCCGAGGAATTCAGCTATAATTCACATAATTCAGCATTAGGTTTCCACTACCTATTAGAAAAACTGCGTTAAACACTTCTGGAAACGAAAATATGAATTATTCCAGGCTCCTGTGCCCTGTGACCTTGTAATTTAGTAAAGGGCATACAACATAAATAATAAAACATGTGAAAAAGTGCTGTGATACAGATAACATACAGTGTAATGGGAAGTTAGAAAGCCATTCAGTTGAATTTTAGTGGATTAATGGTAACCAAAATTTCAATGAAGACAGATGGGAAGAAATGTCATTCTAGGTGAAAAGAGAAGAGCTGCTTCTCGCTAAAAGTGAGAAATTCTAAACTTTAAAGCATTGAGTAATAGGTCTACTAGGTTGAATTTTAAATGTGTTTGGCAGCAGAATCTTATTCACTTATTCATTCAATGTATATTTATTTAACACTTATTATATGCTAGGTAATGTTGCCGGAATCAGGTATGTAGCAACCAGTGAGACAAGACCAGGCTCCTGAGAAAAGATGGGTCATAAAGAAGACAACTTCAAATAGTCCGAAGTCTTTAAGGAAGACAAAAGTATCCTCCACTTCCATCCCTGTACCTTGCCCCTGAAGCCATAGGAAAACTCCTGGACGTGAGTCTCAAGTTTGGAAAAAGGAATCTTGAGACATAAGGTTTGAAGGGATTTTGAACATCCCTAAGGTTCCTAAATGCCACATTAAGGATTTTGCTTAGCTCATGGAAACTCACTTATGAGAAAGATGATGAAGATAAAGCCATATTTTATTATAATGCTACGCAATCCCGGCGGTCCAGGGAATGGTCCTGGCCACGAACAATGCGATGGGACCACGATATGACACTATCTGACACCCAAGCAATGTGACACTACCAAACACACGCAATGGATTCATCTCATTGACCAGATTACAGACCAGTTTGCATATTGCCAAACTCAAGTGTTGAGTTGCATGTTGTACAAGCTTCATGTAAGCCAAGCTCAGTGGGGCCACAAATAGACTCATGATGTATTTGAAATTAAATGAATAACAACAAACTGGTCTATTACCAAAGAAAGTTTGGGGACCATTGCTTTATAATAATGGCTACTATTATCAGTCATTTCTTATGGGTCAAGAATTACTGTCAGTGTTTACATGGATTATCTCATTCCACCCTCACTGCAAACTTAAGTAGGTACTCTTACTATTTCTATTTTGAAGGCATGGAACACTCAAATTACCAATCATTTGGCTTGGAAGGGTCAGAGCCATGATTGGAATCTAGTGACTCTGACTATACTCTTTACCATTACCCTCCACTGTCCCTGTGTCTCTGTCTCACTGGAGCCTGAGTCCCATGAGGTGAAGATCCATTATTTTTTCATCTTTGTTCACTTTGTTCATCTGATACATAATATAGGTTTAACAAACATGGGCTGAATGAATCAGAAAGCCTAATAAGTAAGAAATAGGGAAATGCTAAAGGAGAGGAAAACATACTTTAAAAATCAGTGGTGCTGTCAAGAAATGGGATAAATACCAAGTGGTGATGATAGACATAGAGAGGAAAGAGACTTATGAAAAATAGTACCAAGGAAGAACCCACAGGGCTTGGTGACAAATTGGATATGAAAATCAAGGAGAGGAATCAATGATAATACCAATGTTAAGTGCTGGGCAATCCAGAAGAGTGAACCAGGAGGAGAGCAGTTGTTAAGAGAGGTCTATGAGACATCTTGGTGGTGTTCGATAGCAGATATCCAGCTGGAAGTATTAAAATGCCCAAAGAATAGTGCTTTATTTCGTGTGCACAGAATTGTATAAAGACCTTTTGTAATTATACCGGAATTTCCTCAGGGTCTTGGCAATATGGAATGAAGGGAAGTAGGGAAATAGTCCTGCGGCTGTGCTTCACAAAATTGAGAAAATGTCATCAGCCAGCCATATTGCAGAATTGGGCACGGTGGAAGAGATGGATATTATAAGGGTGGGCTGAACTTTCCCAATTTGTTGTTTGACTCCACCAACGTACCTGAGGGTGGGTTACTTTGGACAGCTTGATACACTCCAGCATCCAGGAGCTTTTGTTTTTAAATGGAAAAATCTCTTTCCTTTCCAAAGCCCATGGTTTTTCTCAGAGTTAGTGCTGGCGTGAATATTCCTGGCTCTTTTTAGGTAAGAATGAGTCTGTGTCAGGATAAGAATGGATGATTTCCCAGTACACAGTGTCTATGTCTGAGACATATTCTTATCTATAAAATGAACAGTCGTTTAATTATGTCATGACTTATAAAAGAACTATGTGGGATTTATCCAGCCTTCTACTCTGTTGTACCTGTAATTAAGATGACTTCTGTATTTTCTAAAATTAATCTATTATCCTACTTCATAGTATTTAACCTGCTGATCTTTTTATTCATTTAAAGTGTCCTTAAATTTAGCAGAATCTCATTTTCTTTCACAGGACAGTTGACGTGGCTCTTTTTCTCTTTACTGTATCATAAATCTTGGCAAGGACACTCAATGAAAAGGAATGGTCTGTGGAGGGAACCCTGGCTCAGAGACCCTAGGGAAGGTGAAACAAGCTGACAGAAGCCTGGCTTGTGTCTCCAGGAAAATTTAACTTAACCCTCCAAGGCTTAGGGAGGTTAAGAAAAATACTGCCTGAGCTAATAGCACCCTTAATTCATAGGGAGAATTTTCTCTATGAGGGTAAGAAAAAATTTTTAAAGCTGGAAGGGTCACAGTAAGAAAAACTAGGGTGGCCATTATATAACCGGACTACCACAGAGATTCTTTGTATTCTAGGAGCTGGGGCAGGGCAAGAGAGCACCGGGTAGGCAATTCCTGCAGGTCACACATCTTGCCAGGGGCAATATTAAATTGCTGTCAATGCTTGCTATTCCACTGGGAATCAAGGAACCCAAATTCTGGCTCCTCTGCTAACTTTTTTTGTGAGCTTCAGAGGTTCACTTCACCCTTGGCCCCGGTTTGCTAATCTGTAAATCAAGAGATTTTTTTTTTAGTACATTAAACTGCAGGACCCCCTTCATTTGTAATGCTCCTTCATCAATCACCCTCAGCTCCCTCCATCTAGACCACAACTGCAGGGTGGCTTGGGCAGGGAGGGCTGCTAAGAGTGATGGGGAGAAGGATGGAGGTGGTGAGCCACAGGAGGGGTAGGGAGGAGAGCTGGGTGGGAAGCATGAAGAAAAAGAAAAGGAAGAGTCTTCATTCCATGACACTGGTATCTACTGTCACCTTCCTTTCTACTACTAACATCTGAGAGATGATCCAAACTACATCATGTTTTGAAGATGCTTTTCAGAGGCCAAACAATGGATAACATATTTGGAAGGGGGGAGGAAAATAAAAGAGATAGCTGGAGGGTGGATTTCCTTTAAAAGTAAAAACAAAATAATAAATGAGACAGTAAAAAAAAGAAGAAGAAGAAGAAGAAGAAAAATCAATTTGCAATTCATACAAGAGAATGGTTTCTGGAGGATACCTATAAACATAATTTTCTCTGAAATCTTACCCACACATACATATGCAAGCACTCAAGATAAATTTATTGAGCACCTATAATGTGACAGGCACAATTCTAGATATTAATACATGGTTTCATATATATGTTCTTGGATCCCACATAACACAAACATCTGGTTTTGTATTATTCACTCACAAAAACATTTTCTTACATTTCATTCATTTTGATATGAATGTCCTTCGTATGGCACACCTATTGAATTTAGGATAAATGTAATATCTGATGGGCTTCTAATATAAAGTATGGGACAAGAAAGTATGGGACACTTGCACTTGTCAAAAAGTTTTTATTATTATGAACTTGGTCAAAAATTCATCCGACTTACAGAGTCAGCCCAACTATCTGTTTGCCATGGCCTCCTCACACTACAAGAATCAAGCTGCAGAGAAAAGTAACATGAAAGTTACTCCAATTCAGTCCAGCAAATATTTTTAAACACCTTTTCTGTTTTAGAGATTTGGGAGAGATTCAAAGATGAAAGAGAGGGCAAGAAATTTACAGATTAGAGTAGCCACCTACACAGGGGAGCAGGCAGGACTCGCGGACTGGCACCTGCACGGGAAAGCAGACTGAGATCATGAGGCCAGGAATGCGCGCATTACCAGACTGAAAACCAGAGCTCTGGAGCACTCACTGCAACCTGACTGAAATAGGGAGCTCAGGAGCACGCGCAACCAGACAGAAAACCAGCGCTCTGGAGTGCGTGCGAACCACACTGAAACAGGGAGCTCAGGAGCACGCACAGGAACCAGGGGCAGCTGGCGGTGTTAGAAGCACAAAGGACAGAGACCAGCCGGCCCTGGAAGTGAGGGCTGGGAGAGTGGCTGTGGGGCGCACATCCCAGGACACTGAGGGGTTTTAGCAGCACTGACGGAAACAGAGTTAAGAGTGGCCAGGAGAGCTCAGCGGAGAGTGTACTATGATCTCTCTGTTCTGAGACAGAGGATAGGATATAGCCGCTGCTGCTCTGACTCTCAGAAGCGTCACAGAAAACTGCCAGGGAAAGCCGCCAGAGAACAAAAGCTCGGAAATACTGGTTCACATTGTGCCCATCCCCATCCCCCCTTGCAGGGGACACGGAGACTCTACCCAAATAGGGTTGCCTGAGTATCAGCACAGCAGGCCCCTCCCCAAAAGGCAGGCTGAAAAATCAAGAAGCCCACATCCCTAAGGTCCCTATAAAACAAGTGCACACTGCCTGGGTCCTGGGCAATAATTTGGGCTCTGTGCATCCTCGCAACCTCTCCTTAGCAGAATGACGAGGAGGAGGAACCCTCAGCAAAGAAAGGACACAGACTGTGGCTTCTGCCACAAAACTGATAGATATGGATATAACCAAATTTCAGAAATGGAGTTCAGAGTAACAATGGTCAAGATGATGTGTAGACTTGAAAAAAATATTAACAAAAATATTAACGAGAATATAGAATCTCTAAGGGTGGAAATGAGAGCGAATCTGGCAGAAATTAAAAATGCTATGAATCAAATGCAGTCAAACTAGATGCTCTGATGGCCAGGGTAAATGGGGCAGAAGGAAGAATTAGTGAATTAGAAGATGGGATGGTAGAAGAGAAAGTAAAAAAGGAAACTTGGCTCAAAAAAATCCAATTTCACGAATGTAGATTACAGGAGATTACCGGCTCAATGAAATGTTCCAATGTCAGAATCATCGGCATCCCCGAGGGCGTGGAGAAAGAGAGAAGTCTAGAGATATTTGAACAAATTGTAGCTGAGAACTTCCCTAATCTGGAAAAGGAAACAAGCATTCGTGTCCAAGAGGCAGAGAGGACCCCACCCAAGATCAATGAGAACAGACTTACACCACGTCACATCATAGTGCAATTCACAAATATTAGATCCAAGGATACAGTCTTGAAAGCGGCCAGGGGGGAAGAAAATCCTTATGTACAGAGGGAAGAATATCAGAATAATGTCAGACCTGTCTACAGAGACCTGGCAGGCCAGGAAGGGTTGGCAAGATATTTTCAAAGCTCTAACTGAGAAGAACATGCAGCCAAGGATCCTTTATCCACAAGGCTGTCATTCAGAATTGATGGAGAGATAAAGACCTTCCAAGACCAGCAGAAACTGAAAGAATATGTGACCACCAAGCCATCCCTACAAGAGATATTAAGGGGGGGTTCTATAAAAGTAAAAAGGCCCCAAGAGTGATACAGAACAGAAATTTACAATCTATAAAAACAAAGACTTCACAGGCAACATAACATCATTAACCTCTCAATAATCACTCTCAATGTGAATGGCCTAAATGCTCCCATAAAATGATACAGGGTTGCAGATTGGATAAAAAGACACGACCCATCCATTTGCTGTCTACAAGAGACTCATTCTGAACCTAAAGATACATCCAGACTGAAAGTGAAGGGATGGAAAACCATTTATCATGCCAATGGACCTTAAAAGAAAGCTGGGGTAGCAATTCTCATATCAGACAGATTAGATTTTAAACTAAATACTGTAGTTAGAGAAGGATACTATATTATTCTTAAAGGATGTATCCAACAAGAGGATCTAACAATTTTAAATATTTATGCCCCCAACAGGGGATCAGCTGGATACACAAGCCAACTCTTAACCAGAATAAAGACACATATAGATGATAACACGTTAATAGTAGGGGACCTTAATACTCTACTCTCAGCAATAGATCACCTAAGCAGAAAATCAACAAAGAAGCAAGAGCTTTGATTGACATACTGGACCAGATGGACCTCATAGATATATACTGAATACTACACCCCAGAACAACAGAATACTCATTCTTTTTGAATGCACATGGAACTTTCTCCAGAATAGACCATATACTGGGTCACAAAACAGGTCTCAACCGATCCAAAAGACTGAGATTATTCCCTGCATATTCTCAGACCGCAATGCTTTGAAACTGGAACTCAATCACAAGGAAAAATTTGGAAGAAACTCAAACACTTGGAAACTAAGAACCATCCTGCTCAACAATGATTGGGTAAACCAGGGAATTAAAAATGAGATTAAGCAATGTTTGGAGACAAGTAGAATGAAAAAACATCAGTCCAAAACCTGTGGAACACTGCAAAGTCAGTCCTAAGGGGAAAATACATAGCCATCCAAGCCTCACTCGAAAGAATAGAAAAACCTAAACTGCAGTTTTTATATTCTCACCTCAAGAAGCTGGAGCTGGAACAGAAGAACAGGCCTAACCCAAGCACGAGAAGGCAGTTGATCAAGATTAGAGCAGAGATCAATGAATTAGAAACTAGGAGCACAGTAGAGCAGATCAACAAAACTAGAAGCCAGTTCTCTGAAAGAATAAATAAGATCGATAAGCCACTGGCAAGACTTAGTCAAAAGAATAGAGAAAGGACCCAAATTAATAAAAGTATGAATGAAAGGGGAGAGACCAAGACAAACACCAATGAAATAGGAAGGATCATTAGAAACTTTTATCACAACTTTATGCCAATAAATTAAACAACCTGGAAGAAATGGATGCCTTCCTGGAAACCTATAAACTACCAAGACTGAAACAGGAAGAACTTGATTATTTAAACAGACCAATTAATTATGAAGAGATTGAAGCAGTGATCAAAAGCTCCCCAAAAACAAGAGTCCAGGGCCTGACAGATTCCCCGGGGAATTCTACCAAACATTCAAAGAAGAAATAATACCTATTCTCCTGAAGCTGTTTCAAAAAATAGAAACAGAAGGAAAACTACCAAACTCATACTATGAGGCCAGTATTACCTTGATCCCCAAACCAGGCAAAAACCCCATCAAAAAGGAGAATTACAGACTGATATCCCTGATGAATATGGATGCCAAAATTCTCAACAAGATCCTAGCTAATAGGATCCAACACTACTTTAAAAGGATTATCCATCACGACCAAGTGGGATTCATCCCTTGGATGCAAGGGTGGTTCAACATTCGCAAATCGATCAGTTTGATAGATCACATCAACAAGAAAAGAGTCAAGAACCATATGATCCTCTCAATTGATGCAGAAAAAGCATTTGACAAATACATCATCCTTTCCTGATTAAAACCCTTCAGAGTGTAGGGATAGAGGGTACATTCCTCAATCTCATAAAAACCATCTATGAAAAGCCTACAGCGAATAGCATTCTCAATGGGGAAAAGCTGGAAGCCTTTCCCTTAAGATCAGGAACACGACAAGGATGCCCACTCTCACCATTATTATTCAACATAGTACTAGAAGTCGTTACAACAGCAATCAGACGACAAATAGGGATAAAAGGTATTCAAATTGGCAAATAAGAAGTCAAACTGTCTCTCTTCTCAGATGACATGATACTTTACATGGAAAACCCAAAGACTCTACCCCCAAACTACTAGAAGTTATAGAGCAATTCAGTAATGTGGCAGGATACAAAAATCGATGCTCTGAAATCAGTTGCATTTCTATACACAAACAATGAGACTGAAGAAAGAGAAATTAGGGGACTGATTCCATTTACAACAGCACCAAAAATCATACGTTATCTCGGAATTAACTTAACCAGAGAGGTAAAGGATCTATATTCTAGAAACTACAAATCACTCTTGAAAGACATTGAAAACACAAAAAGATGGAAAAATATTCTATGCTCATGGATCTGAAGAATAAACATAGCTAAAATGTCTATGCTACCCAGAGCAATCAATGCTTTCAATGTCATCCCAATCAAAATAACAATGACATTTTTCAAAGAACTGGAACAAACAGCCCTTAAATTTGTGTGGAACCAGAAAACGCCCCAAATCACCAAGGAATTGTTGAAAAGGAAAAACAAAGCTGGGGGCATCACAATGCCGGATTTCAAGCTACACTACAAAGCTGTGATCACAAAGACAGCATGGTACTGGCACAAAAACAGACACATAGACCAATGGAACAGAATAGAGAACCCAGAAATGGACCCTCGGCTCTTTGGGCAACTAATCTTTGATAAAGCAGGAAAAAACATCCAGTGGAAAAAAGACAGCTCTTCAATAAATGCTGCTGGGAAAATTGGACAGCTACATGCAAAAGAATGAAACTTGCCCACTCTCTCACACCATACACAAAGATAAACTCCAAATGGATGAGAGACCTTGATGTGGGACACGAATCCATCAAAATCCTAGTGGAGAGCATAGGCAGCAACCTCTATGACATCGGCCACAGCAACCTTTTTCATGACACATCTCCAAGGCAAGAGAAACAAAAGATAAAATGAACTTGTGGGACTGCATCAAGATAAAAAGCTTCTGCACAGCCAAGGAAACGGTCAAAAAAACTAAGAGGCAGCCCACAGAATGGGAGAAGATATTTGCAAATGACACTACAGATAAAAGACTGGTATCCAAGATCTACAAAGAACTTCCCAAACTCAATATACGAGAAAAAAATAATCAAAAAATGGGCAGAAGATATGAACAGACACTTTTCCAATGAAGACATGGATAATAGACACATGAAAAAATGTTCAAAATCATTAGCCATCAGGGAAATTCAAATCAAAACCACACTGAGATACCACCTTATGCCAGTTAGAATGGCAAAAATTCACAAGGCAAGAAACAAATGTTGGAGAGGATGTGGAGAAAGGAGATCTCTCTTACACTGTTGGTGGGCATGTAAATTGGTACAGTCACTTAGGAAAACAGTGTGGAGGTCCCTGAAAAAGTTAAAAATTGAGCTACCCTATGATCCAGCCATTGCACTACTGGGTATTTACCCCAAAGATACAGACGTAGTGAAGAGAAGGGCCATATGCACCCCAATGTTCATAGCAGCATTGTCCACAATAGCTAAATTGTGGAAGGAGCCGAGATGCCCTTCAACAGATGACTGGATTAAGAAGATGCGGTCCATATATACAATGGAATATTACTCAGCTATCAGAAAGAACGATTACCCAACATTTGCAGCAACATGGATGGGACTGGAGGAGATTATGCTAAGTGAAATAAGTCAAGCAGAGAAAGATAATTATCATATGGTTTCACTCATTTATGGAACATAAGAAATAGCAGGAAGATTGGTAGGAGAAGGAAGGAAAAGAATGAAGGGGGTAAACAGAAGGGGGAATGAACAACGAGAGACTGTGGACTCTGGGAAACAAACTGAGGGCTTCAGAGGGAAGGGGGGTGGGGGACTGGGATAGGCTGGTGATGGGTATTGAGGAGGACACATATTGCATGGAGCACTGGGTGTTATACACAAATAATGAATCATGGAACATTACATCAAAAACTAAGAATGTACTGTATGTTGACTAACATAATAAAAAATTTTTTAAAAAGAGAGAAAAGAAAAAAAAGAAATTTACAAATTAGTAGGAGAAAGCAAACTCACAAATAATCAACTACTTGACAAGATACGCTAAATTCTGTTAGAGATACCTACATAAAGGGCTATGAGAGAAAAATCCTTTGATCAGGGATGAGAAAAACTTCACGAAGTAGCATCTACACTGAGTTTTGAAGGATATTTAGAATTTCAAGGAGCAAAAAAAAAAATGTTGAGAAGCAAAAGAAGGGTTGGTAATAAGTAGGACATTTATTCAGCACTTACCTTAATAACATACTGTACAGGATTTTCTTTAAATCTTACAAGAACTTTGTAAAACAAATATATCAGCTCTACACCAATCAGGATCTAGTCAGGAAAACAAACTGCTTCCAATATTTATAAGTAAGGCTATGTGAAGCAGGAAACTGAGGCGGCACGAATATTGGCTAAAGCAGGGGGACAAGAGGGACAAAGGGGTAAAGAGGAGATGGAGATGCTTGGGGCACTCAGAATCACAAAGAGACCAGCTACTTTAGAAACAGTACATGAGGGATAGGTAAAGTAGCCTCCCTGCTTCTCTCCTCTCCACCCTCTCTATCTTCTGCCAGTGCCTCCTGGAGCAGAAGCCAGCTGAGCAGACCTCCTATGGGGTGAACCCTCCCAATATACAGCAGAGCAGGGGAAGGTCAGAAATAAAACTGTGGACAAAGGGACACAGGCCAGGGCTGACACAAACTCACTCTGCTGATGAGAAATTCAAGCACAGATAAAAGGAGGTGACCTGACCCATGTCACTCGGTATATGGCAGAGCTGATATGTGGACCCAGTGCTGACTCCAAGTCTAATCTTTTCTGAATGTCACAGTTGCCAATTTCATGAATGCCCAGAGTATCTGTCTGTGGCAGAGACAGAGTTGCTTTGGTGAACGAATCAGAGCCTATTCCGAGGAATCAGAATTCACTTGAATTGCTGGGAAGCTTCATGGAGGAACGGAAGCTATGACTTGATGGAAAAGAAAATAATAGCCTTGAAACCTACTAGTACATGTGAGGGAAAAAGAAAAGAAACTCATTCCTCTCTTTTGCTCTCTACATCTTCCCATATACTGATCTGCTTTCACTCACTGACAAGAAAATGGGGAATCTAGGTTAAAATGTTCAAAAAAAGGTAGTCAAGGCCCTTGGCAGGAGTCAGTAGGAAGAGTCAGCAGGAAAAATGTAGCAGTCATCATCCAGATATAATTAAGACTAGGCTACTTGATGCTGTTATACAGGTTGGCTAAATCTCCAAGACCTTCTTCCTCTCCTGGGAAAAGGACAACAGTATTTAATACTCTCACAATACTTTGCTTGCTAACACTTATAGACAACCTGAACTTGGTGTGTAGATCTTCCAAATATCATCCACACAAGGGCAGGAGGAAGAGAGAGTGAGCCTAATTAGCATGAAGACCACCAGGCACCAAGAGGTTAAATAACTTGCCCTGGGATCCGACAGAGCCAAAGCAAGAAGAGGTAAAGGGAAGACTCCCCATTTCTCCAGCTCCAGGCTC
Organism: Ursus arctos; assembly: GCF_023065955.2. Classification (NCBI taxonomy): domain Eukaryota; kingdom Metazoa; phylum Chordata; class Mammalia; order Carnivora; family Ursidae; genus Ursus; species Ursus arctos. The sequence goes on from NW_026622841.1 coordinate 22,075,933, forward strand.
TATCCTGCCACTTCGGAAATCTCATAGGGGACAACAGCACTCCTATGGAGAAGCAGGACTCCAGCAGCCCCTCAGAACAGGCTAGAGATCAATGCTTATTAGCACTTCTCCTCAAGCACCTGCCCAACACGAAGCAGGCAGGCTGGAGAAATTCCCTGTTCCTTATTAACTCTTTCCTTTGGGTTTCATTCCGCTTTCTCCAAAAATCATAGCACTTAGAGTAAGAAAAACACTTTAAGTATCAAACTTCTTACAGATGTGAAAAATGATACACCAGCAAGGTAACTGCAAGAAATCACATGACTAATTCGTGGGTTACGGTTTATGCCAGCAAAAGTTTAACAAGTAGCTCTAGGTAGGATGAGGGGCAGAGATCCTGAATAGTAGTGTTTGCTGATTTCCCACAATGTGGCAAACTCCCACAATGAGGATTTCAACCAAGCATTGCTCAACCTGGTTGCAAAATTCCTGAACATTTAATAATTGGCTTTCATGAGCCAGTAGGAGCTAGCTCCAACACACCACGAACTACTATACCCCAAAACCCCAGATCCTATTTGCTGTATGTCCAAACTCAGCTTCTCTCAAGATCCAGCCTAAATGCCAAGCACAGTGCCTGCATATGGTTGCCACCCACCAAGTATCTTTTCAAGAAATCAAATGTATAGAATGCCAGCTATACAACGGAGCCCTTCCCAATCTGTACTGTTCTCCCTGACAGCTAGAATTAAGTTTTGCCTTTTATGACCTTAAGTAGCATTTCTTTTTATGTCTCTTTTATGGAATTTTTGTGGGTTGTGTTTTTTTGTTTTTGTTTTTTTACCTTTTTCAATCCACACTATCCAACATTTATTCAACACTTACATACCTGGTACATATTTCATCTCTTGAGTTAGATGCTAAACTCCTTGAGGGTAGGAATAATGTTTTGTTCATCTTTGTATCCCTGAAGGATTCTTGCCTGCACCTTGCACAAAATCAGCATTCAACAAAAATTGAATGAATGAATTCTGATGAATAAAGATTTGCCCTGGGCTGCTTATGGATTGAAAATAGCTCAATGCTGCTCTGTGTAAAACAGGAAACTTTGAAATGTTAATGACTTAAGCTATGATGTGCCTACAAGAAAAATGAACACAAGTTGCCTGTCTTGATGAAATTGTACTTCTTTACCACAGCAAGGTAGCAGAAAGAGCTTTTCTCTAATCAGGAAAAAGCAACCCAGGGGGTTACTATATAATGAGAGGGAACCACGTGGCTGCCCCACTCCTTGCTCTGTTGTCTCTTATCAGTGTTTCTATCTTTATCTTTTATGTGTGCCCTTCCCTTGACTACTACCCATTTCTGAGTCTGCTAACAGGATAGCAAAACTGGGCAAGTGTTTAAAGCAGGTGCTGGCCACAATGCTTCTTGCTGGGGAATGTAGACCAGGGTCTAGTTAGATCACATTGCAGAAAATTCAAAGTTTTTCAAACTAATAGTAAGTATAAGAATGCTTTTGTACCAACGTTTTCAGAATTACTGTGTTCAGTGTTAAGTATTTTTATTAGTATTTTGGACATTATTCTTTAGACAAAGAGATGTAAAGAAATGTTGAAGTTTATGGACACCTGGGTAGCTCAGTTGGTTAAGCATCCAACTCTTGATTTCAGCTCAGGTCATGATCTCAGGGTTGTGGGACTGGTCTCTGTGCTCAAAAAGGAGTCTGCTTGAGATTCTCTCTCCCTTTCCTCCTCCCCCTACTCACACTCTCCATCTCTAAAATAAACAAAATCTTTTTTAAAAATGTTGAAGTTTTGTTACAAAAAAGGTTTCAAACTACTCAGTGGCTAAAAGTCAAATGTTGTTTGTAGATAGCCAAACAAATGCAGTATGATTTGACATCAGAAGAGTTCTGCTGGTATACTTTGTAACATTAAACTATTTTAATGTTTGCAGAACTTATTGGTTAAAATTTTATTCTTATTTTAATTTAAACTAGATACATTTTTTTCTTTAGCAAATCTCTTCTTTGGAAATGATAGCACATACAGTATTTTTAATATTTTCTGTCTTCATATCATAAAATACAATATAAACCCTCCATGTAATCTCTGCAGTTAGTCTTTTTTCAAACTCTGTGGAAGAAGTACTTCATGGTGGTATAAATATTCTGCCATAGAATTCCTTCTGTCTACATACTTTCTCAATTAAGAATATGATATCAAACTATACTTGCTGTGTCTTTAACAGCAGGTATCCCATTTTTATCCACCACCCTGTATTTCATGGAGCCCTATCAACCCTGAATGCAAGTCTGATATGGAACCAAAAGGTGTCTGCACTTCTGAAACCTTTGGTAGGACTGATGGTAGTGCTGGCATAAAAGGCTGAACAAGCAAAACAAAACTCAGGGACACAGAAGACACTTTTTTTTTTTAACTTGTCCAGATGTCTCTCTCAAACCCACAGCTTTGGTGAGAGAGTTTGTGAAGAGCAACAATGCCAAATAATGTATGCATGTTCCTTGCATTCGAGGGGCATCCACATTTGTGAAAAGACGGAGCTTTATTTCTGGGTAACTAAATTGATTGAATGTGTTAAATGAAATGACGCTTATGTCACCCTCTTGTCAATGCTGTCAATGTTGCATAGATTATTGTCTTGTTTTTGATACATAAATGGGGTTTGTGAATTGATGCTGCTGGAGGATTATGATGGAAAATACTGGCTGAGTGAATCCTGGCTTTGACGCAGAGTTCACCAGTGAGTTTAGCATGTGCCTCAAAGGAAGAAAGAGTTCTAATGAGTGTAACACCCACAAGAATGCTGTTTATGGCAGTTCTGAGTTTTGGAATTAGATGCTTTTTATATGGTTGTTAATGTTGAAAATTCCAAAATAAAAACATTTTTTTTTTAAAAGAAGGAAACCAACTAGTCTCACTTTCATTAGAAGCTGAGATTCAGAGAGATTAGGTAATTTGTTCAAACATCCAACAACTGGTAGGTAACAGAGATAGGACTCTCAAGTCACTCACTGACTTAAAATTAACAATTCCCTGAACACTTTCCTCCCCATACTACATATACAGGGCTTGCATTATACATTTTTCTGCTCCATTTGTAGTCTCCCCAGCTTTTCTTATAGCTACCCCTTCGTGGTGCCTACTGTTGGGTCTATCAATTAAGTAGTCTTGTTTGAAAGGCCCCAGCTGAGTCAAATGGCACAGACACACCTTACTACCTTGGATACAGCAACTGGACCTCAAATGGGCATATGATTCAATGAGACCAATCACTTCTTTTTAAGGGGCTAGTATTAAGGACGGCAGAGAGAAAGGTACCTTTTCTCATGAGAGTATGACCTGTAAATTCCACACACTTGAAACTTCCAGATGCCATTTTTCAACTCTGGAGAGATCTTGCTGAGAATGGAGCCAATACAAAGAGAAATAAAAGTATCAAGAAGGGAACAATATCAAAAGAGCCTCTGGATCCCCCTACTCCTGAAGTTAAGTGAAGTCCTAAACTGTTGGATTATTAAAGCTAAAAATGTTTCCTGTATTATTCAAGCTAATTTGCCATTTTCTGCCAAGTTGTGATTTTTACTTCACCTCTGCATTGGACACCTCTTGTGCTCGGTCTCACATCATCTGTACTAAGCCCTCCACATTGCTTCAGGTCATCCCGCAGGTATGTGCAGGTAGAAACTCAGTATCTGGAAAGCACTGCTTCCCCTACACCATGAATCTCTCATTCTCTGAGAGGGAGGTTCTGGGAACTACTACTACGTGCAAACTTGAAAATACAAGGGCCTTCCAGTCCTTCGGGGGCTGGGAGCTACTACGTCACTGCTCCTTCTCTCCATCCTCAGGCAGTCAATTCAAGGTCCACAGTCATTCGTCCAGTGGGGGTGAGGCAGACAGTTCACTGGATACTGGCTACCCTCCTTCCTTGGCATTCCTTCCCAAAATAAACTGCCTGAGTGGCTAGTTTGTGTTTCAGGATCCCCTTTTAAAAGGAACCACCTAGACCACTATAACTTCTCAGTGGCATTTAATAGACCCCATCATTCCTTTCTTGGAACTCTTGCCTCCCTTTACTTCTGAGATGCTGTAATTTTTTTTTTTTTTTTTTTTTTTTTTTTTTTTTTTTGGTTTTGGTTTTTTTCTTCTGACCTCTTCTTTAGCACATCCTTTATGGGCTTCTCCTGTTTGCGTCTTAAATGCCAGTGGTGCCCATGATGCTGTGATCCATCATCTCCTCTTCTGTACTCCAGAGCTCTGCCACACCAATAGTTTCACAAACTACTCCTACAACCACTCTTGAACCTCAAACACAGACCTGTGTGATAACCAAATTCTCAGAGGAAAAAGACCAGACAATGCCATTTATGTTTTGTTTTGGTATTTAGACTAATTTGCTGCCTAGCACTGAGTAGTAACAGCCATATGATGTCCAATTAGATGAGTGCCTTTCACTCTTTGTTCGCTTAATGGGACCTTATACTTCATAATTGTACACATTTCCCAAGAGATGTTAGAGTCCATTCTCCTCTCTTCTATAAACATAATTTTAATCTATTTTTAGAAAGTTGTGAATTAAATTTTATACTGCCCTTTAGGAAATTAAAAAAAAGTTTGCCTTTTTACAAGACTATTTATTTGATCGAGAGAGAAAGAGAGCACAGGCAGGAGGAGAGACAGGGGGAAAGGGAGAAGATGACTCCCCACTGAACAGGGAACCTGACACAGGGCTTAATTTCAGGACCCTGAGATCATGACCTGTGCTGAAGGCAAATGCTTAACCGACTGAGCCACCCAGGCACCCAGCAAAACTTTTTTTTTTTTTTTTAAGATTTATTTATTTGGGGGGGGGAGGGGCAGAGGAAGAGGATCTCCAGGTATACTCCTCACTGAGTGCAGAGCCACAGGCAGGGATCTCAGGACTCACGAGATCATGACCTAAGCAGAAACCTAGTGTCCGATGCTTAACCGACTTAGCCACCCAGACTCCCTAAGGCAAAACTTTCTTTAATCATTCTTAGTGTTGTACATATTTCCTTGACAGGGGCAGCTGGAAGCTTGGGGGAGGGACACAACATGTGTTGAAATTTGTGCTACTGCACCTCTTGGCCCCAGCCACTTCTAACCCCTGCTGCCTCCCTGAGTCACTGGGCAGGTGTAGCTTTTGGTTCTTCATTTATTTGCAAAGTCCCTGGACACTGGAAATCTGGAATCCCTATAAATTCTATACAACATAATAGATCTTAAGTCCAAGACTCTGAACACCTAGAATTGTAAGTGGCTATGAGAGCTTAATTGAGCTCACAAGTTACTTCTCTTCTGTAATCTATAAATATAGAGCCCTACTCACCAACTATGTTCTCTATTATTCTGGCATACCTCCAGCCCCTCAGGATCTATGCCCCAGAGGACGAGAGAACTGGAGGCCAACTGAGCCGCCAGCCACTCAGACACTGGAAAGGTGTGTGTTTATGCATCTTGCCAATGACCTTTTTTTTTTCCCCCTGCTCCCAAGGTGCTAGTTCCTCAACTCAATCACATTATAACCAATTGCTGTCTGCATAATGTAAATTCAAACCATGTTCTCTAATTAATCTATTGTGTTCAATCCAATTTGCATTATAAGTTGTAGGAGCAATGCCTGTAATTGCCTTTTTCCATGGCTACGCTTATTAGAGACCTGTTTCAGAAAGGTGCTCTGAGTGAGAGATGCACTTCTAGTACAGTAACCTTGTCCTTTGGACAGCCTCTCCTCTGGCTGCTCTGAGGTTAATGGATCCTGAGTCTTAAGTTAAATTCTCTCTAGTTAGCAGCGTGTCTTCACAGTTTTGAGCAACTAGGTACAGATTAGTGGAAAACTGAGAGGAGCTAACTATACCAGAATGCTCCAACTTACCTTCCTAAGACCCAGGGTTGAATGTAAAGAGAATTTGGTCCTATCGCATAAAAAAAAGCATGCATCTGACTCAAAATCCTTTCCCCTGGAGAGCTTGACACTGTGTGTTGGGGGTGGGGGACGGGAGGCAGGAGTTTCTCACTCATGCTATTTCACACTCAGCCTCCAGCCAGTCATCACAATTGCTATTTAAGTGTACCTAGGGGCTTTGGCTCCAGGTAACCAGATCTCAAATCCAATTCTTTGGATTCACTTGTTCATCACTAGATCTCAGTGTGCCCTGAGATCTCACTTTTGCAATGAGTCCAAGAAAAGTCACTGAATTTTCAGATTGACCCATATTTTTTGTTGTAAGGACTGGAACAACTTCCAAGCTCTTAGCATGTCACTGTTGAAAAGAGAAGTATTTATATACAATTTGATATTTTTGTCATCTTCTATATTAATATCTTAGCCTTATTTGCCAAGTGAAACAAATGTTATGCTATTTGGTTTAATGTAAAGAACACTGTGCCAGTAGACTTACACTCTAGACCTTTCCTATGCCAGTGCCTCTAGGTCTCCATTTTCAAAATGTGAATCATCAACCATGAAAATGGCTTTACAATACAGAAAATATCAAGCTTGGCCAGGACATGGGTGAGTCCAAAGTCTCATCATATACTGCTGGTGAGAGGTTAAATAGTGTTTGCCACTTCTGTAAAATGTTTGGTAGCTTATTCTAAATCTGAAAGCATGCATAGGCCCTATTACAACCCAGTGATTTTACTCATAGGTATATAACAGGAAAAATAAAGTAAAATATGTTCCCAATAACACCATTACCATTTGTAATAGGCATGAGCAAAAACAACTCAAACGTCACTAGAATGGATAAATGAATTGTAGGGTACATATTGGAATATTATACAGTGATAAGAATTAAGGAAAATCTCACAAATACATACTACATAATTTTACATAGTTGTAGTTTAAGAGCAGGCAAAAGTAAGCTATCGTATTAGAGATCAGGACTGTGATTATCTGTTACGTTGAGGGTGTTGGTGATTGACCTGTTCCTTGGGCTGTTTACATGGAGTGTTCAATACATGAAGATCCAAGGAGCTATAGACTTAGGATCCTGTGCATTTCTTCCATATATATTATACTTCACTACAAAGTTTATAAGAACATGGATAATGGAGTCCAGCAATCTTGTTTGGTTCATGTTAGATTCTAGAGCAATGTATGTGAAAATGCTTTGAAAAATCCAGTGCAATAGTGATCTAATGAATTATTACTATCATCCTCCTCCTCACCATCATCTATTTCACATACTATTCATGCAGTATAACCCCAAGTAGTTGCCACCTTTCTAAATCAGAGAAGATTCTACCCTATTTGTCTTAGAAGAAATGAGAAATCTGATGTCAATTTGAACTGTCTCAGTACTCAGACTCTTGAATTCTCTCTTTTTACTGCAACATTTTATGGAACTAAAGGGTAACCTGAAGCCAATGTAAAAAAATGACTATCAGAATTACCTAGCACAAGTAATTAGACAAAGCCTCACTGGATAAGAAATATAGTCCTTCTCTACTCTACACAGGTGGCTTATTATTGTCACTTGTGCAAGAGAGTATGTTTTCTCCAGATCCTCTCCGGTCTCCCTCTCTGGCTTACCATATGGAGGCTATTTGGATAACTCCTGGTGTTCAAGCCAATTTTGACAAAACCACTGATCCTTTGTGCAGTGTTTACCTTGTACCCCTTCTTTCACAATCCATGTAACCATTCTTAAAATGGTTCAATCTGCAGACTAAAAGCCAAGCCCTTTAAAAGAAGGGAAAATGTGCTAGATCAAAGTTATAAACAGCAAGAGGCACTTGGAATGGTAGAAAATGAGCTAATCGGATGCAAAAGTAAATGATTTAGTGGTAATTTTTAGCAGTAACATAGTATCTTAATGGTTGACTAAGGTCTTTCTCCCACCATACATTGTAAGTGCCATGAATGCAGGAATGAGACTGCATGCTGATCATTGCCTCCCTGGTGATTAAGCCCACTACCTAGTAGGTGCTCAAATGAGTGAATATGATAGCTGACAGAAAGGAGGACGTTTGTATTCTTAAAACTATCATGCTGACAACTTATTAAGCCAATCATAGAAGCAAATATCAGTAAGCAGAAAGGGGGAAAAGCCCTATAAAAACATGATGATTAAAACAACCCACAGAATGGGAAAAAAAATTTGCAAATCATGTATCTGATAAGGGATTTGTATCTAGAAAACCTAAAGAATGATTACAATTCATTGATAAAAAGACAAATAATCTAATTTTTAGATGAACAGATTTGAATAGACATTTCTCCAAAAAAGATAACACAAATGGCTAATGTGTGGTGAAAAGACACTCATCATCAGCCACCAGAGAAACGCAAATCAAAACTACAATGAGATACCGACTTTACACTCACAAGGAAGGTTATAATCCAAGAGACAGATAATAACAAGTGTTGGTGACAATGCGAAGAAATTGAAACCCTCATACATTTCTGGGAGGAAGTAAAACAATATGGCTGCTTTGGAAAACAGTCTGGCATTTCATTAAAAAGTTAAAGAGGCATACCATATGGCCTAGTAATTCTACTCCTACATATACGCCCAAGAGAAATGAAAACATATGTCCTCACAAAAACTTGAACAAAAATGTTCATAGCAGATTTATAACAGCTAAAAAGTAGGAAAATCTCCAAATGTCTGTCAACTGATGAATAAAATGTGGTATATCCATATAGCGAAATACATTTGGCAATTTTAAAAATGAAACACTGTTACGCGCCACAATATGGATGAACCTTGAGATCAAGCTACATGAAAACAGACAGACCCAAAGGACCACCTATTGTAAGATTCCATTTTATAGGAAATATCTAAAATAGGATAAAAAAGAAAAATCAGTGGTTTCCTAGTGCTGGGAGTCAAGCGCAAGTGGATAACAGCTAAGGGAAATGGGCTTATTTTGGGGGTAATGGCAATGCTCTAAACTGTGGTGACAGATGAACAATTCTATGAATACCGTAAAAGTCACTGAACTGTACACTTTAAATGAGTCAGTTTCATGGTTTGTGAATTATATCTCAATAAAACTGTTCAAAGTAAATTAAAAGTGTGATGACTAAGATGAGAGAACAGGCACTTCTAAGAATGACACTAGTAATACAGAGTAGTAAAAAAAAAAAAATCAATGAAAAAACTTCATGTATGTAATTAGCTATTTTGCCTACAAAGGGCCTCAAATTAATCCTTGACTCAGGTAAGACTAATTCCTCCTAAAATTTGGGGGCTTATTTTTCCTACGTATATGCAACTGTAAATGGACAAAGAAAATATGAATAAATCAGGACACATAAAAGTAAATTATGATAAACCCTTTAGTACAGATTCTAATTTAATCATGCAAAACCAGGATCTGGAAGTCAGAGAAATTAACTTCTCAGGAAAAAGCATCTCCTAGCCAGTCCACGGCAATCACAACACCTCTTCTGCCAGAATGTATTTTCCTTCTCCAGGTAGGTCTCTCAAATAGACTCAAATATTCCATTAAGAGCATTTCCCTTTATGCACTCCTTTGTAGTTCAGTCATTGTTGCTGATACAATACTAAGAGACCTTTTCTTTAAGTCAGACTTCCACTTATTATGAAAGCGTGAGACAAAGAGCATGTCCACAAGTCTGACAATTTCTAGTCATTTTTTCCAGACGTGCCTGCCATTGTTAGCTTTCTTTCACACATAAAATGTCTCTGGAGTTATGACAAAGCATAATGTTTCCCATCTCCTAGCTTGAAGAATATAGGAGTTTTATATTCTTTATATTCTTTATATTTTTACTACACCACTCTGTCTCATCACCAATAAATGGGCCAACTAGACCATCTAAGACATAAGTATCAAAAAGACACAGCAAGCTTAAAAATGTGGGCAATTTTTTGGTGTCAAAAGTTCTAATTCAGTGGCAGCCCTCAGTCACAACTAAATCACAACTTGAGAATGAGTTGGGCAGTGGGAGATTCGACCAACAGTAGTAGGATGACAGGTAAGATGCTGTACCCAACCTCTCCCCGTGCCTTTTATAGCCCAGTATCCTACTAAGATATGAAGATCAGACAACTAATCCTTTTCAGGAAATTCCCTTTTACCAGCAAACTTTAAGGCCAAGACCTATACAAATCACATATTGCCACAACAAAATGCTGCCTAACAAACCCCAAAATTCAGTGTCTTAAAACAATAAGCATTTATCCTCATACTAATGGGTCTGCTGATTGGCCACGGTGGCTCTGCTTCATTTTAGGGTTGGTCTGCAGATCTCATTCTTGGGCCAGGGCTGGAGAAGCAGCAACAACATGAGGCATGTCCCTCTCATGGAGGAAGTCAAAATCCCCCAGAAAGTTGGGCAGAAACATGTGAATTTTTTTTTTAAGATTTTATTTATTTACTTGACAGAGAGGGAGAGAGATCACAAGTAGGCAGAGCAGCAGACAGAGGGAGAAGGAGAAGCAGGCTCCCAGCCAAGCAGAGAGCCTGATTCAGGGCTCCATCCCAGGACCCTGGGATCATGACCTGAGCTGTAGGCAGACGCTTAACCGACTGAGCCCCCCAGGTGTCCCACGTGTGAAGATTCTTAAAGCTTTGGCTCAAAACTGTCACTGTTGCCTGTGGTGAAACCCCACATCAGTGGGGTGAGTACAGACCTCCCATACAAGTTGTGTGATGGAAGTAAATATTTGCTAGTGATAATTTAATTTGCGTGCTCAAAGACCAGTACTGGCTGTCAGAGTCATGCTTCAGCGTATCAGGAATGATACCATCTCCGTATCTACCAATAATTGAGGGAAAAGAGTCTGGCTAATTTGAGATAATAATCCACGACAGAAGAAAACTCCTTTATGGCCTTTATAATCACCACTTAGTTCTTCTGACATTTCAAAAGGTATACAATCCAATGCTTGTAGGATTTGGGTTAGGAAATATTTGAGGAACGATACCCTCCTGTGTGGTCTGATGACAGTCTATTTGGTATTTTTTTCCCTGTGAACTTACTTTAGAAAATATTTCTACATTATTTAAAGCTATAGATTATAAGGGCATATGTAAGGGATATTCAGAGTCATAGATCACAGAAGTTTATTTCTCTAGAGAATTGCTATAAGGATAGTTTAGCTCATTAGTGACTGCCCAGATATCACTGGGGCATTGCAATTGAGTATTAGAACACAAATGCTTCCCATAACTTGGAATGAATTATTTCCAATATTTAAAGGCAACTCCTTACTATGGATGCTTTATAGCATAATGAGATCTTAACTCTACCTGATTAAATGCACTGGTAAATCAACATTATTGAAAAGTACCAGTGACATGAATCATTTTCCAAATTGCCACAATAGCGAGAATGTCTATTTGTCTAAAGAAGAAAGGGAAAAACAAACAGAACAAAAAGGGACAAATGATAGGTCACACGAAGATTTACCACAGGACTGCACTGTCTTGAGAGCTATTGACAAATCCACAAGGTGATGGATAAAATTCACTAGGATGGAACACCAGCATGCATAAATGCAGTAAATGGTGAGTGTTCTCATTTATCTTTGACTTCTAGAGATGGACAAAATAGTACAGTGAAGCACATGACACCAAAATGTAAAGACCCTAGAACACGGTTTATACCATATGATCTTCTATTTTTTTTTTAATTTCTCTGTTTGTCTTGAGTTCACAACTACATGTCAAGCACATTAAGGGCCATGCCATTGGTATTATAACATTTAACACTACCGGTTATCTTACATTGGACAGCGCCCTATATGCTTTACATAGATCAAGTCAGTTGATTTTCATGATTGCCTCATATAGTAACTTTCATTATTTTCCCATTTTACTAGAGGAGAAAAACAAGAAACAAGGCCTAAAACTTGTCCAAGATCACACACAACGAAGTAGCAGAGCTGGAATCTGGACCTAGCCCTTCTGACTCGGGAGTCCATGATCCTAACTACTCTGCTAGGCTGGTGTCTGCTCTCCTAGATCCCCTACAGTGAGCTAATAGCTATATGCCGGCCAAAGAGGATCTCTTGATACATTCTTGAGATTCTTACAAATAAAAATAAACAAACAAACCAAAATTAACATTTTCCCTCATGTTCTTATAATTCCCTACATCTCTACCTCAAAGTCTTCTATTGGACTCAGACCCCTGCACCTCCCTCTACTCATCTTTGTAAGAAATGCCAATTATGTTTCACATACTATGCCTGGAAATTCTGTTCAAAAGGATTCTGTGGCTGCATTCTGGCTCAGCAAAAAAAAAAAAAAAAAAAAAAAAAAAAAAAGTACTTTAATCAATTAGCAGTATCTGCCATGGTATAATAGTCTACACACCAGTAGTAAAATACTATTTGACTCTCTTTCAGAATGTTGACTCTAAATGGCACCATTAGTGATCTTCCTCCTAATCCTAATGTTTGTCCTTGCTCTATTTATAACACGCCACTGTAAATACTACAGAAAATTGCTGTGCAATTTAGCCGAATGAACACAGACTTTAAAATTACTAGATGTAGGATTCAATTCGTATTTAGGGGGGTGTGTGTGTGTGTGTGTGTGTATTTGTGTGTTTGTGTACACATATATGAAACCCCTCAACTTCTCTAAATAACATGGAGTACTTATGAGTTAATAATAAGGCAAAAGACAGCAAGCTTTGTCTATAAAGGCCGAGATAGTATATATTTTAGACTCTATGAGCCATAGTTAGCTGACAAGTGAAATTAAGGAATGTGAAAGCATAGTCTACCTATGCAGTCAAGAATGTTAATTTTTCTTCAATGCTTAGACATTCATTTTTTTATTATAAGACATTGAAATAATTTATTTCATTTAAAATGCAAACATATAAAATCAAAAACACAAGGAACAACAAGTGTTAGCAAGGATGTGGAGAGAAAGGAACTCTTGTGTACTGTTGGTGGGACTGCAAACTGGTGCAGCCACTGTGGAAAACAGTGTGGAGGTTCCTCAAAAAGTTAAAAATAGAGCTATCCTACGATCCAGTAATCACTGGGGAGTGTGATTACTACCCAAAAAATACAAAAACACTAATTCAAAAAGATACATGCACCCCTTTGTTTACTGTAACATTATTTACTATAGCCAAATTAAGGAAGCAGGCCAAGTGGCTATCAATAGATGAATAAAGATGTGATATATATCTCTACACACACACAATGGAGTATTACTCAGCCATAAAAAAGAATGAAATTTTGCCATCTGCATCAACATGGATGGAGCTAGTAAGTATAATGCTAAGTGAAATAGGTCAGTCAGAATAAGACAAATACATGATTTCACTCATATGTGGAACTTAAACAAAACAAAGGAGCAAAGGGAAAAAAAAAAAAGGACGAACCAAGAAACAGACTACAAACAGGTGGTTACAAGAGAGAAGATGGATGGGGGGATGGGTGAGATAGGTGATGGGGATTAAAGCATATACCTATCATGATGAGCACTATGTATAGAACTGGTGAATCACTATATCATATACCTGAAACTAATATAACACTAGGTTAATAACTATACTGGAACTGACATAAAAAACTTAAACAATTTAAAAATAAAATTAAAAAATGCAAACACAGCTTAGTGATCTATAATAAATTATTGTTAATCAATGACTTAATATGAATATGTCAATCATACTTAAGAACAAATCTCATTGAAGAGAGGTCAAATATTTTTGATTGTGTAATTCTTCAGTAATTTTTTCTTACCTCCCAGTATAGATACATATTTATAAGTTATATGCATCACAACTCCATCATTTTTTGTACCTTACAAACATACACAAAATATAGATTATTTAAGAATAAAGACTGAAAGAAGCTCCAATGTCGCCCTGCCATGTTCCTTGAATGATTGGAGACCACTACCCTACAGAATGGGGAGGAGAATGAGCACTTCCTATTGTTAGCTGGGTGGGAGTATTAGGTACACAGTTCTCTCAACCAGCCAGTATGAAAGGTATTACTAAATTATTACCCTGTTTTGCTACTGAGAACCCCAAAGAGTAAATAACTTCCGAGACCATAGCTAGTAAGTGGCTATCTGAATACATCTCTGTATGAATCCCAAAGTCTTGTGCTTCTTTTACAAGATAATAAAGGGGACAAAAATTGAAGCATCTCCTAGAGAGACCATGTCTGAAGGGAACATCAAAGGAATGACCCTGCAGGCGCAGGTTCCATACACAGGGAATACTATAACTGTGTTGGAATACTATAAACTGAATACTATAAACTCAGGTTGGAAATAACCTGAGTGGGGGTGTGTTGATAAATGTTTAGCTACAGGCTCTCTAGAAGTGAGAAGTACCCTTGATTTGTAGCATTTGCCGATTACTGAGATGTTCACGATAGGCTTCCATGAGCCCATAGGGGCTGGCCCCACTACCAATGAACCTGGGACAGGCCATCTGGGTACAAGGATGAAAGGGAGCCAGCTCTGAGGAAAGTGTTGAACCAATAAGCCCATCTTTGCTTTGCTCACGCCCAGGTAACAAAACTGTCACTTAAACACTAGGTTTCTTCCCCTGCTGAGGATGGGGCACCAAATACACAAGTTAAGAAGAGAAAAATAGAGTCTCGGGCATTCCTTAACTATTTGACATGAGAAAAGGCTGCTTAATGTCCATATCTCATGGCCTTAGAACAGCATTGGGTCTACTGTGCATTACAGACAGGGTAATGTTGGCTTCTCCTTCCTGGTTATTCTAATTATTCATTGAACATGGAAGATAAGAGGGAAAAATTAATTCTCATCTTATGAATCACAATGTGTTTTTTAAATACCATTGCTTCTATACAAAGAAATATATATAAAATATTCACGCAAACATATCATCTTGTAATTACTGTATTTACCTCAGTACAATACCATTAGCACCAACTTATAAAAACTGAGATGCCCATGTGACCTCAATGTCTAGAAAATGTGGCTGGTTACTTCCAGAAAAACCTAGAAACTACTTAAGGCAACTTCTTATTACATGATTCTTTTAAGTACTTTTAAATGTTAAATAAATGAAATTGTCCTATGTTCTCAGACAGTGCCAAATGGAGTATGCATATAGGATACAGGATTTATCTTCACAGAGAGACAGCGGAACCAGGTATATTCTTGTACCCCGTTCCATGTCCAAGCACAACTCCAATCCCCCCCTACCAGTCCCAGACCCCTGGAAGACAAAAACATGCTCCATAGAAATGCAAAGGAAAAAAAAAACAAAAACAAAACAACAACAACAACAAAAAAAAAACCACCTCTCCCGGCTTTCCCAAATCATTTGCAAGAGGCAGATGAAGCAGAAAATCATGGACTTCTATCTGGCACCTCTACATGACTGCTGTACCCCACCCTCCTTGCTCTTCATAATTCTTTACATTTGTAATGGGATTCATGCTTTTCCAAGTGTTTTTCAAGTACATCTGTATTACAGAATCTCAGTGTTGGAAGTTGTTTCAAGTCATCCCACCCAAACACCTGCCAAGCCTTGAGTGCCCTTGACATTAGCTCCTGTGTGTGACTCACAGTGACCCAGCGGGGGTGGAAAGGACACATGTTCATGCCCCCATTTCGTAGATAAAGAAACAAGACCACATGGAAAGGCAGTGGCAGTGCCTGTACGGCAGGTCAGGTCTCTGGAACTCTGAGGCAGTACTGATCCTTCTCTCAAATCTCAGATTTCCATGCAGATAGAAGAACCATTAACCTGGATTGTCTCTGAACCCTTATGAAAATATCCAATGCCCCTCAGTCCTCTGACAGCGGAGTGAGGAATCCCAAAACAGTACAAAGACACAGTTGGCCATCCCTGCCCTTCCTAACCTGTGGCTTTATTCCCCTCTCCCCATCGCATTCCACTGTCTGTGCAAAACAGGAGGCTTTGTGCCCTGGGCCTGAATTCCAGATCCACCCCTTGCTATTAGCCTTATGACCTTGGGTAAGTTACTTTGTCCCCTGTCAGTCCATTCTCTCATCTATGAAATGTGGTCGATAATACTTCACTGGTGATTCTGAGAAGGAAATGTGATGAGGAATGTAAGCACTTACCTCTAGGCCTGGCACACAGGAAGGACTCCACAAATGCAAGCCACCTCCCTCAGACAAGTCTGCAGAGGGGTAGACTCACCAGCTCCAGCCGCAGAGTCACAGAAAGTTGTTACAGAAGAGCGTGGGCAGGAAACCATGCAGCTTAATTTCCTTTTAAACGATTGGCAAATAAGTGTTTTCTAACTCCATTATTAATATCATTATTGAAATAAAATGTGTTGCATTAATGTGTTCCATTGTACAGAGACAAAACTGCTACCCTAAAGGCGGAAAAAGGAGAAGTCAACAACAGATGATAAAGAGGAACATAGGGATGATGTTTAGTAGATTTGCTCCCCTTTGCCAATAAATAAGAGCTATTTTATGTGGTTCCTCAATTCTAATCTTATATTTCTTGCCAGTCTCACTGAGTTCCCAGAGGGGAGCCATCCTACTGTTGACATTTAATAATGCCGAACAATAATCGAGGGCTCATTAGGCCAGAGGAGGCTGGAGGAAGTGTTCAGTATCAGCTGCTTCTGGGTAGAGTCCCATTTAAACCATCTTAGAGGGAGGAGACTCTATGCCATTTTTAAAGCTGGGGTGAGAAAGAAAAGTCACAGCCAACGCTCCAATTGTGAATAAAAGAGGCTGAGGACAGTGGTAATATTGCTTTGTGTATGGGCTAGGAAGGCTGAGGACAGGTGGAACTCAGAACTTCAGCTTGACCTTGAAGGAAGAATAAAATTTGCAGAAGCTGAGAGGAGTTTAGGTGCGGTCGACATTGGTGCAGTGATGAGAATGTACATCTTGCTCGAGGCACAAACAAACTACACAAGTTACTACTTCAGTTTCCTTTTTCCAGGTTAAAATACTTCTCTTGGCACATAGGACAAAGGTTGAAATAGGATTTTTCCCATTTGCAGAGGTGAAAACTTATATTACCCAAGGAAGTCCTTTCTCTTCCCTCCACTCAAAGCTTTACCAAGTGGTCTCCACATCCCTAACCTGCAAACTGCATAATTCCCCTCTCTGTCCTTCCCCAGAAAAGCTGGGGCCCTGCAAGCATATAGCTATCTATTATCCATGCATCTTGCATCTCTAATGGCAGTAAATCGCACTGGGCCAAAACACTTAGACAACTGGAGGCCTATGTTGGTTTTTAAGAAGGGGAGCTTCTGATAAACTGAATTTTCGGCTCAGAATTAGTAAGTTGAACACCTGACACTGAAAATCCTTCAGGTAATGATTAAGTCCATCTATTTGAATGGACAGGTTAGTGAAGGGAATGGAATCCTCTCTTGGTCATCTGGGAAGCCAGAGATCCTTAAATTAATCATTTGAGTATCTAGTATCATTGCCTCACACTGGACAGACTGAAAGCTGAGTCCATGACAAATCTCAAGAAATCAAGAGGAACTACTGCTCTTCTTCTTTCCTTTTAAAAAATAAATTTATGATACCAATTTGTTTTCATATGACAGGTCTCTTTCCCATGCAATAAAAGAAAAAATAGTTAATATGATTTTTAGAACCTGGAGTATGGCTAATCAGGGCTTTACTATATTTTACAATCTCCTCAAAAGTCAAGACCTTAAATTTACTTTTCAATGTATCTACCCTCAACATATGGCATGCACAGTAGCTAAGAGATATTACTTATTATAGTAATACTTCATTTATCTCTTATATGACTTATTTTTCATTTTTGTTTAAAATTTGTTAACATACAGTACAATATTGGATTCTGGAGTAGAATTCAGTGATCCATCACTTACACACAACACCCAGGGCTGATCATAAAAACGCCCTCTTTAATACCCATCATCTATCTAGCTCATCCCCCACCTACCTCCCTCCCTTTATCAACCTTCAGTTTGTTCTCTAACATTAGGAATCATTTATGGCTTATTTCCCTCTCTCCTTTTTTTCCCCCTTTGCATTATGTTCATTTGCTTTCTTTCTTAAATTCCACATATGAATGACATCATATAGTATTTATCTTTCTCTGACTGACTTATTTCACTTACCATAGTACACTCTAGCTCCATCCACATCGTTGTAAATGGGAAGATTTCATTCTTTTTGGTGACTGAGTAATAGTCCATTGTGTGTATATGTATGCTTGTGGAGATTCTCTCTCTCTCTCTCTACACACACACACACACACACACACACACACACACACACATCACATCTTCTTTATCCCTTCATCAGTTGTTGGACATTTGGGCTCTCTCTATAGTTTGGGATTGTTGATAATACTGCATAAACATCAGGGTGCATTTGTCCCTTCAAATCTGTATTTTTGTATCCTTTGGGTAAATACCTACTAGTATAATCATAGGGTAATTCTATTTTTAACTTTTCGAGGAATCTCTGAACCATTCGCCAGAGTGGCTGTACCAGTTGGCATCCCCACCAAGAGTGAGAGAGGGTTCCCCTTTCTCCACATAGTACTGGAAGTCTTAGCCTCAGCAATCAGACAACAAAAAGAAGTAAAAGGCATCCAAATTGGCAAGGAGAAGTCAAAGTTTCACTGTTTGCAGACAACATGATACTCTATGTAGAAAACCCTAAAGACTCCACCAAAAAATTGCTGCAATACATGAATTCAGCAAAGTTGCTGGATACAAAATCAATGTGTAGAAATCTTTTCCATTTCTGTACACCAATAACAAAGCAGAAAAAGAAATCAAGGAATTGATCCCATTTGCAATCGAACCAAAAACAATAAAATACCTGGGAATAAACCTAACTAAAGAGGTAAAAGTTCTGTACTCTGAAAACTACAGAACACTTATGAAAGAAATTGAAGAGGACACAAAAAAATGGAAAAGCATTCCATGCTCATGGATAGGAAGAACAAACATCATTAAAATGTCTACACAACAGAGAGCAATCTACATATTTAATGCAATCCCCATCAAAATACCACCAGCATTTTTCACAGAGCTAGAACAAACAATCTAAAATTTGTATGGAGCCACAAAAGACCCTGAATATCCAAAACAATTCTGAAAAAGAAAAACAAAGCTGGAGGCATCACAATTCTGTATTTCAAGCTATATTACAAAGCTATAATCATCAAGACAGTATAGTACTAGCACAAAAACAGACATATAGATCAATGGAACAGAATAGAGAACCCAGAAGTGGACCCACAACCCTACGGTCAACTAATCTCTGACAAAGTGGGAAAGAATATCCAATGGGAAAAAGTCTTTTCAACAAATGGTGTTGAGAAACCTGGACAGCAACATGCAGAAGAATGAAACTGGACCGTTTTCTTACACCATACACAAAGAAACTCAAAATGGATGAAAGACATAAATGTGAGACAGGAAACCATCAAAATCATAGAGGAGAACACAGGCAGTAATCTCTTTGACCTTGGCCATACCAACTTCTTACTATTTCACTTAGTTAAGCCTTTTCCACGTGCGAAGCTTTGTGCTAGGCACTGAAAGTATGTGAAAATGGAAACACACACAGAGAAGGAGATCGTAATAGTTCAGGCTGCAGGATTTAAATAAGTGAGGTGTATCTATAGCTGGTTTTCAACTTATAGAGAGATTCTTGGTTGCTGAACTAGTGTTAAATTTCCAACTTTTTAAATTTACTTGAGGGCTTTGATTCATCCTCCCAAAGAGATCAGTTAACTAAAACTTCGGAACAGACGATGGGCTACAACAAGGATCCAAAGGACAGAGTATCAGCTGAAGCAAATGTAATAGCAGTGTTAGAACTTACAGAAAATATTTGGGGGCAGGTAGCAGTCACCAGAATTTTATCTTTCATTCTCGGGGGTGCAAACTGTCTTGTCAGACAACCAACATCAAAGTCTTAGAGACAGAGGTCAGGAAACTGAGTGTTTCAAGCCTCATTAAAGACTGTGACAATTATAGGAAGAGAAAGAGATGTACTGAAAATAGGCCAGGACACTTAGCCCCAGACACAAATGACTATGTAGTTATTTCAACCGGTTAAAAAATAATTACCATCCAGGGAAAAGACACTGTCATGGAGAGACTTAGTGTACATAGTGAATGCAGCCAATTTTTGCATAGAGGGCAGGTTGAGGAGGAAGCTTGAGAAGGGGTCTCAATTAAGCATCACTATTCACTCTGCTAAGGGCTCCTTGCACAGACCTAGGGTCCGATTATCCTCTCTCCTGAGAGGGAATCTTGCCAGGCCTTCCCTCAGAAGCTCATCCTCTGCTATGCTGCCTCAGGCAGCTCTGATCTTGGTTACAGCCAGATGCCATAAGAGCCACAAGATTAAGAGACAACTGAGATCTCTGATTGATACCATGGAAATGCAACCTAGGCTCAATTGCCTGACTGTGGCCACTTCCAACTGACTCCCCCAATTTGTGCTGGAAAAATATGATAGACTACACAGCTTCCAATCCCTCTGGTTGCCAACCAAGGGAGTTCCTATGTTTGTCCCAACATGCTACGGAAATGGTGACAAGATGAGGAGTCTGGTGGCCACAATAGGTTCTGATTCTCATCCTTTGTGACTCCCTCTCAACCCAAATTCTGGAGCCGATATGGCTGCTTCTGCCACCATTGTTCATAGCTCCAGTGAGTTTACATTTCCCTTCATATACACATGGACTACTGTATGGAGAAATCCCCTTTCCCTTTGTTCAGCAGGGCATTTGAAAAGAAATCTTTTCTATGAAATGAGTAAGACAAACCTAGAAGAATAAAACACCCAAAAAAGCAGAGAAGTAAATTCTATAGAGCACCAGTCCCAATCATAGTGCCCATCAGAATAACCAGGAGAACTTAAATACATATTCCCAGACCGCCACACCCAACCTATAAATTAAACTTTCAAGGGGCAAAACCTATGAATCAGTATTTTTATTAAAATACTCAGATGATGTTTATTCATCAGCCAGCACTTTGGACCAAACTTGGGAACACCTGCTCTAATTTCCTGATCTCATCCAACTTAGTCTAGCCAAATCATCATTGATGCAATTTTGTTTTCTGGCAGCATCCATACCCTCATCACAAAGAGATGCACAAAATTGTAGATAAGTTATTATAAGCCAAGTCTCTTCCTGGGTAAATGATAAAACATATCCTATCTCAAAACACATGTACTGATATTCTGATCATTAATGATGTAAAAAGATAATAGAATCTTAACCCTGGGAGGATTTTATAGACCAAATTTTATGTGGTGAACAAATTCATCACAGAGAATTTCTGATTCTTGGGCTTCTGGCCTCAGCATGACTACTTCAACTATTCGTAAGCTTGCAATTTCAAAGGTATCTTTATCCACTTATGAAGAGCTCAAACTGATAAAATAGCTTGTAATAGCGAGTCCATGAATCTCTCTTAATTTTTTTCAAATTGACCTTGTTTCTGCCCTCTACAGTAACCCAGAACAAGCTGATCCCTCTATGATGACTTCTTAAATATTTGAATACCACAGGTATGCTGTAATTTATTTTAATCATCCCCCTCTCCCATAACCTTTTATATGAGCTACTATCAAGCCATCCCTTACTCATTCTGAATAACTTTGGCCTGCATGTGTTTTGAACTTTAGGGATCATTTGCAATATTAATTATTTTACTTATGTGTTTTAGTCAGGACAGTCTAGCCTACAGAAACTACGCAACCCTAAAATCTCCGTGACTTCATACAATAAGGTTTATGTCCTGCTCCCGTTTATCCAACATGGCTAGCAAGGAGCTCTACTCTACACAGTCATTCAGGGATCCAGGCTGGATTATGTAAAACCTCAAGCATCCACAATCACTGTAGTAGTATACAAGAGAACTAGAGAACCACCTCATAAACATATTCCTCACAGTCCATTGGCTGAAAACAGTTGCATGGCCAGCTAATAGCAAGTGGTCTGAGTGATGTGGAGTAAACATAGAGGAGTAAGTGAATATATAATGTTGGTAATCTTCATTTTTTTTCATTTGAAGTATAATAAGCATATTTTCTACCATAAATTTATAAGACATTGATGAAAGTTTAGAGTGGGACAAGTCATGGATAAAATATGAGTGCACTACTCCAGAGGCTCCTTTACCTTGACTTAGCATCTTTTGGCTGAAGATGCTCTGTGTTGATAATATACAAAGAAATCAAGACCAGGCTCAGCAGAAAATAATCCAGAACGTGCAGATTTCCCTTTCTTCACTTTATCCTAACTTCAGAGTCCATACAAAATCACATCATAAAGAGAAATTCATATAGCCTCCAGGGGGGAAGCAACCACGCATGGATGCCAAAACTAACCAAACATACATTTACTAGCCCTGCTGAGCAGAAAACACTGAGTATTTTTGAAATCTGAGATGTGATGGCCATCTAGTCACTATTGTCTATAGACCACTGGGATGGCTCCTCTCCCCAGGCACAATTGTTAACCATTAACTATTACATGAACCATTACTATGGTCACCATCAATTCTATGAGATCCTGAACAGATTTTAATTCATGTAATATTGTTCCTAGAAGTGAGAGCTGAAAGAAACCTTAGAGATGGAATGGTTGAACTCCTTAATTCCAAACCCTAATACATGTACACACGCATATGCATACATATACATACGGTTCATCCATACAAGGCCTAGGGAACAGGGTTTACATAGTTAATGGAGCAATAGGGCAAGAATCCAAGTCTCCTCAACTTTGTCTCCATCTTCCTTGCTCTTCCCAGGTAATTGTGGTGATCATACTAGATAATTTTAAGTCAGAGTAATGTCACACTCTAACTTCAGTCATGCTGCTTCTGCTGTCTAGAAAGCTTCCCCTACACCTTTCTCTGTGAGGTCAGAGTTCATTCACCCCTAAAGATTAACTGCTATCTGACCAATATCATTTATTCATTTTATTATCCGTATATCCCTTAGCACGTAAGGACTTGAAACTATATGAAATCAAATGTAAAACGTTCAAGAGTCTGAGTAGACAGATATATTAGTTGTCGACCACAGCTCACAAGCTAATTCTTCAGGGCTATTTTCGCTCCCAATTTGATCAGCGTTGTGAACCACAGAGAATGTCTCCAATACCTTCAAGGACTGAACAGTGCAATAGCAGTGGTCTCATCAATTCCCTTCTGCCAACCAGGAGAAACACATCCTGAGTATACCCAAGATCTAATAAGTGCATCTCACTAAGGAAAGTTTCACAGATTACAATGGCTTTTGAAGTGTTATTACTATAAAACATTCTAGAAAGTGGACTGTAAATACTAAATTCTTTCTAATGTTAAGTATTTGGAGGTTACATTTATACTGTCCCTATTCTCAACCAGAAATTCCTAGAAAGTGAGGATTTCTACAAATATCCCTTGGACAGTTTTCATTTAAAGAACTCAACTGTAAGTATCAATAGAGACTACTATTAGCCTGTGTTCAACTATTAATCATGCTCATATTATGTACTCTCTGAACCAAATCAGACATATTCCCTTATAAGGTAAAATTTATAAAAATAATTTAAACCCTCGTCATAACATCCCATAGTACTCCCACAATTAGTAAGGTATGAGTGATAGACAGTTTCACCAAACTGACCTTCCAACCATCTTATCACTTCCAAAATAAGAAAATTTAGACTTAGAAGATCAGCTCACCAGTTATCCCTATCCTTTGTTTTCTTGTTTTAATTTTTTATTTAAATTCAATATAGGGGGTACCTGGATGGCTCAGTTAGTTAAGCATCCAACTTTTGATTTTGGCTCAAGTCATGATCTCAGGGCTCTTAGACCAAGCTCTGCGTCAGGCTCTGTACTCAGCTGGGAGTCTGCTTCTCTCTCTCTCTCTCTCTCCCCTTCTCTCCCTCTGCCCCTCCCCCTGCTCACACACATTCTCTCTCTCTCAAATAGATAAATAACTCTTTTAAAAAAATAAATTCAATTTAGTTAATATATAGTGTATTATCAGTTTCAGGGGTAGATTTTAGTGATTCATCGGGCTTATACTATAACCAGTGCTCATTACATCAAGCGCCCTCCTTAATGCCCATCACCCAGTTACTCCATCCCTCCACTTACCTCCCCTCCAGCAACCTTCAGATTATTCCCTATAGTTAAGAGTCTCTTATGGTTTGCCTCCTCTGTTTTTATCTTATTTTTCCTTCCCTTCACATATGTTCATCTGTTTTGTTTCTTAAATTCCACATAGGAGTGAAGTCATATGGTATTTTTCTTTCTCTGACTTATTTCATTTAGCATAGACCTTCTAGTTCCATTCACATTATTGTAAATGGCAAGATTTCATTCTTTTTGATAGCTTTTTGATATTCGTGTGTGCATGTTTGTGTGTGTGTGTGCACGCGCGCATATATATATGCACATACACACACCCCACATCAGCTTTTTCTATTCATCTGTCAGTGGATATCTGGGCTCTTTCCATTTGGCTACTGTGAACATTGCTGCTATAAACATTGAGGTACATGTGCCCCTTGAATCACTATGTTTGTATCTTTTGGATAAATACCTAGTAGTGCAATTGCTGGGTTGTAGGGTAGCTCTATTTTTAACTTTTTGAGGAACCTCCATACTGTTTTCCAAAGTGGCTGCACCAGTTTGTATTCCCACCAACAGTGAAAGAGGGTTCCCCTTCCTCTGCATCCTCTCCAACAACTGTCATTTCCTCAGTTGCTAATTTTAGCCATCCTGACTGTTGTGAAGTGGTACCTCATTGTGGCTTTGATTGGTATTTCCTGATGATGAGTGATATTGAGCATCTTTTCATGTGTCTTTTGGCCATTTCTATGTCTTCTTTGGAGAAATATCTGTTCATGTCTTTATTTTTTAAAAAGCAGAAATGTATACATTCTTGCAAATCAAATTTTTCAAGACTATTTTAAGAGGAACAATTTGTGTATGTCCACACTTCTATTTGTCACCTGAGTTTATATTTATGACATGTATAAATACTAATAGTTTTAATTTGTGTCTACCTATCTTACTGTTTTCTATTGTATACGTTTAAGACACAAGAAAGATCAAAATTTCTAAGCATAAAAACCTATTTTATATCAGAATTTTAAGGGATAATTAAAGTATGATATTCTAATTAGTTATATTAATTTCTGGTATCTAGGTTATAGATAATTACTAAGACTTCTGCAATCAGATATTTTTAAACAAATTTACAGCAGTGGAAACATTTAGGGAATGGGGCATGACATCCAGGGCACACCTTTCCAAACACAGTTTACCTTACTTCCACTAACTAGTTTATGACTCAAAACTGAGAAATCAAAGAAATGGATGATGGCAATAAAAAATTAAACTCTTACGCAGAGAATCTCTATACTTTCTGGAGGTTTCAAAAGCCAGGAACTGTTAACTGGCCTCCATGCTGTTTTCTTGAGGGGCTTAATATCTACTAGGCAAAGAGACATTCACAGATTTGTGTAAATGGAGAAGTACACAGAAAGGAAATGAGGGCATCAAGCGCTTAGGTGTTTTAGGGAGCAGTTAGCACTTCAATGTGGGTGGACCACAAGGAGAACAGGCGAAGAGATGAAGGGGGAGACTCTCACAAGGATTCACCATGGGAGGCCATGAGCTGCCATATGAAAGCAACTGGACTTGATCTTAAAAATAAGGAACCCAGTGAAGAGTTTTAAGGGGGAGAGGAGACAATATGATGAGATAATATCACTGATTTTCGTTTTTAAAAGCTAAATCTTGTATGGTATTTTAAATTGCTAAACTGCACATCCAGCATACCAATGTTACAAACAAACCTATAGGTGTTTGCGTGTGGTTTATATGCACAGGAAAAAGGAACATGTTCAAAACAACCCCAGTCGTTACCACCATGGAATGGTTTTGGGGTGATGAGAGGGGACTTTTAACTTTATAAATATATTATTTGAATTTTCCCAACAAGCGTCTACTTACTTTTTCAATTAAAAAGAAAGCTCAATCTGGCAGCAGTGTTGATGTGCAAGACCAGAACTGAAGAAACCAATTAAAAAGCTGTTGCAATTTAATTGTCCAAATGACAGACATTGAGAGTCTAAACAGAATCAGCAGCATCAGGCAAAGAGAGGAGGAGGTGGGTTTGAACTATATTAAGGGTGTAGACTAAGGAATGTGGTGATGTTGGCTCTGGAATAAATGAGCAAGAGGAGGTTAAAATGACTTCCAGCTAAAGTGACTCAGTTACCAGCACAGGATATATAGGGTGAAAAATATATTCCTGCAGGTTTAGTAATGTTTGAGACATCTGTGGGGTATCCAGGAAATACTGATCTCATTATGGAATTAGATTTATATAACTAGATCCACAAGGAAAAGCAAGGCTTGTTAGTGGCAGAGCTAAGCATAAACTCAAGTATGCTAATCCTATCAGGTAGTGTCCTGGCAGGAAGCAGAATGAACCCCAGGTGGTTCATGCAGAAACAATTAATAATTGGGGTGTGGGGGAAAGGAACAAACCAAGGGAATGAGACACTCAGAAACTAGCAACAGTGGAGAGCTGCTTGTAAAGACAAAGGAACAGGGAAGAAGGAAAGTCTAGGGACCATTAGAATTAAAACCGTGGAGGAGGGACACCAGTTGAAAATTTGAGTAGTGGAGGGATGCAGTGACTGACAAGGTTGGCCCAAAGCAAAAATGAAGCATGGAAGAAATAACCTGGCCTACCACTCCTCCCAGTGTCCTATCTCCATTTTCCTGAGTCCTATTGGCCAAGCCCAATCAGAAGGAAGCAGAGGTCAAGGGAGTTCTGGATCATGCAAGTTCACAGAAACCAGCTTCCAGGGACACAGAGGTAAGCAGAGGAATACTGGAGAATGAATCTGTAAAAGAACAGTCATCATCACAGGGACTCCTGTTCAAAGATCTCCTCTGGGGAGTTTAAAATGACCTGGAGGAGGAAGAGCAAAATGACACATACGAAATAATTATGAAGAAGCTGTCCTGGACTTGAGATCACGGAGACGTGGGTTCCAATCCCTACTCTGCCACTTACTGGCTCTGTGACTGGACCATTGATCGTATTTCTCTAAGCCTTCAACTGTAAAATGAAGATAAAAATACTGAGTGTAGAAGATTATCATGACAATTAGATATTTTATGTAAATGTTTCACCCAATGCTTGCTGTCAACTAAGAGCTTCATGAAGGTTAAGAGGAAAAAGGGATGATGCCAATGACTCTGAATGGCAATGGTTGCTCATTCTGATCCTAAAAAAATCAGTATGAGCTGGAATGGACAGTGGTTTTCAGGGTACACCTTGAATGACAGGCAAGAACAAGGAGGTGCGTGGGAAATACTAGCATGATTGATTGAGGACATGGAGATGTGAACAGCCTAGTGTGTGGATGACTATAAGAGAATTGATGGATTTGGAGGTTTACTTACTCTCACGCCATCTCTGAGAGCCAGCAGCCCAGGAAAGAGACACATCTCATACGTCTATCACCCCAATCTCCTCCTGCCAGCTGACCTTATGGCCATCAGCTCTCACTTCTCGGCTGAGAAATTACTTTTGAACACCTTAGTATGCTTTTCCCTTGAAGGGCTGAATATAATTCTGCAAGTGGTTAAGTAATGTTAAAAGAACAAATCTGAGGAATACACATTCTCCTGACTTAAGTCAGAGCAGAGAGCGTAGCCCAAAGAAACTGAACCAAGACCTAATTTTCACAGTCTTTCTTGATAAAAAAAAAAAATAGGGCTTCTGGTACTCTCCAAATGCCTTTGATTTCCAACAGCAAAATTCTAATCTACTCCTTATATCCTCATGTCTTTTAATGTCTGCCTCATTTTATGTCCTCGTTGTTACAAGTATGCTGGTGTTAACCCCCCCTAACACACTGTAAGGTCATTAAAAGAGATCATTTTCCTCTTATCTATTGCAACTGTGGTTCCCAAGTACAAACTTGTACCAGAATCACCTGGGATACTTGTTAAACTACAGACTCGAAGACAAAGTTCTTTAATTCTGTCAGTCTAGGATGAGACCCAGAGGTCTAATTTTTTTTTTAAGTTTTCCAAGGAATTCAGATATGCTTTCCTTTTGAGGAATATCCAATACTCAGCTACTAGGACATTATCTCCAATACCTATGCCCAATGGGTAATAAAGAGAATAGGAAAATGAAGTGGCTCAATTAGAAGAATGTTCTTTTATCTCATGCTAAGACATTTTATTCTGAAGACAGAAATGCGGAAAATGTTTAGAAAGGAAAGGGACATAGTAAGGTCCATGTTTTACACAAACCATTCTGACCACCATAGAAAGGTGCTGCTGTAGAACAAGAAAATTTCTAAGGCTGAGCAGTGATTTTAGCAAACTGTGAGGTGGGTTTGAATTGGGGACAGTGGAAGTGGAGAGAAGGGAAGAGATGTGAACATTTCAGCAATAATAAACAGGTATTGGGATGCCTGGTGGTTCAGTTGGTTAAGTGTCTGCCTTTGGCTCAGGTCACGATCCCAGGGGTCCTGGGATCGAGTCCCATATCAGGCTACCTGCTCAGCGGGGAGCCTGCATCTCCCTCTGCCTGCTGCTTCTCCTGCTTGTGCACACTCTCTCCCTCTCTCTGACAAATAAATAAAATCTTAAAGAAAAATGGGAATTAATGATCAAGTAGATGTGGGGAGGAAAGGCAGACAGAAATGACAAATAACCACTGTGTTTCTGACTTGAGCATATGGGTAGAAAGAGATCAGAGTGGAATAACAGAAAGTGTAACAGACTTGAAGTTGGGGAAATTGTTTGTAGGCAGATTGTTAGCCAAATGATGGAGTGGACTTTCATGATCCGATATCATGCCCACATGATTCTATATGATATACATTAACCTCAGAAAACCCATCCAGATCCCAGATTTAAATGTGGGGATCATTGATATACAGGTGTTAGATGAAGCCATGTATGTATCACAATACTCCAAGGAGTGTATGTTGACTGAAAGAAGGTGTACTAAGGAAGGAACGCATCTGTGAAATAGGCTGAAGATTAAAACCAAAAGGAATTTGTGAAAAGCAATCAGATAAGTTAAAGAAAAACCAATGCAAAGAAAAAGCTGTAAAATCATAGGTAATGAGCTCCCCATCATAAGAGTTATTCATGCAGAAGACACATGTCATAATTGGATAATTGTTGCATTAGACACAGGTCTGAGTCCAGTGCAGAGGGAATAATACCAATACAGAGATATCAGAGAAAAAAAATCAAATGGATCTATTTTTCACCATTTACTATTTAAATGATCTTGGAGGAATTAAATGATCTCTTGAAGCTTTTTTTTTCTTACTTTATGCTGTAATTATCTATTTCACAGAACTGTTGTTAGGTGAAAATAATATTAAAGGGATTCTTTAAATGTCTACTCCCTCTCCTACTTTAAATCCATATATAAAATTTCAAGAAAGTGTGACACAATGTCTTCTTTCATTAGGTATATGTCAAAGCCTTCTCATTTTACAAGGTCCTAATGACCACACAACTTTAAATTCTGTCATTTTTTTCTATATAAATAATGGGTAAATTTTTGATGTTGCAGAAGGGGTTACTGTGTTGGGAGAGGATCAGACAGTATTTCCAAATCTAACGTTCTTAATACTGCATTCTAGAAGATAGGAGGGAACTGAAATTAAGCTTCTCCCCAGCAGTTTGTGAAAGCCATTCTTTTTATCCTCTTGAAATTTGGGACCGTTGCCCATCTTTTTTCTGGCATCTATCCTATTCTCTTGATTTCTGAAAGATTATCAGCAGGTTATATACAAACTATCATAATTTTTACAGCAGAAAATATCTTTCCCTCCTAAGTAAAACAACAAGCTTTAATTTTCTTTTACCTAAATGCCAACAAAGGAAAGAAGCCATTTAATTATTTGTCTTTTAAAACATGTTTTTCATTGCATTTGCAAAGGTTTACAAGGAATACATCTAGTGCTTAATTGCTTGTAGCTAGGGAATACAATTATTCTTCTGGAGTCTACCAAATATTTATTGTGATTGCCTCTGCCTAGGTTTCAGGCTCATACCACAAAGATTGAAACTAATTGAGCCCAAACCCCAAAGCTATTAAATGATGGCAGATTTGTGTTGAAAAACAGGGGTAATGTCAAGCCTTTGACATGGGGGGTTGGGGGGAAGGGGGAGTGGTGTTAATGTATTTTGCTCTGCTGCTAGAAAAAAACTGATTGACAGAATTCATTCTTTGCCACATAATCATGTACTTCTTTGTTGACCCATCTGGTCCCCTTAACAGTGTGCTAATACCATCATAAAACAATCAGATTAAATTGGTCTTCTGGTGATCAATGGATAATATGGTTTCAAATTATTCTTAGGCTTTGAAGCCTTTCCTATTTAAATTATAAACAGAGTACTACATATTGACAGGGCTTTTCCCAATATTTAGGTGTGTGGACTAGAAATCATAAAGTCTTTCAGCGTCTCTTTGACAGCATTTTTTTACAAAGTACTATTTAAACTCAAAGGCTCCTGGGTAACCTCTTGCTTATACCTAACATTCCTTACAGATATACAATTATCCGTCCTTAGCTGTTTTTACTCCCACCTCATCTCTACTTAAAACCAATGTAGCTCATATTATTAGAATAAAAATCTTACTAAGAGTAAACTAAGGAACACTAACAGAAGAACAGAGCAACAGCTGTTAAAAAGAAGGGAAAGGTAAAGCAAAAACAAAAAAAAAAAAAAAGAAGAAGAAGAAAAAAAGAAAGAAAAGAAAAGAAAACACCTCAGCAATTTCAGAGTTCCAGAAGTCAGAAAAAGGGCCCTGAGTTGCAAAAGAGATAGCACTTACTCATAGGAACTTCAGCTATTCTATCTCCTAGATAGCTCCTGATTTCCATCCTCAATATCCTAAGTCAGAATCTCATCTTCCACCTTACCCTGCAGCCAGTCCATACAGGTTCGTCTTCCTAAAGCACAGAATTGATCTTGTCACTCTCCTACCTCAGCTTCTTTGAGGACTTCCCATTACTTATAATAAAGTTCCAGTTTCCAAGGAAGGTATCCAAGCTTTCCATATTCTTCTCCCTCCCTATGTGTGACTTATCTATTAGTGTAACCCTGATAACACTCAAAACTCTAACACACTCCTGGTCCTAGAACATGACAGGCTGTTTCATAGCTCTGCTTCCTCACCATGAAATTTTTTGTCTTTAATTCTCTTCCCTAGTTTGTTGTTGTTAAATCTATTCAATAACTACTCTGGAAAACAGCTTGACATACCAAATGGAATTAATCATATGCATACTCTATGTCCCAACCATTTCATTCTCAGATATATACTCAAGAAAAATGTATATACCTGTGCATCAAAAAGCATGTAAAAGAAATATTCTTAGCACCATTATTTGTAAGAACTAAATGTAAGTGGAAACAAACTTACATCAACATTCAGATACATAAGTGCAATATATACATCAAAGGGAATACCACAGAACAATGAAAATTAATGAAAAGCTACAATATGCAACAATATTCAGAAACAAAATGTTAAAACAAAAAAGCCCAACATGGAGGAATACATACTGTGTGATTATACTTTTATATAAAGTTCAAGTATGGATGAAACTTGTCTGTGGTGTTAAATGTCAGGGTAATGGTTACTCTCAGGGAGGAAGGAGGGACGGACTGGAAGGAGGCATGATGACTTCAGCGTTCTCAAAAGGTTTTACTTCTACTTCTACAAAATAACTCATCTACCTGTACACTTAAGTTTTGTGCATGTTTCTGTATGTACGTTTTACAAAGTTTTTTTTTTTCAATTCCTATTTTCCAAAGTCAAGATCAATTACTATCTTTTCCTTAAAGTCTCAGCTGATCACTCTCATTCAGAATTATTTTTTTTCTGAGTTCCCTATGGACCTAATTTTTCTCTCTCAAGGCATTTAATTAACATACATTGAATTTCAGGCATGATGATTACATATGACATGGATTAGATAATTTAAAGAAAAGACCCTTTAAAAAAAAAAAAGGCAAAGAAACAGAGAAAATTGGGAAAATGTGATGACTAAATCTGGGTTTTGGTGGACCCCTCGACCTAACAATAGTCAACAATTATCCTGACCAGATCCTTCTGCTGAAGTAAAAAAATTCCTCCTCCTCACACATGCCCCTTATCCAGTTATGCAATGATGTTTGTTTTCTTTCTTGGTGAAACAGGATACAATTTGCTTTATGTTTCCAAATATCGGAAAGCAATGAGCAAAGAAACACGTAGCAAATGAAGCATGTCACCCTGACCCAATGTTGTGCTTCACAATATTTACAGGGACATGGTTCATGAAAACCAACTAAGCTATCTCCCAGAGCTCAGCAGTGACGTTCAGCCCTCAATTCGTTTTCCAGGGGCATGAATTGAAGCTGTCAGCTTCATCTATACTTAGCAAACCTAGACCTGCAGCAACTCTTTCTATTGCTCATACCCTTATAATCAGCCATACTTTTGCAGGAAAATCCATTTCACTGCTTTTGTAATCCCAGGTGGCTAAGATGTCAGCTTCCCAGGGGCATTTGTAAGTTGCCTTCAAGCCAGTTAGTCCTGACCCTCTTTCTCAGACAAAACAATTCTCCTGAGACTGTTTTTCCATAAAGTCACAGAGCTGTCCTAGATGGCTGCATCACTTAACTCTCTGTGCTCAGACCTGTCTTCCCCTCTACCTGGATCCCCCACCCAACACACATGTATTATGAGCTCACTAAGGACAAACTGTGTCATTGCCCACAGCACTTTGCCCATTGTAGATAGTTGTTTCTTGACCAACTAGAAGAAATATGGAAGAATGTGGAAATCATTTTCATTCCCCTGGCTCAATTTTTCAAAGTATATGGAATGGACCATTATTCTTCTGAGCCAGAAAGATGCTCTCAGCTCTTAAATGCCCAATTGAAATTTTTTTCTTTACTCAATTCCTACTTTAAATGAAGGAAGGAAGAAAAGGAAGGAAGGGAACTTTCAATGTTGCATTTAGACATGCTCCCCAACTCCTGGAAGCATGTGTTGAGCAGTGGAAATATGGCCTTCACAGTGTTTAATCAACACAGGAGAAATGTTCATTCAGACTTTCAACAATACTGTCTGGTCTGCCCCTTGCTCCCTACTTCTGAGCCACAAAGTCCTCACTGACAATCACTGCCTACTTCTTTTTAACAAATTTAAAGGCTATCTTGGTGTTTCTTCTTCTTTTGACTATTTTCCCTCAGGAACACCATAGTTTGGATTCTGACTGTTCAGGCTAGTTGTTTTGTGTTGCTTATGTTTTTTGTTTTGTTCATTCCAATCTACTCTTTTGATAGAGCTCCTAGTTGAAATGTTTAAGAATCTAAGCCACTAAACCTTATTCATTTATTCACTGAAGATTTGGCTATCCCAATCCTCGTTTATTGTCTTTATCATCACTGCTGCTGAGGCAAGTGTGTATGTCTGTTACTTTCAAACAGACATGATCTGGTCTTCCCTTAGGCAGTAAAAACACTGGGCTTTTGTGCTTAGGCTAGCTGCTCTAATTTTCAAAGGCTCAATGCTACAAATGTTTATATTTCATGTATATACCATCTTCTGGGGCCTGGGAGACCTCTCCATCTCATCAGTGGAAGGAGAAGGAGAAAAGAGAAGGCATGATGATTTCATTCAAAACAAAAGCAGGCCCAGAAATTATACACGTCTTCCTGTCCACATCCCCTTGGCAATGGATCTGGGAAATGGAGTCCCAGGAGGGGTCACTGCCCCTCACAAAAACTCCAAGTTATGAAAAGATGAGCATGAAATTTTAGTGGACAGTTATCCAACTCCACCACGGTGCCCACAAGGCTCTCCCTTGACTACTTAAGGAATTCATAACATCCTCCTCTCCCAACTTCATTCATCATCTAACGAAACACTTACTGCAAATTACTATATGTTAGGCACTGTACCAGGCCCTGGGAATATAAAAATGCGATCCTTGCCCTCAAGGATCCCAGGTTTAGTCCTAAATCTAGAAACTGGATTGGTAAAACAATATATCTGAACATCCATGGAAGACAGATATTAATTATTAAATGAATATCTAATTACAAGTGATTAAACTTCTTAAGAGGAGAAATACTGGGTAGGAGGGAAGGAAAACAGAAGGATCTTAGTTTGGAGGGGAGACTGATGAAGCAATTCTTCAAAGAAGGACCAATCTTTTATTTGGTCCTCAACATTTTGTTCACTTTTCCTCAAAAATAATTTTGAATTACTATGCACCATGTCCCATTTTTAAGTTGATGCCTGAAGTTTTTCATGTAAGTTGGCATGAACGAGCCTTAATAGTCAGAATTTTTTTTTTGCCACAAATTCACATTTATTCAACTTCTACCTTAGAATTTCAGGTGTTTTATGCTTGAAAGCTTTTTAAATTTCTCATTCTATAATACATCTCTGCAAAAACATTTACCTGAAGTCAAATTCAATTTTTGAAGTATTTTCTTTAAGACTTTAGTTGTTAAAGGCTGTTTTATGGATAGTGATACTATCAGCATATAATCGATAAAGGTGGAGAACAGAATAGCGATAGCCAAGAGTCAGACTGTGGGGAATGTTCTACTTCAAAAGGGAAGCAAGGACAGAATTTTGGGAGATGAGGAATGTTTGGATATCCTGATTTGGGGATATTTACACAATCCTTTGTCTTTATCAAAATTCATAGAACTCAGTAACAAAAATCGATTTTAAAAATAAGTGTTTACAAATTTAAAAAGAGAAGTAACATCGATGTTTGACATTTTTTTCCTTTGCAGCTACTCTCTTTTTCCCTCCTGAAACTCCAAATCTTTCATTTTAGCCATGTGTAATTTTTTTTTCTCTAAAGCGATCTTTCCCTCGATATTACCTGTATTTTACTCAAATCACTGCTACCATCTTATTTAGAGTCTTCAAATTTTGAAAAGCATTACGCTTTTGATACTGCCCAATTGAGAAGTTTACTTTCCTCCTACTTGATAGGCTAGCATTTGAAAAGAGACTAAAAAGTATGAGTGGCAAAGTATCATGTCATAAAGAGAAAAAAAATATCCAAATATGCGTAGACATTATCTTTATTGAGTATTTTTCAGAAAGTTACTCTTTTAAATCCTAAGCATTAGAGTTAAGACTCCAGATATTTTCTCCCAAGACATGGGTATAAGTCTATTTGACCTCTATTGCACAATTTTTCTTTCCTTTTTCCTTTATATACTCAGAAGTTTTATAAAAACAAATAAGGACCCTGACTTGCTGTGCAAAGGTGGAAACAAATACTGCAGGAAGATAACCTAATATTGTACAACAGCCTGCTGGGTCAACTATCTCACCACCAGAGAGCCGATGCCAGTATCCACATCAGTCAGCTGTCAACCCATAACCAAAATACTTTCCAGAAGATGGCAGCGTAGGAGTATCCTGAACTTATCTCCTCCCACAGACACACCAAATCTATAGCTACATATGGATCATTTTCCTTTGAAAAATATCTAAAAATTATGTCAACTGCTTCTCCACAACAAAAAATAAAAAGACCACATTGAAACCAGGAGGAGAGACAGAGATGATCTCACCAAAAACCCCCAACCCCAGTGGGGCAACACACAATAGGGAGGAATCTTAACAGCCTGGTATTTCTCCTGGAAAAGTAAGGTATTGGTACCCCATATCAAGCACCCCAATCCCTGGGATCTGCACGACAAAGATGAGCCCCTAAAACATCTAGCTTAGAAAACCAACAGGGCTGATGTCCGGAGATCCAAAGTGCTCAAGGAAACTGAAATTCCCTTTCTGAAGGGCTTGTATACAGTTTCACTTGCCCCTAACCCCAGAGGAAAAAAACGGCAGTTTGTAAAGCACCTAGGCTATAAGTAAAAGAAATGCATTGGCTAATCTAAAAGCATCTACTGGAGGAATGGGTTATGGTTGAAATTATCCCCAGAGACGGAGGCACTGGTCGGTGCCAATTTTGCAGCTAGCACAGGCTAGCTTAGACATGGCACTTCCTGCCACCTTGCTAAAATAGGAGGGGGCAGGCATTTACACCACTATCCTGCTGCCTTGCTGAAACCAGAGAACAGGTATGGTTCCAGTACTCTCCAACTTCCTGGCTGGGGCAGGCAAGTATGAACCATCATGGCATTCTCTTGCTCCCTAGATAAAGTCAACAAGCATGGGAAGTTGTAACAGTCCCTGCTAGCTGGTTAGGGCTGGTGAGTGGAAGCAGTCATGGCATTTGTCCACCCCCAACCTAAAGCTGCTGCATGTACAGAAGTAAGGTACTCTTTCACTGCATTCCTGAAGCCCACAGAAGGACACCATCAAGACTCTTCCCACTTCCTTTCTGAAGCCAGTGAGTGAGCCCTGCCCCTCTACCTCTACCTTGTTACGGCCAAAAGGCATGCACAATCCACACAAGGGATATCCTTGATTGCCTGGCTCTGGGGGCCAAGGGGGCTGGCAGTCCTGAGCTTCACCGGAAAGTAACAATGGGAAAGAGTGTTCTTGGCAGGCCTCCATACCCAGGGCACTACATAGACAGACTGAAACACAACCCCAGACTTCCTATGAAAAAGCCTATTTACCTAGCCTGGAACTTCAGGCTGAGAGACAGGCTTCAGGTTTCCCATACATCTAAAGGCTAAGGAAGTGCTTCCAGGGAAGATAACCAGGGAGAAACAACCTTTGCATACCATTTTGGCCTTGCTACAATTTGATGAGAAATGAGACTTCACAGAAAGGAGTTTCTACACTTGTCTCTACACTTCCCCAATTTCTTATAACTGTTGCACAAGATACATCTCCAGATATCCTAATCTAGAGGCCAGCAGTATTTACAACTGTGGCCCCATAGGATGGTATATATATTTACATACTTTAAAAGCTGCTGCTTGAGAGTTCGATTTCCAATCAGCCTGAAACTAGGGGCTAAGATTCCTCCCCTTGGAATGGTCACCTCATAAAGTTCTCAGCACACCCTCAAAAATGAGGATATATCAAAAATAAATTGAGAAGTTTAGACAATCACAAAGGTTTTGAGAGACAACCAAGAGCTAGGGCAGGGTAAATGAGAAGCTTCATCTACTTGAAGCCACTCCTTCAAGACAGAGGTAGCTGCCCCACCTTATATGAAGAAACAAAAAGAGTCAAGCAAAATGAGGAGAGAGAAATATGTTACAAATGAAAGAACAAAACAAAACCTCAGAAAGACCTTAACGATACAAAAAAAATTAAATTCCTAAGTTATTTGCCTGATAGAGAATTCAAAGCAATGGTGATAAAGATGGTCACTGATCTTGGGAGAAGAATGAACACATTGAGAACTTCAATAAAGAGATAGAAAATGCAAGAAAGTACCAAAGAGACATCACAGGACTGAAGAATACAATAACTAAACTGAAAATACACTAGATGGGTTCAAAAGCAGACTGGATGTAGCAGAAAAATCAGTGAGTTGGAAGACAAGCAATAGAACTCACCCAGAGAAGCAGAAAGGAAAAACAATTTTTTAAGAATCAAGGTAAATTAAGGGACCTAAGGGACAACATCAAGCAGAATATTTGCAATATAAAAGCCCCAGAAGGAGACAAGAAAGGAGCAGAAAACTTGTTTAAAGAAATAATGGCTGAAAACTTCCTTAACCTAGGAAGGAAACAGACATCTAGAATCAGGAAACCCAGAGAGTTCCAAAATTGATGAAACCAAAGAGAAACACACCAATACACATTTTAATTTTAATCCCTTTAACCTTAAAGAAACAAAAAAAGAAGAAGAATGAAGCCCAAAGAGTAATAAAGATCAGAGTCAAAATAGAGACCAAAAAAATAAATAAATAAGAAAGTAAATAAAGAAGATCAATGAAGCTAAGAAGCTGGTTCTTTTAATGAACAAACAAAACTGTCAAACCTCTAGCTAGATTCACCAAGAGGGGAAAAAAAAAACATTCTCATAAGAAAAAAAAAAAAAATCAAAGAGGAGTCACAACTGGTATGACAAAATTCCAAAAAATAAGAGCCTACTATTAACAATGATAGTCCAACAAATTGGACAACTTAGAAGAAATGAAAAAATTCCTAGAAACTTACAATCTTCCAAGACTGAATCATAAAGAAACAGAAAATCTTAATAGACCAATTATTAGTAAGGAGATTGAATCAGTAATCAACAATCTCCAAACAGAAGTCTAGAACTGATCAACCTCACTGGTGAATTCTACCAAACATTCAAAGAGAATTTCAAATCTATCAAACTTCTCCAAAAAATTGAAAAGTAGGCAATGCTTTTCAACTCATTTTATGAAGCAACCATTACCCTGACACCAAAATCAGACAAGGATGCCTAAGAAAATAATAGGTATCTCTGATAACACAGATGCAAAATCCTCAACAAAATATTAACAAACTGATTTCAGCAATACATTACAAGGATCATACATCATGATCAAGTGGGATTTATTCCAGGGATGCAAGGATGGTTCAAGAATTGCATATCAAGTAACATGATACACCATACTAACAAAATGAAAGATAAAAATCATATGATCATTTCAATAAATGCAAAAAAATTAAGTATTTGACAAAATTCAACATCCTTTTATGATGAAAACTCTCAAAGTAAGTATAGAGGAGAGGTACCTCAACATAACAAAGGTCATATACAACAAACCCACAGCTAATATCATACTCCATGGTAAAAAACTGAAAGCCTTTCCTCTAAGATCAGGAACAAGACAAGGATCCCTACTCTCACCACTTTAATTCAACATAGTATTGGAAATACTAGCCATAGCAATTAGACAAGAAAGACAAGGCAAACAACTTGGAAAGGAAGAAGTAAAACTGTCACTATTTGTAGATGATAGGACAGAATACACAGAAAACCCTAAACACTCTACCAAAAACAAAAACAAAAAAAAAATAGGACTAATAAATGAAGTCAGTAAAGTTGTAGGATACAAAATTAATAACACAGCAGGTGGGGAAGGGTTGCTGGCAAGATTTCCAGGGGAGGCTCACACACCAGCCCCTACCCAGTCAGCCCAGCTCCTCTGTGATGAGGACAATACTCATTTTCACCATGGGAAGCTGGGGCTCTCCAAATTCTACCAGCCCTCCTGTGAAGTTATGTAACAGCAAACCATCAGGGAGACATTCCATTTGGTATCTAAAGGATGAAAACATTTCCAACTGCCTAGAAGGAGGATTGTTAATTGGACAATCTGACAACAAACTGGTTTACAAACATTATACATTATATTTTGGCTTCTGTGTAGATTCTTCAGAAAATGAACTTGGCATTTTGGATCTAGTTCAAGTATTTGTGGAAACATTAGACTAGTGTTTTGAATATGCCTCTGAACTGGATTTAATATTCCATGTAGACAAGGTTCGCAGAATTTTTTTTTAAAGATTTATTTGAGAGAGTGAAAGAGAGAGAGAGAGAGAGAAAGAGAGAAAGAAAAAATGTGATCGGGGCAGGGGCAGAAGGCGAGATAAAATCCTCAAGCAGACTCCCCACTGAGTGCAGAGCCAAACAAGGGCTGGATCCCAGGATCTCGAGATCATGACTTGAGCTGAAACCAAGAGTCAGACGCTTAACCAACTGAGCTACCTAGGCACCCCAAGGTTCACAATACTCTTCCAGAAATGGTGATGGGGGAATGGTAATGGAGACCAACACAAATGAGACTGTACACAAACTGATGCACAAAATAAACTGGAGAAATCCTAGGCTGGCTCAGAGGGAGCTCTGTCCTGTGCTGTACCACCTGTAAAGAATATGAATCTCTCTGAGATCCCAAGAAATACTAACATGGTGACATCTGTATAAAAGTGCCAAACATGCCCTCTTTTAAATACAAAATTAGAAAGGCTACTCCCAGGTAAAATCCCAAGGGAAAAGTCATCTAAGTTTACCATGCAGTTGTTTATCAAAAATTGAGGAAGAGTGTCTCTTAACTTTTGCTCTTGGATTTAAGTCAGGGTACTATATAAAGGATGTGTAAAATCAATACCAAAGTTCAGTGTTGCTTTTCTTGCTCAGTGATTTTGAAGAAATTGAGTAATTCCAGTGTGATATTTCTCTTTTCTAAACTGCACTCCTATGCTACCACCTAAGGCATGCCCTTCTGGCTACTACAGTATTTCAAAAGTTTTTGAGACATTTCCTTAAATTATGTACAATCCAAAATGTTGTTTTGTATGGATCACAAGTGCAACAACCCACCTTCTTTCTGCTGTTTGTCACAACTGTTATTTAAAGAACCAAGTATGTACTGCATGAAAACATCATGACCTCTTAGTTTAAATAAACTCCGAGTTAACTGGACTTCTAAAGCACCTTTCTGTTTGCCTGATATCTACTTGAACAATCACTTTTATGATTCTCTGAGTCAACAAAGTATATTTTTCACAGTTAAAAAATTAATAGACAGGGGCGCCTGGATGGCTCAGTCAGTTGAACATCTGACTCTTGATCTCAGCTCAGGTCTTGATCTCAGGATCATAAGTGCAAGCTCTACATTGGGTTCCATGACAAGCATGGACCATAATAATAATAGTAATAAATATCTGCTGCATTTCTATATACCAATAAACTATAAGAAAAAATGAGAAAACAATCCCATTTACAATTGCATCAAAAGAATACCTAGGAATAAATTTAACCAAGGAGATGAAAGATCTGTACATTAAAAACTTTAAGATACTGATAAAAGAAACTGAAGATACAAATAGATATTTGAACAATATTATTTAATCCATGAGCATGGAATATCTGTACTATTCAAAGTAATCAAAAGATCCAATACAATCCCCATCAAAATTCCAGTTGCATTTTTCAGAGAAATAATTCTAAAATTTATATGAAACCACAAAATACCCTGAATAGCCAAAACAATCTTAAGAGCAAAGCAAGAGGTATCATGCTCTCTGATTTCAAACCATATAAAGCTATAGTAATCAAAACAGTATGGTATTTGCACAAAAGCAGAACACAGGTGAGTGCAAGACAATAGAGAGCTGAGCAATAGACCCATGCATATATGGTCAGTCAATTTACGACAAGGAAGCCAAGAATATACAAGGGGGAAAGGACAGTCTCTTCAATGGTGTTGAGAAAACTGCACAGCTATGTGTAAAAGAATGAAACTGGATTCCTGTAATTCAAGATGATTAAAGACTTCAATGTATGACCTGAAACCATTAAACTCCTAGAAGAAAACATAAGCCATAAGCTCTTTGAGCTTAGTGATTTTTCTTGGCTATCTCTAAAGGCAAGGAAAACAAAAGCAAAAATAAACAAGTGGGACTGTATCAAGCTTAAAAAAACATTTCTGCACAGCAAAGGAAACCATCAAGAACAAAAAAGGCAACCACCTGGATGGGAAATAATATCTGCAAATTATAAACCTATTAATATCTGAAACATATTTGAAAACTTGTACAACCCAACAAAACAAAAAACTGATTTAAAAAATGGATCTGAATATTTTTCCAAAGATGACATACAGATGACCATAATAGCACTTGAAATAATGTGGAACATCACTAATCATCAGGGAATGCAAATCCAATCCACAATAAGATATTGCCTTACACCTGTCAGAATGGCAATTATCAAAAAGACAAAAATAGTAAGTGTTGGTGAGATGTGGAGGAAAGGGAACCTTGTGCACTGTTGGTGGGAATGTAAACAGATGCAGCCACTATGGAAAACAGTATGGAGATTCCTCAAAAAATAAACAGAAACACCAGAGGATACAGCAATTCCACTACTGGCTACCTATTTGAAGAAAACAGAAGCACTAATTTAAAAAGATATATGCACCCTCACATTCACTACAACTTTATTTACAATAGCCAAGATACGGAAACAACCTAAATGTCCACTGTTGGATGAATAGATAAAGATGTAATGTGTGTATATGTGTGTGTGTGTATGTGTATATATTTATATATATATAAATATATATAATATATATATATATTCCATATATATATATATTCCATATATATATATATATCCCATATATATATATATATATATATGGAATACTACTCAGCCATAAAAAATGAAATCCTACTATTTGTGACAACATAGTTAGACCTTGAGGGTATCATGCTAAGTGGAATCAAGTCAGAGAAAGACAAATGCCATATGATTTCACAAGTATGTAGAATCTAAAAAATAAAACAAACCAAAGCAAAACCCAGATTTATAAATACACAGAACAAACTGTCGCAAGAGAGGGGGAGCTGGGGAATGCAAAATAAGTACAAGGGATCAAGAAGTACAAACCTCCAGTTATAAGTCATGGAGATGCAACATACAGCCTGAGGAATATAGTTAATAATATTGTATTAACTTTGTAGGCGACTGGTGGTAACTAGACTTATTGTGAGCATTTTGCATCATATGTAAGTGTGAAATCACTATGTTGTACACCTGAAGCTAACACTGTGTGTCAGTCATACCATACATACAATTATTTGTTGTATGTCCATACTAAGGCAGGCCGCTCCGCACGACAATGAAAAAATTTTTAAATTAGATGATTGTTTCTCTAAATATATGTTACATATTATATATATTATATATAATATATATTTCTCTAAATATATATATGTCTCCAACTGGTGTGTGTGTGTGTATATATATATATATATATGTCATATATATATGTGTGTGTGTGTGTGTGTGTATATCTCCAACTGATGTGTAAACAGTCACTGCCCATTTCTCTTACTGGAACACTTTCGACTGTATAATGTCAGTGTGGTGGTCGGTGCTCAGGTCTAGAACACTTTACTGCAGGGTTATACAGAAGAACAAGAGCTGATGGTCCAGGATTCCATTTACTGGAGTTCTGGTTCTCAGCTCTGCAGATCTTAACAAGAGGAATTAGCTACCAACTATATGGAGTGATTTTATAGGGTCAGTAGAGCTCCTACCAAAGTAGTCCGATTTACTATTTGATACCTGCAAGTCAAACATTTTACAACTTAACTCCTTCACCTTAATTTTATCCCTCTCTTAAATTTGTGGCACTTGTTTTGAGATTTAGGTAATTCTTCGCAGCGGGGT
The DNA here is from genome assembly GCF_023065955.2 of Ursus arctos. NCBI lineage: Eukaryota > Metazoa > Chordata > Mammalia > Carnivora > Ursidae > Ursus > Ursus arctos. The sequence goes on from NW_026622841.1 coordinate 22,119,036, forward strand.
TATAGCCAGGAAAGGCATCGCCCAAGAGGGAAGACTATCCAGTTCTCAGGTACAGACATAATTATAAACCTAAATAGGAAGAACATGACTTGGAAATAAGCTTGGCATATTCTATGGTTTATTGTTGACTCACCTTAAGGTATTGCCAAAACCTAATTAAGGAGAGATTAAGTATTCTTTGAGCAGGTGTTATGACTATTAGTTCACTCTAATGGACTGCTCTATATTAAACCTTCAAGGAGTGCTTTCTCTGATCAACAATATGCTTATGATAGCCAATTATTTCCTCTCTTCTCCCTATATTTTTCTCAGCAAGTTTCAATGTACCATTGTTTTCTACATAAATGACTCCATAAAAAGTCCAAGATTTTTTTTTTTCTCTTTAGAAACCTGAAAAACTAAACATGAGCATCTCTTTTCTGCTTTCTTCCTCTCACACCAAGGGCAGCTATGTATTCTCTCCTTCAACTTATCTTTTAGAGCTTCATCAATCTTGGTTGCATTTCTAATATAAACTTTAGAAATACAGTATGATATTGGTTTGTCAACTACTGCCTTCCAGATATATTGCATTGAACTATAAACCCCCAAATCTTTATTCTATAGGTTTATACGCTTTGCTGAACATAATATAAACTCAGCAGAAACATTAAATCATGTTGAGGTTAAATTTTGTGTCAATGAAAGTAATTTAGACAAACAAGATTCTTAACATATTAGTATCATATTGTGGGTAGCAGGGCATGCTAAGCCTTGATATATGTAGGGTAGGTATGGGGACAAGGAGCTGGAAACAGAACCAATGGTAGGGAAGAGCACTGGCTGGGTTTAAAGTGGCCTTCCCCCTAGGAATAGAAGGTAATTTATAGCATACTCCAAAAGGGTGGTGTAAGTTCCAAGTATCCCTAATGTTAATAAGGATCCCATCTGCTGGACACCAGGTGTCACCAGGCAAAGGCAAAGTCAGGTGGGTGGCAGCCTCAGAGTTTGGGTGGTCCATTTAATTTGGAACAAGACCCCTTTCAGTGGCTGGAACTCAGGGAAATGGTATCCAGCTGCCAAATTACAGGGAATGGCAAGTGCTAGGCATGTTGACAAGATCCTAGTCAGTTGGGCTGGAGTTCAAGGCAAGCCTCCAAATTCAGCAGGGGAACTGAATTACGAAGCAGAAATAGAGACGAAACCCATCAGAGAGACTGTCCCACATGGTTTCACACAGCAGGCGAAGACTAGATGGACAGACAGCTGCTCACTGCAGGGAAGCCAAGCTTATGAGCATAAGACTAATTTCAGAGTTAGGGGAGGTCCTTTCAGGTACCACTCTGACTTCATCAAGACTGGCAAAAGAATCTGGTAGAATGGAGCCGAGGGGCTGAAGGGATGGACTGTGCAGATGCATGGGGATACAGAAAACAGAAGTAGACGCTTAATCAGTAAGTGCTGGATTTTGTCTTAGCTGTAAAATTTAACTCTTGTTTTTCAACAAAGTCACTTGGGATTCTGAATTAACCAGTTTTCTGGTCTCTCCAATTAATTGTGAAACTGCCAGTTACTCTTACTCCATCCCTAGTGGACTCGAACTAAATAAAAGGCTTGTACCAGTTACTCAAATATTCTGTGTTTTCACAAGTGTGTAAAGAAAATGAGTGGAAAAACCTGGATCAAAAGCCCCTTTGTGAGAGGTGAGAATGACGAAATGGTAATATTTGACATCTGATGTGGTGATATTTGAGGGGAATGTCCCTCTATTCCCAAACACATCTTCTCAACTAAGCTGCCAGTATCTGGACTTTCACCATCAGGAGTTTGCTCCTTTGGAGTTCTTTTCCTGGGATCTTATCCCAAAGGCAATCACTGAAATATGGATTAATTTGCATGTTACTGAATTATCAGAGCTTTTCTGCCCGATATCAGGAAACTGGCAATAAGAGAGAACTAGGAATTTGGGGTCTTAAGGAAGCAGTGTTGAAAGAAAACAAAAGATGTAGACAAGTGATGAGAAATGTGCCAGAGTTTACCTGGAAAACAAACTTGCCCCTATAAGTAATAATTAAGAAAAGAAGCAGGGGAGGGGAAAGGACAAAGAGAGGCAAAAAGCCTAAAAACCAACCTTAGCTGCTCCATAACGTTCCTAGTGACTCTGAAAGTAGGCATCACACTTGAGGGTTTGGTGGGAAATTTTAAAGGATGTTAAAAAGGCTGTGATACACTTAGACTCCTACTGATCTGGGCTTATGGTACCACTCAAATAACACCCTCAAATTAAAATAACAAAGTGAGGGGCGCCTGGGAGCTCAGTCAGTTGAATGTCCCACTCTTGATTTCAGCTCAGGTCATGATCGCAGGGTCCTGAGATCCAGCCCCAGGTGGGTCTCTGCCATCAGCGAGGAGTCTATTTGAGGTTGTCTCTGTCTTCCTCTGACCTCCCCCCTGCTCTTACGCCCTCTAAAATAAATCTTAAAAAAAAAAAAAAAGAAAAAAGAAAGTGACATTCCAAAAGTTATAATTTGTACTCGTTCCCCACTCCAAAAAAAATTTTTTTTCCAAAGCCATTCCTGCTTCTGTGCTCTGGCCTAGGGCCAACCCTCATCTTTCCATGCCTGAACTATATGGCCACTGCCTCCTGACTGGCCATCCTCTCCCCTCCAGTTCTGCTGGAGTGAGCAGAAAAATGCACATCTCATTTTGTCATTCCTCTGACCCAAAGTCCTTCGATGGCTCCCAACTGTGCACAGAACAAATTCTGGTGGTGTTTTTGTTTTTATATTTTATTCATTTGAAAGATAAGAGCAAGTGCACACGCGTGTGTGTGAGCATGGAGGGGAGGGGAGCAGAGAGAGAGGGAGAAGCAGACTCTCTGCTGTGCAGGGAGCCTGATGCAGTACTCAATCCCAGGACCCCGAGATCATGACCTGAGCTGAAGGCAGACACAACCAACTGAGCCACCCAGGTGCCCCTAAAGTCTAAGTGTCTTAAATATATTTCATAAGGACTCTCTCCTCTGCTCTTTCTGACCCCTTTGGCTTCTCTCATCATTAGGGGCCTCACACTTTAGCCTGTAACACCAGCAAACTGTAGTTTTCTGCACACATCATGCCAAGTCTTACACTCTCAAATCTACTGGAGCAACTAAACTCATAGAAATTAAGTATCACAATATCCTGGAAATGGACAAAAGGCACGAAGAAGCAGGGGCCAACCTCCAGGCTCAAGTAAACATATTCATTTCCCTTCTTGCTTAGAGAAGGTCAGTTTCACTGTAAAGACTAAAAAATGCAGAGACCGTAGATATCTTGGCATTATCAAGCATTTATGGAACACCCACAGAATACCAAGTCAAACATATAAGATATTCACTCATTTGTGAATTCTATGAATTCAATTGTAAATATATAACTGAATTCATTTGACATCTTTGAGTATCCTTAAACACTAAACAAAATGAAAAATTACAAAAATGATTTCTGGATTAATAAGATGAATCTTTGCTGATACTCCAAAAGGCTCATTCAGTACAAGGAACTGCAGAGAGCTGTCTCCCAAAAACAACCCCAAAGTGGTGATGTTTGAGTCCTAAGTCTGACCTTCATGTTTTCAGAGTGATTTAAGTGACCAGAATGAATCCACTATCAGGTCTGGACTCATTTACCAAGCTCCTGGACCGATGTATCAAATCACAAGGACATTTTTTTTCATTAATAAGAAATAAAAGCAAAAGCAACTATCAATTTTAAATGCCACCCAACACATTCTTGCCTAGGATGCAAAGTATAATCAAGATGCTGGCTTATTAATTCATAATGAGAATCAAAACTGCTGAGACATCAAACAATCAAGTTCTCTGCCTATTGCATGTTCTCCCTATAGGCATGTAGGGAGCAAATAAAGGAGTTTCTTAGGGAGAATGAAATCAAATAGAAAACAGCGACATGATTTGAATGTTTGATAACATCGACCTAAAATAATGTGTTGAAAGGACTAACTCCATTCTCAAGACCACAACATCGACTGGTCTGCCTAACATTTGACACTTGAATTCACACTTCTATGCACTTCCGTAGCTTAACTTACAGGTGCCATGTGTTTTTTAGATAGGGTAATAAATTCAATAATTCAATCAACTGTTGACAGCCAGGTGTTATTTTCTCTTAAAGCTAAGTTTTCATCTTTCTGTTTCCATTCTATTATTTGTTAATTCCTAAACTGAATCCTCAGAATAATTTCATTTTTACTATTTCCAAATTCCTAAGAAATGGAAGACAAATCTTAATATTTTAAGAGCTCTTAAAAACCAATAAAAATTAAGATATCCTGATAAAAAATGATAAAAAGGCAATATAAAACATATTCAGATACAGGTGGCTCAGTGGGTTAAGCATCTGCCTTTGGCTCAGGTCAGGATTCTAGGGACAGGGAATCAAGCCCCAGTTGGGCTCCCCGCTCAGCAGGAAGTCTGCTTCTCCCTCTGCCCCGCACCCTGCTCACGTGTGCACACACTGTCACTAAGTAAATGAAATTTTTACAAAGAAAATGTTAAAAATATTCAGAAACAATGTATATAAAAATAGTCATTCTCTCTAGGACTGAAAGAAATGCAAATTTCAACTATGTCAAGATATCTTTAGAGATATCAAGATGTCAACAAATGCATGTACAAACACACATTTTTTTCCAGGATTGATAGAAAACTCCCTCTGGTAATTCTGAGGTCACTAGTGTATGGACTGCTGGTCCGGTAACCACCCCTTATAAATTTTCCAATTTGTATCTTATTTATGGTTAACAGATTTTTTAAAAATCCAAAGCTCTGATAGTGATAATGAAGAACTGTATTAATAATCCTACTCCTATAACCTCTGGGTTGCACCAGGTGACAACGCTGCAACAAACTGAATCAATACCTTATTTTTTCCCCTTCAGTCCTGCTGGACTCTGTGCCAAGAGGCATAAACACAGCTTTTGCAGACGGGAATAAACCCATGTTGTTACACTGATATCCTGAGTGATGTTGATCTGCACAGACTGTGCCAACATTCTTAGCATCTTAATTAACCTGCTTAAGTTCTTAGGAAGCATTCTTCACGAGAAAGCAGAAATTGCAGAGAAATGGGCTTCATTTATTAATTCTACTTTGCATCACTGTTAAGTGATACAGGGTACATTCCCAAAGCTGTGAGGGCCAAAGCTCATGTATGGGGCCTTGCCTGTCCACTCCAGCCCACCCTGATCTGCCCCTTCCTTTGTATCAAACATTCTCTGTACTTCTCAACTTGGCCTCTACGACTTTCATTATTCATTCAACCTTGAGAGAAAGCAATTGTGCAATGATATCAAGAAGTTTACAATGATTTATATACTTAAGTAAGTAGCTCTATTTTTAAGTTTTTATCATAAGGAGATAATCAGTATTTTTATGAGGAAAGGACAATTATTGCTACATTATTTATACAACCTCTGATTATGTAAAAGGATATATAATGTTTATGTAAAAAGATATTTACTGCAACATTATAATACTCCTGAATTTGGAAACACCTTTAATATTCAACTACTGGTTAGTGGTTAAATAAAATCTCAACAGTTAGATGCTAGAAAACTGTGAAGACATTAAAATGTATGTTTGATTTATAAGCTAGAAAACAGAAATGTTTATAATAAAATTTTAGGCATTAAAGTTTCAGTGCAATACAATTTCATTTAAAAAAAAGTTGTGTGTTTTATAAATGACTTGGGGGAATACAACCAAAACTGAACAGCCTAAGTGGGACAATTAGGGCAATTTTTATTTTATCATTTTCTTTTTCTAAGATTTTCCTTAATTAGCATGTAACTCTTCCCACTTAAATTTTCATCTCAAAGTAATAATTAAACATAGATAACTGTCCCTTGAATTAACCCACACTTACCCCAATTCTGCTGCCCAGATGCAACCACTATGCATACTTTAGGTTTTTTCTTCTCATGGTTTCTTCTATATTGCTAAGCAATGCTCATATATTAATTTTAAATATCCTCTTTGCCTTATTGTAATAGATGTCAATTTAGATATCTTGTACAACGTATCTCTTTTTGCTCTCCAACCTCATAATACACTTGGACCATTTTCAGTCAACGCTATAAAAGTGTTCAATATCAAAACTAAGTAATTTTTATTTACTGAGAGTCAAATAAGGTATCATGAACATATTCCCTTTCCTTTTTGATGTCTTCTTTTGTAACTGCAAGTTCCTTGTTTGTTGTTATTGTTGTTGTTGTTGTTGCTTAATCTTCTTCTTCCAGTGTCTTCTGTATAATAATGTTTTTGGTTCTCTGGCTGATATTCTATCAAGGTATTCTATAAGTCCTCACTCTTAGAGAGGTCTCTCCTAGTGTTGTGCTCCTTCTCCAATCTGGGCGGTTGAACTCCAGGTCTGCTCACCACTGTCATCTTTATATGTTTTTGTTTTTGTTTTCCCCCATGAATCCCATGCCATCTTCTGGCTTGGATAACTTTCTAATTTTGTTTGAGGACATACTACCCTCCAGTGTAAGAATTTATAAGAGATGAAGTTCTAAAATCTTGTGGTTTAAAGCGTCTTTTTTATACCTTCACATTTGGCAGTTGGTTTTGGTTTGGGCTTTATGTTTTTGAGTTATTATGTACATAAAAATTTAGGATTATATTTTCCTGTTGGATTAAGCACTGTATTATGAAATAGTAAATTCTTTAAATTGACTTTTACTTCGTACTAATACAAACATAACTATAATTCATTTCATCCTAATTATTGACGTTTTGGCTTTTTTTATTTAATGTTTGCCTTTTAAGCACCTTAGAGGTTTTGTTGTTGTTGTTGTTTTAATCTAGCCTGATTAGATTTTTCTCTTATATGGAATATCCATATACATTTAATGAAATTACTGACATATTTGGATTAAATTACATATTTTTAAATTTGACTCATCTGTTTTCTGCTTTTCTTTTACGTTAACAAATATTTTCATTATAATTTTCCTTCTATTTTCTTCTTAAACATTTTTTTAGTGGTTATACTAAAGACTACAACATACTTCCTTAACTTATTGGAGTATGCTAACTTATAGTCATTTCTAATAAGAAGTTGTAATAATGGTACACAGACCACATTGTCAGAGTTGCCACTAAACAAAGAATCCAAGATGCTAACACACTTTAACTCCATTGACCACATTCCAGGCTTGTGTTTTTGTTTTCCTGTATTTTAATTCTACACTATAACCCAGAAAATTAGAAGATTAGAATTTTACATAATTACCCTTACCCAGTGCTTTTCACTCGATCATATGTTACAAAGCTTCCATATGGAATCATTTTCTTTTTGACCTGAAGAACTTTTAGTATTTTTTTTTATAGGAGTCTGCTGGTCATTTCATTTTTGATAGTTGGGAAAATATTATACTTTATTTTTAAAGGATACTTAAAGTGGATATAGAATTCTATGTTGTTGGTCATTTTCCTTCAGGACTTTAAAAATTACTTTAAATGTATCATTACTTAGTCTATTTCTATTGAGAATTTAGCTGTCAATTTTGTTACTGAAATTAACATTTTTCTCTAGCTGTTTTTAAGACCTTATATTTCATTTCAGTTATTAGCAATTAGATAACATGTCTATGGGGGTTTTTTGTTGTTGTTTATCCTACTTGGGGTTCACAGAAATGTTAGAATATGTGGCTATTTTTCTTTACTGTGAATTTCTCAAATACTACTTCTTCAAATGTTAGTTTTTCCCCATTATCTTTTTCCTTTACTTTTGGGAATCTAATTTTCTGTATATTTTCACCATGTCATTACATCTCACTTTTTGTCTATAATTTCTATCCCTTTTTTCCCTCTACAGACATTTTACTGATCTATTTTCCTATTTACTAATCTCTTAACTGTGCCCAATCTGCTGTTAAACCAATCTATTAGAACCTTAATGTCAGTTATTAATTCTCTCCTAGCATTTCATTTTTTATAAATTAAGTTGGGTAAAACCAAGATATTTCCATCTATTTTAATTATTTATAGTTACTTTAAAGACTACGTCTGATAATTCTAATAGGTAGGTCACTATGGGTCTGTTCCTATTGTCTATGTCTTCTCTTATAGTTGTTTCTGTTATGCCTGGTAAGAATTAATTGAATCCTGTTTATAGAGGCTCTGGATAAGTGACTCACTCCAGCTTCTAGCAGTAGTAGGAATACAGATTATTTTAGTCTGATCTGGTATTGAGCTAACTTAAGGCCAATCTGTATGTTCTAAGGTCAGTCTATTTCTAGACTGTCCATACTCCAATCATATATCCATATAATAATATGAATAGTTTCCTAGAGTTCCTCATTTATGATGGGTTCTGAACTCAAATTTTTATCATTCAAGCACTATGAGAATGCTAAAAACTGCATACTATTTTGGCCCTTTTGCTCTCTGGCTCTTCAGTCTCATGCTATGCTCAGACAAGTGAATTTCATCTCCCACAGAGCAATGTGTACGTAGTCAAGTGGAATCTTAGAAGCTCTAAGAGATTTATAAGATAACTGGATCAGAAGGAAATAAATATTCTAGACGGTGGGGAGCAATCTGAGCCCAAGATACAGAGACAAAAATGCAAATGGAGGGGTGCCTGGGTGGCACAGCGGTTAAGCGTCTGCCTTCGGCTCAGGGCTGATCCTGGCGTTATAGGATCGAGCCCCACATCAGGCTCCTCCGCTATGAGCCTGCTTCTTCCTCTCCCACTCCCCCTGCTTGTGTTCCCTCTCTCACTGGCTGTCTCTATCTCTGTCAAATAAATAAATAAAATCTTTTAAAAAATGCAAACGGAGGTTTTTGGGGATGGTAGTTAAGCAGTGTGATTAGAATGAAGTGTGTGTCCTGAGGAATACTGGGAACAAAATTTTAGGAAGATGAATTGGCACCAGTCTGTACAGGTTTGGAATCCAGAGTGGCACATTTGGACTCTATCTGGGAAGTGCTGGAAAACCATGAGAGCTTTATAATAGGTAGATGAGATTGTGGAAGCAGGATCTTGGAAAGGTTATTTCAATAAACCTGAAAAAGATGATATGCATTGAGCAGATGATTTTTTTTAAAGGCAGAGAGAAAAATTATATTTTGGATGGGCAAATAAAAGCCAAATATATAGTTTGAGAAATGTTACATCAACCAGACTTATGTAACATTTGGATAGATTAAGGAAGTCCCAGAATGCAAACAGAAACAATTTATGCCTTAAATTGAGGATAGTAATTATTTGTTAGGGCTTCCCTAGAACAGTATTCGCCAGAGTCTTAGGCTAAGATAAGGATCTTCAAAAGTGTGGCAGTGCTTCCCCCATACTCTCTGATACTGTACAAGTATACAGGAATTTATGTGCTAGGAAGAAGGTGCTAATGTTGATGTTTATTTACTTATCCCCTTTTTTTTGGAGGGAAAAGCACCCAACTGTTTATAAAACTCAGGTATTTCATATGAATCAATCCACAGTAAAATGTTATAATGTTATGTAATCATTTGAAAATTAGCTCTTCTAAACTTACAAAGTCTAGAGTGCTGGGAGTTATGTATTTCAATACTAGCACTTAGGCGTGTCTGTCCAGAATGGGGATGTATGCTAACTACGTTTGTTGACAATTCCATGTTTATGTGCTATCAGCAGGATGAAAGTGGGCATGGCATAGAGTATGCTATAGAATATGAAGACTGAAGAGCTATTCTAATCACAGCATGGCTCTGCTGACAATCATATGGTGACTTGCAATCAAAATGTCTGATTAGGAATCCTTTCAAGAAGAGAGATGCTTTAATATCAAAATGGTGGCAAACTCTCTCCCCAACGGCCACTTTCCTCTCCTTGCTATCAAGCCCCTCAAATCTATAAATATTCCTTTCTAAAATATATAGGCCCAAGAATTGGTTCTAGTATTAGCTTCAATTCTATTATTTTGCTATATTTAAAGTTCTATTGAATCTATCTAGTGATGTCAACCTCTGTGATCAACAAATGGAATGTGTCATTTACTCTCTTTGTAAGCCAAAGGCCACATATGGGGTCTGCTGTATCTTCCCGTTCTTCCTTGATGAATTCTTCCCTTTCAGCTGGTTATGCCATTCTCTTTCTGCTGCCTGGAAAACGTGAAGAGGGCTGCTCCATCTCTCACTACTGGAGCATTAGTGCTCATATTTTGTCAGTATAGTACTTTGGGATGCAAGATGCCTTGTTATGCACATCCAAGCTATTACTACTAATTGTTCAATTAATTTGCTATTGTACATGGATAAAAATAATGGGTTTGCCTTCTTTGTCAAAATGCCCCCTTAAGCACAATTACATTGCAATATCTGTGCAAACGCAGTCCACATGCATCCTCAGGTAATTGTCACTGGAGAAGGCTCCATATGCTAATGAATTCTCTTTATCACTGAGAGACAAACATCCCTGCAAGACTTCTCTAAGGCACATTTATATATCAAACTAACGATAGGCCCTGCTCCTCATCACAAGAAGAACTGGAAAACTCCAAGTGCTACATCATCATCTTCAGCTCATTTGAGGCATTAGCATTTTGCCATTATCATTTGTTTCCCTGTTCCACCTTCTCCAGGGTAATAGATGTGCTGTGCCCCCAGGATGTCTCCCACCCACAGACTTCAGAGTAAGCGTCCAACACTGAGCCACACATTACATGAATGAAGGCACAGATTACAGCTGTAGCTTCATTAAAAATATCTGGTGATGCAGAGGCAATAAAGAGGTATGACCAGAAAGGACAGTGTGGCTTCAGGATGACGTGTTCTCCTCTCTAGGCTCTGGATCCATAGTAGCAGTTGAGGTGCTGGTAAGAGACACTTGATTTACTATATTTTCCATGGGGAACTACTCACTGCCTGGTCACAAATGATAGAGAACTTTCTATTAAACTGATAACAGTGCATTAAGTTCTATGTATGTCAGTTTATAGCACAATGAAGTCAAGTGAGTACGTCATTTGTAGTGGCCAGAGAGAACTAATTGATAAAAATTAAATTAATATAAATGATATAACATCAGTGGCAATACTTTTCATGTTTTGATAAAGCATTTGAACTGTGCAAAGCACTTACGTGAGCTGATGTCATCTGGGTCATCTGGCGATGCCTCATTACTAAGTAGGTTGTCTTTATTACTGCTTACGGTTATATTGAGCTCCCACTCTGACAGGCACTCTTCTAGGCACTCTGCACATAAAAATTCCTATCCCAAAGGCTCTAAGCCTAGTAACTCTCTCACTATGCTATGCTGCATAAAAGGTTAAAGATCCCCAATCAACTATGTTTTGACTGTGATATCTGGGAAATGAATTAGACACCTACTACTCAAGGATCTGCTTCTAAGATATTGTACCTTCCTGGCCCATCACCCACAACAGACACTCAGTAGTACCCAATATGGTCCCAGGAATTCATTGTTTCAGAGTGTTGTTCACCCCATATGTCTGGCACATGTTCCTTTTACCACACTGTGACTGCTACGACAACAAAGACTAGTTTACAAGTCTTTTCTACCCTTTCAATGCATAGAATATTGCGTGCACATATTTTGACCAGTATATCCCAAACATGGCTACAAAACCAAATCCCTGGGTGAGCTGGTTAAGAAGATACAAATTTCCAGGACATATTCCACATGCTCTGAATCAGACTCCGTATTGTTTTTAAATATCACAGGAGGCACTGGGCCATGGCTAGAGAACTATCGATATCTGGATAAACATTTCCTATCTCTCACTTTCCATCATTAAATCCCTGACCTATGTTCCATTTGCAGCTAATAATTTAGTTAAAGGTAAGGTCATGTGAAAATGTATAATTATAGTAATCATAATCACAATCTTTTACATATATGTACAGATTTACATACATTGAGTTTATCCTAGTCCCTAGTCTTAGGATTAGATGATAAGGCCTTGGCAAATGAACTGATTAACTTCTTTCAGTTCTTTTCGACTCTGCACATTTGTACAAACACAGTATTGCAAGCAGGAACAAACACCTATTAGTAACACAGAAATCTTGTATGGTGTTAATCTGCAGAAATTGCGGCAGCAGTTAGCATCTTAATTATAAATCTTCTTCATTTCTCTGAATATTCCTCACAAGAAATGTGAAGCAACAGAAGATGCACAGGCAGAGTCCCTCGATTCTTGGTTTTATCTGGCATTACTGGTGAATGGTACTAAAATCCAGCACCAGTTCCTCCATGAAGTCTAGCCACTTCAGTCTCCAGCATCTGCTTTCCCCTGTATCCTATAAAATAGACTCTCAGAACCATCTGATATGGCCTCAATAATGCATTACTTCTTAGTGTTTCTAAGTGTGGTCTCTGAACCAGCAGCAGCATCTGGAAACTTGCTAGAAATGCAAATTCTCCAGCCCCACCCAGACCTACTGAGTCAGATGTTCTGAGGGTGGGCTCAGCAATATGCTTCAAACAAGCCTTCCAAGTGAGCTTGATGCACTCAAACTTCGAGAACCACTATTCTAGGGCATGAGTATTATATCCTTTTCTACACTGGGCACTATACTAAACATTTTGAGGTCAATTCCATTTTTAAATTGTCTTATTGGTTGATGCCAAGTGGTAATTTTTATTTGGCCTGATCCTTTACAGTCTAATCAATCTGGTCATCACAATCCACCAAACTGAACTGATCATCTAACTTCTGGGAATAGGTCAAACCACCAATCTGCCAAGGGACAGTGTTACTGAACCCAGAACCTTCATTCATAAATCATTTATATCATGAAACAGGAAACCAAACTGGAAGTAAAATTCTTCATTCTCACATAATGAATAGGATGGATTTTTTTTTAAAAAAAATCCAACTGGATAATGAATCCACTGAAAAAAATTCAATTCACCAATATTTACAAATATTCTAAGAGACCCAGAGTTTAAGCTTTGTAGTGATTCACTTATTTACTCTAAATTTCATACCTTTTTATTTATTCTTCTCAGAGATGCAATGTAAGGTGTAACAATAACACGACTGACCTCTTAAACATTCTAGAAATTATACATCCAAATGAGTATTCTCACCTTCACCCTTTCAAACTGTTCTTCGGGAAGTATGTGCTCTCGTTCCTACATTTCCAGTGTTTAAATTCCAGCTATCTGAGGTCTAGTTTAGAAGAAGCCTTTCACTGCCCAAAACATTTATTTAAATAACCCATCAATGGACCAAATATTATATCTGAGGGGCAATTTACTTTTACGGAAAAGGCCATTTAATTAAAACAATCCAAGTGTGGCAAAGAAGGTTCATGATCAAAGCCAGGTGATCACACTTAGACATTAAAGCTTTTATTGATCTAAATGTGACTGGCTCTGCCTTATGATTTGAAATCTGGATCTGAAGGTCATTCTGACATCAGTGGGGCCACATATAGCTTCTCTTAAAAATGACTAAGTTTCTAAGTTTTGGTACACTGGTGAAAATACACATGCATTCATTCTTCCAACAAATTTTTATTAAGCTTCTACACTGAACCTGATGCTGACCTATAAGAGCAATCAAAACAGACGTAGTACCCCTCCTGATCAAGCTATTATTTTTCATAACACTTTTATCATTCCAAGTTTCAGACAGCCTGAGACTGCTGACATATTTTAGTGATTAATGGTGAAATTATAGTTGTGGAATTACAGTCATTCCTCTTTAAATTAAAAGAAATACTTATACTTCAGTATCATTGTAGCCAGTAATTACATACAGGTAGATTTAAGCAAGTTGTCATTCTCAGCCTAGAAGTCAAGGTACGTGAATAAAGACAGCAAAGTTCATACACACCCAAGTATCATGCTAACCAATAAGGATGCTAAGCTTCCCAAGTTGGAACATAATCAAAAGGGATTTTTTAATGTATTATCTAAATGTTGTAGATGTTTTAATTAAATTGCATCATAACCCAAGGATTATAATAGCATACCTGTCCTATTTTACAGATGGGGAAACTGAGGCACAGAGTTGGTTTGTTTTTGTTTTTGTTTTTCCTGAAATAACTTGCAAGGTCACACAAGTAGATGGAGCAAAGCCGGGATTCTAAGCAAGCAGTCTGACTCCAGACAGTCTTCTTAACTGTTAAGCTACTCTTTCCTCAATGAAATAGCTACATGAACATAAAACATTCATCGCCAAAAGGGGTTGTACTGTTGTAGCTGTAATTAAACTAGGCAAAACCCCTCCTCATTTAGGGAACTGGCACAGCAACAGACAATCTGTGGGCCAAGGAGAGTGAGCTGTGGCTTTGCTTTTGATCTTATTGTCCCCATCCCACCGATCAGTTCTTCTCAACTGCTTTAACCTGTAACTCTCACAACTTTGAATCCTTGTTCTCCCAGTAAATTAGCTATCACGCCGTTGAGCCCTCTGTCTTGTGTTTCAATCTTCTGTTTTCTGGTTTGGGGGCTTTAAAGAAAGTCTGCTTACTTTACTTTCCACTATGACACCACCCACCAGCACCCACCGGTGCCCTTTTCTCTCTACTACTTTTTCCACTTGAATTTACTGTAGCAATAGCTATCTTTTTACCTCTCAACCCCATACTTCTGAAAGATTTGCTTCACTGGGAGTTATATTAATAAATAAATAAGAAACAAATTCTCCATGTCTATTGTCTCTGGTTTCTGAAACCAGGAAAAGTGGGTTTCTTCACCACAAATTATCTCATATCCCTAATGAAGAGCAGAGATAGCACAATAACCTCAACCTTTTCTAACCCATTAATATTCATGAATTCAATATAATGCAATATTTTATCAGGTATTACATGCACAATTGTACAATATTACCATGGGAACTATCTTCCAGAGATCTTCATGATTTGCTTCTTTATTTTCATCAGCTATCTGCTCAAATGTCACTTATTCAGAGAAGCCTTCCTTGTATAAACTAAGACACAGCCTTCTCCAGTCACTGTCTAGACCCCTCACCCTGTTTTAATTTTCTTTATAGAATGTATCATCATTTGAATGTTTTTGTTTGTTATAGGTCTTCAGCTCATTTGGGACCTGGAATTTGCATATTTCATTTAGTTTCCCAATGTCTAGAAAAAAGCTAAGAATATAGTCATTGGTCAATAGATATTTAAAAATGAAATAATGTTAAAAAAAACTCAACAAAAGTAAGCTTTAAAAATGTATTTATCGGGGGGCGCCTGGGTGGCACAGCGGTTAAGCGTCTGCCTTCGGCTCAGGGCGTGATCCCGGCGATCTGGGATCGAGCCCCACATCAGGCTCTTCCGCTATGAGCCTGCTTCTTCCTCTCCCACTCCCCCTGCTTGTGTTCCCTCTCTCACTGGCTGTCTCTATCCTGTCGAATAAATAAATAAAATCTTTAAAAAATAAAAAAATAAAAAAATAAAAATGTATTTATCGAGTGCTCCTTGTGTTCCTAACATTCATTTTCTGTGGATGTAAAAGGCAGAAATATGAAAAATTTCTTAAGTCACTTTATACTAATTTATCAAATTAAACCACTTGAGTAATATATAGCATTACAGGAGTTCAGAAATGGAACTGAAATTGGTCAAAAAAGCTTTATTGTAATAAATTTTGAATTTTATCTCAAAGGATGGATGAGTCTGGATAGATTGAGAGGTACAACATCAAGGTTTTGCCTACGCATAGTCACACTCATTTTTATGTAGCTAGTGAGATGATCTTATTCAGAGCCCTTTGATAAAAGAGAGAACTATATTTCTAAGGTCTGTATTCTGTGAAATATGATCCTAAACAAGGAAGTTGATTTTTGTGCTACATTTCCTGCCTACTATAAAGATGGCTTTAGAGAACATGTACTCTAACCTTTAAACAGCACTTGAGGTCAGAGGGCTAGGATTCTCTAAAACAGCTCACGGGTAGGTACGGCAACTATCCCATAGAGAGCATGACCCAGTAAAAGGACACTGATGTTAAAAGCTGAGAGACCTCGCATCTTATTCCAACTCTTTAGAGGCTCAGATGTACCTAAACCCACAACTCTTTAATAGCCCTGTGATTCTGTCCCTCTCTCTCCACCCCTCCCCCACATCAACACACACATGCACAACATGATTAAAATAATTTGAATTATACACTAAGTGGCATGTGCTATCCAACATATTTAAGAGTGGTTGAATTAGGCCTGAGACTAACAAGAGACTGAGAAAATGCAACTTTATAACTCTATATGCTGAAAGTATTACACCTGTTTCCTGTTTTGGTCTGATCACAATAAGAACTCTTTCAAGAACAAGTTCAAACTCTACAACTCAGTACTCTGCTTGTACTTAGAATTCACTACTGAAGAACATAATACTTCCTTCTTGAATGATTTGTTAAATGAGAATAATACCTGTACTATAATTACACAGATAATAGATTGTGGACCACAGAAATCACTAGCTCTACATCCTTATTTTACAGACAGGAAGCTGAGAACCAAAAAGGTCCAGTGACTTGCTCAAACAGCACTAAGCTAGAAAATGGCACAGACAGGATCATGAACTAAGTCTTCAAAAACCTAAGAAAAAGGTTTTAAACACCTAAGAGTATTCATTTGTGTTTAGAAATAATCTGACAAAGGAATTTCACATAAGTTCACAGCCTAATTATGGCTCAGTTTCCTGCCATACACTAGATATTAGAGTAAAGCCATAGAAAATGATCTTATCTCTATCAACATTGTCCAAAGTGTATGAAACAGAACACAATCCACAGAGAAAAGAGGTCATTTCAAAATAGATTAATGACTAGGATGTAGAAAATCAGGATGAACATTTTTCACACATAATAAAAAGCCACTTAATCTATAAAATTTTAAATTTTCTTAAGCCCTGAGAGCTTATGTTACAAGACAACCGATTAGTAAAGTCAGGCACTAGTTTATATTTGTGGCAGAGCATAAGAGGAAGATGAGGCCAGCACACAAGTGGAATCAAAGAATTTGGTTAATGTTTTTAGTGAATTGCTACATGAACATGGAATAGTGTGAGGTTATAGAAACCCTGGTTTGGGGGAGCTACAAATGCAAAGTGGGTTGTCACTCACAAGCTTTTTTCCACAGACCTTTAATGGGGGCACATAAAAAAAGTGGACACAGGATAGGAAATTAGAGAAAATCTTAGCAGTGTAAACCTCAGGGATGCGAACAAGTACAGGTATGAGAAAGTCAGAAAAGCCCTGCTTGTACTCTTTTCCCCTCAGAAACAAAAACTTTAAACTGCTGGGGGAAGGTCCTCAAACACTGTGGCCTCACAGTGCAGCTGAAGAAGTCTTCCAGCTGAAGTAAAGAACAGAACGGGAAACAGGTAATAACCATCGTGGGTTCAGACCACTGCTCTCCTACTTCTTGGGGAAAGGATCATGAAAACAGCCTATTCCTGAGACCCAGATACAGGTATGACTGAGGCTGAAGCTGGACCTGGATAACCAAGAAGGCCCCTGGCCCTAACCACAGGACTAGCAAGTACAGAGTAGTGTCTACTGCCACAGGAAAATCAGAAGCCTAGAGCAAGTGACTGACTGAGGGAAAGGCTACAGGGGGGGCTTAAATTTGAGGATCAATCAGGAACATTGAGGAAAAGCCTCCAGCAAACCAGACTCTATCCTAAGTACAAAGGTATAAGAAATTTGAAGTCAATAGTGCTCCGAAGGTAAGTATATCAAAAAGAAAATCCAAATCTAGCTCAACTATTAACTAAAGTTAGTCAACATCCCACAGTGGCTGCCTAGCAAAATAAGAGGTGTGTCCAGTAGAAGTCATACATATTCTTACTCTGGTCTCTGCTACACACAAAATATCTTACGTTTACTTAAAAAAAACAAAAACAAAAAAGCATAAAAGCCATGTGCAACCAGGCCATTATCTAGAGAAAAATTTTAAAAGAATATAATTAAATATCATGAACATGTTTGTGGAAAAGGTAGATAACATGCATGAATAAATGGAAAAATTTTTAACAGATAGAAACTATAAGAGTAAAACAAAAATGCTAGGCATAAGAAGCCATGGTAACAAATATTAAGAATGCCTTCCACAGGTCATCAGTGGACTCAAAACAGCCAAGAAAACAATCAATGAACTTGAAAAAGGTCAGTAGATACAACGAACTGACAAAGGAAAAAAAACAGTGTGGGAGTAAAACAGAATGTAGGATCTACGTACTGAGGAGAAATACCAGATGCATGTATAATTGGAATTCCAAGAGACGTGGAAGAAAGTTTTTAGAAATATTTGAAGGAATCATAGCTAAACATTTTTTAGAATCATAGAACCAAAATCCAGATAAAGATCAAAAATAAAAACTTACAAAGCTCCATATTCAAACTACTAAAAAACCAAAAATAAAAAATTTTTGAAGGCAGAAGTGTTTGAAGCAGGAAAAATAAGAAATACAGCAGACTTCTCATCAAAATTTATGTCAGCTATAAGATAATAGTGTAACTTCTTTATGTGCTGAAACAATTTTGAACTCAGGGAAAATATCTTGCAAAAATGAATGAACTCTTTTTAGACAAACAAAATTTTAGGAAATTTAGTACCAGGAGACCTACACTACAGAAAAAGCAATCTATTAAAAAATAATTAATTATTGTAGGTATTTCAAAAGCAATTAAATATAAAAGACCCATTTTTTCTTATTTTTAATCACTGTAAAAGATAATTACAGAAAAAAATAGTCACAATGAACTTTGGGTACATAAAATATATAAAAATGAAACATATGATAGGAACAGCAAAAGTGGACAATTAGAAGTAAAATAAGTTATACTCCATTTAAAGTGGTATAATATTTGAAGATAAGCTGTTAATAATTAAAGGCATATGCTATTCACCCCAGCGAAACCATTAAAAAATTTTTGAAACACGTATAAATGGGCTAATATTGAAGATAAAAGAATTATTAGAAAGTAACCCAAAAACCTGCAGAAAAACAGAAAAGGGAAACAAAAAGGCAGACTGAACAAAGAGAAAACAACCAGCAAAATGATTTATCATCCATGTCAATAAGTTTAAACGTTAAAACATAGCTAAGGCAGATTTTCAGAATCAATAAAAATGCAGCGCCCAACCATATGTCACCTACAAAAAACAACCTAAGATACAATTTGTAAATAAAAACATGGGAATATATACATATATGATACATATATATTAGAGCTAGTATGGTGTGTATACCATACTAACTCTAATTGAAACACATACCAAATAAATTCTATTGTTTTTATTAACTTCAAAGTAGATTTGTGAAATACATCTATTCTTGGAAGCCCTGAACAAATGTAACTTGTACGAATCCTTTAACTCACGAATTAGAATTTATCTCTTCCTCCTCTGTACTCTCATGACACCCAGTCTGAACCCTTATCATAGCTCTGATGGCCTCTCTGGTAAGATGGGGATCTAGGACTAATTCAAGCCAATAAATTATTAGCTGAAATAATGCGCCCTCTCTGGCTCTGAGCACTTAATTGCTAAACCCAGTAAAAAGCCCTTTCCTTTCCTCTGGCACAGCAACAACCAATATTCAAGATGATCACAGCTCCATCTATCTGGGTTTCAGAAGAATGTTTGAGGAAGCAAACAGGAACTCAAAGGGGGCGACATGAAAAAGAAGTGAAGACATGACCCATGGGCCAAGTCAGTTGCCTGCTTCTGTAAATAAAATTGTATTGGCACACAGCCAAAACTATTCATTTATAGATTGTCTACGGGTGCTTCCATGCTACACTGGTAGAGGTGAATAGTTATGATGGGACTGCATGGCCCACAAAACAGGAACTATTGAGTAGCTAGTCCTTTAAGGCAGGGCTAGGACTAAGGTGAGGAAAATAAAACCACGAGAGTAGAAAATATAAGGAGACATTTACTCTCAGGGTCACACAAGTACTAAGTCTGCTCTTGTACTTGGTAACTGGAATTGCCAATTTTAAAGCAATAGTTAGACTCGGAAATGCTGAATCAGACCTGCCACGTTTAAATATTGTATGGTTCACAGGGATAAAATCATGGCAAAAAATAAATTTTTAAAATTCACTGTGACTTGTCATGATTTTCACCTTCACTTACAGCTGTATCTAAGCCCATGGAGTAAAGAATCAATATCATTTTTCATGCACATTATATCTAAGTATACTTTAAAATAACTTTAAAATACAAATGGTCCAATACTGTAAAGTGTTCCATTTTCATGTGTAACTGCAAAGGATATTGTGTAATCCTTGAGTACTTAAAGATCTACAGATTAGAACATGAAGAGAAGGAAATGGATACATGGCGCTCCTGGGAAATGATGGTTCATTATGCAAGAATTTATTGCATTCATGCTGTCTGAGAAGAAAGACTTGACAAATTAATTTGTCTTTTCTCTTACCTAAGCACCATTGCTCAAATCCTTCCTGCATGCCAAAACAGAATCTAGGACACCAATCACATCACGACCAATAAACCTTCAAATATTCCTTTGTAGTCACTTTGTTCTGAAGATAGGGTGCAAGGATGTGGAGAAACTATTCCCCTGGGGCCTGAACAGTGATAAAGAACAGATGTTTAAAATTACAAGTCACGCAGGATCTTGAATGACAGAGGTAATGAAGTATCTTTAAATTTTTTTTAAAAATGTTGTGGTTAGTTGTGAACCTCTCAAGTGCAGGGCCCTGGGCAGGTGCCCCTTTGGGGGGCTGGTGTGAACAAGAATAGAAAGGGCTAGCCATCTCCTGAGTATCCAAAAAGAGCTGGACCCCAGACAAGGGCCCAAGGTCACACCAACTGCCTACTTCACTGTCCAATAGATCTTGTCCCAGAAGGCTCTACAAATGATCCTCTTCTAGCCAGATGGGCAGCACTAACTCCCCATTCCACATCTCCATCTTTCTCCTGGGTTCCTTATCTTTCAAGCTTACATGCACTCATGCCCTTCAAGACTCCATGGTGAAAACCCTCCGTGAGCTCTGCCTTCTGCCCATACTCCCATGTCTGACTATATTCCCCCTTTTGCCTTATCTCTGAAAAAGAGATAGACTTCCATTCATTCATTCAATGTACTCATTTGCATTCATCAACAAGGACGTTTTTACTCTGCACCTTTCATGTGTAAGGCTCAGATGAAGGCACTGGAAGGGAAACAAAATGGAAGAAACGTCATCCCTCTCTCCAGGACAGGAGGAAATAATAGGGAACCGGCAGCTCCCGAGCACTGTCTTGCCACTGCATTGTGCTATTTTAGCTTCATCCTCAAAACAGCCCTATCATTTTATACTCAAGAGAAATGAGGATCAAAGAGGTCAAGGTCACACAGCTGACATACCTAGTCTATGGCTTAACGTGGAATTTCTGACTCCAAAGCCTGTTTTTATTACATAGTATTTACAGTTTGTTGAAGATAAGGCATATACAAATAATGCAATAAAAATCTATGTGTGAATGGTGGAGTTTGGGTGGTGGAGGCTGGTTAGTGGCAGCAATTTGCCTGATCTTCCAAATATCTGCCAGTAGTACCCAGAAGGAAACAGAAAGAAATGTCTGCTTCCTACTAAATAACATGAACAATCTGAGACCAAGCACTGTGTCTTAGCTCACCTCCCTAAGTGCTGAGCAAATAGATATTCACCTTGTACTGTAGAAATGAATTAAATGCCAAGAAACTCAAAGGACAAAGTAAATGGGCAGGAGGAAATGCTGGAGACTGGAAGAACTCTGGGGTTTAAACTCTTGGGGCTCAGTAAGCAGAGAACAGACAAATGTACAGAAGAAAATACCCTGGCTGGGCCCCAGGGGACAAATGATGCAGGTTAACAAGTCTCTTCCCCCCTCGTTTTGTGGTTTCAGTGATTGACAATCTGCACAGGGCCCTCATCCCTCCTCGCTTTGGGACGGAAGAAATCTCCTCCAGGGATATATTGGCTTATAAATAGGACCTCTTGCACTGAAAGGGAGTGGAGCAGGGGGATATCCTGTTGAGCTGCTGCTGATGAAGCCATTTGCCAGGAGGACGACTTAGGGAGCTGTCAGCAGGGTTAATTATAGAATAGCCAACTACATGATTCCACCAATCACCTGGGCACGTTTGAAGAGCAGTTGTCTGGAGGTGCAGGCAGGCAATTCCACTGTCAACTGCACGACTGGGTCAGAAAGAAGGCAGGCTTTGATCTAGAATTCTAGACAACAGAACCGGTTTCCCTGCCCCATCCACCCTGTAGGTCAACCAGCTAGGAAAGGCATAATGCAGTTGGAGTCAAATTCACCTTTGGAATCACCCACTTGGTGTCATCTCTCTGTCGCTCTTTCCTTTTTTTCTTTTTTTGTCTTGTATTTCACTTAAGTGTACAGAGTTCATGAGCCCCCACAATGTATTAAATTCTGTTTTGGGAAAAGGAGTAGCAATTCTGTGTCTTCTATTTGCTTGTGTGAAGCCTAGCACATTGCATGTGCTAGATATTGAAGAAAAGATCACTGAATGAATGAACTGTAACTATAGTCATATTTTTCATAGAACTCAGGTCCCATGATGCTTTCAAGGGTTACATTTTAGGGACTGTTGATCTCTCATTATTCCAATATGAAAGAGATAGTGAATAGAAACCCCCATTAATCAATACTGTGCTCAAATTTCTCCAAAACTCAATAGCTTCCTCTTCTTCTCCTTTAAGAACAGGCTCCCACTATTCTCCAATCCTTTTCTAAGTCACACTCCTGAGTTCAGAAATAGCCAGGCAAAGACACTGCCCAAGTGTGGTACCCCCGTGAGTGGGTTCAAGGCTCTACATATGTATGTCCAGAACATAGTAGAGGGAGACAAAGTTCCAGTTGGGAAGGAAACAGTGAGACTAATCCAAAGGTAACATGTAATCATAGAAAAAAGAAGAGCAGAGTCGATATCTGAGAATACCAAGTACAGACAGGGGTATAGAGTAAGAACAAGTCAAATGGAGCCAATTCTAGAATTTGGTCATGGAATCCAGACTAGCCCCCATTCAGAGCACACCAGGCAGATCTGAGCATGCCAGTTAGGAATTTGGGTCCAGAGCAGCAGCATCTTTAAACCCACCTGTGGTGAAGACCCATCTGCCCACTAACCAACTCTGTCCCCTCCTGCCCCCAGGCTGTGCTGGAAGCTCTGAATTACCTTTTATCCCCTATGCTTAAAACCTTCTCTAAGCACTTGCTAAATCCTGATACTATCTGGCACTGGGGACACAGCAATGACCATGGCAGACACAGTCCCTGCTTTCTCAGCATCTTTGGATCCACTGAATCTTTAGTGCTCTTCTCCAAGGCTTAAAGTACTGGTCTGGCACTACATTCCTCCATAAAGCTGCCTGTATCCACCTCAATCCCAGAGTTTCCGGTCTAACAATGGAATAAGAATCTGACTCCCCGCTTCCACATCCATGAACTCAGCCTCTTCGTTAAGCTTTTACTGCCGCACAACCCTGTAAAATGCTACAGTTATTCCTGGCCTTTAGATGATATTTTATTGGAGTTTTACCTTTATAGAAGATTCTCACTGGGGCCTGTATCACATGCCTTTCACTCCATCAGACAAGTGCCACCACTTTCTGTTTTAAGAGTTCAATCGTAAACAGTCAAATTTTGTTCTCATTCAAGGAGGCCGAGTACAAACCCCAGCATCTCCATATGGCAACCTGTCCTCTCCAACCCTCCCTATCCATTCCTCCGTCATCTCTCCTCTGGGTATACCAGCTGAGCCCACTTAATCTCCTTTCTTCCTGACTCCCCTCGGCTTATGAGCAAATGAACGAAATCAGAGAAGGTGATCTCTCAATGGTTTATAAGCCAAGTCACTGACAACTTCTGAAATGCTCAGTGACTTTATTATTTTCTACTCCTTTGGTAAATACGTAAGGACCTCAATTTCTCAAAATGCATCTGGTTTTCCCTTTGCTGGGCTGGAAGGAGGGTAAGTACTCAACAAAAACTGTTCAGGACACAGCAACCCTTTGCTCCAGCAGTGGCCTCTGCCCAGAATCCCCTTCCTTGCCGTTCTCATTCTGTAACATGCTGATTAAACTCGGCATTAATAATAATTATTTAAATGCCAGTGTCTCATGTTCCACTTAGGATTGTGTTTCCAGATTTGTAGATTGATTAATGCCCCCCCCCAAATCATGTCCACCCGGAACTTCAAAATGTGCCCTTATTTGGAAACAAAGTCTTTGCAGATATAATTAGTTAAAACAAGGCCATGCTGGATTATGGTGGACCTAAATCTAATGACTGGTGTTTTTACAAGAGAAAAGAGCGGACAATTCAGACACAGAAACACAGAAGACACACACACAGACAAACGCCATGTCAAGACAGAGGTAGAGACCAGAGGGATGCAGTCACAAGCTGAGGAACACCGAGGATAGCCAGCAACTATGAACAGATTCTGCCTCAGAAGCTCTAGCAGGGAGGAATCATCCCTGCCAACACCCTGATTTCACAACTCTAGCCTCTAAGAAACGTGAAAGAATAAATCTGTTGTTTTAAGCCACCTACTTCATAGTAATTTGTTACAGTATCACTAGAGACTTAATACAGTATCTCATTCTCAGTATCTAATAACAGGATCCACCACTTATGAAAAGTTCGGCTTGGCTGATCACATTACCTCCAACACTAAAATGAGGATAATAATGACAGCTTTCCCTAGAACTGCTGCGTGAGAATGAATGTGGTAAAATTATTTAAAGACACTTTAAAATGTACACCATAAATAGTAGCTGTTGGAATTGCACCTATGTTAAGATTTCAACTTATAACATGAGGAAAGAAGGGAGAGAAAGGAAGAGGAGTGAGAGAACAAGGAAAGTAAACTTGTTCATTAGTTCTAAGGTAAAGCTCTTTCTGTTAATCCCTTGAATTTTCTATTTAGAGATGCAGTATTTTATTAATCTCAGATAATTGTAAAGACATTTAGAAAGGGAGCCAACAAAACACTGGATTAGATTTGACTCTCTAGTGCCAAGGAGTTAAAAATTGAGAGCTACTATCTGCTGGATATTTTCTGGATGCTAGAATCCTACTAAGCATTTTGTCTGCATCATCTTGATTTGCACGGCTCTGAGGTCTGGACTACATACCATTATACATGAGCAAACAAAGGCTCCAAGACGCTTCACCATCTGCCCAAAGTCACATGGTCAACCCAATTCTGACTCTCAAACCTGTATGCTGAACCACTACCCACTAACTACTCTGTCTGTACAACCAGAAAAGCTGGAAAACACACCTGCCCCCTGCCAGGGTCACCCCCAGCTGTGGCACTTCCACAACCCCATTCCTTGGCCTCCTCATGAAGATTCACGCCTTTCCCCGAACCCCCAAGTTCGGTGGCAGGTGCATCACTGTCCCCTCACTCACGTACACTTGAAGGCTGTTATTAACCTGCTGGAATCTGAGTTTCTGCCTCCTACTTGGGCAATTTTCCAACCATTTAGTGGCATAATCATCAAAAATAAGGATGTAAACATTTCCTCCCTGCAGCCTGGGAAGAGGGCCAGAGGACTTAACCTTGGTGAATTCCCTGTGGGAAGCTGCTCTTTGGGCAACTCTGTAGAATCAGGCTTATCAGATGACAAATTTAGAGAGACTGAAACCATTTCTTGCCTCCCTCTCACTCCCCTGTTACATCAATAGAACCTATATTGAAAGTCAACGTAGATTCAGAAATAAAGAGAAGCAGACACAGTACATGCTACAACATGGATAACTTTGAGAACATTATGCTGAATCAAAGAAGCCAGACACAGAAGGCCACATATTATATAAATTCATTTTTATGAAATGTCCAGAAAAGCAAATCTACAGAGAGAGAAAGTAGATTAGCAGTTTCCTGGGGCTCAGGAAGAGAAGTGTAAACCATAAACAGGTACAAGGGATGTGCGTGAGTTGATCAAAATGTTCTAAAACTGGGTGGTGGTGATAATAGCACAACTTAATATATTTACTAAAAATAATTGGGGCGCCTGGGTGACTCAGTCGGTTAGGCAACTGTCTTTGGCTCAGGTCATGATCTCAGGGTCCTGGGATTAAGGCCCGCATCAGGCTCCCTACTCAGCAGGGAATCTGCTTCTCCCTCTCCCTCTCCCAGCGCTCCCCACCCTTGCTCATGCTCGCTCCCTCAAATAAATCTTTTAAAAAAATTGTACAAAGGAGGCAAATTTTATGCTATGTAGACTATACCTCAATATATATATATATATATATATATATATATATATATATATATATATATATATATATATATATATATACATACACACACACACACACACATATATATATTTTTAACCCAACTCTGGCTTCTAAAATTCCTAAGCTGAGTAATATTCCATTGTATACTCAGCCATCAGAAAGAACGATTACCCAACATTTGCATCAACATGGATGGGACTAGAGGAGATTACGCTGAGTGAAATAAGTCAAGCAGAGAAAGACAATTATCATATAGTTTCACTCATTTATAGAACATAAGAAGTAGGAAGAGCGGTAGGAGAAGGAAGGGAAGAATGAAGGGGGGGTGGACAGAAGGGGGTATGAAGCACGAGAGACTATGGACTCTGGGAAACAAACTGAGGGCTTCAGAGGGGAGGGAGGTGGGGGACTGGGATAGCAGGTGATGGGTATTAAGGAGGGCACGTATTGCAAGGTGCACTGGGTGTTATACGCAAATAATGAATCATGGAACTTTACATCAAAAACTAAGGATATACTGTATGGTGACTAACATAATAAAAAATTATTAAAAATAAATAAAATTCCTAAGCTGATTACTAACTGGAAATTCTAGAAATAGCTCAGATATCAAGTAGTAAATATGTACTCCAAAATCCAAAAAAAGATGCCTGATTTGGGAAGCTTTGCTAATACTATTGAATTTTCTCCCAACTTTGGAAATATAAAGGGAAATACCTTCCATTTTGCACTATTGCATTATTCACCTGCTTCCTAACAATAGAACATTGAGTTCTTTTCCTTGGTATTTCATGGGAATCCTGTTACTTGGAGTCCAGTTCCAACTCTATCACTGTTTCATCCCTCTAGGCCCCAGACTTACTCTGCAGAGTGAGAAAGTTGGTCTATATTATTAACTCTAAGATTCGTTCCAGTTCAGACATTTTATATTTGTTATATGCCAAATATACCATGCTAGGCAATATCTAGAGTCATTTGGTCTTCTCAACAACCTTACGGAGGAAGAAGTATTAACCCCATCTTACTGACGAAGAGACCAGGCCACGTTGGCACATTCTGTAATCAAGGTTACACAACTAGTAAATAAGATTTAAGCCAGAATCTTTCAACTATAAACCACAATGTTCCCCAATTCCCTTCCAATCTCAAAACAGACAATAGCACTCTACTGTTAGATTTCCAGAATTGGGAGAAACTGAAGGCTAGTTCTCTTTAGAATTCCATATGCATGTCATATAGGCATAAAACAATAATGCTTCCTACATACACTGTACTAAATACTATACAATGTTTGACAGGCAAACTAGAATGCAAATTCAATAGCACCCAAGACCAAGGATCCAGAATCTAGGTTTAAGTTTTACAGCTAAATGTGAATATACCAATGAATGTAGGTATATATACAAGCATGTATAAATACAAATATTTATAAATGTAATATATGCATGTAGCTAACATTAGGGAATATAATTCAATAAAGAATTTTATTGTCTCCTATAAGGTACAGAAGTGTGTTTGCAAGATACAAATTGGCTGACAAAATGCAAGAATTTCTCAAGCTGTGGATTTATTATGGACAGGATTTTTTTCACTCATAACTATCCTGGAAAGAAGTGTAGCCTCATAACCATAGCTCTGAACTCCACAGAGAAGAGATATTTCTATCTGGTAAATGCTGAATCACTCTGGTGCCATTACTTAAGGAAATTTTCTCTAGGGATTTTATAAGAGTGAAGTTATTCTGTTGGGAAAGACCTCCCACACATACTTTCCAGATGCCACTCCTGCCCCCTCCCTGACCACCAACATTACTATGACCATAACCACTTTCATCACAACCACCCCATAATGCTGAGCCCACAAATCACTCCAATCCATCTAGTACAATTGTTTACCTCTCACCAAAGCACCTGTGTTTCTTTAATGAGAAGGGCTGCCCTTCTACCAGTCCCCAGGTTTTATGTCAAATTCCAGAAGGTCACTGGGCTGTCAGTCACACCTTGAGCACTGAGGCAATCAACATAAGCCAGACCAACCAAACCACCTACCAGGTAAGTTAGGACTAGAAATAGTCAAAGGGATGGTTAATTCTTATGAGCTGTTGTGCTGGGAAGGTCCATTTGCTGACAAAGATAGAATTCTGCAGCCAGCTCATTGAACAAGAGGATATGTCCAGACTGCCTACCTGGCCTTTATTCCTGAGCCATGATAAGGGTTCTCTTCATCCCATAAGAAGTTCAGTTGTAAAGGGACATCTAGTGTTCTTGGCATGGACTCACTCTAGTCTTGGCATTTTTTTAAAAATCTCAGTTTCCTGCCAATATTCTCTTTGAAGGTTCCACACCATTGCTAAAGTTGGAAATCTTTTGATAGGAGGGCAAATTCTTATCCCACATTATTTCCTCTGCCCTGGCCCTTCTTGCTCTTGAGATCAGTCTCTTCTTCAAATCATGACCCAGGCCTGGGATAAACTGGACTTTTCCCTCTCCTACTTGCATGACCTTGAACAAGTTAATTAAACCCTCTGAGGCCACATTTACCATCAAACAAAAATAACAGTGCTCTAGTTAAAACTGTTGAGAGAAGTAAATTGTGTAACTCCCCAAAAGTACAATAATGCATACTTAATAAACGCTGTTTAAAAGTCTGCTTTTAAGATTAGATGCAGTCTGAAGGCAAGTAGTGAGTATCTTCCTATGCCCTTCCCCCATAATCCCTCATGATAGTCCAAAGGAGAAATATATAGGAGATAACAAACATGTACTTATTAAATGAATGAATAGTACAGTGCCATGAAATGCAGCAAACTTAGCCTTCAAGAACCAAAGGTGACCACCTTAGTCTCCCAAAATACAAGGCAGCCATGCTGAAAGCCTTTATACAATTGGCATCCTTGTCTCTTACCTGATTTTCATAGAACTGTCACTCATAATATTATATATTTTACACTTTCAAGAGTTTGTTATATGTTCAAGCACTGTGTAAATGCTTTATCAAACATTACCTCATATAATATTTCTGAACAAATCTCTGAGATCACTTCCCAAAGGTGAAAATGCTAAATAGTCATTTCCTCTGCTCCCAGTTAGAGCATAGGCAGGTAAGCCAGGCTTTATAAAGCATAAGTACCCATGTCAAACTTTGATAGGAAACCAGTGACACACACACAAAAAAAAAAAAAAAAAAAAAAAAAAAAAAAAGGAGGGGGGATGCTTGTAAGGGTATGGTAACAGCAAGAATTACTTTCCCAAAACTGCAGTGACAGTGGCTCTAGTAACATCATTTTATGCCAGTAGGTCAAGTGGTCTATCAAGAGCAATAATACAATATTGACATCATACCTAACTGTGGCAGCTTAGCCTGGTTCTCTGAACCTTCTAGAGATTCCATGGCTCACCCACTATATTTTAGTTAATTCTTTTTGGACTTCAGTTAGCTTATATTGATTGATGGTGCTTGCATTTAAAAAATCTGATTGATACAAGAAATTAGGTCTCAGGGAAAAGGGAAAATAGGAAACAAAGCCTTAGAGAAATGATTCATAAGCTTGGTAGTCTATGGCACGCAGTGTAAAAATAGAAATTATTTCCTATGGTTACTTGGAGTGATACGCCCATTGAAGGCAAGGCTTGAGAGAACCACATGGCTTCTAAAAAAATTTTTTTTTAACTAAGAGCTTAAAAAATTCAAACACTACAGAATTGGAGGGTATGCTTCTAACATATCAGGCAACTTGAAGAAATAGCATGACAAGCTCAAAATACTAAGTTCTTGACTCAAGGAATAGGCAATAAAAAAAAAATCAGTAACTCTCTGTGGTCATACTAAAACAATATCCTACCTCTTACTGCCTCAGGGTTAAGATAGTTGAAAAATCAAACTCTGTTTGATCTTGTAGGTTGCTGAAATGTGCCAGATGATCTTGTCAGGTCTTTTTAGGGAAGTTAAAATATTAATAGGAAAAAAAGGAATCTTAGGAATCATAATGGGGAGATATGAGAGGAGGTAGATGACCCGCACAAAACCCTAGCACTCCACATCTACCATGACTCACCTAGCAGGAGACTTTCTTCCCCTTGCCATTTCAGTGATTTCTGTCCTGCCTGAAGACCCTGTAATGACGCAGGTTGTGGCATCTATCTTACAAAAGGGATGTAATTTTCACCATGCTCTACCGAAATGCCCCGTAACAGCTCTAAGCCCTTAATTAGGAGGACACGAGTATAAGACAAAAATCAGACCCTGGAGGAAAAAAGGTTTAGTCACAGAAAGAATCCTGCAGAATATTGATAATTTAGAAACTTAGAGAACACGGATGAGATTGGATTCTGAGGATACTAGACAAAGGAGTGGAAAGTTGATTTGAAACTGGGGTGGATGCATCAATATTGCTGCCGTTATCAGATGCTGAACTCAATGTGTTGCATTAAACAGGCTGGTGATGGGTATTAAGGAGGGCACGTATTGCATGGTGCACTGGGTGTTATACACAAGTAACGAATCATGGAACTTTACATCAAAAACTAGGGATGTACTGTATGGTGACTAACATAATAAAAAAATATTATTAAAAAAAGGAAAAATAAAAATAAACTGGGAGTTCTAATTATTTGCTCAGTTGGTTAACCAAAACCTAGATTCAAAAGTGATCTAAGGTAAATGAAGTTGAGATGCCATAAACTCCTTAATATACAATATGCAAAAAGAATACAGATTTCAGAGACAGGAATGTTGGAGTGATTTTGTCCTGTGTAAGCCACTCATTCTTCTCATATGCTCCCTAAAAAGACCTAGAAGACGGTTATCTCCAACAATGTATTGAAAAACACTTTATGGGGCGCCTGGGTGGCTCAGTCAGATGAGTGTCTGACTCTTCATCTCAGCTCAGGTCATGATCTCAGGGTCATGGAATTGAGTCCCATGTTGGGCTCCACATTAGGTGTGGAGTCTGCCTGAGCTTCTCTCCCTCTCTCTCACTTTGCCCCTCCCCCTACTCACACTCTTTCTAAATAAAAACCTTTAAATTAAAAAAAACTTTATTTTAAAGGCCATCAAGGTCTTGAAAATTACATGAAATTATTATTTCCTACATGCCATGGATGCTGAGAAAAGTCATTAATGTTGGCTTGTTTCGGAAGAAATGCTGAAATAAGATGTCTCGGTGACCAAGGCCAAGTACCATCATTTACCTTCCAGAGGCAAGAAAGGCTGGCTAATGTAACAGGTGTCAGGACCTGAGAAGTCATCATAGGTGATTTTCCATGGAAAACACAGAAGGTGTCCCACCCTTCACCATCTTACAGGTTTAGGTCTTCTATCCGGTTCTGTGCTACACTGTAGTTTGTAGGGTCTTGTTCATCTTACCATTTCCACAGGACATCATGTTTGGCCAATAAGGTGACAAGTTCATACTGAGAGATGCTAAATAAACTCAAACTAACAGTCCCCTCGGTGTCTTGATACAACACACACCTGCCAACAGGCAGGAGATGATCCCATGAAAATACAGGGGCCTGACATCCCAGCAGTCTCTGGGGGAATGATCTGGCCAATGTCAAGAGATACACTCTGGGGAGAAGGACAAGGAGCTTCTACTCCACACTCTACAATTTTAATACACCTCTTTAGATTATGGTACCAAAATACCACACCTAAACTTTTTTCTCTGGCCTATTTATCAGAGGATACAAAAAGCTGACAACTTCAGTGTGTTCTAGACAAGTGATTTTCAAACACCAGCCCAGATCAGAATCACCTGGAAAGTTTGTTTAAACAGATTTCTGGCTTTAACATTTTTGATGCTGCCTACCCTAGAGTTTCTGATTCAGTAAGTCTGGAGTGGGGCTTAATAATTTGCATTTCTGATTGATTTTCATGTGACATTGATGCTGCTGATCCAGGGATCACAATTTGGGAACCATGGTCCTAAAAGCAGAGAAACCTTTTTAGTTCAGACTCTAAAGAATCTTTGCTACTTAGGATCAAAGAGATCAGTGATGTTAAAAAATATATATTATTTGTGACAAGCTAAAATGCTGTACAGAACCTATGGCAAGCCACATTTAGAGAACAAAAAGGATGGGTCCAAGAGCTTGGAGATAAAATCATACCCTCTTCAGCATTTAATAATTCTACCATTGCAAGGAAGCTCTTGGGTCCTGATAACAACTGTACACTTGACCAAAGTCAGACAAGTAACTTCATTTAAGTTAATAAGGAATAGAGCCAGGACTTGATCCCAAACCCCTGCCCTCAGTACCATCTCCTGCCTCCTTAGGATTTTTCACACCAGGCTTGGCTTATACTAGTTTATATAGATATATTTCACCCTGAAATCCTTTAGATTTTGAATAATTGCAGGCCAGATAAGAGTTTTAGCTCATTCATGTACGGGCTTCACTTTCCTTACTAGTAAAACCACAAGTTAAATTCAGTAATTGTACCTTTGTCCTAGCTCTAAATTTTTATGACTATGTGTCTTAGTCTTTCATATATCCTATATCCCTGCCTCAAAAAGATCTTAGATTCCCCATCGATACATGCAATGCTTCTAAATGTTATGAAAGCAATTTATATTTAATTCTTGCTGTGCCATATTCAGTAATAGTGACAAACTATAAAATGAAAAAAAGGGCTATTTTTCCTGTAGTTTTCAATTGCATTAATTACCTTTCTCTAAAAGCTCCAGTGAATTTTTCTATATTTGAATTTAAGATAAATTTATACATTTCTTTTCCCACAGACATATTTTAGAGCACTAAATCCATTACATTCTCTAGACTGCCACAAAAGCCCTTCCCCACAAAATGAGCTAAACAATGCAACAATGACATGTTCTATTCTGTGGGTTGTAAATAGCTGCTAAGTATTAACAAGAGCCTCAGATGTCTCCACTCAATAAGACTCAAGACAAATTCAGATGGTGACATTTTCCTCCGTAATTCTTTTATTTCTGTACCCATTTAAGTGATTTCCAGAGCCTGTTAAATGTCATCTAAGTTACCTAAAGCTTGAGAAACTATTTTGAAGGGATTTTTTTAAGCGCAATTATACCTCTATTTGACAACAACATCTGCTGCCAACATCTCACTTTGTCAGCTTCCGGTTCAGTTAACTCCTTCGTCACTGCAACTATCTGAATACTGACAGCTCTTTTTAACATGGACCAATGGGATTACCAAGTAGTATGGACATATATCCCCTCATAGGAGTCAAAACTACCACTGAGCTCTATTATACCAACTAATACTTGTTTCTAATATATGATGATAATAATTTAGACACCGATTATTTAGTAATTATGGCATGATTCTACTTCTGCATTATCTTGAGAGGTTGATATATTGGTTTAAGAAGGCCTAAACGAAATACTATTTTTGCAAAAGAACTACTAATAATTTCTCACTTGGATCGCTAATATTCAGAAGCATAGCAAACTACCACAACATCACCCTCATGATAAAGAGAGTAAGTTCTCAATTCACAAGAGAGAATTCCCATATCCTGTTTTCCCAAAAACATCTCTTCAGACCAAGAGATTTCTGAATCTTCATACAATCATAGGGAGGACACTAGAGCTTAAAAATCAGAGTATTAAATATCACATACCTATAAGGGAGGTATCGTCCCTTAAGTAGCTCTACTAAGTTCATAGCCTTTAAGTACAAATAACAAAATACCATTATTTCCCATGGAGAGTTTCAGGAATCAAGATTACCTTGTACAGAGAGTTTGAGCACTGAAAGAGGAGTATTCGACCATGACTTTGGGACTTGGTAGCAGGCTTAATTCCAGAAGAAATTAACTTACATGCTTTGAAAAGCTGTAGGTAGGAGCATGGCTTTACCAGGGCAGTTTAAGCTGCTCTAAGATGGATGTCAGACCCCAGGGCACCTCTGACTTGTGGTATATAACCAAGGCTGCCTCAGCACAAATAATGGACAAAGATCACATCTGTCATTTAAACAAAAAGAAGCATGACAAGAACATCCAAAGAGATGAAGGACTCAGGCAAATAGCCTAATTATTCAAAATTTAGAAAGTATTCCATAGAGCTCTCAAAATATGGAGAAGTAGACAACAACTAGGACCCTGTGGTATTAGAAAAATTTATCACTACAAAATGATGAAAGTCCCAAATTATCCAGTGGGATGCCACTGATGAGTCAGACACAAACAGGGGTCTCCCAGGTAAAAAATACTGAAGTCCCCTTCTCCAGAATTATTTGCATTTTAAGGTCAAGAACTTGTTATCCTGGGGCAGAGAACTGAAAAATTCCCAAAGTACCCAAAAAACAAATGTTTGCATTTTCTTCGGGTCAAAACAAAAAAAAAAAAAAAAAAAAAAAACTAACTGGGAATTCTCATTTGTGGTTTTTTTTTTTTTTTTTTAAGATTTTACTTATTTGACAGAGAGAGAGACCACACAAGCAGGGAGAGTAGCAGGCAAAGGGAGAAGGAGAAGCAGGCTCCCCACTGAGCAGGGAGCCCAACGTGCGGCTCAATCCCAGGACCCTGAGATTATGACCTGAGCTGAAGGCAGATGCTTAACCAACTGAGCCACCCAGGAGCCCCTTTAATTTTGTTTTAACCCTCTTCCTGTCTTGCTTCTGCATGACTAAATCTCTACCCTATATTATCTGAGCCAATGGAGATTGTGGCCATCTAATTCTCTTGCCCAAAGCTTCTCTAAAAGTATCACCGACTAAGATGTGACCTACAGGTATAGTTAGCCTATTGTAATCACTGGAAATCTTATAAAACACTATTAAATGAACAAGGGCCTTGGCATGCATCAACCCTGGATTTAAACACAAGCCACAACACATGATTGACTGTATGAACTCCATTTTTTTTTAGCCTATTTTCTCAACTATAATATTCTGCATGGGCACACAATCCGTAAGCCCTGATTTGATTATGGTTTTAAAAAAATCAATTAGACATTCTTTAGGTGGAACAATTGGGGAAGTTTGAATATGGACTATATATTAGAGGATGTTGAGATATTGTTAATTTTCTTAAGGTAT
Source organism: Ursus arctos (assembly GCF_023065955.2). Classification (NCBI taxonomy): domain Eukaryota; kingdom Metazoa; phylum Chordata; class Mammalia; order Carnivora; family Ursidae; genus Ursus; species Ursus arctos. The sequence continues at coordinate 22,154,288 of NW_026622841.1, forward strand.
GATAATATACTTAGGGTAATGTTTCCATTTTTTTGGACATTTAAGGACATGCATCAGTTATATTTAAGGACATCTGCAATATATTTTTACATGGTTCAGCAAAAGAATAAAAGTTAGGTGAGTAAGAAAGAGGGAAATGTGGGAAGGGGGAGAGAATAACAAAATGTTAACTGCTGATGTTAACAATTGTTGAAACTACTCTAGTGAGGAACACAAGGTAACAATTATGAAAAAACTGGACCAATACTTCCCAGGAAGTATCATGACTTCAAGATTTTGTTCAGTCCCATTTAGGCTAGAAAGCTACCACCCACATCCTGCACACTATCCATCTTGTACCACAAAATGTGTATTCTTAAGAAATATATGCATTCACTGCTGAGATTTAAGACCAGAGATGTTGAGATTTCATATGCAAAAACGTTAAACGTAGACTAAATCAGTAATTCCTCTTCATAGAGATCTAAATATATTTGTTAAAATGGGTAGACCTCCATCCTAACAACTTCTGGATATTCAGTCTATTCAACAGCCTAACACCCAACTTATTTTAATTATTTTTAAAATGTCATTCATTTACCCTTAAATATATTTCTTAAAATGTATAATCTGCTTGAGAACAGAAAAACAACTTAGAAGAAGACTGAAACTTGGATACATTATTGTCCCTTTAAATATACCACAATGTGTTCAGTTTCAATAATATAGGTATTCCATGAATGATGCATTCTTTGACCTTTTAGACTACATAGCTGTGTATCCAGAAGATATTTAAAAATGTATCCTGAGACCCTGAACAAAATATTGCTCATGCTCACTTGGTATTGGCCTGCCCCCCAAGGATGCTGGCTGTATGCCAAGTTTGAGAAATGTATATTTGATTTAACCCAGATACAACACTGAGACAGTTCATCTTCCTTCAGGGTGTCTAGATGCTTTTACAAAATGTCGACACCATCTTGAGTTGACATCCTTCTATTCCCCTCTAGGGATATTCAATCCTTCCTAAAATTTTCAGGGCATAACTATTGCTTTATTGTATATTTTTCTAACTTAACCAAAACTACAAGTAACTTATATATGCAAACTTAAGCATATCATTTGTCCAATGAATATAACAAGGTCTTCAAACATTAAAAGTCAATCTATGACTGCCCCATTAATTTTCCTATATATACAGTTATACTTCCCATTTGTATTTGTACTTCATCATTTATACTTCTATAAAATTGTGGGAATGTTATTCCGGTGAAGCAAAAAAATCTTACCCATTATGGTCCAGTAGTATTCAGGTAAACTAGCACCAAACAAAACAAAAATAAATACACTTGTATTTGTAGTATTTGTCAATTTTTGTGTTATACATACTTCCCATTTAAAGTCATCAACCGTTTAACTACCAGATCACAAAATGCCTTTCCTAAGCTGATCTAAGACAGCTCTAGTACCCAAATGTCCTTGACTCTACTTCTTATACTAATTTATGAGGGCAAACACCAAACCATAGAATTTAAAATCTATTGTCATTAAATATCAAAACCATATTTTAAATATTTCTGCAATACCTGGGACAACCCAATTCATACTCATTCAATCATTTATTCATTCTCTTACTCAACAAGTATTTAATGAGTTTTTGGGTCCCAATATTATTAACATTAAAAAACCAATACAGAATCCCTGTGAATCATGGGAAAATCTGTCCTAGATACAGGATTTTTCTTCTTCTTCTTCTCTGTCGAATTCCATATATGAAAGTTAAGTATTTAAGTAGCCTCAGCCTCAGTTTTACTTTATGTAAAATGAAACATATAAGGACCTGTCACAGGATAAAATGGACTGGAAGAGTGTATATTTTCAAAATATGGCCACAATATACCTCGTGCTATATGCTCATCTATGATGTGATCTTACCATTCAAGATCACACATAAATATGTAGGTCTTTGACCCCTCCTCTTGATTCTAGCAGGACTGTTATCTTCTTGGATCAATACAATATGGTGGAAATGACACTGTACAGTAGCCTCTGACTGGGTTTTTATTACTTCACTTTTCCTCACATTCATCATCATAGCTGTTTGAACATATAAAATACTTAATTGTTCTATTGATAAGTGGCCAAAAGATACAGAAATCCTCTCTGCAAGACTTCAAATGAATAGCTATTACTGAAATAACTCCAGTATTAAGGGACTGTTTGACACCTGGTCCTAAAAGATTATGGACCAGTTTCAAAGTGCTAGTCCTTAGGTCTCGAGCTTCACAGGACAAGATGATACATGCCATGTTCACCATTATGTCCATAGGGTTTAGCATTATGTCTGGCAGTTAGTGGGCACCTGGGAAATATTTGGTGAATAAAAGAGTGAATACGTCCACCCAAGAAGCACATTCCAATAGAATAGACTTACACTGCTTGAGATAAGAATAATGCTTTGTTTCACCGTACCTCACCCCCTGGGAGCTCTCCGTGGTGCTGAAATCTATACCTTGCCACCATACTAAGAAGAGATGGGTTCCCCCACACAGAATCCTCATGAGTGGAAATGTGGCATTATTGCATGGAGGTTTTTGTACTGTTGCCAATACACCCATCTAATGCAACTGTGCATATGTGAGAGGGAGACTGACTGAACAATGTGACTTTCTACCCTCATTCTGAGACAAAGGGTGGTGGTAAACTGGGTGAAGGCAGTATATATTCAAGCACAAAAGATCAATGGCAAAAAAAAAAAAAAACACCAGAATATTTCTAGTGTACACACCATTAACCAGAAAAATATTATGTGTGTCTAAATCTGAATTTTTTTGCTACCTTTTCCTTTCTTTGGAGAAAGCAATATACACAGGGCCTAGAGTGATATGCAACTAGCATTAAGATATTTCCCTTATGTTCTCTGATAGTATTTCTTCAGTCATAAAGGGAGAGAAATCCTTGACCCATCACCAAGGGTCCTGACTTTATTTAGGCAACTCAATTTCTCAACCTAAGATAAAGCAAGTTCCTACCGCTGTTGTTCAATACAAACACATTCAAACAAAGGAATGTTATCATAAGATTTATGGGGACATGATTTTTTTTCCTATTTATACCATTTAAACCACCTTAACCTACCATAACATGCAGAGATTTACACTTCCATCCCAAACTCATAACTCCACCACCTTTACCACAAGTCTTCTAAAATCACAAATCAAGTACTGACCTTTTTCATGTTATGAAAATGTCTTAGACCTTCAAGGCATTGAGATAATAAATATTGTATAGAACATCAAAAACACTAGTAGAGAAGGAGAACAAACACCAAAAAAAAAAAAAAAATACAACACAGACTAAGACAAAAGAATTAAGGACACCAAGAACAATAAGAACAATGGTTTAATGAACACATATTACATACCAAGCTCCTTGCCCCTTCTCATATTATCTCATTTATCCTCACACCAAATCTACAAAGTAGTCCTATACTTATCTTCAAATAAACAAACTGAGCTATATAGAGATTAAATAATGTATCTTTTTTCATCTATCTAGTGAAAAGGGGACTAAGTTTCAGAACCAGAGAATCTGATTCTAAATTCTGTGTGCTTCATCAGCCTAGCCATAAAGAATCAATACAAATTTCCAGTATAGATAACAGCTTCCTACCATTTTTCCCTCTTTGATCCATCCAAAAGAGTATTTATTTTTTTTTTAAAGATTTTATTTATTTATTCGACAGAGACAGAGACAGCCAGCGAGAGAGGGAACACAAGCAGGGGGAGTGGGAGAGGAAGAAGCAGGCTCATAGCAGAGGAGCCTGATGTGGGGCTCGATCCCATAACGCCGGGATCACGCCCTGAGCCGAAGGCAGACGCTTAACCGCTGTGCCACCCAGGCGCCCCGCAAAAGAGTATTTAATTCCAAGATTAATGAGCTTCATGTTTTATACATATATTATCTTTTTCTCTTTAAAGATTAATTGGTTTGAAAACAGGTCCAGGATTGTTCTGTACCCATCCTAGTATCTACAATCATATATGGCCCTTGATGAGTGCTCAATGAGTATTTACTCAGTTCTTAACCAGCTTTAAGGTTTTTTTTTTTTATTATTTGTAATTTTTAGAACAAGACTCACTCAATTTTAAATTCAACATTTCAGATCTGGAAAAAAAAAAAAGCTAAGAGAATAGCTAGTTACTGAAAGAAGACATGACTTGCTCAAGGTCACACAGCCAGTTAGAGGCAGAGTTAGGAAAAATCAATAGGGGATCCAGCCACTTTGGCAGGAGGTGAACAAAATTTCCCCTCCTGCAGATAAGGAGAGGAGAGTTGGGAGAGCATTAGATTGAAGAAAATAAGTGGTTGCAACTGGGAGCACTTGAGGAGAGACAAAATGGGGACCTGGAGGAAATGTCTGATAGCTGGCATGTCTCTGTCAGGGAAGCAGTAAAGTAGCACAAGAAAATGACAAGCTAATGGGAACCCTGGTGGGAAGCAGCTGGCACATGTTTTGTTTTGTTTTGTTTTTTCCTGAATTGTAGCTTAAATTATCATTGCCATTCTTGTCAGAACGGTTTGGTGTATTCAGACAATCACAGTCCCCAGATTTCTAGTGCCCTGGGTAGGAGAAGGGGTATGTCCCAAGCAAAGTTGAACCAATAAAGACAGCTGAGTGAGAAACCTTGGAGAATCAGAAGAGAAGATTTCAACATGGATTCCAGAGATGAGGGAGAAACCACTATATGGATGTCAAAGGAAATCAGATATCAGCTTATCATGTCAGAATGTTCTAGCAACTAAAATATTCACCACCAGAAGGGACTCCCTTCCAGGAGAGCTGAATGACTTACCCTGCCACTTAGAACATTCAAGTAGAGACTGAATGTCAAAATGTTCTGAAATTTAAGTATCAAGGAAATTGTATACTGTATTACTTTTATTTTCAAATCCACAGATTCTAATACTTTAAATTATCTCATACTATAAAGTGTATTCCAAAGCTGTCAAGACGAATGCCCCCAACTCTCCTGAATTTAAGGCAAAGTTCTAATCTTGACTCACCTTAGACCATAGGCTAGAATTAGTAGTAACACGTCCCACATTTGTCTATAGTACTTGATAGCTGATGCAGGACTTTCACTTCTAGGATCTCATGTGCCTCCCACCCCCAGAACCCTAAGGAAAACAAGGCAGAGGCATTACATTTCCTATTAGATATAAGAAAATGGGGGTTATTCAATTATATAATGGGTTATGAGATTCCCATTAAAAGTGGGCACTTTCCTAGGCACTGTGGATACAGAGGTGGAAAAACAGTCCTTGTAAAGCTTACATTCTTGTGAAGAGCAACAGGCAATGAAAAAAATAAATGCATTTTACGTCCTGAGGGGATAAATGCCACAGATAACAATGATTCCAGGTAAGGGAGATGAGTAGTATGAAGGGTGCCATTTTGTAAAGGGTGCAGAGAGAAAATCTGAGACCTTTAGGAAATTACAGGGCAAGACTTGAGGCTGGAGGGGGGGAGGGGAAGACATCATACATAAAGGAAATGGGAAGCAAAAAGGCCCCAAGACGAGGGCATTTCTGGTGCTTTCAAAGAATGGAAAGGTCAGTGTGCTGGGCTGAACAAGGAGGAGAAAGGAAGGAGTGTAGATCAGATTGTGTAAGGCATTGCAAACCACATAACAGAATTTGGCTTTTGCTCTGGGTGAGGCAAAAAGCCATTGAAGGCTCTGAGGATAGAAACCCATGACCTAACAGTTTAAAGAGATCACTCAAGATGCTATATAGATTAGAGGTCAGCGGACAAACAAAAATATAATAAGTGAGAACTGCTAGAAGGTTCTTGCAAAATGCAGGCAAGAAGGTGGTCTTGGAACAGGCCAGTAGAGGTGGAGAAGGTGGGAAGTGATTGGGTCTGGGGTTTATTTTGAAGGTAAAACACAAGAATGAATGCTGGATGAATGAACATCTTAATACCAGTCTTTCCATAGTAACCTAACTTGCATAATGCAAAACATTGACCTTGGGCAAGTCATTTAACTCTGCATCATCTTCATCGATTTAAAATCAAGACACTCATAACACTTGCAAACGTAGTATAGTACTTTTTTCCATTTAACACTGAAGTGTTAGCTCTGGAGGCTCTTCTTATAGAATATGGGGATGAGGGCATTGGGATTATTTTGATATACCAGGCCTGCTTCTTAAAGATGTACAAATCTCTGCCTCTTTAGAAAGATAACCCCTCCTACCACTACATACATATGCACTTAGAAGCACACCACTACACACAGAATTCTCTATACGTTTTTGGCATTGAGGTTGTATGCTTTTGTCTAAATGTGTGTCTGTAATACTCACAGGATCCCTAAGAGGTCAACTGGCTCCTGGAGAGACTGAAGCAATGAGACATGAAAGACTGGCCTATAGTCACTGAGATCTCGGTGGGAAATAGTTATAGTCTCATGTTCAGTACTACCCTCTCTTAGTCATTCAGCAGTGCTTTTCCTAAAATGCTCCAAAAAAAATATTCATGAGGAGGGCCAGATGGATTCTACAAAATTGACATTTTTGGGTTTAAAAGTAACTGAGAGACAATTTACACATTCCATAAAATGAGGGGGCGTTGGACTTGAAGACTGTGAAATGCTTTGCTGGTGGCAGTTTGCTTTCTATGCAATTATAAATTGTTTTTATTGTTGCAAGTGAGATTTACAATCTGTACTTCTGAATACTGTTTCAAAAAATTATGCAGGCCCCAGTGCAATTTAGAGCTCGTGTTAGCAAACTGGTAGGTGGAGTTCTTCCCTGGGTGGTTAACTGCCTCTTCTATCCCCTTTTGTGAAAGCTTCTCAAGAGAATATATGCTCAGCACAACCTTTATCCAAACTACAAATTAATTAAAATTTGTGTTCAATTCCTTCCCTCCCATCTGGTCTTTCTGTGTCTCATCTTCACTTCCTGCCTTCTTCCAAGACTTCTGGGATCCACCGACCAGAATAAACTATCCCCAAACACACCCACACTAAGTCTTTCCTAGGACAATTTGATTGTTAAAAGAGGAGTCTGGATTGAGCAATTCTAAATCCAAAGGAATAAATCTTAAGTGACAAGTGTAGTGTCCTGTAGCCTTCTTCGGAAATAGGGTCTTTGCAGATGTAATTAGTTAAGGATCTTGAGATAAAATCATTGTAGATTTAGGGTGGGCCCTAAATCCAATGACTAGTGTCCTTATAAGAAGAGGAGAGGACACAGAGGAGGTCCATGTGAAGATGGAGGCAGAGACTGAGTTACGCTGCTGTAAATCAAAGAACACCAAGGGCCAGGAGAAGGTGGAAGAGGAAGGAAGTCCCTAGAGCCTCCAGAAAAGTATGGCCATATTGCTGTTTTGATTTCAGACTTCTATTCTCCAGAACTGTAAGAGATTAAATGTGTGTTGTCTTAAGCCACCAAGATTGTGGTAATTCATTACGGGAGCTCTAAGAAACCAATACACTGGGATTTGAACTATCAATCGAGACACGTGAAGAATATTATGGGTAGGTGACCCTCAATGAGCCCATCAAATCACATCGGTGTATAGAGGACTACCTATAAGCCTACCTTCAGGAACTCACAGCCTAACTTCAAATCACATCGGTGTATAGAGGACTACCTGTAAGCCTACCTTCAGGAACTCAAGAGCCAAGGTAAACTTTGTGGTCAAAGTTTCAGTTGGGCAGGCAGGAAAAAAAAAAACAAAACAAAACAAACTGGAAGGAAAAAAAAATAGGCAAGGGAAGACAGCCTACATCAATGACAAGACTACCTTAGATTTCCCAGTGAGAAAATTTTCATGAACGCCTTCCTAGGATAGACTCCTCTCAGAATATGGCCTTTTGAAAGTTGAAGCAGGGAAGTGATGGGGCACAGACTCCTATTTTCAGAAAACATGTCCTATTTATCATACCAATACATAGTTGGTCTTTAATAAATGTTTCTCAAGTTAAAATGAGTACCTGTGAGTAGACAGCAAAGTCAGACATGGAACATGGCACCTAAATATGCTGACTCTAACCAATGAGTTACTGCTTCACTCAGAAAGAGCATCTCATTCCCCCTTGCTCTGGAGCAAAGATAGGCTTGCTGCTATAGGAGATCCATAGCCGGATGGCATGTAGTCACATTGCTCATTCACTGGTCTTTCAAATGATCCTCTGCTTCTAGCCCCATACTTCAGATCACACCAAGCAGCTGTTTGGGTGCCTGCTGTGACTTCTCAGAGGAATAGCTCTGCAGAAATGTGTGTAGTCAGAGGCATAGCCCAGCCCTATTGCGGCCTGGGCTCTGATTGGCAGAAACCCCTTCTTCCATATCCTATTAAGCATAACTTGTAAGTGATGCTTTTGTAACTGCTCCAGAGGCCAGATGGGATGTCTGTAGCCAGAAAAACCTCTATCCCCAGGACTCAGCCAACTGGAGGACTGCTCTGAGTCTGGCAACATGGCTAGGTCTTTACTCAGTGAGCTCGACCACGTGAAGCCAATGCATATACTGATAATCAGCTTCTACTTTCCAATGCAGAAAGAGAAGTGTCTCTCCTTTCTTCCATACCCTGCGACTATTTTTCATATGTAAAGCCACCATGATCATCCCTTGAATCCTATTTCACTGTGTAAAATGATAGGCTAAGAGATACATGGTAAGAAATCTTTCACCCTATGCAACATGCTGCCATCCAAGGCACTTGCCGCAGTCCCATACTTGAGAATCCATAAGGCATTGGCCATCATCAGGGGCCTCACACACCTTTAGTCTGGTATGGATCAGGGCCTGGGAAGCTGATTATCTGCATGGATCCCCCAGTGGGCAATGCCCAGCAGAGGGATGCTGCTCCCAGCACTAGAACATGAAGCAGAATCAAGTATCTCTCACATAGTAGGGAGTAGTTGATGACCCCTGGCCCAAAGGCTTCAGTGACTATCTTAGCTTGCCTTTTCCTGTCCGAAAAAGCTTAATTTGCCTCCAGATTGCTGATGCCTTTAGAGTTCAGGGAAATGTATGTGACTAGACGTACCCATGAGTCAGATGACTTGAGCAAACTTTCCGTTAGGTGATTCACTGTCACGTCTGCCCAGACCAATACTGAGGCTGAGGGAACTAAAGCCACAGGAGACATCTTTGTGAGCAGAGTGGTTTACTTTTTATAATCAGACATAATCAGCTCAGAGCATCATTGGACAGGACTCCTCAGAGCCATCTGCTTTCGGCTTGATGTGCAAACCCAGTCACACACATTTGCCTACTGCTTTGCTGGAGCCGGGGCCAACTGCCACGCTTCTCCCTAGAGCAGCTCTCCCCTACAGAGAGCACAGCCACTCCAACCTTACCCTTTCATCGGGTAAAAAGTACTAAACCTATACTTAGCAAAGTGAGGATGGCTTGTTGAGACCCCGGGGCTCTTCATTCCTGTAACATAAACTACATATAACTAGTTCATCTAGGTATAGTGTATCTATTTATTACAGTAGATTCAGAGATCCTCCTCCCGGGGCAAAAACTTTCAGCAATAAGAGTTGAGTGTAATACACAATATTTCAAATATGCTTCCTACCACTGTTGCCTGCCCCCAAATCACAGGGATCTTACTGGAGATGTTTAGGTATAGATTCACATTTGGGTGTCCACTGGACTATGTATGACCTTCCCCTTGTTCTGCACTCTTCAAGAGACCAGGGGCAAGAGGTATTGGTTTATTTATGCTGTACCTTCTACATCTTAGCACTCAGATATGTGATGGATAAATAACTGAACAACAACAACAAAAAAACGGCTTAATAATTCTAGGTTGAAATATAAAGTTAAGATTTTGGCTGTTTTTTGTCTATTTTACTTTTGCATTTCTTCTGGTTTAAATAGACAATCCCAAGGCAAAACAGTACTGTAACGGAAGTTCAAGTTTGGTAGGGAAGAAGGCAGAATTGAGGCCCACCTGACTACAGCCAGAGTTTGCCTGCCAGAAGCTGACCAAACACACTCCCCCATACTTGCCTCTGCCTGAGAATACATCTAAAAATAGTTATTCCACTACTTTTAGTCCTGCAGAGCCCCAGATGCACTTGCTTGGATGCTCTTTATCCAAACACCATGACTAGATGGGATCCTTTTACCTACAGATAGTTTCTGTATCCCTTCTTCAAATGCCAGGGGAGTATATTCTAACTTCATCTTCAGTTCTCCACCAATATTTATGTGGCCTAAGGCAAAAGGTTAATGGCAAGTCCCCAAAACAGCCTTTTTAGACTTTGGCATTTTTTGATAGCTTTGCTCAGAAGATGCTCTTGGTAAGAGAAACCATGCATAGGTCAAGCCTTCATGGTAAAGGGAAGTTCATACACACAGTCACTGGTTGCAGCATCCAACTGTCCTCCAAATGCATGGCTAGCTCATGGCCCCAGTTCATCCACTGGCATTAGAGGAGGGAACGAATAGGAGACACAGAAGATGTGACTCCTGAACATGGGGTGGCACATGAATCACATTCGGCCTCCTACCCAATGGCGCTGTGCTCTGTCCCAGCACATGTGCAGGGAGACAGGTATACACTCACCTGAGGTTTACTTACCAGCCCCACTGGGCAACTTGACACTGCAAATGACTGGTGTTGAAGGAAAACACAAGATCACCAGGAGAGACTTAGAAGGGAAAACGTGAGACAAAGGTCAGGATAAGTGAGCAGGAAAGGGGGAGGTGAGAGGACGAGGAGAGAAGAAAAGGAGTTCAACACTGACCAACCCTCCTGTCTAGTTCCTCCTCCGCCCATGCTTTAGGCTCCAGGAGCATGCTCTGCCTAAAGATGGACCTGGGGAAGCTACCATCAAGTCACACAGTAAGGCTCACTCTGCTAAACTCTCCCACTCAGTGACTGCATGCCTACCCACGGGGGTCTTGCCCTCTCATCAACATTCATCAGAGTAGATACTTTATTTTAGAGAGAAAGAGAGCAAGAGAAAAAGAGCAAGCACGAATGGGGGAAGAGGGAGAGATTCTGAAGTAGACTCCCTGCTGAGTGCAGAACCTGATCTCAAGATCCTGAGATCACAACCTGAGCCAAAATCAAGAGTTAGATGCTTAACTAATTGACCCACACAGGCACCCCAATTCTACTGTTTGCTACCTGTATTTGCATATGTACTTAACACCTTTCAGAAGTGGCAAAGAAACAGAGAAGTTAATTAACTTGCCCAGGTGCATTCAGCATAGTCAATATTGCAAATATTTAACACAAAAGTCCCGATCACAGTTTATATTAGTATATTAATAACTACATGGTGTGTTATTACACTACAATGATATTGTGGGGTTTTTTATGCCAAAGCCTAGATCATATGCGTCTGTCCCATGTGGCCTTGGGAGTGAGACAAAAAGGAACTCTCAGTGGCAGTGGACTAGTTAGACTCCAAATAGTACTGTGTCCATGGGCCAGGCACATCTGCGTGTGGACCTCATTTTCATCATCTCTAAAATGGTTAGACTCAGTTTGTAAGACCTCTTCTTGCCTAAGATTCAAAGATTCCATTATACTTTGTTCCTCCACTCTAACTCGCATGCAGAGCACCATAAGGAGCCCCCTTTCCATGGGCAGCCCCACCCACAGTGCCTCAGTAGACCACCTGGAGAAGGTTGATTCTGGGAAAAGTAGCCCCTGCCTTCCCAGCCAGTGCCCTCTTCCCCTACATGTTTCCCATCCACACCTGTCTCCAGCCTCAGCTTCTTGGTCACAGTGGGAAACTCCCACCTACCAGCTGGGATGGCTTTATTTTTGAGAAAAGAGAACAGCTGGGTGATTTTAAAGATAGAACTTAAGACCCACTTAACTAGTCAACTCCAGTTGTCAGGCCCTGAAGCTGCATTTAAGGACAGAAGTTGTGGATGTGACATGAAAGCAAAGAGGCCCAGATGCTTTGTTTCCCGCCCAGCAGGAGAGACTGCATACTTTATGAGATTTTTCCAAACAGCTTCTGCAGGATTGCTTTGGTCTTATTCTTCTCTTTATAAAAGGTATTCACTACTGTCTGGTCTTTTGAGCATTTTGGCTTAGGGAAGAAAGAGGGCAAGTTAACAAATTAGTCATGTTCCACCTGGTCAGGCCATCAAAAGCTAATTTTCCTCAGTCTCAGCCTAACCCATCTCTAGATCCTGATATGTATCTAAATGATGGAAAGCTCTGTTCAAATTCATAAAATATTTTACAGAGGAGTAAAACAGATCTTATAGACCCATTTCTCATTAAAAAGGTCAATGCTGGGAACATCTGATGCTATATAATTGTCTGATTCAATTTAGCAGGTCAAGCCTGACTAATCCTATCTTCTGATTGGGGTGAATTCATTTCCCCTGAAAATAATTTTCCCACAAGCTGCCAGATTATGTACTCTAAACCTATATTTTTACAAGACATTACTAGAATGTTGATCAAACCTAACTCATCCATTAAACAAAATGGAGGGGAAAAAATCTACACCACAAATTAACACTCAGAAACCATAAGCAGTGAATTCTAAACCCTATTAGAAATTGGATAGTAACCTTAGCCAAAGAGCAGAATCTGAAAGAACAGTTGGAAGCAAATCTGTTCAAAGTTCACATATTCTGAGTCCACAGCTGTTATAGCTGGAAAATAGGAGAACCTACTTTTTTTAACTGTCCTTAGAAACAATAAATTAACACAAATAATATTACACAACAAAGACCAGTGAATCAGAATCAGAACTGGGTCCTATTTCTGGCTCTGCCTCTCACTGTATGATACTGGGGCGGGGGGGGGGGAAGCAACCTTCTCCCCTCTCTGAGCCCCAATTACTTCATTTATCACATGAAGGTTTCAAAGTTGTCCTTTTTATTGTATTCAATAGTATTATTCTTAGGTTCTAAATGTGTTAATTATGTAGATAGATTTCTAATGTGGGCTCAGTATTTAGGTCTCCATCCCCAAGGTCACATGCACACTCACCTAGGTAACCCTGAAGTCATCTTTGAGGATGCTTCATGGCCCCTCAAAGTGCTGCTTTCTCCTTCTAGCTTTTAATTTAAGCACAACTCAGTGTTCTGAGTGAAATGTTTAATACCCAGAATAGGATATCTAGTGTAATCCCCAAATACCTCCATTTCTCCTTCTGGGCAAAGATAGGATTACATGTCTCTGCCCCCTTGAATTAGGCATGATCTTACAGTACGCTTTAGGCAATGAAATACGACAAGTGACAACAGAGTTGGCTCCATTTTCTACATTATTTCTCCCTTCTGCCACGGCTACCAACAATATGGCAGCCAGTGGCTGCTCCATCACACTGAGTCCTGGAGCAGACAAAGCAGCGTCCCAACCCAACCAATAACTGGCATGGACCATGAGCATGTAGTGAACATTTGCTTGGTTACGCCGCCAAATTTTGACTGATAAAGCTCCACTTCAAAAACACTATCACTTGAGAGGGCGGTCAGATGTAGCAGAGTAAGCAATAGGCAAGAAGTGCATATTCTAGATATCTGAACCAGAAATACCATGTTATGGAATTATTATGTTATTGCTTTGCAAGTGTTTACCCAAGAGCAGCAAGGAGGAAGTCTTTAAATGTTGCAAAATCAAGTACCTGAGACAGATCAGGATGGAGTCCAGAAAGGCCAACAATTAGGGAGAGACTAGTAAAACCATAGCATCTGAGTCACAAGAGTAGATTTAAGAATTGATTCTAAGATGCTCAAGAGGCAAATTACAAAGGGAAGCCCTGAATGCAGAGAACAAAGAAATCCCACCCTGGGTTTGTTTCACGGTTACATTCTGCCTGGTTTGCAGCTTTGCCATGCCTCACTAAAGTGGTCATAATTTTTGGTCCCTTTCTGTCAGCTGTAACCCACTGAGCAGTCTTGGGAAGCAGCCATGCATAAAACTAGCTAAAAGGAGGCAAGTCCAACTCATCAGAAGATACGTTCTTGATTATTAACCTAAATATTTCCTATTCTTACTTTGTGTTTCATAACAATGCAACAGCATTAATTTTCCCCACCAGTGTAAACACCATTAATTCCTGCAAGTTAAGCAAAGTCAAAACAGGATCAACAACATGTAGAGGCACTACTTTCCTTACCAAAGTCAGCACCAAGGACAAGGCAATGAAGAGGGTGTGAGCTGCTTTTGTCAGCAAGTTTCTAGCTGCCATTCTTTAGCATCTGTGGCCCACTTCATATTTACCAACCTATGGATCTGTGAGAACCATAATCAGGGTTATGATACAGTTTGTGAGAGGGAAAACTTGGGGCAGGTGTATAACTGATATTTTTGCTTCAGACAAATGTAATTAGTACTAAGTTCCAAGGCCTACAAAATGAGGTCATATTATCTGAATTGCAGATTTTCCCACCTGCTTCCCATGCAGCCTTGAAGGTGTAACTTTCCATTATTGCCATGGATTTTTAGTTCCTAGAGAATTGTTCTATGAACCAGAAAATAAGCCACTGCTAGGGCTGCATATTAGAATCACCTGGGGAGTTTTGAAACCCCCACCACCCAGCCACACCCCAGACCAATTATTTCAGCATTGATGACAGCATGACCCAGGTATCAGTCCTGTTTATCTGTTTAAGCCTCCCTATACCAGGTGATTTTTCACAATCTAATTTTGGGTTCTTTCAAAAAAAAAAAAAATCTCATTTAATTGGTGTAGAGAGCAGCCTAAGTATCAGGATTTTTGAAAAGCTCCCCCAAGTGATTCTAGTGTGCACCATCCTTGAGAACCATTCCTAGAGGACAGACATAGCAGTTAGAAATGCTACCTCTGGGGCGCCTGGGTAGCGCAGTCGTTAAAGCGTCTGCCTTCGGCTCAGGGCGTGATCCCGGCGTTCCGGGATCGAGTCCCACATCAGGCTCCTCTGCTGGGAGCCTGCTTCTTCCTCTCTCACTCGCCTGCTGTGTTCCCTCTCTCTCTGGCTGTCTCTCTGTCACATAAATAAATAAAATCTTTAAAAAAAAAAAAAAAAAAAAAAAAAGAAATGCTACCTCTATCAACCTTGCTTCTGAAGATGAGGGATAGAAGGTCCTTGAGGTGGTTATAAAAACAAAATGTTTGGATTAATTAATATATTCATTCCAAACATTCACCAGCCAATAAGCATGGGTCAAACAGTAGTCCTGAGGGATGCAAAATACTAAAAATCAAAATCCTGGAGCTCAGAATCCACCTCAAGTACTAGAACATATAGTACGTGTAATGAAAGGAGTAAACAACAGGTATTGCAATGAAATACTGCCTCTGTCTAAAAAGGGAGTCAGGATAAGTTTAACCCAAAGATGCCTTGGTGTCTAGAAGAATCAGTGGTAGCAAACCAGTTAGAGTATGGCATTCCAATCCACAGGAACAGAATGTGCAAAAGCAATGAAGCATATCTTGCCCACAGCAGTTTTGGGTCCAAGTACAAAAACTGACTCAGAACTATCTCAAGCAAGAAAAGAAATAGGGAAAGAGAAAAGTAGGAATAGATCATGAATCCCAAAGTAACTATTAACTTTAATAGTCTCCTCTCTTTCTCTCTGAACAAGTATTTTCTCTAATTCTTGCAATGGCTGAACTTGGCTATCCCAAAATGACAGTCTGCTCCTGAGTTGTCATGTCGTCACTTCTAGCAGTCAACACAAAGTAACTGGTGTCTTTGAATCTTGAGTCCAAATTCCAGGGAAAGACCATACAATTTGTCCAGCTTAGATCAGGTGCCCACTCTTGATCTAATCAGCTACAGCCAGGGTCATAATACAAACATGGCTGTCAGGACCTTAACCCCTTTGAAAGAGAGGAAAATACATCTCTTAATAAGTGAGACAATAAGCTCGGGTCAGAACCCTAAAAAAATGGCAAAAGACCTGAGCATACACTGCACAGTGGAAAATGAAATTAAAGAAATATTGATCTCAATGAAATATTGCTAAATCAAAGCCAGGAATATATGAAAGAATAATACATCATGCCCAAGAGGGGTTCAACCCGAGAATGTAAGACTAGTTTTAATATTTTTAATCAATAAATATAATTTTTCGGGGCGCCTGGGTGGCACAGCGGTTAAGCGTCTGCCTTTGGCTCAGGGCGTGATCCCGGCGTTATGGGATCGAGCCCCACATCAGGCTCTTCCACTATGAGCCTGCTTCTTCCTCTCCCACTCCCCCTGCTTGTGTTCCCTCTCTCGCTGGCTGTCTCTATCTCTGTCGAATAAATAAATAAAATATTAAAAAAAATAATAATAAATAAATAAATATAATTTTTCATAGCAAACTAAAGAAAATCATGTGATCATTCTAGTAGATGAAGTATTTTGAAAAAATTCAATATCCATTTATGTTTTTAAAAATCTCAACAAACTAGGGATTAAAGGAAATTTAATCAACCTTATAAAAATAATCTATAAAAAATCTACAGCTAACATAATTAATGATGAAAGCCTGAATGCTTTTCCCCTCAAATGGGAAACAAAGCAATGATATATGACTTACCACTCCTATTCAAGATCATACTGGCAGTCCTAGTCAGTGCACTAAATGATAAGAAACAGAAAGGTATACAGAAAAGATGAAATACGGTTATCTCTTAATAGATGACAAAAATTATCTATACAGAAAGTCACAAGGAATCTCCAAAATAAACTACTAGAATTAAAAGCAAATTAAGCAAAGTTGCAGGAGAGCAATATATAAAATGCAATTGTATTTCTGTTGGCAATAATCAGAAATTGAAATTTTAAAAAATAACAATTACAAAATTATAAAACATGAAATGTTTAAGGAGAAATCTAACAAAACAGGTGCAAGGTTTGCATTCTGAAAACTCCAAAACATTGACAAAGGAAACAAGCCACATAAATGGATAGATATACCATGTTCATGGATGAAATGCTAAGTATTGCTAATAATGTCAATTATTCTCAAATGGATCTATAACCTCAAAGTAATCCCAGTCAAAATTCTAGCAGGCACTGTTATAAAAAGTCAGAAAATGGTTCTGAAATGTGTATGGAAAAGCAAAGGAACTAGAATAGCCAAAATTATTTTGAAAAAGAAGTTGAAGAACATCCACTGATTTTATATTCACCATAATCAAGATAGTGTGGTAATAATGAAAAGATAAGTACTTAGACCAACGGAACAGGAGAGTCTAGAAATAGAATTATGTGTACGAATGTGTGTGTGAGGGAGAAAGATTTTTGACGAAGGTCCAAGACAATTCAATAGAAAAGAGTGGTCTATGCAACAAAGGTTGCTGGAATAATTGAAGTTTGTATACAAAAAATAAAACTCAATACACGCATTGTACTTCATACAATTGTTAACTCAAAATGGATCAGAGACCTACAAGTAAAACATAAAACTATAAAACTTCTAGAACGGAGAAAATATTTGTGTCCTTAGATTAGGCAAAGAATTCCTATATGTAACAGCAAAAGCACAATCCATAAAAGAATAAGCTCAATTTAAAAGCTAAATATATGTTATCTGAAAGACAGTTAAGAAAATGAAAAGTCAACCTATAAACTGAAAGACAGTATTTGTGAAACACATCTATTAAAAAAAATTATATCCATTGTAAAGAATTGTCCCAACTCAATAATGTCAGAACAATTTTTAAATGGGTGAACAATTTAAATGGGTGAACAGAGAATGAATGGAAAAAATAAGCACAGGGGAGAAAAGTTCACATTCAGTAGTCATTAGAGAAGTACAAGTTGAAATCACAATGAGATGTGATTATACACCTATATTCAAATGGCTGAGGACTTACATATCCGATAATTCTAACTGGTGATGTTGAGTAACTAGCACTTTCATACATTGCTGGTGGGTGTGTAAAATGGTACAGCCACTTCAAAAAACAGTCTACCTTACCATACAAACAGTTTGTCTGACTGTCATATGACTCAGCAATCCCACTTATTTACCCAAAGAAATAAAAATAGAGGTCAATACCCATACTGGTATGTGAATGTTTACATCAGCTTTATTTGTACTGGAAATAACCAGCATATATTAGTTTTCTGTTGCTGTGCCACACGTATAACAAGTTAGCACAAATTGAGGGGTTTTATTTAAAAATGCATCTATTGGGACGCCTGGGTGGCTCAGTTGATTAAGCATCTGCCTTCAGCTCAGGTCATGATCCAGGGTCCTGGGATCGAGCCTCCCATCAGGCACCCTGCTCAGTAGGGAGTCTGCTTCTCCCTCTCCCTCTGCTGCTCCCCCTTGCTTGTACTCTCTCTCAAATAAAATCGTTTAAAAAATAAGTAAAAAAATAAAAATGCATCTATTATCTCAGTTTCGGTGAGTCAGGAGCCTAGGCATGGTTTACCCGCTTAGGTTCTCACCAGGCTGTACTCAAGGTGTTGGCTGGACTACAATCTCACTTGGAGGAGGAAGTGACTGGGGAAGAACCTACTTTCCAACTCACTCAACTGTTGGTTGAATTCATTTCCCTGCTTCAGTATGACTGAAAGTCCCAGCTTTTTGCTGCCTGTTAGTGAAAGCTGGTGTTTGGTTCCTGGAGGCCACCCTCAGCTCTTCTTCCTATGGACTTTCTCAGGACTGCTTACACTTTTTCAAGCCAGCAAAGTCAGCCTCAAAAATGATTTTTCTATTACAACAGTCTTTTATAAGGTAACAGTCTTGAGAGTGACATTGCATTACCTTTGCCATATTCCATTGGTTAGAAACCACTCACACTTACAGCGGGGAGATGAATCAAAGGTATAAACACGAAAGACAGGGATCAGAAGAGCCACCTTGGAGTCTGCCCACCATATCATATGTCCACCAATTAGAAAATGGATAAGCACACTGTAGTATATGCACACGTATACCACTGAAGTGTGAAATGCGCACACTACTCAGCGATAAGAACGAACATCTGCAAAGCTCACGTAGTTCTCAAATGTATCACGCTAAATGAAAACAGCCAAAGTCAAAAGGTTACATGCTGAATTATCCCGTTTATATTCTTCTCAAGAAATGGCATTATTTTAAGGACAAATAGATCAGGCATTGCCACGGGCTCAGGCTGTGGAGAGGGGACAGACTGCAAAAAGGCATGAGGGAACTTTTCTGAGTAATGGAAATGTTCATCTTGATTACAGTGGGCAGTTACACAAACAATTTTCAAAACTCATGAGGTTGTAGGCCCAAAGGGTGAATTCTACTATATATAAATTATACCTCGATAAACCTGACTTTAAAAAATAGTGACAGAGAAGTGGGCAGAAAACAAAGAATGTCCTTTTGACCTGGTTCCCAGGATATGCCCTCGTAGGAAGCCCTGGAGAAATTTAGTAAGGCCAATAATATAAGTTATATGTTAGTACTATCCTAATATTTAGTAATAGGAAAATTGCTGATTTTAGATGAGTTTTGAATGTTGGCAGTTTTTCTTGTGGCTTTATTGCTTTGCTTCAAGAAAATGCAAAAGCACCAAGGAAAAATAGAGAGCATAGATCAGAAAATGCTGCTCAAGTCAAAACAAAAAGTACCCCAACTGGGAAAAGGTAGAACACCACTCCAATAAGACAACAAAAGGTCCTCCAAGGAGAGCCACAGCACAGGCTGGAGAGAATGGTGCTAACAGGGAAGTCGTGCCCTTGCCTGGTGGCTGAGGTAATGTCATACCCAAGTAACTAAAACCTGGAAGTCATCTAAATAGCCCTACGTGGATTCAACTTCACTGTTGGTTCTATTTCTCTTGGAAGCTGGTGGTGCATGATTGCAAGTGGAGATGCTGCCCATGTACTAGTAACGAAAAGGATAGGCTTCTCTGATTTTTCAGCTGGTCTCAACACACTGTACCGGATGGGGCTTCATCAACCATCTAGTTCATCCCCTTCATCTCCTAGAATAGATCACGCTGCTGTGAAGGCATGTGCAACACAACACTAGTCTGAAGAACCGGGTGCCGCAGGTTGCCTGGTGGGTAAAGCACTGATCTGATGACCTTGAGGAGTCCTGGGTGATCACAAGAAGTCTGCCACCAGCTGGGTGAGCTTGAATAAGCCACTGACCTCTGGCCTTAAACTCCACATCTTATTTAAAAAAGGGGGGGGGGGCTTGGCTGCTTTTGATAATTACTAGGGATCTTTCTGGACCTAAAATTTAATCAATTGAATTATTTCTTAGTTGTCTACCTCCTTTGGCCTTTTACATTTCCATCCTTAAGGCAACTGAAAAAGAAAATCTAAGTTCCCATTCAATATTTATATATTACGCCTAAAAGCTTAGGGGTGTGGGTGGTGGAGACTTTCATGATATCTAAGCAAATAAAGGTGGAATTAAAAAG
Organism: Ursus arctos; assembly: GCF_023065955.2. NCBI lineage: Eukaryota > Metazoa > Chordata > Mammalia > Carnivora > Ursidae > Ursus > Ursus arctos. The sequence goes on from NW_026622841.1 coordinate 22,174,609, forward strand.
TAGGAAGAATCGATCCATACAAATTTTATAATTAGAATAGCCAGTAGAACTTTACATTGTCAGTGATTCATCAGGGAAAATGGTTTGCAGCTAGGCCAATTTGGAATATTCTTGCTTGTTAATTATGCATATTGTATCTACTAACCATCCTGTTTCAGGTATAGGGCATTCTATTTCTAATAATAAAGTAACCGTCCATATTAACAGTTCTCTATGATTTAGAATAGAAGTTAACACCAAACTAAAGAAAGATACTACGTGAATTCAGAAGCAGATTAAGATTCTGATTCATTTTTTTTCTATCTGAAAGGCTTTTATCAGTATTTGAGTGTTCATTACACACATATCTTTGTGGTAAGTATATTACAGGATTTCAATTTTCTAGTTTGTTTGGACTCACAAAAACATTTTAATATAGTTTGACTTTTTAATTGGGACCATTCATGTGCCTACTATGGAAGTTAAATTTTGCTCTATTATCAGGAAGTACCATGAAAAGCAAGCATCCCTTATGTTCAGGTTATGCTTTGATAACATATTAGACATTTTTATCCAAAACAGTAAGTTTCTGCTTCAAAAGAAACCTTCATTTTAAAAATTGTTTTTCTCTTTATAAGTAAGACAAAAACCGTCACTTCACATTTCCCCTTGGATACCTTCTCCTTAAGCTAACAGTTTGTACTTATGCTTCCTTTTGGGTTGGCTTCATTCCTTAGGGGCTGTGCTGACATTTGCTTTTCATGCAGTGGGAAAGTCTCACTCACTCACCGTCTGCTTTTGCTGCCTCCCACCAAAGCCTGCAGGCTGATGCCCGTGAAAGTTACAACTGCAGTTAAGTAACCAGACAGATGCCACTTCCCGGGCTCCTGGTACCACCCCAGGGGCAGGATACCTAGCAGCTGCCTGAACTTTCTGAAATGTCTGAAAGTTGCTCCTTTGCCTGGCCATGCTGGTGACTTCCCAGGTAGAAGGCAGCACTTTATGTTTCTTGGCGACCCTAAATCCTTGGGAGGCATCCATATCATCCCTGCCCTACTAAGCTTAGAAGTTTTCAGCAGCCCTTTCCACACCATGGCTGCACCACCTTCCCACCAGAAGGCCATTCAGTGCTTGGAAAAGTATCTGGGGAGTGAGGAATGAAAGTCTCTCTCAAATGCTGTACAAAATTCTAAATGGTTCCTCCCAACATTTGAATCCTTAGTACATACTTGAACAAACACCAGCATGGCTGCTTAAAAATAAAATAAAATAAAAGCCTCTCCTCTAAAGGGGTGCTGCCTTTTCCCTATCCAATGCCTCAAAACTCTCAATAAATAAATTCTTGTGGTCTTTAAACCTGTTTCTTGGCATTTAAATGATTACAGGGCTGCTTTGGGGGAAAGTATAAATGTCAGAAAGCCTCTTCTAGAATTAGTTCTAATAAATGATGTCCTGGAAGGAATGTAAGACAAACTAGAAAGACCCAGGTTTGATTCCCATCCATACTTCTCACCAAGTGAACATGTAGGGGAGGCTCATTTCATCTCTCTGGGACTTGGTTTTAACAACTGTAGGGGATAGGACTGCTGGGAAAATTGAAATAAATGCCAGAAATATAGTAAAACTTGATAGATATGCCAAGTCAGAAAACACATGTCCTGACCAGCCCGGTTTCAAGGGATCCACCCAGCCCAGTCACATGCCATTCTTTGCCCCTCGCTCTCAACTGCTACCCTCATGGATGCCTCATAGGACAAGACATTGCTTTATGTGCGTATGTTTCTGTTCCTTCAGTGCACTGTGATCAGTTTGATCTTTGTTGTTGTTGTTGTTGTTGTTGTTGTTGATTTCCCATAGCACCAAGCGCAATCCTTGCACCCAGCAGGCATTCAATAATACTAATTGGTTCATTGATTAAACTTGAATTTTAACACCATCTCAGCACATTCCTCAGTCAGAGAAACGCTTATGCAAACACTGAAGTCATTTACCCAGCAAACATAAGTTTTTAGGAGATCTTTGCTTCTATACACAGAGCATTGACCCTGGAATGAGAACACGTGGGTTCATACTGTGGCTCTGCCACATATTGAGTGACCTTTCACAGGTTCATCAAATTGAGCCTTAGTCTCCTCATCTTCAATGGAGTTTTACCACCTTCTCACAAAACCATTGTAAGAATTAAATAGAAGGGCTTAATGGAAAATGTCTGTTACTTTGCTGACATTAAGGATTTTAAGATCCTATAAAAAATGTACTAAAATGAAAACACACATAAACTATGTAAATACTAAAAGAAATGGCTTCTAATCTCTCATTAGACATAGGACAGTTTTAATTACATTAAGACATTTTATTGATCCCCACACATTTACATTTTCCCCTTTTAAACAAGGGTGTGCTGGGTAATTTGGCCAGCTTTAGAAAGGAAGCTTGGAGTTATGAGATACCTGAACCTGCTGATACATATAAGCATCAAGTTGTCAAAAACATCTAGAGGTGTCAATAAATACTGAAGGCAGGTAGTCAAGCTTCATTGGATAAGGACAAACATATGAGCTGGCAAGAATACCAGCTTCCTTCCAGAGATAACCTTAGGGACCTGCATAATAACGTGGGCAGCAAGACTCAAAGTCTACAAAGCAGTCTAACACTGGAGAATTACAAAGAAGAGACTATCCGAGTTGAAAAGGAAAGAAAATGGAGCATTTTATTGGATACCTGCTCTCTGCTGATCATTGTACTTGAGACATAAAATTCTAAGTCCTTAGTTGAGGCCTTGTTATCACAGGCAGAAGAAGATCCAGAGTTATTAAGACTTGCCTGATATCAACCACGACAGTAAGTATTAATATCATGGCTAGGATTAAAACCAGAAGACCAGGGGCGCCTGGGTGACGCAGTCATTAAGCATTTGCCTTTGGCTCAGGGCATGATCCCAGAGTCCTGGGATCGAGCCCCACATCAGGCTCCTCCACTGGGAGCCTGCTTCTTCCTCTCCCACTCCCCCTGTCTGTGTTCCCTCTCTCGCTGGCTGTCTCTCTCTCTCTCTCTGTCAAATAAAGAAATAAAATCTTTTTTAAAAATTAAAAAAAAAAAAGAACCAGAAGACTAGTAATGAAGTCTTGAGCCCTCATCCTTCTCACAGTAATCTCCCACCCATCAAGCAGGAAAAGCCCTGTTGCATCCCTGCGGAAAGATGTCAGCTCCTCCCTTCTCACCATCATTAATGGATCCTGGAAACATGGCAACTCCCAATCATACCCCCACCTCCACGGCTCTGTAAAAGATACTACACAGTACCAGATGTAATTTAAAAACACAGAAACCAATGAAAAAAAACAATCTTAAGCAACAAAGAGAAGATCTAACCCTTACCTTCATTTAATACTCAAAGAAACCGAAGCCCAGTAAAGCTAAGTAATTTTCCCAAAGTCACACAAAAAGATAAGAGAAATATGACCCTTATTATAGGGCCCATATTCCAATCTTTTCACCAAAAGACCAAGAGCTCTATCTTTTTATCTTTTGTGTTCTGACAACTCTATTATTGACCAGTGGTTCTCAAACCTAAGCAAGCATCAGAATCATCTGAAGTGCTTCTTAAAAGATAGAAGAATTGGACCCATCCTTGAGTATCTGATTCTGAGGTCTGGGTTGTGGCCCAAAAGCTTGCCTTTCTAACCGGTTTCCAGTGAAGCTAATTCTGCCGGTCTAGAGACATTTTGAGGACCTCCTTTGTAGAACTGATGCAGATTTCACTGTTTTAATTCTTTATTTTAGCACCAAAGCTCCCCTTTCCAATCCGCTGCAAAGAGGAGTGTAAAATGTTCTCAGACTTCCCTGGGATTGCAAATGTGTGAAGAAATATCCTTGGTCATGTACAGTAATGGTATAGACTCTTGCCAGGCAACTTTCAACATAACCTGTGTAAGCAGTGGCAGGACCCTGGGGACCATGGGGCCCTTAATTTTGTCTACTTCATATTCCTTCGGAAGAGGCAACCTAGTAGAACAATACCTCCCAACCTTTTCCATGTCAGGTCACACCTGGAAAAGAATAGCGTTTGTATGTCACTGTGGGGGAAATATAGGTTCTATATGGCCTAAAGTAGTCTGCAAAGGTGTTCTGCAAGCCCAAGCTCTCTGGGTGCCTGGCTGCCCACATGGCTAAAGGGATGACTATTTTCTTCTACCTGAACTGATTTATGGCACATGGTTGGTAAACTGTTCCAGAACCACAGTAAGCAGGGAAGCTGAAGCTTCAATACTAAGATTAGACCTTAAACATAAAAAGCCCACCAATATTACTGGTTCCCGTCTTATTTATGACAGCAACGGATTCCCAGTTATCGAAAGTAATCAAAATACAAAAATTTTAAGCAAGGAAAAAAGAAAAGTCATTCAAAGAGTGAACACCTGTGCTAAATAGTAACTAAAGATCCTAGAACTTGGTATTCCTTTCTGGTTCTTAAATTCTATATCTGAACCTTAGGGCATGGTCTTTTTATTATTTGAGAACAGTTTTTATTTCATTTGTTATCAAAACCCATGATGCTGATTTCGCCAGATCTAAGAAAACATTCCACATTAGATATACCATCATAGTACGTATCCCCAAGAATTAATTCTGCTGATAAAAATATGGACCAATACTTCATCTAAAAGCAGAATTTTAAGTTTACAAAAGTTCTTTTAAACTCATTTAGACGTATCCAGTTTCCATAGATCACTTTTATGCATCCATCAAGTATAAGCTAATCCCTTAACTACTTCATATTCCGTATCTGACACTTATCAATCACTTCATGACTCCTCCACAATACATGTCATCTTCTACTCCGTGCCATGCCTTAGTTCATCACTAATGATGCAACCTGCTTAAAAAATTGATGAACTATTATCTCCAGGATTTTCTTACAGTCCCCTAATACTAATTCATTCTGCAAGTTTTGATGTCTAAAATAACCACTATTAGCCCAGTACATCACTGGCCTGTTAACGATTGCAAGATGTACCCTTATCTCATCAATGGAAAGGTATCTTGAATGTGTCTTAGAGTTGATGAAATTCCATTTAATATTGCTGAAAGCTCATAGAAAAGCAATGCCCCTGAGTTTAAGAACCACACTTTCGGGAAAAAAAAAAAAAGAGAGAGAGAATCACACTTTTATTTATGGAATGGTGCCCTTTCTCAATGTAACTGAACCTCCTTGTGAGGTTAAAAACCCTGTTTTGAGTCTTTTGAAAGAAACTGTCCTTTTGAGTTTCTGAGCTGGGGGGAAAAAATCTGGAAATCCTGATATACTCTTATCAACTCCTGCCTCCGGGATAGTCAGTGCCACAGATGATTCTAATCACCTGTTTTGGAAGCACAAAGGGCTCAGCCTTTTATAGGTATCCAACTTATTTTTTACATGCTGTATAATATTTACGCATCAAACTCTTTTTCCACAATTTAAACTAAGCATGTCCCAGGTTGGCATAAAACCACTGCATCCCAGCTTACTTCCAACAGGACTCCTGGCTGAGAGCCATACTGGACCTCACCCTGGGAAGCAGCCTTTTCCAGGTAAAATGAAAATCCAGGCTGCTACCCTGCTGAGACCTCCTTCATCCAGAAAAGTTCAACAAGTACCTTGCCTATGAAGTACCTTCCATATGCCCAGTACTTTTTAAATAAAGTTTTATTGAAACACAGCCCCATCCCTCAGTTTACTGCCATCATCCAGGTCGTCTTTTCATACCACCACAGCAGAGGTGAGTAGTATATAGAGACATTATGGCCCAGAAGCTAAAACTTTTACATCTGGCCTTTTCAGAAAAAGTTTGCTCCAGAAAGATTGTGAGAGGCCTGTGAACTACCTGAGGCAGTTCTGTAAACTTCCTGTGAGAAGTGAAGTTTGAACAAAGTGATTCCTCAAGAGACGTTCTGACCTGGTGTTAAAAAGGAGAGTTTTCAGAACTATCAACTAGAAGATTTATTCCCAATACTTACTAAGCTCTGTGATCTTGGAACAAGTACTCATTTTCTCTATCATTCTTTTTCATTCCTACCTACCATAAATGAGTATTTTGGAAATGTCATCATCAACCTGAAAATCTCTGAGCACAGTAACTGCCATGCAGTTAACGCTTAATAAAAGCTAGGGGTAGGTAGAGTTCCACAACACCATACCACAGAAACATGAAATATTACAACTAGAAGGAATACCTCACTTTCTATAACTCTTTTTAAAAAGAGATACAGAAAAAGACCAATTCCATATTTTCTATAGGTCTTTAAGGTAACACATACTACACTTATTTTAGCACTCTTGGGAGTAAGGGTTATAGATTATTAAAGACCAGTAGTCCTTCCTCAAGGAGAGGATGCATTGGCTGAAGAAACAAAGCTTAACCATGTAAAATAAATAAATGAAAAATACAAGATACAGATCCATCTTAAATCTCCATCCAAATGTCAAGAAGTTGTACAAATGCCAAGCAATAAATATTGTATTTACTGTAAGTATAGTATTGGCTGGTGTCATCAGGAAACATGGACATAGCTTATCGTGAACATGGATACAACCAGGTCCTGAGGTACATGGAATTCAGTTACGGAAAGGACAGTTCAAAGTAAACATGAACAAAATGCAGAGATGAGGACACTGAACAGACATGTACAGATGGAGTTTGATGGATAGATATAGACAATCAGGCTCACGCATGTTACCATAAGCAAAACAAGTACAGAGGTGTTAACACTGACATGGAGATTACACCACAGTCATGAGCAGCTCTATCATCCTGGCTAAAGTAGTTGGCAAGGCTATGGAGCAAACTCTAAAAAAAGCAAGTGCCATATAAACCCCATAGTCCTCAGATATTTTTTCCATCTTCCAGGTATGGATAAGACACAGACAACAACAGGTTGAGTAAGAAAACACCAGATGTATATAAAATGTGTATGTTCTGGGGCACCTGGGTGGCTCAGTCAGTTAAGTGTCTGCCTTCTGTTCAGCTCATGATCTCGGGGTCCTGGGATCGAGCCTCACATTGGGTTCCCTACTGAGTGGGGAGGCTGCTTCTCCCTTTCCCTCTGTCTCCCCCTGCCCACCTGTGCTCTCTCGAATAAATTATTAAAAAAAAAAAGAACGTGCATGTTCTATATAAACAAATACAGTTACTTTCAGTTGTATCTATCCAAAAGCAATCAACTAATTTATACTCATAGATGGCTAAACTGTGACTTTCATACTCTGGGCACATTCTCCACGTAAAACAACATTAGTTCCCCAACCAGGGGCTGAAAGGTTCAAAATGTATTCCCCAAATACAATCTGAGCGTTTTAAAGCCACTCATCTCTTATTATAAAATACATATTTCTGTTAAATATCCCCAATATTACAGCATTAGCCTGGTGGTTCTCAACTGGGAAGAACTTCTCCCCTCACTTGGGACCAGAGATGTTGCTAAACTTACCTTAAAGGACAGCCCTCCATGAGAAAGAATTATCGGCCCAAAATAGCAATAGCACAAGGTTGAGAAATCCTGCTTAACGCTTACCAGTTTACATGTTAAAAGAACCAACCACCTGCCCCCAAAAATGTGACCTCCTCTGCTTGCCCTACCCTAGATATTTTAAGAGGTCTCTAGAAAGAGGTCCGATGTTTTGGTCTGGCCAAATATTTTTTAGATATTAAGATTCCTGATAAAACATGGCTTTGAAAATACGAGTAAGTTAGCTCCTATTGGAAGACACCTACAGAGGCCTTGAGTCCGGCGCAGACCCTGCGGCTTGGGTCCCGGCCCATGTGCCCCACGCCATCTCGGAGCACGCCACCCGCAGCCGCTCACGCTGCGCCAGTCCCAGACCACCCCTAGAAGTCCTGGAACCTCATAAAGACACAGGACACCGTCACCCTTCTCATGCTCACCTCTTCCCAAGGGAGCCTGGCAGCAGTGCGGCAGGCAAGGTAGAGCGCCACTTTACAGGGTCCCTCACAGCCGACAACCGGGAGAAGCCCCTGAGCGGCCCGCGGCCCTGCCCATCTGGGCGTGGTGACGTCCGAACTGCGCACGCGCAACTCTCACACGGCAAGTAAGCGGGAGGCTGGGAAGAGGGGCTGTGGTCTGCACCTGCGTGGTGTTACCGCGTGCAAGTGTTGCGTGGGGCTAACCGGCTCCCGTCGGCCCAGTTTTGTGCAGAGGTGACAGCTGCCTATGGTGGGGGACCTGGCAGAGTGGCAGAGGAGGGTGAACTCACTGAGGTCACACACCTGCCCGTGCGTGGTGCCCAGATCTTTGCAGAGGACCGGCAAGTCCCTAAGACCTTCAGCGTCATCTTTGGTATTTCATGGCTTCTCAGCCACGTGGCCCCTGAAGTCTACACTCAGATAAATCCAAGGCTATTTAATTCAGAAGCTCAGTAGCATTAGGCTTCCAGATAAGCTTCCGTATTGGGCTGGGGGGGGGGGGGACTCCCTTTAGTCACACTGCAAACTGAAAATGCCCCCCGCAACCAAATATTCACATTCTAATCCTTGGAATATTGCCTTATATGGTAATAAAAGGTCTTGTGGATATGACTGAGTATTTTGATATGGGGAGATTAACCTGGACTATCCAGGTGGGTCCTGAATGGAATCACATGGGTCTTTGTAAGAGGAGGGCAGAGGGAGATATGACAACACAGAGAAGATGTGAAGATGGAGCAGAGAAAGACTAAGATCTGACCTTGAAGATTGAAACAATACAGTTTATTATTTTAAGCCTTCAAATTTGGGGTTGTCACAACAGACACTAATACAGTAACAAAATGGTTGCCTCAGATCCAGGTATCAATTGCCTTCTCATACAAATAAACATTTTGGAAAAGAGAGAAACCTCTTCTTGTGCATCAATAACCCTCTTCTTTAAATAAAACTAGAAAAGCAAATCTTTCTCAGAAGCCTCCACTGAATTTTCGTTTGGTCTCTATGCCCTGAATTATGTCACATGCCTCCAGCTGAGTCAATCACCAGAAAAGGAAAACAAATATGATTAGCTTGGCTCAATCATGGTCCATCCTCTGGAGCCCAAAGAGAGTGTTTCCTGAGTGCATCATTAACTTGTTCAAAACAAAGCTTTGTAGACAAGGGAGAAGGGTTTACAGTTATCAGGTAGGCAACTGTCTCCCTGATGTTCAGCACGTGCCCCAGCCTCTTCACCCTGCCACATCAATTGTGGCAATGCTGGGATGTTGACTGCTCCTGAGAGCCCTGTTGTGTTTGCAGAGTCTCCCCACCACCATCGCGGGAGGTTCTGCAAGAAGTCAGGGCTCTGCCCTCAGCTCCTCCATACCAACCACAGGAAAGGCCTGCCCCTTTCACACACACAGACCACTGTAACCTTCATAGTCAAGAAACAAAGTCCTCCTCATCATGAGGAAGCTGGGATTTGAGAGGAGGATGATTTATCACAAGAGAGGTGAGTGGGAAATAAGATCAATACCTTATTTGGGTTTACTTTTACTCACATCTGTTTTCTACAGATCTGGATTTTCAGTAAAATTATTTTAGCAGCAGTAGCAGCCCAATCTGTAGCAAACTGATTTGGACTGTTTCCGAAGCTCCTCGTGTCCAGGGGAGTTGAAGACTGGATCTCTCCCCCCCGCCCACCTTCTAGCCTCTTCATCATTCTCCTCCAAGTTCTCACTCACAGCCAACAGCACAGCATTAATAAAAGCTTAACAGAGTGTTCTCACTTCTTGGCTTTGGTCTTTGAGGGTGATCAGGTCTCTAGGCTAGAGGCCAGTGCAGTGTAAGTCTGCTCTCCCAGACTGTTCCCCCTGTTGCACTAGGAGGGCACTAAGCAAAGACAGTACCATCAAAGGTAAAGTGCCCATCAGATTGCAAAAGGAATCTGCCTAAGGTTACTCTGACTTGGCCACAATGAAGTGGCAGGAGGAAGAGAGACTTGTTTACAAAGTGATCAATTATAGGCAAGAGACCAAGACCCTGTCAACATCTGTCGTGTACCCATTTATTAATGTCCATCATAATAGCAGAGAACCTTGACATGTGTTAAAAATGGTCTTGAAAATGGACATCCTGTGCGTATGAATTTCTTTCTAGCGTTACTATAATAATTAATGTCTCTTGACAGGTTTGTCATTCTCTCATTCTCTGAGCATATTCTGAGTACCTCCTATGTTCAGGGTGCTAGGGGCAGGCACTGGGATATGGATCATCTCCAGGCAGAGCCTAAAGAATTCTCCAGGAGTTCAAAATCCACAGCAGTGCTTCCTTGGTTTTTATCTTGAAATTCATGCATGCTACATGCTTCTGTAGTAGTTTGTTTGTATATCCCTAAGAATATTGTGTCATGGGATAATTTCAGTAACTGTTTTAGAAAAACAACAAGACTAGCAGATTTTTTTAAAAAAATGTTTTGCCAAGCTTCACCCTCCCACCCAACCCATCCTCACAGTGATTCTGGTGAGCACTGTCTGGGTGAACTGGGCACACTTCTAGAGAATCTGTGGTCCAAATGAGTATGTTAAAGCTATTGTGCAATGAAGTAACTTTCCCCCATTACCATGCTCACTGGTCTCCAGAGCACGGAGAATCTAGCTGGGTATTCTTTCCATGAGGTTACAAAGAACATTATACTTCTGGAGACCCACCATGCTTATTGTAAACCTTCTAATCACTTTTTTGTTTTTTACTTTTAAGAAATTTAATTAACAAAGCAGAATTTACAGTGTCCATGAGGTAATTCTTTTTAACTTCTTTTATTCCTGGAGAAAACTGTGCTGACAGTTGAATTGTCTGGAGAACTTTCTTTTTTTTTTTTTTTTTCATCAGTAAGAGATCTAGAAAGTCCAAACCCAGCTAGACAAATGCACAACAGCTCAACAAAAGCAGTTTTAACAGATGCCTTCAGTAAGTTCTTAGGGAACTCTCCATTCCTCCCAAACTGGAAAAGCATGTGTTACTGCAGAAACAGCGAAACCTCTGGCAACGGACAGTCTTAGGGTAGCATCATGGTTCGGTCACTTGACTGGCTGGGTCTGCTTAGGTAAGTTAGTATCTGAGCTTCATTTCTATCTTTTGATTCCTTCACAAAAATGGGAATTACAGTATCAGCTACAGTTAAGCCCACTGATCAAAGGCCATTTGTAGATCACTGTTAATCTCAAGTTTGAAAGATCAGTGAAGACAGTTTATGTACAGGAATCTTCTATGCTTGAACCACTCGCCCACTGGTTAACTCGGCAATTCAGCTGCCATCTAAATTTTTTTTTTCCTCTCAAGATGCAATCTAAACCACAGGAACTGAATTATTCCATGTGCATGCTGCTATAGCATGATTTAGTATCCCTTTTTGTTTAGCTACTTCAATACAAGAATAAGAATTCTAGCCTAATCCTTTCCTTCCTCCTCCTACCTCCGGTATCATCAAGCCTGGTCCAACATGTAACAGAATGCAGGAGTTTTTATCTATGTAACTCCTTAAAATTTATAAACCCATTATATACACCTGTGATTCTCACATGTTAGCAACTTTCAGAATCACCTGGAAGGCTTCTAAAGCACAGATCAATCACTGGCCTTAAAGCCTGGAGTTTCTAATTTAGTTGGTCTAGGGTGGATCCTGAGAATTTGTGTTTCTAACAGAATTCCAGGAGATCCTGGATTCTGGAGACCATGCTTTGAAAAGCATTAACATATCATCTCAAGACTATCTTAAGGAAGCAGGCAACTACCTACCAGCAATTACAGGATGCCACGAAGGACTGCTCCCCCACACACTGTGTTCTTTAGCTGAAGTCATTTCTTTGGGTTTAAACAGCAAGAGTTCTTACCAGAGTGAAAATAGGCTATCTGTGGTGAATAGCTCTGGTAGCCATCATCATCATTGTCATCTTATCTCAGATGTTTTTCCTTTAGCTTAGCTGGGGATAAGCAAAAATTTTTTGAAAAGCCAGATAGTAAATATTTTTGGTTCCATGGGACATGCAGTCTCTGTTACAACTGGTCTACTCGGCCTTTGCAGACCAAAAATAGCCACAGACATTGGGGGGTAAAAAAATCACACACACACACACACACACACACACACACACACACACACATGTGGATAGAGAGAGAGAGAGAGAGAGAGAGAGAGAGAGAGATGGCTCTATTCCAATAAACCTCCAGGTTGCCAGGGCATAGTTTGTCTCACACTCATGGGCTTTAAGGAAGACAAAAGAGGTAGGGCCTGAATCCTTTTTTAAATAGAAGGGGCTTAAATGGGGCTTAGAAAAGGAGGTGGTCCCTGGGCCAGCAATAAACTGAAAGGTGAGAATAGAGTCCCTCAGGGAGGGGTTGTGGAAGGAGGGGTGGTTCTGAAAGTAAGCATCCTTCTCTGACTTTAATTCCAGTGACCATCAAGCTCACACCTACGGTAAGAAGCTGTATTGTTCTGCTTCAGATCTGTTTAGGTACATGTCAAAAGGGAAAGGAAGCCACAAGGCCAGGTGCAGAATATAGCCCCAGGTAATAGAAAGGAGGGATCACTGCGGATAAGAGAACTCAATCACTCAATCATGGGGCCACCGGGGCAGCAGGAGAAAGAGGAGCCTGAAGCGAAACAATTAGCAATATTCTGGTATCGCTGCACTCCAACACAGACACTTACAAGCAAACAACAGATAAGAAAAATAAGCAGAACAAATACCTCTTTGAAATACTAAAGAGCCCTAAAGGATGTTTTACTTGGATAAAGAAACAAACAAAAGAAAGCAATTATTTGAGAAGAGAAAACCACATAGAGAGTCAGCTCAGCCTTTTTTGGAGAAAGTATTCCAGCCCCCAAAATGGTACAGAGGAGCAGAGCCCATGAAGCACCACGGAGAGTCTGAGCCTCCAGGACCACAAATAAGCATCCTGCCCCTGGCTTCCCTATCCACGAAGGAAGTCTACTGCCCCCAAGGAAACCCATGCTGACCCACAGCTTTCTAGGTTTAAATCTGGACTTCCAAATGTCTTATCATAACCTCCACTTGGTAGAGGGTCCGAAGTCCTGATGGATTCAGGTGAAAGACACAGAATCACAACGAATCTCATCAAATAGGGTCACTCTGCTGTGTGTGTCCAAGGCCATGTTCTCACTCGAGTCTGTCCTGCCTCCAAAGCCTTCAGCCCTTCCACCCTCCCACATGGCCTGGGCATGAAAGCACAGGTTGTAATACTTAATACAATGTTTTAGCTTCATTTTAGATTTCCATTTTTTACTCAGTTAACTGACCTGAAGAGAATTATAATATTTGTAATATAATCTAAACTGTCATTTATTGAGTGTGCCACAGAGAGAATTTCAATTTTCTTTCAGATTAGTATTTGCCCACTGAATATTTAATGGAAAAGAGAAATTATTTTCTCCTCTCTTGATTACAAAAAAGTTCAAATGGTGCTGTGAGAAATTCAGAAAGGCATTTGTGTTGTTAAAATGTCCTCTCCCTGCCAAAATACTTAGATGGATATTACCCCCAAAACAAAAATGAATTCTTGACACTCTAATGTTTGCTTTCTTAGGATGGAAAAACACGTTTCAGGTATGTGACATACTAAGTAGGGGTTTGGGAGTGAATCCCTTAGGTAAAGAAATTCAGAGAACCAAATGGCAGGTTTGAGGGAAAATACATTGGTCAGGCTCGATCAAATCTTAGAGCCCCTCATTTTAAAGAAGTCTAAATCTGTTATGCAACTTTTAGATGTTTCATTTAGAATTATCTGGTTCTAAGCACAGCTAAAGTTAATGACACCAATGACCTCAACTTAAATTTAACTGACCTAAGTCCAATTTTTGTGCATACATACCTATACGTTAGAGATCTATAAATAGAGAAAGAGATATGGATGTGACCTACATGATACATGTTAGATACATATATGATAATTTTTATCAATATAAATACAGAACATGGTATAACCTCCAGATGCTACATACACCTAACGTAAAAACTGTAAGATAATTTGAAATTCAGTAAACAAAATGCAGAACAAATTCTTATATTAATAGTATGCTCATCTTTCCCTCAACTATTTAACTGTGACTCCCTGCTACTGTTTGAAACAATATTAACGACAGGACATTTGCCCCCCATACCGTATACATAGCTAGGTCCTTGAGACTTAGTGATGAGAAGGAAGACCTAAGTTTGCTTTTATTTTTTTTTTTTTAAGATTTTATTTATTTGCCAGAGAGAGGAACAGCCAGCGAGAGAGGGAACTCAAGCAGGGGGAGTGGGAGAGGATGAAGCAGGCTCCCAGCGGAGGAGCCTGATGTGGGGCTCAATCCCAGAACTCCGGGATCACGCCCTGAGCTGAAGGCAGACGCTTAAGGACTGCGCCACCCAGGCACCCCTAAGTTTGCTTTTAGCTACCATAAAATAAGAATATAAAAAGCCCTGTGATGATTGGATATAGAAAGAGTGGAAAATGGAAGAAGAAGGACCTAAATGTTCCCCAGCTTGTCAGGGTTCAAAAAATTTAGAAAGTTTAGCAAAAGAAGTCTCATCTACCAGAAGATCATTTTTACCTTTTTGAAAATAATTCATTTTACTTTGTCAATGAGGTACATAGTGGTTGTATGGCACCTCAGCAGTCCAAAAGTCCGGGACCTCTGGGTGCTAGTGTGGATTTAATGATCTCATCTGACGTATGTTCCACAGAGTGACAGGTACTCCCTGGCCTACCTCTGAACAGACTTATTCTGATAGGCACGGGGGGAAAAGACCTTCACTCAGCCAGCGTGAGTCAGCTGGTCTGGGGCCCTGCTTGTCTGTAAACACACTCGTGAGCAAGATAGCGCTCAGCCCTCAGAATCTGGGGGTTTTCCCAGCTTTATTGAAGTATAATTGACAAAGTTGTGAGTGTTTAAGGTGTACAACATGATAATTTGATATATGTGTTCTAAAGTTACCACAATCAAGTTAATAAATCCATCTCACATAGTCACCGTGTGTGTGTGTGCATGCCAAAAGATCAACTTTAAGGAAGCCCTCTGTTACATGTTACCAGAATTCAAAATATTATATGGACTAACCGTCTATGTTCAGGTCACAATAGGAAAATTGTTGCTAGAGAAGGAATGATCTGTAGGATGCCATGCTGGTGCACACATGTGCACACTGTACACCAGACACACACACACACACACACACACACACCACAGAAATCCATTCTTTATGTGATTTCATGCAGGTTCAGAGAAATAAATATTCAAGTCAGATCGAGGATAAGTGGTTTGACAGAAGTTCATAGGGAAAAAAAATTGGTTTTGTTTACCATGAACTCTCTATGGGCCAAAAACAAACTTGACTTTTTTCCCTTAAACCAAATGCCATTCTATATAGAATCAGGAGAGGTATGGTCTGCAATTTGAGGGGGGCAAGGACTATAATCTTTTTGCATTCCCTTTGCCCTCAAACATACCATCCCTCAAAACCCAGTTCCTAGTCTTCCCCAGTAGGCAGACTATAGATTATTTTGTTAAATGCTTAAATAATTAAAGTCTAGACGAATGCGGGGCGGAGGGGAGTCAGACCTGGAAACCACGTCATAAAATGACTAAAGCAACTAACAAAGCTCACCTTAGAAAACCCTGGGTGGGATGGGATGAATATACTTCAATATCTGAAAAGGCCACAATACGGACAAAGCAGATTTGCTCTGCTATTGTACAGTAGAATGAGGGTCCATATGGAGGTAACTTCGGTTTAATACATGATGAATGACTAGAGTTATCTAGTAATAAGATTCTTTCATAATGCAGTGAGCATCATTTCACTAGAAATATTCCAAGGGAGTCTGCATAAACATTAGTCACTTATGTTATAGAAAAGATCAAACACAGATCTCAAGACTCAAAAATGTTCATTCTGGTTCATCTTTACTTCTTATCCTTGAGTCTTCTCCATAAATCCCCTAATAGGTGGTGACTCAGATGGTAAAGCTACATACCTACTGACAGAAAAAACCTTCCTTTGGGAGGAAGACGGAGCCAGACTTGAATTTCTCACAGCATGGTTTCAGGCTGTCTGCCTCAGATTATGCAACTTCATTGTCCTCCCCCCCCCCCAAAAAAAAATACAGATTCCTTGCTGCCCTCTATCACTAACTTCTTGAACTAAGATGTCTGGGATGGCCCAGGAGTCTACATCAATGAATTCCTCAAATTACTCTGACGCACATTAAACATTGAACCAGATGAACATGAAAGTCTTTCTGATGCCAAGAGGCTATGACAAAGTACGATAGATACCCAGTTTGCCCACAAGGATTAATTCCATTCAGTGCTATAAAGATATTTTAAGTGAATAGACATCTGTAGGCTTTAGGGGCATGATAACATAATACTGAATAAAGATTTGCTTCTTTATATGGAACAGTCCACTTTTTACAACATCCGTTCCCTTGACGTGATTTCCAGAGACTGTACAAGCTAGGACACCCTCACCTTACATGAACACCTTCCCAACACCATTTCAAAAAAAACACACCAAGTGTCATCATTATTGGAAAAATGCTGGTTTGCTTTCTTGGACCTAATAACAATTTAAAAACAGAAAATATTGAACACTATTTTATAGACCTTTGGAGAAACACCTGGTTAAATATACTGAGAGGATTAGGTCCATCCTGAGTCATAGGGCCTTTTTGGTCAGGATGTTTAAGGTCCAGAAGAATCTGAGCCTGACATCCCTTTCATCCTTACCCCCCATTTCCGCAGTCACAAATCTTTTACACAAATCTTATACTGACTTAACAGACATGAAAAACCACAAATTATATCCCATGAATGCTGAGGTCCCCTTGCACAATTATGCATGGGATTGTGGAGTTCAGATGCTAAGGGCACTAAAGCAAGTTAGCAAGGGTTTACTGAGTCCACACTTTATATACGTGGTATTGTAATTTTAGAGTTCAAAGGAAGAGAAATAGTCAAATCAAACTTCAGGGAAAAAAATAAGATTACTTAATACTCATGCTTAGAATTTTCACTGCTGGGAGACCCCTGCCCCCTTAGGAAGAAGTAATGTCCATGCCTTACATATTCTTCCTTATAAGCCTTATTTTCTCAAAAGTCTGCCCCCTTATCCTTCACAGGAAAAATAGATAGCCTAATACCCAAGTCTGCCCAGAAGAGCAGATCCAATCTTCTGGAAACAATCTCTCCCTATCTTTAACATGGGATTCAAATATAGAGGTATCACCATGGATTCACTGAGAGTGTGCTGGGGTTACCACTAATGGATAAAAGCCAGTTTCTCATCCAAGACTCGTCATCTTAAGGTAGTTCAATGATTTTTAAATTTGGACCAAGAGATTCACTTTTATTCTCTCTATGGAGGCAAAGGTGAGAGTTATAGGGCATTAGGGCTACTAGAAGCCATGTGTCCAGCCCTGTGGAAGAAGTTGGTTTGCAGAGAGAAGAAGAGCTGGTGTTTTCTAGACACTGTATCCAGTTGTGGTGAGGCATGACTATACATTCATCCTTCTAACACTGTAGTTGGGAAAAGAAAATCCAGTAGGTTCCTTTCCATGTCCCAATCTGAACCATTTTCCTCTTTCAACCAAAAGGGGTTACACTAACCAAAAGAGAATATAAACAAATCTAACCACTCAAGTCTTGTTCTCACAGACCCTGATTCCCCCACTCCCCATGCATTTGTTTGTCCTTTTCTGGAGGTTGATGGAGAATCCTGTCAATATGTAGATCCATTCATAATGTAAGCTCAGAAACTAAGTCACACCACTAAGGGAATATTCTTGGTGGAAATCATTTGCACTTGAAAAATGCCTTTTGTTTTTAAATGTAGGTCAGAATGAAGGATTTTTGGAAAGACTCTGAAAATAAGAAGGGGTTAAGAACTAATGCTCTGGTCAATGTTTTCTGTTGTAACTCACAGATGTCTATTCAAAGCCCTGTGATAAAGTGAAATCTTATAAAATCCCAACTCTCTTAGTCTCTGTGCCCACGTTAAAATCCATATCCTATTAAGATGTTTTCCTTACTAGGGGAAGAATATCTTTAATCTTAACAAAAAAACAATACCTAGAAAATTCACAACAGAAATTGAACACAGTATCAGTATGTGCCATAGACAAAATAACAGTGTGTTTTTATAGGAGGGTGGGCAGAAAGGGATGGCCAAGGGGAGAAGGGAGGTAAAGACAACACAAGGCTAGGAAGAATAAGAGAGGGAGAGAAGAGAAAGAGAAATTGGAAAACTTTCAGAATGCAAATTAATGGTTAGAAGATACTTTATAGCTACCTGATGTTTATTGACACCCTGGAGGCTTATTTAATGCAAGATCTTTCTGATCTGGATTTAAATAAGCACCAAACTAAATTAGCAGAAGAAAACCTATGGATGGCTTGAAGGCGAATAGCAATGGAATGGAATATAAACCTAAAGCTAACATTAGCCAAATAGATGAAAGGAGTTGGTCTCAAGAAAAAAGTAAAAGTCAAATAGGAAGACTCAAGTTCCTTTCTGTTAGTCATCCATCCATCTATCCACCTCTCTGTCAATATTGAACACATTATGCTTCAGACACTGGGCTCACACAGAGAATACAGACATGGATCAGACAGCCCCTGCCTGTAACAACCACCCCCTAGAAGGAAAAGGAAGATGTGAACAAAAATGACTCACTATCCAAGATAGTTTGAGTGTCATGAGTGACCTAAAACATTCTTGGGATTCAGAGCAGGGAGAACCCCTTTCCTGCTAAGAACTTCATGGTGAAGGTAGCATAGGAGTGGGACCTTACAGGATGATTTCACTTTCAAAGCCACTCATCCAAAATTAGGGGACCCCAGAGGATCAAATAAAAGTCCTCTATACCGTTTCAAGGGTTCCTAATTCCCTGAAAGTGCCATAAGTGAGTTGTTTCCCTTCCATTTCCAGCTCTGAAATCATGGAGGTTTCAAAGGATTTTTGCCTGATTTCTTTTCCACCCGCCTCTAAGTTTCTTCAGAAGATGGATCATAAAATATGCTTTTAAAATTTGTTTTGATATCAGAGAAGAGGGATCACTTCTGTGCTACTTGTGACCATTGAGTCTGAGATACTACATCCAGAATTCAGATTTCCTGAGTAATTCTCCCAGGTGCCACACTCTCACGAAAACACTATCCAGATGGCATTCTGACCCAGAAGAGGCTCAAGGACACAACAGAGCCCCTCGTGTTCTTCAGAACTGTCGAAATCTGGCCAACAGGAAGACACCCTTCCCACAACACTCCACTCATGTCTGTTTCCTCTCAGGAGGGGCTCCAGAGCAGCTGGAATGCAGGGTAGAGGCTGAGGGGCTCTCCCCCCAAAATGCCAAATGGATTTTTTAAATGAATAAATAGAGAATTCCTTAAACCCAGTCAAAAATATTTGTTGAAAAATGAATACTTGCCCTTAGGCTGAAGAAGGTAAGAGGCAGTTCTTTCCATCCCTTAATACAAGGTCTTTCTGCCACAAAATTAAATCCCCAGTAGGAACAGTAAAGAGATAACATAAATGGAAGAGTAATATGTACTTGTTTTAAGAAATACAACAAGGACAAGAGAAAAATCATAGGAACACAAGTCTACAGGCATCAAAGTGGCATCAGTCTGGTCACATGCAACCCTAGAATCTTGAAGCCCATATGAGAAAAGAACTCATGGGAGAAAAACAGGAATTCAAGATTTCTATACCTAGCCAAGTTACCATTCACCTACCAGAGTAAAATGAATTTATTTAAGGATAAGCAGAAACTCAGAAGTATTTTACCTAAGTACTCCTCATTAGGAAAGTACTTGGGGTGGGGAGAGACTGCTAAAACAACAAATGATCCAGAAGAGATTTCAAGGTTGAAGTGAGATTAACAGCAGAGGACACAATGGTAAAGAATACTGTAATAGGTCAATAGGATTACATCTACAGGGGTACAGGATGGGCCTTATAGTGGTCTAGGAATGTGTGAGTAGGGCTCTCACAGACAGCTATCTAAAAGCTTTTAATATAGCTTCACAGCTCTGAGTTCACAATGTGCTTGTACCAACAGGCACTGGTTGAGGAAACAGACGGAAACAAGAACCGTGTTAGTGGCTGAATGGACATTACTGTATCATTCTCTTTGGTGAAGTCTATATTGTACCAAAATAGGGTTGAAAAGGTACATCCAAGGTGACCAATTTATCCTGACTTTCCTGCTTTTAGCACTGAAAATGTGAGGAATTGTCCTGGATGGACATATCCTCCATTCCTCAGGAATCCACTCAGTCCAGACAAACTAGAAGGTTGGTCACCCTAGGTGCATAAACTCAGATGAAGCGATCCTCAACAAAATATCCAGAACAACCTGTATGCACAACAATTACGTCTGGAGCAAGACAACAAAAGTACTTAAAGATCTAAAGCAGATCTCAACTGGGGCAGGTAAGGTCAGAGGGATTCCCCCCACCAAAGACAGTTGTCAACATCTGGAGACTTTTCAGTCGTCACAACTAGAGGAGGGATGTTACTGGCATCTAGTAGCTAGAAGCTAGGTATTCTGCTAGACACAAAACAGCTTTCATAACAAAGAATTATCAGGCCCAAAATACCGGTACTGTCCATGTTGAGAAACCTAGGTCTAAAAGGCAAAAGCCAAGCATAAAAGTTGTAACATTAAATGGAAAGATACTCATTTACCTTGTGAAACTGTCAAACTGAATTAAAAGTAGACCCTAACTACAGTCTACTTGGAAGAAACATCCATAAAGTCAAGCAATAAAGAAGTTTTATGTAAAGAAATGGACAAAGGCATATCAGTCTAGCGCAAACAGTGTGATGGAAAAAAAAGGCAAGATAGCAAGCAACTTGGTTTCACAGATTAAAAACCTTGAACAAGATAAAGTCAATATGAGTAATAAAAGGTACAACTTTAAGGACAAAATAGTCCTAAATAAACTGTATAAACTAAATAATATTGGTTAAATAAATAAGAAATATTGGTAAAAACTTGATAAAGTATATAATTGTAGTGAGCCACTTAAAACTCTGCAGATTAGTTAATTCTAGTCTAATATTTTAAAAAGAAAAATACAGAAAATGTAAATACAAGAGAGCCTTAAATCTTTGAGAGAACATAGTTACTTTTTATACACCTTATGAGAACTTATTAAAAACTAAGTATTCATCCACAAAGAAAACTAAAATTTATAGATATTTTTAGGGCATATTCTCTGATCATAAGGCAATAAAAGTGAAGAAAAAATTTAAGTGACGAAAATATCTAAACTGCTTCTAGAAATTTTTTTAGAGGACCCATGTAGTTCTAGATAAAAGAGACATAATTTTTTCTAAAGCAATTAATTCAAAATAAAGTATATCATACCAAAACTTACAGACTACAATGAAAACTACGTAGGAGAAAACGTATAATCTTGAAATTCTCCGTAATTAAAAACAAAACTAGAACTAAGAATCAATCTTAAGAAATTTAGGGAGAGAGGGAGTAGTGACCTCAAAAAAAAAAAAAAAGAAATTAACTAAAAGCTGAAATTTATAAACTAGGAAGCAAAATTATTAGAAAGAATAGATGCAAACCTAGATATTTCATTCCTAATACATTAGAAAAAGCCTTTTGTATTTCTGATCATGAGAAAAAGGAGCAAAAATAAAGACATCTAGACCCACCACTGAGGTTTCAAGCAGAGATTCAGAGGAAAGAAATTCTACTTGAAACTCTGGTGTAGTATGTAAGTGATGAATCCCTACATACTACACCTTAAACTAATAGTGTACTGTATGTTAACTAGCTAGAATTTAAATAAAAACTTGCGAGGGGGGGAACTCTAGGGAGCAAATTTTGGCATCCTAGTGAAAATAGATTATTTCTTGATCAAATACAGACTACTAAAATTTAGTTAGAACAAGAAGTTAGAATATATCAATAATCATATAAAAGATTAGAAAATTAGGAATCTAACCTTTAGAAAATCAAAAGCTATTCTACATAGAAAAAAATTGGAAGTCTAATTCAGTTATGAATCAGGAAAACTTTACTATCAAAAGTGCATAGAAAACTATGCACAAGCCTCACTTATGAATATAACAAAAATTCTAAATACAACTTTATAAAACAGTCTGACAATATGTGATACACAGTATGTTATGAAGAAGCTGAATTTATTCCAGGGATGCAATAGTGTTTCAATATTAGGAAATGTATTAACATAACCCATATCAAAAATAAAAGTAGAAAAAATAATTTATCTATGGATTCTGAAAAAACGTATTATAAAATTCAGACATGCCTAATAAGATTAAGTAGAATGTGATTATAAATGAATGACATAATTAAGTTCATCAAAAAACAACCACAAATAACACATGTGGCAAAGCCAAATTATTTCAATTACAAATTAGTAATTGGAAAGAAATCCACAATTACTTTTACTATTTAAAATTTACTTGTTTCAATAAATTCAATAAGGTGAAAAAATTAACATATGAACATTATAAAAGATAAAGTCTGTACGATTTTATAGCTAGAGAACTCATGAGATGCTAGTAAAAAAGATTTAAACATCATGCTAAAAAAAATTTGGTAGGATGGATGGGTGTCAACCAAATATATAAAAAATCAGCAGCTTTTCTCTATTCTAGCAATAAGTAACTGCAGAAGTAAAAGGATTTATAATTATAATAAAAACAAAGCCAATAAATACTTAGGAACAGATTTTAAAAGAAAGGCATAGAACTTGTAGGAGTAAAACTGAAGAATATGAAAATAAGGAAAAGAATATTACAATAAATAAGACCTGGCATAACATGCTTATGTATGAAAGTTTCAATATAACAGAAATGTAATTTCTCCCAAATCAGTATGCAGTTAATTCAATTCCAATCAGGAAAAAAAATGAAAGGACAAATGTGTGCAAATAGAGAAGATACGAAAAATAAGCATGAAGGCTAACTTGCTTTTCCAGGTTAAAAAATTGAACAATTAGATATCAAACAATAGAGAAGCTTTCTTCATTCAGAAAATGGACCCCATCTTATATTTAAAATTTTATGTGGATTAAAGGCTTAAGTTTAAAACTATGTAACAAACATTGTGAAAGAAAAATAAAGAAGGCTATTGTACAATGAATGGTTGAGGGGGACCTTAAGATTGAAATCACAGAAACTGATATTGTAAAATACTGAAGGACTGGGGTGCCTGAGAGGCGCAGTTGGTTAAGCGAGCAACTCTTGGTCTTGGCTCAGGTGGTGATCTCGGGGTCATGAGATGAAGCCTATGTCAGGCTCCACACTCAGCCCTGAGGGAGTTTGCTTGACATTCTCTCTCCCTCTCCTCCTCCTGCTCCTGTTCTCTAAAATAAGTAAATAGATCCTTAAATACTGAAGACTTTTTGGAAAATTCAAAGTTAAAATGTGTGCATCAAGAATTCTTACAAATTGCCAAGAAAATAGATAATTCAAGAGGAAAAAGCTACAAGTAAAGGATATAAATGGGCAATTTGTAGAAAAAAAGAAAATGGCCGACAAATACACAAAAACTTTTTCACATTAATGAAAATTAAGGTAAACACAAATGAAATAATAATGAATTATCATTTACATCAGACTGGTTTAAATTAAAGTTGCTGTAGCATCAATGTTTGTAGGAATACTGGGAAAAGGTATTCTCATAAATCATTGGTAGAACTTAAAGTGCTAGGACTCTTGGAAAGTAATAATGGTGGTTAAAATTTAATAAAGTCTTTAACCCAGCACTTCTGAATTCTTCCTGAAAACCTTATGCAAAATTGTTAGGAATGGACAAAAACTGGAAATAATCTGTCAATAGAGGAATGGCCGAATAATATATGGTACATTCACACCATAATATATTATGCAGTCATTTTAGAAAATTAAGGCCACCAGATGAGAGACCCTAATGTATTGAGGAAGAACACACACACACACACACAAAGTGTTCCTTATATTAATTCCCAAAATGTCTCAAAAACAAAACAACCCAGTATATTTGTATGGGCTCATTATTATGAATAGAGAAAAAATACAAGAGGACACACAACAGACTGTTCTGTGGGTTACTGGAAAATGAAGTACACATTGATAGTTGTAGATTGGGAAAAGGAAAAAAATTGAAAAATAAAGGTGACAAAAAAAATAGGATTATGCTTACAAACTTATGTGAACAAAACCCAATTGAAAACTAAATTTAAGTGAACTCCTGCTACCTGTTCACACTAAGACAAGTAGTAATCAAGAAATACAGAATGACTCTACTTCATAAATGATGAGGTTACATTGGATCAGACCCAAAAAATCCATTCTAAGAAATCTTTAAAAAAAAAAAAAAAAGATTTTATTTACTTCAGAGAGAGAGAGAGAGCGTGTGCGAGCACGAGTGTACGTGCATGGGGGGGCAGAGGGAGAAGGACAAGCAGACTCCCCGCTGAGCAGGGACACCCCCCCCCCCCAACACAGGGCTCAATCCCAAGACTCTGGGATCATGACCTGAGCCAAAGATAGATGCTTAACCAACTGAGCCACCCAGGCACCCTGTCATGGTGAATCTTGATAGTGATAAAATCTTTGGTGTTTTCAAATGGTAACCTCAAGATTTGGATCTCTATCCCTTTTAACAGATAACCTAGTCCCAGGAAACATCCAGTTCAGTCTTCTCATTTGTCAGATGAGAAAACGAAGGTCCAGGTTTTGAGTACTTTTCCCTAGTTACAGAATTCAACAGTGCAATGATGGACCTAGAAGCTACTTCTTTCTCCAGAATTTTCTCCAATACTCAGCCTTGTTCTGTCTTTTTCTACAAGGTCCCTGCCATCCAGGATTTGGAAGAATTCTTTCAGGACTATATCAACATAGACAAAAAATGGAATCAAGGAAGTAGGAAGACCTCGCCTGCTAGATAGAGATATTTTCTTGTCTCTTAACAAGAATTGTCCTTTTATTGAGAATTCTTATACCAGACACTATGGATCATGGGTCTACTACAACTCTGCCCATTGATGCAAGTCATGCCCCAGCCCAATCTTTACATACCCAGCTGGTACCCTTACAGATGAGCTTTTGTTCAAATGCTCATGCCCCAATCCCAAAGCCAATTCTCTAACTGGGAGTCAGCATTATGCACACATCCAGCAATTGTTTACTACTTCTACGTGAGTAAAGAAAAGCTGAAAATAGTCACTCTCTCACTCCTTGATAATGGAACATATCCAGTTGGCAGAAGTTAACTAGTTTACCTAATGATTATAATTAATGAAGCCCCATCACAAATTCAAGCCCTGAAACTAAGGGTCACAGTTTTTTGTTTCCCCTAAAAGATGCTAAAACTTCAACTTTCATTATCTGACTGTGTGTCTTTACTAACAAATATCAGGCAGGAGACCATGGATCTCTTGTTGCCAAGCCAGCACCTCTCCTAGAGAAACAAAGTAGGTGGAAAGTATAACTATTACATGCCAAAGAAATTACTTTCCTATTTTCGGCTACATAGTAGAGACATGTACATCCAGATCGCCCAAGCGGGGCAGCTCCCTCTAATTCCATCAACAAGTGTGGACTCCTTATGCCAAGTAGAGGTACTGGACAGGGTCCATGGGAGTACTACATCTCTGCCCCCTGGCAAAGTTATCTGACTTCCCTAGGACTTTGTTTCATCTATAAAATAGGTTTGGGTTCTAATGAAACAAAGTTTGCAAAGTGGTTAGCCTAGTGCCTGGCACATATAAGCACTTCGACTATTAGCATTTATGGAAAGTCTTTATATTGTTCAACCCTACTGGTAAGCATTCTGGAGCTCAAATAAAAAGGACACAAAGATCACATATGAAATGGACTTCATTGCTGAACTTATGTGGTACACATTCTGACTTCTGTTGAACACTAGAAGGGAGGGAGGTGAAGAACTAGAGGGATCGGTTTCCTCGATCCTATAAGGAGGAGGTCGGCTAGGATGGGCTTAATCTTTTAAGTGTGGGTCAAATTTAGGAAATGGAAGAATGAGGACTATTTTTCCTCAGAAATTTCAAGAAAATAATTTCACAGCTGAATTGTCTGGAGCAATGGTTGTCAAACTGAGAATCACCTAAGTGACTTGTTAAAGCTCAGATTGCCAGCCCCTCTCCCACGTTAAAACTCAGTAGCTCTGGGCTGGGGCCCAAGGACTTGAATTTCTGACAAGTTCTTAGGTGCTGCTGCCGCTGCCACCACCACTACTTGTCTAATGACCACGCTTCGAGAACCACTGCTCTCAATTATCTGCCTCAGTTTCCCAATTTGCTTTGCTAATAAAGACCTGAGTGGGGAAGAATGGATACTATATAGAGAGAGTGTTAAGCAAAGAGCATTTTTCACAGCATTTTCCTCAATCTTTACCATCATCGTTTACCATACTCTGTGGCAAAGCTGAGTCAACGGGCAGCTTTATAGGATAAAAACACTCTCTTGAAAAGGGAGTAAGGGAGACAAATGTGATTAATCTCCTTTTATTTGGGGCTTTGCAGAAAAATGACTCGTGTTTTGCTATAGATTTTGACATGTAGCCAGAGTTTGGCTCTGAAAGTGAGAGCAGCATCCCTGCTCCAGGAGACATCAGAAGCAGCAATTAACATTCAGACAGGCCCACTCAGACTCCACCAGTAGCCCAGATTCTCGTCCCCCCAGGAATATTGATCTGAAGAATCAATTTTGCTTATAAATTAAAGGGGGTGAAAAGATCATTAAAGCATATGAGATTTGGTTTAAGTGCAGAACAATTATGCTATGTGAAGAGATTATGATCGTTTGAAGATCAATCATTTAGAAATTTTTTTATTTGGACTTGGGGAAATCTTAGTAACCAAGGGGTGACCCATCTTAAGAGATAATGCAAGCTTTTCCAAATATGGGTTGCATGTTCAGAAAATATAAATGATTCAATATGGATTCTTTGTAATACTTACGTGATGAAGTGTCCATTGGTTTAAGAGCCAATACCCTGTTGAAAGCAGCATAAAAGGCGACCAGATGCTTTAGAACTATGTACCTCTTAACCAGTCTCTTGCTTCATTTTCCTACTCACCCACAGTGGCTGCTTCCTACAAAGCTCCATGAGATGACCAGCTATCACTGCCCATAATAAAAAGAATGCCAATGTCCAAATAAGTAATATCATCTCTGGAAGCCTCCCAATTCTAGCCTTTAGGCCTCCATGGGCTACAGGCATCAGGAATTAGGACATTCTTCTCCAACCTATGCCCAATTTGTACCTACTTTGTTGATCCAAGGGCATCTGAGTTTGTCTCTACTGCTATAACCAAACACCATGGACTGGGTGGCTTAAACAGGAATCTGTTTTCTTATAGCTCTGGAGGGTAGGAGTCCAAGATCAAGGTATTAGGTTTTCTTCTTAGACTTCTATCTTTTGTTCATACATGGCTGTATTATCTTGATATATGCACACATGGTCTTTTCTCTCTAGGTGAACACCTGGTACCCCTTCCACTTATAAGAATACCAGCAATATTGGCTTAGGACCTCACACTAATGGCCTCATTTTAACTTAATTATTCCATTAAGACTTAATGTAGTTACATTTTGAGATACTGGGCATTGAAACAGGAGCATTTGAATTTGGAGATTGGGGGGGGGGGGAGGGGAGGAGAGACACAATTCAGCCCATAATAGCAAAAGCTTCCTTCTTTAATGCTTTATTCCATTGGAGACTGAAGTCTGTCTGAGGGACCCAGTTGGAGGGACTAAATCTCTACACCTTTATCTTCCCTTTCTCCCACCAAAATGCTTACCCTATCACAAAATGAAAGTGAATGTAGAAAAGAAACTGCTGTCAGTGTAGGTATGTCATGGGGATAAGGACATTATCTGCATCAACCAAGAATGAACTGTTATGCTGACTTACGTTAGATACTAGCACTTGGAGGTAAAGTCTCCCTGTCAAGTCATCTAATCCAAACCTCTTTTACAAAGAAAAAAAAAATGCCCAGATTGATTAGATGAGTTTCATCAAGATCTTAATGATAAATAGTGACAAACCTGACTCTCCCAATTCCTAATACTCTTCTTCTCCTCCACATATTGCTGCTTTCTAGAAGGTTCCTGGAGTACCTGTTCATGGGAGAAACTTACCTTTTCTACTTGTAGTGCTCAGCACCATCACAGAACTCAAGGAGATCACTCATCAAGAACCTCCCATGTTCCTCCTACAAAATGCTTCAATGGGACTAGGCATTCAGAAAAGTGAAGGGAACCCCTTACCACACAGTTATAGGTTCCAAGTACCTGGATGATACAGACAGGAGTAGTGAAGTACATTCTAAAAACAAGTAACAGGAGCGCAGAAGGTTTCCGGCTAGAACTCAGTTAAATTCTTCATCTTGTGGGCAACCTTGCTCTTTAATTCACTTTATTCAAACAGGAAAAAATATATATTGTTTATCTGAAGGGTTTAGAAATCTGAGGCAGAGAAATAATTTTTTACCCAAAGCCTCAGCTAATTGCCTCAATTGTCCAATTATGTCAATCTTTTTAAAAGACCTTAAAGTTGCAGACAGTCCCAAATTGGCAGCCCATTAGCGATGTCTGTGTCACACAGCCTTTCATTTTGGAAGCAGTAGCCCCCAACCCCCACTCCTGTCAATCAACTGCCCTTTCCTTTCCTCAGATTGACACTGTGTATAGAATGACTAAGTGATTCAAGCTACTCATCCAAGAATTGGAAGACCCAGAATAATTACAATGAAATTGTTAGTTTAATATTAGGCTGCTAACACCATATTCCTCAGATATAGAGCCTAACACAAAATATGCATACATTATAGGCTGTATGGCTATTGAGACAAGTTTTCTAAATTAATGGCATCAGGGAGGACAAAATTAGTCCTATACAGGCTTCTGTTCAGAAACTATCAAAATGTTCTATCAACTAATCAAAACCATTTCAAAGATGCCTCCTAGCACAGAGCTATGTAAATTTAGTAACTTCGAAATCCTTCTGAATGACGTTAGACATGTGATTTAGCTTATGGTTGCCCCTTCTCCCCACCAGTTAGCAATGCCTCCTCCTCCTCCTATCCTTTAGTCAAGAGCTATTCTTCCACATTCATTTATTTGTCTAGTATGTATTGAATATACACCAGGTATATTTCTAATCAGTTGGGACAGTGTACCCTTAATTAGCTCAAAACATACCCTTCTGAAAGGTCTTAGGGACTTTGCTATGCCTGCAGACTGAAGCTGAAGGAGCTTTTAGGTACAAGTAGCTGTGGTTTATTCCATAGGACCTCACTGCCTTGCCTACAACTAATTAAACCAGAGAGATCTCTGCAACTGTCTGCTTTGAGACAGGGATTCTCAATGTTAGACAATAATGTGTAAACCCAATAAGAGGGACTTTTAATGTAAGAGGAAAGAAAAGAAGAAGAGAAGAAGAAGAGAAGAAGAAGAGAAGAAGAAGAGAAGAAGAAGAGAAGAAGAAGAGAAGAAGAAGAGAAGAAGAAGAGAAGAAGAAGAGAAGAAGAAGAGAAGAAGAAGAGAAGAAGAAGAGAAGAAGAAGAGAAGAAGAAGAGAAGAAGAAGAGAAGAAGAAGAGAAGAAGAAGAGAAGAAGAAGAGAAGAAGAAGAGAAGAAGAAGAGAAGAAGAAGAGAAGAAGAGAAGAAGAGAAGAAGAGAAGAAGAGAAGAGAAGAGAAAAAAAGAAAGAAAGAAAGAAAGAAAGAAAGAAAAGAAAGAAAAGAAAGAAAAGAAAGAAAAGAAAGAAAAGAAAGAAAAGAAAGAAAAGAAAGAAAAGAAAAGAAAGAAAAGAAAGAAAAGAAAGAAAGAGGCTAAAGATACACACACCAAGAAAAGATACTAATCAGAAGCCACAAGACATTGGAAACCACAACTTAATGGAAGCGTTGATGAAGCAGAAACCGTGATATAGAGCTGCTAGCAGAGAGTAAAGAAGAGGCAGGTAAGAAAGAAAAGCAAAGATGGAGTCACAAACAAGGCATTCCAAAGAAATTATTAATTCACAACAGCAGCTACTGAACATTGAGTTACTGTAACCTAAATGCTAAAGGAAATTCTAATTGTACATAGACACAATCACATTCTAGTTGGATGATAGACACAATCACTTGTTTGCCCTCCATTATTCCCTTGGTATTCTTAGTAATCCTAAGGAAATCTGAGTGTGCCTCTTTTATTCTTAACTAGAGAGCAGGACCTGTCTGGTGGTCAAAGAAAGGAAAAGACACACCAAAAATTATCATATAGGACTAAGTGAGTGCTCTAGGTCCTACAGGAGCAGCATAGACTGGTTAATTCTTTCTTGGGCTGATTCTTGAAGTAGGAACTAGAGACATGGAACAGGAACACTTGAAGCAAAAATTGGGTGTGAAGCTACTGAGTCATGAAAGTCTGTTGAGTTTGGGAAACTGTGCTTTGATCCAGCTGGAGTGAATGCATACGTGGGTATGCCCAGAGGGGAGGTTGGGGACAGTCAGGGGCTGACGGTCAAATGACCGAAAGAAAGTGCTTGTTTTTATCCAAAACCTATGGGGAGCTATTGAAGGACTTTAAATGAAGGAAAGAGACCATCAGATTTACATTTTAGGAAGTTCCTTCTGCCTGAATTCTGAGAGTGAACTTCAAGTGTGGCCAGAATGGAAACAGGGCATCTAGTTGGAAGATAAAGGCTGATCCAGTAAGTTGCTTCACAGTGGGAAAGAGAGGAGGGGATACAAAGCAGGGAAACATATTAGAGGAAGCAGGACGTGCAAAATTTGGTGACCTAATGAATAGATGAGGGGGAGAGTGCTAAAGTGACCCCAGTAATTCCAGCTTGACCTCTGAAAAGATGGTTGTACAAATCATAAAGACTAATGGGAGAATAGAGTGAGTGCATATGAGCAAGGAAGAGGAGGAGCTCAGGCTTGAAGATTGTCCCACAAATATATTGAAGTTACTATTCGTCAGAAATGCCAAGTAGACATACCGGAGTTAGGAACTCAGCAAAAAGATGTACGCTTGTGGAAACACCATACAGAAAGTAATCAATGCTAGACATTTCAATATAATGACTGTAAGACTGCATAGAAAATGGAAGGGACCAATTATGGAGGGTGGAGCCCAGGATAACACCATGTTCTGAAGGACAAAAGGCAGAACCTGGAAGAGAGCAAGTGGGGTCAGCCTGAACTTGGGGTCAGCCTGAACTCCTCTGCAATTCTTTATTATTCAAAGCCGCATAGATTCCTTTCTAAATAGCCATAGTAGTGACCTTCTTACCTTATTTAGTAAAATCAACTGTGTATTACTCTCCCATCGTTCCGTGTATGAAGACCTCACAACTGCTCCATGTAGATACTGCGTCATGCAGCATGTAGGTGATCTTTTAGATGAGTGATAGTGAAGAAAAACTCTCCACTCAAAGCCTAGAAACCTGAATGATCCTCCAATTTGGCCCCAACAAGAAACACTTGAGAAAAATGTTAAAGTCAGCTATCATTTAATTGAAATAATTCTATGAGTTGGCATAAGGCAAAGTACTTTATGTATCTCTTCATATTTTTGACACATCTCTAAGTGAAGGCTTAGTCTTCCTGCTACAAATTATAGTAAAGTGAGGTGCAAAGGGGTTTAGTAATTTATCCCAAGTTAGCAAGAGAATACACTTTTAAACCAAAATTTGTTTTAAACCCAAAGTCCTGTTCCTTCCTTTTCTCAGTCATTCTTTTCGGTCAGATCGCTGTACCTCCTCTACCCTCAGCATCCTCGTCAGTAAAATAGAGATAAAAAGAACTATTTTGTCTTTTTGAAAGTGTTATAAAGGTTGAACAAGCTGCTTTATATGGGGATACATTGAATATTATGAAGTGTTATGGCAGAGAACTAATGCACATCAAATAGTCTTGGGCTTCTCTCCATTTCCCAGCCCCTATTCAGTTAGGTAGGAAAAAGTAAGTAGTTGTAGAAAGTGTAAGAAGGGACATGCATCACTTCTGAACAGAAGCAGTAAACATTTCATGATATTCTCAGTGTCTTACTCTGCTACAGAGACTAACTAGGGAAGCTACATGTTCAGAAGGTGCAAATACAAGATGGTAGGACCACCATCAGCCTGGATCCTGAGAGATCATGCGGAGAATTTCTGTCATGCGGAAAATGGCATCAGTGTAGAAATTAACTTTTGTTGTGTTAAGCAACTAAGATCTGGGAGTGATCTGTTTTTGCAGCACCCATCTGGTTTATCTTGACTGACATAAATGCCATGAAGTTATGGAAAATTGTTGGTACGTGTCAACATTCAAAATATGGGTAGTGAGACAAAGCATTATAATCAGCAAGAGTATGGGATGTGGAGCTAGAATATATGGATTCAAATTCAAGTCCTGCCATTCATTAGTTTTATTCCCTTGGCAAGTAATTTCATGTCTTTGTGCCTTACATTCCTCAACTATCCAATGGGTGGGATAATATTACTTCATAGTGGCTTGAGAGGAGCTAAATTAGTTAACACACGTAGAACATTTAGAAGAAGGCACGTGGAAACATTGAGAGAATGTCGGCTGTTTTTAATCCATACTGAATTGACTGCAATTCCAGTGAAGCCATTTTTGGTTGACCTGTGCTTAAGAGAAAATTGTCACATGTATGTCCTCCAACAAAAATCATGAAGGAACTTCCTATCTTTGTAGGAAAAAGAAAGGGAATGGGTGATTCAGAGAGCAAAGGGAAGGTGTTCTTCACCTCTTGACAATGGTTTTCTCTTTTCTCAGCCCTGGGGAGGGTTGCAAATGAAGAGTCTTTGTCTACTCCAAAGCAAACAATGTAGATCTATCTCCCTGATGGAGGCACGTGGCCTATTTTTGTACCTCCCACAAGCAAAAAAAAAAAAAAAAAAAATTACATTTCTCAAAGGCTATTAAAACAATGCAAAACACCATGAAACCTAATTTTTAATCCTGTATATCCTAATTATCTTAGCCCTTTACAGAAGAAATTTGCTCATCTCATTGTATTATGAAGACCCCAATCCCAACTTCCCAGCTCACTCATCCTAACGGAATGGAGGGAAATCTCAGTCGGCACTCTATCACTTCCTTAGTTCACAATCATCTTCACTCCCCATTATCCACCATGCTAATGAAATCCACAAGCATGAAAGAAAGATCTTCTTAAAGGTCTGCCTAAGAGTAAAGCAGAAGAAAGGGGCAGTCTCATCTTTCTAGAGGCAGAAAAACAAGACGTTTACTGAACTTTTTATACACGAAGACTGCATCTTTATTAGTACTGATTAGCTAATCCACCTCTTTCTTCCCATCTGTTTATAAAGTCAGGGTCCCCTGAAGGCAAGTACCCAAATTAACAGACTCTGCCTCTATTTTTCTGATTCTTTTCAACTTATTCCTTATTAAACTGGGGCTTTAAACTACTGGAATCAGTGTCCTTTCTTTTCCCCAGAAATGCATTTCCTTTCTTTCCCCAGGAATAGATTGTCAAAAGCAGTGGACGATGAACAGGGTTTCAATAATGGCTAGTTCACAGTAATGACAGAGAAGAGAACTAAGGCAAGACTTCCTTCCTCTCCTCACCATCTTGACATTTAAGTAAGAAACGTAACGAATGACAACCTTATTAAAAAATAAATAGCAAGTCATCAAGATTTTAACAAAGGTAATAATTAAACCACATTGACCCTTGGGTTAAATTTTGCCTGACAGTTAAAGGCCATCTAGAAAGGCAGAGAAAGGCTAAGTTATTAGCTATTCCAGTTAAATTATCCCACCCCCATTTATTTCCCACCAAACCCTGGACCTCATCCCAATAATTTTTGCCTTATTTGCCTTATTATGCAGACCTCCCCTCTGCAAGAAATGACTGATTTTCCTTTACTGTTGAACCCTTCCTTTCTTTACTGCTTTATTAATACTCAATTAAGACTTTCCAGCCTGGGTCTGAATGATACTTAATGAAGTGTTCTGACTCTACGAGAGACACCGTATTGGTTGTTACTGACACGGACATAGCTCTGGAAATCTTCCAATGACCTTTAGGAACCTACAAAAAATGAGACCTTCGAATAATCTATTGAGCAGGGTTTTGAAACTACCATTTCTGAGATTACATCACTTCTTCAATTCTTGGGGTACTCTTACTTTGAATTGTTCTCTCTCGCCAGAGTATCTTTTCTTCTCACACACTTTGTTCAAGATTCAGCTTAAAATTCTCACCGCCTGTGGAGTGTTGCCTGACAACTTTAGGAGAGCTTTCTCATTCCTATAAGCCCTGTAGTATGTGTTGGCTCACTTGCAAGTCATACCAATTATATTCCACTAAATATATCTTACATTGTCACCTTGTATTATTTGACTTTCATCATTTGTATTTGGTCTCTCGATCAATAAGAAACTCTAAGAGAGCCACGTCTTAGGTCTTCCATATTCCCTACAGCTATGTAGAATGCCTCATACATAACAGGTGCTAGGTAAATGTTTGCAAACTTGATTGCTTAATAAGAACACAAGCTAGCAAAGTTAGAGCGTGTAAGTTAGAATTCTTTTAATTACATTAACTGTGATTCTTAAAAGTCATTGAACATTAAAATCACTTGAGAAACTTTTTAAAAATTCAGTTGAGAAGGTTGTACCCAATACCCATCAACTCAAAATGTCTGGGAATAGGAGCCAGACATCAGTATTTCTTAAAGATCACACGCAATTTCAATGTATAGTAAAGAGTATTATGCTAAGGGAAATAAGTCAGAGAAAGACAAGTATCATATGATTTCACTCATGTGGAATGTAAGAAACAAATGAGCAAAGGGGAAAAAAAGAGTCAAAGCAGGAAACAGATTAACAATAGAGAATAAAGTGATGATACCAGAGAGGAAGGGCATAGGGGGATGGATGAAATAGGTGATGGGGCTCAAGAAGGGCCCTTGTGAGGAGCCCTGGGTGTTGTATGGAAGTGTGGAATCCCTATATTGTACACCCAAAACTAATATTACACTGAATGTTAACTCCACTGGAATTTAAATTAAAAAAGCTTGGGAACAAGTAGATTAACCTCAACAACCAGAGCTACAGCACCCTGACCATGTGCTAGACATTACATTTGGTGGTACATATATAGTGGTGAACAAAGCAGAGCTGGGCTCCTGCATTCACGGAACACACAGTCTGGGGAGTCTAATAAGCCTGCTGCCCTGTCTTTCACCAGCACTCTTTTAGTGTGTCAATGTCATAATTGACTATTTTAGGATGTGCATCATTTGCATTTACTGACAATTTTTAAATCAGCGTGATCATGTACTTTCCCCTTTTGTTATAAATGCTCTCTGGGCAAGCGTGGGCTCTGATTTTCTTTGCAACATCCTCAAAGAATACTAAAGAGCATTAAAACACACACAGTAAAAAATAATGATAAATAGAACAATGATTATGATTATGATGGTGATGGTGATAAAAGTGGTGATTAAGAAATAAAAAGCCACCAAATAGAAAAATTCTTTAAATTTTAGTATCTAATTGGATCTGGGTAAAAGAAGGAAAGACCTAGCCAAAGGTTGTGAATTCCTTTTTGAATTCCCCATAGAAATACATTCTCTGGGTTTGCATTAAACCTTGAATTAAAGCAATCAGTATAATTTTATAAGCCTTATTTACTGTCCTTAAGGGGGAATGAATGAGATGGATAAATGCTGAATTGGTATGTTGAAATGTTTTGTGCCTTATTGATGCTATGATGCAAGCATACTAATTGGAAGGCTGTCCTACAGTGAATCTGTTGGAAAGAAAACCTAAATTGTATTAGCCCAAATTATCCGATTTTTCTGATCTTGGGCCCTTAATCACCAGATTCTTTGATTAACTCAACCTCCCTCAGCTCATTTTTAAACTTCTGATTATTTTCCATGACAATGTTCTCAAAGCCCATTTTAAAAGCTCTTCGCTCCAGAAGGGAGGCTGCGAGAACCGGAGGAAGAACCTGGTGCCAGATCATTTTGCTAATGGAAGATAATTATTGTGATTATCTCATCCTTGCTTAAAAGCGCTAATGGTGGCAAAGCAGCCTCTCTGACAGGGTGAAGTTTCAACCAAAATATGTTGACTCTCTTTGTGGAAAAACTTGTCATAGTCCTCTGAGGAAAGACTCCAGCTAACTCCTAGGACAAGACTATCTGGGGTCACAGAAACAGGACTTGGCTGGGTCACGATCGTGCCTGGTTTCAAACTCTGGTCTGACGACCAGAGTGCTATGAACGTCATCCAATCTTGAAAGCTCTACGGATTTTAGTTTCCTCCCTATTGGAGAACAGGTATTGGGAAGGGGGGAAAATGGCATTATGGGCATTATTTGAAAAACACTTTATAAGTGTATAGTGATTCATAAAATTAAATAGATGCAAATTTTATAAATTTAAGGGGGGATTATTATCCAGTATCTTATGCTAGAGCAAACATTCCAGTTTCTACTTATCCAATCAGGATAACTATTTTTACATGCAGTGGGTTAAAGTCACAGCTCTGTTCTTGCCCACGGGCAACCTTGGGCAGGTTACTGAATCTCTTGTAGCTTCAGTTTTGTCATCTTTAAAGTGGGGAACTGTTGGGATTCTTTTTGTGAAGGTAGCATAAGGTTGATTCCAGCACCTGACAAATACTACTGCTCATGCTTTCAAACAATAAAAAAGCTCCCCCAATACAAAAACAAAACCCAATAAGAAAAGCCCAAAATGCAAAAAATAATCTTTTCTACTATTTTTACATAGGATTACTGATACATAGGAGAAATTAAAATGTTAATTCTAAAGTACATCAGAAGTGTAAAACACAATGATCATTTTTTGTAAAATGTGTTACAAGCCAGAAAAAAAAATCACAAGAAAAAGATATGAATGGGTTTGACTAATTTTATCCAAAAATAAAAGCTTTTTAAAGTTAAACTTAGTGCTGACTCAGAAAGATAGGTAAATTGAACAATTTCAGTATTAGAATAGGGATTCAAAAATTGTCTAATTTATAATATCATAAAGGCAATTTTTAAGTCCATGAAAAAGACATTAAATGCCTGATGTTACAATACTTTACTAGTTTTCAAGGGGAGCTGAGATTAGAACTTTAGCCAGATTCCAAACTTACTCCTTATATGAAAACACCTACAAGTTTTTCCAAATAAATCAGATGCAAACATAAAGAGCAATAAAAATATGAAATCTTCTTTGGAATTTTTTATAGTTTCAGTCAAGGGGAGACTTTGTGTTTAAGTCATTAGACACTTCATGACATCTGTTTAAAAGGTTGTTTTTTTTTTTTATTTAAAGATTCTATTTATTTGACAGAGAGAAAAAGACAGCCAGCGAGAGAGGGAACACATGCAGGGGGAGTGGGAGAGGAAGAAGCAGGCTTCCAGTGGAGCAGCCTGATGCAGGGCTTGATCCCAGAACGCCAGGATCACGCCCTGAGCCAAAGGCAGACGCTTAACGACTGAAGCCACCCAGGCGCCCCAAAAGTATTTTTAAAATGCATGAAAAGTGTAACAAATCAGAAACATACCTCTTATTTTGGTTTTATTTAAATTCAAGTTAGTTAACATACAGTGTATTTTCAATTTGGGGGGTAGAATTTAGTGTTTCATCAGTTGCATATAACACCCAGTGCTCAATACATCAAGTTACCTCCTAATTGGCTATCACCCTATTACCCCATCCTCCCACCCATCTCCCTTCCAGCAACCCTCAGTTTGTTCTCTACAGTTAATAGGTTTGTCTCCCTGTTTTTATCCTATTTTTCCTTCCCTTTCCCTAACACATGACAGCAAAGTGCCTAATGTTTCATGTAGGAAGAGCTTACATAAAATCAGGAAAATAAAAGTGAATAGCTGAGTAGAAACAAAACACAGTTTATAAGGAGGTATTTCATAAAAATAAATACAATTGGCCAGTATATCTCAAATGTTCACCAAAAATGTTGGTGATTAAAATGTTTTCTACCTTTGTGGTTGGTATAGGTATGAGGTTTGATATCGAGTAGTGACCAGATTATGAGACATAAGCCACAGAGGGAAATAGGATGGCCAAAAAGTATTTCTTGCATGTCAGTGGAAATGTAAATTAGTATAACCTTTTAGGAGAATACCCTGGTCCCATTTATCAGCACTAACAATCTGTATATTCTTCATCCAGCAGTTCTAGCCATTCACGTTCACAGTATTGAGAAGCACATATAGGAAACTAAGTTAGCTCTTAGGGGTTGGTGGGGAATGGAGAATAGTTGGGACAATTTTACTTCCAAACTTACAATGCTCTGCATTATTTGACTCTTGGTTCTTGTGTCCATTGTGTGCAAATGTAACTATTCCACATTAAAAAAATTAATGAAAATAAGACAAGAGCATCTGCTTTAAAGAATGGTTATAAAGATATACATATACATAATATATGTATTATGCCCAGAACATTGTATGGCATGAAGTATTCAAAAAGCAAAGGCTTTTTATTAACATAGATTTTATGAAAAAGAAATTCTGGCTTGTTTTTCCTACTCCTCCCTTCCTTACTATCTTCCTTAGGTGACTTTTTACCAAGATCATTAGATGTCTTCATTTCCCTTATCTAAACAATAGCACCCCATCCAATCTGGGAAATGAATAGAATTATGGAGGGTGGGAGGGAAGAAAGACCATAAACAAGGAAACTTGAAAAAATAGAATTATTGATTAGATAATACCAGTGCTAGAAGAAGCTCAACGATCTAGTTCAACGTTTTTGTTCTAATAATAGATAAAAGTCTTTAAATCAAAACAACCCCTTGAAAGGGGGGAAATTAGTTGCTCAAGGACCCAGTTTTTAAGGCTCTGTAGAACAAGAACATACACCAATGAAAGAGTCTATTACGAGCAGTTGCTGGGGATGGGAGGTGGTTAAGATTCTTGAAAAATAGGACTACTCGTTGTGGGGAAGCAGGGACAAAAGAAGCGTATAGCCCCTACAAGCACTCTATGCTAGTTATGAAGTAATGGTCCTTAAGACCAATCTGAGGAGCCCTAATGAAGTACATTTTGTGAGGTGGGAACAAATAAAGATGGGGACTAACGCCTCATAGGTTTGTGTATGCTGCATCTGCTTATCTTTGGAATTCTCACGAAAGGAGTAAAGGGACTAAATTAAGAATCTAGTCCCAAGACCTAATTCTTTCTCAACTCCCCATTCACTTCAGAATTTCTAAGCCACTTGATTGGAAAAGAGCTGACCTTTCTACCTCAGTCCTGTCTTGAGGATCAAATAGTTTGTTAAAGTGCCTTCCAAAATCCAAGGATTATTCAAAGTTAAGATGTGATCCCTGATTAACGTTCTTTTTCAGTTAGGTGTTGCCTTTATGAGGCAACCTTGTTTGTTGGTTTGTTTTTTAAGAATTTATTAATTGGGGGGCACCTGGGTGGCTCAGTCGTTAAGCGTCTGCCTTCGGCTCAGGGCGTGATCCCAGCATTCTGGGATCGAGCCCCACATCAGGCTCCTCCGCTAGGAGCCTGCTTCTTCCTCTCCCACTCCCCCTGCTTGTGTTCCCTCTCTCACTGGCTGTCTCTGTCGAATAAAATCTTTAAAAAAAAAAAAAAGATTTTATTAATGGGAGAGATCAAGATCCCAGGTCTCTGGGATCATGACTCAAGCTGAAGGTAGATTTTTTTTTTTTTAAAGATTTTATTTATTTGACAGAGAAAGACAGCCAGCGAGAGAGGGAACACAGCAGGGGGAGTAGGAGAGGAAGAAGCAGGCTTCCAGCAGAGGAGCCTGATATGGGGCTGGATCCCAGAACGCGGGTATCATCCCCTGAGCCGAAGGCAGACACTTAACCTACTGAGCCACCCAGGAGCCCCTAGGCAACCTTGTTTAAATAGCCGACAAAGATGCATCATAAAGGCTTTCCTAAAAGGTAGATATACAGAACACACAAAACCAAGTGAAGACTGTTTACCTATGGTGCTGAGGATAACACCCCAAGGAAGCAGGCTGGGAAGAGAGCTCAGTAAATGCTCTGAGCTTGTAGATAACCTGGGTGTTCTTTCACTTGGCTGGCTAGCTAGGTGACTTCCCAGCCTTGAGCAGTCTATAGTTTCAGCCCTCAGGTGTTAGTGTCCCGCTAAGAAGGGTAGGAAAAGATTGCCCCCCCCCCCGGCACCCCGACAACAGGGCCTCTCTTGAAGCCCCAAAATTGAGGCAAAAAACTATGGCAATAAAGTCCCCTCCACAAGTCTTCTTTTATACCTGAGGAGCAACCTAAATGCATTGAATTAGAATTAACAAGATCTAGCTTGGGTTTTCATTTACTGTGCATTTTATAGTATGCATTCATCTTGTGCTTACCACGGGTATCATAGGGACTGATCACACCAGTAGCTTCCTAATTAGGAATGTCTGAGATTTTTTCTGAGCTTCTTAATTGAAGATCTAGGGATATAGAAGCCTCTTCCTCAGGCCTTAATTATATGGAAAAGTTCAATTCAATTCTGACTTCTGACACTTGGTAGACAATTGCTTTTGTTGAATTGTTGCATTTGTCATTTTTTAATATCCTGAAAGTTTTAGGCTTTTAGCATAACCCCCAACATTATGAAATTATGATAAGCCTTACCTATTTTCATCTAATTTTGCTCCGTTCTTGGTGAGTTCTCTTTAAATATGGAAACTCAGTTTGTTCTGGAAAATTTTAATTTCTTTGATAATTTTCTTCCAGTTTCCTTCTCCCTGAGTCCTAGTTATAGATCTGAATGATCCTATACTTTTCTCACCATTTCTCTCCTTAAATTTCTTTGCTCATGCAAAGAAAAAATACCTTTGTTCATGTCATTGTTAATGTTCTGCTTGGTAAAGAGACGTTCGACTTTAGCTTCTTATGTTTCTATTTATCATTCCTTCTACTATTTAAGTTTTTTTCCTCTGAAAGTAACTTTTTAATGGCATCTTGTCTGGAGAACATAGATGTTAGCTCTTTGAAAACGTTCATACCGTTTTTCTGTGTTTACTTGTTTTAGGTATGTCCACCGTCCACCATGTGTGATATTGGCTTTGCTAAAAAGCGGACCAATAACCCTTAGCTATCTTTTCATAGGAAAGAATGGGCCACTTAACATAATTATATATTTCTTCTTGTATTAAAGCCATATAAATAGTATTTCATTTATTACATGAAGGAGATCAGCCCAGCTGCAGTGAGGAAAGGGATTTGAGAATTTCAAGATTCCTAACTCTACCTTCTACATCTTCTATTCATCAACATGTTACCCCACCCTCAGATGTGAGGTGTTCCCAGCAGAGTCTAGGTGTCTACTCTCCTGAGAGCAAACCTCTGCACTTTTACCTTGGGTTGAGGAGGGAAGTCCTCCCAAATGAGGAGAGTGATGGGTGGGATTTAGGGATCTAAAGTGATCCTTCAGACTTTCAGCCAACCCTATTTTCAACCTTGCTTTCAGATACACCTAATGACGCCATCTGCTATGTGTCTCTTAGGGGTCTGCAGGACAAACACATCTGCTCAGCTTCTCCCACTACTGCCTGTATACATTCCTCTAAGACCTTCTAAGTCATTTACCACATGGCCATATACACTCTGCTTCCCCAAGTTCGATGCTTTTGACCTTTTTCATGTTTTTGTCCTTTAGGATTTCGATTGTTCTCAGTTTTATTATCCTTTAGTTGTTTTAGTAAGATTCTCAGAAGGCATAGAGCTAAAATGCTTGTGCATGATGCATCCTATTTAATGAGGACTGGAGAAATCTTGAAGGCAGTCAAAGGGTGAGGGTAAGATAGAGTCACCAGAGAATCGTGATCTCTAAACATCTTATAGAATGCTCATAAAGCAATCACCTTCTTTTTATAATACTTCAAAACATTGCAGTTATTTTGTCATGCTCATGCAAAGAAAAAAAAAAAAAAAGCCAAATTCTAGATTTAAAGCACCAGCACCTTGAAGGAGATCATAATCAAATGGAGGTCATAAATAATGGCTTGTTGAGTTTTCCAGATCCTCTGAGAGGAAGTTAAAGAAAACAGTGCCTCTTAGCTAATAAATATTTAAAAGGTACTGTTAAAATGACTAAGTTTAAAATGCCATAAGAAATTACATCAAGATATAAATAATTTCTCCCTAATGGCTGGACAGTATGCTTTGAATAGTCTTCTTTGGGTTTTAAATTAAGGGATGACCAAAAAAAAAAAAAAAGTAGAAGTACAGCTAGATATACAAAAATGGGTCTTTCATAATCTTACCTTCTTACCATTAATGACAGGCAGCATTGGAACTTTTCATTTTTGAAGAACTGAACTTTCTCCCTTATTCACACCGAGATTGAAATGTCAGAGGCATAGGCTGTGCAAGAAAGCCATTCTCATAGGAGACCCCATATTTATGAGATACCCCTTCCAATATGGCATACTCCAGATCCCATGGGACATTTCAATAAATTAAATTAAAACCATTGACTTCGGGAAATGAAATTTAGGTAAACAACATTAAACAGCTTTGACAGACACAAGGGAATTATTAGTGTTGTTGTTTCTCCCTAGCTTTTCCCTGTCAAAAGCTTGGCATGCACCTTCTACATTAGTAAGAGATGAGAAAACATGGTGTATACAGAGATTCTGATCTTATTAAATTGCAAGGGTATTATTCATTTTGCCAAGGATTCA
Source organism: Ursus arctos (assembly GCF_023065955.2). Lineage (NCBI taxonomy): Eukaryota > Metazoa > Chordata > Mammalia > Carnivora > Ursidae > Ursus > Ursus arctos. Next base: position 22,217,272 of record NW_026622841.1, read on the forward strand.
GGCCCTAAATCCTGAGGCTGTCCAAAGACTTAAGCACAGCTCCAACCAATCGATGTCCACACACAGTCTTTCAGCTCCCACACAACACATTAAAGCATAAATGATGCCACCTCCTCAAGCATTGCATCCAGAACTCCAATAAATAACACCGTCAATGAAAGTAGCTTTTAAAGGGCCATCACCTCCTCTGGCTGCCCATCATCAAGGCTGGGAAGAGCAGGCCCTCATCCAGTCAGGCTTCAGAACAAAGCTCCACGAAGTGCTTTGTGTGATTGTTCTGTGATCCCTCAACAAGCATGTGAGGGAGTTGCAAAGATATCTGTTTTGAAATGATGATGCAAATGGTCCCAAAAGTAAAATATTTTTATTATGACAGCTAATTTGAAGAACAGCTGAATATGTCCTAGAATAGACCGCTAAAAATCAGAATATTTTTATACTGTTTCTCATTGTGAAGGAAGTCTTATCTAAGAGGGAAAATTTTAGATTCCTCCAAAATCATTATTTCTGAGTGGAAGCACTGCTTAATAAATGAGCTCAGAAATGGCAGCTGCCACTTGTTCGTAGAGCTATTCAATCCCCGCCCCCCACTCCCCCCCCCCCCCCGCCCACACCTCAGTCTCTCACATAGGTGTAACATTAACAGGGACATTTATGAAAATACAAATGCTTACATCCTTTTAAACATGATTATTGTATAGAGCAATGAGACATTCAAAAATAGCTATAGTTACCATGTTCCTTTTTTTAGGGTTATTGAGGTAGAACTGACCATTCAAAATGGTATGTAAGGTATACGACTTGATAATTTGATGTACAGATTGTGAAATAATCACCACAATCAAGCTAATTAATGTATCCATCACCTCATATAGTCATTTTTTTGGTGGGGAGGGGGTCATGACGAGAACTCTCAAGATGGACCCTCTTAGCAAATTTCAAGTATACAATACAGTATTGTTAACTGTATGGTAGTGTTATACATTAGATGTCCAGAATGCACTCATTTTGTAAAACTGAAACTTTGTACCCTTTAACCAATATCTTCTCATTTTCCCCTCTTCCCAGGCCCTCACAACCACCATTCTATTCTGCTTCCACGAGTTTCACTATTTTGTGTTCTATACACATGTGAGATCATGAAGAATTTATCTTTTGGCATCTGGCTCATTCCATTTAGAATAATGTCTTCTAGGTTCATCCATAATGTTGAAAAGACAGGATTTTCTCAAGACTAAATGTTTCGTATGTGTATTATATGTTAGGTATAATTACATATAAAATACTCCACACACACACACACACACACACACACACACACACACAGGTCTTTGGATAGTCTTAGAATTTAGGGCCTGAATCTTTGGCAAAAATCAATACCAATATATGTAATACAGAATATATATATTCTATATTCATATATTCTCTATTATAGATGCATTGACACTTTTTTTGGTCCATCTGTCAATGGACACAGGTTGTTTCAGGTCTCGGCACTTATAAATAATGCTGTAATGAGGAGATGCAGAGGTCTCTTCGAAATCCTGTTTTATTTCCTTCAGGTATAAACCCAGAAGTAGAGTTGCTGGGTCATATAGAAATTTTATTTTTAATTTGAGGAAACTTCATACTGTTTTCATCACAGCTATACCATTTTACATTCCCATCAACACTGCACAAAAAGTTCCCTCTTCTCCAGATCTTGCCAACATTTTTTAATCTGTTGTCTTTCTGGTAATAGCCATTCTAACAGGTATAAGGTGATAGCTCATTGTGGTTTTGATTTGCATTTCCCTGATGATTAATGAAGGTGAGCATCTTTCAGTATACCTGAACCATATGCAGGTCTTGCTTTTAAGAAATGTCTATTCAGATTCTTTACCCATTTGGTAATTGGGTTTCTTGCTATTGAGTTGTAGTAGTTTCTTCTGTATTTGGATATTAACCCCTTATCAAATAGGATTTGCAAATATTTTCTCCCATTCCATAGGTTGTCTTTCCACTCTGTTGATGGTTGCCTTTGTTGTGCAGAAGCTTTTTAGTTTGATGCAATCCCACTTGTCTATTTTTGCTTTCATGCCTGTGATTTTGGTGTCCTATTCAGACCAATGACAAGAAAGATATTATCCTCTCTTTCACTATCACTCCTCATCCAGTGTTTCCCTACATTTTCACTGCTTTTCTCAACTTCATTCCATACCACACACTTACAAACAGTATCATTAGAGGTTCATATAAGATATTGGGGGGAAAGGGGATGTTTGATTACACTGAAAGGCAAGCACAAGTACCTGGAATAGCACTAATTAAAGAATCTCAATGAAAATCTAAAGAATAACCATCTTCCCTCAAGGCTAACACAGATTTTTAAAAATGAATGACTATCTTGAGACCAATGAAAATGGAAATACAAAATACTAAAAAGTACGGGATGCGACGAAAATGCATACATTAAGAAATAAGAAACATCTCAAACAACCTAACTTTACACCTTAAGGAACTAGAAAAAGAAAAAATTAAACCCAAAGTTACAAGGAAGGAAATAAGGATCAGAATGGAAATAGAAACTAAAAAGACAATAGAAGAGGTGACTAAAACTAAGCTGGATTTGTATTTATTTGGAGCTGGATTTTCAAAGAGAAACAAAATTAGCAAACCTTTAAGCTAGAGTCCCCAAGAAAAAGAAAACTCAAAACTAGAAATGAAAGTGGAAAGGTTACACTTGACACCGCAGAGATACAAAGGTTCATAGAAAACTACTTTGAACAATCATACCCCAACAAGTTGGACAATCAAGAAGAAATGGCTACATTCCTAGAAACATACAACTTACCAAAATGGAATCAAGAAATAAAAAAAATTAGAATTGCCTAATTAATACTAAGGAGATTGAATCAGTAATCAAAAATATCCCAACAAAAGTCCAGGACCAGATGCCCTCCCTGGTGAATAGTACTAAGCATTTAAAGAATTATTATCAGTCTTTCTCCAACTCTCCCTCCCTCCAAGAGAGAGAGAGAGAAAGGAATACTTACAAATTCATTTTATGAGTCCAGCATTACCCTGATACCAAAACCAAAGACAACACAAGAAAATTACAGGCCAATATCCCTGCTAAATATGGATGCAAAAATCTGGAACAAAATATTAGCAAGTGAATTCAGCAACTCAGTAAAAATGATTATACACCATGATTAAGTTGGATTTATTCTAGGAACACAAGGATGGTTCAATAGCCACAAAACTCAACACGATATACCACATTAACAAAATGCTAAAAATCCTATGATCATTTCAATAGATGCAAAAAAAAAAAAAAAAAGACAAAATTCAACATCCATTCATGACAAAAGCTCTCAACAGAGTAGGTATAGAAGGAACTCAACAAAGTAAAGACCATATATGGCAAGCCCACAGCTACCATACTCAATGGTGAGAGACCAAAAGGTTTTTCTCTAAGAGCAGGAACAAAACCATGGATGCCCACACTCACCACTTTTACTCAACATGCTACTGGAAGTCTTAGCTAGACCAAGGAGACAGGAAAAATAAAAGGCATCCAAATCAGAAAGGAAGAAGTAAAATTGTCGCTACTTGCAAATCCGGTATACTGAAAACTGCATGACGATGAGGAAAGACAAATAAATGGAAAGAATACTGTTAAAATGTTCACACTCCACAAAGAAATCTAGAGATTCAATGTAATTCCATTCAAAATTCTAATGGCATTTTTCAAATAAATTATTGTGGTCATCATTTAACAATATATAAAATCACTGTTGTATACCTACTAATACACTGTTGTAGGTCAATCAAATATCTTAATTTTAAAATCTAGCAGCTGGATTAAAGAATAAAGCAAGATATTCCAATAGTTGGGTAGTTGTGTCTTAAAATTTAAGGTACACTTTACTTGATGCTTTAGAGGATGACAAAGAATCAAGCAGACTATGAGATAATGGACACAGAGTTAAAAGCAACCCACAGAAGGTCTATTCTGGGCTCTTAAACTTGGAAAGATAGAGAATAAATCTCAGAAAAATTTATTTGAGGTATAGAATTCAGTCAATGGTAGAATTAGAATTGGCTCTATTTCTTGTTTCTGCTTTGATATTACAGAACAATGTCCTGTCTCACAGTGATCTCCAAGTATCATCTCAGTCTACACAATAGAAGATCTAACTTTTGGTAGTTTTTATGCTCTATCTCTTGAGGGGACTCTGGACAGAATTTACAACAATGGAAGTTTCATATTTCTATCAATCCACCATCCCATTAAATAAGCCTAGTTGATGACATCTCTGAATGATACCACAAGAACCCCCATTAGAGTTGGGTAGTTTCTACTAGCTGAACCCGGGGTTCAGGGATGTCAAAAACTGGGGTGGTGGGGGATGGGGCCTTTGTTGATCTCAGTTATAAGAGGATTAATAATTTTAAGTATTGTATTCATACACAGCTGCATTTTAAAAAAATCAGGAAGTGGAAAGTGACAGGAGGGGACTTTTTTCTTGATGAATGCAGGAAAGAAAAGCTTTTTCAGGACCTTCCAACAACCTTGTTTGGGCTGCTTGCCATAACTTGGTTGTATGCCAACTAATATTTGCGGTAGGAAGGGCCTTTCCAAGATTACACGGTCAGAGAATAAGACTTCCTCAATGGCAGAGTAAGTACCTCCAGAAATCCACTCCTCTATAAAAGCAGTAAGGCCACTGGATTTGTCATTTCTCCATCAAAAGCATTCCTAAACAATAGAGGTACAAGACCAGAGTGGTAGTGCTGCTCCCAGATGTCCCGAAGTCCATCCACAGTAGGAAAGATAGAAACATACAGTGCTGGTCTCAGATTCATAAACAATTCCAATATAGACTTATGAGGCTATTTTCAAAATTAAGTCATTAAATAATCTGTTTATAGGTTGAGAGGAAAAAAGGTATTTCTTTAAATTCATGTTCAATCGCATCACCTAGAATGTTCTATAAAATATAGATTTTCTAATCATATTGAAAGTGGAACCTTATCCTACTATATTTTAAATGATGTATTTTCACAATGTCACTGTGGTGAATGTTAATACTTAACGTTTACTACAGTTGTTGAAAGTAATGTTGCTAGCGTATTTCAAGATGAAGAAATGCCAATCTCAGAAGTGAAAAGATCGGGACTCTCTTAACCCCTGAAAGGCCCAGGGCCTCTGATTGTCCTCTTCTGTTCAGTGATAATCTTGGTGCCACAGGAGAGAGGAATGTGGTAAAAATCAGGCAGCTTGAGGCAAAGCATTCATGAAGATATTCTAGAAAGAGTTCAGTCACATGGCTTGGGAATTGTGCCTTCTTAGAACCTAGCTACTCAAAGTGTGCTCCGTAGACCAGAAGCAGCAGCAGCATCTCCCAGGAGTTCGTGAGAAAGCTAGACTCTCAGCGCACGGGGGTAGCTCAGCCAGGTAAGCACCTGACTCGCTCTCAGCTCAAGCCTTGATCTCAGGGTTGTGAGCATGGAGCCTACTTAAAGTGCAAGCTCTCGGGCTCCTGTGCAGACTTATTAAATCAAACTCTGCATTTAAATAAGATCCATGAGTGATTCCTATGCATGTTAAAATTTGAAAAGCACTGCCTTAGGGAAGGTCTAGTCCAACAACTTCCTTTTCCAGAGTAGGGAACAGGTTTGAAGAGGCCAGCTCCTTGGATAAGCACTCCATGGCAAGAGTGTCAAGATTAACCCCAATCTGGACTCCTCCTCAACCTACTGTTCTTTTGCTATTAAAATTCCTAGAACTGCAGCTACAAAGTAGAGAAATACGCCAACATGTCTAGCCCAGTGAATGGGACATGTAAGGGTACAGCCAGTGAATATAGATTTAATAGGTCTCTTTTATGAAATTCCTCTCCAAACAAGGCTTCAAGTAATTCAGTACTTGCCAGTTGGGTCCCATTGTGTCATTCACAAATTCTTTCCAGAGACATTTTTTGTGTCTGCTGTTTACCAGGAATTTGCCAAGACTCCTACCAGTACTTCTTAGCAATATTTGATGAGAATTTTATTTTAAATGGTACTTGATAGTAGTGCTAAAAACTAGAGTTCTTAAAAAACTGAATTTATAATTTATAATATAATTTAGGACATTTAAAAATGCCTGATTTTATTAAGTGTGAAGCAGAAAATCCAAAGTAATAGTTGCTTAAACAAGTAGAAATTTCTTTTTCATGTAAATGTTGTCAGTCCAGGGCTGAGCACTGAGGACAGGAGACTTGCTCTCTCGTTGCCCTACCATCCTTACCAACGGGGTCTCCACATACAGTTGAGGAAGAAGTAGGATGTCCTCTTCCTTCAAAGGCTCTTCCCAGAAGTGTGCTCCCCCCTGCCATTTACTTTCACTGACCACAACTTACATAGCTACCCCCTGCTCCCAAGGGAGCCTGGACACCTAGGCTTTATTCTAAGTGGTCAAATGCCCACTGTAACAAAGAAGCCACATGAGGTTCTTCCTTCTAATTAGATATATTGCGTGATGATTGATGATTGCTTGTTGATTAGGACTGCACAGTATCTTCCTTTCCCTTTATACTAACAACCTCTATACTAACAACGAGACGACCTGAGAAGGAAATCCATGAGCTTCTGCTGCTGTGAGCTCTAGAGCTCTCTTTAATGCAGAGCTGACCTCCAGAAAGCTCTCCATGAGGTCTGGCCTTCTTAGGACTCTCGTTCCTGAATTTCCTTGCCATGCCTCTTAATACATGTGTCCTTACATTTGTATGTATAGCTGATTAAGGCAGACTGATAATTTGTTAAAACTTCCTGTCTGGGTTTTTTTTTTTTTTTTAAATAATAATTTATACTGTGACGGTCTCAGAACATGGCTTTTGACAGTTGGAAATCTGGCTCTTGTCATTAAAACCCTCAGTTCCAGGTCTATTGTCCTTATAGCACATTTAAGGAATCTGTTTTGATACACTGAAGCTGAACTTGGATACCTTTGTTTCTTTCTCAGAAATCATTGCTTGAAAGTCATGAGAGGGCCCCAGAGCTACAGTGCACCCAAAGAGGGTTGTGATGGGGGAACACTTTGGTTAAGATGTATTACACCCATTATTTGTCTCCCTCAGAAAACTAGAGGGTCTGGGATTTATCTTCAAGCTAATGCAGAACTTTGTGAGAACAGCTTGGAAGTACCTGGTTTAAATCCTAGGTCACTGTTCCTTTTCCATGGAGCACCAGCATATCTACACTGGGAGAGGATGAATAATACAGGCAAAGGCCCCTTTCTGATGAGTGTACTATACAGATTTTGGATCCCTCCACCAAAAAACTAAACAAAACAAAAAACACAATGGTTTAATAGTTCCCCTGAGACAATAGAATTTACTGCAATTTACTGCAACTTGTACCCAAACCAGAAACCTAACAATCCTTTCTGGTGTAGTTGTCCAGTATTCTCACAGAGGCCACGAGAGAACCACCCCTAGTATTAGCACAGGCACTCATTTCCAATAAGCAAACAAATATTCCTGGATGGGGAGAAAGGGAGAGCTGGGGGGTGGGGGCGGGGAAGAAGGGGAGAAGGGCTTAGGACCATTTGAACAACTGAAGATCTATACCCATACCAGAAAGCCAGAAGGAATGTAGGTAATCATCTCGACATTGTTTTACATTTCATTTGATTTAACGTAGGGCAATCTGGAACCCTTCTGACCAGTCTTCGTCTTGGGGCCCTGAGATTTATACCCATTTAAATAATTGAAATATCTGATCCAGGAAGGGAGGAAGGGATGCTTCCCTAATTTTGGCAGATCTGAAAACAGTTACAAAATGTTTTGATCAGCAACTGGCATGATCAAAACAATGTTTTATGAAGATTCATCTCTTCTAGGTAAAGAAAAAGCCAGAAGTGTTAACATTCCTATTACAACATAAGATTTTAAAATATATCTGTGTCAGTAAGACATCTTTCATGTGTAGTTCAACTCAAATGCATTTAAAACACATCTTTCAAGCGTTTATTGAGGTAATTTAATGCATCTATCTCCTGGGTGGAATTTTTATCTATTTAATGACATTGGTCGTCTTAATGGATTCTGGAGTGCACTTGAGTAGATAACGCTTTGATTCTACATTTCCAGCTGCCTGTTGGTGCTCTTGCCATCTTCCCCCAGACCTGTAGAGAACTAACCTTGTCATTTCTCATGAAAAACAGACTCTTGCCCTCTCAAGGTCTATAAATAGAGCTAGCCAATCACCTCAGCATGATCTTTGACCCCGCTTTCCCCTTTCCAGTTGACCATATCCATCAAGTCCATCTTGCTTCCAAGACATCTCTCACATGGATTCCTGACTCTCCATTCACTGCCCTAATTCAGTTTTAAGTACTTGTCAAATATGCTGCCACCGCTTTCTTCTTATAACTAGTTGTGTTCATCACGTAGAGATACAGCCTTGAAAATGCTCCTCTTCAAAACCCTTCAGTGGTTCCAGGTTATGCAAAGTCTCTAAGGTGAAGGGTTTATTAGATCTACACATCTGAATGTGTAGGTGTGTATTAATGGTGCATTATTTCATAAAAATCAAGTCCTAGAAGATAAACTACAGAAACAACAACAAAGCAGAGGGCTCCTAATGAAGCCAGGAGGAATAGCATGAACTCTTCCCAGTCGGATTTCTCCTGGGGGCTCCCACCCTCCACAAACCCCAAATCATGTCTGTGAAACCTATTTTGAAAACCCCTGGGATCTTTATAGTCTAGGATTTCCTTCTGGTTTTCACATTTTATGATTTTATTAATGCATGTAATCTCTAACATGAGAATTTTTATAATTCCTATACTTTCAAGACTCAATTATAATACCCCCACTGCTGGACCTTCTAATGTGCTGTCATCTCTCACTTATTTGCATTTTTTTTAAGATTTCACTTATTTATGAGAGAGGGAGAGAGAGGGAGAGGAGCAGGGAGAGGGGCAGGGAGAGGGGCAGGGAGAGGGGCAGGGAGAGGGGCAGGGAGAGGGGCAGGGAGAGGGGCAGGGAGAGAGTGAGAGAATCCCAAACAGACTCTCTGCTCAGCAGAGAGCCCAACACGGGGGCTCAATCTCACGACCCTGAGATCATAACCTGGGCTGAAATCAAGAGTCAGGCACTTAACTGACTGAGCCACCCAGGCTTCCCTCACTTATTTTTCATTTAACTCCCCAGACTAGCTTAAACTTATCTCATGGTGGTTTTTAACTTCTATCCTGAGACAAATGGAGAAATTCCTCACAGCCAGGGACTTCGCTAATCCATCTGTAGGAAAGACCTTTCAAACTAATAAGTGATTTATTTAACCGAACTAAGTAGAATGTAACCTTTGGGCATATCCCAGCAAGCATCAGATCAAGGAGGACCTGCCCTGTTCCTCTACAATTTGGGAAACATTTCAATTAAATGACTATGAGGGGGCTCCAGCAGCAGCAAAGAGGCCCCTAAATAAGGAGACTTTTGCCAAAAACAATGATGCAAAGTTAAAGAATCCACAAAACCACCTTCACTTCTGACACCAATTCTAAGTCAGGGGTCCCCCAAACCACAATGGGATTCAATAATTTTCTAAACAGAACTCACTGAAAACTTTTATACTTACAGTTATGGTTTATTATGAGGACATAGATAACAGCCAAAGGACAAGACATGTGGGACAAAGTCCACAAAAGTTCCAAGCACAAAATTACCCAGTTGCCACCTCCCAAGAGAGTCATGGATAACACTACTTTTCCCAGCAATGATGAGTGACAACATGCATGGTGTATTACCAATGAGGAAGCTCACAGAGCCTTGGTATCTAGAGGTTTTTAAGATTTATTACAGTGGGAGAGTGCAAGTGAGCAGGAGGGGAAAGGGAGAGAGTATCTCAGACTCCCTGTTGAGTGCAGAGCCTGAGGAGGGGCTCGATCTCAGGACCATGAGATCATGACCTGAGCCAAACCAAGAAATAGATGCTTACCTGTGCCATCCAGGTGCCCTGGTATCTAGGGTTTTACTTGGGGCTCTATCATAAAGGCAGAGTTGACTGCACGAGTGCCTGATTTCAGTTTCCAGCCCCTGTGGGAGTCAAGCTGATATTGCAGGACCCAAAGTCTCCACACTAAGTCACATTGTTAGATTGTCTAGTGGGACCCAAGGCCCCCACACAAAGACATTCCAAGAGTTTTAAGATTATCCTCCAGGACCCAAAAGCAAAGATCTGGGCAAGTTTAAATTCTTTGCTTCACAAATGGTAATTAGATAACTGGAAAATACAAAGGGGAAAAGTTCCTCACCCAGAAGCAGCCTCTTTCATAACGCAGATTTAACTACTTGGAATGGAAGGAGAATGGTGTGTAAGATCCTGAACCACACCTTTGGTTGAAACAAACTGAGGGCTTCAGAGGGGAGGCGGGTGGGGGAATGGGATAGGCTGGTGAAGGGTAGTAAGGAGGGCACGTATTGCATGGTGCACTGTTATATGCAACTAATGAATCATCGAACTTTACATCAAAAACCAGGGATGTGCTGTATGGTGACTAACATAATATAATAAAAAAATATTATAGTAAAAAAAAAAAAGAAAAGAAAAAAAAGAAAAATACTAGTGCAAAAGAGTGCACCATCTCTCCAAAAGTGGGCATTACTTTCTTCCTTAGTCAATCTGAAACATTCTTTCTGCGTTTAGACCCCTGAGAATGTTGTTATGACACAGGATTAAAGGAAAGTTGGAATCACTGATTCTAACCCAAGAACAGCACTCATTTTTTTTTCTTTTGCTTTTATCAAAATTTTAGTTTCTGCCTATAGAATACTGCTATCTCTAAATCATCTTAGTGCTAATAAAATGGAATATACCTCCTTTTAAAGGTAAGATAGCCTTTCTGAGACACTCTGCCTTGGCAGAATTTTCATAACCCAAGATGAAAATAGTAGAGAAGACAGAATACTTTGCAAGAAACAAATTTCCTCCCTAGGATACATTTTCAAGAGGCCTCTCCTTCCCCTTTGGCTACTGGCTGGGGAAGCATAGATAGGGCACCTTTCTATGAGGCGAAGTAGTAAGCCCTATTGGGAACACCTACCCCCCCCAATCTTTCCCCCCCTCAAAAAAAAAAAAAAAAAATCACAGCTACAGCTTAGTCTCTATCCTTAAGGGACTCATTTCCCAGCCCGAAGAGGGCAACCCTACATCAGAGGTCCTCCCCTTCTTCACCGGAGTCTCTCCCAATGCTTGAATACTATTTCTCTTTGTTAACCAGTGTTTAGCCCAAAAGCTCTCTTACGAAAGATCCAATTTCCCGGGGAAATAAGTATATTATTTGTTTTCAAATTCAATAATGACAGCAATAATTCACAGTGTTAACTAACATTGAATTAAAACATTAGGATTTTAAAAGCACAACCAGAGATTCTGGCTCAGTGAGTTTAGGGTAAAATCAGAGCCTATTTCTTTTTATAAAAGCCTTCCAAGCCATCTGATCCAGACTTCCAGCTTAGAACCCTAATTCATACTAGTAAAACAACTTGCATACTAAAAACCAAGTCAGGATTAAGAGCTCTGCTAGATGAGAATATTTCCTTAGCTCTGCTTAGGAAACTTCATTTTTTTAAAATATTTTTTTATTATGTTAGTCACCATACAGTACATCCCTGGTTTTTGATGTAAAGTTCGAGGATTCATTAGTTGCTTATAACACCCAGTGCACCATGCAATACGTGCATGTGCTTATAACACCCAGTGCACCATGACAATACCACCCATCACCAGCCTATTCCATTCCCCCATTTTATATACTTGATGAAGATGTTCCAGGTTCTTCTCTGAGAACTGCAACTATAATATTCCCTTGACTTTGCACATGTAAATAGCCAGTCATCTGGACACTCGGGACTTGAAGAACTACTGGTGTTAAAATAGCTAAACATTAAAACAAAACAGGAAACCGACAGGACCCTATGACAGCCAGCATGTCGAACAACTGGGACTCTCCTACACCATCCGAGGCAGGATATATTGTTACAGCCCCTTTCAATAACTGGCAGGCTCTACTAGACAACTTAGGCCTGCCCTAGGATTTAGCAATTACACTTTTAACATATCCAACAGGAATGTTAATGTATGTACATCAGAACACACGCACAAGGATGATCAGAGCAGCATTTTTCATGGTAGCCCCAAAGTGGGGATCAGAATGGATAAATTGTGAGGTATTCACACGATGTGTTAGGAGACAGCAATGAAATGAGCAAAAATACCATCATATAAGACAACACAGACGAATGGGATTACGAATCAAAGAGGACACCTGAATGAACTATAGAGCTCCATTTCTACCGAGTTCTCAAGCAGGTAAGACTCATCTATGGTGGCTGCAGAATACCAGTTACTTTTTGTTGGGGTGGGAGGGCCATGGGGGAGGTCGCTGGGGTGCTAATCACGATTTCTTCATCCTTGCTATAGTTTGAGTGATTCACGTGGTAAAAGTTCATCACACTGCACAGGTATGCTTTGTACATTTTTCTTGTTTTATATAGGTTTTTGTTCAGTAGGTCTTAAAAAGAGAACCACTAATAAAAAACTTCTGTGGCTATTCAAACGGGGTGCACTCATGAGCGGCTACCCAGTTAATACCTGGAATCTTGACAAAGTAGATCATAGGCAGTAGGTGATGGGGGGGTGGGGAGACCCCCAACAGGAATTTTGTAAGTTCCCAGGACAGTCTTAATCCTCAGTCCTCATCATCCACAGGGAGGATACTTGACCCCTCCCACTGCTCTAGGAAACAGGTTGGCCCTCCTGACACCAGCCCTGCTAAATCATCTTAACAATCCTATTTCTTTGGAATGCCCCAGATATGCTACCCCATCCTTGACCTGCCAACAATCTGGGGATGCTCGCCCAAAAACTTGTTCCTTCCCCTGTGTGCATTTTTAAAAAATTCTTCCAGATAGAAAGTGAGGGTTACAGCATGACTTTCGGTCTTCTGAGTGGTGAAGGTAATAACTGGCCTCAAATGGAATAAAGGGTCATCCTTGGGGGACATAGGGACCCCTCTGTTGCGACACTGGAACACAGACTAAAGGCACTAAAACAATGCACAACTATCCAATATAAGAGCCTCTCAAATAAAGGAATCAGCAAAGGCCAAGATACTTCTAGTGACAGGAAAGATCATCTCACGGGAAGAGTTTAAGTGATGCCCTGACAAGTGCCACTATGGATAGAATTACAGTAATACCTAACAGTAATATGGTCCTGCCCACGTGCCAGGAAATGTTGAAAAAGAGGTGTCACATGAAAGTGACAGAGAGAGAAAGGCTTTTTTAATTGACAAATCTCATAGGATGGGTATTATCTTTCACATATGCAGAAACTACAAAGAGATCACATAACTTGCCACAGGGAATAAGTCCAAGAGAAATAAACCCAGGCCAGGTGGTCTGGCCTCAGGTCCTGCATCTTACCTACTGTATATGCAGTCTCCAAAAGTGAAGAGGAGCAGTATGCAGGTCTCCCCCGCTATCTGAAAGTAGAGCATTTCAAATTTGAAATAGAAGAAAGGGCAGAAGTAATCACTAGCTCATAAAAGCAAAATTCCCTTTCAGATTTCGTTTGGTTAGTGAAAACGGGTACTAAGGCAGGCCTTTCATGAGGTGTCATAAAGCAGATTTTCAGATGGCGGGGGAAACCTGTATAGTTTGTCTCCTCTCCCTGGGTCACTTGCTAGGGCCCTGAGAACCCACAGGGACATGCCTCCACTTACTCGCTCGACACCACCCAGGCCCTGAAGTTTCCTCCTGACTTAGTTAGGGCCCACAGCTCCTTGAAGCATGAGGGAGGCTCTCCGTCACCACTATCCTCAGAGACCAAAGGAGCTTGCAACACAAGCATTAGTACTGGTTACCAGAACACTACACACAAACCTTTTTCTCAAGGCACAGCCAAAGCTAGACATTGGGGCTTAACTCTGTGGTGTACCTCTCACCAGTGCCCTCTGTCTGCAACCAAAAATCTGCTATTGAAATCGAGGTACCATCTAGACTTTCCCTTTCCTCAAGTTTCTCCAGGACCACTGTTTCCAGCATGCTGCTGCCCCAATGAAACATTAATTTTGAGCGTCAAAAGGAGCCTTCAGACCCAGTCACTTTTCTCTCAGAAGCTACCTCTGGGACACTTAAATTTGGGTTCCTCCTCTAGGTCTCCAAATAAAAATGGCAAGAAAGGCACCTCCATAGCCTCTTTGCTCACCCGGCTGCAATGTCCACATTCCAAATGCCAGTGGAACTTGTCACAGGATTCAGCCCACCCACACAGTTTGAACCTCTAACTGGTGCCCAATTTCATGTTTACGGAGAGGCTACCACACACCCCAAGCTATGATGTACTATGCTGTGTACCAAATTGTGAGATAAATCTTCCGAGGCAAAACTATCAGTATATATGAAATCAATCCACAATGGTTTTCTCAGCACTGTGTGATACTTTCAACACACACACACACACACACACACACACACACTCATGGAGTAAAAATGGAGAACACACAATTTTACTAAATGAAACACTGTGGGTTAGGACCTCATGGCCTAACTTTGTTGGGAAGCACTGTATCCAGAAACGAGTTGGGGTGAATAATGACTTCCCTTAGAAGAACACTCCCAGCCTCTCAGTGGCCCTTCAGTAGTCGCTAAGCCCATTGTTCTGCAAGAATGGCAGAACTCACCAAAAGCTCCCATAGCTTTTATTGAAATCCACTTTCCTCTGGGGACCTCGGTCTACACAGGCCTACAGTAAGCTTAGCATTAAAGGCTCAGCCCAGGGAAGCCAGGCCTGAAATTTTTCCAAGTCTTCCAGAGACTAGATAGATGGGATTCGTCCTGGGATACAGTATTAGTCAGCCTTTTGTCATCTGGCTGAAGCATGTTCTGGATTAAAAGATAAACTGTATCTCCTGACTCCTATCCTTTCTTAGTTGGTTCTGAACTCCAGTGGGGAAATTAGGATTGTTCCTTGCAAAGCCCCTTCAAACCTCCAATGCCAGTCCACTGCCGTAAAAGCCTCAAACACAAAGACAGAGGTTGGTCTAGGTTTAGTGACATTGGATCAGCAGCCCCTGCTCCTCCTATTACTGTTCTATAGTGGTTTTTGCTGAAGATGCATCGGTTTATTGTTTTTCCACTTTGAGCTGCCTCTGGTTCCACTCAAAGACCATAGGTCCTTCAATTAGTGATACTCAACAATGGCTACCCTCCCAAGGCAGCCACTTAAAGGAAAGCTCTCCAAAAATAGCTGTTCATTTTGATTGGAACAGGAAAGGAAACCCCAAACAGATGATCACAGCTATATCTGGCACAGCCATCAGAAAAGTAATCTAGCATTGTTTTAATTTTTCTTCTGCTTTATATCACCCAAGCCCTCCTTTGATCAGGCAGCTTACAGAGGAACAAGCCAACAATACATCCCCTTCTCATCCCTCTATCACTGAAGAGGCATTAAAAATTCAACTGCCTCTTCTTAGTGAACAATTATCTCACTCATTGGCTTGATTCACTGATCTCTTAATGACAGCTTTCCTGCTGTTTCCTTTGAATGTTTAAAATATGAAACAACCCTGTCTTGTCAAGCTGAAAACTGTGGCTGAGTTTTTAGTAGCTGTTTCCAATAAATAATTTCAAGGGGTTTCAAATTACCCATCATCTGACAGCTCTAGGGAAGATTTTTTCATCTCCTTTAGGCACAAAAAGCCATTTCTAACCACTGCACTGTCCCACTGATTACCCTCAATGATTTTCAAAATTGGTTCCATTCTTCTGAAAGAAGCTCTCTCTCCATCAATATTGACAGGTGCTTTGAATGAACTCATGCTCAGGAAGGGCTGAATGTGACCATCCTTCCATGGCAAGGATGAGTTAGTAAATGGATTATGAAGATTAGAATGGGACACTGATCACATTTGTATAGCACTTTATGAAAAGATACATGGGTTATGAAGAGAAGAGCCGGAGGGTGGGGGGACCTAAAGTAATTTCTAATGGCAGGAGGCAGAAGTAGTATCTTCACAAAAGGGAGAGTCAAGTTGCTGAAATATTCTGATTGGGGAAGAAGTCACGATGGCTTTCTTCCTTTAATCCTACAGAAGCATGGAAAAGCCAACTCCTGGAGGGGAGTTAGAGAGGAATGCAATTTTCAGTGCCTACATAGCTGGTGGAGGAAGGCGGAGAGAACAGATAAACTAGTAAGGAAAGGGTTCAAAAGCATCTTGAGAAAGGAGAGCACTAGACTAAAGGAGAGAAGTTTTAAAACTAGAAAATGCAGCCTTTTGGTATCTTTAATGCCCAGAGGACCTAAGGTCAAATGCCAAGAGCTAAAAAGGGGTGGAAGAAGGTAGGATTCGAGTTTGTCCTCCACTAACTAATTCAGAATCAGTTCTTACTCTTGTATAGGAATTATGAATCTCTTAAGAAGGTTTATTATGAAGCTGAAAAGAACAAGGTTGAATTAACTTTTGATGGCCCAAATTAGCAGGAAGAGATACTAATAATGCCTCTGTGTACATTTCATTAAATCTTACACTGTCTTATTAATAATGAACTCTTTAAAATACAGTTAAGGACAGCAATATTTTAAAGTTTGTTTGTTTTTTTTTTTTAGGAAAACTATTCTATTAGACAAATTTATGAGCTAAACTCAGGAAATAAAGTGCTTCCTGGACCCAAAGAGCTCACAGGCTAATTGCAAAAATACCCATATTACCTACCCTAATGGATACAGTAGTTAACTACTGTATTCTTTCCCATTGCTATATCACTACCTGTTGGGGGGGGGGGGGGGGGAGGAAAAGAAAAAGAAAAAAAAACAAAGCGTCCCTTTCCAGTACTCTCGATCTCACCTTCTATCTACCTAATTACATGAACCAGAGACTTAACAGTCCTCACACCCTCACCCCCAAATTTGGTCTCTCACCATGTCTATTGGTGTGACCATCTTACATAGATTTTAAGCTGGTCTACTTGCTGGAGGGCCCACTGCCACCATCACCCTAACCCACATCATTGTCCAGGTGACTGGAGTAGCTTCGAACTGCTCTGTCCACATGCATGCTGGAGTTCCTGTGACCTACCCTATGGACTAGAGCCAGAGTGACCTTTCCAAAGCACAAATTTCATTGTACCCCACCAGGCCAAGAAACCCTCTCCCCTTCATCACGCAATCCCTTGAAGGGCTCCCTGCCACAGTGCTTTTAAAATAAACAATGCCGATCCTTCTGTCCTCATCCATTCCTCTACATTTCACCAACTCTTACTCAACCTTTAGAAGCTGACCAAATACTACATTTTTAAATTAGTCTCACGGCAGGTGAAATTTTACATTTGTTTATGTGATTGTTTGATTAACCACTGGCTCTCTGACCAGAGGAAGCATTAAGATGTATGTTGAATGGATTAATGGGCATAAAAAATTAAAAAATAGGGTTGTAAAGTGAGATTCATTAAAAAAATGACTAAAGACAGATTTACAGAAACAGCCTTTTGAGGTGGTTCTTAAAAGGTGAATCGTCTATTAAAAGAAGGATTTGGAGCATTTGAGGCAAAAGGAGTGAAAATGCAGTGTATTTCGGGACTGTAGATCCCCTGCCACAGTGGACACGGAGAGGGAGTGGGGTGACCAGAGACAGGCATACAGAATTAGGCTTGAACAATGTGGTGTGAAGAGGTAAGAGGCACAGGAGAAGTTTGGACTTTACCCTGGGTGATGGAGACTTGCTGAGAGTTAACCACGAGGTAGAATGATCTAGAACGCAGTAGGTACAAAGATTGGAAGGAGTAGATCCCGCAGGCAAGAGACCCATTAGGGGGCTGATAAAGACTTATACTAATATGGTAAATAAAACAGAGAAAGGGTCCACTGGGAGGACATTTTTAGAAAGTCAGTGGGTGACAGAGTGGCTATCAGGGGTTGAAAAAAAAAAAAACACAAGTTACTTATTTTTTAAGCAACTGGATAGATGGTGTGGTCACCAACTGAAGTAGAGGCCTTAAAAAGTTTAAGCAGGACAGAGTTGGAGGACAAATAATTTCGTGTATGTATCTGCCTGATATCCAAGTACAGATGTGTGACAGGCCATGGGACACTAGCTACCATCCCCTGGGAAGAGGCCATGGTGTGAAGGCAGAGTGTGGAAGGTGCCTTGTCAAATACGCCACGACTCCCACCCAGTCCGGGAAGGGCACATGAGCTGTTCCAGCAGCTATGCAGTTAATTTGTGACACGGTATTGTCTGATTTCGAAGCTACCTGGGAGCTTCATGAGAAAGAAATCTATGAGCAGGTATCAGTAGACGGTGTGAAGAGTCAAAGTGACTTATTTGCCATTTATTCCTGCATTCAGATCATCTGGCTTGGACCAAATTGCACGGAAGTGGTTACATTGTGGTAGTTAAGAGGACAGGGCTCTAGTAAATTACCCACTCCAATCCATGTTCAGCAGCTTTAGACTTCGGAAAAAACTAACTTCTCTCCATTCCAGTTCCTGATTTTTAAGAGGTGGGCAATAGTTCCTACCTCACAGCACTGAAAGAGGCAGGGTATTTTAATCCTTAGTACAGTAACTGCCATGTAGTAAGTGTTCTTTCAGTAATAGGTTTTTTACACTTACCTATTTGTCATTGAAGTTCAATTCTGCAAGCATACAGAGATTAAGATGCTGGTACCGCGCTAGGTAATGGAATGGGGGTTCAAAAATAAATTTACAAAAATAAATCCTTAAGGAGCTCGCTCCCCTTCTACTAAAGGTGGTCACTGTTTGGTGGAACCTAAGGGGACAGGGAAAACAAACAAACACTGAAGGACAAACTTCTTAATGGACAAATAAAATGAAAACTACCAATATCCACTAGGTACAAACTTATGCCCACATCCCAGCTAAGCCTGTCGATTTACAACAAGACTCTACTTATTCCCATTTGCATACAATTTGGGGAACAAGCCTGCTCCTTTGGGTGCTATCATTCTGTGAAGAGAGTGCACCCTTTCCGAATCTAGTCATTACCCCAGTCCAGGTAGGTCTTCCTACTTTTTAGCAGGTAGTTAACATTTCATGTTTTAGGTTATATTTGGTAGCACCAAGATAGCAAAGCTCCAGAGGTTAGGTCAAGTGGTCCAAGGACACGAAGCCACTAAGAAATCAAATAAAGGTTGGGTAGCTTAAGTTTGCATGACTGTGTTCGGTGCACCCTGGATAACTTTCTTTACACAAAGGTCGGGGGGACCTTAAAGAGACAATTACCTAAGGATGATCTAAGCAGAGATGGAGAGATGGAATTCTGGCAGGTTTTCTGAAATATTTATAAGCTTTGAAATGAATAGTTTTACTAACGTGGATAAGTGGATGATGTCAATGTCTCTAAGTAGCTATTATCTGGGAGAATCTACGGAATTCATTTAGTCGCAGAATTTGAAAATTGAAAGGACCTTGGAGGTCATGTGATTTTTATCTCCCACTCCACATAGAAGTTTCTATTTTGTAGCACTTGTCAGAATTTCAGAGCACACAGTTTCTCCAAAAACCCTATAATCTCAGAGAGAAGACATCCTAGAAATCATCTAATCCAACCCCTTGATTGGAATTTAAGGCCCAAAATGTCCAAGTGACACATTAAGTGGTAGCGACACCTACCACTGGTCTCTAGAGAGAGCCCAGAAAGCAGACCATTTAGATTCAAACTCTACCACCCCAGTTTAAGATCTCAAAATTAAAAGGAAAAAAACCCCACAATCTAGAGATGCCTCTATTATGCATTTTTCATAAGTAATTTAGAAAATGCTATTTAATGCTAGGAGGTTAGATGTATGAAAATCCTAGTTAAAATTGGATACCAACATGTTGGTAATCAGATATCCTGGTGCTGGGAAAAATGCCTGACTTCTGACTGGTTCAAACACACACAAATGATAGGAAGAGTCTAACTGAAAGCCTCGAGGGGTTTGATAGCACTACTGTAACTGTAGACAACATTGCTTAATAGATTCCCCAGTTAGCCTGCATAAATGCCAGATAGGGAACTTCCCTAGCCCTTACTTAACTGCCTTTGGGGTGGGATAGAACTAAATATTAGGAATAAAGTTGATTGTAGAAGAACCTGACAGTTGTGAAGATAATGGTCTCTCTTATCCTCACAAGGAGGGTATTATTCCATCCCTTCCTCAGTTTTGGAAGTTGAAGTAATTTGCCTTTTGTCCCAAATAAGGGACAGACCCTTTATCGAGATTAGTGCTTCATCTATAACTTAGTGGTCCAGTCAACAAGCCTCCTATAAAGCCTTTCAAAGTGGGAGACATTAGGAAGAAAATACAACCCTACATCCTCGATTTCAAATTACACCACCTACCTCTCCATCTAGGGGATTCAGTGAAATTAGAGTTCTACATGTAAGTAGTCATGCCCCCCCCCCCCCACTATTGCATGCATTCAGCGGATACTCTTCCTAGCTCTGTCTGGACAGAAAGTTCTACAGCAACTTTTTTTTTTTTTTTTTAAGATTTTATTTATTTATGTGACAGAGAGACAGCCAGCGAGAGAGGGAACATAGCAGGGGAGAGGGAGAGGAAGAAGCAGGCTCTCATCCGAGGAGCCCGATGTGGGACTCGATCCCGGAACGCCAGGATCACGCCCTGAGCCGAAGGCAGACGCTTAACGACTGCGCCACCCAGGCGCCCCTCTACAGCAACTCTTAACCAGGAGTTGTGTGTTCAGTTACTCAGTGCCAAGGGACATAGCAGGTTGAGCTTTCTAATTTGTAATTTCCATCAAGATTTAGTGACTCCCTGTTAACCATATACGGAATAAAGTCTGAATTGCCTTGTGATAGGCTTAGGCTAGCACTCAAAATATCCCACACCCGGGCTCGAATTTCCCATTTCATGCTCTGCCCAGCCATTACACTCTCCAGGCCTTCCACTCAAGCTAAACTGGTCTCGATCAGTCTTCCAAACATATACTGTCCTATCTCCACATTTTTGCTAAGGCCATTGTTTCCCCATCCTCAGATGCCTTTATCATTTATCCAGATTCTACCCACCCTCCAAGAGCCAATTTTAATTCTATTTAATTTGTTGAACAAATAATTGCTTCTTTTATGACAACTCCTACAGTATGGGCTGGGTATAACGAGGTATATAATGGTGCTTTATGGTCCCTATTCTAGTTGAGAGTGCGGGGAGGAGAAAGAAGAAATAGGAAAACAAATCAACATACAAGAGCCACCTGCAAAAGTTGCTTTGAAGGAAATCATGTATGCTAGAAAATAGTTTTAGTGAAGGGATTTCTCCTTATCATGATGGTCAGACCACTCCAAAGAGTAGCCATCTGAGAGAAGACTGAAGATATGAAAAGGAACCAGATGTCGCAAGAGCACTCTAGGTCAGGATTCCAGGGTCTGCCAAAGCTTTGGATGGTAAAGGAACCAGAACCAGAAGGAGAGTGGCCAGAAACAAGGTTGGAAATCCCACAAACTTCCTAGTTGGCAAAACTCTGCCTTTTCTCTGGACCCTTTGCATCTAACCACCCATTACATTCTTCGGCATAAACAGACTATGATGGTCACTTGTTTGTAATCTTCTCTCCTTACATAGGCAGTCCCAGGAGACCAATTACCCTGGATGCCTTGGTTCCCAGTCCTCATCAGAAATAAAAGCCCATGAAAGGTGTGCAACAAATGATTGTCAAGGGAAACACCCCAGTTCCTTAAGGGCAGGACTTTCACTGGTCCAACGTCACAAGACAGAGTTGGTACCTACGAAGCGTTTGCTGATGGAATCCGCCTTTACTCTGGGAAAGCGGATTTGTAGTCACTCTAAACGTGATGGAAAGACTCTGCCTATTAAACTGTAAACCTTTCTGTACTCTATCCCTCTGTGAGGGATCCACTGGTAGCCATATCTAAATGCAGCTCTCCCTACTCTACTTGCCTGGTCTCCCACCTAAAGGTGAACCCACATCAGTAAGAAACATTAAACAGTCCTAAATAACGTGTACATGTGATGGTTAATGTATTTACTCAGAAAACATTCAAAAATAAACTGTAATAATTACACTATTTAAAAATTTATTACAAAGGGACAAACCATTTTATTTCACAGAGAAAGCAATGTGATTACATAGGCTTCATTTACTAAGATCTTAATCAAATCCTTTGTCTGGGTCTAAATTCAGTTTCACTACCTGGTTCATTTGCTCCGTACCTGAAAATGATAACTCAAAATTATATAAATTTAGATATAATAGATAATTGGCAATATATAGTAAATAATTCCCCCCTACTACCCACCAGCTATTCAGTTAATAAATTTCTATTTCGATTTCTTTGGGCATCAATCAGTTGCTCTGAAAATCTAATTGTCAAGTTCTACATTTTTCTGTATTTAGACAAAGGTGTTCAAAACCCTCATTCAACCGGATTGTGGACTGTGTTATATTTAACATACGCATAATTATGACACCATTTATAGAGAAAATCATGTATCTTAAAATACTGAAACATCCTTAAAAAAACAAAACTCCCTCATCTGTGGTTAGCGACAATTTTTCTGCATTTTTTTTAAGTGGGGTAGTGTTAATCTAGTATTTAAAAAATCACCTTACCTGACAGAAAATTGGTCAATTTTTATATATCTGCTTAGTAGTACACATTCAATACTTTAGAAACAGCCGTTCAACAGATAAAATCTCTAATAGGTATACATTCCTAGGACTTGTAAGTGAGATAATCTAAGTACTTTGCCATAAGGTAACACAGGAATCACTGGTTTACAAAAGATTTTCACAGTAATCATGCATTTCATTACACAGTATTACAAACACAACTGTATTTTAAAAGCACTTGGTATTGGGGGGCCTGGGGGGCTCAGTCGGTTAAGTGTCTGCCTTCAGCTCAGGGGTCCTGGGATTGAGTCCCGAATCAGGCTCCTTGCTCAGCAGGGAATCTGCTTCTCCCTCTGCCTCTGCCTGCCGCTCCCCCTGCTTGTACCCTGGCTGTCTCTGACAAATAAATGTTAAAAAAAAAAAAAAACCAAAAAACAAAAAACGCACTTGGTATCTAAAACTATATTGAGGACATCCTCCAACTTGTATACCTCAGGCTTCAGCTTGTTGACGGAAATGTTTTGCCTGTAAATTGTGCAGTTAACATATTTCACACATACAGTCCTCTGTAAATCTAATGAACTTAAGATTTTGTTTTTACGCTAATCAAAGCAGCTGTTCATCCGTGGTTATTCTTGGTTTTCTGATAAAATACTGCCTAATATTAAACATACTCTTACAGTGGAGAATAGGTCTTCTCTAGCATATCCTTCCTTGAGTCATAAATTAGTCCTTCATGTATTTTAATATTTAAACCAAACCTAGAAAACACAACACTGAAGCTTGTTCAAAATGTGTACTTTCCTTCAACTATGCAGCAAACTGCCCACGCTCTACTTAAAATTTTGTTCCTTCAAATCATCAGCAGTGTTTTCTAGTGTGTCATCCAAGTATTTGGTGATAAATGGCTTTGTGATTTTTTCTTTTTAAATCAGCCATGCTTGCCATAAGAAAGTACTTCCCCCTTGGCATGTGGCTTTTTGCATTTGTTACTTAGGAAATGGTCTCAACTAGGGCTCCCTGGGTGCATGCTTCAGTGTCATAAAGTTCTACAAAATACCAGAGGAATTTAAAGTTTGCAGAATAAAATTATAGAAGTGCATTTTCCTAGGTGTTTAATGCTCAAATAACTTGTTAGCCATTACAGCTACATACTAGAATTAACCAAGATGTCTTTTCTCTGGTCACTTCTAAGATCTTCTCTTTGCTTTTGATGTTCTGCAATTTCCCTGAGAGATGTATAGATGAGACTTAGGGCTTTCATTAATTGTGGACCATCACCAGCATTAACTCTTTAAAATATGCGTCTTTCACATTCTCTTTTCAGAACTCTTATTAATAGATGTTTGACCTCCTTGTACTCATGCCTCTTAAGCCCTCTTTCACTTATCTTACCTTCCTGTGGGATAGAATATGTAAATTCTTCAGAGATCCTTCACTAATTAGAGTTCACTAATCCCGCTTATCTGTACTTTAAAAGTTGATGGATCTAAAAGCAGATTCAGTTCAATGATAATTTTTTTCATTTTTGAAATCAATCTGGTTCTTGTTCAAATCTTGGGTTTTGGGGGTTTCTATGTTTTGGGGTTTTTTTTCCCCCCAAAAAATATATTGCATCCTGTCCTTTGTGTTTTTGATGCCCTAGGTTTGTTTTTTTTTTTTTTTTTTTTAAAGCAACTGCAAGAGATCATTCCCCCACCCACTTTCCCTTTGGTAACACACTGTTCTCTAGCTAGGGCGGTTATACTCTTTGCTCGTTTGTTTCTTAAACTCCACATGAGTGAAATCATACGGTATTGGTCTTTCTGATGGACTTATTTCACGTAGCATTATACTCTCTAGCTCCATGTATGTCATTGCAAATGGCAAGATTTCACTTTTCTATGGCTGAACATTATCCCATTGTGGATATAGATCACATCTTTATCCATTTATCAATGGACATTTGGGCTGCTTCTATAATTTGGCTATTGTAAATAATGCTACAATTAACATAGGAGTGTGTATATCATTTTGAGTTAGTGCTTTTGTATTCTTTGAGTAAATACCCAGTGCAATTACCAGATCCTAGGGTAGTTCCATTTTTAACTTTATGAGGAACCTCCATACTGTTTTCCACGGTGTCTGTACCAGTTTGTATCCCCACCAATATTGTAAGAGGGTCCCTTTTTCTCCACATCCTCGCCAACACCTGTTGTTTCTTCTATTGTTGACTTTAGCCATTCTGACAGGTGTCAGGCGATCTCATTGTAGTTTTGGTCTGCATTTCCCCGATGACAAACTATTGGGCCTCTATCAAGATTTAAGAACTTCTGCATAGCAAAGGAATCAATCAACAAAACTAAAAGACAACCTACTCAATGGAAGATATTTGCAAATGACATATCCAGTAAAAGACTGATATACCAAAATATATGAAGAACTTCTACAACTCAACACCGCAAAACCAAATAATCCAATTACAAAATAAGCAGCAAGACACGAACAGACATTTCTCCAAAGAGGACATACTGATGGCCAACAGATGTGAAAAGAGGTCATATTTTTTAACAAGTTTAATGGTCTGATAACTCCATTAAATGAAGTGTTTTATTGGGGGAGAGGACAAGGCACAACCACCTGTTTGTTGCTTTTACTGATTTTAGCCCACGGAAGGCTGTTTCCTTATGTGGCCCATAATTCTGGATTATGGTCTTATTATTCATTCAGGATTTATCTGTGGGAATATTATGAAGACTCAATTGAGGTTTCAACCCGCCTAAGAGGTTTTGTACTTTCTCCACCAGTAATTCAAACAGCTTTCCAGTAAAGGGCTTTTTAATGTTACTGTCTTAGCTAATACATACATTGAAGGGTTCCTAGACCATACAGTACATATGCATTTGAACCTCAAGCTTGAAGGATATCCACAAACTCTTCTTCTCAAGGCCTTAGAAAGATGGGCAAAATTCCTTGACCTCTCCTTTTGATAGAGAGTTTTTCCTAGTCTGCTACCATTTTGGACTAAAAGCAACCAGGATTTCTTGAAGAAAAGGCTAATTCCAGAGCTGGGACAAGACAGATTTAAGAGGAGTCTGCAACATCTTAAACTACAATAAAGGAAGGAAGTGCTCAAAGAATAATGAGGATAGGTGAGAAAAAACAAAAAAGACTCTTCGGTACACCAACACAGTTTTAAGGAATTCATACTGGCCAAATATGGGACAATTTGAGCTACAAAATGATAGCTATAGGCTACAAAAAAAAAAAAAAAAATCCACAAGTTCATACTGTCCTGAGTTCTTATAGAATGCCAACTAACATACATAGGAGTTATTCAGTTAAAATATCATTAATGAATGCTAAAAATAACATTGGTTAAAGTTTGAAGACCAAGATATTTAAGAGTATCTCACAGTAACTCTCCCAAAACTCCTATTTAAATACCAAAGGCAAGGTAATGACTTTCTAGTGGGGAAGCTAGACAGACACCACCTTAACCAAAGGATCAAATTAACATCACCAATAATAGGATGAACCAACATCAAATGCCTCTGAACGTGGTGCATTGAGAACTTCCTTTTATCATTTCTGTGGTATTCCTGCCCCAAATGCACACCTGAATCCAATTATGTAGAAATAGACATTTCCAAACAGAGGTATATTCTGCAAGATAACTGGCCTGTATTCAAAAATTGCAAAGTAAAACCAAGGAAGGCTGGAAAAACTGTTTCAGATTAAAGGATACAAGAGACAGGGCAACTAAATGTAATGTGTGATTCTGGATTGAATCCTGGAGCAGGGAACATGTATTATCCATGTTCAATTTTCCTGATTCTGATCATTGTAATAGGGTTAAGAAGTTATTTCCCTGTCCTTCCATAATGCATAGTGACATACTTAAGGGTAATGGAGCACAAGGTCTCCAACTTATTTCAAATGGTTCAGGGGAAAAAAATGTACACACATACAATACATAGAATGATAAAGCAAATTTACATTTTAAGATAACAGGTAAATAATTGGTGAATCTGGGTAAAGGTTATACAAGAAATCTTTGTGCTCTTCTTATAACTTCTTTCAGTTTGAAATTTACAAAATAAACTGAATGATCTCAATCTACATATGCAGTATATGTCAGATGTATTATGTTTCATATACTAAGAGCAAACTAATAAGATGTACTTCCGACCCTCTGGGCTCCTCCCTTACGATCTTGTGACCCACAACTACCCACGATACTATTGAATAGGGGCACCAGTTTCAACCTCTGTGCTAACATTCACAAAGCTTAGTTTCTTGAGGTTAAAATTTTCTTACTGTAGCCCAACATGGTTTTAAGTTCACACAAAAAGTCCACTTTGGAGATCACTATTTTAAGGTTATGCATTAATTACAGGAAACTCTTATTCCTTACTAAGTGTTGGACCCTGTTCCAAGTGTTTTATATATAATTCCTTACGTGACAATTTGGCAAGGTAGGGAATAATATTATTCCAATGGGAAAACGGAGGCCAAGAGATTAGGTAACTTACAGATTGATGAAGTATTAAGTGCTAGAAACAGAAGTTGAACTGAAGTAGCTGAAAGTATTAACTCCAAAGCAGAGCTGCCATACGTAATACCTTGTTCTTTCAAATATTCTGTTCCATGCAAATACATGTGCCATTCATCCTTGGATCCATAGCTCTTAGCACATTGTAGGATGCAAAGCTCTCAACAGACGCTTGAGCTGACCTCACTAGCACTCACTTATATTCTATGATCTTGCATTGTCATTTACAATAATGGTAGGTGATACAACTGGGTCTCCATTTTTACAGAGGAGAATCCTGAACTAAGTAAGCATTCTTGAGACTGTTTCTACTGAATAAACTGTCATTCTGTAGCCTGAACCAGTTTTGACCTTTGCACCCGCCTTTGGTCAATGAATGTTAATTGCCTATAAACTATCATCAGGAGATAACTCATTTTCCCCTGTATTGGGTAGAAAGCTGTGGTTTGGAGGGCCATCAGCAAGCCCACTCAAATCACACATTTGTAAAGTTGTTTTTATAATATTAAATACGTATCTGTACACCGAGTGCCCTTGAAGGAATATTTCACATTGTTAGATTTATTTTTAATATTTGAAAATCCTGATTTGATTTCAGACATATCTCATTGAATACTACAGAAATTTCTCCCTAATTCTAAATATTATTTCAAACCCTGGCAGTTAAATATAGATACCTTTCTAGATAAGAATCTCCTTATTAGCCTTAACATTTAGAGGTGTTAAGAAAAATCTATCCTCTAACAACTATTTATGATAGCGATCATCAGTATGGAGGCAAAAACCAATGAATTTCCTCTTAAGTAAACTCCGAGAAATTTAGCACTTCAGTCCAGGGGAGGGGGGGGAGGAGGAGTGTGGGGTGGGTGGGGAACAGCACATGTGGAAATAAGAGCCTTCATCCCTCTACAACTTCTGGGTTTCTTTTCCCCTTGTTATTTTTACTGTATGTGCACATTTTTTGAACTAGAAAATCTAAAACATTTTATTATTGAGAATCTGATTTGGTCAGGGAAATATAGTAATTCTTTTATTTTAAAACACTTTGCTGTTGCCATGCATTTTCTGAGGCATATTGTCCCTGGAGATGTTTAAATTAAACAAACAAATGCTAGTCCTGTCTAAAGTGTAAGAGATAAGGCCTGTCCCGAAGAACCACATAATTTAACACAACAAGCTGGCAATCTACTCCTACACATGCATTTCATTCAGGAGTGATTGGAGGGATGTGTCACACCCAGAACTAGGGGTCAGGGAGGTTGAAAGACAATTTTGACCAGAGGAAGGTACCTAGAGACCTGGTTAAAGACTAACAAAACGTGGACTTAATACTAAAGATTGAAATTTGAAAGAAGTTTTATTCGGAGGCCCAGAAATCCATCTGAAGGAAGTAGCAGAATAGAAGGATTTGCAGAATGACTCCACCAAGCTACTGATGGTGTCCACCCAAGCTGTTCCAGGTGGGTCCCTGGCTAGCATGAGGAAGAGTCAACAGCAGGTGCTGGGGACTTGTTTCCAGTATCTAGTCTAGGGACAGGGAACACCATCCCAGAGGAATAGATGCTTAAGGCAGGAACACCTTTGCTGGGAAGAAGGTACGACCCAGTTACTGAAGAACGAGGGAAAGGTGAGAGACTGTCACAAGGATAGAGGCTGAAACCCTGTTCCATGGAAACAGGAGGTCACCAGCACAACGTGATGAGCAGTAAGGCAGGACCAGGCAAGTTACTGGCTCCTTCAACTTTAGCCACTTACAGACAGGACTGGAGGGTGGGGACCTGACTTACTAGGTTGATGTGACCTCAGCTATGGGGAACTACAGGGTCAAAGAGCCCCACAATTGAACTGAAAGCCAGGTCTGAAGGGCATTAATGGGCCAAACTACAGGGCAGCAGCAGCTCTTCCTTTTTCTCCCACATCCCTCTCTAGTTCAGAATTTACTCCAATTGTAACCCTCATTACTCAATATGGAGGTCTATTTCATGTTGCTCTTACCCAGCCGATAAGCTTTGTGAGAGTTAAGCCAAGGTCTATTGTGGCAACTGTTGAATCTCAAACATCAGTTGAATAGGTGATTGAATCTCCACCCGGCTAAACACACAGGACTCTCTCGCAGTAATAAGGAACACATAAAAGCCCCCTGGTTGAGACTGAATGGTTCAGAATGAATAACTTGCCTGCTGCTGGTACTCTGAACTAATGCCTGGTCTCTCTGCCTGGATCCCTGAACCGGATACCTCAGTTCCAATTGCTGGTACGGATGCCTGGCCTTTGCAGTCCAGCAGACTCTTCACAGGTGGTTTGAAACTCTGAGCACAGCCTGTTCAAAGCGCCTATGGATTGCTGGACCCCTCCATTGGTCCTTGAAATACCCCTGCCAGACAGATATGTACTTACTGATTCACTCTGATCCAGACGTGCCCCTATTTCAGTCCTTTCAGAGCAGCTGTATCTCAGCCACTGGTTTGGGGCATTATCTCTGGTCCAGCTATGCAGTCCTTACCTGCCATTCTAGCCCAGCAGGCACTTGACTACCCAGCAGTTTGGTAGTCAACAGAGAGTGATCAAGGCTGTCATTAAGAACTTCCTCATTACTGTTAAAACACTTTGTTCCTCTAGGTACCAAAATAAGAAGAACCAGAACACCGAAACTATAAAGCAATTCCACTGACAGCATCGATGCACATATATCCACATGGATATATAAAAACAGTATTGATTAACCAGAAGCTTAAAATGTTAACGGTTTCCAGTTTTATAATTGCACTGAGCCAAATGACTAATGTGATATGGTCAAATGTTTCGTTGCCATTCCCAGCAATTTGGAGGTTAGAAATTCCACCTTGCCAGACTGGAAGGGAACTTGATGATTAAATCCTGGGGCTATTCGTGGTAATAGAACTACACAACCCTTTGATACATATTTACCCCTAGTGATGGAGATGCCCTGAGTAGTTTCATGGCGGGGGGGAGGAGATACACGTTCAAGGTGCATGAGACATTACGCAGTGCCAGCAGACCACAGAAGACAGCTTGCAAGCACTATTTCCACAATGTTTTAGAGAAAGGCTGAGTTGGCAGAAAACCACCATTTAAGGTAGATCTGCATAGTGTGTGCATTAAACAGAGTTCAGTCTGTGGCATGCTCACCCCTGATCAGTCTCAATTGTCTTAAAGGAAAAGACCCTGAAACTGAGATCACTCCAACATGGACAAGATTATATTGCTCCTGCTCAGACATATGAGAACAAGGTTAGAGCTCTCCTAAGAGGACACAAGCACAGAGCAGAGTCCGTGTACATGTACAAATTGCTCTGCCATATACTTAAGGTGTCAGGAGAGTATAGGCCTTCATTCAGTAAAATCGAATTATATCTGGCTCAACTCTCAGCCTGCCTCATATCATTATCATGTCCAGCATTTTTAACCCATTCTCTAAAAGAGGTTGTTCAGCCTACAATTGCGGCAGTAGCTCTTGTTGCTATAGCCCCGTGATGCACCGACACCAGGGTTTGCCATCTGTCCAGCACTGTTGTGCCATCTAAAGCAGAATCTCACTTATCCAGTTGCTGCCAAAGTCTTGGTTGTCCATTTGGAGCTGGGCAGCCTCACAAATTGTTTGACTTTCTCCACGGAGAGTCCTCTGCTCAGGTTCTTGAGGCAACAGTACTTAAGGTGAGGCTCTTCCAGGTACCCATGCTGGTGGCCAGCCCCGCCTCGGAGGCATAGCCTTCCAGGGGCTCAGGCTCCTGTCCGCTCAACCCCTAGCCCGCAATCTCCTAGCCTTAACTATGTGGCAATACCTGTTGTTCAGCCTGAAGCACATGGCCTCCAAACACCCCCCCCCTTCCTGAGGCTATCCAGTCTAATTGCATCAGAGGCCTTCTCATTTTGGGGGGGCTCGTGGAACTTGAGCTCTAAGCAGCTTTTAGCAAAAGCTGGTCAGATCTTCCTTGAATCAGAATCACTCCCCCCAGTTTTCCTTCTTCGTGGGCTACTCTTTCTCAGTCTGCATTGCCAAGGCTCTAAGAGTTCAGACTACTTTCATAAACTCTTAATAACACTTATCAACACTTACTCTATTACATTCACCCGGAGTGCTTTGCAGATATCACCTCATTGATGCCTCCAGTCTTTTTAAATTTCTTCCCTATTTTCCAGCTTTCTGGGTTATCTCATTCAACGCCATGGCCTCAAATACCATCTACTCACTGACTCCAAATTTAGGTCTCTGGCCCCAGTGTTCCTTTGGAATTCCAAATCTGTTTACTAAACTCCCTACTCAACATTTCCATTTGCAGATCTGACAGGAATCTCCAAGTTGTGCCCATGATTAAATTTTCCCCCTTCCCAGCTAGGCCACTTTCCACCACCACCACGCCTCCTACAGGGCAAATAGCAAGTCCATTCATACTAAGATGCTCAGACCAAAAATTTGCAGTGCTCTGATTCCCTGCTCTACTCTAAAGCCACAACTAACTTGTTGTCCTATCCTTTTGGTTCTGTCTGTGGTCAGAAGTGGACATGGACCACTTCTCTTCACATCTGACATCCTGGTCTAAACCAACACCACCTCACCTGGATAAATGGAAGAGTGTTCCAGAAGGACAGCTTCCTTCCACTCTTGCCTTGCCATTGCCTATTTCCCATACAGCAGCCAGAGAGGTCAAGAACTTCCACTGGCTTATCATAACAATATATCCAAATACGTTCTGTAGCTCGAAGGCTATAATATCTCCCTGCCTTACTTCCTTACCTCTTTCCTGACTCCCTTTGACCATGCAGCTTTCCCAAGCAGGCTTTGCTCATATTCTTCCCTCTGCTTGGAATGTTCCTTCTGGAGACCATTGTGTGGCTCACTCCTTGATTTCATTCAGGCCTCTGCTCATTACTTCCTCTGAGAGCCTCTTTGACACTTTGAGACAGCAGATCCCTTTACTCTTTTCTGCCTCCCTTCATACTACTTACTTTCGCCCTTCACTAGGACCTTGACTTTCTCTTCCTTATGCTTATCCTGCTCGTGTTTTTATCTTACTTCATGTATTTGTTAAGATTCATATGGAGTCTCCCAATGGATTAGAAGATATTCTGGCATACTCATTGTTTTGTCCTCAGTGCTTAAGAACCTAGTACCCATAATTTTTTAATGGGTAAATTTTGCCCATTAATTTCTCCTTCTGGCTTAAGCCAGTTAGCGTTACTGCTCCCAAAAAACAAAAGAGTCAACCTAAAGAAGAAAGGTTTGTTGTTGTTGTCACGGTTACTTAATCCAATGAAGAGATAAGCCTAACCCAATTATAACTCCAGTAACACAGGGACCAGGTTGACAAATCTCTTCTAAAATTCTTTTATTGAATTGGAAACACACACATTGAACAAAGTTTCAAGTTATTTTGAAAGAATGGAACGACCTAAGTGATTTTAAATTCAGAACGCTCACCCCAATACAATAGTTGATTGCTATTTCTCAACATGAGATTCCAGCTTTTCCAACAGCTCTAGGTTAGAGCTTTATAATTACAAAAAGGATAGGGAGACAGAGGGGGATTCACCACTAGTTAAAATTAGCCACTTTATCATACCGCAATTCTCTAGGATAGCAGATTGTGAACAGACTAACCTTCATTTATTCAATGCATATTTAATACCTTGGATTTGATATTCAACTCATCCCAGCGTGCCCAAGACTTACCTGGGTATAGCACTGAAAGGCTCATGTCTCAGGAAAATTCCCGGTTAAACCAGGAGGGTTAGTAATCCTATGAGAATTACTCTTAGGATTTGGGCCTGAGCAAGAGGGTAAATAGTGGTCATTTACCAACATAGGGAGGGAATAGACAGGCAATGGAAGCTTTTTCCACATGCCTACTAGACAGCCAAGGGGTAATTTGTTTAAAAAGCCCAAACTTAAAGGCCAGAGTTACAAGTTTTGACCCATTATCTTATCGATAGCATTTTAGAGTCACAGAATTGAAGGATATCACCCAGGGAGTGAGCATGAGAAAGTACCTACCAACATCTCAGAGGACTTACCCTAGAAAAGAAGCTCTAAAAAGTAGTTGCCTGAGCACGTTCAATGAACACCTCAACTGTGTCCTGACAGGGATACACGGAAATAGCCCTCAGGTGGTGGAAGAAGCCATTTTGTAAAATGTGGCAAAAAGGCTTTTTCTTTTAAGAAACAGAATATCCAAAGCCAGCATCCCCAACTCTTTTTCATCCAATCAGGCCACACAATTTTCTAAACAAAAATCAATGATTTCCGGCTCAACTTGGTCTCGGACTAGAAATTCCAACACAACCTTTATCAACCTAAGATATCCATAAAGGCAATTTTTTTTTCCCCCAAAGATATCCACAATTTTGGAAAACCGTCAGAAAACATAAAAAACAGAATGTGAGAGGCCTCTCACATTCTCAATAATTCTTATATAATTATTAAGAGGATTAAGTAGACAGAACTAGAGTGGGAAAAATTCACCTAGCACAGCTCGACTGTACTTCGGGAAAGAGAGCATTGGATAAAAGACCCTTCTTCCAACTTCT
The DNA here is from genome assembly GCF_023065955.2 of Ursus arctos. Classification (NCBI taxonomy): domain Eukaryota; kingdom Metazoa; phylum Chordata; class Mammalia; order Carnivora; family Ursidae; genus Ursus; species Ursus arctos. The sequence continues at coordinate 22,250,987 of NW_026622841.1, forward strand.
AAGTAAAAACAGCAGAGTAAAAACAGATGCTTACTTCTATTGCCTTCCGAATTCTTACTGATACTACAGGATGAGTTTTGTTTCAGACGTAAGACCCAAAGGAAGAAAAGAAAACAAAAGAATAAAACAGCAGCACAATATTTTCACACTGAAATATAAATAGAAAAGAGCCAACTTACTCACCCAACCTCAGCACGCCAGATCCCAAAGCAGTTGCGAGCAAAGTGCGGACACCACCCTATTTATACCATACACGTTAACACGTGATCCTCTTAATTAAGTATCGGTGGTACCTGGTGCCTCCTACATTCGAGGATGGGTTTTTGTGCGGACATAGGTGTTCATTAAGAGCTACGAAGCGGAGCATTCATTAAGTTTGTTCAAAAAGCTCTTAGGGCCCCAATCCCATCCTACTCTCCATGCAGCTGGATGCCTTTCTCTCTCCAGTCCTGGCAGAAGGGGAAAGATTTATTCTCTAAAGATAGTCAAACAGACGTTCTTCACACCAGGGAAAGCCAGGCATAATTAAGGGGAGGAGTGCTGACAGCAGGTGAATTAGATGAATATTTATATTGGGAATGCCAAGTCTACACCAAATGCAGATGGACCCCTGTCTAAACATAAAAACTAAAACTGTAAAACTCTTACATGGACACATAGGTGTAACATAGGTATCTTCATTACTTTGGATTAGACAATGGTTTCTTAAATATAATACCAAACACACAAGCAATCAAAGAAAAAAAAGATACATTGGATTTAAAATACATGGAATATAACAAATGGCATAGAGGATCATAGGGGAAGGGAGGCAAAACTGAAGGGCAAGTCATCAGAGAGGGAGAAAAACCATGAGAGAGTCTTAACTCTAGGAGACAAACTGAGGGTTGCTGGAGGGGAGCTGGGTGGGGGGATGGGGTAATAGGGTGATGGGCATTAAGGAGGGCACGTGATGTGATGAGCACTGGGTGTTATATGCAACTGATGATTATTGAACACTACATCTGAAACTAATGATGCACTATATGTTGGCTAATTGAATCTAAATAAAAAAAATAATAAAATATTGGGCTTCAAATGACGCTATCAAGAAAGTGAAAAAACAACCCACAGAGTGGGAGAAAATACTGGCACATCATATATCTGATAAAAGTCTAGTATGAAGAATCTGTAAAGAACTATTACAAGTCAACACAGAAAGACAACCCAACTAAAATGGGCGAAGGATTTGAATACACATTTCTTCAAAGAAGCTATGTAAATAGGCAAAAACTACAGGAAAACATGCTCAACACCATTAGTCATTAGGGAAGTGTTAATCAAAACCACAATGAGATACCCACTAAGTTGGCTACAATAAAAAAGAGAGAGAGAGAGACAAGAGTTGGTGAAAATGTGGAAAAATTGGAAAACTCAAACAGTGCTGGTGGGAATATAAAATGGTGCAGCTACTTTGGAAAACAGCTTGGCATTTATTAAAAATATTAAGCATAAAGTGACCATATAATCCAGTTCTAGGTATATAGACAAGAGAAATGAACACCTATGTCCACACAAAAACTTGTCCTCGAATGTTCATAGCAATATTACTCATAATAACCCCAAAGTGGAAGCAACCCAAAGGTCTATCAACTGATAAACAGAATGTGTATATCCACACGATGGTATGTTACTCAACTATAAAAAGAATAATGTTTCAATACATTCTACAATATGCATGAACCTTGAGAACATTATGCTGAGTAAAAGAGGCCGCAAAAACTACATATTATTGATTCCATTGATATGAAATGTCCAGAACAGATGAATCTATAGAGACAGTAATTACATTAATGGTTGCCAGGAGCTGGGGGAAGGGGTGCATAAGGTATAGGTATGGAGTTTCTTTGGAAGATGATAAAAATGTTCTGGAATTTGATAGCCCTGCTGAATAAAGAAATTTGTAATATAATAAGAACCACTGAATTATACACTTTAAAAGAGTGAACTATCTGAGTTATGTCTCAATAAAGCCAGTATGTTTTTTAAAGAAGATAAAATTTTAAAAGAATTTTGATCAAAAAATACCCCCAAACACTATCATATTTGGTGAGAGTAGATGAAGTAAAATTGTGTTCAACTTCTCACAGATTAGTATTTTTCTTCTGATTTTGACACTTGGGGAGATAAAGAGAACTTTTGTAAAAAATAAAGACAATAAAAGACCCTCCCCCAAAAAAGGACAATGCAGAAAACTATAGAAAACTTGTCCGAAAAGTAGGAAAAAAAGTTAATTTAAAAAAAAAAAAGAAAAGTACCTTTTAATCTTCACCTATTTTTGCCCTACCCCCTTCAGTTACGAAGTCATAGGGATGAAATTTAAGCACAGGAAATTATAATCCACAATATTGCAATAGCTCTGGTGACAGACGGTAATCACACTTACCATTGCTGAATCAGTATGTCGTACACCTGAAACTAACAAAATATTGTATGTCAGCTATACTTCAATTAAGAAAATGAAGAGAAAAACAAATATACCGGTGATCCCAATATAGCTAAATTCATCCAATTCCCTCACTAAAGACAAATATTCTCAAATTGGGCAAAGCTAAAACCCAACTATACGTTGTTTATTATTATAGAAACTTATATTCAAACAGGAATGAAGTGAATTTTACTGAACAGCGGGGGATTTTAAAATCTCTTTCACCTCCCTCCTGGTGTCTATTGAGAAATATTCATTCTTAGAGTCATCCCAGCTTAACACTGACTGTTCTTTATCTGTTGTTCATTCTAGACCTCCTGGTGGGAAATTAATATTCCTCATGGCAGTTGGGTGCTTAAACAACAACTATTCCTTCTCCTCTTCAGATAACCCATCTCCGATTTTGTCAAGGTATCAACCAGCCCAGTGCTCAGAGGAGGCCAAGCAACTAACTGACCCCATCCCCCAACCCCTGCCCCAAGTGAGAGGACTCCTGACTATTCTAAGCTAATTAAGTGCTACCTGTTCCCTTCCCCAGTAACTGCTTTAGGAAAAGACAATGAACATATTTCTGGACAAAGACTTGAGTGAAAATCTGCTAGGGACATCCTGGGAACATATTCCTTTGTAAAAATAGGGTTCTGTCCCTTGAATAATATTGTACAAGATAGGATGCACCTGGAGTTGCTCGACCACTCCTGCAAACAGCTGGAGGAGGGTACAGAGGACACGTGAAGATTAGGTAGAGCAGGAAGATAAGGAAAATCTGGGTCCTTGACGATTTTGGACCATAGGCTTAACCCCTAGGAGAGCCATGGTTTTGGATTTAAAAGGTAATACATCTCTTTGTTATTACTCAATCACATTTTTAAAAACCTTCCAGACAAAATCATCTTAGCCCACTCATTCTTTACTTGATATATAAATACCCATAACTTAGGATAGTTTTATCCTAAGGTAGATGTAGGGAGGATCCACATGAAATTGAATTATTTGGGAGTTCAGAAATGTTTGAAATGCTTGAAGTAATCTGTCTAATGAGTGGAGTATAGAACATGGGCAATCAAAATAAGAAAGCAACCCTCTGAAAGCAAGCCTCAGAGTCTCCCCTAGGTCTTTATTCATTAGTGCCTTCAGTTGTTTATTGCAGATTTTAGGTATTTATGACCATGAATTTTACCTTGGGGATGGGGATTAGGAGGAGGTTCAGAAAAAAGTAGAGGGCTGCCTGGGTGGCTCAATTGGTTACGCATCTGACTTCAGCTCAGATCATGATCCTGGGATCCTGGGATCAAGCCCCATGGCAAGGAGCCCAGCACCGTTGTGTTCCATGCTCAGAAAGGAGTCTGCTTCTCCCTCTCTATACCTCCCCCCCCCACCGCTCATGCTCTCTCTCTCAAATAAATAAAGTCTTAAAAAAAAAAAGTGGAAATATTGAGGTGAATTCATCTATAACACCTTGTGAAATTGTCTCTCTCTCTCTTTTTTTCTTTTTTACATCTTGAAATTAGGTAGAGTCAGTCCCCATATTTTCTCAAAACATCTTGAAGCCAGTAAAATCCTCTAATATTCTGTGACCAGACTCTTCTCCAATTTCCTTTTACATGTTGGGACCCTCATGTATCATGAGTACAATGTAGTTAAATTATATAATAAAAAAAGGTCAACAAAGACAAATTCGGAGACATGGAAATAAAGACACACACTAAATTACTTCCAGTTTGAAGAAAGAATCTACAGTTGCAAACTATGAGAAAGCCATGATATTGAGAATGCAACATACCAAAATTTCAGTGATATGTCAAAACCTGCATTAAGAAAAAAAAAATCCACAGCCCAAATACTTTATTATTTTTAAAAGAATACAATCAACTCGAGAAACTAGAAAAATTACAATAAAACATATCTAAGAAAAATAGAAATGAGGAAATTATAATAGGAAAAAAAGCAATGAAATATTAAAAGGATGAACAGTATAAATTATTTTTAGAAATCCAAGATCTTGGGGCAACCCTTTTGGGTCCCCTCCCTCTTTGGGAGCTTTGTACTCACATTTGATAAACCTTTTAAAAATTTAAATTAAAAAATAAATAATAAAAAACAAAAATCCAAGAACTTGATCCTTTATAAATATATACTAGGGGAACTTTTGCCAGGGATTGATCAGGAAATAAGTGAAAGTATAAATACATAACACGAGAAATGATGCAAATTTTCTAGAAAAAGATAAGCAAGCAAAATTTACTTAATAACAGGTAGAAAAATTGAGTAGAGCAAGAACTATAGAAGAAATAAATTGTTTCCAATGAATTATTTCAATAAAGATTAGTCCCAGGCAGTTGTCTTGGTAAGTTGGATCATATATTTAAGGATGAGATGATTCCATTTCAATTCCTTCTCAATTTATTTTGCAAACAAGGCATAACCTTTGCATAAAAATGTTAGAAAGCAAAGCAAAATTAAAACCACAGACTAACTTTATCTAAACTCTAAAATTCAAGCTTTAATAGAAACCATTCTCTGAGTCCTGAGATTCAATAAGCCATATTTTAACCATTTTCTTAGCTGCAGCTTAACAGGGGTGGACACATTTCCAGCCCAGAACCCATCCGACTTAACCAATCTCACATTCTGAGAGCTGACATTTGCCACACTCCATGTCCATTTACCAAGAGCAAGACTCATTTGATTGTAAGTGACTTCTCACTTCTTTGAGCAGAAAGGGAAACTATGGGCTCACATAATGGCAAAGTCCAAGGATATGGTGGCTGCAGGAATGGCTGGATCCAGGTACACAAGAAAAGGCAACAGATTGGGTCACTGCATGAGGTCATTTAGTGTGTGCACTACACGTATGTACTCAGACCACACTCCACTCTCAAAATCATGCCCTCTGGCATGAGCTGCATCCACTCAGAGAGAAGGACCTCTTTTCTGTGCACAAAAGTATTGGTTCACAAACCTGGGAATTCCCGGGTGAAATCTGACATTGGCCCCATACACGGAGACCAAGGAGAGAGCGAGGAAAGAGGCAGGCCACTGCCGGAGGTTGGTAGGTGGCGGTTTCAAACAAGGGAACTTGCACATAAGCCTTGTCTCCAGCAGCCACAAGATGAGAAATTTTCTATGTCTGCCAGGGTCTTAAAACTCAGTGTAGAGGCCTTTCCTGGGTTTAGTCACGTACACCGTTTCAACACTCTCAACACAACATTGCTCTTTCAAGGCTGAGTCCTTGAAAACAGTTCCTGCTGTGGGAACAGTGGGTAGAACTCACATTCCAAGGACGGGGGTGGGGGTGGGGGTGGGGGGAGCTGGTGAGTGGCCTCCAATTGTCTGTGTCCAGCTCTCAGGTCACCTGGAGGTCATGTCCTCTCTATGACCTCCTCCAACGGTTTATTTGCCAAGCTTCACTCAACTAAAGGAGACACCTTTTTCTCATTATCAAAAATTCTCCACTTAGGCAGGCAAAGATCACACTTTCAGCATCAATCGGCCTCTCCCCATCTTCCACTTTGCTATGCTCTCTGGTAGTTTTATGCACACACAGGCTGTCCATGTACTTACCAAGATGATGCCTTAGGCTTGCTTTGCCGTGGCACCTGAAATCGAAAAAGGCCAATGTACTCTTTTCCAGATAATTCTATTTTAAATATCCCTGGATACATTCTCACTGGCTAAGCAACTCTTGAATCACAAGGACTCAGACCTGGAAAAATCTATGAAAGGCTATAACGTTTTCACCAAAAAGGAGGTGAAGGATAGTAGGCAAACTAATATTACAGATACCATTCCCTTGTTTTTATTAATCATCAAAGCCATTATCTTCTTCCTTGACATTTGCAAGCCACTTTACTGGCTAGGTTTTCTTCCCAGTGTTAATGGGAAGATCAAAGGAGATGTTCTGCAAAAACAGCACTATGTAACCAAGCTGTGAACAGATACAAAAGATTGTTGACCCTTCCAACTTCATAGGCACACACATTACCTTGATTCTCACCATTGCCAGGCATAAAAAGATACATTGTATTCTGGCATTTTCATCGGCTTAATATTTCTTCATATTCAAAGATATAAGGCAGCCAGCTTCTCCTTCTAGATCATTGAAACTGCCAAGAGAACTTCATTTATTGAATTAAAATTTGTGGGGTTTTGTGTTTATCCAGCAAAACTTGTTTTTCTATTTCCAACTGTTAAGTCAGACTTCTTCCTGGGTATGAAAACGTCCAGATCTGTGCTCAGTTCAGAGGACGAAGAAGAGGGCTGTGTCAATAGAACATATTGGGGGAACCTCTTGGTCTCCTCTGTCCCCAGTGAGCACTGAGGCACTTGCAAATTCCGTGCTTCCCTCCCTTCCTTGGTGAAATGGACAACACTCTGTACCCGAGGTCTGCTGTAAGACTGAAATGGGCCAATAATGACCCAAGTTCAAAGTACCAAGGGGCCGAGACACGAAGCAGGTCAAATGATGTGCTTTTCTACAAAAACATTAAAGATACATCAGCAGTGCAGAAGAAAGAGACTGAAGGGATCTCATTTCAGAAAACAAGCAAAGAAACATTCTTCTTAACGTTGGACATGTTAAGAAACTACATAATGTCCCAGTGACTTTCCATCAGACTCTTGTAGAATTGGCAAAATCTGTGTGACATAAGTCAATTACAATTGATTCGCTGGATCCGATTAACTCCCAAACTCAGCACATTCTAGGCAGTCAAGCAGCCCAACCCTGCTGCAGAGTTTCATGAGGCTCTCAGAGTGTGCCCTGCGCCGGGATCTAGTCCCACGTCCCCCGCCCTCCCAGAGATGGCGGTCACATGTTTCATTATGTGTACTGCCCTCCTGGAGGCACTTTTCCTAAACCTTGCACCGTTTCGTTCTCACAGCTGCCTCTGGGCAGAGTAACGGCACTTTAAACACAAGGAAAAGGAGACTCGGAGCCAATGTTTTACCCTCTATCATTCAACGGGGTCAGAGCCAGAACTTAGATCCTCTGACTGTATTTCTCATATTCTTGTAGCCCGCAAGGCAGGCATGTATTTGTTTCTTGATTATAGCATTTACCAGGACCATCTACCCCCCCCCCCCAGCTTTATTGAGGTACAATTGGCAATACTGTGAAAGGCTATTTTCTTATCAGTGTTTTCTATTAATGCAGGAGAGAGACGTCTTCCTGAAAGGTAGGCCAAGTCATGTTCATCTCCAGGGTACCTCCCCCAGCATTCATAACAGCGCCTGGGAGATTTCTGGCACCCTGTACGTGTTTGGTTATATTAACACGTTAAATGGTAAACACAGCATTTTATCGGCCATGTCGCCTGCTTACATGAGAGGGTGAGAACGGGTACCATGACTGCATTCAATGTTTGCGGAGCTGAGACTTTATCAGAAATCTTGCAAGTTGGTTTTCCGGGCAGTAAGTTTCAAAGTCAGTATCCTCCCCTCTGTGCTTTCTCCCTCCTGTTCCATCACTCAGCCCCATTCCTCTGCCTGTGTTTTTCCATTAACAGCAAAATGGCCATGGAGCAGCCTGCTTATACTGAAGAAATGTCTCTGCTTTTAACATCTTGACTTTAGCACAGATTTTCTTTCTCAGAGCTGTCTCTTCCCAGTTTCTCTGGGCTATCTTTACCTCATTTTGTATCCAGTAATTATCTCAGTAAAAGAACATCCCCCAGATCTGCAAATATATCACACTACATTTGCTTCTATTTATGGAGGTCTTTTCCACATGAAGGGTAGAGGCAGTTATTTATGTCTACATATATATGTATGTATAATGGATTTTTTTCACACAAATCTCCCTGGCTTTCCATCTCTTCAATGGAGCTTTAAAACCTCCAGGCAGATTGTATCAACGCTTCATCAGACTTCCATTGTCCAGGCAACAGACAATACTCTGAATGGCTCCAAAGGAAAATCACTACCTGCTGATAGCCAGGGTAGATGTCACTTACCAGATGTCTGGCTTTCATTGTTGCTAACTTGTTTAATTTCTGCACCCAGCAATGAAAGTGTTTTGATCCTTCAAAGCAGAATGTGCGCTGTACCAATTGATTCCAAATGGCCTCTTTTTAGATTGAATTTTTATTTTATTTGGTTGAACGATTCTCTTTCATTTAAACCTGTATTTATGTGGAAAATTCAAATAATGCATTCTGCTTTGCATTTCAAAAAAAGAATCTACGTGTTTATGAAATCACTTTCGAGTTGCAATTACAGTTATTTGTCTCTGGGATACACAACATGTAATTGGGTCAACACTGTTAATGAGCAACTAGTGTTATTGTTAATGAGCTACTAGTGATAGTTTCAATGTTTCGTCCCCAGCAGGTGGTAAATACAATATGTTAAGATAGATAATTATGTTAATGTTTCAAATATCCACAGACCAAGCAAGTCATTAAAAACATAAAACTAAGAGTTTAAAAAGGACAAACACACGAAGTGGACTCTACATTTACCGCAAAGGCATGAGTCTCCCCTGTACAGAAATTTTGTTACGTATCTCAGTGTCCGGTTCTGTTAAATCACAGTTCGTCAAAATGACAAGAAAAGAAGGCTGGTCTCAGCTGGCTTTGGACATTGTCAACTTGGACAAGTAACAGACTTCAAAACTTGGGGCTTGTGATGCTTACTTCTGTAGGATAGACATCGTTCAGGTGGAATGATGAATCATTCAGGAGCCATTCCACCTTGAGAAAGTCATTGTGTGGAACACTTAAAATAACAAATAGACAATCTGATTCCTGTCTACAAGAAGCATACAAAACCTTTAGAGAGGCAAGATGTATGTAGGTGAGATAGTTGGCAAGACATAAGAATCAAATATGTAGTAGAGACATTATGAAACCGATAAGAAATAAGAAGTGGCAGGAGTAATTGGGAAAGCTTTTAGGGAGAAACAAGTTTGTATCGGAGATGCTCTGGCCTGCTATTTTAGAATGCCTAACTAACACTCATTTAACAGTGAAGACATTTAAATTTTTCACATAGGAAGTTGGAAGTTAGGACATTCCAGCACTGAAACAGCAACTCAAAGTTGTCATCAAAGACCAAAAATTCTGTCTTTTCCTCTCTTCCTTTTTCAAAACATCAGTAATACATAATATATGATCACCAGATGGCTGCTGCTGCTCTGGCCATCACATCCTCATCCACAGGCATCCCTGTAGGGTATGAGAAAGAGTGGGAGAAAGGGAAATTTTTCCAAGCTGTTCTTAGAAAGGAAGAGAAAAATATGCCCACAAATCCCCAGCAGATTTCCCCTCACATTCTATTGACCAGAACTGCTGCTATGCTCAACCTTTGAAGCATCCGCTAGAGAAGGGGAATGGACATCATGATTGCCACGAAAGGTTTAGACTGGCTGTGGACTATTGAGCTGCACCAGGAAGATTCTGAGTCCAAAGGCAACAGAACTAAATTAAGTGGGTTTTGCATAGGACCTTTTGGCTAGTGGTAATTTTTATCACTTAGTGTTTGCTTTAGCCCTCAGGAGATAACTTTGAAATAGTTCAGAATACCAAGTGTTACATCCAAGATAAATTCACTTAGATGGCTCGATTCCACCAGTGAATCATAGAACTTTGACTATTCCAACATCATTGGCTCCATACCCAAATGTCCATCAGAATTACCAGGAGAGCTTTCCAAAAATAGCAGTCACCAGACCTTACACCAAGGCCTTCTGAACCAAACCTCCAAAAGTTAGGGCCCATGAAAATTGCCCAAAGTATTATTAGAGCCATAAAGACTGGTTGCTGGTTGAAGCAGTCAGCTTTTACTAGGCTATGCCATAGTAACAACCCCAAACCCTGAGTGGATTACAACTACAAGGGTTTATTTCTCACTTAGGTTACATGTCAGTTGTGGGTTGACCATGGTTCTTTGGCTTTGCTCTATGCATGTTCCCCATCCTGAGAATCAAATCCAGTGTTTCTCAGCAATATCTAAATGTTCTCATGTGCTATGTATATATCTGTGTTCTCTATATAAAAAGGGTAAGCTTTTTTGTCCCCCAAGAATCAATTTGACCCCACTGGGGATACTACTATCCCTACTGAGAGGGAATAACCTAAACTGAAGAAATTACCCCTCTCCAGTTGCCAGGGAACACACTGATGGGCAAACCATAGAGCTTCTGTTTGGACATGGCTTGTGTCATGTCTGCTCACATGCTACTGGCCAAATCAAGTCACAGAGCCACCTTAGATGGTAATGGGGTGACAAGGTAGTTTCCTTCCCCATGTAACATGACAAGTTACAGGGAGAACAGAGAATAATTAGGAACAATAATTCAATCTAACACCCTGGGTCCTCAGGTAGAGAAGCAGGAACAGAATAGATATTATTCCCACGCCCCTAATCATAACTATCATCCAGCCATCTGCAAGTAAGATACTATATATCAGAATGCCTCAACAAACATATAATTGGGGGTGCCTGCGTGGATCCGTTGGTTAAGCATCTGGCTCTTGATCTCGGCTCAGGTCATCATCTCAGGGCTGTAAGATCAAGCCCCTCATTGGGCTCCGTGCTGGGCATGGAGCCTGCCTAAGATTCTCTCTCTCATTCTCCCTCTGTTCCTCTCCCGCTACCCAGAACACCCCCTCCCTCACGTGCACTTTCTCTTTTTCTCTCTCTCCCCCTCTCTAAAAACAAAGAAAAAAAAACCATATAATCAGGGCAGCGGTAGGAAACTAACATGCTAACGTGGTTACAATTTTTTAGTTTGGGGGAAAATTTTAAATTAGAAGTGTTCATATCAAGGCCATAAAAAATAGTAGTTACAGCTTAGGCTTATATGATATAATAGGTTCAAGAAAGAGTGGCATGTGGGGCGCCTGGGTGGCACAGCGGTTAAGCGTCTGCCTTCGGCTCAGGGCGTGATCCCAGCGTTCTGGGATCGAGCCCCGCATCAGGCTCCTCTGCTGGGAGCCTGCTTCTTCCTCTCCCACTCCCCCTGCTTGTGTTCCCTCTCTCGCTGGCTGTCTCTATCTCTGTCAAATAAATAAATAAAATCTTTAAAAAAGAAAAAAAAAAAGAAAGAGTGGAATGTTAGAACTAAAGAATACTATAAAATTTGAGGGAAAGTTATATTATAAAAGGAGGTGCCATTTTATTCACTTGTGAATATTGTTTTACATTAGCTGTATGCTAATCCCTAAATTCATGATTAAAAGGAGAAAACACAGAATTATCAGCATGGCACTTGACTTCAATATGAAGAAAACGGGCTTTTTAAAAAAAAGAAATTTTCAAAATTATGAAATTATTTCCAATTATTTCCATGTATCAATCATTTTTGACCCCTAAGGCATCAGAGGAATAACATGTTTGCTCCCTTCATTATTTTGTTTTCTATTAATGAAACCATACAATGAAATGTGCAGAGTGTTTCACTTGTTGACCTTGATTGATTGATCTTTTTATAGCTTGCTTTCAATCATGGACTGTCTCAAACACTGTTGTCTACAAAGGACTTGAAAAAACAGATAAATATCCAGGTTTTTCAAACCCTGATTTAGTGCTTCCAGTGTATTGCATTTTGCAAAATTACAAGTGTCTCCTGTTAGACATTCACAGTCTCTGATAAGGAAACCCCCAAAGTCAAGAGCAAAATATATCAGGACAAGTGAACAGGTCCTTCCCTAGGCCCAGAGCCACTATAGTGTTGCATTACAACTATTTTCTTTCTCTTCAAATTTCAGACTTTCTCACTGAAGCAAAAGGGGTGTGTGTGAATCAGTTTCTTTGTGGACAATAACTACATTGAACAAGAAATGCTTTTTTAATTACAATTAAAATTAAAATTTTAACAGCACACATTTTAGCAAACATTTTCTAAATGCATTGATAACTTAGGTCAACTGTTGCTTTCTCTGAGCATTAGAAAGTGGAGTGTGGGAAGTATCTTGAGACACAAAAAATATTTACCAAACACTCATTCATTCCTGTAACCAATAAGGAAATTTATCAATCATATTCTGTTTCTCTGAAATATATCTTGAATTTGGAGCATGCCTTTCTATTCTCACTCCTATTACCCTATTCTAGACCACCATCATCTGCTTGGAAAACAAACAAAAACCTACCAGCAAACAGTCTTCTGTTCCCATTCTCTGCTTACTTCATTCCAATCTCTACACAGTACTCAGAGTGATCTTCCAAAAACATAATTCTATTCATGTCACTGCTCCTCTGCCATCTCCCCAAAATAATACAATAGGTTCCAGTAATCTCGGGCAGAGGACAGGTCATTAACATGACCCCCCCGACTCTTGGTGATTTGTCTTCTGCTTACCCTGATATGATTGTCTTCCCACACTCAGATCCCAGAGCTCACCATATTGGCCCGCATTTCTGGGCGCTTAGTTAACTATTCCCTTAAATAGATTGTTCTCTCTTCCCCACCCGTTCCAACTGGTAAAACCCTGTTCATGTGACCTATCTTTTAGGTCTCCGCTTTGATGTTGCTTCTCCTTAGAAGTTCTTCTCATACCACCCCTTTAAGACCAAAACAGGGGTTCCTCTTGTCTGCTCTCAACACGTACTAACTTCCTCCAACATATCTCTTATCACACTGTGCATCATCACTGTCTGTATCCTAATTCATATCCCTGCACACATACACCCCTGTTCTGTTAGGAACTTGATGCAGACAGGAACCATGTCTGCGCCGAAAGCCCTGGCTTACGAATTTGACTCTGAGGTTTGGAATTCGCTCTCTCACCACAGGCTATTTACTTAACCTTCCTGGAAGGCAGTTTCTTTGTTCATAAAATGGGCGTAACAACGTCTACTCACAGAAAACACACAGCTTAGCTCAGGATGTTATAACAAAATACTGTAGACCATGGGGGTTAAACAACATTTATTTCTCACATTTCTGGAGTCGGGGAAGTCCAAGATCAAGGTGCTGATATATTCAGTTCCTGGTGAGAGCCCTCCTCCTGACTGGTACTGCTGCCTTCTCGCCAAGTCCTCGCAGGGCAGCGAGGGCTCTGATCACCTCCTCTTCTTCACAAAAGCACTCATCCCATCATGAGGGGCCCATCCTCAAGACATCATCTAAACCTAATTATCTCCCAAAGGCCCCACCTCCAAACATCATCACGTGTGGGGGGGGAGGGGTAGTTAGCGCTTCAACATATAAATTTGGGTTGGGAGGAGGGGGGAGATACACATACTCGGTCCACAGCAACACATACAGTTTATGTGCATGAAAGCATCCAGCACGGTGTACAATAAATCCATGTTTCCTCCTTCCCATCCTCCTGGAATCCAATTCCATCCAATACAGCTAGTGGGTGGACTGGGAAAAATTCTGCTTTTTAGCTGAGTACCGCTTGGAGGGGAGAGTCCTAGAGAAACTAGCAGATGCCCTCATTCTCCTTGTACCCAGGGGAAGCTTTTTCTCCATGTAAAATGAGTACTCATTCATTGCGCTACTCCTCCTTCTTCCACTGGAACTGAAATAGATTCCAAATGATTATCAGGTGGATTCTTAACAAGACTTTACTGCTTCTCATTCCTAATGCCTAACACATTGCCAGGCACACAGCTGGTGTTGAATAGATGACTGTGGAATAGGGTAATGATTGAATCTCTTTTCCTTTTTAAAGATTTTATTTATTTATTTATTTGTTTATTTATTTATTTAGCAAGCGTGAGAATGGGGGTGGGGGGAGAGGGAGAGGGAGACAATCCCAAGCATGCTCCACACTGAGTGCAGAACCCAGCAGGGATTGGGGGGGCTTGATCTCACAACACTGAGATCACAACCTGAACTGAAACCAAGAGTTTAATGCTCAACCATCTGAGTGACCCAGGTGCCCCGGTAGATGGTTGAATTTTTATAACCAGTTCATTCCATTTTGTCTTTTATCTACTATGGAAAAAAATATTTCATGTTGGATAGTTCTGGGCCAGTGGACATTATTTTCAGAAATAAGACTTTAGGAATAGCTGAGAAGTGATTATTCCAGTGTTACATGGAAAACAAGGGTAAAAACTCCCAAACTTGACATTCAGCTTAGCCTAGACCATTAGAAGGAGATGTTGCAATTTCTTTCATAGAACACAATCTTTAGGACAAAATAAATGCAACCAGTGGAAATGGACATCATTAGCAAGGGTAACTTTTCCTTCTTTCCGGTTAATCTCTACTCCTTATCTGTCTGCATTTACAAAGGTCTTGGCCGTTGCTCTGAGCAGGACTCATTCATACCTGGAGATCCTTTGTATTTGGCTTGTTTCCCTCATCCCATAGCAATTATGTTTTCAGGATATTTTAATTTCAGAGTAAAGTATGAAAGTGTATCTAATCCATGGGAGGAGGTCCATCCATGTTCCTTGGATTCCTTAACATGTGAGGGCGTGTTAGCCTAACCTCCAATGACCAGCACCTTCAAGATTATCAGAGCACCCCTTATTGCTGCCAGAACCATTTGCATGCAAACAATTTAGACCTCAGTTATCTGGGATCTAACAGCCCCCCCAGGGCCACTCCTTAACCAGTGATTAACTAGTGTAGAGGCAAGCCCCATCTCTCATCCCTGACCTGGTTGATTCTGGGGCCTTTTCCATAGCTCCCCTAGGGATTATGGCCCAATGTGCAAGTGAGGCTGCTTGGCCTCCCTGGCTCTATTCCCTGCCTGGTCTCTTCCTCCCCCTCCACACACTACACGTGTTCCTAGCACCTCCCAATAAATTGCCTGTGCTTGAATCCTTGAATCAGGGTCTGACTCTAGAGGTCCTCAAAGACGAGGCAGAAGAAAAGAGATATCAGGAGCACACTAGGCAGAGCCGCTTCTGTGGCTGCATCATGGAGCCTTTCTTCCTCAGCCATCTTTCCCCTCTTGTCAGGATTCCTTCTAGCTAAGGCCTTTGGGGAAGAGGAATGCCACCAAAAATGACTGATTGTAATCAGATTCAGTGTCTGCAGATATGACGTGTTGCCTCTACTAGACGGTGGGAATTAGAGAAGCCAGAGCTGCTTTTTGGTTTGTTTTCAGCTTCTGACACATCAGTGGCTAATGTCACGCCCAGGTTCTGGTCCAAATGAAATGGAAATTATAAAGTTAGCAAGTAGCTTAAAGATTATTGCTTCTTGTCTGCAGTTCCACCCAAAGCCCATCCAACCCTTCCATTCCCTCTTCAAAACAAAACAACAATAAAGCTATCTCATCAAGCCTTCCTCTTATTCCATAAACACAGGATCGTGATGCTGTTCTTGTGACATTCATCTTCTCCTTGACATTTATCCCTGTGGCCAGAAAGAGGGCACATGGTCCACCTGTCAGAAGAGATTGCTCTGTACTCAATCACTATATCCTCACTCATCCCAAATATCAGGTCACACTGGTAGTTTTTAAATGCCAGTCCGCACTGGTGCTACTTGTAGTGAAGTCTTCACAAGCCCAAATAAAAATAGAATAAAGACAATGCCAAACGTTCTTCAGAGGTTAATGTATTCAATTAAAAAAAAAAAAAAACGACTACACTTTATCCTTATGTTATAGGTCTCTTTGTTTTGGCATATCAAAATTTCTTATAGAAAATGATAAAAGTTATATGGTCAAGTATCACTTTTTGAAATTTTACTAATATATGCAATCTGAGAGTTTAGGAACTAGTAGTCCAAAGGACTATCTTAAACAAAATTGCAGAGCAGACAGTTTGACCATGTGACCTCCTTTTCAGAAAGCTTAAACTTCAAGGCTGCTTTGGATTTCCCTCTGGTTGCTCTGAAGACTGTCCCGTACCTCTTTGCAACTCCCTTTGAGAATCTAATTGAATTTTTCAAGTAATATTTATTAATCATTTACTAAGTGCCAGGTGTAAACAGGAATAACATCATTCCCTTGTTCTCAGGTTGCCTTAACTTAATGAGGGAGACAGATCCCTATAAAATGAACCATAAATCAATCTTAGAAGTATACTCGAGAAATATTTACATATTTAGAGAGAAGAGGATCCCTGTACTGGGTGCTAGAAAACCTACATCCAGCCGAGTAGTGAGTGGTGCTCTGGTTTCTGAGTAAGATTCCCTGGGGAGAAAGGAAATAATGTTCCAACAAAAAGTTACAAAACCTTTTGACAGAGTTTTGTATCACTGCAATAAGCCTGCAGGCATAAACAGGTACATATGTATATTTACACACAGGCATCTCCAGCTGACTGTTTGATAGAGAATGATACCCAGGTTAAGTAAGAAAAACCTACTCGGAAAAGATGGGTGGCTCTTCGACTAATATAACAAAATAAAAATTATAAAAAAAAAAAAGATGGGTGGCTCTTCTTTTCCAGGCACATAATGTAGTGCTTAGGGAAACGCTGATCAGCTACAATGGGCGGAGTTAACAAAGAGGGTAATATTCAAGGGTTTGTAGACTTAGGGTAACTGGGAAAAGTCACTTACCCAAACACATGTTACACTCACAGAAAAACAAAATCATATCAGAGGGGCTTCCATAGGTCTCGCCAAGTTTTAAGACATTGTTGTTAATGTTCAAGCAATAGTAAAAAAATAAACAAAAATTAAAAATCAATAAATCCAGTATGCTGTTAACTTCTGGTGTGAATCAATACCTGTGCAGCATTAGGAATATGAAGACACCTCACTGTCTGTGTTGGTTCATTTGTTTCTGCTTAGATTTTAGTCCCAGAAAGTCTTGAAGGGCAATGCAGTATGTAATCCGTAGCTTGTGTATCTGGGCTTACGAAACCTGTTAGTTCATCCCTTGAGCACCCTGTTCATTGGATCCATGAAGGTCAGTGTGTGGTGGAAAACCTGAGCCTACTGGGCTTCGAAGAAATATTTCTGTCCTACAAATGACAAATGAACATATAAGAAAAAAAGTGTTTAACCTCAGCAGTTATCAAAGAATGGAAATTAAAACAGAGCATGACGTAGTTTACCTACCAGATGATGAAGAATGAAAATGTTAGTGTCTGCTGTTTATAAGGGTGTGGGATAAGAGTGGTCTCCTAGACTCCTGGTGAAATTGAGAATTGTCCCAACCCTCTAGGAGGGCATTTTGGAAATATGTATCAAAAGTCTCAAAAAAGGCCACATGTATACGTTGACCTAGCAACTGCACTTGTTGGAATTTGTCCCAGGGAAATAAATGGACATGTGCTGAAACTGGAAATAATTTAAATGTATAGCAGTAGGATATTGTATTAAAGTGTTATGGTGCATCCAGAAAATAGAATGCAATGCAGCCTTTAAAAATGCAGATGCTAGTCTATATTTGGTGATGTGAAAATATGCTCATGATAAATGTAGGTAAAAAAATAGGTTATAGAACAAATATAACTATGGTTCCATCTGAATAACCATATTCATGAAGAAAAAGTTTGAAGAGATATAAATCAAAATATTAGCCATACCTATATTATTATAGGGATTATTGGTGATTTAACCTTTAAATTTAAATATCTTTGTTATAAATGTGTCAAATCACTAAATTGTATACCAGAATTAATGTAACACTGTATGTCAAATATACTCCAAAAAACTTTGTTTTTATTTTACACACTTACGTGATTAGTGGTGATGGGAGAAATGGGTAGCCAGAGGGGAGCTTACTGAAGGCAGAAGAAGTAGAGGGGGTTCAGGTCATTCCTAAATGAAACATAAAAAGTCACTTTTCCTCTTAGATCCTCAGCTTCCTCAGATGAAGTATGGAAGGGATTAATTAGATATTCCTCTTTTTTTTTTGGATTTTATTTATTTATGTGACAGAGAGACAGCCAGCAAGAGAGGGAACACAGCAGGGGAGCGGGAGAGGAAGAAGCAGGCTCCCAGCGGAGGAGCCCGACGTGGGACTCGATCCCGGAACGCCAGGATCACGCCCTGAGCCGAAGGCAGACGCTTAACGACTGCGCTACCCAGGTGCCCCCTAACTAGATATGCCTTAATGGTATTCTATACCATTTCAGTACCAGGAGGTTTAGAATGGTACCATGATACTTGAATACCAAGAAACACTCAACGCTTGGATTGTAACTACCATCAATAAAGCCAGGAAATTCATCATGAAGATAGCATTAGGATTTATTTTCTCTATCTCACAATGTCCTAAAGAGAGGACTGGTGGGATGGATGGTGATGGAGATAAAACCTCAGGGACTAGGGCATGTTTTAAATGATCAATTCGCATTAGGACTAATACTCTCAGAAGTTGCTCTCTGTCTGGCTAGTCAACTGAATTAGTGAGCGCATGGTGCTGACAGGGCTAAGGACGTAAGGGAAAATCTTGGTGAGACTATCCTAGTCCATGACCAACCATCTTTAAAATACATAGAGTTGGTCCCATGAAAGGAAAATGGGCTGATTCCACGCAACATAGGACCTTTCTTGGAAAATTTAATACTTGGCATCTTCATCACATGCATAAGGGACTATCCTGAACCATGCTAGTAGCTGTATAAGTCTTCATAGGTTGTCACCATTTCCACCACTGACTTGGGATCACTGACTCACAATGAAAAAGGATCTCAGGACTAAGGCAAAGTCATGCAGAAGAGAACTGTTTAATGTTGGAGTCATGTTGGCTAACTTAATGAAACCTGAGGGAAACTGAAGACATTCAGTCTTACTCACTTTTGAGTTCCTTATAATGCAGCTTCTTATATCCTCTGATTATCTCCCCCTTCTCCTATAAAATTTGAATCCAATTAATGCCAACATACTTTTTGGCTACAGACTTGTTTAGTTCCTTCATTGTCTCATGAATCCAGCATGTTTATTGCCCACTTCTGTGTGAGAAACATTTATTCCTCCTGACCCCCTACCCAAGCCATCCACATCTTTTTCATCCAAACATCGAGACTAAGATAAAGCCCTACCTCTGGGAGGAAGGCCTAGAGACCTCTTTGGTTTCCACCAGTTCTCCTCTGTCTCAATATATTTTCATACATACTATGTACTTCTATCTCCAATCATGTTCTGCCTCAGCAACCCTGATATGTTTTCAGATGTGTCCATTTTATGGCTCCAGATTGGAAGCTTCTTTGGAGTAAAGACCAGGTCCCATAGTTGTCTGTGTTCCCGCAAGGTGTTTAATAAACATTCTCTAAGTCTCTGTTAGTGGGTGATTCAATGGATGATAAATAAATGTCCATGGGTTCGTAAGGAGCCTTGAATAAGGCATCAAGCCTAAAAGAAAATCAGTAACCTTCAACCCTGCTAAGAAATGCTCTTTGGTTGTTGGGGACACATTGTGACAGCATGTGAACCAAGTGTGGAGTCTGGGAGTGGACCTGTACAAGAGCATCCTGTGTCCTCCAGTTGGCGAGGGTGGGAACTATGCTGGAAAATGGGGGCAGAATGCTACAGACTTGAGGGAGGATCATTAGACATTTTTACTCTCACAATTTCTCAAATTGACAAGTTTCCTCTATCCCATACGGAAAGGCAGAAGCTGACCCAGTTGATAAGCTAACTTGACTCTTTCCATGTGGTGATTCTATTTCTGGCCAGGCCTGGCTGTTTATGTAGGTCCATTCCTGCGGCTGCTAAGAGTAACTGCAGATGCACTTGACCTTCCTCCAACCTGCTGATGAACATCTGCTAATGGATGGACAATGGGGGCTCCAGCCCCTGCTGTCCCCTCCCAGCCCCTGCTCATTAGCCCCATTCATACCGACTAGGATTGAGCGTGTGGGCAGAGTGGCTGCTAGATCTGCTTTCTAGCTAATATCATTGGGAGTGAAGATATTTTTAACCTTGTTAGGTTTTCCAAGATGAGAAACAGAGGGTGGTGAAGATACAGCCATGAATGTTTTGTGGGTTTATTGTGGATGCAAACTTGAAACTTGCCTGGCTCAGAAAAGCTTTGAGGAACTCTGACTATTCCTGCCAGCGCAGGAATTCTGTGATAATACTGACAACAAACCTCTTTTTTCAAAATGGTTCTAATTAAAAATTAGCACATAGCACAGTACCTACAACACTCTGTGTGTGAGTGTGTGTGTGTGCACGTGTGTGTGCTAGAAGTGTGCAAGAGAGAAAGAGGGTGATATTCACACCTTTGGTCTTACATTATAAAGCTATTCATAATATTTTATTATTCGAGGAAAATCATGATAATGTTATAAGTAGAAATTCTGCAAAAAAAAAAGAAAATATTTAAAGAGGATACTCTAAAATTGAAAGTGATGCTCTGTTAGGTAGAAGTATGGATACTTTGGATGTATGATCCCTTTCTGTGTTGATTTTTTACTCTAAGCATTTATTAATCAGAGAATCAGAATTAATTAGAAAAAAGAAAAAAAAATGTTGTCAGTTGCCTCTTTCCTGTCCCAGCTCTTCTTGGATCTGTGACATCTGCTTTCTGATGTTACATCGTTGAGGCTTCTCCTCTCTAACTCTCAGACATATAAGCGTCTCTCCAGAATCCTGAATATTTCAGCAAACAAAGGAGTTGGACTATTGTTTTCACAATTTTCTACTTGTCTAATCCTGGAAGCAAAGTGTATTTGCTTCGAAAATAAAGGGAAGAGAATCGAAGGTCATGGGGTGATTGGCCTTCCTTCTCCATGAGAAGAGTAAGGTGACACTGGGTGACCCGTAGCAGCAGGGCACTAGAAATGGTACAGGAGCATCCAATTGTAATTAACCTTTAGGAGCTCCCTGCCCTGTGATGTTAGGGAGGCTGGTATCTTAGCTGGCTTTCAAAAATAGTGTTGGAATACGATGTGCATTCAAAGCAGACCCCACAATTATGCCAGGTGTGCTTAAAATTATTAGCACTATCCATCTCCTCAGATGTGGGCAGAGGATTTTTGGCTAGTGTTAAGAAAGCACTCCAACACTGATATACGCAACTTGGCTAAAAGCTTATTTGTTGGACAAAGCAAGGATGTGGCAGCCAAAGTCACTTGTATTGTTTAGCACTTTGCCATTCAGAAATTGCTCTCTCTTACATTTTCATGTAATTTCTATAGCATTTGGTGAGGCAGGTTATTAATCTTCTTATTGCCCAGATATGGAAACCAAGGCTCAGAGCGTTTAAACTGACCTGCCCAGTATCACACAGCCGGTGAATGGTAGAGCTCTAAGTCCAAGCTGTGTGGACTGTTCATCTCTGGCCTCATCCTCTATGTTGGATAAGTGGCTACTTACAGGAATCACTCAGACAGCTTTTAGAGAACAGTGATTCGGGGCACCAATCTCTCTCCATACCTCTAATAGATTCTGGTTTAACTGAGACCAGGGATTTGTTATTTTTTCCTAAGAGTTGCTCAGTTGAGTCAAATATGCAGGGACTGAACCTATTGGATGAAAATAATGACCCACTCGGGTGTGTAATGCACAGAATAAGCTGATCCACGACACTATGAACCTTTTCTATCAGAGAAGGATGAAGACTGATGTTTTCAGGCTGGTGAGGTGTCCATTGAATAAGTAATTGCCTACTTGCTGTAATTTGACAACCAACGAAAAATACTGCAAATCTAAAATGAGCTCTCCTTTGTCCCTTCACTGTGCCTGAAATAGTGAAGAACTGAAGGCTGCTGTTGGACTGGGCATTGATCATTTAATAGCTAGCTTGTGGGAAGTTCCCAGAGGACCCAGTGAAGGGATTGGACGGCCTAGGCAGCTGGGGATCCCTTGAGGATCTTGGAGGAGCAGGTTTTATTTCCTAACCAGTATAGAGGTATTCTTAATATTTAATAATCATTATGGCTATATTAGTGTGTATTGGCAGAATACCATCTTTGAATGTGCTCCCATCCCAATGTTCTGCTGAATGTTTAATAACCAGGGGAGGGGGAGGGATAGAAGCCCTGAGTTATAGTATTTTCCAATTCCTATGGTATAAATACTCTCATTGTGGCCAGTTTTAAGCTATCAATGTGATGTCACTAACCATGGAGCTAGGAAGAGATACCTGGCATTACACCATTATATTTATACCATACACAGATGATAAATGTATCATCTAAGTGTATAGATAATAACAAAACAATTGGGAAGTGATGAGGTCTTACCACCTTTTAAAATATAATTTGTTTTATAAGTTTACAAAATTTAATTTTTAATAAACGCTGAGTTTAACAACCAGCTAAAAAAATTAATGAGAATTTAACAACTAACTCTCAGAAATGAGTACGATCTGACTCCAGCACACCACTGCCCCACCAGCGTCTAATTATTAGTGTCACTCTTTGAGAGAAAAGCTTGGAAGGTCCCTATGGAATAGCATCCATGGTGCCCAAGAAGAGTAATGCAATCACCCAACAGACTCCATCAGCAATTTACGGCAGATTAATTTGTGAGATTGACTGATGAATCATTTTATAATGTCCTGGAAGAACAGGCAAATAGAAAAGAAGCCTCAATATCCTTACAAAGAATATGAAGATAATATTATGAAAACTCAATAAGGCACATAAAATACAGTGGCTTCAACCTAGTAATCCCTAAATAAATAACAGCCACTTTTACTTTTTTGGAGTGGACAAGAAAATTAACATGTAGTGCAGATTTAATATTTTTTAGGTACTATGCCAACGCTTCTGAAGGCTAATGTGATAGCAAGATAAATGCAAAAGGAGTGTAAGAGTTCCAAGATTAAGAACTAGTCCTCATCCTATGGATTGGCTATGAGTTGGACAAACAGAATAGTAACTGTGTGCAGCACGCAGTGGTAGAGACAAAGTCCAGAATAGACAGCAGACTGTTGGAATAGAGGGGTAAGCCACAGATGAAGGTAGGGGAATAAGGATGAATACATAGAGAGGAAATCGTTGCATCTTGACTTATGTTAGAAGACTAAGGAGGAATCTTTTGGGCATAACAGGTGGACCTTTGGGTTGCAAAACAAAACAAAACAAAACTTTCACGAAGGCTCAGGAAGGTCTAGAAAGTATTTTAAAAGATCCTTTCATGGAGTCTAAGCTGTGTGACAGACAGGTGTTGTAAATAAATTCTGAGAGAAAACTTTGCCAAGGAGCTGGAACACTACCTTGTTGGCTCTAGAGGTTTTAACAAGGGAATTCCATTTCAAAATATACATTTGAGGAGACAGTCTTGACCGCCCTGCAGGCGGTATAACAAATGCACGTGTTCAATTTGTTTGGCAGGTGTGGTGGGGGAAGACCCAGCTAGGAGACAATTTTGACTGTCCGGGTAATGTATGGGAAAGACCAGAATTCCTTCCTTCCTACCTCCCAAAGAAGTAGAACAAGAGCGGGCTGGAAAAATATTTAGAGGATAAAATCAATAAGACTCAGTGACTGATGGGTGTGAGTGGGCAGAGAGAGAGGAACAGAAGATGAGTCAGAGGTTTCTAAGTTGGGTAATGCAGTAGATTGTGATGATATTATCTGAAACAAGGAACACAGTAGAAGGAACACGTTTTCAGAAATGCAGCATGAAAAAGCCCAGTGTGAATTCTCTAAGCTCAGTGAGTGCAAACACCTAGATGATTTCTCTTTCATCTCTTACCTTGTTTTGTGATCTATAATCTTTTTACTCCAGGTTAAGAAGGGCAGATAAAATGATGCATTTGAAAGTGCTTGAGAAAAACATGTATGGGAATATATGCAAATAAGAATCTGCATTACCACTTATTCAACAAAAATACATTCTGTCATGATCTAGGACTCTGGGAGCCGAGGCCACAGTGCTCCCAAGCTTAGCCTTTTCTCCTGAGCAGCAGCTGGGACAGGGGACACAGAGGGGCTGAATTACATGGTACTCTTCTTTCCTCTTTATCCCGGAAAGTATTAGAAAACTATTTTATGAGGATTGGAACTGAGGACAGGGAATCAGAGTCTATGACAGCCTGGCCAGGGTGGCCACAGCGAGGCAGGCAGGAAGGCAGGGAAAACCCCCAAACATAGTCGCTCTCTTAGATCAGGACATAAGATGGACTTGTCAGGAGCACAGAACTAGGTTGGGACATGAAACCAAGGGACACAGGCCAAGAACAAGGCAGGAAAAGAAAGAGGAAAGAGGAACTTAAGTAAAACAGACTTAGAGGATGAATTCACTAACAGAAGTCAGGCTAAGGTTGATCGTAAACTCACAGAAATAGTGGGCAAAGAACAGCTCTGCTGAGATCAGGGGCAGCATTCAGAAGGATTTTTCCCCCAAAGGTAGTTTTCAGTGTTCATACCTCTCTTTTTAGCAGAGTGCCATGGGATTCCCCGAGTCCCTCAGTCCTACTGAGCAACAACGGTCATCGTACGGTCCTGTTTCTAAAGGAGTAGAGGCTTTCCCTCTGGTTCAGGAGTTTCACTGCATGCGACAAGTCACCTTGAGGATGGGTGCACTCACGGGTTGCTCAAGTCATACTTACTGAATTTATTTCCCAATGTTGGGCTGGGAGTCCTGGCACTGGGGTTTTTGATCAAGACTCAGGCGTCAATTAAAGTAATGGCACTAAGTGGGGTTTACAGCCCAAGCAAATTGTTTCTACTGCAGGGGCTCGCTGCAGGTGGCAACCTGAGAAAATTTAAAGCAAAGGTCTTTTCCAATTTTTGGAGGAGATCGGGATGACTATGATTAATACTCCACCCACCTAACCACATATATCACATTTTTAAGGATTATGAAAATCAACCAAATACAAATCCACTCTGTAGGGATCCGCCATCCAACCCTGACCCTGAACAAGGCACTTCCCCTCCCGGAATCTCAGACACAGTTGTTTAGAAAATGAAGACATTGTGTCAAAGAATCCCTGAATGTCCTTCTAGTTGGTTTAAGCAATGTAAATAAAGACAGAAGGATATGAAACGAAAGCAATTATATTTTGCTCCTTCAACTCTACCTATATATTCTGAACACATGGCCCTGTGTTGGAAGAGATGTTAAATCTCACAAATTAAGAGAAAAGAGCCAGCATTTCTGCGGCAGGATAAAGAGTCATATCTGAAAAGATAAGTCCTCCTCCAGCCTTGGCACACATGCGGTTCCTTGAAAGACAGCTCCCACAGCACATATGCTGGCTTCAACGATGAGCATTCTGTGCCAGAATGCCACAAGGAACAGTGATTTCTCACTTACCCCGTGTCTTCTCAGGAACATGAGAAAGAACACAAGAGGCAATGACCGGAACAAAGGTGACTTGTTGGTCTCTCTGTCAGCGATGATGTGTTTGCTCTCACAGCCCTTGGTCAGAGTGCGCATCATATCCTAAAATGGCAGCCTGGCACCACCAGACACCCAGCCTTCCCTCTAGTACCATCCTGGAATGTGAGCCTCACCACGTGGTCTGTGATACTACAGACATATGAGAAGTCACTTCGAAAAAGCAAAAAATAAGAATAAAAACAGTTCAAAAACACTCATACTTTGTGTTCTCAGTAAACAATATAGCTGTGTAAAATAGAAAACAAGTTAGCGCAATTCACTTTTGAGAAAAAAGCATATGTACTTTCTAAGTACTGTAGAAGTACTAAGTCCTTTACTAAAGTACTACCCAATATGGTAGTCCTGGGAGCCCTCATGGTGCTTTAAATTTAAGTTAATTAAAATGAAATTAAAGTAACACTTCAATTCTTCTGTCATACCGCCACATTCTGGGTGCTCGCTAGCCACACGTGGGTAGTGGTTAACATGCTGAATAGCACAGATATAAAACATCTCCCTCATCTCAGAAAATTCTACTGGCCAGAGCTGGTCTAAAAAGCTGAATAGGGATGCCTGGGTGGCTCAGTCTGTTAGACGTCTGCCTCTTGATCTCAGTTCAGGTCTTGATCTCAGGGTTGTGAGTTCAAGCCCCTCTTTGGGTTCCATGCTGGGCGTGGAGCTTACTTTAAATAAATAAATAAATAAATAAATAAATAAATAAATAAATAAATAAAACATATTAAAAGCGGAATAGATCAAGGAACAATAATCCATGTAACAACAGTGTGTCTGCCTCCCCTGTCATATTTTAACTAGGACAAAATTTCAACGTTTACTGTTCGTTGGCTAAACCTCTGCCTCTTCCGTTTCCTTGAGCTTCGGTACTTTACCTCACAGCTTACACTCAGCTGTTAAGGAATCAAAGTCACAGCAATAAAACATGAGGGCAGCACTTCCTCTGAGTGGGGATCCCCTCCTGGTCTGCCAGACAACCCAGTCACGCTCCGTTCACGCCCAGGAAGCTCCACAGCCCAGCGCCTGTTGGGTCCTCATGTGAAGTCCTCCCTTCCGTCCTCTTTTCCTGTGAGCAAATCAAGGCATCTGCTCTCCCTGCCTCCAACGCCCACTCTTTAATTACCTCCCTCAGGTTTTCCCTGAATGAGTGACTCAGCAGAATGACTTTTTAAATGAGATTTCATATTTAGCAAGGCAGCCCACACGCAAACTGGGACAGGAGCTGATTTCTTAAGTAAACACACCAAGACTTTTATATCAAATTAGAATTTTTATTCAAAATAATCACCCTGGCAGGTAACATACTTCTGCCAATTGTGCAAGCCATGGCTCGAGTCACAGCTAGAACGTTCCTCAGGGACTTGGCTAGGGCACATGGAAGCATAAAAGGAATTGTCTTTGAGGAGAGATGTGGCTACCTTCCTGCACTCACTTCTCGAGGATGTCTCCTTGAACATTAAGAGGTCACAGAACTTTTCATTTTACAAAGCAAGGTCATAGGTCTACTGACTCTTGAAAGTATAAGCACATAGCTCCAAAATTAAGAGTCTCTCATGAGGTGCATAGGAGACAATCACAAGGGTATTTGTTTGCCTTTCATAGGGATGAGATAGTCTAGTGATTCTTCTATTTACTATATCAACGTGAGCTTTTCTGTCCAGAGCTCATAGCCACTTCTATGCTGCCTTACATACATGTAAATCTGACAACACTTACCTAGTAATAAATAGCTTCTTTCTTTGTAGTTACAAAGGCGTCTTCTGTTGGCAGGATGGTATTTGCTATGAACTGAGTATTTGGGCCCCCCTCTCCCAGAATTCATATGCTGAAATCCAATCCACAATGTGATGGTGCTAGAAGATGGGGCCTTTGGGAGGTGATTAAGTCACAAGGGAGGTGCCCTTATGAATGGATTAGTGCTCCTGTAAGAAAAGGAAGTTGATCTCTCTCTCCACCATGTGAAGCTATGAGAAGACAGCCACCTGCAAACCAGGAATCAGGCTCTCACCAGACACCAGAAGGTGGACTTCTCAGCCTCCAGAACTGTGCGAAATAAACTTCTGTTATGTAAACCACCCAGCCCATAAGACCGAGCTGATGGAGAAACTATTATTTCCCTCAATACATGTGACACATGCATTTAAGTGTTTGAACTTGTATGTTCACAGGCAAATTTGATTCTTGAAACGCCTTCAAAACCCACCTGGAATTTGAGTCATACAAGACTGACTTGACAGCACCATCTCTCTCTCTCTCTAGGTGCTGGCATGCAGGATTAATTCTGTGCCATTTGCACAGCCCTCTGAGTTGGGATAGCAGTATTTGGGTGCAGAGCATTCCCCACAGCTGCCTGTTGGATGTTACCAGAAAGGAAAGTTCTCCTAAAGTAAAACATTGCTGTTGGTCTTTCTCAGGTCTCCATGAAGGTACCAAGCATCTGAGTCCATCGGGTGATCCCGACGTAGGGAATGTGGTCAGGCAGAAACAAAACTCGACACCCCACCAGGAGTGTGGAAACCCATGTTCTCAAGACAGCTTCTTTGCCAATAAGCATGATGCTCTGAGCAAGACCCAGGTGCTCCCAGTACCCCAGCATATGTGTCTGAAAAATTATGGAAGTGATGACCCCAGGATCATTCTACCACAACAGTACAGCAACTCTGTAAGATTCAGGTGTGGTTCCTTTAGGACAGTGTTCCCCTAATTTGACAGACCCCAAGAATCATCTGGGGCACTGGTTTAAAAAAATAGACATTGTTGATCTTTACCCCATGTTCAGAGGACAAGCAGGGAAACTGACTTTTTAACTAGAGCCTCAGGCGACATTGCTGTAGAACATAATGAATAAGAAGTCACCCCAAGTCCCCCCTGTCCTGCCCAGCTTTGAACAAGTATCAGAATGGAAACCAGAAAGCTGCGTCTATAGTCCTGTTTTGCAAATATACCTGGATATGAGTATGTTAGCACCTAAAGAGCACAGCCATTTTGCTCATTGTTATTTTTTCTATTGAATAAAGCAGTGAGTCTCTATATTTGTCTAGGGGTTTTGTTAAATCTGTTCTCATCTTAAATGAGAAAAAATGTGGTTTGCAAGCATTTTGAATTTGTTTGCCTCTAATGCAAATATATATGATTTTTTTATTTCCCCAGAAGAAAGGAATGAGGAAGATATAAAGGAAAGCAAATGGAACTCAAATCTAGCTGCGAAATAACTCCTTTTACCTGTGATCCCAGGAATGCCGTAATAGACCATCGAATGGGTGCCAATCAAGTGGATTATGGTGTGCCCCGTTTCTGACACTAAATGATGACTCATTGGTTCTGTCTCTAGTTCTGAGGGCTGCCAGGACCTTTGCAACACAGGCTTAGAGGGAAAGAAAGGAAAGCAGGCAGAGGCAGGACTGAGGAACCAACCCACCTCCGGCTCCCGGCTGTAGCAGCAGTCCATAAGTGCTCCACACTGGAATGTGCAGGGGTCTGGCCGGTCTGGTCTCAAACTCAGCCAGTAGCTGCATCCAATGAGGACCTGGATAAAAACTATAGGATAATAGGATTCCCCAGACAGTAACAAGAGTAGGCATTAAGATCCTACAGCAGACTTCAAGGGCTCTTTCTAAAACGGAACACACACGGGCACATGCACACATATTTTCTCTATGCCTAAAGTGATATCCACTATACCCTTTACGGTACTAAATAACTTTTGAAAACTGAGAAATGGGTCTGGCTCTCATAGAGGGAGATGTTGCGGAGGCTTCTCAAAGACTGTGTGTGTGTTTATTATGTTATGTTAGTCACCATACAGTACATCATTAGTTTTTGATGTAGTGTTCCATGATTCATTGTTTGCTTATAACACCCTGTCAATTAAAGACTTTTTTAAAAAGGAATGAAACATCCAGATCTGTGGAGGACACAAATAATCTTACCTGTTTGGGAGCTCCATGCCCACAAATAATTCCAGATTTTAATTGTGCCTGAAATACAACTGGTATCTGACCTTATTACTCCCTCTTGGCTTTCTAATAATTTGAGAAATATTTGAATCCTATGCTCAAACTGACCAAGCACTGGATGGCTAAGAGCCAGTTTGAAGGGCAACAAAACCGGTCCGTTGAACTGCCCTGAACAGGAAATTGGCTGGAGTAGCTGGAGGTCATCTCAGTAGATGACTGCGGTGTCTGACTGCCCTTTCATGGTCATGTTCTGGAGGGGGAAAGCTGGACCCACAGTTACTCTGCAGTGGTGGTAGAGAAGGAGATGTCCAGGGAGGCACTGATAGCTGGGACAGTGCTTCTGCTGATGCATAGAGTGTCACCATAGAAACATCTTATCTTTTTTTGGTTAAATATAATAAATCTCCTCTTGTTAAATGGTGAGTGGTTTGCTTTTGGCAAAGCTTTAAAGGGAAAAAGTCAACACCTGTGATCCATGGAGAAGGAAGAAACTGGTCAAACGCTAACGTATAGACACTACCTTCCAAGTGTGACAGTCAGCAGATGAGGGGAGGGCCCCATACTCTGGATAAAGACCCTTCTGCAGGCTCCAGAGTGGAGACAAAATGGCAATCCAAGCCAGGTGCTAAAGGCATGAGGTGCAAGGAGAAGGGACTGGTAAGAGCTAGATAGTATGTTTAATCTCCATCCAGATTCAGTTGATGGCAAGACTCAGTCCAAGACATACACACACACAAAAGCAGTCCAGTTATATAAACGTGACAAAGGGGTACCTTGGGGGCTCAGTTAGTTGAGAGTCTGACTCTTGATCTCAGCTCCAGTCTTGATCTCAGAGTCAAGAGTTCAGGCCCCACATTGGGCTCCGTGCTGGGCATGAAGCCTACTTAAAACAAACAAGCAAACAAATAAAACAAAAACAAAACAAAACAAAAACATGACAAAGATTGGGTTAAGGACTCAATTGAAGGAACATGTCAGTCCCCAAGGAGCACACCCAGGTCTAGAGCAGAAATGACCAGCAGGTGGAGCCATATGCATCGCTTTTTAGTGCCTGCCCTGCTGAGTATTTGGCTGTTGGACTCAGTAGTTGAAAGCATCAGTACAACTGGATAGATAAAGAAGAACCAATAGAAGACCTTTCGAGCATCAAGGCTTGTTGCCTAAAGCTGTTCCTGATAGCAACACTTTGCAGCCTTACTCAGTTATTTCCAAGGCCAAATCTGATTGAACACTATTCAAGTAGTGGTATGGCCAAGGGAGATAGTTATATAAATGGTCATATAAAGAGTGAAACATTTACTTTTCACAAGGAAGCCATTACTCAATGTTCAGTTCACCCCACATCATTGTCAGTATATTTACGAAAGAATAAAGATAGTGAGATTCAGGTCATAGGGTTATTAAAAATCTGATATTCTAAATTATCAGTGACTGAAGATTAGACAATAGACCAAAAAAAAGACAATTTGGTGCCCAAAAGAGATTCTATGCAATGACAATACTGGGAAGTTAATAAAGCCACTGGTATATATACAAATATAGTTGTTATTGTATTATGTATAACCCCAGATGAGAAATTCTATCAATTGTACTAATGGTATTTATACCATATAAGAAGCAGCCCACAAATGCGTGATGTCAAGCCATTTCTTAATATACTCAGGACAATTTAACTCTATCCCTTATGTACCAGCCTCTCTGTGTCCCCAGGCTCCTGCTACCATTTTGCATAACACATCTGGAGCCTTGAAAACCTGGTTTCAACCTACATGCAAATTCCTTCCCACAGGATCACAGGAGAAAGCTGGTTTCTTGAAGATCATCTTATGACACAGACACAGACCAGTTGCAACAGTACAGCAACTTGGGACAACGCAGTGACATTTGCAAAACGGTAGAGCCTCTTTGGAAAACCTCCAGTTTCTTATAAAGTTAAGTACGCACTTACCACATGATCCAGTAGTCTCACTCCTAAGTAGTTATCTAAGAATCATGAAAACTCATATTCACACAAAATCTGTACACACCGAAAGACCATATAATTGCCAAAAATGGAAACAACCAGATGTCCAATTCATGAATAGATAGCCAAACCGTGGTATAGCCATACAACGGAATACTACTCAGCAACAAAAGAAGAAATGAACTATGAATCACATAGCAACATGAATGAATTTCAAATACATTATATAAATGGAAGAAGCAGATTCAAAAGGCTACAGTCTATATGATTCCATTTATAAGATCACCCATCACAGGCAAAATTAGAGGAATAAAAACCAGATCTTGGCTCCTAGGAGTTGGAGGTAGAGCCAGGAGTTGATATAAAATGTGTGAGAACATTTAAAGTGATGGAACCATTTTATAGATTGACTGTGAAGGTGTTTATATAACTACATACATTTATTGAAACTCATAGAACTGTACACCACAAGGAGTTAATTTTACTATATGTTAAAAAATGAATAAAATAAAGCAAGGTTTAAAAATTTATGAAAATTGCTGATAAAAGTCAAGATCAATAGGCAATTGTCAGTTTGAAAATTTAAATCTGGCCACATTTCATCCTGCATCAACATTGCTCTGGTAAAGTGACCAAAGGCTAATTTCCCTTTTTAAGACTCTCTACCCTAAAGAATCTTTGTTCAAGTCATCAAAATCTCAAGTTGAGAAGTTGGGCCAATCCTCAGGGTATCTCAGAAGAGCCTCAGGGTCCTAGATGTCATGAGGAAGAGCGGAATATCTCCAACCAATATTAGAGGTCCCTGCCTCAGTCGGCCTGCAACTGGACCAGTCTGATTTCCACTAATTGAAGACCAAATGCATAAAGTCCCTGCATGTGTTGAAGCTTATCAAGAGTTTCTGATCCCTTATTATGAGTAATTTACAAATAAAAAATATATCCTCCTTTGAAGTAAAAGAAGAAATAGGATTAGCCCTTGGTTAAGACCTATTCTCAAAGTAACAGAGCAACAAAAAAAGGTGCATAAGGCCTGCAAAGACTCAAGCATTTGGGGGAAATAAATTCCAGGTCAAATGCAATAGAAAAAAGTACATGATTTTTTTCACTCTTTATTTATGCAATAAAAACACAGAACAAAACAAACATCCATGGACGTATTTCTTGGGGGAAAGAACCTAAAAGCCAAGGTTCCCCAAATAGATCTTTCAAAATTCAAAGCTAGTTTTCCATCCAGTTGAAATAACTCCAGCCTCCCCCCACACACCTGATACTTAGCCACATTCACCTGCGAATATCCTACCCATTCTTCAAAATTCCATTCCAAAGAAAGATGTACATTCAAACTGAAATCGCTTTGGAATTGGGTTTCCTGCAATCGCTCTAGAGCCTTGGCAAAATGCAACTTCCAATAATTCTTAATTTTCTGTGTGAAAGTGAAAGAATGCTCTGAAATCAAATGGATCCTGCATCAGTGGTTCTCAACCTTTAGCAGGCATTAGAATCAGGGAAGGGTTTGTGAAAACAGATTGCTGGTGGGAATTGGGGTGTGCCACCCCCAGAGTTTCTGATTCAGTGGGTCTGAAGTGGGACCTGAGAACGTGACTTTCCAACAAGCCTCCAAGAGATGCTGATGCTGCCAGTCTGGGGCACACGCTTTTAGAATCACTCACTGCCCTCTGTATGCCGAAGTCAAACCAGCTAATACAGGTCAAAGCGTTTCATAAGGTATAAATTGCTATATTAGTGTAAGGGAGTCTTGTTCTTATTGTTACATTTGCACCGAATCCTTTAAGGAGGCGTCTCGGTCTCCCCCAACTAGATTACAGCAGGTTTTTTTTTTTTTTTAAACCTATAATACTTTATACTTCTGATGCTGCCAGTAGTCTGCCTAGAATTGAAGTCATTTTTATTCTGTTTTTATTACACCAACTAGACTTCATTGAGATCATTGAGATCGTTCAATCCCCTGCAGTGCACAGCAGACTGTCTTACACACAATGGGTATTCTGGGCAGTAAGCTGCTGAACTGAGTTGAACATCCCTTATTATAAGAATACTGCTTGGCTTTCTGGTGGTTGTAATGCAAATGCAGTGGGAACATATTACAGAGCACAACAATGTATTACTTTCCTGAATTGGATGTCTAAGATCGCATTGAAACGGATTCCCTTATTGTCTATTTGAACAAATTATGGACGGTGAATAAACAGCATACTGTATTTATGTAAATGATAGCTGCTAAGTATAGTGTTTATGGGCATACATTTTGAAAGCTGGATGTAAGCTTCTTGATCAATAGTGTAAATCTTCCAAGTATGACCTTTATTTCATAAGTAAATCTGTTTTCAACATCATTGCTTCTTCCGGGCATATCTGCTACAGGTAGAACAGTGATATTGCTTTTATACTAAAAGAGCAAAATTCCTACATAAATACACACCAGACTCCTGATGGTGGTGATAAGGGACCACGCTGGCCCACTGCGAAGAAATTGGACCTGCCCACTCTTAGGAAAGAACAAATAGAGCAGGGATTTTAAGCTGTAAGTGGCCACTAAGCATTGAGGTGGTAAATCATCCATTGTTCTTTGCATTTTAACACAAAGCCTCATTTATTCAAGGCAAGAGAATTGAGTCATATTGTGGAAACGCAAGCATTAGGGACTCCCTGGGGGCATACATGAAGGGATGGGAAGCCTTGCCCAACACCTTGAAATGATTCCCTTGTTTACCCCCATATAAAATCAAACTCTGTCTACGGGGACTGGCAAAACGAAAAAAACTAAAACTCTAGAACAAACTTTTGCTCACTCATGGCTCATCTGGTTGGCATTGTTCTTTAGATGTTACAACACGTTCTCCAAAGGGGAAAGTCAAAATCTATGCCTGACTTATCTTGAAAGACTCCTGGGCCTCCATCAACTCCCAGGCAGGTACATTTTGGCTATTTATTGCTGTGAAACAACCCATCCCAAAACAGTTTTAAATAAACCGTTGTTGTTTTCTCTGATTTCGCAGTTTGGGCAGGACTCAGCAGGAAGGGCTTGTCTCTGCTCGTGTGTGTGAACCAAGGCAGCTTCACTTTGCGGATGGCTCTCCCATGTGGCTAGCGAGTTGGTGCTCATTGCTGCCTGGGAGCTCAGCCAAGGTGGAGGCCAGTGGCCTCAACTCTTCTTTATGTGAACCTCCCTGCGTGGGCTAACCTACAGCATGGAGCAGGGTCCCCAAGAGGGAGGAAGTAGAAGCTGCCAGTCCTGTTAAAGCATCACTTTCTCCATGTTCTATTGATTAAAGGATCACAGAACTAGTCCAGATTAAAGGGAAGGAGAAATAACCCCTACCTCTCAATGGGAGCAGTGAACAAATGTGTGGTCGGCTTCAAACTATTACTGTAGATTTTACCTAAGACGAGACATTAAATTAGGGCACAGGAAATCAAAGTCTTTCTTAATTTTAAAAACAAGACAGTGCTTGACATCAGTGCTGTCCCCAGACCACTGGGTTCCCCAGCGTGTGGTCCCCAGACCAGTGCAGCATCCAAGAACTTGTTAGAAATACAAATTCTCAGGCCCCACCCCAGCCTTAACTGAATAAGAAAGGTGCTTTACATTAAGGTTGACTGTATTTTCCCCTTCACTCTGAATTTGCTAAACCAATTGTATAAGAGGAAAATGAATCTAGTTGTAGTAAACAGCCATATTTACTTAGAAGAGAGAAAAACAAATGAAGCCAGAGACCTGGATTTACTTGAAGCAATACACAAGGTTTACATATGGTTTAGCATTCTAAAAATATTTATTGGGGTTTCTACATAATAGATTTGTATCTCCATGGTGGTTAATCTTCAGTAAATATGTTTTGAGTATCACGTGGTTTTTACTTACTATGCGCTGTCTTACTAAATTCCAATTAAATCCATATGTGACAACATTAATTTAAAGTGCCACCAGAAGGACTGATTACAAAATCAATTACTGGCATGAAGCCCTGGTGTTATTCAAAGAAAAAATGGCGTCTCCTCTTGTTGGTACCCAAAGAAAAGCGATTAAAAAGTTGCAGAGTCACCAGGCAGTCCATAAACAATCTTTCAGATTGTAACTGCTTAAAGAAAGATAAGAAAAGGAGGCCATGAAGCTCATGTATAATTTCAATAAAAACAGTAGTTATTATAATAAAAATTTGGCATTAAAATTCGTAGCAACATGTGTTACATAGATTTCTCTATCTACACACACATGCACACTTATCCACACACTGCACAGAGCATGACCGTGGAGAGGAGATACAAAACTACGAAAAGCTGACACAAAGCCAAAAAATACTTCATAGCCTTGAAACCTTAGTACCCTTGAGATGCTCCCAGCTTCACAGCCCAGTTGGATTTGAATGGATATAAGGAGAATCTAGGTGCTAAATAGACCAAGAAAGTGTTTATTTAAGCTTACTCTGCTCCTTTCAAGAGAAAGTGAAGTCTTCAATGTATTGGAGAAATATTTTATCCAAAAGTGTTGATTTTTTTCAAAAGCTGGTTCTTAACAGACGAGTCATTAATCTCAAGAGAGACATACAGTCTCTCTTCCTGGTCATGTGAGGTATATTTGTTGTTGTTTAGTGTGATCTTTTTAAATAAAACTTCTCTAAGTCTCTTTATAGTTTCCCTTGGGGAAGCTGACTGGCCTCTTCCCCTCAGAGGGTGTAATATTTAGTACACTAAATGGCAGAACTCAGAACTCACAGCCAGAGCCTCCCTTCCATGAGGCTCAAAACACTGGTTAAAGACAGATATTCAAATGAAATGAGATCTAAAAGGAGACACCACAAGAAATAGTGGGTCTCATTACTCAAAGAAAACAGAAGCCATGAGACATGGAACTCCCCAGCTTCTTTCTTCACATTTCCTAACAAAATTTTCTTCATTCATTCCAACTTGTTCTCCTTCCTTTTCTCTCAAAGGAGAACAAAACTCTTGGCCCAAGGTGACCCTGGGCTCTGCATTTGTTCCCTTCCAGACCCCTCAAAGACCTTAGTCCACAGGTCTTGTTTTACGCTACTAACTCCTTACTGAGACACCCCTACGGGGCTGACACAGGCCCTCTAAATTTCCAGTTCACAGGGAGCACCCCAAGACAGGAAGAAGAGGAAGAGGCAGTGGGCAGTGGGAAGTAGTAAAGTGGGATTTGAGGAATTCTGGGAGAGGCCAGGACAGTTTAGGGAACCTGGAGGCAATTGGGAAGATGAACACACATTATGGGACCTGGAAACACACTGAAGGCAAATTAGCATAGGGGCAGCTGCAGATGGCCTGAAGTCTATGGGACTGTAAATCCGGGGCGTGCAGCTTACTAGTTGTGACCTCGAGCAAGTTACCCACCTCTGTAAACCTCTGCTCTTCTGCTGGAAAATGGAGCCAATAATACTTTCCTCATTGACACCGTAAAGACTGAACGGGCTAGGTACGCACAGTGCCTTATAGAACTCCTGATGAATGGTGGGCCTCTTATATGTATTATTTTATGTCCCTGTATGGGGGATAAAGGACCAAGACTACTGACGGTAGCAAACACTGCTCTTCTGTGTGCAGCATGGGAAGGAAACCACAGGGCTCCAAATATGCAAATCAGCCTGGCGTCACCCACCTCCTTACCTCTCATTCATCTTGGAGGCTTATGGGACACACACCAGCTATCAATTCCGACTGAGAAAGGCAAAGGACCCTGCAGTTGTTATCTCTCTGTTTGAATTTCAGGTTGTCTGCTTTAAATTGCCTCTCAAAGGCGGAGTATCCTGAATGATAAACTACGAATTAGGAATTCTATGATGAGCGAGGGTGCAGACTTTCCATTCTGTCTCTCCCATTTGAAACGATCCCCTTCAGGCCTCCCGCCTGCTCTCCAAGCCCACTGACATATGTTTTTTGTGTATAATACAGTGTAGGGAAAAATAATGTAACATGATTCTTAACTGGCAGCTGCCTAAGTGAGCATCGTTATGGGTACTTGGGGCATAAAACAAACCACGTGTCTTTTCCAGGTGGGGAGACTGAGGTAAGCAGGCAGAGAAAAGCAGCACAGAATAAATGAAGCCAGCTTTGGCATCCTTCCTCTAAACCAGGGGTCACTATTTCCACCTCATTTGCGTACTTGCCTGGGGGAACTCTGAGAGGCTGCAGGCGGGCCTCAGGGCCTTATTTGCATAATCCCTCTGAACTTCAGGGGGCTGACCTATGGATAGGACTGGGGTTTAGTCATGGTTCCTAATTCAGGCTAAAATCTCCTTGGGAAGAAGAAAGTTAAAAATTGAGCTACCCTATGATCCAGCCATTGCACTACTGGGTGTTTACCCCAAAGATACAGATGTAGTAAAGAGAAGAGCCATATGCACCCCAATGTTCATAGCAGCAATGTCTACAACAGCTAAATCGTGGAAGGAGCCGAGATGCCCTTCAACAGATGACTGGATTAAGAAGTTGTGGTCCATATATACAATGGAATATTACTCAGCTATCAGAAAGAACGAGTTCTCAACATTTGCTACAACATGGACGGCACTGGAGGAGATAATGCTAAGTGAAATAAGTCAAGCAGAGAAAGACAACTATCATATGATTTCTCTCATCTATGGAACATAAGAACTAGAATGATCAGTAGGAGAAGAAAGGGATAAAGAAAGGGGGGGTAATCAGAAGGGGGAATGAAACATGAGAGACTATGGACTCTGAGAAACAAACTGAGGGCCTCAGAGGGGAGGGGGGTGGGGGAATGGGATAGACCGGTGATGGGTAGTAAGGAGGGCACGTATTGCATGGTGCACTGGGTGTTATACACAACTAATGAATCATCGAGCCTTGCATCGGAAACCGGGGATGTACTGTATGGTGACAAACATAATATAATAAAAAATCATTATAAAAAAAAAAAAAGAGCCCAGTTCCTGAACACTGACTCTCCTGGGCTGGCATGACCCCCATATCCAGTGGCTCTCAGGACCTTGTCATGTGGGGTCCTGCTGATGGGCCTGTCCTGTGTTAGAAAATGGAAGGATTTCTGGTGAAAGAAAGGAAACCTTTTTGCTGGCCAGACTCCTCCTGCACAGGGTGCTTGGAGACCCATGAGGTTAGAGACTTCGAGTAATAATAAGCCAGAGGCACAGATCCTGTGAGGGAGGGAGAAAGAGAGGGTACAAGAGAGGGAGAGTACAGGAATGAGCAAGCGACTGCTTCCTGGCAGGGTCATAGGAGGCATAGAAGCGGGATTGGACTAGAGGGGCTTTTTCCAAAGTGTATCCCAAATGGCAGACCCCTCATCCCATCCTCCTACCCCTGCAGGGACATCTCTAGCTGATGGTTTCTTACCAGCATCAACATCTCCTGGAAATTTGGAAATGCATATCTCTGGTCCTCCCCAGCCCTACTGAATCAGAAACTGGGGGTGGGACGCAACCATCCATGTAACAAGACTTCCAGGTGATTCGATGCTGATCTCACTAGGTAAAGGGGAGCTGAGTTGACTTCTGTTGTTTCTCTTACAGGTAGCTGTCTATAGGGAGCTCCTCCTCACGACCAATTACTTGGTCCTTTGAAGTCACCATTAGATGGTAGAACCCACTCATGCCCTCGCGGTGGTAGATACCACTTCACCTGCCTCACCCGCAGGGAAGAGTTAAAGACCAGGTAACTGTGCCAAACTGTTCTGGAACGTTCCCCCCGTGTGGCTTGTAGCTCTTCTGCCCTTCTCCTCCTGGAGTCCCCTCTGCTTTACCCCTTACGGATTAGATGTGCTGCCCACTCACCCACCCCCTCCTCAAACTAACCAATACCTCCCACAGCTCCTGATTCCAGGCAGCTTACACATGCTTCTACCCCACACATTTGCAGAGCATCAGAGACTGTGCTCTTCTGTCCAGTTTTCTGCTGATCTCCCAGGAGAAGAAGGGTGATCTCTGGTCTTCTGTTTTGCTGGCTTCATCAGCAAGAAACCCCACCTAGTTCCTGGAGATGAAGACAAGTGGTTGGCTGGGGATATATTTTGGAGCTCTCCACCTGAGCTGTAATTGATGTTTTCTTAGAGTTTCTGTGACCAGTCCCATCTTGCTACCCAGAGGGTCATGGAAGGGAGAATGCCTTTAGTTAGGGACTTGGGAGGGACACCACCTCAATTCGAACCCCAGTTTTCTCACTTATTAGGTAGGCAGGTTTTCCATTAAATAGCTTAAGCCCCACGCCCCAGGGCTTCAGTTTCCTCCTCTGGAGGGTGATGAAAATGGTGATGCAAAATGGCGATGAAAAATGCTTACTTACCCCATGGGGCCGAGAATTGAATGTGATAATATATGTAAAGTGGAATGCACGTTTATGTGTCATATAAACATTTGCAACTAAAAGTTGCCTTCAGTAGACATCTCCACAGAGTCAAAATGAAAATTTTACATTCTTCCTACTTCTTGCGAATAAGCCTGGTCTTATTATGTGAAAGACTAACTCACCTGACAGGGGCAGGTTGTGGCAACAAATGTCATTGCCAAAGTGATTTCCTCTAGATCAGTGGGTCTCAGCCCTGGCCTTACTTTGGAGTCCCCTGGGTGGGGAGATTTACAAAGTACTGGTGCCTGGAACCCACCTCCAGAAATGCAGATTTCATTAGTATGGGGCAGCCTAGCTAAATAAGAAGAGGTTGGTCCACAAAAGTGAATAATTCACAGATGGACAATTGAGTAATCTCTTACTCCAGCTGACTTTTAAGCTTTGCACAGAGACTGAGGGACAGCAAATCTCATGAGACCATTCACTTCTTTCTATTTATTGATATTGCAATAGTTTCATCCCTGTCTCCCAGGAAGCAAACTCAAGATTGGCCAGGAGAGGCTTTAGGCAAATTACAGTTCAGTTCATGAATTCGTTTTTAAACATTCACTAATGTATTAAGGAGTGATTGAGGACCTACTTGTTGCAAATGTGCAACAGGGGAGCCAAAAATATCAAGGAGTCACCATCTCTGCCTCCCACACCCTGCCAAAATTATTGCTTGTGGTGCTAATGGTTTACAATTTTTAAACACTTGGAATGTTCGAAAGTGCTTCATGGTAGGTGGCCAGAGCTATAGAAGCAGAAGCCAGTGTAGCCAAGAGGATGCTACAGGCCCTCTCCATTTCTGTCTGTCCTCAGAGACTTTGGCCATGCTTTTGAGCTTGGAAGGGGTAGCACCGAGGCCTGGAGCAGTGCTGAGTCTAGGAGGTGCTGTTTGTGGGCTTATGAATTTAGGGGAAAGTACTCAGCTAAAGTAGCCAAGCTACCCTAAAGAAATCTAACAGTAAAAACACCAATTCTTTTGTCTGGACATTATTCTGCATTACTTTTTGATCTGAAATATAGTTCTAAAGAGGTAGGGTTTCTGAGTGGTTAAGAACTCAAATTCTTACAACAGATTGTGTGAGTTCAACACCTGGCTCCTCCCCTCAGTATGTGACTCTAGAAAAACTGTCTTACTTTTGTGTGCCTCAGTCTCCTCATCTAGAACTAGGGTTGTCATGAGAATTTAAAACATTTCATTTCTAAAAACACGACACCGTTTACATTAACGCCCCTCAAAATGAAATACTTAGGTAAAAATCTAACAAAATGTGTACAAGATCAATAGGAGGAAAAGTACAAAACTCTGATGAACAAAATCAAAAAACTAAATAAATGGAGAAGTATTTCATATTCATGGATGGGAAGAGTCAATATCTTCAAGATGTCAGTTCTTCCCAACTTGGTCTACAGATTCAGTACAAACCCAGTCAAAATCCCAATATGTTATTTTGTGGATATTTGCAAACTGGTTCTAAAGTTTAAATGGAGAGGTAAAAGACCCAGAATAGCCAACACAATACTGAAGGAAAAAAACAAAGTTAGAGGACTGGTACTACCTGGATCGTAGACTTACTATAAATCTAGAATAATTACGACAGTGTGGGGCTACTGAAAGACGAGACACATAGATCAATGGAACAGAACAGAGACCCCAGAAATAGACCCACATAAATAGAGTCAACTGATCTTCAACAAAGGAGCAAAGACAATACAACGTAGCAAAGATAGTCTTTTCGGCATATGGTGCTTGAACAACTGGACATCCACATGCCAAAAAATGAATCTAGACCCCGACTTTACACTCTTCACAAAAGTTAACTCAAAGTGGATCATAGGTCTGAATGTAAAATGCGAAACTATAAAACTCCTCGAAGATAAGACAGGAGAAAACCTGAATGACCTTGAGTATAGTGATGCCTTTTTAGAGACAACACAGAAAGCACAGTCCATGAAAAAAATAATTGATAAGCTGGACTTCATTAAAATGAAAAACTTCTGCTTTTGGAAAGACACTTCCAAAAGAATAAGAAGACAAGCCGCAGAGTGGGAGAAAAATATTTACAAAAGATGTTCCACATCATATGTCATCAGGAAAATGCAAATTAAAACAATAGTGAGACACCAGCACACATACTAGCATGGCCAAATACTAGAACACTGACAACACCAAATACTGGTGAGAATGTGGCAATCATGCTCCTGCATATTTACCCCAAGAGTTGAAAACTATACCCACACAAAAACTTGCACATGGATGTTTACAGTAGCTTTATTCATAATTACTAAATCTTATTTTTTTAAGATTTTATTTATTTATTTGAGAGAGAGAGAGAGAGCATGAATGGGGGAGGAGCAGAGGGAGAGGGACAACCAGACTCTGCACTGAGTGGAGAGCCCCACGCCAGTCCCAGTCCCACAACTCTGAGATCATGACGTGAGTCAAAATCAAAAGTTGGACACTTAACCGACTGAGCCACCCAGGTACCCCAATAATTGCCAAATCTTAGAAGCTACAAAGATGTCCTTCAGCAGGTGACTGTATGAAGAAACTATGGCACATCCAGACAATGGAATATTATTCAGCACTAAAAAATGATCTGTCAAGCCATGAAAAGACCTGGAAGAACTTTAAATGCATATTGGTAAGTGAAAGAAGCCAATCTGAGAAGGCCACATACTGTATGATTTCATCTAAATGACATTCTGGAAAAAAGAAAAACTGTGGAGACAGTAACAAGACCAGTGGTTGCCAGGGATTGGGGTGGGAGAGGGACGACTAGATGGTGTACGACGATTTTTAGGGGAATGAAAATATTCTGTATGATACCATAATGACAGATACATATTACTAAACATTTTCCCAAACTCAGAATGTATAACACATAAGTTTACTGTAATATAAACTACAGACTTTGAGTGATTACGATGTGTCAATGTAGGTACCTCAGTTGTAAAAAATGTACCACTCTGGTGGGAAGCGTTGATAATG
Source organism: Ursus arctos (assembly GCF_023065955.2). Taxonomy (NCBI): domain Eukaryota; kingdom Metazoa; phylum Chordata; class Mammalia; order Carnivora; family Ursidae; genus Ursus; species Ursus arctos. Next base: position 22,293,818 of record NW_026622841.1, read on the forward strand.
GGGAAGGTTATGCACATATAGGGGCAGAGAGTATATGGGAAATCTCTGTACCTTCCCCTCAGTTTTGCTGTGTACTTTAAACTGCTCTAAGAAAACAAAGTCTTGATAAAATTTAAAAACCCCACATTGTTTCATATTCTTGCTGCTGTCTGATTACAAAGATGATACCCCCCTTTGAATAGCACTCACAATATGATGGCCTAGTACAATAAATGCAAGTCTTGGCCTCCTGGGGTACTAAGGTTCAGACATGTGATTTAAGTTCCTCCAATCAGACCCACATGCAAGAGTTTTGACGTGGAATCGAGAAAATGAGCAAGTATGCAACTTCTACTTTGCAGCCTAGGGTAGTGACAGAAGCATGTTTCTATGACTGGAAGTAGAGGCAGCAGCAGAGGCCACTTTGGATTGGGTCTGGGGCACTGTGGTTCTGAGAGCAGCAGCAGCAGCTCCTTCACCAGGCCACTTCTGCAAGATAGTTCTAGGAACTGCTCTGGAAATCAGCCTAGAGTTTCCCTCTAGCCCTTCCAATGCCTCTGGGAGTTAGAGAAAGCATCCTGGGCTCCAGCACCACCTCAACCACTGACTAATGGTTTGTCTCAGGCAAGTATCTAACTGTTTAATGCATCAGCTTCCTTGTCCAAAAAATGAAGCAAAGAGGCAGCTATCTTACAGGGTTCTTGTGAGGTATAAAGGAATTAATATATGTAAAGCGTGTGGAATGCAGTCACATTATTAGTCATTATGTGATTGTAGTTTCTGCTGTTATATATTGTCTTTTATTATAACTCTAACTACCTACAGTGAATTCTCCTTTTCTACAACTGAGCACACTGATTAATAAAGACAGCATATACTTTGTATGTACTTGATTTTTTCAGGTAAAGAAGTATTAGCATGTATATGGGTTTGTGCCAGAAAAACCAATAAACTCAGGATAAAAATGTGCAGGAAATTATGAGTATTTTGATAGGTCATATAGTATTGAAAGTATAAAATTGAATGAAGAAAAATTTTAAAAAATTATTAAGGGAACCAAGAAATCACAGGAAGAAATGCAGAATGTGAAACAAAACAAAACATACCTAACTGTAATACAAGTGTATTACTGAAGGAGGTGGGGGAAAGGTGTGGACTTAAGCAAGTTTGGAAGTAAGCAAAGATTCTAAGACTAATGGCAGGGGAAACTATATATAAATAAGCACTGTATTGTGGTTGATAAGGTTGTTCCCACAAGAGTATGAGTTAACAATTCTGATACTGCTCTACATGTGTACTGGAATTGGACAATTCAGGAGGCAAATGGCAGATGGTGGGAGCCAAGTTCCTTACTGTTGGAGTGGGAGATGACGGATAAGAAGGGGAGAAGTCTAGAATGATCCATGTGGTAATGGGTTAGAGTTGGGGATATCAGTATGAAGTCCTGTTTATCTAATACAGATACAGAGGGTCAAACTCAGAAATACTTAAAAATAAGTGTATATACATTGTTTATTATATAAAAATATAATTCTTTGTTCTGAGAGATGCCCTAAAAGAAACACCACCACCCGATCAGTATACCTAGTGCCCAGATCTTGGTTTCTAATACCATTCTGCAATAAATGGAATGAAGACTCCTTGGAAAAATGTCTGATTCTAAGACTAGTGAGGGAAATATAGAAGATGAGCCAGAATAGCTTGTGGTGCCAGAAAGTAAGAAAGGGCTTAAAAAAAAATAATAATAGGGTAGTTTTGTCAATAGAACACAAGAGCCAATTTCAAGAAATCCCAATGGCCAAACCTGGAAAAACATGAACACCAGAATAAAGTTATGTTGATTTATAACCCAAAGTGCAGAATAAATGTCCATGAGCCCATACTGACATAAATAAATAATTGAATAAATACCTAATTGAGAGAGAAAGGACAACTGCCACATTGAAGAATTCCAAATAATTTGTGTACATACTCCCCCCTCAAGGAGATAATGAGTAACTCTCTATTCTTTAAGTGTGGGCTGGGTATAGCGACATCCTTCCAAAGAGTACAATATGGAAACAGGAAGGGGAAAGAGTAACTTTGTAGTGGAAATACTTAACAAATACCATCTCATCCAGGTGATCGAGGGCAACATCAATAGTGATAAATCAAATTGATAGTATGTACACTGATGTGATCAGAATGGCTGTTACCTCCGTGGTCTTCCTCCCCAAAACCCATAACTTCATTCTAATCATGAGAAAAACATCAGACAAATCCAAACTGAGGGATATTCTACAAAATATCTGATCAGTACTCCTCAAAATTCTCAGGTCATCAAAAATAAGGAAAGTCTGAGAAGCTATTATAGTCTATAGGAGTCCAAGGAGATATGACAACTAAATATAATATGGTACCTTGAATGGGGTCCTGGTTCAGAAAAAGAACCCTGGCAAAAGACTAAGAAAATCTGAAAAAGTATGGACTTTAATTTTTTTTTTTAAGTGGATGAAGAAATTTTGGAAGAGAGGATAGCCAATGACAAAAGCCTTACCCATATGAACATTTTAAAGACACAGACTGAGCCACAGGAATGGACAACTCTGCCAGACAAAGAAGATCTTTTGGATTCTACACCAGATGAACAGAATTCTATCTGGTGGTGAACCATGTTTGAATCACACTGAAAGTTGTGATTTGAACTGGCAAAAAGACCTAAAAAAGTCTACGTTGACCAAGCCCTCCAGCACAAAAGTGGAGCTAGGTTTGCTTTAAAGGAAACTCAGGAATTTGGCAAGATACATTTTATAATGAAATTAGTGGATCTGTGGAAGGAGCCGAGATGTCCTTCAACAGATGAAAGGATAAAGAAGATGTGGCTCATATATACCATGGAATATTACTCAGCTCTCAGAAAGGATGAACACCCACCATTTACATAGACATGCATGGGACTGAAGGGTATTATGCTAAGTGAAATAAGTCAATCAGAGAAAGACAATTATCATATGGTTTCACTCGTATATGGAATATAAGGAATAGTGCAGAGGACAATAGAGGAAGGGAGGGAAAACTGAATGGGAAGAAATCAGAGAGGGAGACAAAGCATGAGAGACTCTTGACTCCAGGAAACAAACTGAGGGTTGTGATAGGGAGGTGGGTAGTGGGATGGGGTAACTGGGTGATGGACATGAAGGAAGGCACATGATGTGATGAGCACTGGGTATTATACCCAACTGATGAATCATTGAACACTACATCAAAACTAATGATGTACTATATGTTGGCTACTTGAATTTAAATTTAAAAAAAAGAAATTAGTAGAACCCTGAAAAAGATTAGTAGCTGAGAAAATGCATCAGCAATCATCTGGAACACTTGGTTCGAGACTATTGTGCTGCCCAATCTCAGCTGAGTAGGACAAGAAAAGGAAGAACAACAGAAAAACCAGAATTCTTTCTCAAATCACAGAAGGGTAAATGAAAAATGGAATAAAAAATAAGCAGCATTATGGTATCATTTTGGTAAATACGAAACAGAGTTCAATTGAAACAACAATTTGAAAGGACATTAGAACTTCTGTGAAGTGGCTCCAGTCAAAATCCAAGGCAAAGGGTAATATGACTAGGGGCATGCATATAACAATTATTCCAAAATATGCAATGAGCAGTTTCAAAAATATATTATTACTTTTGCTTCTAAACAGTTGCTTTCTCATGACAAATTATAGTTCATTTTGCTTAGTCTTCCAAAACAATTATACCTTGTAGAACTGCCTCAAATGGTATAGGAATATATATTTGTCTAAATATATATGCATGCCTGTATATATACATTTATTATGTGATGATTAATCAGATTTAAACTTCTGAGCATTAATTGGGTAATGTTTAATGATATTTTTAAAACATAATAATATCTCATTTATTCTTCTAAGGAATTTTGTGATACAGTAACAGTATTAGAATTCTCCTTTTACAGAAGAACTAGGCCCGGAGAGGTTAAGTGACTTGCTCAAGGTCACAGTTACTTCATTAGAAGAGTTTGCAGTACAGTTAGGCTAATAAAACACATCAAGCACATAAAACATCCTGAGAATAATTAGAAGCTTGTGATTCTCTGAATCAAATTCCCAAGCTCAAAAGATATCCTCCTAACTATAAAGAGGTCCACACAAACAAATCATCCTTGTCTGCCTAAGAAATACAGTTGGTTCTTTTCAAGGATGAAAAACAAACTTGCTTTCTTCAAGCTTGCAGATGAAGTAGAAATATTGGTGCAAGACTTTTACAGTTCATTAACTGTCATCCAGAGCAAGGAAGATTTGTGGCTTGCTTAAGGGATCGTTAGGCAGGGGTATGACAAACATGCCAATAGGGTTAACTCTTTAGCAGCAGGCCATGTCAACAGACCGGGAGGCCACCAGTGCCCAAACAGAGGCAATGAGGATGTCAATCACCCTCGGACAAAATTTCTTTGAGTCCTCAAATTTTAAAAAAAAACTCTTTTTTCTAGAAAATTGTGTTTTTAGAATGGTTTTTATATGCTTTTTGTGGCTTCCATTTTAAAATCAATATTTATAAGCCACCTCCGGAAGACCTATGTTGTTAGTATTAGATGCTATAAATTGAGCCCTCAACTCCACGTTCCTAGTTCTTTAGATTTATAACCAACATTTCACATGTGCCAAAGTGAAGGACAAAAGCTGAACTAAAATCTATGGCAGAAAAGAACAATTAACACGTGTATTTGATGACCAAGCAAGGTGTTCTTTGGGTTCAACAGAATTGCTTGGTATTCTGCCCATGACATGCTGCTTATTCCAAAATAAATTTCAAAAGAATTGACTGATTTGGACCAAATTTATAACCCCAAAGGGCACTGGAAAAAAAAAAACAACCCTGAAATGTGATCTGAGGGTCAATCAATCGTCTTGAAAAGAAACGGTGAGTCAAACTTCTCAAGTGAGCCTATCTTCAAATGAGCTTGCTCTTACTAGTAGTCCTACTGGGTGAAGCTCTGGTTGACAGAACCAGTGGTTTAGGTCTCGTGTTCTTCTGTTGATAACATTTGCTGTTTATTTGGGTGAAATAAAGTCTTCTGTGTCCATTTCAGGAATCAGTGCTTGATATTACGTGATATTGTGTTAGATTTATTCAGGAGTGAGTCAGGAGAGCTTGTATTTCATAGAAGGGATATAGATAGTTAATATTTCTCCATGCTGAAAACTGCAACCAAGGCATAAACTGTTACTTATGGTAACAAACAATTATCCATCACAATAGAACTAAAAACAGAAATCTGATTCATGAATATGCTCTCACTTATTCCTCCCTGCTGTGGCCATGATTAGTCCTTTTCAGCCCTGGAACATATTGAGAGAGAGAGAGTATTGTGTACCTGCACCTGAGTGGGTGTGCGTGTGCACACACGTGCATGTGTGTGTGAGTGTAAATAGTCAATAAAATGTAACTCCACTCATTTTTTATAATAAATGCCAAATAATAGCGTCTAGTGTTGAGCAAATGAGTATGAAAAATGTTCTAAAAATTTTAATCTAGAGCAAAGATGATGTCTAAGATTATTACTGATGTACTTTTTTTAGAAAAGATTACAAATATAATCTCTCAATGGGTGATACACAAATTATTATGACAATCTTTTGAGACCATAAATATGCTGTCAATGATCCATTAGTTAGTAGTCACTCATCCTTGATTCAAGCTAGTATAGAGAATACTTGCGTTACTTTTGTAATTCAAGTATATATGTTATACCATATGTCATTGATATTGACCCTGTATTTCAAAATTCTTTTAGATCCCTGATCTTACAACCAATGGTAAAACCGTCAACCAGGTGAGAGTTGAAATGTGTGCTCATTCATGAACTTCGTCGTAAATATTCTATTATTATTACTTCAGTTAAATTGAATAATTTGTTGGGCCTGAAATGAAAAGCATGTCATTAAAAGACCAAAAATGCCACGCAGGACTTTTTTCTTTAATTTTTATGTGGTCTAATTGCCAAACATTTTTTAGTTACTTCATGAGTATTGAATTACAATTAGAAAGATATTCCCCATGCCAAGATTAAAAATGGTCCTACATTTTACTTTTTATTTTTATGGTTTTATTTCTTATTCTTTAATCTTTGATCTTTTTGGAGTTTATCTTGGTATTCTATCATTTCTCTCACTTCCTATATTCTAAATTCCCTCCTACTCATTTTAAGCCATTTCTGGACTTTCAGTTATTTTCCTTTGGTCCATTCGTCAATTCATGCCCTGGTATCCCACTGTTTTAATCATTGGGACTTAATGTTTTAATATGCAGTAAAATTATTTACACCTCATTTATCTTCTTTTTTCAGAGTTTTTCTAGCCATACTTATTTTTCGTTTTTTTTATAAGAGCTTTAAAACAGCCTGTTTCAAAAAACATTTGTAATGTTAACTACCTTAAACTTAAAAATCAACATGAGAGAATTGATATTTTTATAATGTTGAGTCTGTCTATACAAGGGCATGAGTGTCAAAGATGGTTAACTGTTCACCAAAATAGTTCCAAAGTTGTTACTAGAAAGTGGCTGCCTAGTGAGGGACTACATTTTCTACCCACCTTTACCTGCAGGTGGTCAGGGGAATGTGAGTAGAGAGAAGAGAAGGAAAGCAGGTTTTTGTTACTTCTAGGCCAAAGTATTTATGAAGAGTATGTCTTTACCATGTTCTCCTTCTCCCTGTATAGGCTGGAATCAGAAGACCAGGCAGTTCTAGAAGATAGAAAATCAACAAGGTGGAAGGAGCCTGGGTCCCTTAATCGCTTGTGGATGGCCATGGCCTCAGACTGAGCAAGAAATCAGTTTCAATTATACTTAACTTACCATACATTTTAGGCTCAATTTTTTATGCCAGGTAACACAATATAATTAATACACCATCAAACTCTTTCTATTTGGTCATTTGTTCTTTCATGTTTTCTAGGACTGTTTTAAGGTTTTCTTCCTATAGGCCAGCACATTTCTTATTAGTTTTATTCATGGACATTCTACCATTTTAGTTGCTCTTGTGAATGGGATATTTCCTCCATTATGTTTTCTAACTGGCAATTGTTCATTTATATGAAAGCTGTAAATTTTTATACATTATTTTTTTACTCCACTGCCTTAGTGAATTTTCTTATTGTTTATTATAGATTTCTGTTAATTACCTTAGATTTTTTCATCATATCAAATCCAAATTTTTATAGGCTTATTTTCCCTCACTTTTAAACTTCTGATTTCCTACCTTATTCAATTTCATTGACTAGCACCTGCCAGTGTTAGATAATACCCATAGTAGACATCCAAGCCTAGTTTCTGACTTCAGTGGAAATACCTCACATGTCTCTCATTAAGCATGATGCAGCTTTGGGCTAAGACAGATATACTTCACCATGTTGAAGACACCATTGATTGATTGTCTCATCATTTTGAGCAATAATAAATGTTAACTTTTATCAAACATTTTTCAGTGTCTATTTTTCTCCTTGGGTCGCTTATTATGGTAGGTTATTAACATGTGTTATAATACTGAAGACACTGCACTGATTACATTACTAGAATTAAAGCTATTTGCTCACATATTTGGGTCTTTTAATATGGTACCAAATCCTTAATAATGATTTATTTAGGACATTTACATTAATCTTTATATGTGGGGATTTATAGAGAAAGTTATTTATAACTTTTTTTTTTAAGACTTTTATCTGTTTGAGAGAGAGAGAGAGAGAGCATGAGTGAGGGAAGGGGCAGAGGGAGAAGCAGACTCCCCACTGAGCAGGGAACCCTATGAGGGGCTGATCCCAGGTCCGAGAGACCATGACCTGAGCCTGAAGTCAGATGCTTAACCAACTAAGCCACCCAGGAGCCCCTATAATTTTATTTTCTGTGCAATTGTCCTCAGACTTTGATACCAATAACTTTCCCACTTCATTAAAAATATGTGGATTTATTCCTTCTTATTCTTTATTCTTGAAGAATTGAAATAATGTTCTTTAATGGTTTCATAGAATTCTTCTATGTAAACAAAAAGAACCCAGTGAGTTTATCTACTTCTGTTCAAATTAGCATAATAATGTATATTCTATCTCTTCTGGGTTCAGTTTTGATAAATTGTACTTTTCTAGAAAATGATGGATGTAAACCAAATTTTCGAAGTTATCTCTATAAAGTTAGGTCAATAGTCAGACTTGGAACTTTCCTATCATTCTGTAGTAATTTCCTCTATCATTTTTTACATGTTTATCACCTTCTCCTCCTAAAAAGATATTTTTCCCCTTTGTTTGAATTACGTACTACTTTAGTTATTCAATTTTTTGTAATTTTATCCTATTTTTTGGATGTAGTTTTAGTCTGCTGACTTGCAGTTTCCAACTCATTAATTTCTGATTTTATTTATAATAATTTATTTATTACACTTTTTGTCAGTTTATTGCTATTTTACTCACTTTTTGAATTGGATATCTAATTTACTATATCATTCTTTTTATTGATATAAATACTTAAAACTATGAGTTTTCCTTTGGTCACTGCTTCGGCTATATTTCATATGTCAAGCAGTCTGAATCAGGGTGTTTTACTTATTATTAAGAAATTATGAAATTTTGATTATATGTCATCATAGATCCTGAAGTTGTATGAGAGCTTTAATTTTTTAAAAATCTTTCAGTTGGAAGATAGATGCTTTGTATTGTCTGATTTTTTTTCTTAAATATTATTCTTATTACATTGTGAAAAATTAGTGTTTGTAAATTTGGGGGGAAAAAAGTTTTCTTCTGTGTGTCTCCTTTACTACTCGTACTACTACCATATTCACAGCATTTCTAACACTTCAAGTCGCCAAATGTGTGGGTTTTTGTCCCTCACCAAGCAATTCTCTGCAACACCAGTTGGGTGTCCTACAACTTTACTCCGTTCTGACACTATCTTCCTGGAGATGAGTTAGATCCCTCAGGTTAAGGGTGCAGACCTATAAGACTATCCACCCCCCTTCAGAGCCAATCAAATGACCACGTTGGCACCTACGGTTCTGACCAACCAGCTATAAATCGGAGGTTCCCACAACCCTTCCTTAGGTTTGATTACTTTGCTAGACCAGTTCGCAGAACTCAGGGAAACACTTATTTATGCTTACTAGTTTCTTAAAGGACACAGATGAACATCCAGTTGAAGAGATACATAGAACAAGGTCCGGGAAGGTCCTGAGTGCAGGAGCTTCTGCCCCGTGGAGTTGGGACGCATCACCCTCCTGGTATGTGAATGTGTTCCCCAGCTTGGAAGTTCTCTGAATGTTACAATTAGGATTTTTATGGAGGCTTTATCACGTAGGCAGGATCAATCATTAACTCCATATCCAACCCTTCTCCCTTCACAAGAGGATGATGGGGGGGGGGTTGAAAATTCCATTTCTAATCAAGGTTTCGTCTTTCTGGTAACCAGCTCCCATCCAAGAGCCCACCAAGAGTCACCTCATTAAAACAAAAGATATTGCTATCATCCAGGAAGTCACAAGGTTTCAGGAGTCTTCTATGGATCAAAGACCAAACAAAAGATGCTCCTTGTGCTCTTATCACTTAAGAAATTAAAATGACTTATCAGATAAAAGGTTACTATCCAAAATCTATAAAGAACTTATCAAGCTCAATACCCAAAAAACAAAAAATCTAGTCAAGAAATGGGCGGAAGACATGAACAGATATTTCTCCAAAGAAGACGTTACAAATGGCCAACAGACACGTGAAAAAATGCTCAACATCACTAGTCATCAGCGAAATACAAATCAAAACCACAATGAGATACCACCTCACACCTGTCACAATGGCTAAAATTAACAACTCAGGAAACAACAGATATTGGCGAGGATGTGGAGAAAGGGGAATCTTCTTCCACTGTTGGTAGGAATGCAAGCCACTCTGGAAAACAGTATGAAGTTTCCTCAAAAAAGTTAAAAATAGAACTACCCTACAACTCAGCAATTGCACTACTAGGTATTTACCCAAAGGATACAAACATAGTGATTCAAAGGGGCACCTGCACCCCAATGTTTATAGAAGCAATGCCCACAATAGCCAAACTATGGAAAGAGCCCAGATGTCCATCAACAGATGAATGGATAGAGAAAATGTGGTATGTATGTGTGTGTGTATGTATATATATATATATATAACAGAATATTACTCTGCCATTGAAAATAATGAAACCTTGCCATTTGCAAAGATGTGGGTGGAACTAGAGGGTAAAATGCTGAGCAAAATAAGTCAGTAGAGAAACAGAAATACCGTATGATTTCACTCATATATAGAATTTAAGAAACAAAACAGAGGAACATGAGGAAGGAAAGGAAAAATAAAATAAGATAAAAACAGAGAGGGAGGCGAACCATAAGAGGCTCTTAACTATAGGAAACAAACAACTGAGGGTTGCTGGAGGGGAGGGGGATGGGGGGATAGGATAACTGGGTGATGGGCAATAAGGAGAGCACATGATTTAATGAGCAGTGGGTGTTATACGCAACTGATGACACTAAATTCTACCCCTGAAACTAATAATACAATATACGTTAACTAAATTTAATTTAAATAAAAAATATTTAAAAAAAAAGAAATTAATAAGAGTTTCAGGAGCTCTGTGCCAGAAACCAGAGGCAGAGACCAAATATGTATTTCCTATTATCTCACAGTCTGTATTACTTATATTTCCTGGAATATATTGAGATTTTCCCTATAACATAGTATTGGTCAATTTTTATTATAATTCTCCAGGCACATAAAAAAATGTTTATTCTCTATTTTCAGGGAATGAAGTTTGAGGTCTATCCATCTCACCTAATGTGAATCATACTATTTGGATTTTGATCACTTGTGCTATCAAAGAGTGAAAGAGGTGAACCTAGGTCCCTTATTACTATGTTTCTCCTTTTCCTTTTATTCCTTTTCATTTCTGCTTTATAAACTTGGTTGCCATGTTACTTGATGTGTAGGTAAGCACAGTTGTTAAAGACTCAGGAGTCCCACACTAGGGAATAAAACCGCCTTGATTTTATTTAACCCCTTGTTTTTGCCTTAATTCTACCATTTCTAACATTAAGATCACGAGGCTTGTTTAGTTCCCTTTTTGTTCCTTTATTTTGGGGGGTGTTTTTATTTTAGAGAGTTGGGTGATTTTTTTTTTTTTTTTTTTTTGGTTGGATCTTCTTAGTTTGGGGCATTTGGGGGGGGAGGGGCAGAGGGAGAGGGAGCGAGAGAGAATCTTAAGCAGGCTTCACACCCAGCGTGGAGCTGATGCAGGGCTCTATCTCACAATCCTGAGATCATGACCTGAGCTGAAATCAAGAGTTGGACACTTAACAACCTGAGCCACCCAGGTGCCCCTGCCGTTTCTTTAGTTTACTTTTGCTCACCTCTTATTTTCAACTTTACTGAATTATTTTGTTTTGGTATGTTACCCATACACCATATAACTTGGTTTGTTTTCCTAAACCACTCTGAAATTCTTTTGATAAGTGAGTTAAGCCTATTTACATTAATATGAAAAGTATATTTACTTTAGACCTGCCATTTTATGTCTTCTCTCTCTCACTCCCTTCTCTCTGTCTCAGTTTAATTAATGGTATATTTTCTTTGCTTCAATTTTGGGGCATGTTTCTTCCAATATATAAAGATTTTATTTGTAATTGTATATAACCCCCTTAGTACTTTGTTTCTTTAGACAGTATATATTAATTCCTTGTTCTGAGAAACTACAAAATTAGCACATTTCCTTTTCCCTGACCACCTTTTCATAGTTAATATTATGTTTCCTTATGTTTACTTTGGTACACTTAATTATGTCCATTTTCTAATACCTTGAAATAATAGTTATTGACTATTCTTTAGTGAGACAGTGAGCAAAACTATTCTACTCCCCACCTTCTTTTAACCTTTCCTGAAACTTCTGTTAGTTGTAGCATTTCTACGTTGTCAGAACACATGAGACTTCTGTTATCGTTCATTGCTCTCATCTACACATGTGGGCTAGTGTTAATTCTGGAGTGAAATATATTCAATGTCCTTTGTCTTTTGTTGTAATTTTCCTAGTCATCTGTTGGCTAACATAAGTTCATCCTCTAGAAGTTTCCTCAAAAAGGGCTCATAATAACTAGATGTCCTTATTTTTTGCATATTCATAACTTATGTGCATAACCTTTGTACTTAAAGGACAGTTTCAATGCATGGAAAATTCTTGACTTGTACTTTCTTCCCTTGAAGTTTTTTTAAGTGTTGCACCGTGATACTTGGTCATGGAATTTTGCTGTACTGGAGTTTGAAGCCTGCCTAATTTTTATTTCTTTAAGTAGGCTTTGATCTTTTTGCCCCAAAGCCCAGAGAATGTTTTCAAAATCTTTATATCTAACGAATACACTTGACTCTGTCTCGATGTTGACCATTCTAGGTCAATGTTTCTTATCTCACGGTATGAACTTTTGACATTAGTAAAATTTCATTAAATTACATGTTTTAAATATTTTTTTTCGTTTCCATTTTTTACTTTCATCTTAAGAGACTCCAACTTTGCAAATGTTGCGTCTCTTTTGCCATTCCTCTCTAATTATAATCTTCTATCTAAACCTGCACCTGTTTCCTGAGTTGCATCCATGCTTATGACATCTCTAATGTCTTCCTCTGTGTCTGTGATTGTTTTCCATGGGGTATGTTCTCCATTGTGCTTCTTACAATTTTTGTCTTCATTTCTGTGTTTGTTCGTTTTCTACTACTCTCCTGAGATCCGACTCCTTGTGTTTTGTCTTATTATCTGGTCATTTCTTTCCCAAGTTCTTACATTTGTCATCGAATTGTTTATTGGTAGAGGTGATTGCTTTGCGTGGGATTCTTTCTTTCTCCTTCTCTTTTTGATTTGTAGTGAAATATTGGTCACAATTTTGTTCTACTTTGTGAAAACGTTTTTCTGATAAATGCTCTTCATTTGTTAGGAGTTTTGATGCCCTTTTGCATCTTTTATTCTTAAAGTACATTTGCATTGTCTTATTACCTGCTCCTCTTTTTCTTAGTCCTCATTGAATCCCTGGGCCAGCTATTTGCAGGAAGTCCCTTTACTGGAGGGAAGAGTGTACCTAAGGGGAAGGCGCGAGCTAGCAGACATTTGCAATACGATCTATGCAAATGTGGCATGTTGGTACAATCTTCTATGAAGCCCCCATTCTCTGATTCTCGCTTCCGAACCCATTTTGTGACAACTTTTGCTAACACCTCTGAAAGCCCAGTTCCTACATTCACTATCGTAAACAAAAGATATAGTTTCTGCATTTGAGGGCGTGTCCCTCCGTTCAGAGATGCTGGTACATCTGAAATAGCTACCACCCACCCTTGTCCATGCCTCTTCTCTTCACCTTGTACACCATTTCTCCCAGTTCTCAGCTACTTTCGGTGACCCTGGACACATATTTTGGGATCTGTGAATTATACAGGTCTCCTAATTTCACCAAAAACCATACCCAGGTCTTTATTTCTCTAATTTTGCTTTTAGAATGTTGCTAGCTCCCAGAATGATTAGAGTAAATGCCAACTTACAAAGCCATATTCCTTCCAGAACTGAAAGATAGCCCTTTAACCAGAACCTCCTTCTATTCTCCTCCCTCCCCTGCCAGTCTGTCTTGTATGTTGGTGCCAAGTGCTAATCTTTTTTTTTTAAAGATCTATTTATCCATCTATTCAAAAGTACACAGCAGCTTCCTGCTGAAGTCATATTCCTTAGCCTGCCATGCAAGGCTGAGTGCCATGTGGCTCCAGCCTAAACTTTGAACATCCTTTCTCATTCAGGCTTTTCTTTTCAACCTTTTTGTTTTGTGTATGCCATTTCTCCATGCCAAATACCTCTCCCCTCCCCTTATCTTTATATGAACTTGTCCTCCCATGAACTCCCAGCTAAAAATAATTTTTATCTTACTCTTAACTCCTATGATACTTTTCTATACTTAACCTTTGAGACTTTGTCTTTCTGACGTTATAGTTATTCACATTTCTTGTCTTCCCTCCTAGCATAAAGACTCCAGAGAAAACCATCCTGCCTGATATATCTTGGTTTCCTACAAAACATCCAGCATAATAAAAATACCCTACAAATATGTGTTGAATGAATGAGGTCACTTTCAGTACCTAAAAAGAATAAAAATAAATATTACTTTAAAGATGAATAATTTTTCTGGGTTTCAGAGATCTCATCTTTCCATGTGGTAGGGATTGGGAATTATCTGTAGTTTGGTCTTTTCATAAAATAGAATTTTTAAAGGAACCTTTTATCACGGAGGATGCCAACTGACTGAGCTCCGGCTATGTGAGGTTTGGCCGGTCTCCACCTCTGCCTCTCTTGTGAGATTCCTCCCTTCCTTCCAGGCTCTGCCCTCTCTACCCAGAGTCCTATCAAGACCCACCTGAGGCCGCTTCCTCCCTGAAGCCCTCCACAGCCCCCAGGACTCAGGGACAGGCTTCCTTAAGAACTCTCAGGGCAAAAATGTTGAACATGAAGCTCTTAGCAGAGATTACCTTACACCAGTAACACTATCATAGTAACTAAATTTCTTATCTTCCCATAAATAAAGACTGTATTCTTTAAGGACAGGGACGATATCTTACATCTTTTGTCTTGAACTCTAATAACTGAATCATGTCCAATAACCTTATTTATGGGGTCAGCTCAGCCTACAGACAGCTTCCCCAGAGAGAATGACCATGTAAAATCCAGTCACGACATCTCAGACATAAACAATTCTGATATCTTCCCTCAAAGCCAAGTTCACCATCATCTTTTCCCTTCTGGCCTTTGACCTTTAAGATTCAGTGGTGAGCACTGCTTGAGGCTGCAATTCGAGCCTTGGCTACTACGTAATGGATATGAATACTGGAAAGGGAAGCTCATGCTGGGTTCTAGTAAACCAAAGTGTGCCAGTCGGTCACATCATTCTGACCTTGGACAGGAACAGGGAGGAGGCAGGGAGGCAGGAGATAGGAAAAACTGGAATAGAAAAAACATGGCAGGATTTACCCCTAGAGTTGTTGCGGAGTGTGTGTGTGTCTATGACGAAAACGACCCTTTCTACTCAGGATGTAATGGCTCTCCCCTTACAGTATCCCTTGCCAAGGTCCCAGAGGGAAAGAATACATTGTAATTGGACAGAAGACAACAGAACCCAAAACACGACAATTCATGAAATCAGTGCATGAATTGGGAAGCGTTAAGTCATGTGTTCCTTGACAGTGATAGGGCAAAATTTTCTATCAAGCCAAATAGAAATAAAAAGCTAAACTGTGAGTGCCACCTGGTGGAGAGACCTGCCACTGCATGAGTCTCCCCCCGCATGACAGGCAGGGTAGAATGAGGACGGGTCAAGACCTTTGGCCCCTGTGCCCACCCCATCTCATCCAGGGCATTATGCCGCTTCCCCAGCACGTGGTGACTAGGGGGTATTTCCCTGAGCCCCTGCCCTCTGAGGACTCTTGCTATGAGTACCAGCTTACACGGAACAGCGACGCGGGGCAGAGGGCTGGTGAGAGGGAAGAGGGGATGCCATGAGCTGGGACAGTAAAAACAACTCTGTTTCTCAGACATCTGTGTATACACACATTCACACACACACACACACACACACACACACACACTCCCCAGTGATCCTTCACCTTTCATCTGTGGAGGGGGGGACTTTCCCCTCTCCCCCTTTCTGGCTCCATTGCCCGTTAGGATTGCCCTTCGTCCTTGAAGTCCATTATAAAGAACTCTGTAGACCCTGGGGCAGAGGGTTTTTAAAACTATGGACAGGGGAGTATACCGTGAGATCTGGCCTGGACTGGCCACTCTGTAAGATTCTCCCTGGAAAAGTTGTGTTACTCACTCGCTTTCGTTTCTAGGCTCACCTGCAACCCAGACTTAAATGTGTCGTGCGAGTTTGAATTGCTAGGCAAGCCAGCAAGAGAGGCTGGAACTGGACTCCGGGGTTGCATCTTCAAAGCGTTTCAGTCTAGCAGCTGCCGTTGCGGACAAGCCCCTGGGTGAGGGACTCAATGAGGCAGCATTCATCTTCCTGACAGAAGGGCCCCCAAAGAGGCTGTTGTTTCTGAGCTGGCACTGCAGCTGAGCGAGACAGGACTTAGATCCCAGCCCCGCCCCGGTGACTTTGCAAAGGGACAGCTTTTCCCCGCCACGTTGACCAAACGGAGGCCACTCCTGGGTCAGGAGCGCCAGGGTTATAGGTCCCGCGGCTGGACAGAGGTCCTCAGCAGTGGCCAGACTTGAGAGACACGCCTGCTGTTCCAGCTGGAGCCTCCGTGGTGTGAGCAGCCGGCGTTGGCCGCCTTCCATCTGCGCTGCTAGAAGGAGCAGGTGCTCGTGGCAAGCACCCCATCCGAGTCAGACATGCCCGGTAGGATTCTGACCCAGCCGCTCACCAGCCCTGTGATCCTTGTTTGGTCTCTTAACCTCTCTGGGTCCCCTAGTTTTTATCTATAAAATGGAGGGTAATATTGTTTTCCTCAGGGGATTATTATAAGAACTCGTGAATGCAACAGTGTCCAGCATAAGGAGACTCAGTCTGAATTCCCTTCCCCGTTGTTACCCCTGCAAAATGAGGTAATAGCTATTTATGTTTATGTGCCTGTGTATTCCCAAACTGTGTGTGTGTGTGCACATTGTAACAATGAAAATGTCCTTGGACATCAGAACATTTTTCAAACTATTTCAATACAATAGTTGTTTTACTTGGGATTGTTTTAAGTAATTAGCACACAGTTGCCACACTTTCATAATTTTCTCCTTCATTGTTTTAAAGATAAAATGTTGTCCCTATAAAGTATAAATACAATTGGATATTTCGCAAACTGGGAAATATTTTTGCAACCAATCTTATGTTTTGCTTCGATAATACTCCCTAAATAAATTAATTTTCTTGGCATTGATATATTCCTCATTTTCTACAAAGCAGGCTTTTCTTTTCCGTAGCAATAGAAATATTTATTGCACAGTTAAATGTGTTAGTCTGGTTCTGAGTTTTTCCCCTAAATGTATTTTCAGCATACAAACAGTAGAATTCACTGTTGTGGGGGTACAGTTCTATGACTTTCGTCAAATGCATGGAATCATAGTTTCATAGCCACAGCCGATACAGAACAGATCCTCTCAGCCCCAAATTCCTTCATGCTGACCCTCTGAAGGGTCAGTTCTTGGCAATCACTGGTCTAGTCTCCATCCCCATCATTTTGATTTTTCCAGAATATCACATAGATGGAATCATACACTATGTATCCTGTTGGCGATGGCTTCTTTCACATGAAGCATTTGAGCTGCCTCCATGTTCTTGTGTGCTTCCGTAGTTCAAGCTCCCCTTTGCTAAGCAGTCACCAGGACTACTTTAAGAGACATATCTATCAGTTCTCCTGCACTTTCTCTCCTAGCCTGACACAGAGGCAAATGCAAACTGACTCCAAAGGTGTTTTATTAACAGATATGCCAAACTCAAGGTCTTTAGCAGATGGAAACAAAAGAAATGGTCCCCAGCCTTAGGGAAGTTATCATCCCACTGGTTAGCCAGCACCAAACCCACTGTGTTGCTGAGCTAAGGGTCCCAGGCTATTTCCCATGAGTGATGAACTGATCACAGTGGTCAAAAAAATAACTTCAGGGTCTGAAAAAGAGGAAGATCATTGGAGTGTCAGGGAGTCTCCAGGGAGGAAGTGAGCCTGAATTGAGCTTGAAAGTAAGAAGAGGGAGCTTTGGGCAGGCAGAAACGACTCAGGGGAAAAGCAGTATGAGCGACGATTGGAGCAAAGGACAGGGAACTCCTGCGCAATACAAGATAGGGTTTGGGATCAATGGAAGAAAGGAAGCCGGTGTGGCTAGAACAGAATTAGTGAGGGGGAGACTGGTAGGAAATGTAACAAGCAAAGGGGCCAGAGACCAGATTAAGGGGCCACAAAGCCACTGTGAGGACTTCAGATTTACTGCGTGTGTGGTAGGAACTACTGGAGGGTTCTGAGCAGAGGATGGACACAGTCTAACTTACATAGTAGTAGGGTCACTCTGGCTGTTCTGCTCTGAACATTCTGCAGCGGTCGGGCATAGAAGCAAGGGCTCCAGTAGAGGTTTTTTGGTAATCCTGGTGACAAATGGTAATAACTTGTGCCAGAGTGGTAGGGAACAGGTGGGGACAGGTAGTTAGTAGGAATCTGGATGTATTATGAAGGTAGAGCCAGGGGCGCCTGGGTGGCACAGCAGTTAAGCGTCTGCCTTCGGCTCAGGGCGTGATCCCGGCGCTACGGGATCGAGCCCCACATCAGGCTCCTCCGCTATGAGCCTGCTTCTTCCTCTCCCACTCCCCCTGCTTGTGTTCCCTCTCTCGCTGGCTGTCTCTATCTCTGTCAAATAAATAAATAAAATCTTTAAAAAAAAAAAAAAAAGGTAGAGCCAACAGAATTTGCTGAAATATCACCCAGCAAGATGGAAATGCCGTGACTTGAGATGGGAAGATTGTAGGAAGAGCAAGTTTGGACTGTGAAATCAGCAGTTTGGGTTTGGCTGCTTTAGGGTGAAGATGTGTCATAGACGGTCCTTATGAAGATGTTGAGTAGAGTGGTGGCTGTATGAATCAGGGTGGAAGTTAGGGCTGGAAATAAAATTAAGGTGTCATCTGTGTATAGAAGGGAGAGCAGGGGTACCCAAAGGAGGTGTCAGAGAGGACAGGCCGTGAAGGGGAGAGGCCCATGAAGATGGCAGTGGTCCAGGCACATGGGTTGGGGGTGGAGGAAAAGGAAAAGAAACTTAGAGATTGTTTAAAGGATGTTTCTCTGGCCTTGGGGGTAAAGATAAAAGGTCCCCATTTAAATCTTGGAATGGTGACAAAACTGGGGTCAGCTTCCTGGGAATAATGATTAATGGATCTTGTTTAAATTTTAGTGCAGAAATATGTTTTACAACTGATGAAAGCACAAACTTTATATTGTCGAAAAAGGAATTAGTCCAATTTTTTTTACCTCAGTAGAAAGAATACAAAACTTTTGTGATATTTTATCATCAAATGGCGGTGTGTGCTCAACTCCAGTGTCTGAAAAGCTCCCACTCCTTCTATTTTCCTCAAAAACATCTTATCTTGAATAGTCCAAATCTGTAAACTATCTCAAATTGTTTCCAAAGTGGGCAGCATGCAGAGTTGGAATAAATTCAAATTCAAATGCCAGAGGTCAGTTCTCTGCTTTAATGAAAATAATTGAATCTTTCAGCCTTGATAATGATTCACAAGGCCTCAAGGTCATCATCCTAAATATCAGTGGTCTCTGTCCCCCATGGAGAGAGACGGTGCCTGAAGAGTGCTACGCCACTGAGCCTAGAATTTGCATTCACCGTTGGGAGCTGCTTGTTTATATCTTTAAAAATTCTCTTTTCTTAATACAAGCTAATTCTGTTTTTTTTTTAAATATAGTTCCCTGAGGTGATACATATTCTTCCAATACGAGTCCTTTTCTCCAAAAGGAGGACCTTCCTCAACTTCCTCATCTCAGGGAATGGTCCACTAACCATCCCATCACCAGAGTGAAGCCTGAGAACCATCTGGTCTCCACACTTGGGTCAATCATTCACAGTGACTCTCCTCAGTGACTCTCTGGTCCCTCTCCTATCTAGCACCTCCTGCCACCATCTTTGCTGAGACTTTCCTACCTGGACTGCTGTCATAGGACCATAAGTGGCCCCCTGATTCTCATCTCTCTTCTAGTTCAGCCTCCACTACCATCACAAGACAGTGGTCTTACCAAAGTGTATTGTCTCGTTTGAGATCTGCAGCCATTTCCCATCACTGTAAGGATAAGGTCCCAACTCCTCAACATGGCATGCCTGGAACCTCCCATTGGGATCCAATTTTCTTCTCCAACCTTCTCGCCTGCCAGAATCCCCACACGCTTCAGACCTCCCAGCTGTAGAACTACTTTGTTTCCCTCAGCAGCTTCCTCCCCTCTTGCTTTTATGCCTTTCCACAAATGCTTTTTCTTCTTTGACCACCTTATTTCTTCTCTCTTCCTACGAAGAACTTCATCATCCTTCCTGACCCAACTCAAGCATCAATCTCTCTGGCCTATCTCCCCAGCCATCTTGTCCAGCACTGAGTTAGTTTTCTTCATCTTACTCTCCAAACACTCCCACCTTCTTCCCATCTTCACCCTCATTCCACTGAATCCTAACTGTTGGATTAATTGCCCTGCAAACATGTGTGTACACATATGTCCATGTGGGGGGTACATACATACACACAATAGGGACTCTACCTTTCATTTGTTCTTTCCGGTGCATTTAGCCCAGGGTCACACAGAATAAACATTTACAAATTTTTTATTTAATTAATGAATTAATGAACCAGAAGTTCTAGGTTTACTGGGCTCTGACAATTTGAGATGTTAGTGTGAGGAGTTAAATACACATGGAAATATATCTCCCCTTTGCATCTTTAAGGGAGCCATTCACTCTTTCCCCTCTACAAAAGCCCTTCATTTACAACTTTCCACATCAGAACTTCTATAGATGGAACAAAACAGAACCCATGGCAGAGTGTGCGACCTCTGCCCATCGCCCATCAATGGCATAAGCAGCTGCTTTTATTATGGCACTTTGGACTCTTGGAACAAATCAACTTCAGTAATCTCTAGAATCCAACCTGCTCATAAATAAAAGAAGTTTGTCCAGTTACATATCTGTACAGAAGCCTCAAAGAGTGAGTGCTTTCAAAAAACCCTTATTTAGGGGCACCTGGATGGCTCAGTCGGTTAACCATCTGCCTTCGGGTCAGGTCATGATCCCAGGGTCCTGGGATCAGGTCCCGTATTGGGCTCCTTGCTCAGCAGAGAGCCTGCTTCTCCCTCTGCCTGCTGCTCCCCTGCTTGTGCTCTCTATCTATCTCTTTGACAAATAAATAAAGAAAAATCTTGGAAAAAAATCCTAATTTACCCCTGAGGACTGTTGGAGCGTATAGAATACCAGGGCAGAGAAAATGGAACCAGAGGGTCTAGTTGACTTTGCACAGAGCCTGTCTTACCCATCAGCTGGGAAGGGGTTGCCTCCTCAAAGCCTAGAAAGGATCTAAATCATACATGCAACCTGATTGAGAGAGACTCTAGGAAAGCCATCTTGTCCTCCAAATGTCTCCTCACCCAAGAGCCATAATCTTCCATCTCCATCCAAAGAAATATCCAAATGGGGTCCACATCAATCTTTCTAACAGCGGGTATTCCGAGGAGGGGCAGTATGGTGAACAACTACAGCCCAGGGCATGGATCACTTTCTCCAAGACAAGGGGTCCTCAGAGCATGAAGGGAACTTTGAACAGAGGACAGACTTGGAAAGGGAAGTGGGACACCAAAGTTACACTTGCCAAACCTTCACAACCACGTCTGTCCCTTCTGCTGCTCGTGGGTATCCTTAGATTGGGAAAGTTCTCTACAATAGCCTTTCCTTCCCCTGAGAAGCAAAATGGACCAAGGATTTTTTTTATATATATATACCCACAACTCTACCATGATTTTTGCTGGGTTGCTGGCCAAAGTTTGGGTCTGAATAAGGTTTCAAAACCACACGAATCAAACCTGGCTGAGGCGTTCTCCGGGCTGGCGGAAGTATGTGCATCAAATGACAAATGAAATGACCGCATGATCTCTTTCAAAGGCATGATTGTTCTCGGCAGTTCCATGAAACTGTCATTTTCCCCCAGAAGGCAGAGCAAGCCTGCTTTTCAGGAAATGATACGATGCAATTTATAAGTACGCGGGACTCTGCTGCAGCCTCTGGGGTGCCCAATAAAGCTGATTTGCACACTGATCTCCAATAATGCCCATGAATAATACATGAATAATGCACATTTCAAACATGTCCTGAATAACAGTTTAAATAGAACTAGATGGTGTTATGTCATGTCTTCCAAGGAAAGCGTTCAAAGTGCACAGCAAACAAATTAAACAGATGAAGAAAGGAGGGCAGGGGGAGCTCATCAGAGATGTGGGGCATTAATGAAGGGGTGTGCTCAGTGGGGACAGACGCAAGGTAGCTGAGGCCGTGGTTTTGTGAAAGGTTTTGACAAGAATAAGGTACTAAATGCATCAGTGTGAGGTTTGATAAAGGCACAATTGAAACGGGTGGTTCTTGGCAGGGCAGGATCTGGGGACGAGGGGGAGCACAAGAGGGAGAGTGGAAGGCATATGCTGTCTCAGAAAGGATTAGAGATACCCCCCCAAGTGACTTCTGAATCCTAGGAAAAGCCTGCCAGCAACCTAGCATGGTGGGATTCCTACTGACTGCTTGTAGAAACCAGTGAAGCCTGCTGGGTAGCTTGGATGATCAAAATTGGCCCATTTGCTCTCTCCGGATGTGCAATCACTGCTTCTGGTGCTGGAAAAGTATGTCGAGTCATCAGAATCACTAAAGCCGCACACCGTTCCTTAAGTGCATGCATTCGCCCTGTCAGTCACTGCCGTGGCCTCCCGGACGCCTACCGCCAGCCCCTAGGACAGTCTGGCCACCTTTGGCCTTAGCACTGACTTGCTGGCACGCCACCCAGATAGTGTGTTTGAGAAGGGCATAAAGAAGAGGCAAAAGAAAAAATAATAATTTAAAGGAATGGTAAAGCAGAGAGCCAAAACAGATTCATTTTCCCTTTGGTTTTCTGTAATGGGGGGTCCAACGTTGAATAGTCACTGTGATCAGACAAAGGAGACAGGGCTGGGTGTCCAGCAGAAGCTAAATATCTACAGGGAAGCAAGCAGCCTCAGGCGGGTGCTGGGACGCAGCCAGGACCTGGCGCTGGGTAGTGAGTGATCCTCACGTGCTCTCACCAGGTTCCCTGCCCAGAGTTCAGCGAAGCCCGAAGGGAGGAGAGAGCGAGCCGATACAAGGGCCAGATGACCATTTCAGGCAAGGAATAGTAGGTGACAGTAGATTCTAAGACAAGCCCCCTAGGAACTGTGCTCCCCTCAAATCCCAAAGGAAGAAGTGAGACCCCTTAATATAGACCAGAGAGAGAGAAGACTGATCACGCTCTTCCCTACTTGAGTTCCTACTCGGGGTGTCTTGAGGCCCCTGGGGAAAGGCAGACCCCTCGGGGCTCAGAGCTGGAGATGAGGGTCAGGCAGAGAAAACGTCCTCCGGAGAGGGCACAGTGGACCAAGAGGCACGTGTTCCCGCTGTGGGCCAGCACTCTGCTTGGGCTGGAGACAAGCCACCATCTTGTAAGGCTTAAAAGTCAGCGAAGGAGAAAACGACAAAATGACACCAAGGACTGGGCTACTCGTATGAGCACCTCGGTCAGCCAGTCAAGACACAAGATTTTTATCGCACAACAACCAGCCAGATCTTCAGTATTCACTGAAACCCCTTGATTACGGGTCCCAAGAAAGCATCACTGTAATAATGGGTATTTGGACATCTCCAGTGATGGTTGGCTCCCACGTTGTACCAGCTGCCATTCTCAAACAGAGGGGAGTTGGCTTCTTACCTTCTGGTGGGGAGAGTCAGTGAGGAAGTGACGGATACGTGGCCATTTAGTCTTTCCATGTGTACCTCCTTGTGACAGCATGGACCAACTGAAAACACACTGTTTTCACTCCCTCCCAATGATGAGACCTACATTTTGTATCATTGAATTTTTAGGGCCCATTCATTTTGTTGTGGCAAGATCTTAGTCGATTCTGCCTGAGGAGATGTCTCACTACTATACTTGGAATTAAGAGAAGAAGAAGAGAAAACTGATATCAACCTAACAACATATACTGAATGTGAGCTCTGTCAGGCACAGGGCTAGGCACAGCCATGAGCAAGTCTGACTGCTTGGAATGCATAGTCCAGAGGGGAGACGATCATAAAGCGAGTAATAGGAATATGAATGTTATGGAAGGAAAGCACAGGATGTATACGGTAACATTTTGAAGGGTAAATAATGTTCATCTACCTTTGTTGTCCCATTTTTGCTAAGAGGATGAAAGACAAGAAAGAGGAAAGAAATGAAAAAAAAGAAGGAAGGAAGAAGAAAAGATTTTAAAATAAGCATTAGGGTAAGTGGCAACTGGCACCTAGCCCTAGGGACAGGGAGGTAATAGGGAATGGTGAGGTCTGTGGTAAATTTAGAGCTCACCGCAGATCTAGAGAAAACTTCTCCAGCTACTTGCTTCCAAGTAATTGCAAGGGCATTGTTTTCAAATCTGCTTTCTAAAGAAAAGCAAACAAACAAACAAAAAATCTGATTTGTTTTAGTTAAACTCTCCTGATTTTTAAATGTTCACTCTTATAAAAAATTAATAAATTCCATACAGGCCAAACCTGGCAGGTGGGAGACAACCCTTGAGGAGCCAATTTGCAGCTTCTGCTTTAAATGGTCTCATGAAAGGTTATAGCTCTCCGAGTGCAGGGCCAGACAGATCCCATTATTTCAGACCCTGGGCTTTCTCCACAGCATGGCAAATGCCTCACACCAATTTCACATTCCTTATATGTTTCTGCCTTAGCGGACTTAGTATTTTACCTCTGCCTTCGGTAAGCCGAGGGCCGTCTTTCGAGTAGGACACTGGACTATGCGCCCTCAAAGGTGACTCCTGGATCTAATTGACAACCCACATCTTGAAATTATGAGAATAATGAGAGCATAACAATGATAGAGCCAATGATGCATGAAGTACCTCATTTCCAGTGAGTTCATTTGTGCTATCTGGTTGAAATTACTCCAAGTATTCAATCATCTCATTTATGTAGGAAACATTATCACTGAATCAGACACTGTGGATAAAATAAAAGTAGGACCTGCTTATCTCTCGGTCCATTTTTTGATGGCCATGCTAGAGATTATGGACACGCCTGATACTAGTGGCCTTTTACTTTACTGATCAAAGATGTTACACAGACGGTGAGCATGTGCCCATCAGGACAGGCTGTATGATAGCATGACCATTTCCACGATGTGTTTCCCCGGATTAAATCAGAATGGCTTTGAAGTGGGCATAGTTTCTCCAGAAACTGACAATCTAGCCAGGGGGAGAAAGGGTCTTCCCGCATTAGCAGAAAAACAAGTGCTAACTTGGAGACAAATTAAGGAGGAAGAGGGAGAAGAGGTGCCAAGGGAGTTAGACTATTTTTCATAACAGAGGTAGATGGAGTCAGCCCCTGGGGAGGTGAATCATATTTGAAACTTCTGGGAGAAAGAGAGAAGGTGAAATGCAAGTCATTCCCCTCTTTTGATTTCCAGGTTTTACCTCCATTTGCAGCCTTGGAGAGCTAGAATGTGTGGGGAATGGCCATGCAAGACATGGGGGAGAACCCAGGACAGCCCGAGTCCCTGTTTGCTCTCCCCACGCAGGCCCCGGCACCACCGGGCCCAGGGTGCAGACTGCACAATATTGGGGTAGCAAAGGGCAGTGCTGGGCACAGGGCAGCGGGGCCTCTGCTCTCTGTGTCGGTACCACCTGATTGAGTTTCTCTGGGCTTCAGGCAGGAGCAGAGGCTCTAGAGCAGAGTTCTGAAGACTTCCCTCAGAGGCACTGTCTGCAGGGGGCCTGCTGGGTGCACTTGGCACCGGCCCTGGGCAGGTCAGAGGGGAGAGGACATGGCTAGGGAGCCAGAGCAGGAAGCCCCCTCCTCCCATGCGCTGGAAGGTTTGCAGCTAGCTTTCCCCGCACCAGCTCATGCAAAGCAATTAAAGTTGTCTTCAGGCAGAGGAGGCGCTGTGGGGTGCTGGGAGAGTTAAGATGGGGGGGGGGGGGGCAGAGTGGGGAAGGAACTGGGAGAAGGCGGAGGGAGATCCCATTTGGAAATAAGGAGAAGGCTTTGAACTTGTAGATTTCTCCAACTGAGGCCAAACCCACACTAAACCAACCCCAGCTGGATGCCCAAGAGACTGTGAATGAATGCCGGAGTGGGGGGGGTGTTAGAGATGACAGCCCTGTCCTAATGCATTCACCCCAAGGTGCTGCTGGGCATCTGTTCCGTAATTAAGCAGGCTCGCCCCTCCAGCGCCCTTCTCCTCCCCCTTCACTTCCCCCTGTGGCCGCTGAAACACTTGCCATAATTACTCCCCATGTCTCCAAGGAACCCTCTGGAAGGAGTCTGCGTTTGGCTTTTTTCCCTCCTCCATCTCTCCCATTCTGGGCTGGATGACAACGCCTGGCTCATGGGGGTTTGGGAGTGTCCCAAGGGGGCAGCAAGGAGGAAGAGGAATGACAGGGTATCTGAGAGGAACATTTTCCATCAACTATATCATTATGTCTGATATTATGATCTGATGTGCCCATGGTTTGAAAATCACTGCAGTAATGAAAACTGATAGGACTACATGGCACACAGAAAGTGTTGAGAACATCTTTCCAATAATTACATTATTAATATTAATAATAGCAATAATAATATCATTTATTCTAGATAGAAGAGCAAGTATGTCAGCATGTGTGGCACATACTGGGCATTCAATTTATACTTTTTGAAGAGATGGATCATGGTTTCATCACCTACTTTAAAAAAGTTGTCTCTGGGGGAAACAAGCCATAAGAGGCTCTTAACGTTAGAGAACAAGCTGAAGGTTGATGGAGGGAGGCGGGTGGGGGATGGGCTAGACGGCTGACTAGTATTAAGGAGGGCACTTGTTATGATGAGCACTGGGTGTTGTGTGTAAGTAATAAACCACTGAATTCTGTTCCAGAAACCAATACTTCACTGCATGTTAACTGCCTAAAATTTAAATTATAAATAAATATTTAAAAAAATAAAAAGTTGTCTCTGAATATCAGAGATTTGTGAGATGTAGCTAATTTCATCTCCATTTTAAAGTAAAGAAAAGTGAAGCACAGAAAGATTGAGCAATGTGTCCAAGGCCACACAACCAGCAAGAGACAAAGTCGGGATTTGAACACAGACCTATGATGTTGAGACCGGTCTTCCGTGATGGGGTGTTTCCGGGTCATTTCCCTGCATGACACACTTTAGTCGGTCCCCGAAAGCGGGTTTGTTGTTCCTTCTCTCTATAAAGTCCTTATTTGACTCACTTCCCCTGACTGCTCGAGCTTCAAGACTCAGTGAAAATGCCCATTAATTTACGCATCTTTCATTAGCATGCATCACATTTTCTTTCATTTTACATCACGACTACATTTCACAAATACCTAGCCATGGTAGGAACTCCATGAATATTTGTTGAATTTCTGTTTTACAGATAATACTCCTGAGATTGAGATGGAACGCATTTATAGGCCCTACGGGCACCAAACGTAAGAACTACAGTTTGATTTCAAGCTTCGACTGTGAGGTCAGGGACCTTCTCACAACACATCTACCCCCGAGCTCCATGGTACATCATCTCCTATTGTGTAACAACTGAAGTTCTATAATTGTGGTTATTTCCATTTTTTTCTGACAGCTTAATATATATTATCAACCAATAATCATAAACTTGAGTTATTTCAGTCTTTATTATAATGAAAGTAATACAAGCTTATTAGAGAATATTAGAAGAGAACAAAGAGGAAAGAAATGAAATCAATAGTCCCAGAACATTTAAAATGAATATTTTCTTCCAATATGTTTATGCCTTTTTACATAAGTGAGATTATAGGCTTTATATAACTTGGGATTCTGGTTGTTTTAAACTTAATATTCTAATATAAACATTTCCCTACTTAGTTCAATAATTTCCCTGTTTACTATTTAAATGACTTAAAATTGTCATTTTTTGTGCTCAATAATCATTTTTTAATGACTAGAAAAGATCTATTGTATAGACTATCAAATTAAACACTCCCCCAATCCTGGATAACTTTTCACTATTAAAAATAATAATACAGTGAACTTTTTTTTTCTTTCTGAATTTCAAAACACTTTTTAGAATAGTTTTGAACATTTTCAAGGCTCTTGACATAGATTGTCACATTGCTTTTCAAATGAGTTGTGCTCATTGTTTTTTCCCTACTAACAGTGATTTGGATTTTCCCAACATTTTAAATTTGATCATTTCTTTTACACACACACGTGCAACTATAATGTTTGGAACTGAGATATGAAAGAAATGTTGGAGATGATTTCATTAGACACCCTCCTCCCACTTTTATGCCCTAGAAAGCAGGTCTGGCAAGTTCTGTGGCCTGCCCCCAGATCACAGCAATTTGGGGGGGCTGAGCTGGGCTCAAGCCAGGTCTGCTGCTCCCGTCGCCTCCCACTGTCTCCCAGGGATCTTTTCAAAAACAGCTCTACAATTTGTTTATCTGTTCAACGAGTTGCCATCACTTGACATCTTAATTTTGATTCTACCTACAAGGGAAGGAGCTTTAGAAATAACTGGGCCTGGCAAGTAACAGATTTCCCTCTCGGGTGAGAATAGGGTATTTCCTGATAACACTCTTCTACCTGCCAGGGTTCCGCAGGGAACCTTGTAGCTACTTATCACTTCCTCCTGGCTCCGGCTTCTGGAACTCTGTTAGTCCTGCTTGACACACACCTTGGCAGTTCTCCTTGCATCCTTCCTGTGGGCCTCTGCTTTCCCATCCCTACTCAGCACGATGGCAGCCCACCTCATTTTCAGCCTCGGGCCAAGCACAAGTGTCGCCCCTGCCCTTCTGCCGCGTTGGCCAAATTTCCCTGCTCGCTAAACAATTCCAGGCTCTTCCCAGCAGGGCTGAGTGAGCTGCAAGTTCAATTTTCCCTCCAAGGCTCTGCCTTGTTCTCTGTCACTCCTGGGGCTGGAGTGCAGTAGGCAGATGCACTTCTTGCCCATCTCTGGGCCCATCCATCACTCCGTGTGTGACCTGTGCTGTGCTGTGGGAGGCAGAAAGCCCATCCCCAACAAAGCCTCCTAGGTGACATCCCAAATCCAGCCTCCAATTCACGTTACATACCAGGCCCCTCTGCAATGACCATGCTTCTGATCATTCAGCAGTATTGCTTACATCAACTTGCTTCTCTGCTCAGAAACCTATCCATGACCAAAAGTTGACAATGCTTGGCCTTCAAGTCCTTCCCTCTGCTATAACACTTGTCTTCCAGGAGTTACTCACCCAAGATCACCTTACGCCAGCCTTGCTAGGAAAGGATCATGAAAGAAGGGGAGTAGCAGACAGAGGCCAGAGGGTTGTGGGTGAAGTGAAGACAAGATTGGGCCTGGGCCGGAGAAAAGCACCTCTGGGAGAGTACGGTGTCTGCTCTGCCTAGAATGTTCTTTACCACTTTCTCCCTGGTGCACCGCTCATCCTTCACACTCCAATTTTCCACAACCTGCCTTACCTCCAAACTTCAATCCCTTTCCATATCTCTGCTCTGCCATTTCTCACAGTGAATTGACATCTTTTTAAAAATGCCTGAATACCCCACAACTAAATGCAGATGGCATTTTCTTAAAGGGCCTGCATCTGTACATTTTTTTATCCTCACTATCCGATATTTCCCTTGTACTTGGGGCATGATCAAAATACCTGTAGAAAGAATGCATACGATGTGTAAGACAGAATTAATGCTGGGTAGGATGAATGAATGAATCATGCAAATGTGACTGGGAAAGAATTGTCTGTGAAGTTCCCCACCCAGGTGATTGCAGTAACTGTAACACCTGAGACGGGCACGCACACAAATTTGCAACACAAATTGGCATCTTTAAAATCCGGATGTGGGCGCGCGGCCATCTAATTGGGCCTTTTGCACAACACTGAACATGGGAAATTACCAACAAATGTCGATCAATAAATGAGCTTGGTAGTTTTTCTCAGAATAGCCCCAAGACTAAAACTGCAAAGCCAAGCTCTATAGTCAGAATAATCCATTTACTCTCCAGCCAGAAGCAATCCTGCACTTTTTCCCATGACAAAACATATATATGGGCCGTCGGTGGTTGCTTCCAGGCACCCATGACAACCCCCCAGCAGTCTCCTATCTGTGAAGGAGAGGTAGGCTTGAGTGCAGAGCTGAGCATTCCGTAGCTAAGACGAAATTCAAAGCTTAAGTTCCCGCACATCTCGCGATCATCAAATGATATGTCAGCACTAAAAACACGCATAGAAGAATTACATCCGGTTGGGCATGGGAAGAAGGCTTTGCGCATTCTACTTTCGGGATATTTGGGGAAAAGTGATGGTGTCGTTTACACACAGTTCTTAAATCAGATGGAGCATTCTTGCCAAGCAGCCCAAGAGCTGCCGGTGGAACATCACTTTTCCCCCTTCTCCTCTTCTCTGTGCAGGTCTATGCTTTGTAATCGAATCTAAATATGGCATCGGAGTATTTTTAAAATCTAGAGATTGGAAACACTTATTGGAAGAGGCTGGTTTGCAGGTTGGGGGCTTGGCATTGGCAGCAGCTAAGGGGCTTGCAGAAGATGGCCGGATTCAGGCTGGCCAGAAGCAGAGCGAGCGTGGAAAAGGCCAGGTTTGGCTTAAGAGACTTAGCATCAGCTGTTATAACCTGGCAAACGGAGAAGGAATTTTTTCGCAGCCAGCAGTAAAATGAAACTTATGGAAACAATAAAGTAAATGTTCTGTCTCTCCAGTGAGTCAAATTAGAGAAGAGTGGATTTTTGCAACCAGGCCGGAAAGTCGGTGTGCCTTGGTGGTCTAAGGATAGCCAGGAAGTTAATGGCATTTCAGATTCCGAGTTAATGATACAGATCACAGGTCGACCACGCAGCCCGCTGTCTGTTTTTGTAGGCTCACCAGAGAAGAATCGTTTTCACATTTTTTAGTGGGTGGAGAAAAAAAATCAGAAGAAGAAGAATACTTCATGACACATGAAAATCATATAAAATTTGAATTTCAGTATCCATAAATAAAGTTTTATTTACCCGGCCATACTCATTCATTCACATAGTGTCTACGGCTGCTTTCCTGCTACACTGAATGCAGAGTTGGTCTTAGTGAAAGAGACCACATAGCCTGCAAAGCCTAAAGTATTTATTTACTATGCGGCCCTTTTCAAAAGCTCGCTGACTTCTAATATGCATAGACAGAGAAAATTAATTCTGGGCCCATTCCTAACAAGACAAAGGCGACAGGTAGCACAGGACAAGGCATGAACTTGAAGTTGGAAGAGACTGTGGAAGCTCGCCATCCCGGTGTGAGCGCTCACCAGGTCCGAGAAGCCCGCCCCGTCACGAACACCACAACTCTGCCTACTGTGTTGCTGATGTTAAGTAAAACAATCTCTGTCCCCACCCCAGTATAGGCTTTCTTAACCATAAACTTTTTCCACATTGAAAGGACATTAGCCACAATCTTTCTTGATCAAAGAGTAGACTCCTACCACCCATCACGGGTTAGGACTTCGTATGACTTAAGGGACTTTCACGGACACTGTCCCATTTTACCTTCATAACATCTCCTAGAGACAATGATTCATCTCTATATCAGAAAAAAAAAAAAAAGAGAGAAATCTAAGGATTAACATTATGGACTGAATTGTGTGCCCCCCAAAATGCATATATTGAAATCCTAACGCCCATTGTGACTGTATTCGGAGATACCATTAGGGAGGTGATTAAGGTTAAATAAAGTCAAAAGGGTGCATTTCTAATCCAAGCAGATCGGTGTCCTTATAAGAAGAGGAAAAGATACTAGATCTCTCTCTCTCTCTCTCTCTCTCTCTCTCTCTCCATGTGCACAGAGAAAAGACCATGTAGGAACACAGCAAGAAGGTGGCTATCTGCCAGCCAGGAAGAGAGGTCGCACCAGAAACCAACTCTGACGGCATCTTGATCTTAGACTCTCAGTCTCCACAACTGTGAGAAAATAAGCATCTGTTGTTTAAGCCGCCCAGCCTGTGGAATGTTGTTATGGTAGCTCAACCAGACTAAGATAGTTCATAGTTAAATGACAGGGTCAAAAGGAGGCAGCCCACCAGTGGCAGAGCAGAGACTTGTCACCCATCGCACAGATATTTATTAAGTACTTACTAAATATAAGGTGTCTTATGGAGGACACAGGTATTAATCTAAGAATCACATCAATACAAGTAAAATTACAGCTATGATAAGTGCTACCACAGAGAGTTGTATGTGGTATGAGATACAAATAAGATGAGCTGACCTAGGGTGGTCAAAGAAGGCTCGCCCAAGACATAGCTGAAATGAGGTCTGAAAGGTGAAGAGTGCAGGAGGAAGGGAGTGAACTTCCAGACAGATGGCATGTGCAAAGACCCTGTGGTAGTAGGAAGCATACGGTGTTCAAAGAAATCAGAGAAGGCCAATGTGGCTGAATCAGAAGAGTGGGGAATGACTGGAGATGAGGCTTAAGAGGCAAGAGCTGGTCAGACTTTTCATGGCCCTCTTGGCCATTTTAAATAACTGAGGCTTTAGGAAGCACTACAGTGCTTCAACATGGGGAGGGCTCGGTGAGATTTCCAATTAGAAAGGCTTCCTCTGGCTGCAGTAGGAGATATGGATTGGAGAGAGTCATGGGAGCAGCAGGAAGACTAGAGACAGTTGCAGTAGGCAAGGTGAGAGATGATTGGGACCTAGACGACAGAGATTGCTTTGAAGATATAGGGAAGGAAAGGGTTATGAGAGCTAGTACGAGGTAAAGTCATTGGGATCTGTGATCAACGCAGTATGTGGTTGAGAGGAAGATGGCAAGTATGACTTCATGGTCCCTGCCCATCCAGGGGAATGGCTGAGATGAGGATGATGTTTACCGAGATATGAAACAGTACAAGCGATGTCGATGCCCTTTAGCCAAAGACCACCAGGGACACATCTGCAACGGAACCCAGTTCGGGGAGTGGAGTTGCTGCAACAGGAGAGAATGAACACGATGGGGAGTGGTCGACTCAGTAAGAGGGTGTTAGAAGGAGCATGAGGAATCTGGGCTTCTTGCTGGTGATCGGCAGATTACACAGGGAAGTGTGGTTTGCTCTACTTTGGATGCGGGCAGGAAGGGGGGTAACTCTATGATGGGGTAGCTTCTATGCTTACCTGGAAGGCCATAAGGACGCAGGGAGGATGAGGCTGGGGATTGGTAAAGACAAATCAGGCTTATCTGATCCGGGATGAGGTGAAGTTGGGTCATTTTGTGGCAGGGACCATGCGTATGTTTTTGTCTGTGTTCTGACATGATTACAGACTGATCTCGTTTGTCTCTTCTCTGAGGGCCCTGCTTGCGGTTGGCACTCTTGGGGATTGTCTATGGTCAAAAAGGGGTACACCAAAGCTGAACTCTAAATGCCAGGCAGCACCTCACAATTCCACTGGCCCGCGGAAAGGCCCAGCGAGTTCCTGGCTGTTGGGGCTGTTTTCCTGCCTCAGTTACCCCTTTTGGCCAAGGACAGATACAGAGTTGAGCTGTAGGACATTCATCTAGGATATTCTGATGGTCACCAGGGCTGGGCTTTTGCTATCAGGAGGTCAAAGAGACTCCAGAACTCGTCCGTAGCGGGAAGAGGGTCTGCGGCTGCGGTTCCTACTGTTGCAGGACGAGAAGCTTCACATCTGACAAGACAGCGGCTGCACAGTGGAATGTATAACTTTGGACAGGAGGCGTCAGCCCCTGCGACGCCGGCAGTTACCAGAAACAGAAACAAAAATGGGTTTTAGTTCTTGTAATAGACCCTGAAGATAGGGACCTAGATGATCAAATCCAGGCAATGAAAACATGTCCCAAATTCCAAATGGTCTCTTCTGGAGATCCAAATGTGCTTTCTTTTCTAGACTAATTATAGGCTTCTATTTAGGTACCAAAAAAAAAAAAAAAAAAAAAAAAGGAAAGAAAGAAAGAAAGAAAAGAAAAGAAAAAGAAAAAGAAAAAAAAACTAAACTAAAAAGTAAAAGTGTTTGCTATAGCATAAATTTCCCCTTGGCTAGCTAAGAAGAAATAAGGGTTATGTGATTAGGCAGGAGAACATTAGCTAATGAATTTAAATTTAAACTGGTTTGTTGGGTTTCCAAAGCAGAAGTTGTATCATTTATGACATCTAATAGCGTCTGAGGTAAGTCCCAGACCACCTTTTCCCCTTGTGATGTTCTTGCCCTGGAAATTGCAGCTTGCAGAGCAATGCAAAGAGAGGAAGTCACTTCTTTCTCTTGGGAGTTCTCCTGAGTAGACTGTATTTGCCTCATTTTCAAGGTTGCTGGGTATTCTTCTCAAGGATCCCACAAACCCATGGCCTGGCACCTCATTTCCTCTGGTTGGGAAGGAGGATGGAGAGAGTGTGGAAAGGGAATTGTCAGTGCCAAGAAGAGCAGGCAGTGACCCTCTTGTTGGAGAAGGGCTGACTGAAGCACCTTCAGTTCAGGGTGGATTTTGCTAAAATTATCCCCTTTGGAATTATGTATTCGAGTTTAATGTTTCAAACCCCTGATTGATTGCTCAGGTTAGAGCTGTGATAACAGTGGTTGGTGTTCTTCAAGAGGCTGAAAATGCCAGCTCTTGGGAAAATGACAGGTCTTTGAGAAATAATCAGGTTCACTGCACATCTCTCTTCAATAGGAGGATTATCACCGGGTTCACAAAATTGCCTATGATGGTCTTCCCCTAGCACTGAAGGTCCCTTCTTAGTACCTAGAGATCCTGTGAAAAAAGAGGAGGCATTTCATTTTAATGCCTTGTTGATATCCGTTATCCTTCCTGTAGCCATCTATCAAAGAGAATCTTTTGCTTGAAAATAAATTCCTTCCATATGATTTTGAACATTTCTTTGGAAAAGCAGAGGATTGGGTTATATGACCTCCAGATGTCCCTTTGTGTCCTTGTAAGTCTACGATTCCTGACCTGGAAATAGTCAAAAATATATAATCTGATACTATTTTGGCTACATATGAAATTAATCAATGTCGATGGTAATAACCATAGGGCGGAAAGGCCTCGGTGATCAGGGAGATGTTGCTGATAACAGTGAAAGAGAAGATTCTGCTTTGGCAGGGAGGCCACAGGGTAAAAGAATCATTTTAATGCAACTTCCAAAGAGCTTGATGAACTTCGGTTCCTCCTAATAGATGTTGGAAATGAAAAATCACAAATTCACAGAGGGAGCAGAGATAGCTTAATGTAAGAGTTCTATGTGTCAATAGTTGTAAGATAGAGATTAGTGTCAGGACCTCAGGGCCTAAGATAAAGATAACGTATTTGAAATCAATTAAAGGATCAATAATTTTTGGCCCCTGGAAAGGCTTACTGTATCCTAAAGAAAATGGTTGGTAGGAGTCTAAAAAATCTCAGAAGCCTACAATTTTCTCTAGAATAAGGTGAGCATTCAGTCCCTCCAAACACAAAGGCTACATCTGTGTAACTGAGTTGACAATTCCACATGGGACCATATGGATATATTTATAATTGGTATAACGAACAGCTCCGTGTTTCAGATATTAAAAGCAAGATGATTTCAGCACATGATAAGCGAGCACGAGGATAGACCTATCTAGCCAAATGACGGAAATAAATTTAATAATAAAAACCCACCAGAAGAAGCAACTGTTCATCTGAATTTAAAGGAAATTTCCCTGCCATCTGCTGTTGTTAACATTTTCTATCACCATATTTGCCTGCTCTCTTCCAGAGCCCAGCGCTGCTAAGCTCTTCATACAGGATAAGCTAGTAGGCAGGCGAACAGAGCGATTGGAAGCATGCGAGTGAATACAAAAGGCACTTCACCATCAACAGACCCAGAGTGACATTTTTACCAGCCGCATAGGAATCAATGTTGGACTTCTCCAGGGAAGCTTTTGTCATAGGAGTAAAGGACAAAAAGGGCCCAAAGGACAAAAAGGTGGGTCAGGTGGTTCAGAGATCATAAGGGACATCAGGTTGAGCCACTTGGCCACACCAGCGTCCCACTGCCCTCCTCTGCGTCCTTCTCCCCCTCCAGTACCGCGAAACATGAAATGCAGAGGTAATCAGCTCTAAAGATTGGGAAATAGAATGCTCAGAGGAAGAACACATGCACGCATCAGCAACAAATAACCTGAGCCAATTACAGATGTCCCAAAGCCCAGGATAATGTCAAAGGCCATTAGAGAGGAAACAGGATTCTCATAAAGGGCGAATCAGGCATTGACGGCGGTGGTGGTAGTGAAGAGACAATGCTTGATGTTTCTCAATTAAGAGAAGAGCTTAGGAAACAAGATATTTAAATGGGTACTGGTCCAGACAGGTCTTACCCCACAAGCTTAGGGTAGAGAAAATGGAATTAAAAGGACAATGAGTACAAAGAGACAGCAAGCTCTCCACCATCCCCCAAGGAGCTGATTTGTTTGGACCGTGTTTCCAAGTAAGGAGAAAAGGAAATCTTACCTTGGGTTAGGCTCTGTGCCCGAGGGAGCTTCAGTATGGCCAGCTTCCCCAGAGAGAGAATAACCGGGTTGACACAGGGACTCAGACCTTCCCCAGTGTAGGTAATTTGGACTCCTGTGGAGATATTCCATGAGCAACCTGTGCAACCCAGAACTCCTAACGGTGGACCTCGGCAGACCATCTTCAACCCAGAGAAGACCTGATGGATGGACTGCCTTCATTGGGCCCCCAGTAGGGCCCACACAGGGGCCATTGCAGGGTTTCTCTAAGACTTGTGCTCAGTAGGGGTATAAACCGATTGGAGACCTGTTGGAAATAGGCCAGATAAGCCACATCTGCGTGCCCTGCTCCTACCCATGGGTCGCAGCTGTACCTGGCAAGGAAGAACCACCTGTCGGCCATAAAGAGCAATTTGATTCGGGTGTGAGATCACTCCGTGAGGGGGTGGGCTGATTGTTGACACCGCTCTGCCCGGCCGGCTCTCTTGGAGATAGATAGACCCTGAGGGCTGGATGGAACATGGCCTGTAGCATGGAGATACAGCTCTCAAGCGTTTTGTTTTGTGTTGTGTTGTTTTTGGCGAGCGGGAGCTGTGGGATAGAGGGTTTATGAAAGTATATAAGATGAAAGCTAAAGTTAAACATCTCCCCAAACAAACGTATTTACATGTGACTTGCCTTCAATTTCAGGGAGCTCACAGGGGCCCTAATGTCTATGTATGCACCCCTGCTTAGAGGCTTCTGTGGATAGCACAGATGAGGACTTTATTTCTAGGACCTAGAAACCTCACTAACAATTCCTTAAAGCGTGTTTCCTACTGCACTTGCCTGGAAATCACCTGGTGCCATCACTCAGCGCCTGCTGAAAATGCAGATTCCTGGGCCCCTCCTGACATTCATCCAAGCGGGGGTCCTAGAATTTGCATTCTTACTAAGCACTCAGGTAGTATTTATAGCTTAAGAACTGCTAGGAGTTGAGGATGGCCATAAAAGAGGCCTTGGGAGTCCAACCAAAATCTAAGACTGATAGGAAAAGTTTTCAGAAACTGATCACTCAATAGGGCTGTCACCTGATTAGGACACAAGGTGGTGGGTGGGACTCAAGGTTGTCTGATTGACAGAAAGGAGGGGGTCCGCTGACACTGGTTATGAACCAACATTTGTCCAGAGCCCACTTGAGTCCAGGCACTTGAGCATGAGCTTTATGGCACTTGGTTCCTCTCAGTGATTCTATTATAGATGAAGAAATCAAGGCTCAGAGAGTTTGGAGAACTTGCATAGCACCATAGAGCAAAATAAGGGGAGCCAGACCTTAAAGGCAAACAACCTGACCCGACTCTTTTTCGATGATGATTACTTATTCATTCATTCATTCATTCATTCATTTTGAGAGGGAGGGGGAGGGGCTAAGGGAGTGGGAGAGAGAGAATCTCAAGCAGACTCCACGTTCAGCACAGAGACCGACTCGGGACTCGATCTCACAACCCTGAGATCATGACCTGAGCTGAACCAACTAAGCCACCCAGGCACCCCTTGATGATGATTTTAAAACGACACCACCCAGTTTGCCCTTTGTCTGCCAGACTTGGATTACAAAAGAGAAATAGGGGCGCCTGGGTAGCGCAGTCGTTAAAGCGTCTGCCTTCGGCTCAGGGCGTGATCCTGGCGTTCCGGGATCGAGTCCCACGTCAGGCTCCTCCGCTGGGAGCCTGCTTCTTCCTCTCCCACTCCCCCTGCTGTGTTCCCTCTCTCGCTGGCTGTCTCTCTGTCACATAAATAAATAAAATCTTTAAAAAAAAAAAAGAGAGAGAAATAAATTCATTCATTATATATTTCAAAATGCTGAGCATATACTGTCTTCATTTACCTGGGAATATATTTCAGAACATAAGATTTATTCAGATGAAACAGGAGAAGGAAATGCAAAATGTGATGTCAGCCAATTTGCAATGTATGAAGTTTGGGCCACATGTGCAATGGGCAACCAGGAATGGGGCTCAGTATACAATTCTGAGTAGCTGGAGAGGCTTCCTAGAGAAAATGGTGTTTTGAATCAACTCTGAGGAGTCAGTAGAATTTTGAATTAATTCAACCTTGTATAGAGCTTGGATTTAAATAGACTACAATCTCCCCAAAATCCACCTCGAATTTTACTTTTTAAACAAGAATATTTATGGAAGGCAGAGAGAGGAATTCCTCAACAAAGAAAAGTTTCTCATTTTATAATCATTAGTTCCTTAGTCACTTTCAAAGGATGAAGGAAAAGGGGTTGAGGGCTTTCCGTGTGCCAGGCACTGTATTAACTCACTTAATCCTTATAAACACATTTGGGATTAGGTGTTATTATTACCCTGCCCAGTGTTAAAATCACACACACTTGGCCAAGGTGTAACAAGTAGGAAATGACAAGATTCCGACTGATAGTTGAGGGTTGCCTGCCCTTAAGCCACAGGCCACACTGACAAGCTGGCACGGTTGGAGATTTGGGGAATCTGGCTCAGTCCACCACACTGAAAGGGAAAAGGTAGAAAGATCATATGTGACAAGGGACTTGGTATTCACCAGGGTGCATAAATGATTATGTTTTGAAAGTAAAGGACATCAGGTTATCAGGTTTTGAATAAAGCACCTGCCTAACTATGAGATTGAAGGAGGAGATTTATAGGTTTATCTGTCTCTGGCAAACAACCTCAGTCCCTGAGGAGAGTCTCTCCCATTTGGAAACATGTTTATTTTAGCGCTGAGCAGTGTTTTGTTCCCTTAGAGTCTAAGGAATAGTCCTGAAGGGCACTGACCTTGTCCCAAGTGCTTTCTCCTTTTTACGACTATCCCTGACTTTAATCCCACCATTTTGCCTTTGAGCACCCATCTTTTAAAAGCTGGATTGACTGACTGTCAAAAA
Source organism: Ursus arctos (assembly GCF_023065955.2). Lineage (NCBI taxonomy): Eukaryota > Metazoa > Chordata > Mammalia > Carnivora > Ursidae > Ursus > Ursus arctos. Next base: position 22,332,960 of record NW_026622841.1, read on the forward strand.
ACAAAGGGGAGGAGAAGGATTTATTAAGATATATAATTGCCTACCCATGGGTCCACTGACAATCCATCTTGGAGAATGACGTGCACTTCCAGTCCCCCAAAAGGGCAAGGGGCCCTTGGATAGCCCACTCAGATGGGGGCTGTAATGATTCAGCAAGATGTACCCCGACATTGATGGTAAGTGTTCAGTTGCCCTTATAAACTAACCTCTTGTAGCATCATGACTCTGAAACCATCCTCTCCAGATCTGTCCATATGTTTCCCAATAGAAAGATTCAGCAATCTAAGCATTCTCGTGAACATTTCTCAGTAGCTTTCTTTTGTTCATTTCCTTAGCCCTGTTTATCTCTGAGAGTTTCTCAGTGTTATTTCCGATACTCTGGTTGACACGGGAATGTTGGTGCTTCCAGCATGCTCAGCTCTGTCTTCATACAATGACATCCTCAGCATGATAATAATAATGGCTAACATTAGCAAGTGCTATGTGCCGGGTGATGTTCTAAGCAATTACATGTATTTACTCATTCAAATCTTTATAACAAATCAATGAGTTAGGACTGTTTTGTAGATAAAGAAAGGGGAACACAGCACGTTCCGGCCATTTGCCAAAGATCAGAAAGCTAACATGCAGCCCGGAAAGGTATTCCTTTTAGCTTCAGAACCTATGTGCTCAACCCGTATGCTCTTTTCCACCAGTATGTCTCTATTTCAACCCTAATGTTACGTAGCTTTACTTATTCACACCACCAACTCACACGCATTTTTTTTTTTTTTTTTTTAGCAAGCTCTGGCCAGTTTTATTAAAGAAAAATTTTTGCATGATTTGCTTTTCAGCAGTCTGTTCTGACAGGCTTTTCATGATATCAGAATCTCCTGGATCAATGACAGCCGGTGTGCCTACGCTATAGTATTTCCCACATGCTGTGCCCAATTCAATATTATCGCTACCGTAGGGCTGGACGCCGGTTTTGGCCAACATGGCACAGTATTCTATTTCAGATTTCCTCAAGGCTGGGCAGCTGTTGGCAGGATGGCCAATTTCCCTTTGCCATGTCTGATCATTTTCAGAGTCTGCTTGTACCCCAGAGCGTACTTTCCACTTTTCATAACAAGTTGGAGCCTAGAGTTGATCGACTCCAGAGGCTTTTTCGTCTTCCCGCCTTAGGTGTGGGACAGCACCAACCAAGAGCAGCCACCAAGATGGCTGGCAACGAGGAAGGAAAGCTCATGCATGTATATTAGCATATAGGCTGGAGCGGGAAAGTATCCCTAAAGACCAAAAACATTATGTAAGCAGTAATAGCAATGGATACCATTTACTGAGTTAATTTTACATTCTTAATGATTTTAAAAGCATCCTTGCAAAGTTATATAATTGACTCAATTTTTTAACTCTAGAAGTCAGACAGGTCAAGTGGATGATTTAAGATCATCAGCATGTTTGTGGAGATTTGAACCCAAATCAGCCAAATTCAGAGGCCCCTGATCTTTCGGCTACTACTTGAAGGCTTCTTACTAACCCTCAGGCACAATCAGCCTAGTGTAGTCAAATAAATAGTCAGATAAAGTGACTATCATCATTGTGGAACTATTAACAGCCAAAGAATGAAGGAAGTGTTAGGGTCCAAGGACAGGCCACCCCAAGATGGGCCACTGTAGCATGAAGATTATTTTGAGTTCAAAAGCAATCCCAGCAGATTGAAGAAAAGCTCCTTTCCTCTCCCTCATTTGCCTAAGAAGACTTTACAGGAAGAAAGCTATCACCATTAATAACTGTATTATAATATAAACTAGGTATGGTAGACGGGGAGAAACCTAACAAGACCTGTTTGATTCAAGTCCTCTATGTCCCATTGCTTCCAAGTGGCCCAGAAAATGTTTGCTTTCCAAACATTTATTCTTTCTTATCTTCCTGTGAATTGCATTCCTTCTTTCAAAAGAAGTCCCAGACCCTTACCTCCCTCTCCTTAGTCCAGAATGACATACATATTTTGCCCACCTTTTGGATTTCCATGTCTGTGTGAATTCCCTGTATGAACACTATTAAATTTGATTTTCTCCTGTTAATCTGTCTCATGTCAATTTGATTCTCAGTCTGGCTACAAGCAGCTTAGAAGGGACAGGATATTCTTGCTCCCCAACAGGAATATTGGCCATAATTAGACATAAATTCTAAATTTCAGGGGGGAAAATAGCTTGTAAAAGTTCAGAGAAAAGGTGGGAATGACCCCTTGGCAACATTCTAAAAGTTAAAATGGCTAAAAGAAGAAAGGAGTTTTCCGGGAAAGAAATCTACCTGAATAGTAACTAATGTCTTAGTCCATCTGGGCTCCTGTAACAAAGTATCAGAGCCTGGGTGGCTTACACACAACAGAAATCCATTTTGCACAGCTCTGAAGGCTGGAAGTCAGCAGTCAGGGTGCCAGCGAGGTCAGGTTCTCCAGAAAACCCCTTTGAGTCACAGACTGCCAATTTCTCCTTGTATCCTCCCACGGCACAGAGAGAGAGAGCCACTCCTCGGCCTCTTCTTATCAGGGTACTAATCCCATTCATGAGGGCTCTGCCCTCTGGACCACATCACCTCCCCAAGGCTCCATCTCCAAGTACCACTACTCTGGGGATTAGATTTCAGCATATGAATTTTAGGGGGACACAAACATTCAGTCCATAACAACAAATGACATCGATCAAGAAGGAAAAGGGAAGTGTCTTTTAAGAAACAAACCAAGAGCAAACGACAAGAAAAAAAAAAAACATGCAGAGAACTCTTTAATGGTCCCCTATTTTAAAGAGAAATGCCTGAAATATGAAAAGAAGCACTTATAACCAAGGCATATTACCCAGTCCTAATGATCTTAGGAAAACCAGAGTCCAAATTGCCCCGAGGCTTAAACATCCGTGTAAGGGCATCGCAAGGGGGCTTTGGGCTGTGGCCAGAGCAGGAAGAACGAGGAATGAAGGGCCCGTTGGGGGCAAATGATGTCATGTTGAAAGCTAACAGAGAAAAGCAGGGCAATTCAACTCCTATATTGCTTTCTCTATCAAAGAAAGTGATCTTCAAACTGGGAAGGCTCGAACAAATATGGTTAGTAGGAAATTGAAAGCTGAGGGAAGCAAGGAGACAGGAAAACATCTGGCCGCTCAGATGTGTTGAGGCGAATGACATCCCACTCCACAGAGGAAGGTGTGGGGTGTAAGCAGCTGCATTTTGGAGAGTAGGAACATGCTCCAATTAAAAAAAAAAAAAAGAGGAAATGGGTGGATTAAGGAAAGGTAAAAGTCAAAGTATCCAGACCTGGTAGTATTTCTTTACAGATATACAGACTTTTATTACAGCAAGTATTTCTGTAGCCATAAATATCTCCTTAAAACAAAGAGGTGTCCCAAGTATCTTTATTAAGTAGTGATTTAAAATGAAGTTGAGACGCTTGGGTGGCTCAGTTGGTTTAGCGTCTGACTCTTGATTTCGGCTTAGGTCATGGTCTCAGGGTTGTGGGATCAGAGCCCTGCACTGGGCTCTGTGCTCAGCGGGGAGTCTGCTTGAGAGTCTCTCTCCCTCTCCCCTCCCCTTCCTGCCCCCTCTCTAAAATAAATAAATAAACTTAAAAAAATTAAAAAATAAAAATGAAGTATAAATTAATAAAATTAATTTTATTTTTAAAATTATTTAATTTTATTTTTTAAATTATTATTATGTTCACTTAGCCAGCTGGTTCATCAGGTTTCATCTGGAAAATAACCAGTTCGTCATTAGTGTTTGATGTAGTGTTCAACGATTCATTAGTTGCGTACAACACCCAGTGCTCTTCACATCACATGCCCTCCTTAATACTCATCACCCAGATACCCCATTCCCCCACTCCCCTCCCTTCTAAAACCCTCAGTTTGTTTCCTAGAGTCCAGAGTCTCTCATGATTTGTCTCCCTCTCTGACTTCTTCCCATTCAGTTTTCCCTTCCTTCCCCTGGTCCTCTGCGCTATTCCTTATGTCCCCTATATGAGTGAAACCATATGATAATTGTGTTCCTCTGCTTGACTTATTTCACTTAGCATAATCCCCGCCAGTTCCATATATATCATTGCAAATGGTGGGTAGTCATCCTTTCTGATGGCTGAATAATATTCCATTGTATATATGGACCACATCTTCTCTATCCATTCATCTGTTGAAGGGCATTTCGGCTCCTTCCACAGTTTGGCTATTGTGGACATTGCTGCTATGAGCATTGAGGTGCATGTGCCCCTTCTTTTTACTACATCTGTATCTTTGGGATAAATACTTAGAAGGGCAGTTGCTGGGTCTTAGGGTAGCTCTATTTTTAACATCTTGAGGAACCTCAGTAAAATTAATTTTAAAGGAACACACTTCAGCATATAAACCAACAAGTCTTCTAAAGTTTTTTAATACCAAGACATAATTACATTATTTTCCAAGTTAGAATGACTATTAATGTGAAACCATAATTAATACAGATGACACAGATGTACTGTACTTTTCCAAAGTAAAGAAATATATTTGACCTAAATTTTTATGAATCACATTTGACATCACAAAATAAACTTTACTGAGCAAAGAAATTGTTTAAATATCCCATAAAAATAGACATGATGAAAAGATAGACATTGTGTACAAATAATATTAAAATATTGTCACAGGTATGGAAATATGACATTATCATTTGAATATAATAAAATTTTATAAAGCAAAGGATTGTCAAAATACAGAAGAAGAGATATTCTGAAACAAATGAAAAATCAAGATCATGCAGTAGTGGCAACAATTTGTAACTTACAACAGATACTCAAATGCCATGGGGAAAATGAACAGAACTATCTCTGGAAGGAAGCGGTGGTGACAAAAGACAGAGGTGGCTTTCAAAAATGCAAGGGATGTAGCTAATTAACTTACCACCTCCTTCAAATAAAAGTGAGAATCTCTTGGGAGAAGCTAAGCCCCTTAACAGACACATTTTAGAGCAGTTAATGAAATGCTGCATATTTCAGTAGCAAACTATTTCAACAGCGAAATGATATAGAATTAGAAGCACATTCTGCTGTTGACACTTGGTAGTTGACATTTTTCCAAACAGCCACCACAAGTCTGAGGTTCTCATGAGACTGATGTCTCCCAGTTACATGATTATCCACACTCATTTCACCGAAGAACACAGTCTCTGCTGGTTGCTCCATATTCTGGGTGGAGAACACCAATTGGTTTTACATAGCTTAAGTCTACAGGGACACCAGCTGCCCTCTTAGATGCATCACCCCACAGAGCTGGCCCATCAGGTTTCATCTGGAAAATAACCAGTTCATGGACTCCTTTGGAGGTTTTTCTGTTTTGGATCATGGTACCACGTAAATAATCTCAAACTCTTATTTATCAATGAGAGCCAAATTTGGAATGAGAAATTGTTCTTGGCATTCTTTATTTTTGGTCAAGCCTTTCTGAACTTCAGTTCCATGAGCAAAACTATCATCCTTCCAAACATGAAACACTTTATTCACTCTGCCTCCAAATTTTGCACTCCTGAATCCAACCAAATCAGAGTCAGCTGTCCAAAGATGAATGGTTTTCATAATATTTTTTGGAAACTCATCTATCTTTAAAGGTTTAAGGCAATAAGTATGAAACTCATAGAGTATTCCATCGTATTGTCTGGGGCCCCCCATAGCAAAGGCAAACACATCTGAGGGTGAATGGCCGTGGGGACAGACCCCTCAGGAGACAAGCATGGTGGCAGCTTCAGTATTGAGAAGGGCAGCCAGTCAGTGGTCTTTCAAGGGTCCCTCCTCTTATGCCTTCCCTACTAGAAACCAGGGCCTGGCCAATTTTTAAAAGAGTAAATATCTTTGAATATTTAAAAGATAATGATTGAATATAATTACTTGTGCCACCATGGTTTTTATGAAACAAGCTTTACCAAACTAACCTCGTTTCTGTGTTGAGAAGTTATAGGGAATCCAACGTTTTCCTGGGTTGAGATTTCAAGAAGTCATTGTCGAACTATCCCTATAAACAACGTGGATGAACATGGACTGAATGACAGTTTTATGAAGAAGAGTTTTCTTAACTGGTTAAATTACTGAGTATATAAGCTATTGATAAACTCGGTTCTGTCCATCTGAAAAGTAGTGTGTGATGATGGATGGGGTCCTCTTCTTGCAAAAAAATATATTTGACACATTTCTTATGACTCATATGGATCTACAGAAATCAGATACATGATATTTTGATGCAACTGCTTTGAAGATATTTTGACAGCCATGTAAAGCAATTTAATTTTAAGAAAATTTTCTAAAGTGCCAATTAATATAATTATACTCACACTGACTTCCTGATCTTCCTCCCATTTCGGAGTGAATTTTAGAGGTGCAGTAAGGTCAAACCCAGGAATGGGACGAGGCTTTGAGATGTTCGTTGTTCACATTTCTAGGAAATGAAAAAGATATTTTTATATTTTGATGCGCCCCCTTTGATATGACCAAATCAAAGTCATCCCATAAAACTGTTTTTTCCAGACCTGATTCCCATACATTCATCTGTATCACAGATTTTGAAACTTCATAGCAGTAAGGATAGATCTCTTCAGCACACCAAGAGGAGCTTACTTTCCAGGATGGCGGTAAATCACTGCGCTTCTAATATTGTGAAGACAGAAAGATAGAGGGAGAGCTGGTGTGCCGGCTTTCGAGTCAATACTTGATAGATCTCCACAGAGCCAGATGGTTTCCTCTTGCCTGTAAGGAATACAGATAAAGACTGCATATCATTCCAGGTTCTTTGATTGTAAGCAATTGAAATAGACCCTACGTAACCTGAGCAAGAAAGGACTTTATGGGAGGGATACTGGGAAATGTTTGCAATAATAGTAAAAAGAGAGGTGAACAGGGTCTTGGAAAAACCCGGAATCAGAGCAGCTGCAAGGATGTCAGTAGAGAACCCACACACCTGCTTCTGTAAGAAATGCCATCATCCGGGTCAGTTCCACTGACCATGTGTTCCTCAGCACCTCTGCCCAAGTTGCAGAGTTTGTCTTCTGTGCCTTGCCCTCCTCTCCCCTCCCCTGCTTCATGTTGGGGTCATGTGACTGACAGCCCAGCCACGGGCATGCAGGAGGGCAATATCCCAAGGAAAAAAGAAGGGCACAATCACCAGAGGAAAAAGGGGCAGTCTGCTGGGAAAGAAAGAAAAAAACAGAGCCACTGGAGATCTGAACTTCAGCCAAACACTCGTTTTTAAAAATACAGGTTTGGTCTCACCTGCTTCATGTAAATAGGGCTTCGCTGACTGCAAATGCCACAGGAGCGCCACGCAGCATTGGTGGTCCCAGCATGAGTGAGATTGCGCCCCTCAGAGCTCCCACCCTCCATAGTCCTGGCACTGTCACTGTCCCCGCTCTGCCGTGGGTGGCCCTCCTGCGGTTCTGGACTCGGGGACACTCCCCTCACTCACCCTCCAGCTGGTAGGGTGGTAGTGTTTCCTGCAGTTACTGAAGTCTCCCTCAGCTCACATTTCCCTCTTCCCTCAGTCCTTCCATCATGGTGTCAACAGCGCCTGCATGAATCTGTCTCTACGGGGAGCGTCGCGAGTGTTTCTCCCTTCCTTTCTGGGTCCTGGCGGCTGCACGTGCCGGGGTCCACGGCAGGATGGTGGGGCGTTTCGCACAATGTCATACTTGGAATGTGTGTCTTGTACAGAGGAAGACTTAGGGAATGTGATAACCAGCTTCCCTATCTGAAGAGCTTTCACCTGAAAGGGGGATTATATTTATCCCGTGTAGTTCCAGAGAGCAGAACCAGGATTAGCGAGCGGGAGCTTCAGGGAAGCAGCTTTCAGTTCACAGCAAGGAACGGTCCTCTAAGCACTTGAACTGCTCACAATGGAATGCACTGGGCAGCTTTTTGGGGGGAGTTAGTCAGGCAGGGGATTAGTTTCCATCTCTCCGAGACACTGGAAAGGTGCCCACCAGAGTGACGTGCTGGGCCAAATCAACTCTCCAGGCCCCCAGATCCCCCTGCAGAATCTATAGGCTTGAATTAAGGATTTGGTCATCTTCTCCTGGAGCTCGAGGACAAAGCTAGTACACTTGGTGGTCTGCAAAAAACAATTATCCTCTAGGATTTATCGTGGCCTCCAGGGTAATTTACAGCAAGGACTCTTCCTCCAGCACTGAAGAAATTCTATGCCCAGCTGAAAGCTGACCCCCTTTAGGAGAAGATCCTTCTCCTTTGCTCACCTCTCTGGATCCACTCTGTGTACCTGGGTTTTACACCCGGGGGCCCTTTGGAAGGGCCAAAGCTGACCACAGCCTAGAACCACGGAATCAACAGATTCTAGTGTTCTGAAGAGTGTTGCTCAAGGTTGTGAATCTCGTTTGATGAATCCAAATCTCAGGATCCCTCTATGGCGGGCTGAGGCTTCCCACGTTGGCCCTGGATTCACAAGGGATGGGCGGACAGAGATGAGGAAAGCTGACAAGACTTCAAAATCCTGAGATTATCTTCCTGCCACCTTGAAAATCCCCCCACCCTTCCAATTCTTGCCACAGCTGTCATTAATGTGTGCACATCTGGACAGCCCCCCCCCCCCCCTGAAGTTTGGGGCACGTCCCATGAGTCTCGAAATGGCTGTTCTCCGTACATGAGTTTTCCTTTCCTGGAGCAAAACGGCCTTCAATCACACTGTGGGTGTTTGGGGAGAGGGCAGGAGAAAGCCATTCTTTCTTGAGCCCTGTTAAACCAAATACAGAAACAAAAAATTCCAGCTCCTAATATGCTCAGAAAACATCTAGCCCGCTAACAGACCATTCCCTTCCATTTTCCAATGGGGATATTGGAGGGAAGAGGAAATGCAATGATTCACCCATGATCACATAGCCCAGCTATAACAGGACCAAAATTGAACTAGAGTTCATTTTGACCTAGTCCGAGGACGCTCCCCTGACTCCCCACCATATTATTGCTTCAAACGATCCTACTTTACAAGAAGAGAAATCCACAGAATTGAGTGTTTCAGCGGCTCAGCTCAGTTTTGTAGGAAGTGAGGGTTCAAACTGACAGCGGGATATGAGGGGCCTGGAGGTGGCGTCTTTTGCCAACACAAACCTTTGTGGATAATTTTATTTTCCATTCTGCTTCCCCTTAACTTTTCCCAATATTCTTCCCATTTGCCTCATGTCACGGGGTGATTGCCCAGAAGGCAAAGGGAAAATGCCCGAGACGGGGTGGGCAGAGCCTGGCTCACTTATTAGCAGAGGTGCTGGACACCCGCCACGGTTTAGGGACACCAGGGCACGAGACACCTTACAACATAGACACATCTGCAAGCTGCAAAGTCTGACAACAGCAAAGAATCATTTCCAGTTAACACCACCCTCTTCCTAAAGCCTGTCTCCCCAATGAGGGCCCTAAGGCCATGTTCTTCTAAGGAAAACCGATGGTTAGTCCCTGGACTGAAGGAGCAAGGCTGGGCAGAGGCCAGTGCTCACACGGAAGCAAAGGGCAGGAATAGAGAATATCGCGATGTGGGAGGTGGGAGGTGGGAGGTGGGGAGGGCAGAGGGCACAGCAGGTTCTCTCACGGATGGGCCCACCGATGGGATCCACTCTCCTGCTGCAGGTCAGGGGCTCGTCCTCACCTTCCAGCCCAGGAGACTTGAACTGCAACCCTCATCCAACTCTGCTGTTTCTTCTCCCTCTGACCCCTCTCTGCCCACCCCTCGTGTTGTTCCCCTCCTTGTCCCTTTATGTCCCTCAGCCCTTGCTCTGCCCTCCCCCTTCCAGTCTGAGGCAGCCACCTGGGGACCCTGCTATCCAGTAATTAGCCTGAGCAGCTGCTCAACCAAACGAGCTCCAGAGATCCGCAGCTGGGAGAGTGGAGTCCTGCCTGGAGGAGGGGGAAGCTGGGGGGGAGGCCCACCGAGCCTTCTCAGGTGGCCAGATGACGCCTAATTAGGCCCCCTGCTCTGGAAGCCGCACCAGATGGGCAAATGCCTGGAAGCCTTAGGGAGCCAGCAAGACTCTGTGGGAACTCCCAGTGTGTGGCTTCCTCTCCAGCTGCCTCTGGGGCGATGGGGGAGGGCAGTTAAAATAATAATTGGTGCCTCTGGTCAAGGGGCCTCACTTTTTCCTGCCAGGAGAGGCGATGCTCTGCCTCCCAGTGGTGCAACCCCCCACGCCCCCCTTCTGCCAGCCTGGAGTCTGAGTTGTTGACGTTGTTGATTGAAAATGATTTTTTTAGATGCACACAGAGGAGCTGGCACCAGGAACATTTCTCTAAGTCTAAACAATGCACACCATGAATTCATGGAAGGCAGAATTAAACTAGAAGGGAAACATGAAGAAAATGCGTGGGTTTCATTCTTTCTGTCTCCCCAGCCTGCAAAAGGGAGTTGCAAACGCCGTGGCAGAGGGAGAATGGAGCAGTAAATGATTTAATTTTGACGGATTGCTGTTTCTGGGCAGAGGAGAAGTCCAGGCCAGACAGTAACAGGAGGGGGACCGCTGTGCAGGGTAGAGGTTGCCTATGGCAGAGCGAGGCCACTGTGTACCAGGGGGAGCTGCCCTGCCTTTCTCCTAAGTCTCTCGTCCCTGGCCCCAACCCCCCATCTACCCAAAAAGTCATAAGGGGAGCAGAAAATGTGGTACGTCCTCCCCCAAAGGTCTGTTTATCAAAGAGGAGTTTGCCTTCTGGGCATCGATGGAAATACTGCTGCTGAAGCTTGCAAACATTAAGGGGGGAAAATGCAAGAGGCAGAGCTAAGTCGGGGCCAAATGACCTCGTTGCCCTTCCCTCTTTCGGACTTCCCTAACTCCTTGTGTGACAAAGAACATCTTTGCCTTTTGGTGAAGAGAGTGATATCTATAGGGTATCCTTGACTCAAAGGGCCTTATTACAGAAAAGTAAAGATCAGGAAAGCCAAGAAATCTTTTCTACCTGCCACCACAGCCCTTGGGTCCCTGCTCGTCATACCCTACAAGCAACCATGTGAATTCGGAGCAGACACCCGTGTGTTTCATCTGGTGGGTTTCTTTTTTTGAGCTGTGAGAGAAAGTGAACTCACATCAGACTTGGTTTTACCTTATAATCACCCTCCAACCAGCGGTGATTGTTTTCTGTTATATGCAGGGAAAACTTGCAAAATAAAATAATAAGACTGAGAAAGTAAGTATAAGAATCAACGATGTTGATATTTCTTATTTACTCTTGTTATTAATGTTCCTTATTTATGGGACCAAATTGTGGATGGGACAGGCTCTGTATATGATTACATTTTTGGCCAGCAGAGGACCAGACTGGCAGCAGAATGTCTTTGAGCAATCTCAGTTCTCTGTAGTTTCTGGAGTATAACATACTTTCTGCCAGTTCCAGCTGGTACGGTGGACATTAATTGTTAATTCTCCTACAAGAGCCATCTGCTGAAAGGTAGACTCCCTGGAAATCTGGGGAAACAGCGCCATCTAGCAGTCCTTTCTGTAAGTGCCTCAAAGCTGGGTTTATCTGTCCCTGAGGAGGCCGCCGTTCCTTTAAGGTTGACCAAGTTGGAAAGATGCTCTCCACAAATCCACCTTGGCTATCAATGAGCACAATCGGTTTGCAACAGCTTGGAGTCCATTTTGCTTTAGAAAAGTAGCTCAGCTTAATATTCTGGGTGGATAAGCCAGGTTTCAATAAAATTACATTAGCATAGAGCATTTCAGAACGTATGATGAAAAGTCAGTCTCTTCAATAAATGGTGCTGGGGAGACTGGATAGCCACAGGCAAAATCATGAAACTGGACCACATTCTTACACCATACACAACACGAAAATAAAGTCAAAATGGAATAAAAACCTAACCGCGAGACACAAAATATAGAGCATTTCATCCATAAGACACTTTGGGGCTAAGCATTTGAAAGATAAGGAAACAGAGAGGCCCAGGGAGGAAAAAACACTTATGTTGAGTCAGGCTCACACGCCAGAACCAATACACCTATTCACAGAATAGCAGAAACACTTTTTCAAAAGCCAGCCCGAGAGGAAGATAAGAATGAGACACAGAAGTGAAAGCATCCCTGATGGCTAATGATTTTGAACATTTTTTCATGTGTCTGTTAGCCATTTGTATGTCTTCATTGGAAAAGTATCTGTTCATATCTTCTGCCCATTTTTTGATTTGTTTATTTGTTTCTCGTGTATTGAGTTTGAGAAGATCTTTGTAGATCTTGGATACCAGTCCTTTATCTGTAGTGTCATTTGCAAATATCTTCTCCCATTCTGTGGGCTGCCTCTTAGTTTTTCTGACTGTTTCCTTGGCTGTGCAGAAGCTTTTAATCTTGATGAAGTCCCATAAGTTCATTTTATCTTTTGTTTCTCTTGCCTTTGGGGATGTGTCATGAAAAAGGTTGCTTTGGCCGATGTCGTAGAGGTTGCTGCCTATGTTCTCCTCTAGAATTTTGATGGATTCCTGCCTCACATCGAGGTCTTTCATCCATTTGGAGTTTATTTTTGTGTATGGTGTGAGATAGTGGTCAAGTTTCATTCTTTTGCATGTAGCTGTCCAATTTTCCCAGCACCATTTATTGAAGAGACTGTCTTTTTCCCACCGGATGTTTTTTCCTGCTTTATCAAATATTAGTTGCCCAAAGAGCCGAGGGTCCATTTCTGGGTTCTCTATTCTGTTCCATTGGTCTATGTGTCTGTTTTTGTGCCAGTACCATGCTGTCTTTGTGATCACAGCTTTGTAGTACAGCTTGAAATCCGGCATTGTGATGCCCCCAGCTTTGTTTTTCCTTTTCAACAGTTCCTTGGAGATTCGGGGCCTTTTCTGTTTCCATACAAATTTAAGGACTATTTGTTCCAGTTCTTTGAAAAATGTCCTCAGTATTTTGATCGGGATAGCATTGAAAGTGTAGATTGCTCTGGGTAGCATGGACATTTTAACTATGTTAATTCTTCCGATCCATGAGCATGGAATATCTTTCCATCTTTTTATGTCTTCCTCAATGTCTTTCAAGAGTGATTTATAGTTTCTAGAATATAGGTCCTTTACGTCTCTGGTTAAGTTAATTCCAAGGTAACATATGGTTTTTGGTGCTATTGTAAATGGGATGGATTCCCTAATTTCTTTTTCTTCAGTCTCGTTATTCATGTATAGAAATGCAACTGATTTCTGAGCAAAACCACACTGAGATACCACCTTACGCCAGTTAGAATGGCAAAAATATACAAGGCAAGAAACAGCAATTGTTGGAGAGGATGTGGAGAAAGGGGATTCCTCCTACATTGTTGGTGGGAATGCAAGTTGGTACAGCCACTCTGGAAAACAGTGTGCAGGTCCCTTAAAAAGTTAAAAATTGAGCTACCCTATGATCCAGCCATTGCACTACTGGGTGTTTACCCCAAAGATACAGATGTAGTAAAGAGAAGGGCCATATGCACCCCAATGTTCATAGCAGCAATGTCCACAATAGCTAAATCGTGGAAGGAGCCGAGATGCCCTTCAACAGATGACTGGATTAAGAAGTTGTGGTCCATATATACGATGGAATATTACTCAGCTATCAGAAAGAACGAGTTCTCAACATTTGCTGCAACATGGACGGCACTGGAGGAGATAATGCTAAGTGAAATAAGTCAAGCAGAGAAAGACAACTATCATATGATTTCTCTCATCTATGGAACATAAGAACTAGGATGATCAGTAGGGGAAGAAAGGGATAAAGAAAGGGGGGGGTAATCAGAAGGGGGAATGAAACATGAGAGACTATGGACTCTGAGAAACAAACTGAGGGCCTCAGAGGGGAGGGGGGTGGGGGAATGGGATAGACCGGTGATGGGTAGTAAGGAGGGCACGTATTGCATGGTGCACTGGGTGTTATACACAACTAATGAATCATCGAGCTTTACATCGGAAACCGGGGATGTACTGTATGGTGACTAACATAATATAATAAAAAATCATTAAAAAAAAAAAAAGAAGTGAGAGCATCCTCAGAAGGCGAAGGTATGGGTCTCTTTCTGAGTCTACATGATAACAGTGATACGGCAAGGTACGTATTAAACACAAGGACACATGTGAGCCTGTGTTTAGGACACAGGCAGACATGGTAGACAAATCTGTGGTCAGCCCTCCAAAATGTCATTGAAATGGCTGGAACAAATAGCTGGGCTCTTCCCCAACCCAACCTCTCTGTAGTCTGGCCAATCAAATGTCTCCCCCGAAGGAGAAATACTACAGATTTTGATTTGGGCAAGAGGGGTTTTCAGGTTTTTCTCCTCCAAAGGCCCTTTGGAGCTTTGACTTCAAATGTGTCAGAGTCTCTTCCTGTCCCTGGGTGGGGAGGGCTGTGGAGGCTTAGCCAGCAGAGCTGGTAGGGCCTGAGGAATGATCTCGTCCTGCAGGAACATTTGAATTGCCAGAGGAGATGTTAACAACATCAGTGGCGGGTCCCCACCCCAAACCAGTTACATCAAAATCTCTAGTGCAGAGCCGAGGTATTGGTAATGTTTACGTCCCCGGTTTGATTCCAATATGCAGGCTTCTAGCCCAAACTTTCTTCTTAAGGATGAGAACACCAAGGCTCAGAAAGACAAACTGACTTGCCCAGCAACACACAGGAAAGTCATGGCACAACCAGGACCAGTGTTGTCTTCATGCTCAGCTATGCAGCACGCGAGGCCTCATGAGCCACCCTCTAGACAGCCAGCGTGGTCACCCCCTGCAGACACTGCCCCGAGAGGCAGCCATCTGTGAGTGGCTGTCTATGTACTGGAAGTGCTCTGAGCGCTGGGCAAACTCGACATTTAGGAACCTGAAAGAAGAGATGCTTTTACCATCTAACCAATGCTAACCAACATGGGCGTGCTGCCCCTCGGGGAGATACCTTTTCCAGCTACGGCTTTTGGAACAGCAGAAATAACCACAGAGTGGGTTAGGGGGGCCCCCAGGGCCCACTTTGTTTTTTTGTTTTTTTTTTTTTTTAAAAGATTTTATTTATTTATTTAACAGAGAGACAGCCAGCGAGAGAGGGAACACAGCAGGGGGAGTGGGAGAGGAAGAAGCAGGCTCATAGCGGAGAAGCCCGATGTGGGACTCGATCCCGGTACGCCGGGATCACGCCCTGAGCCGAAGGCAGACGCTTTAACGACTGCGCTACCCAGGCGCCCCTAAGTGGACCAAAACCCAACTCCATCGATCACCTGATTGGTGGATGATCGTGGCACTTTGGGTCTCCAGTGTTCACTAGTTTCCAGAAGTCTGGCTCCACCCCTTTTCCCTGTGCACGATCACCCTGCTAAGCAGCCACGGGCTCTTTAAGGAAGGTTGGGAGGAAGACTGACCATGTGAACTGTTGGCTGTGCACCAGGATTTCCTCAATGGGACTTTTCCTCCCTATCATTCAAGGGCCTCTGGATCTAAGAACTAGCTCAAGTCTGGGAATTGGTTTAGGGTCCATGACCTTCCATTAACCTTCGCCATTATCTAGAGATTTTCCATTCATGCAAATCAAGTAACCCTTTAGTAGCCTGCCCATCTGTTTCAGTTTTCAAGGAATATTAGGATCGACTGACCAATGCAATGTTCTGATGGTCATACTATTCTGATTACTACTTTAGCTCTACTACCCCTTTCAGTAACCACACCCACCTTGTCTTTGGCAGTTAAATACCCCCTCTTACTCCCAGGTTCCATCACTCCCACTTAAGTCAGGAAGTCCAGTCTGATGAGAGCAGTCCCCACGGTCACTCCTGCCCCACGGGGAAGAGCCACCATGGAGCTTTCCAAGGATGTTGTACCGCCCCCCACAAACGCATCTTGCCCAAGCTTGGTGAAGGGAGTACCCCCTAGGCCCTCTGGGGAGAACACGGTCAGGAAACGGGTGAGCTGGTGTCATAGGATACATCTGCTCGAACATTCTCATCTCCTGAAGGCTTCCGATCCCTTCCTCCTCTGTCTCACTGAGGACATCCAAATTAGGTCATCCTGCCCCATCCCACTTGCCAGAAAGGTCTGGCCAGGACTCATTACCTTTTTGTCTTCATGACAAATCAAAACCCCAGTGATTCCAACATCAACATTTTGTTTCCAAACGTCTCCCAGGCTGCTTCTCAAACCTTAAAATAGCTTTTAAAAAATCCTGTTAAACAAAGTGCCTCTGGTTTTACAGAAATAGCAGATCGCGAACCATGAAATGAACAATTGCATCAATACCAAAAGTTTAGGAGAGAAAAATGACTCAGTCAATCTTAGCATAACGTTCTCTAGATGAGGTTTGCTGTGACCAGGAATTTACCAGCGGGGCGTTGGCATGAATATCCCAGGCTTCCCTGTCCCATTTCCTAGGATCACCCTCTTTCTTCAATCAGAGATGCAAAAGTGGGGGGTGAAGAGTCTTGACCTTGTGGAGCCAAAACTGTCCCAGGGCTCATAACTCTATGGCTCCTGGTTTGGGTCTTGAGCATTCCTGAGATAAAACACAGAGGCTTTGAAAGGGTGCTGGGTGTTAGCAGCATGCATAGAGATTTGCAGCGGGCTCCTCACTATGACTTTGTCTGCAAGCCCTTTTTTTGGATTGGATGTTGTGACCAAAGTAACATAGGCTGTCAAAGAATTCAGTTCAGGAATCCTTTTTTACACTATGGGCATGTCATGTCACTCCTCAGTGAAACCCTGGATTGGCTTCAGCTTTCACTCAGAATGAAGCACAAGGGTCCTTCCAGTGGGCATAGGCCCTAAGAGATAGGGGCCCCCTTCCCTCTCTGACCCACCCCCTATTTCATTCCCTTGCTCACTCTGGTCCAGACACAGCAATCTCCTTGCTGTTCTTCAAACATGCGTGGGTCCTCCCACTGGCCATTCCCTCTGCTTAGCATGTCCCTCCACCAGCTAGCCCTCTGACCTCCTTTAATCTTTGCTCGAATGTCACCCAAGAACTACCCCGACAGCCCCATTTTCCACTGCGTCCCCCATCTCCCTATTCTGCCTTTTTCCATGGTACGTGTTGCTTTCCGACATACTATACACTTCATTTTGATAGTGCCTGTTTCCCCCACTAGAACGAAAGCCCCATGAAGGCAGACGTGCCTGGCTCTTCTGTCACTGCTAATTCCCCTAGAAAAGCTTGGCACATGGTAGGTGATGAGTAAATATTTTGAGAATGAATGAATGAGACTGTGCTGTGCTTGGCTCTGTGGTTAAGCCAATCACAGCTTAATAAATAGGATCCATGAAAGAGCTAGACACATGGCCAGTTTGCCTGCTTTTTCCTCTCCACCAAAGTGAAGCAATCTCTTGGTGATCAATTCAATTAGTTAGAAATTGCCCAAGCCTGATAAGACATACAGACACAATAATTAACATTTCTACAGCATTTCTTCTTTAAGTTCTTTAATTAAAAATACATGTGGATGGGGGCGCCTGGGTGGCACAGTCGTTAAGCGGCTGCCTTCAGCTCAGGGCGTGATCCCGGCGTTATGGGATCGAGCCCCACATCAGGCTCTTCCGCTGGGAGCCTGCTTCTTCCTCTCCCACTCCCCCTGCTTGTGTTCCCTCTCTCGCTGGCTGTCTCTATCTCTGACAAATAAATAAATAAAATCTTTAAAAAAAAAAAAATACATGTGGATGGTTACAGCAGAACGCTTCCACTCTACCTCAGCTTGCCATGTGTCTGCAGTTTAAAAAGTCAGTCTTGTCCCACGAATCATGGTCTTCGTCATTTTGTTCGGAGAAGGAGGTCTCAAGTAGAAGGGAAATCATAACTGTGATTCCTTTCACACCAGATTAATAATGACTTTACAAAAACAGCAGCCTGCGTTTAACTCCACAGATAGGGAGGATGGGAGAGGAAATCCTCAAACACCTGAAAGTAAATGGCATCAGTTCACAACAAGAGAGGGCCACTCTTGTCAGGCCTCATCTGTGTATTATTTCTTTTGGCCAAATGAAAGCTTCAGCCAATGAATTGCTTGGTTATTACAGTTTATTCTTTTTTTTTTCTTTTTGAACAGAGAGATTGAGGTGGGGCAGAAGGAGAGAGAGAAAGAGAATCTCAGGCAGACTCCAGGCCCAGTGCAGAGCCTGACACGGGGCTCGATCTCACCGAGATCATGACGTGAGCCGAAATCAAGAGTCAGATGTTCAACGGACTGAGCCACCCAGGTTTATTCTGGTTTATGGTTTATTCTGAATTCAGACAGCTATCTTATATCCTGGAAATCAATCACCAACGAGATACGTTCAGCAGTTGGGGAACTCCTGGTAAAATATTAATTCTTTTATTTGTCAAATATTAACTTAGAACCTGATAGGCATGTTGGATATGCCAAGCAGAACACTTGGAGATGATATTTCAACATATATTGAGGGAGGGGCTTTAGGAAGGCCTCCCAGATAATGTGTCCTTTGGACAAGCACTAAACGAAGTGAGGAAGAGGCCATGCAGATTTAGGAGGGAGAACATTCCAAGGACAGAACATGCAAAATCTCTCAGGTGGAAATGAGTTTGACATGTCAGGACATAGAAGACTCTCTTTTTGGCCTTTATCCTTTCTTGCCTTGGGTAGAATCCCAGCCCCTCATCCTGGCCCAGAAGCCAGCCTCCCCTTCTCCTGTAGATCCAGGGCCTTTCCAGCCCTTAGCTTGAACTAGATATCCCAGAGTAACTCTGCCCCAAAATGTCTGTTGCCAAGGGCTCTAAGACTAGTTCTCCCAGGTAAACAAAACCCCTTTGTCCACCCACGGAGAGGAAGCTGCAGGTTCTTGGCCTTTCCACACAGGTTTTCTGTTGCTGACAAACTCCATAATCAAATAGAGGGATTGGCAAGACTCCACCTGTCCCTGGGCAGTCCCTCCCACCCCCACGCCACACTCCCACAATGGAGCTCAAAACACGAAAGGTAAGGCAGAGCTGAGCTGCATGAAGGGCAGGCTGACGGTGTGCTCGTTCTGCCCCATTCCTCACGGGCCTGTCACATGTCATTGTCAGGAGTGAGCTGGATTCCCCACCTCCACCCAGACCCTCCAGAGCGGGAGCGGAGTCAGCAGTGAGGAAGAGGAGGGAACCACCTCCTCCAGAGCCAGGCTGGGGTTACAGTTAGGGACATGCAGTCCAGATCAGACCCTACTCCTGGAGGGAAAACACAATGGGTGGGGGAAAAAAGAAACCCGGCCGTGGGTTCAAAGCTCCTCTAGCCTGAGAGTACGCATGCTGCAGACAGTATACGAGGCTGCAGTCACTGTTGAAATGGGCCCAGGTGTATGGATGTCTTAATGTTTTCACTCTTATTTTCCATTTTTCTCAGCCTCGTTTCTAGTAGTTCCCAGTTCCATGCTTAGAGGCAAGATGGGCAATTTATTTGAACAGAAATATATAGAGAGTGAATCTCAAGGATGCTAGAAAGACAAAGTGAGCCAAGTTTTCACTGAGTTGTTCAGTGCCAGCTTGCTGCCATATTTTTCTACTGTGATGTCATTGTGCTAGGTGCCTTCTGCACGTCACCTCATGTAACTGCTGTCTCAACAATGTGAGCTGGGTCTACTGTCCCCATGTTGCAGATGTCCCCTTTCTGAGGCTCAGAAAAGTAGAGGCACCTGCCTAGCCTCACACAGCTAGAGAAGAGCCATTGAACAGAAATGTACATGGTTTTTGAGTCCAAGGACACTGTTCCTCTTACAACTCTAAGCAAAGACACCTGGAAGAGGAATAATTATACGCCGAATACTTGTGGATACATTAAATTTTCTAATGCACCTTCTTAGAATGAGAAAACAGGGCATCAGGATTCCATTAAGTTTCTGGTAGGAGAAGCAGCAACAGGGGGGTAAGGTGTAGAAAAGAGGCAAACCCAGAAGAGAGCATTGCTGACTTCCTGTTTGTTTGTCCATGCGGCCGGAGCTGGCTTTTCTTCGTAGGGGTAAGGGGAGAGACGCCTGCATTAGTCATCACCTTCCCGTAGTCCGACTTCCTATCCTGCCTGGCAACAGGCTCCTCTGATACATAAACAAAGTAGCAAGCTACCCAAGCAGTGTGGAAGGGAGGGAGCCAAGAGGACTGCCATTGAAAATCCCCCCACTCCCAGGCCTGACGTTTCCCCTCATTTCACAAATATAAACATAGAGACACAGAGAGTGGACAAAACTGGCTAAGAAGACATCACCAGTCAGGCAGAATCAGGATGAGAAAGAAATGAGCAGTTCACCCACAGTATGTGTGTTCATTCATTCAGTCAGTCAGTCAGATGTATTACAACAGCAAAGTCCTTGCCTTCATGGAACTGATGTTGAAGTGAAGAAGGTAGACCAGATATCCATCGACAGATGAATAGATAAAGAAGGTGTGTGTGTGTGTGTGAGAGAGAGAGAGAGAGAGAGAAAGAGAGAGAAAGAGAAATAATAGACTATTACTCAGCCATCAAAAGGAATGAACTCTTGCCAGTTGCAATGACATGGATGGAACTAGAGGGTATTATGCTAAGTGAAATAAGTGTGTCAGAGAAAGACAAATACTGTATGATTTCTCTCATGTGGAATTTAAGAAACAAGAAGATGAACATAGGGGAAGGGCAGGAAAAATAAAATAAGAAGGTAAATCATAAAGAGACTCTTAACTCTAGGAAACAAACTGAGGGTTGCTGGAGGGGAGGGGGATGAGGGATGGGGTAACAGGTTGCCGGGCATTAAGGAGGGCATAGGATGTAATGAACACCGGATGTTGTATGCAACTGATGAATCACTAAATCCTACCCCTGAAACTAATAATATACTATATGTTAACTAAATTTAATTTAAACAAAAAATCTTTTTTAAAAAGAAGGTAGACCATAAATGAATAAAAATTCAATACAGTATAAAAAAAGAATACAAAGGAGTTGGGGATAGGCCTCCCTGAGATGATTCTGAACAGAAACCTGAATGAAGTGAGACGTACATACAAGGTTACTAAAGGGAGAAGGAACATACTTGGTGTGCGCAACAAAGAGTGATGGGACCAGAATACCTGGATGGGAGTGAATGAGGGATAACAGGGTAGAAACGATGTTGAGAGGGACCTCTTGTTCTATCATAAACCTTCTGTGCGAGGAATAGGACTTTGGATTTATTATAATAGTGATGCAAAGCTGTGGGAGAGCAAAAAGAAAGGAACATCATGAACTCCTTTATGTTAAAAAAACAAAACCTCACTCTTGCTACCGAGGAGAGAAGAACCTGCAATCTGGAGAGCAGGACAGGTGGAAGGGGCGGATGGCATGAGCTACAGCGAGGGCGGCAGGAGTGAGAAGCATGGGCAGGTGTTGGGGTCAGGAATCGTCCCCAAGGTGGAGGGAAAGTGATCTGCTGCTGCATTGCATAGGGAGCGTATGAGAAAGATAGGATTCAAGGACGATGCCAGTTTTCATCCTGAGTATGTGCTCAAATCGTGACACCACTGATCAAATCTCATACATGTCAGAATCTGTGTCAAATTTAGCCTTGTATCTCTAGCCTCCAGAGCAGTGGATCCCATATAGAAGGGGCTTACTGAATTTAAATGATCAGAAGAATGCAGCAATTAATACATGCACATATGCACGAATGCCCACATTCAACTACCCTACTTCCCTTTGGCTTTGGCTGTGGTTTTTCAATGATTTTAGCTTTTTTCAGGTAATACCTTGATTGAAATACCAATACATAAAACAGATAAATTTCCCAGTTTTCCTAATGGACATTTACAATTTGAGTTCAGTTATGACATTTACTTATAATAAAGTCGATCAAGGAAGCCAAATGGTTCTGATAAATACAGACATTTGAAATCAGATATTACGGATAACAACTGCAGGTTTTTATAAGCTCTGACTTCTGATTTCTGTTTTGTTCAGTTGCACCTTATGAAGAAGAGCTTACAACCGACAAAAGCTCTCAATGTGCTGTGTGCCAGTTAGTAATGCCTTCGGCTGCATGTAATGAAAGAGTTAAATGTCAGAGGCTTACCCATAAGGGTGTTTATTGATTAACAAAAGCTGGGATTAGAGAGAAGTGTACCAGTTAGATATCGTGGCTTACAAGATTTGAACAAATACCCCAAAGGTAGGCAACACAGAACTAGTTCAATAGTTCAACAGTGTCATAAGGACCCAAATCTTTCCATCCTTCCATTCTGCCTTCCCTAGGCTGACCTTTCACCCCTAGAAGGCCGCTCTATAGTCATGAGCTATCAAAACGCCACCAAAAAACTGGAGCAAACGGTGGTCAGGACAGAAGGAGACCTTCTTCTTGTGACCCTCTCCCTATGTCAAGCAACCATCTTTTCCAGATGCCACCAACAGTTCTCTTGTGTCCAATTGGCCAGATCTGGGCTGCATGCCCAGTCTTAGACTGTCACTAAGCTACAGGACTTTTTGCCTAATAGCTGAACAAGACCAAGGAATAATTTCAAGAAATTTTCAATAACCAATCTGGAAGCTTGAAAGACAAGTGGCAGAAATATTTTGCATAAAGCGGAATAAATAACCATACATATGTAAAACTGAACCATCTCCTGCTGTTCTCAGTGGCAAAGGCAATTTTGATCAGATTCATTCTGAAGATTTCAGAAAGTGGAAATAAATTGACACAAAGAAAGCCATGTGTAATATTACATTTTCCTATTTATCAGTATCCCATTCACTGTGGCCTCTGCTCCCCAGAATCTCTCTTTTCTCCCATAAACCCTTTTGAAGAACTTTACCCTCCCCTGACACCTCTCCGCCATCTTTCTCATCCCTAGTCCCTGTGATCACCAGTCCAATCTCTTGACTTTGCCACTTGCACGTCTTCCCACTACACTGATGAGTGCAGTCATGCAGACAAACTTATTTCCCTAAAAGAGAAGAAGGCAAAGGCCATAGTACCCATGCTTCAATATTTTCACCTCTATTATATAATAATATTGAACAACAATTTTCATCTCTTCTCATATATTAGAAGTGCCTCAAATTTACAATAAGGGCCAAAGAGTTTCTTACTATTCAACATTACAAATACGCTGGGTAAGTTAACTTGTTATTCCACTACTGACTCAGCAACATGACATGAACAGACTCTGAGCATCTACTTCAGAATGACCCATGTATATTTCAGGGCAGAACTCTTGCATAATTCTCCATGATTAGTTAGATGCAGGTCTGAATTTTTTGTAAAACCAATAGCATTTTTTTTCAAGTTAAAACATGCTCAAAGATGGTAGGAAAAGCTTTATTCTGAGGGCTACACTCCCTACGCGTGCACACACACACACACACACACACACAGTAAACTTAATAACACAAAAATCTCTAGTGTTAAATTGAAAATGGGAAATATTTGGTGTGGGTCTTTTTCCTTAGTCTATAGTTTTTAAATGAGCTAACAATACATTACTTAAAAAAAAAAAAACTCAATTTATCCCATGGTTAGGTAAACATAGGTTGTGAGAAAATAGTTTATCATGTTATTTTTCCAGAGAGCCCTACAAACATATAAATGGATTAATGAAGAGAAGTGTCATGTTAACATGTTAGCATGAAAGACAGGTCTCCCAATAAATTCCTAACCCTGCCTGTGTACAATGGTTAGAAGGAATCCAAGCAATTCAGTCTATGAACTCCGTGCTGTCATCCCCTCTATGATAGGCACATTCACCCCCCTCCCACTGGAGGAATTTAAAAAAATGTAGAAATTCAGCAAAAAGGATACTTTGCTTGGAATGGAAAGGACCATGTTGAGATACCACCTTACACCAGTTGAATGGCAAAAATTGACAAGGCAAGAAACAACAATTGTTGGAGAGGATGTGGAGAAAGGGGATCCCTCCTACATTGTTGGTGGGAATGCAAGTTGGTACAGCCACTTTGGAAAACAGTGTGGAGGTCCCTCAAAAAGTTAAAAATAGAGCTACCCTATGATCCAGCAATTGCACTACTGGGTATTTACCCCAAAGATACAGACACAGTGAAGAGAAGGGCCATATGCACCCCAATGTTCATAGCAGCATTGTCCACAATAGCTAAATCATGGAAGGAGCCGAAATGCCCTTCAACAGACAAATGGATAAAGAAGATGTGGTCCATATATACAAGGGAATATTACTCAGCCACCAGAAAGAACAATTACCCAACATTTGCATCCACATGGATGAGACTGGAGGAGATTATGCTAAGAGAAATCAGTCAAGCAGAGAAAGACAATTATCATATGGTTTCACTCATTTGTGGAACATAAGGAATAGCAGGGAGATCGGTAGGAGAAGGAAGGGAAGAATGAAGGGGGGGGTAAACAGAAGGGGGAATGAACCATGAGAGACTATGGACTCTGGGAAACAAACTGAGGGTTTTAGAAGGGAGGGGGTGGGGGATTGGGGATAGGCTGGTGCTGGGTAGTAAGGAGGGCACGTACTGCATGGAGCACTGGGTGTTATACACAAACAGTGAATCGTGGAACACTACATCAAAAACTAATGATGTACTCATGGTGACTAACATATCATAATTAAAAAAATAATAAAATTTAAAAAAGATAAAGGACCATGACTCAAGCCAGTGGAAGACCCCATTCCCCACCATGCACAGGCTATTTTGAAAAAGGTATTTTCTGGGATTATAGTTGTATACCTTGAGGGCAAGGACTGAGTCTCTCCTCCTCCTCCAACATGGACAAGATAACCTGCTAATAATGATCATGAAAATAAGGTGGCAGTGATTGAATAACATAAGAATCTCATTATCAGTTCAATTTTCAGCATCAGAAGTTCAAATTATGGAGCATCATCTCTGATGACATTGAAACCCAAAAGACTACCCATGATTTCCAACCAACCAGACTTGGAATTCTCTGCCTTTGAGACTCTTCAGAAATTCTTTATGTACTTTTGACTTGAAATAGTGACTTCATTTCAAAATAAAGGAGCTATAGATTTTGAGGTTGGCTTGCCTCTAATGACTTTGGGATTTTTCACCCAAGACAGGAAAACGAGTCTGGCCTTAATCACTGCACCAAAGAAGTTAACCAAACCACAGCCACTGTTCCACCCCACTCTTTGATATAGACAACTGATAGGAGACATTCTCTGCAATGGCAGCTTCACATCCCAACCTGTCTGCAGCCCTTAAACACCCCCCACCACCACCACTGTACAAGAGCCTTACTGTCTGGTCCTGCCTTGCTTTCAGCCTTCTTAGCTGAGTTACTCGACCTCTCTTATAAGCTTAGGACTTACTCAAGTGTCTAAAGCCCAATGGTTCTTCAGGCAGGGGAAATGTATGATTATGGACTTTCTCCCAAAATCTGTGGTTGGTTTTGCTCCTCCTGCTCCCAACATTCTATTCTATCCATTTGCAGTTACCTGAGTCATGAGTAACTGTAACCCAAGACATAGCAATATCAAGTTCATCCAATTTTTTCATACTTTATAAAACTAAGTGTCCTCCCCTTAAGAATCATACATCTTTATGACTTAAACTCATCAATAAATTGTGCCTTAATCTTACAGTTCTCAAAATAATGCCTTGTTTACTTAAATTTCTTATTATGAGTCCTTAGTACATCAAAGAGCTGCTAAAATGCAGTATGGTTTTAACAGGTAGCATGCTTTAGGAAGGAAATAAGAGAAAACCCAACTCAAATGGTTTGAACAATGAACAAAATTCTTTTAATCTCATGACTGGAAGACTGGGGATATATTAGGACATTGTTTTTAGCTCCCTCATTTCTTTGAGGACTCAGCCTTATTTCCTCTCTTCACTCTGCTTAATTTAGCAAGTCAGCCTATAGCTTTTCTCATGGTCATAAGACGGCTGCAACAGTTTCAGGTATCACAGACCAGCATAACAACATTCAGCAGCAACAGCATTAGGAGAGAAACTGTTATCTTGCCCCTAATTCCTAGTTTCTTCTTATCAGCCAGAAAAATTTTCACAAGAACTCCAAAGTTACCCCCAATTGCCTCTTATTCTCCATAATTGTGCCCCATTCTCACATCTCAACCAATCATTCATGAAAAGGAAACGAGACCACCTGGTTACTTTACCGCCAATCTTTATTTGCTCTGGGCTGAGATTGTAGCACACCTTTCCTTTCCAAGAACACACACACACACACACACACACACACACACACACACACACCAGAAGACTGTGAAGCATTAAAAAATAGCAAAGAAGAAAAGAGAGAAAGGGGGATATTCGGGGCAGTCAGGTGTGCTAAAAGGGATACTGGAGACCAAAGGTAAATAAAAGCACCTTCATGAATGACTATACCCTCAAAGCCACTATTTAATATGGTCAGAACCACCTTCATGGTAAGGGCAGAAATGTCAACAGAGCCATAAGAAACTCATATACTACTGTTAATAAGATAGTGGTAAAATTTTTATTGCATGGCATAAACACTTCTGTAATTTAGGGTACATTACCTGAAAGGTTTCTTGAAATCCAAGTGATTTTTTTCTCACCTGACATAATATCAAGTTACCATCTGGGACACTAAATGAAGTTTATCTCCATGGTACAGAGGTCCCTAAATGCATGGGTATTATCTAAAGATAACAAATAAATAAATACTCACTACATGATTTCAATACTTACTTATTTCACATTTATAGTAATTAAAACAGTAATGTATGAACATAAGAGTAAGTAAGGAGATCAGTGGAACTGAATAAAAAGTCCTTAAATAGATGTTCACTACCTGTATGACTGTAGTTGATTTTCAACAGATGATGGCAAAGTAATCGAACAGAGAAAGAAAAGTTTTGTTTTGTTTTTCAACAAATTGAGCTGGAATGGATAAATGATGGGGAAAAAAGAAGAACCTTGACCCCTACCTCATACTATACATAAAAATTAATTTGACGTAGATCGAACACTCAAACATAAAAGAAAAAACAAAGCTTTTAAAAGGAAACTATCTTTATGATTTGGGGATAAGCAAAGATTTCTTAGTACACATATTTCAAGAAAAATTTGTGCAAAAATATTGACTACAATTTTATTCATAAATAACTCCAAACTGGAAAAAAAAAAAACCCAAATATCTAAAA
Organism: Ursus arctos; assembly: GCF_023065955.2. Classification (NCBI taxonomy): domain Eukaryota; kingdom Metazoa; phylum Chordata; class Mammalia; order Carnivora; family Ursidae; genus Ursus; species Ursus arctos. Next base: position 22,359,978 of record NW_026622841.1, read on the forward strand.
ACAGGGAAATGGAAAAAGAAATAGTGGTATATTAATAAAATAAAAAATTAACTACTGGTACATTCAACAATTTGGATGAATATCAAAAACATAATATTAAGTGAAGAAGCCAGACACAAGAGTATACATACTACAGTATTCTATTTATAACATGTTCAAAGACAAGCACAACTAACTTAATGTGCTATAATTAAGAATAGTTGGCTTCTTCTGGGAATAGTACATGGGCTATTGCCTGGAAAGAAGCACAAGAAACTAGAAGTAGTGATGGAAATGTTCCATTTTACAGCGTTATAATTACTTGAATGTACATGTGTATCAAAACATTGAATTATATGCTTAATATCTATGCATTTTTTGTTTATAAATTATTCCTCAATTAAAACAATATATAAATGCTTGAATACATGAGTACCGAATTGCAAGTTGCAATTTTTTATTTTTCCTATATTTAGGATTTCTGAAATTGTGATGGGTCTTATAATTATGGACTATAGAAATTTTCCAGCCATCTGGAATTGAATTCTTTAAATGGACTCTGATCGTGGAGCACCTGTGTGGTTCAGTTGGTTAAGCATCCGACTCTTGATTTCAGCTCAGGTCATGATCTCAGGGTCTCAGGTATTTATTAAATAAATATCCACATATAACTATTTCTAAGATCAAGATGTAAAACATCACCACACCATGGAAGGTTCCCACTGTCCCCTTATTGCTGTATAGTGAGTGCTGCCCTGTATGAATACACCACAGTTGATTCTGTTACCAATTTCTGGGTATGATAAATAAAGCTGCCAAGAACAACCTTGTACATTTTTGATGCAAATATGCATCTATTTATGGGTCATAAGGTAGGCATATGGGCAGCTTTCCCAGGGATTGCCAAAATGGTTGTACTAATTTCCATTCCTACCAGCAGTGTATAAGATTCCAGTTGTCCTACATCCTTGTCAGAACTTGGTATTGCCAGATTTGTTTCTGATTTTTATTTGTTTGTTTGTTTCGTTGGTTGGTTGGTTTTCATTGTGCTGGGGGGATGGGGGTGTTTCTTGGTTTTTTTCCTTCTGTTTTTTGGTTGTTTTGCATTCTGTTAGTATCTCATTATGGTTTTAACCTGCAGTAAATTTTAACTTAAATTTGGGTTATTAATTATTGCTTAAAATGTCTTCAAAAAGATTATATGATGAAGTGATTATATGTTAGAGAGCAAAGAAACAGAACAGCAGGGCATGTGGGGATGTCACAATTCAACATTTTCTTGTAAAGCAACAACCCAACAACTAAGTGTCATAAATGACCTGTGAGAGAGTTGACGAAGCTGCCACTGAAACACACAAGGAGGGAAAAGATATTAGGAAAAGATTGCTTATCTCAGTGCCAGATGATACAATTACAAATAGTAGAATTAGTCCAGCCTTCAAGATAACCCCATGAAAAAGATACCACTATCTCTATTTTATAAAGGAGGAAGCTGAGTAATTAGGAAAACCAGAATTCAAATTCAAGACTTCCAATTCTAATATCTGTGTTCTCCACATAAATCAAGCAGAACATAAAAGAAACAAAAAATCATGCCTCTTGCTCCTATTAATCATTATAATCTGTAATTGTCGAATTCATCATCTCAGTAGAATACCCCCAATACTCTGTGTATCCAAGCAAGGCAGAGATAAATTCCCCACTTTACTGGGAGGAAATTGAAGGGTTGATCCTCATGATCACAGAGTTCTTTTGAGAAATAGAGCCTGGGCTGGGATTGGAATCCCCTGCTCCCCAAGGACAAGTCATTCTGCTTCACCATCACAGGAGAAATCAGCCGAACATCCTCATCTTTCATCATCTGTGTCTCCCATCAAGCCTGAGCTACAGACAGAGTGGGTGGGTGGAAAGCATGGATGTCTTGGTCTCCTCCCCACCCCATACTACATACAGCTAGCATAACATACTCTGGAAAAGAACATTCACTGTCAGGATTTTCTGTTGTAGTTGGTTACTCCTCCCCTGAATTTGTAAATTTACAAAAGGGCATTGCTGACCCATCCACCATCCAAAAAAGAATCATCAATGATATGAAATTCTACTTAATGAGGGACTGAAGAAATATTTTAGAGGTGACAGTCTTCTGGGGAACATAAACCAGGCTGTTGGTTAGGTCTAGAGATTAAAATGTCCAGCAATCCAGCAGGAACTACCTTGCAGGGGCGCTTGGGTGACGAGGTCAGTTAGGCATCAGACTTGGTTTTGGCTCAGTTCATGATCTCCTGGTCCTGAGATCGAGCCCCACGTTGGGCTCTGTGCTTGGCAAGGAGTCTGTTTCAGATTCTCTCTCCCTCTGCCTCCTGCTCAATCTCTCTCTCTTTCAAATAAATAAAATCTTAAAAAAAAAAAAAAAAGAAAAAGAAAGAAACTCTGCACTAAAAGAACATCTCCATTTAAAGCTGAGACTTTCTTTCAACTACATCACTCATGATAAGAATAAAGACTTCCCAGTCCATTGACTAGCAAAGATAAGCATTTAAGTGGCCTAATTATGTCTGAACGGGCAAATCACCCTTACAAGAAAGCTAATGCTTTTTGCCAACACAGCAACAATCCAACTGTTCCTTTGTCTTCATAATGATTGGATTAACAAGGCAGGAAACACCTTTAAAATCAAGTTTGTGTACATCTTGATTCATTGTAACTATCTGAAGTAGAAACCCTTTTCCCAACCAATGGAGGAAAAGTCTCAGCAACTTGAACAGCCAGCAGAATAGAACAGTTGGTCTGTTATAGATGCATGATTTTAAAAAAATGATATCCAAAGATTTATTTTCGATGAAGGATGATAATCTCCACAAGTAAATAAATAAGTCTCCAAGCTACAAGCAAGACTAGAAAAATGAACAATGAGATTCTAGTTGGGAGCTTGTCTATCATTAGCCAGTGGTCCCCTACTGGTGGGTTTATCCTCCCTGACCAGCAGGATGTCTTGGGAGGGAGCCATAGCAGAGTGAGAGAGGTGTGCCATTTCTAAGGTTAGATAAGCTGAATCAGCCCGCTGGAGTCTAGTGGGGTGAAGGAAGGGAATCAAGGTCTCAATCTTAATGGAAAGGTAAACAGAGGCATCAAAAAAGGACTTTTAAAGGTTAAGGTTACTAAAAAACTAATAAATATTATAGAACTTGGCGAAAATTGTAAGACTGTTGAATTTCTTTCAGTGTCTGCAACTTTTTTTCTCTTTAAAATAGACTCTGGGAAGAATCATTTTTAAAATGAAGAATTCTTCCACGTATGAATAGCTTTTCTCTCATTTTTAATTTTTCCTATGTTCAGATTTTCATGTACTGACTTTAACACTAGGCAGTAGTTCAGGAGATGGAGGAAAATCATTCTATGGAAGTGAGGGAGCCAATAAAAGTCAAGGAAACTTGCACCAGATTATTTGGAAGCGCTTTCTTTGATAATTCTCTGAGTTTTCAGTGGGTCATAGACAATATTCTCTCCATTGAGAGGAGTAGAAGTTTCCTGTTGGAAAACAGTGAAATACAGAATGGCTTCCCAAAAAATGTAGATCTTCACTGAGGCCCTCAGGGTATTGGGTTTAATGGACATTTCTACCCTTCTTCTAAAATAATTAGTTCACTCTTTTATGATGGTATTCATGAAGCTGAGAGAAGTTTCGTGAACATCTTCTGACATAAGATGCTCCTCAAAAAAACAAAAAAAATCACTTTCAAATAAATTTTGGGAAAGCTTCATTTTAATTCCCTTATTAGAGGATCAAAAGCACATCCTCCTAATAGAGACTAGTAGTAAAAAGAAAAAAAAAAAAGCTATTAACATTATTTCATGCACCATTTCCCACTTAGCCATGGAAGACTTTTTTCTTGTAATACCTTACAACTCTTCAAGTGTAACACTCTTTGGAAAATGTTTTTCTAGTTAGGAAAATGTTGAAATTTTCTTAACTTCCTCATTTACTCGATGGGGAAACAAACACACTACCTTGGGCGCAGGCATGAGAAGGGAGCTTTTCAAGTTGGTCTATCAGTTAGGACAAGGGATCTGATCTAACTTCCAGCCATGGTCTCTCTCCTCTAATAGACCCTGAGGGCCCCGCCCCCCCATCAACAAAGTGTACCTGTTTTTTTGTCATTGTAAATGGTATCATGGAAGAAAATAGGGCAATGTTTTCTCCTCTGGTAGGAGTACATGTCACAAAACTAATCTGCTGATTTATCTTCTAATATGGTACATCTCCTCTGGAAAGATAAGCCCTGGTCCCATTCCAGTGTCATCACAGGTTAGGTCAGTAAATGGGAAAGAATGACAGATGTCTTGCTATCCTAGCCTTCAGTGTCACAGGAAGTGAACTCTGGAAGTTGATACCTAACACAAGAGCCAGTGCGGGTGTACAAAGGTTTGGATGAAAGAACAAGCCCTGGACTGTCTGGCTTGCTTGAAGGGAACCCTAAGTACCTAATGACTCCATAGGTCCACCTCAATTCACATGGCGAAACATCCTGCCTACTCAGATACTATCCAAGTCATGGGTTATGTGACACCCAAAGGACACACCCTAGCTAAGAAGTTTTGTTCAACTGAAACTAAATTGATGGATTAAATACAGCTAAGTATTTTTCTTAAGTTTAAACTAAATCAAACATAATACTTTTTCAAAATTTATGTTGTTATTTTAAATCCAAAGTAAAATGAATTGTCTGGATTTTTAGTATGTGAGAAAAGAAGGGGGTTCCTGTGACCCTACAATCCAGCTCCATCATTTCCCAAATAAAGAAAACTCAGATAAGATGATCACACAGCTAGTTAGGAAGGCATGACACAACCAATAGACTTAGAGCCCAGAATTCTTTTTCCCACTACCTCCTGAGAGTTATTGAGAGTGAAAATACACCCTCACGACAGGACCCATGTTAGTGATCTTGCATTTAACATGTCACTGTCCCTTTAAACATTTTTTAACTTTTATTTTTAATTGTAGCTGACATACAATATTATATGAATTTCAGGTGTATAACATAGTGACTCAACAATTACATACACTACGAAATGTTCACCAGATATAGTTTCCATCTGCATAACTGAAAGTTTGTACCTCTTAATCCCCTTCACCTATTTTGTTGTCCCTCTTTGTTCCCAGCCCCCCTTTTTTTCTTGATCCCTAGTATGTTCACTTTTTTCTTGGAACAAAACTTTCAAAAGTTCAAAATTAGTGAATACTTTTGAGAGAATCCCCTAAATTTGAAAACAAAAACTTTTGAAGACTCACACAATTGGTAAAAAATGATGTTTAAAAATGGAATGTTGTGTTTGCCGAGAAGTTAAACCAGAAATGGTGTACAAGTAATTTTTCTGTTTGTATTAAAGTTATTGTAGAATTCAAGTATTAACTAGGCTATGGTGGTTTCTCCTCAGGCACCAGAGGAGAGAAGATTCCTGGTGCAGGCCCCGAAAAGCGTGAATATCCCTCCCATTATCACCTTCTTTTCTCCAGTCTGCCATTAGACCCCATGCCTTCTCATAGACATCAGCCAACAGGAAGTTGAGCTCTGTTCCCTGTTTGTGCCCAGGCCCACCCACCCAGTCTATAATCTATGGATTGTGGTTGTGGTTGACCAGGAAATGAATGGGACTGGATCCTGACTGCAAATTCTGAACAAGCCCAGCACCCACGATATCATCTGGGGTCTCTGCGGAAATTCCTTACCCCATCAGTGTTTTTCAAGACAGAATTCTTGTCTCATTTTCAGATGACTAAGGTCCTTCCTTCTTTCTCATCAGGAACTGAATAGACAATGATGAGATTTTGCCAATAGGATTTAAGGTTCCTGATACTTTTATGGACTGGGCATCTTGGGGCCTGTGCTCTGCAATGTCTGGGACTCTCACTATTGGTGTTTTCCCCTATATGTCCCCCTGGGAGGCCAAGCTGTGGGTCTCCTAGAGCAGACCACGCCTCAAATACTTACAGAAAATTCTCAGCATAAAAATCATGTTCTATTGAAATCTATGAGACCTGCAAAATATTTTAATCTGCTGGGATCTGAATAAAAGCAATGCATTGCTAGAAATCCTATTCCCAGGTTGAGATGCTGGAGAGAAATCAGAGTTCAAGTCTTCATCACCTCTGTCATGAATTCAAAAGGGAAAAGGCTGCTTTCTGAACCTAGTAAGGGAAAGAAAGGTCTTCAAGCTACATCAATATTTTGAGGGGCTCATGCAATTTTACGTTTGTGGTGTGATTGTAGATGAAAAGCGTCATGATAACTTTTGATGACAGCATCAGTCCAGTTAATGGCCTTCAGTCACTGTCCTTTCTGCCTTCAAACCCACCATAAAGAAAGGATAAAATACATTAATTCCCACTGGGGAGTAAGTGATTGTTTAGACTTACTAACCCTCTCCGAAGTATCTGGGGTATTTGTCAATTATTACTGCTAGTACTGGTCTCTGTGGGTAGCACTTTTGATTTCAGCAAACTTTAAGCCAAACTTGGAACCAAACAGAGCTGAGATCTAGTCCAGTTTTGTCATTTACTTTTTGTGTAGAACTAAGGAATGAGAAGGATAAATTATATTTTCATGATTATATTCAAAAAGAGCATTTGACCGCCAAAATATCTGTCAGATTGAACAACTGTGGAATCATAGACTGATCAATCACAGCCTGGGGGACTAGACTATAAAGTGGATTGTGAGTTATGACAATGGTATGATTTAAAACAGAGAAAATCATTTTTAATTCTTTTAGAATAATTTTATTACTCAGAGATTATAATATTTGGATCTCCAGATAAAGTCTCTTCCACAGTACCTCTGGGTGTTTGGGTAATATTTTTGTTTTCTATTTTTATTTTAGCATAAAACTGCTGGGCCTCTTTTAGGTTCTAAGAGATTCCCTGTATACAGGGAGTGTGGCATTAGAATGTTGAAGTCATTCATTGCTTCAGTCTCAACAGATTTGCCATAAATAGGGAAAGGGGACTGCTCCTTAGATATACGACTCCCTAGTGGCCACAAAGCTCTAGACAAATGACATTAGGGTGGGAGACTCTGCTTCCTTGACTCTGAGGCATCAAGGGGCCCAAGCAGCAGAACCCACACTATTAGACCTGTGGGCTATTCGATGGATCCATTAATATGGAAGCAAGATGGCGCTGAGGAGGAAGGCAGCCTTGGAGTCTAGACGGTGGTGAGCTCTGTTTCCTAGGTGAGGACTGGAGAGGTAAAAGAGCCTGCGAGCCTGAAAGTGAGCTGCAAAAGGCAATTTCAGAAACCTGCATTTTGCAAACCTGTCTTCTTGTTTCGAGTATTTCTCCTGTGTGTCCCTGTTGGTTTCCTTTGTGAATGAATGGTCCATTTTGAAAACTGACTTGCCTCCGTTGTGATAAAAGGAACAAAAAGGATGACACTCATCTCTGACTACAATTCTAAGTGATGTTGCCCACTTCTTGGAGGCCAGCAAGAGACGGGAAACAGTAACAGACCCAAGAGCCTCCCAAAGGGAAGTTCTGGGAAAGAGATTTCATCTCTGAAATGCCCTTGACTAAAGATCACCAATCCTAGGTAGAACCTGGGTGTGAGGCTTGGCCCCTAGAGTTTGGCACTTGAGCTGTACCATTCTCTGAAGGTAAAAATGGAGATATTTCTGTGGGAGGATCCCTGTCAATCTCACTTAGAGACCTTATCTATTCTGGGCCAGGGAGACTTCTCCAACCAGGAAAGGAAGGACCTACGGAGCCACTCTTGATGGCCCAGAGCTCTCTGGCTGTTGATTGCCTGTGTCCTGGAAACAAATTAGTACAACTGAATACCAGGTAAGACTTCGGATTGGTGTGAATCTGATTTGACAGTCCTATCCTGCCAGCTCACAGGCCATGGGCATTATTGGGACCCTATAATGTGCAAAGTTTGGGATTCATTTTGGCTGGATCCTGAGGGCAGAGTCCTAGGTTGGCATCTGGGCCATTCTACGAGAGATGTAGATTCTGGAACTAAGTGGGAACATGATAAAAGGTATATTTTGGCACGTATCGCATGGTGCACTGGGTGTTATACACAACTAATGAATCATGGAACCTTACATCAAAAACCAGGGATGTAGTGTATGGTGACTAACATAATATAATAAAAAAAATTATAAAAATTTTTAAAAAGGTATATTTTGGGAATGATGAAGTTTTCCTCCAATGGAGAATTATTTCTTCCATCTGTTCTTTCAAAGGAAGCTAGAAAATCACTATCACTCTTTCTCAGACACTAAGTCAGCCCCTGCCATGACCCGTGCAGTGGACTTTTTCAGTCGCCACCAATACGAATGCACTAAGTGTCATCACCAGATACAGCTGGTGTTTAGGAGAAGTGCACTGGAATGGAAGCCCTAAAGGAGTGAAAATAAGGGAAAAGTTGACCATTTTCCCCCAGGGAAATCTCTACACACATGAACTCTGAAATTCCAAATCGCAATGGCTATAACTTTTTAAATTGAGTGTTAAAGTTCCTCCCACCCACAGCAGAAAAAGCATGCAAATATGTTCTCTCTCAGTCTTTCCAGCTCACCTTACTGCCTCTCCAACTTAATGATATATTTTTTTAAGATTTTATTTATTTATTTGACAGATATAGAGACAGCCAGTGAGAGAGGGAACACAAGCAGAGGGAGTGGGAGAGGAAGAAGCAGGCTCATAGCGGAGGAGCCTGATGTGGGGCTCGATCCCATAACGCCGGGATCACGCCCTGAGCCGAAGGCAGACGCTTAACCGCTGTGCCACCCAGGCGCCCCGATATTTCTGAATCAAAATCTGAGGTTTCTTATGTTGAATCAAACATCACTTACAAAGGACTTGTAGGATGAATCTCCATACCATGCCCCAGTTAATCACCCCTGGCCACGTTAATTCTAGTCTTGACAAGCTATTTTCTCCTCTCTTCAAATAATCTAAATCCGATCATGACCACCAGTGACATTTTTAGGGCCCAGGGAGAAAGGAGAAAACTGGAAGGGAAGCAGTGTCTGGTACAGAAGTAGGAGTTCTCCTGGGGTGATAGGAAAGAAAATAGAAATGTACACAGATTTAAATTCCCAAAGAAATCGAGGGAAAGCTAATGAATACCTTCTGTTTAGACGAATCTCTTCCCCAATAAATTGAAAAATCCATTTTCTTTAACTTTATCCCAATAGGGAGACACCACTGAGGCCACTTTCAGCAGATAGAAATACTCCACCTGCCTCGAGGATACACCGCAGCACAAATAGCTACTGTGTCTCATGTGTCTTGTTAATGTTTTCTATACACTAAAGTCCTATGCAATTACGCGGTATATTTCCTTCTAGGAGCTTAAGGCCCTTTATAAAGAACTTAATGCTTTAGAAAGTGATTTCACAGCCTCCTGCATGAAGTTCAGGTCCTGAAAGAGCTATCATGGTCTAAACTGGCCTGTTCTTATTCTCTCCTGCATCACACATCTCTTGTGCCACGATCTTTCAGCCCCCTTCTGTGGCCACTGTTGCTGGAAACCAGCACGCTGTCAATGTGCGTGGACAGGCCTTGCCTCCACTGCACTGGAAACCTTTTACTTTCTACCATGGGCTTCTCAGACAGGCGGTGAGGGATGCAGGAGCGCATGAACAACTTTAACGTAGAGGGGAGTTAATCCCTCATGGTTTGACCACTAGGGGATGTGACCCGATTGATAAACGCGCTCTCTGAAGAGCAGACCTCTGGTTCTCAAATGTGAACATGCAGAGTCACCCGAAGAGTTTGTTAATACAATATCCTGGTTCCTCCCCTCCAGACATTCTGATTCAGAGGCCTGGGGGGCAGGGGGCCATGAATTTGCATGAATAACACAGTCAAGGGGACCCCAATGCAACTGGCTCCAGGGCCACACTTCCAGAACAATTCTGCATGTATTGTAGGCAGCTCCTCAGAAGCTCTCAGCAAATCAAGGGCCAGCCACCCACAGAAATGACCAATGCTTACTGTGGTTTTGCATGGCCTTCCCCCCTTCATTTCACTCTCCCTAGTACCTCACTCCTTCCTGGGATCACTTCCCAAATACACATCCTAAAATGTCCTTGCCTCAGGCTCAACTTTCAGAGGAGACCAGTCAAAGGCGTAGACCCACTCTCACTCCCGCTTACCCTCAACACTCCTATGGGACTCGGGCCTTGCTCTGCTGGACGCTGTAGTGATGAATCCGGTCTTCCTATTGCAGCAATAAAATGTGACCACAACTAACAACTTGATGAAGCGCTTCCAGCCAGTAGGGCTTCTCTGAGATTAGATATTTAATGAGAGTTTGGGTTGTTGTCGTTTTATGCATTTAAATCAAAAGGGTTGGTTTTCTAACTTTTTTTTTCTTCTCACACTTCTATGTGGTCCATAAGTTTACCAAGGTCTCAGAATTTTCCAAAGGATCCCACACCGCAGCAGAGAGGAACATATAGCTTTGGGTGTTTTAATATTGACACGTCAGGTGCCAACTCAGCAGCTGTTCCTCTCTTCTGACTCATAGTGCCTGTGTTCGTGCAGTGTGTCCAGCCCCAGGGCACAAATCATGACCGACTAATCCAGTCATGGCTCTAGGGGAGTGTACCATTGCCTAACGCTCACTTTCCCAGCCTTCCTGTTGTATGTATGTAGGTTACCTAACTCTGGCCAATAAGAAATAAAAGGAACAAAAGAGATAAGAAATAAAAGGAAGTTTGAGAGCACTTCTGAGAAATAACTTTCATCTCCATTGAAAGGAGCATCATACAAGGACCACTTCATCCTGCCTCCCTGGCTGCCCCCACTGCTCCTTACCTTTCAGGGCAGGCATAGTACTTGAAGCAGTGGCAGCCGTCTTGCAGTCACGATATTACAAGCACAGGCGTGAAGAGCCAACCTGCTAAGGATGGCAGATCTGCTTAGTAAGCCATAGACTGCCTGACTCTAGACCTCTTGTTTTACCAGATAATTGATGTTGCTATTGCTGGAGTCACCACTAGTCATGTTCTGTTATTTATTTTATTTTATTTTATTTTATTTTATTTTATTTTATTTTATTTTATTTTATTTTATAGGCCCTACACCCAGCATGGAACCCAATGCAGGGCTTGAACTGACGACCCTGAGCTGAGATCAATATCTGAGCTGAGACCAAGAGTCGGACACTTAACTGACTAAGTCACCCAGGCACCTCCATGTTCTGCTTTTTGCATTCAGAAGTATCCCTGGCTTACACATGATTGAAGGATTTGTATCCAGAATATATAAAGAACCTCTCCAAGTCAACAATAATAAGACAAACAACCCAATACAAAATAGGCAAAAGATTTTTAACAGGCACTTCACAAAAGAAGCTATACAGATGACCAATAAAACTATGAAAATGTGCTCAGTATAACTGCTCATCAGGGACTTGCATATTAAAACCACAGTAAGATACTGCTGCATATCCATCAGAATGGCTAAAATCATAGACTGACAATACAAGTGCTGACAAGGAGGTAGAATAAGTGAAACTCTCTTACTTTGCTGGTGGGAATGTAAAATGGCGCAGCCACTTTGGAGGACCGATGGCAGCTTCTAACAAAGCTGACGCCTGCCTACACTGCAGAACAATGTTAACCAGCCCACAGCCCTTCGATCAAAACCACCCACTGCTTAGCACTGGCCCCACTCAGGACTGGCCTGGAGAAGTTCTGCCTCTCCAAGGGAACCAGACTTTTCTAACCCCAAGTCCCAGCCATTCAGGTGGGGCTGTCTCTCCATGTTGTGTCCTTTATTCTTAGTGTTTCACGCATGATACCGCCAAACAAATTCAAAGACAGAGATCGTTCTTACGTGACACCCAAAACTGGTTACTTAGGCTGGCAGGGACAGATGTAGCTATGCAGATAGCAAGTAAAAGTCTTTTATATCTCAACTTCTCTGGATAACCTAGGACTTGTGATAATCACCTACATTGTTTTAAAGCCTCATTACTCCTTACTAAATATATATGCATTTTATAGATTATAAATAAATATCTGTTGATTCGAATTGGTTTTACAGTTAAGGCCTTGGAGAATAAATGCTAAGATTCATAGGTAGCTCTCACCTACATACAAGCACGTGCATGAGCGCACACACCCACCATCATTTCGGCCTTTCCCTGTCAAAGCAGAAGGCACGGCAACAAAGGGCAGGAGTGGTCCAACAGAATTAAAATGATGCTGGAGCAAGTGGGTGTAGTCAAGGGAGCAATAGCTTGGAGTAGGGCTGAGGGGGTGGGATCCAGTGCACATGTGAAGGGTCTGGACTAAGAGAGCATATGGACAGTCCATTATAAAGGGAAAGAGGGCAAAGTAAATGGGTAAATTGTGAGTAGACCAGTATATTTGGTGGTGGGAGCATGAAGAGGTTTCCAGGCATGAAATGGGACTGTCCCAGGCAAACCAGGATGTATGGTCGTCCTACTTACAGCTAACTGACCGTGATGCCTTTGCTACAGCTGAAGAACACCGGTGTCTCATTGCCCTGCCCCTGCCACGGGTCTTGACCTGGAGTTGCTCCCACCGTTACCTCTACGGCCAGAACGGATTCTCCACCGCCTCCTTCTGTGCTTCATTAACAACAATTCAAAGTCTGCGTGGCTCAGTTGGTTAAGCGTCTGCCTTCAGCTCAGGTCATGGTCCCAGGGTCCTGGGATCAATCCCTACATCAGGCTCCCTGCTCAGCGGGGAGCCTGCTCCCCCTGCTTGTGCTCTCTCCATCTCTCTGATGAATTAAATAAATAAATACATACATACATAAATAAAATCTTTAAAAAAAGTCTGGGTTAGGGGTGTCTAATTGATTGAACCTTGGTCACACACCCTCTCTAGCTTCAAGGGAGACTAGGAATGCATCTGGCCTTTCAGCTTGCTGCCCTGCACCTTGTCTAGTGAAAGAATTCTGCCTCCTACCCCATTCATCGGGTGGGGATTCCTCCAACATAAGTGGGGTTTCAGACTCTAGGCAGCTGAAAGAAAGATGTAAGAAAGAAAGAAAGAAAGAAAGAAAGAAAGAAAGAAAGAAAGAAAGAAAGAAAGAAAGAAAGAAAGAAAGAAAGAAAGAAAGAAAGAAAGAAAGAAAGAAAGAAAGAGAAAAGAAAGCAAGCAAATGTCCTCTAGAATCACCATTTCCTCATCCTTGGTTGAGGCCTTGAAAAGCAGCCAGCATCCTCTGGGTCTTTTTATTTAATCTTATAAGGCATTATTAGGAGTTCAATTTGGGAATATTTGATTAATCGTAGAGATTCAATCAGAGTGCATTTATGACTAATATTGCAATAATTTCACATTGGAAGAGGTAACTGTGAGCAATAAATTCACTTGCTAAAATGCCGATTTTACACAAATAAAATCAATTTGAAATTGATTAACTCGTAGCCACTGATGTTTCCCAATAAAATATTAATGATTTAAATTATTCTTAATCAGTATTATAAGAAGGCTTGAAGTTTTCATGGGTTTTCCCATAAAACATTTTACGACTCCGTGCCTCACTGTCCATCTATAAACAGGGTTGCTGAGGCTTCTCAGAGCTCTGGGCACACCCTCTAATCAATAGGCCCCATTAGGTGCAGCAGTTCCCTGACTACAAAGACAGGGCTGGTCTGTTTTTCTTAAATACAAACAGATATTTGCTAACGCAAAAGCCATAGCCCAAGGTCTATTTGGCACAATGTTTGCTATGCAGAATTCCTTTCAAAGTAATAGCAAGATAATAACAATAATATGTTCACTACATGCCAGGCACTATGGCATGTGCTGTGTATGGATTATTTCACCGAATCGTCACCTTATAAAGTACGTAGGATTAGCAACATTATTTTATAGATAAGAACAACAAAGCTCACAGTCATACTGCTACTAAATAGTGAGCCTTGAAGCAAACTCCTTTAAGAGGCCTCCTTTAATCGCAACTCCAACCCCTTGGCCATCCACTGTGTACTAAACGCGCGTGCGCGCGCGCACACACACACACACACACACACACACAGACACACACACACACACACACTTTGTTTTCATTATATAGCTGGGTTCCCAAACCAGCCTACAGAGTAGATGAAATCTATATTTCTTTCAGTTTTTTATGTAGAAAATGATTGTGTACACTCAAATTTTCTTTACGAATATCAAAACTCTTCAACAGAAACCTAACCAGAGAAGCATAATTAGGAAGAGTAGGTCTGTGTTCCTTAGGGGCCTACCAGCTGCCCTAACCTCCAAACGTCCTGCCATGTTTTGTGGGGGGAGGGGATGTACCTCCTGATATGGAAATCACCCAGGATGGAACTCCCCAAATTCAAATTACCCTCTTGACAAAAATACGGAGAACTAGATGGACACTCCATGGACAACTCTTCTCACATCCTAATTTCCTTTTCATTGTTGCCCTGATCTAAATCTTCCTTCTCTGTCACTCCCTCAAGCTGTGGCTATTTTTCCTCCTCTATCTTGTGTCCCACGGGCTTGAGCATCAGGGAGATGTCCTCCTTGCTCGACATTGCTGCTTTCAAATTATTTGCCTCGCTCTTCTTTCAAAAGCCTCAACTCCTTTGATGCATATGCCATCAGCTATAGAACCAGCTTCCCTTTTTCCTGATGTCATCTACTTACCTCCAAGCAAGCACTGAATGGAGTGCTTTAATCACATAGAAAAGAGACAGGGCAAGATCAGCTTCAATAGTGGGCATCAGTCCCCATGGTCAGTGAGTCTTTCCCAGCAGCCAATGCGCTGTGTGTTCCTTGGTGATTCCGAATTCAAGAGGCAGTGGTGAGCAGTGTTTGGGCTTCTTTTCCTGGTGACTGGTTTTGTGATGATCTTTGCTAGCCTCCATGTAGCTAGAGTCCTCCCCTGGCACTGGAACCCAGTGCAATTTCCAATTACAATTTACTGGGTAGAACTTAGTCACATGACCACACTTAGCTACAAGAGGGTACGTTAGAGGGTAGACCTTGAGCAGCTACTTCTCGGTGATGAAATTATATTATAGCAGAGGAGCCAGCCACTTAGGTCACACCCCCAGCGGAAAAATCGGCAAACATTTGTAAAGCATTATTACAACTTGCACAGTGCTATAGTCTATTTTCACAAAAAGACACACACATACACACGCACCACATAAAATGGGATTGGACTCCTCCTAGCGGCACTTCAGCAAAAACAGAAATCTTAAGGCAAAGCGTATTTCAGCCAGTGGAATTCCAGCCGCCAGCCATTCACCTGGCAGCACGCGTGGGGAGCCGAGGGGCTTCTTTGCTGCTCTGACACCTCAGTTCAGAGAGCTTCCGCCAAGACACAGGTCAGCCCCGTCAGGCACTCCCCAGGCATTTGAACACACAAAGAGCGACCATTGTGAAGAACAAGAACAAAGAACAAAACAACACTAGCCCACAGTCCTGCGACTGGTGTGCACTGACTTCTAAAGGTATTTGAACACTTGCATGAACTTTATGCAATTCAGCTTCTCATCTTCTGAAATGGGAAGAACAACCCAAACCCCAGAGTAAGGATCAGATTGGGAGGAAGCTACACTGACTCCAATAATCCCACTGAGAGTTCGTGGTCTTGTGCTTCCGTGGTTTTCACTTCAGTGTGTTTTCACCAAGAACACAGTTGTTACCAACTCCTCCCCCTTAGTAAGACGCCTTCACTAAACACCTGCAAGGACTGGCATATGGGTTGGGTCTCTTTCCCAGGGGCATGTGGGGAGGTGCTGGCTCAGGCCCCTCTTTTCGGTTCAAGGAACATCTGGAACTAGAGGTTGCGATTAATAAAGACGGGAGACACATCACCATCGAAAGGCAATCTGGAGTGAGCGTGCTCAGTCTAGGCATGCCCCCTTGCCCTCGCTTTCCTGTGCCTTCCTTCCTCACATACCCATCCCCAGTGGTTTTCTTTCATAGCCTTATTTTTGCACCAAAGAAAAAATGAGTATGCAGGGAAGGTAAACCCAGTATTCTTGATTGACTGACGGAAACAATAAAAAGTTAACTGAAGACCGTGTGTACGGCAGCAGGCAGATAGTACCCAAAGCAAATGGCTAATCAAGGTCTGACTCTTGCTCAATATCCATCCTCATGCATCCCTGAAAGATTTAAGTCAAAGGTGGTGACGCTCTTTTCCACTGTGAACCACTGACCCATTGAAAAATCAATGGAGGGCCACAAACAAATAAAAAGCAACCTAGTTCTTTATTTCCCTTGGAGAAATATAAAGTATTGAATTCACCTGCTTCCTAAATTATAAATAAGGAGGCCATGGAACAATTCAATAAAAGAATAACAGGAAAAAGAATGAAGAAAGAGAGACCTATAAGACTTAGCAAAAAAGGGCAAAGTTATCTCTTTTTAACACTTGCCTCCGAAGCTAATTATCTTACTAATTTTCTTGACTTTTAGGTCAAACTTAACCTTTTAGCACAATGGCTATTAACCAGACAGTGCACAGTAGCATCACCTGTGGAAAGCAGCGCAAATGTGTATTCTGGGGCTAATCCCAAGCTTTTGATTCATGAGGGCTCTGTTGTGTGTATGGGTGATTCTCATATGACATCCTGGTTCAGACCTTGGTTTTAGCTTATGTTTTCAACAAGTCAGCTCCACCAAACACACAGGAATAAAGAATTCTACTTCTCTATATCAACATCAACATCACACTTAGCCATTTGACTGGATTTGGCCAATGAAAGTGGGCAAAATGATATGCGTCACTCTGAGTCAAAGAGGTAGCTCATAGTTTATTAGCTTTTCCCCTCTGCTGCCCTGATTAGTATGTCCCGGAGGGAGGCTGCTCCACCCTCCTGGATCCCACAGCAAAGAAAAATAAAGATGCAACTCCCCGTCAATGAACAAAAAGTAAGCTTTTGTTTCGTAAGTCACTGAGATTTTGAGATTGTTTGTTACGGAAGCATAATCTAGCCTACCCTGACTGATACGCTACTCCCCAAAATAAAAGACATGTTTTATCTCTTTTGTAAGCTGGAAGATTTCTGCCTCTGCTTTAAGTAAAGAAGGGAACTAGCACTTATTAAGTGCCTACTATCTGCCTGGTGCTTTACATGGTGTCTTTTCAGTTTTCTAACAGCCCCATGAAGAAGAAATCTTCATTTTACAAATAAGGAGACTCCGACTCAGAAAACTGAAGTAATGTGCCCAGTTTGAACAGGAAGTGACTGACCTTGGAACTGAGCCCACCACCCATTTCTGTTTCTCAAACCCACACTCTCTTGTTCAAAATGTACCTACTTCCATCCTCCTGCCTTTTTCCCCTTCTGCTTTACCAGGGTTTCTGTTTATGATATTAGAAAGGAAGACTAATAACAGGGAGAACTGGCATTGAATGTCTGAGGAAGCGAGAATGGGGCTATAAACTCTGAGTCCGCCTCCATGGAAAGCACGCACTCTTGGGTACCAGTAATGAGCCCATAGCGCAGCTTTGAAACAACTATTGGGAGCATGTCTTACATGCCAGCAAAGAAAATGCTGCTAATTAAATCAAAATGAGATCATCAATGCAAATTGCATTAAAATGTAATTCAGCTTATTCCAGAAAGAAGGAGGATGCTAGTAACTGATTATAAAATATACCCAAAGAGCTTTGATTTCTTGCTCAAGGAACTACATATTTATAACTCCTTTAAAAATAAATTGTCATGCAAGTGTCATGCTGGGTTCCGAGTCTCCATGGCTCCCAAAATAAACATGGGAGTGCAGCCCAGAGTCAGCTGCAAACCCCCACCCCCTGCCAAGAGCCAAGCACCAAGCCTTTCTCATGAGCTACCCAAAGCAAGCCGGAGATTCACAGCTGCCCTTCCATGCAGCGCGGTCTACTTTCTCCATTCACCGGCTGAGCCATGGGCTGCGGACAAGACTGAGAAACACCCCTGAGGCTGTGATACTCCTCCCCAAGCATGAGACGACTAAGAGCAAAAGGTTACACAGTTCTTGACATAACACAACACACAACAAACACCCACCCCCACACTCACTCATTCACAGCATATAAGATGTGATGTGTCTCCAAATAAATATTTACATTGTGTTCCAGAATAGGAGTTCCTAGAGTAGTTTCTACCATATTACAAAGCAGAAGGAAATGGCTTTATCAGGAGCCCAACACTCCTCCCCACACCACCAGCACCAGCTCACTGGTCTGCAAAGTGGGTAGTTTGTCCCTGACTAAGCCTTCCTCCTCTTTCTGAACTCACTCTCCCACTTCCTAAGACCCCCACCTTTCATTTCTAGCATTTATTTAATTCCAGTCCTTTACTCACCCTATCAAGCTGACCTCCCAAGGTTCTGATCTCATTCAAAGCATCGTAGAAAGAATTTGTCACTAGCCTCACTCTCCAGGAATGGTCACACGAGCCATTTCATGATCTCCCTGATGCGATGTCAGGCATCCACCATCAGGTAAAGAAGAGGTTCTGGGGAGAAGGGGGCCTTCCTCCCTCCCGGGCAGACCCCTGCTTTGTGGATAGAGAAGGCTAGCCCTGATCTCTGCCTTCATCTCCAGGTACCAAAACCTCCCCTGTTGGATGGTTCTCAGATTCCCCAGACGCAAACAACGCTTCGATTCAGTCCTGGGGGAAGTCAAAGTTCAAAGGAGCACCGAGAAGTAAAGTATTATACGTAAATTTGCTGAAAAATAAACTCTGAAGGTAAGGACTTGCAGGTTTTATACCATTCTTTGTTTTAGATGAGCCATGCTGTTGCCTTGACATGAATTCTTGCTGTCTGAGACTTCCCCCTTCTGTTTTCCTGCCTGTGTCTCTAGTTCCTTTATAAACCACTCTCTGTCTGAAGGTTTTCACTGAAATCCAGGTCAAAGAACATCTCTGTGTGAAACACTCTCTGATTTCCCTCTTTTTAGGAGGCCCCTTCCCCTGCCCTAGTGGATTTGACATTTTGGTATTTAATTACTCACTGTTTGGTATTGTTTAACTATTTCCCATTAGAATGTCATTCCTCCCAGAGGGGAAGTGTGAGATTTGTTATCTGCAAAGCATTCCTCCTTCCTGCAAGAAACATCTTCTCCTCATTCTAAGATGATTCCACTCCATCCCTATGGTTGGAGTGGGGCTAACCCCACCCCAACCACCACCCAAGTGTGGACATCAGATCCAGGTTTGGTTAATCAGTGAAATTATCCCCGTTCTCAGTGGATGGTTCTGGAATTAAAAATACCCTAAGATGGGACATTTCTGGAGCCACTGCCCCAGAGAGCTCAGGAGCGGTAACAACAGTATAGCCCTGGGACTGCCAGCAGCCACAATGCTAACACATGAAGAACGTCAAAGTGAGGTGAACAGAGCTGAACTATGAGAAGAGAACGAGATTATTTGTTGATACCTCTGGAACCAGCCATGCCTGCAGCTAACCGTATTCCCCTTGAACTTAACATTTTCATGAATTAATCCTTTGTTTCTTCTGTTACTCTCAGTTGACCTTCTGTCACTTGCAACAGTAAGAGTCATAACTAGCACATCTTCCCAATCTAATCGTAAATTTATGTTATTAATCTTATACTTCTTTTTATTCTTATGCAGGAGAATGAGGTGGAAACAGCCTGGACACTGGTCCCCACATTTGAGGATGTAAGTGTATTTGAATAGAAGAGAAGAGTTAGAAATAGTGCCTCGTTTCCTGGAGAGCAAAAGAACATGCCAGACATTTGTAGTATGTCACGGGGGGGTAGGCCCTTGTAAAGCCAGCTGGGCCTGGGAGGCAAAGTCTCCATAATACAATAATGCAAGGGTTTAAGATTTCAAAACAAGTGAGGTTAACTCCAGGGTCACTCTAGGACTCTTCTTTCCTCGGGTGATATTAAACTGTGTTGTCTTTCAGAACACTCACCTTGGTCCAATGTGCTTCCAAAGTGCTTGCTTTGTAGGTGAACAATAAGGAAACGAGGGGTAGTTACTGGGACCAGAACTCACACTTCCCAAACTATTACAGTTAAGCCAAGGGGCACACTAGTAATATCTGGCCAGAGAATAAAGCATTTTAATTTACAAGAAATTGAGAGAGCAAGGATCCCACCTTTGCTTCTGGGGGTAAAATGGGAGGAAAAAATGTCTTTCATGAAGCTGAGGGTGGAGAGACCCAGATTAATGAATTTAAAAGGAGATAATGCACAAAAACAGAGAAGAGGCAAAGACAGGAGAGGGAACCCTCATGGCATATCCTCCACTCAAAGGCCTAAACCTGCACTAACTTTTGGAAGTTTCCAGCCCTCCAGACCTCTACTGCTAAAAGTCCTTTGTGTCTTTCCGCAGCCCAGAGGTTTTGACCTGGTGAAGTCTGGTGAGGTGGGAAAGGACCCTCGCCTGGTTGCCTTATGCTGTAGAGGGATGGCAGAAGCCCTTCTCAAAACATGGAAGGCAGTAAGATCACATTTCTGATTATTAAGCCCTTCCTCTTGGGGCTGGCAAAAACTACCCCTTAGAGAAAAAAGAAAGAACAGTGCTGGATCAGGGTCATATGTTACAATGCCCAGCAATGACTATTTGTTCTCCCTATTAATATTCAAACCATGACCATACGGTCAGAGCTGGAGGTCTATATCTCTATTAATTATGTTCATCAGAAATTCAGTTCTCTGGTATTTTCACTATAGAATATTATAATGTATTTACTGAATGAGAACCCCCCTCCCAACACACAGAAATCTAGAAGGATGGTATGTTTTCAATCACCAGAAATCCATTGAAAGAAAAGAGGCCCAATGGTTTGGAAAGGGAGGAGTAAGAAGAAAATATAGGTTTAAAATATGGCATTTTAGAATCTCTTTTTTTATGTCCCTTTTTTTCAGGAGAAAATGAACTGGAAGTCTCAATTTAAAGACTAGATAGAGGTAGCCTCTCTGGAAACAACAAAATTCATTCTTTGAAGACAATTCTTGCATGATAATACTAAAAATGACAGGGAATTCAGGAAAATGACAGTTAGCTCAGACTCATACCCAACCAAACCAGACAAATGGGTCATTCAAAAGCTCCCACTTGGAAACTACAGTTCTGCTATGCTCGATTTTCAGTCAATTTAATAGGATGTCTTGGAGAGCGCACGGAGCTACAAGTGAAAAGAATTAAGGTTTCATCTTATCTCTGCCACTAATTACCTCTGTGGCCTTGAATAAGTCATTCAAAGTCCCCAGAAATCAAATATGATGATCTCGCAGGGCCTCTGAACTCTAACCTTCTATGACTAAGTGGAAACTAATTTAGGCTACAGGAAAAAATCTCAAACTTAGAAAAATTGTGAGTTGCACAGTAACCTCTTGGCTGATAAAAAACCCACTGACAATGATTTTATTGAAATTAAAATAAGAGCCACCATTACAACTAAAAAGATGGTATGTCCAAATAAGATCACATTTACAGACACCAGGGGTGAATGTCCAACACATATTTGGGGGGGACACAATTCCACCTATTGCAGCTACTAAGACAATTGTCATCTTAGAGCCAGGTTTCCATAACTGGCCTACTACAACCTCATCTAAATTTAGGCCTTGTCGATCAAGGCTCCTTGGAAGAAAGTATGAATCTTACTCACTATGCACAGGTCCCAACCCTACCTTTCTCTACTGTGTTGGAACTGGAGTCCTGCTTCTGCAAGTCCAGCCAGAGTGTCCCTTCCTGCCTGCCCCTTCGTCTCCTTGATAGAGACTCCTTACGCCTCCAGAGGTCAGCCTGCTGTTCACTGCCATATCGCTTTGAAACGGATGCCTCATTCTTCCACCGCAGCCACATGACTAGTGGACCGGACTTTCAGATCTCTGTCAGTTTGACAAACTGTCCCCACAGCCAACTAACCTCAATGGCGATCAGTCCCAGGCTCAGAAAATGTACCTCTGGTCTGGGGGGGGGGGGAGCAGATTTCAGGAGAGTATAAATGTGATACCAGACCCAGGAAAGTGTTCAGAGCAGGCAAAACCCTTGAGGAGAGCCCAGAGATTGCGGCTGTCGTGGTAAGTACTGAAGAGTGTGAGCCGTCATGTGGACCAGGAGAGTCTATGCAGAGTACGGTAGGTGTGGGCTGGCTCAGAAACCCAGGACAACCGGCACGAGCCGGGGGGGACGCAGTCACCTGCGTGCAGGGAAGGAGGTTGGGAATCCCGTAAGAGCAGGGCAGAACATTGCTTCAGGGTCTCTTGTCTAGTCATGTTCTGCGGCAAATCTGATAGCAGGCAAGTTTCCTGCTCAATTTCTCGTGTACTTCCTGTTGGGGCAGAAACGCATTCCAAGGGATGGGCAGCCCCTGGGCCCACAGAAGAGGACATGTGATGAAAACAGTTAAAATAGAAACACCAGGCTTTTTAAAGCCAGGAGGTCACCTTTGATTCCCTTACTTGACAAATGAAGGACCAAGTTCCGTTGACCTATGATAACCCAGCAGGGTTGGGGGAGAGAGACAGAAGGAAGTCACTTCCTGCCTCCGTCACTTTCCTGCCTGGTCACTAGCTAGGACCCAGGTGCAGACAGAACTACAGGACAACCTCGCTGGCTTCCAGAGCTGTGAGCAGCAGGCTCTGAATACGAGGACGTGCCTTGCCGGAAGGAGCAGATACGCACGTAGGCTGCCCAGGGGACTCTCAGAAATTCCCAGCCTGGTTGAACACCCAAGCCCAACTGTTTGGGATTGAGGAAGCTGACTCTTACCCTTACCAGCAGGCTGCTTGGGTAGCGGCACCTGGTTTGGGTGGAATCACCTTCTGCCCCCAAAATGTGCAGAGAAGGTTTGAGAGCAAGGACCCGCAAAAAAAAACCAAAAACAAACAAAAAACAAACCAAAACAAAACAAAACAAAAAACCCCACAAAAAACCAACAAAAAAAAAACAAAACCTCTTCCTGGCCCTACGGCCCCAGTCCTGCTGAGAAGCCTGTACTGCTTTCCAAGATGTACTCCAGGAGGAAGAGTCCCCAGACTGGGGCAACGGGAGGTCCTCCAGAGGCTGTGCGGCAATCAGACCCCATTCATTAGCAAGCCCGACCCTTAGGACAATCAGAGCGAGGAATTTTCACGCCTGCCTGTCGTGTTTAATCAATCAGTGCGACAAGCTTGTTAGACTCGCGCCACAGCGGGGCCCCGAGCTGCCTGCCAACCGTCTCTGTGAGAAGCTGCTGAAAAAGGAGAAAAAGCAAAAGGAAAAAAGAGAGAGGAGAAAGCCTCATGAAAGCCAACAAACTGTATCAGTGTGATGAGCCAAGGACCCCCCGGGGCCAAAGGCAGCTTTGCAGAGGGAGAATGGAGGAGCTGGGCTGAGGCTGTACCTTGAGCCCCTAAGGCAACCTGTCACCTGCTCCTCAGGGACAGGTGACATTCGAGCATGTTGGCCTTCTGGGGGAGACACAGGTCATGGGTCTGAAGGAGGGCCTCTTTCTGCCTTGGTTACTGTCAGGGTTCAGTCTCCCAGTCGTGCAGAGGACCAGACCCTCGCTGTGGCCAGCCCCTCTCCCTCCACTCTGGACTCCCCACCAATCTCAGTGCCACCAGAACATTTGCAGTTAATGAAATTCAGTTGCTAGGAGGCGAGGTTTTAAACGGGTCACTCCAACTCTCTGCCTATCTGACTTCATTTTTAACAAGCTTCATTCCCAGAGGTTTTGTTAAGTGGGGTGTCACGATCAGAGAGTGTATGAAAAGAGGTCTTTGGGGGTGTCAGGTCCAGCCCCATCAGTCCTCAGAAGGGAAAACAAGGGTAGATAATAAAGTGCTAAATACATAACAGGTGCCACAGATAGCATGCTATACAACGAAATGCTTGAAAAAGGTAACTTTTGAAACTTTAAGAGGAGAGATCACAGAAGTCACATAGAAGCAGGTTGTGGCTAAAACCACCTTATATTCCTGAGCTATAAAAGAAGGGAGAGGATTAAGTTGCCCAGAGCCTCTGTGACAAAGTCCTGTAAACTGGGTGGCTTAAAACCACAGAAATGTATTCTCTCGCAGTTCTAGGGGCTAGAAGTCAGAAATCAAGGGGTCAGCAGAGTTCGTTCCTTCTGAGGGCTCTGAAGAAGAATCTGTCCCGTGCCTCTCCCAGATTCTGGGGACAGCTGGGATCCTCGGTGTTC
Source organism: Ursus arctos (assembly GCF_023065955.2). NCBI lineage: Eukaryota > Metazoa > Chordata > Mammalia > Carnivora > Ursidae > Ursus > Ursus arctos. The sequence continues at coordinate 22,384,080 of NW_026622841.1, forward strand.
CTTGCCCTGTGGCCATATCACTCTGATCTGCCTCAGTTGTCCTAGGGCGTTCTCCTTATGCCTCTTCACATCCTCTCCTCTGTGCATGTCTCTCCCCCTCTTCTTATAAGGACCTCAGTCATATTACATTGTTCAGGGGCCCCCTGATCCAATAGGACGTCATCTTAACTTGATGAAAGCCACAAAGACTGTCCTTCCAAAGACTGTCACATTCACGGGTACCAGCAGTTAGGACTCTGACATGTCTTTTGGTGGACACAACTGGACCCAAGACAGGCAGGAATATCTTTCCTGACTACCTATGCTGGAGGAAAATAGATGGGAAAGGATTTTGAAAAACATGCAGTTTGTATACGAACTTCTAAATGTTGTACACAATTGCATGTTTTTCAAAGTCTTTCGCCATCTATTTTCCTGAAAAGAAAGGGGTGGAAAACATCTCCCCTGAGCCCCATTCCACATCCTCCCTGTGCAGGATGACTAGAATCCATGCCCTGTGTGTACGTAATGACTAGTAATGACAAGGCAGCAGCTTTCCTTAGGCCAAGTTTGATTTCTCACTCACGTATGCTTTAGGCAATCACAGCTGATGCCCCAGCCACCAGTGGACCACCATCTTTTAGTGACAGTGAGGTCAACGAGAGAGAGAGAGAGAGTTGTGAAGGACTGCACAGGAATCTGAAGATTAGAGGTAAATGAGGCTTCTTTGGATGACTGTAAAAGATGGGCAAAGTCTTGCATCTGTACCCCTGGCACTTTCCTTCCTGAATCTCAACCACTTTGGACACTTCCCTATAGTATCTCAATAACTCTTTGTGGCTTTGATGAGATGGTCAAGGTTCAGACCTCTGCTCAGAAGGACCCAGGGAGTTGAGGGGCCAAAACCAGGACTGGGGGTGTAGAACACCCGTTTTTCAGGTTCTTTGACATGTTTCAGCTCTATAGAGAACTGAGATTTTCAGAAATGTAATTGAAAAGGCAGAGCCTGGCTGGTTTCTGGGTTTGGAGTTTAGATAAGAATGCCAAAGTCTAGAGGGAAAATTCAAAAGAGTCTATGAGGGTCCAGTGAATCTAGCAATTCTAAATGAGTTTTGGCTTCACCTTCTATCCTTCCTGCCCATTAAAATGAAATTTTCTTAGAAGGAATCAGATTTTTAAGTTCAACTCATTACAGTTTCCTCAGAGTGAAATGAGGTTTGGAGCACCAGGTTTGACTGAGAAACGAGGAGGTCATTTGGTCTCTTCCAGATCATAAGTAATTAAATATCTGGGGTGACCAGCCTCACTGTCCCCTAAACAACACGGAGGTTACATGAGAAGACCACGACCCTGCCTCTTCCCTCAAGGAGTTTAGAATATCATGGAGAGATCGGATTCATGTATCTGAAACAAAGAATTTTAAATGATCGCATAAAATATAGTGCTAAATAAAGTATAATCAAGGGTCACAATGTGCGGTAGGAGCCGCAGGCCATCTGCGTTAAGGAAGGACTGATTTTACGTGGAGTTACAGGGAAAACTCTCCAAGGAGTCCAGCCTGCTCACCCCCACTCACCTGGCTACCGTGTCTGGAAACCTTCAGCTTGCCGCTCCACAATAATGCCAACCATTAGCCCGGTTTTTCTCAACTTTTTGACCACAACACACAGCAAGAAAAACACCTTGTATGGTAACTCAGTACTCACATACAAGAGCATCCAGAAACAGTACTATCCTGGATTCACTCCTTTTGCTTTTCTAGATCTGCTCTCCACCCTTCTCCAGCTGATGCTCACGGATCCTAACTGCAGGCTGTCTTGTCCTCCAGCCAAAGGTGGGTTTGGCCCATGGGAAGCACTAGCAGGAGATGCAGATGGCAGGAGGAGAGTGGGGGTGGGCATTTTCTCATACTGGCTCCTACCTGCCAGCTTGCTGTGGGATGTCTGCTTGCCTCTTCTGAAGATCACAGCTCCTGTCAGGCCTCCCTCTCCTTCCAGTATTCTGGAAGCTTGCTTTCTGTTTACATCTTCAGGCCTGAGAATGAGAAAGGCCCCCTGTTATTATCAGGCCCAGATGCTGCGCCATCTTTGGCTGCTTTTGCCTTTGCCAATAGTCAGTTTTATTAAACAGTCCTCAAGTTATTCAATTTGAGTCTCATCTGTTTCCTGACAGTACCTCGCTGATAGAAATCCTTACCCTGACCACATGTGACGCAATCTGATGTTCTTTATTCCATTCTTTAAAAAAATCCGAACAAACAATGGTCTCTCACTTAATTGATTTCACAACCAGTGGGTAGTGAGCCATAGTTTGGGAAACATTTATTTTCATCAAAAATAACTTAGCTTGTTGTTCTAACATGTTCTAACCATATTCCCATCAGTGGAATGTTTGGAACTAGTCTTATGGCTCGATGAACTCCTGGCTAAGCAGACACTCATTGATCAGTCTCTCCTGTCTCTCCTTTCTACCTGGTCCCCTTTTGAAGGTCTCACCCCTATAACTGGGCTTCTTTCAGTCCTGAATACTGGTTTTACCTGGTCCCTTGTTGTCATGTAACCTAGCCTGAGTCCGAGCCCTGTGGCCTGGTGTATCACTTTCCTAACACTGCTGTAACAAATTCCCACAAACTGAGTGACTTAAAGCAACATAAATTCATTCTCTCAAAGTTCTATAATCCAGAACTCTGAAATCAAGGTGTCCAAGGCTCTAGGAAAGATTCTGTTCTTTGTGTCTTCCAGCTTCTGGTAGCTGTAGGCATCGGGGGTCTGGGGTTATATCACTCTAATCCTTGCCTGTCTTCACAGGGCCCTCTCCTCTCTGTACCTTCCCCCTGTGCGTCTCTTGAAAGGACATTTGGCATTAGATTTAGGGCCTACCTGGATAATCTAGACTTATCTCATCTCAAGATCCTTAACTTAGTTACATCAATAAAGAGCCTTTTTCCAAATAAGGTCACTTTCATAGGGTCTGTGGATTAGAAAGTTGGCCTATCTTTCAGAGTCATCATTCAACCCATCATCCCTGGTAGCGTGACAAACCCACCAGGTCTTGTAAGCTCCCTTGCATTCAACTTGGACAGACCCTCAAACCAAGACAATGGTAGCCACTGCTCTCGAAGGATCACCATAGTTCAGAGACTGCTAGGTACGACCAAGCAGGTCAGTACCTGCAATGCCAAGGAGATCAGTGGCTTTGAGCCACTATACTTCGGACTGCTGGTCACACTGTTTGGCAGCTAACTACCTACGTGGGTCTGCGCCTCTGCTCTGCCAATACCTAGCCACAGTTTCTTCTTCTCCTGACCAGCTGACCCTAGGTAGCATGAGACATTAAACCACAGAACAAGGAACAGGGGCCCTGCAAAATAGAAATATTTTGAAAAGTGAGAGGAAGGCTGGTCATATGTGGGAAAAAGCATGAACAAAGACACAAGACAGCCCTACTCTTTAAGCAAGGAACAAATCTGATTTGAAGCTCAGAACAGCAGTAGCATCTTTTCTAAATATCTGTGAAAGCAAAAGCAGCATCTTTCCTGCATGACTCTCAAAACTTCTGGGTAGTGATTTCCCTGAGACACTGAAAAAAAATCTCCCTGCAAAAATAAACCAGTGCTCTGAGCTTCTTTCAAGGTTTGTTTTATTAAAGTGACTGTTCATAGGAGTCTTTCTCCATCTTCTGTGCAGGGGCACTGGACATCCCCTGGGCTAGGTACTGTGTTTTATAAGTCAACACGCTGCATTTTGCTGTTGTATCTGATTTTATAAAGCACAGACTGGCATCGGGGAAGTCAAGATAAATGGTTGGCATCTTCTCGAGCTTTTATCCTATATCACATTGTTTACACCTAAGAATCAATCAATAAATTTAAGGTCTTATAATCCCAATAATCTCCTTTGCATTTATTATACATCAAGCCCAGAAGCCTCTGATAATGAATACTGGCAGAGCCAAGTAATGACAATAAGAGATGATTCTTACCTGAGCCTTTTGAGTATGAGCAGTTGAAGAAAGCTATGGTTTTCATTTTGCTAATCTCAACAGGAAGGAGTAAATTGGCCAAGCCAGAGAAGAAAGCCTCTTCCTCCACCCTGTGGAATGGAGATGACCCAGTCCTGCCCCCTGTGGGAAACATATCATGTGAAAACAGTTAAATTCAATGAACAGAATGTGCTAGATTCCGTGAAGACAATCATGGCCATCCCCAGGTTTTTGAGCCACTTACATTGGCTTGGAGCAGCCCTCTACGATAAGTTACCTGGGCCCTGCATTATTTCCCTTTAAAATACCTCTACCTGGCTACCCATGACTGGCCATCAGCAGCATTGTCAAGTGGTGCAGGTAATACGATGGGAATAAAAAATGAGTGAGCTTGACATCTGAAGATATGGATTTGAGTCTTGACTTTATTACCTACATCTAGTGGACCTGGGCTAGGCATTTCTGAACTCCCTGAGCCTCTGTTTTCTCATTGTAATCTAGAGATAATGTTAATCCTTCGCTTATGGGGTTGCTCTGAGAGTTGAATAAGAATAGTCAACAAATGTTTATCGAGCAACAATTATGTGCCAGGTACTGTCGTAGGCATTAAGTATATCAGACAGAACAGATTAAAAAGTCTTGTCTTCACTGAGATTACATTCTAGTGATAGAAGTTAGATAATAAAGTATTAAGTTTTTTCCCATTTTTCTATCAAATAACATGCATTTTATTATTAATTGGAAGGAGCTTTAAAATATATTCTAGAATCAAGCCTTTTGTTTGTTTTATGTGTTCTGAAAATCTACTCTGTGCTTTGTTTTTTGTCTCTCATTATTTTCTTTTGGTGAGCAAAAGATTTTCATTTTAATTTAGTCAAATATACCAAACCTTTATTTTATGGTTAGAGTTTTTGAGTCTTTTTTTTTTCCATACCATGAGGTCTTGAAGATACTCACCTATATTACCTTCTAAAAGCTTTTATACTTTGCCACTCACACTTAGAGACTGCATATACCTGGAATTGTTCTTTATATATTCTGTGAGAAAAGGGTCTGATTTCATTTGTGTCTGTATGAATATCTAATTACCCTAGCATTTTTTATTGAAAAAAATGTTCTTTTCCTTTGGTCACCGATGGCCAACTTTGTCAAAAATCAAGTGTCCATACATATGCCAATAAATATCTTGGTCTTCTCTTCTGTCCCATTGGTCTATTTTTCAATCCTTTTGCCACTACCACACTATCTAAATTACTATAAATTCACAAGTATCAATAATAAGTAGACTAAGTTTTCCCACGTTTTTTTTCCCTCCAAGAGTGTGTTGACTATTCTATCTTTTGATTTTAGCACGAATTTTACAATAAGCTTGTCAAGTTTTAGAAAATACCTGGTTGGTAATTAGATTGTGATTGCATTGACTCTCTGGGTCCATTTGGAAGAACTGACATCTTTGATATAAATCTTCCCTAATGAATCTATAGATCTATAGGTTTGTGGTCAGTTTCTGTAAATATTCCATGTGGGTTTTAAAAATAATATACATTCTGCAGTTGTTGGGTGCAGTGTTCCATATATGGGCATGAAGTGTTTTTGTTAGTTGTGCTGTTCAAATCATCTCTCATTAATAAGCTGTTGTCTGCTGCTTCTGTCAATTACCGAGAGATACTTTATCATATCCATTATGATTGCAGATTTGTGTATTTCTCTTTGCAGTGCTATCAATTTCTGATTTACATATTTTGAGCATGTTATTAAGAGCATACAAATTTCAAATGTAGATAAAGCCCAATTTCTAAAAATTCATCAAGGAAATTGAGCCTAAAAAATGACCATAGATTTGAAAAAAGAAAACAACCTGAAAATTCTAGAATTGAAAAACAAAGCAATAACAAAAATTAAGAACTCAATGGATGGCTTTAATCCCAAATTAGACAGCTGAAGAATTAGTGAACTGAAAATTAGGTTAAAAGAATCTATCAAGATTAAGCGTGAACAAACAAAAGGATGGAAAATTCAGAGGAGCAGGTAAGAGACAGAAAATGTGAAGTGAGAATATGTAACGTACAATTAACTGCTATTCCTCAAAGAGAAGCAAGAGCAATATGTGAGAATATGAAACTGAGAACTTTCCAAAACTGATTAATTTAAGAAGCCTAGGGCAGGTAAGGAGTCCAGGACCATCTTAATCCAATTTCAAGACCTAAGGCTTTTGGTCTTCCCAGAGGACTAGAAGTCCAGCTGCGGTGCGTGTGATAGCTGTTTGGTTTTGTTTCCTGATCAGCCCTCCCTCCCAAGGTGAAATCCTGGACAGATCCTAGATTCCTAGTGTTTTTCTCTCTAGTCCTAGAAGGCTGCCAAAGTGCAGCTCACAGGACCAGCTATTCTACCAGCTCGTGACCAATAAGAAAAAAGGAACCACTCTGTATATTTCTAGCAGAGAGATATGTGGCTGTTCATAACCAGAGAACTGGTTGTAAAAATATCATAAGAACTGGAGGAACAAAAGGAAAAGGGCACGTCACCCAGAGATCAGGAAGTTGCTTCATGCCCCGGTTTGGAGCCCATTAACCCACATGAAATGCTTCTGCCACTGCAGTTGAAACTAACCCACTGCTTCTCATCAGAAGCTCAGGATTTAATCCCACGGACGCTGCAAAAACCAACACCAACAGTTGTTGTCAGGGTGGGAAAACGTCTTCTTTTTCTACCAGTCCACCAGCATAGGACCACCAGGAGCAAACCTGCAGTCCTGCAAAGTCAGATCTATTGGCCTACTGCAGCAAGGGACACACCAGAAGAGCCATGCAGCGTCTCACCAAACAGCAGAAACGACCGTGTTATTCCAGGATCTGTGGAAAGGGGGGAGTTTAGGTGAAATTTAAATGAGGCAGTACTTGGATTAGCTCAAAGCAAAGCAGGGCCATGGATAAAGGGATCAACTTCAGGTCTGGACTGCAAGGTAGATTCAGGGTCCTCTTTCCTTAGAAACTAAAAAGCTAGGATAGATATGGAATGTTATAACGAGAAACCACTTACCTGAAACTCCACAAAAGGACTGAAAATCGGGGTTGTTTCTCTGTATCAAAGCAGCTAAGGACCTTCAGGCAAAAGCGAGACATTTCATTCTTACTGATACAATTTCAAACAACAAATGATTTTAGAGACAAATATTTTTCACTGGCAGAGGAAGGAAGCAGTAGTCACTTAAATGAAAAAGTCATTATGACACTTTACAACTACAGTGTGTCCTTGGAGTACTATCCCTCCCCATTAACTTGGTAGTTGGCTTTATCTGTGGCTGTTATGTCAGCATGATGAATGGCAGGGTGAATTTTTCCTTTGTCAGTCTGAGATAATTTTTATATTCTCATTCCTTTCTTCTATGTTCGGCTTTCCACTGGCATTTCCCATTGCCAGAGACTAGCTGGAGATCCACCAGAAAGGAAGTCAGGATATGTAGTTTTCAGGCTCTGTGCCCCCTGAGATAACAGAGCAGCCTCCTGAAAAGAACTTGAGAGCCAAAAGGAAAATCAACCCACAGAACATACCTCTTCAAGTTCAGCAAATGCCCTCGAGAACAACATGGTCTTGAATGACAATCTCCTTCTTCTAGTTTCTCATCTCTATCAAGATCTTAGCTCACAGTCTCTAACTATCTTTTTAGCTCTCACTTCAAAGAAAATGGTTTTTAGATTTTTCTCCAGATATTTTAGTTGCTTGAACAGAATGGTTATTTCAGTGAAATTAACCAGTTTACCATTATCCACCCCATCTACTTTTGAATCAATCTTGCACATTCCTATCAAAATAGTCTTCCTAAACTCAGCTCTGATCGTGTCAAGAGATGGGCGCCACACAGGCAAATGAGAAATGATGCCAGCCAGTTTGTGGGGAAGAACATTTTGCCTGTGGATAAGGCCCAATGCTGACCTGAATAAGGGTATGTGAGCTCAGGACACTGGGCATTTTTTATTAGGTCACACTATTCAATGTTCTTACACTCACTACAACCCAAAATATATTTTTCCAAGCTATGAGTCTTCTCAGTAAAATTGAACCCATATGTTTTTAATTCATGGACAATTGGCTCATTAACAAATTATATGGTGAGAACAAGTTGATGTCCTCAAACTTTTCAAACCTTGCAGTGAGGCTTGTTTCTCATCATTTTCCTTAGAAATATAAAATGTATTCTGCCAAAAAAATTTTTTTAGAACATGCTAAGCCAAGCTCTACATGGTCTCAATCTGCCAAGCCCTGGAGGAAGCTTAGAATGTCTGTCGGGAGGGGAAGGGTCTTACGGCCTAAGACTGCCCATGTGTCTACCTTCATTGGAATGGAATTTTACACTGTCTTTGACTTTCCGTCCTCACCTCCACATTAGTGACATCAAAGTTTCATCAATACAGTTCACAGTTTACAAAGGGCTTTTTCAACCATCACTTCACTAGATCCTCAGTAAAACCCTATGAAATCAGCACTTCTAACCAGTATTTGTATTCCCATTTAATAGAGGGAAATATGAGGCTCAGAGAAGGTAGCTGTTTTGCCCAAAAGTTCAAGGTGTTTATAGCCAGCCTCCAAAATGGCCCCCAATGGTGCCTGCCTCTCACATTGCAGCAGGATTTGGCTATGTAACCAATAGAAACAGCAGGAATAATGGTATGTCACTTCCAAGACAAGGTGGGGACTCTCTTTCTCTGTCTCTCTCTCTCATACACACACACAACTCAATCTGGAGGAAGCCATCTGTCATATCATAAGGACACTCAGGGAACCTATGAGAGGCCCCTGTAATAAAGAACTAAAGTCTCCAGCCAATACTCTGCAAAGGACTGAGACCTGCCCAAAACCATGTGAGCAAACTTAGAAGTGGGTCCTTCAGCCCCAGTCAAGCCTTCAGATAGCTGCAGCCCTGGCCAACAGCTTCACTGCAACCTCATTTGAGATTCTGAGACAGAACCACTGAGCTGAGCCATTCCTGGATTCCTCACTTGTAGTGACTGGGAGATAGTAAGTGCTCATAGTTGGAAGCTGCTAAATTTCAGAGTAATTTGTTACTCCATAATTTGTTACAGCGGTGGATAATTGATACACCGAGCTACATACGCTCTACAACCACACGACACAACAGTGATTATATGTCTCTATCACCCCCAAAGTGGTGAATCCTATATTCACTAAGAAATATAAGCAGCTTCTAAACTCAAGATATGATAGTTCTAGGTGATGGGGAAACTGAGAGAAGAAATAAGCTTTGTATATGGCAACACAGAACACTGTTGCCTTTATAATGCACTTTTTCATTCTTAAAAACTTTGGCGCAACGTTATCTATTTGATCTCAACAGAATAGTCTCAAGCTGGCACCCACCCTCCCCTTTGAAGTCCACTTTCTAGATCATAAATATGCCTGCTGGCCAGCTCTCACCTGCTACCAGGGCTTCTATTTGTCATCAGAGCTTCCTTTCTGAGAAGGAGGACTACAGCTATTGTTGTCTTCTCAGTCTTTACCTAACAGGCCTCTACATCATCTAAGCATCAGTTCATAAAGAACATTATCCACTGGAGTCCATGGCAAATTGGGTTACTGACAGTATTTCAGAGTCAAGGCATGCTCATTCCACATCTTTGATTCTGCCTAAGCAAGGAGTTGCTATACCTTTTTACTGAATTGATTAGGACTCCTTGGAGGTTCTTAAATCCTGAAGGGTTAAGGGCTTTTGCTACTCACTTGGCAAACCTTCTACCCTAACAAGGAAGGCTCCACAAATCACAGTATCTGGACTCTGTGTCTTTTTACATTCCTGAAATCTGAATGCATTCTCCACTCCTCCCTCTCCCTAGTCTATCTGAATTCTATCCACCACTCAAAGTTCAGCAGACACCTGAGAAGATTTTTCTGACCCCAATTCCAACCCCAGATGAGTTTTCCCTTCTTTGAAATCCAAGGATCCATCTAATTTTTTTCTGTATTTCACTGGATAAATGGTTATTTAGTTTCTACAACACGACTGAAACTCTTTGAGATGAGGGGAGTCATCAGTTATGGACCACGAACTCAGTGGTAGGCTCCCCACTAGGTGTTTTGCATAGATTGCTGAGTACATGGATGTCATCTCTCTGTGAGGAAGTGGGGCGAGTACTGCCAAATGCTTAATTGATTGGCAGGCTCCTTGGTGTCTTCTCACCCCCAATCTTGTCAATAGATTTGATAAATGATACAGAGGCTAACCTCAAGCTCCAGAGCCCCTAGATTTTCCTCAGGCTTCTAGTAGATACGATCATTAGTGTCTCACTGCCTCCACCGTGTCCACAGCCACTGAAAGGAGTGGCTCTGACCCACACATGACCATTGGCCACCACTGACCAAGTCAGGTATAGAACCTTGACCCAAAAATGGACCCTCTCTTTAAGACTATGTAAGAATGAGGTCTCTAAGGGTCTGAGGAAGTTGGATCATGGGAGATATAGGACCTTTTAGTTCAAGGTCATACAGTTTAGTCAGCATTGGCATAATACCAAGACAACTCGGAATTATGACAGAGCAGAAAATCCAAAATTAGTTAGAAGAAACTGGTCTGCAGTAGGAAGCAGGGGAATGGAGCAATTGCCCAAATGAAGCAGGCCTGAGAAGCCTGGAGGTCTCCCGAGACAAGAATGGGTCTGCTCAGTTCTGACTTTCCTTTGTTCTGCTGTTGCCTGGCAGAACTTCATTTCCTATCCTGGGTGCTCAGTATAGTCCTTCAATAACCTCCCTTACATCTGGACTAGTCTGATGGGTCTCTGTTCCTTGTGATTAGCAAGGCTGGAATAACACAATGCCCAAGATTTTTAAAGTTACCTAGGGATAAACGGTGAGCAATTCAGAGTCATATTGATTCTGAAATATCAAAGTCATCTTCAGGCCATAAATTTCACCTAGAAAAAGCTTTTCTAGTAAAAGCTTCTCATTTTATAGATGAGGAAGATGATACCTAGAAAGGAGAAGGGACTTACTCCAGGTCACACAGAAAATGCTAGAACCAAGACCAGGACTTGGGTCCCCTCATATTGTTTGGGGTTCTTCTATTCCTTTGTCATCATCAAGTTAGCTCTCTCCAATGAGTGTTTTCTGGGGCAGGCAAAACAGCACAAAATTAAAGAGAAATAGCAGAGATCATTGGTACTTCCCCACCCCAACCTCACCAATGGATTTTTGGGGAATTTTGCTTAGATCTCAGGCAAGCTAAAGGAAAAGATGAGAAAGATGCTGATGTTGCACTTCTTTAAAGACCTGGGTCAGAGACACAGAGGCGAGAAGTGAAATGAGGTTACTGGCTTCCCATTTTAAAATACTATCCATATGCATCTTCAGAGGAAACCAAGAAGGAAAGTTTATCAATTTTCCCATAAAAATATGAGATCAGTCTGTTAATAAGAGAAAAGTCTTGTAACTTCTTGGAGCAATTGTGCTGAGCAGGCTGAATTGCTTGCAGAATGCCCTTGTTACATACATCCTTACTGTAATATACCTACTTTTTAATGTGATACTTGAAATAATCAACATTGTTTTGTGTTACAATGTATTGGATTTCCAGTAACAAAAAAACATCTTCACTGGTCCCATTTCCTCATGCATTTTAGTACCTTGAATATTTTAATATCACTGCGATTAAATGAAAATGATCTCATAATATTTTTATTAAGATTGAACTTATTTGAATGTCCCAAACAAGTGAAGTAAAGGTGAATAAAATACAGAATTTTAAAAATGGTAATTAGCCTCATAGATGGGCCAAGAGGATACTAGGGAAAGGGAAATTGTCCCACAATTAGCCTGCAGTCATGATGAATATGCATAAATACAAACAGAGAAGCCCCAGGATCACTATGAATGAGAAGGAAGAGGACCCCCTCCCCCACCTTTAGCTGTAACAGTCACTCTAACATTGAGCGTTTACTCTATGCCAGGTGTGGCACTAGGCACTCTATATGCATTATTTCATATAATCTTCACAAGAATCCTAGTAGAGAGTATTATTTTCATTTTCTTCATTTTGTAGATTACGAAATACAGGAAGTTAATTAACTTTACCCAGGTCTACTGGCAGTTAAGGATAGATCGCAAAGATCCAATGTCCCCAGGGCTTTCTCTCTACCTCTCATTTCTGTTTCATTCTAAACATCAGCTTTATTCTTCACTCTCCTCCATATGTTAGGAAGCATGGGCAAAAGTGGTTCTGGGGTCACATTTATACAGTTAATTTGTACTATCTTAAATATTTTAATATTATTAACAATATCATCGTAATAGCAGCAGCAGTGGAATCCAAGAGAAAACGCTTTAGTTTGTGTATGAAAAATCCCAGGAAGATTTGATTGGCCTGACTTGATCCACATGACCACCCTGAGCCAATCATTATGTTCAAGAACGTTTTATGAAATTTGTATGGAACCAGAAAAGGCCCTGAATCGCCAAGGAACTGTTGAAAAGGAAAAACAAAGCTGGGGGCATCACAATGCCAGATTTCGAGCTGTACTACAAAGCTGTGATCACAAAGACAGCATGGTACTGGCACAAAAACAGACACATAGACCAATGGAACAGAATAGAAAACCCAGAAATGGACCCTCGGCTCTTTGGGCAACTAATCTTTGATAAAGCAGGAAAAAACATCCAGTGGAAAAAAGACGGTCTCTTCAATAAATGGTGCTGGGAAAATTGGACAGCTACATGCAAAAGAATGAAACTTGATCACTCTCTCACACCATACACAAAGATAAACTCCAAATGGATGAAAGACCTCGATGTGAGACAGGAATCCATCAAATTCCTAGAGGAGAACATAGGCAGCAACCTCTACGACATCGGCCAAAGCAACTTTTTTCATGACACATCTCCAAAGGAAAGAGAAACAAAAGATAAAATGAACTTGTGGGACTTCATCAAGATAAAAAGTTTCTGCACAGCCAAGGAAACAGTCAGAAAAACTAAGAGGCAGCCCACGGAATGGGAGAATATATTTGCAAATGATGCTACAGATAAAAGACTGGTATCCAAGATCTACAAAGAACTTCTCAAACTCAATATGCGAGAAACAAATAAACAAATCATAAAATGGGCAGAAGATATGAACAGACACTTTTCCAATGATGACATACAAATGGCTAACAGACACATGAAAAAATGTTCAAAATCATTAGCCATCAGGGAAATTCAAATCAAAACCACACTGAGATACCACCTTATGCCAGTTAGAATGGCAAAAATAGACAAGGCAAGAAACAACAATTGCTGGAGAGGATGTGGAGAAAGGGGATCCCTCCTACATTGTTGGTGGGAATGCAAGTTGGTACAGCCACTCTGGAAAACAGTGTGGAGGTTCCTTAAAAAGTTAAAAATTGAGCTACCCTATGACCCAGCCATTGCAATACTGGGTATTTACGCCAAAGATACAGACGTAGTGAAGAGAAGGGCCATATGCACCCCAATGTTCATAGCAGCATTGTCCACAATAGCCAAATCGTGGAAGGAACCGAGATGCCCTTCAACAGATGACTGGATTAAGAAGTTGTGATCCATATATACAATGGAATATTACTCAGCTATCGGAAAGAACGAGTTCTCAACATTTGCTGCAACATGGACGGAACTGGAGGAGACAATGCTAAGTGAAATAAGTGAAGCAGAGAAAGACAATCATCATATGATTTCTCTCATCTATGGAACATAAGAACTAGGAAGATCAGTAGGGGAAGAAAGGGATAAAGAAAGGGGGGTAATCAGAAGGGGAATGAAGCATGAGAGACTATGGACTCTGAGAAACAAACTGAGGGCTTCAGAGGGGAGGGGGTGGGGGAATGGGATAGACTGGTGATGGGTAGTAAGGACGGCACATATTGCATGGTGCACTGGGTGTTAGACGCAACTAATGAATCATCGAACTTTACATCAGAAACCAGGGATGTACTGTACGGTGACTAGCATAATATAATAAAAAATTTTTTTTTAAAAAGAAGGTTTTATGACTACCCCTAGCTGAGGTCACATACCCACCCCTTTGATCAACCCAGAATTCCTTTATTGTAGTGGGTAAGGAGGTACGGGGATGGTAGGCAGATGAAGGCAGGTACCCACACAGCTCCTATTGTGAGAGAGCAATCATGGAGTAGAGAGCCCAGAGGTACTCTAAGAGAGCAGGCATGAAGATGTTAAATAACACAGTGTGTCCAGAAACCTGCAATATCTTAGATAGGTCTGAAGGAAGAACAGGATGTGTCTGACAAGGGGGGTAAGCCCTGAGATTGAAAGTCTTTGGAGAACTTCATGCGATACCCCAAGGAGCTGGTACTTTAGCCTGGAAGCAAAAGTGAGTCATGGAAGGGACATCAGATGATGAGTTCTGATTTTGAGAAAATGCAGTCTTAAGGTAAATCTACAAGAAAGGTGAGAAGCCAAAAAATCAGTATGGAAACTGACCGTAGTTCAAGCAGCAGAAAATGAGTAAACAATTAAAAGCAGTGGCAGTGGGATTGGTGATGAAGAGAGGGAGGGCAGTGATCCTAAGGAGCAGGATTCATAAAAGAAAATCTGAACCCTTACTACGAATTAGATTGCCCAAGCTGTCCAGTGATGCTCAGCCACGTTCACAGCTGCCCCAACAGGACCACCAACACCGCAATGAACCGAAAGTGTCCACGTAAGCAGAAGCTAAATCTTGCTCTCCTCCTGGAAGTAGCAGAAGCAATAGTAGCCACATCCCCACCACCTACAGGCCTGAAATTGAAGCTGCTGGTTTTGCAATTCACAAAGGACACTTTCAGCCCATGGCCTTGGAAATGGAATGATGAGGACAGAAACTTATCCTGTAGGTCTGTTAACCAACAGACTGTAACAGCTAGATCTCACAGGAGGTAGCGGGGCACATGGCAAGAGCTGGGCCATGAGGGCAGACAGGCCGCAGTTGGGCTCCTGGCTCTGCATTTCTTGGACCAGGGCTTACACTCCCAACCTTCCATTTTCACAGATTTTTCCCCTGGAGATGATGCCATTTCTTTCTCAGGGGTTTTATGAGGACTACAAATAATAGCGTCAGCAAGAACCAAACAAATCTCAAATGTGGTTGGAAATGAATCTGTTTGGGTCACTAATTTGTTTTGCTCAAGGGGGCAGAAGAAGAAAAGCCAAACTATGGGACATTTATGCTTTCTACCAACAAGTGAATTCTTGCCATTTATATACAGAGGTGACAGAGTGAAGTCAACCATGTCATAAACGCTGAGTTCATCATCACAGTGTGCACATTAAAACTGAGGTGAATTAATTCAATTTCTATAACATTTCCTAAAAAATTACATTTTCTTCTTGAACTTATAATGAATAAGATTTCTTACCAAAAAAAAAGTAAAATTTTACAATAATCACAGATATATATGGTCAAGGGTCGCATTCCATGGGAGATAGCCATAAATATTTGTATGTAAATGGCAGATCAGCACAGGAGAGTTTATCCTTTTCAGCAAATGAGTAGTGAGAAATTTAATGTAGTAATTCAGAATATGTACAGCTATAATTTCAAAAGAGCATTTGTCCCCCTGGATGAAATTCTTGCTTATTGGCCATTTTATGGTAACTGATTTGTAAATATCCTTTAACCTCCTCTCCTATCTGCAAAGCAAAGGATAATGAACTAGCCCGAGGCTTTCTATTCCTCTAGTCACTTGGGTTAAGTCTTCTTCACTCCTATTCTCTTTAAATCTGTTGAGATTTATAGCAATAGTTCAGCCCCAATTGTGACCTAGAAAAATTGTGAATTGAAAAATATGGCTTTTAATTTTCTTTTCCCATATATGAAAAGTGCCTAGCATAGCTCCTTGTCTAAAGAAGGAGCTCGGGCACAGGTAAAACAGGTCTCCCTCTGCTTCCTGTCTGGTCTGTGTGCTCCCTCACCCTGGAAAGGCTGGCAGAGGAAGTCTGGCCATTGAAGTCCACTCTGGGGAACTCTCTGCCATGTTGTGGGGGTACCAAGAAGATTTGGCTCTTTTCTAATCAACCAGAAAATGAAGGCTGGTTTGGGGACGATATAGTCAGTAATGTGTCATGATAAACAATCATAAATCATACATGTGGAATAGCTACTTTACTCAAGAAAAAAAATATATTCTTCCCTCACCTGGCTTCTCTTTGCTCTCCTAAACTGGCTGAGATCCATTATAATAAAAGTAGATTCACCTTGCAGGTAACTAGAAGCAAAAAACTCAACAAAGTCTGCATAGTAAACCTTCTCCCATTGCAATACATGTCACATAATTCTAATACAGGTGACCCTGGATTTAAAGCTGCTGAATTTGGATGCCCCCTACTTCTATACCACAGTAAAGACCAAATCCCAAGTTGATGCCTTCCAAGTTCTGCAAACAAGTCTTTGGCATTCTGATGGGCAGCCTGACATGCTCACCCCCCTTGGCAGTAACTCAGCTAACATCGTCGGCGGGCGCGCTTAGAGTGAGTGAATCTCTTTCAAACTGCTCTGCATTTTATCTTTGTAAATTTTCTGTACACTTTTAAATGACTTGCTCTTCACTGTGTCAAAGAAAAAGAAAATTTGGTGCAATACGCAGAATGTCAAAACTACCCACAAAAAAAAGGCAAGACAATCCATCTCTTTGAAAAGGAAACATGAGAGTTTAACTTAGCAGTGGGAGAAATGAATGTGAATGAGCAAACTTCCAAGTCCAGACTGTCACACTCAATACACAAACACAATTCTGAAGTGCAAGGAAACATATCTGGAGACTATGAAGAGCGCTGAGCCAATGCAACAGATGGTCTTTAAAAAAAACAAAACAAAACAAAACAAAACAAAAAGGAACTATTTATCAGATGGAAAATCTTACACTGCGTAATAGGGGGCTGAAGCCATGCTCCACTTCTTTGCCTAGTTTGGACCGAGCAAGTCGCCTTGGAAAGGGTCTTCTTTAGTGAAGGAAAAATTTTAAGGGGTCTTCCTTATCTGAGAGGCACTCATTGTTCTAGAAGTGTCTATAACAGATGTTTTTTAATCTTCTAACAAGGTGGGCTTTCGAAGTGTAGAACTGAAGCCAGAAGAAGGTACGTAAGCTGAATGATTTTTCTCAAGGCATCTTGAGAGGGAAGGAACAAAGGCACCCTCCCCCCTACCCCATCCCTGCCAACACCTGCTCCCTTAAATCCAAGGTTAAGAAAGATTCTTAGTGAAGACTACGGTTGTCTGATCCAAGTTCTGCTGGCCCGAGGAGACCCCAAGGGCCCTAAGACATGACTGTGCTGGTGTGCCAGTCCCAACGGAAGAATCTGAGTGTTCTGGTCCAGGCTGGAGCTAGACACACTTCCATATTCAGCCACCTGACACCATGACTCCTGCTTTAAAAAAGCAAGGGATGAGCACGTAGATGTGACCAAGAACAACAAAAAGGCCCTAGAGGTCAAGCCTGTGGCACTACAAGCAGGATCTGGGTGAGCAAAAGCATCATTCTAGAAGAGTCACTCGGAATATGGAAGACTAGCCTTCAAATGAGATATCACATAGGAGCCACAAGAGCATCATCAGGGCTGACCTGCTCCTCCAGTTATTACACCAGAAGGATGAACTGACTGGGAAGTTGGAGACAGAGAAAAGTCTATAAGAAGAAAATATGAACTGCCTGCTAAAAGCACACGTCAGGATTGAGCAATTAATTTGAAAACATTATACTAAGTGAAAGAACTCAGTAGAAAATGCTACGTATTATATGCTTCCATTTATGTGAAAAGTCCAGAATGGGCAAATCCATAGAGATGGAAAGTATATTAGTGCTTGCCTAGGGCTAGGGGAGGGGGGTGCAGAGTGGATACAGAGGGACTGCTAATGGGTACAGGGTGTCTTTTCTGGCATGATGAAGATGTTCTAAACCGATACCGTGGTGATGGGTGCACAACTCTGTGAATATACTATCAATCATTAAATTGTACATTTGAATGGATAAATGTTATGGACGGGTAAACTTTATGGTATACAATTTATATCTCACTAAAGATGCTTTCAAAAAGAAATAAGTACATATTTTATTCTCTCCAGTGAAATGGAGATAATTTTTCTCCTATGTGGACTATATTATCTTTTTTCTCATAAAAAGATTCGGCATGGAGAGGCAATATATTGCAGTAACTAATGGCATTGGGTTTTAGAGTCAGACTCTCTGGCTTCAAATATCAACTGTGTTTTGTACAGTTGTGTGATTATGTGCCTCAGTTTCCTTATCTACAAAATGGGGATATAGCAAAACCTACCTCTCTCAGTTGTTGGAAGGATCAAATGAAAGGGGTTAACATAGTATCTGACATGAAACTGAGTGCAAAATGAGTGTTTAATATTCAAAAGGGCTTTTTAAAATATGCATATTTACTTATATTTAAAATATTCTCTCTGCAGAGTCTAAGACACTGATAAGGTTTATTGCATGGGGGACAGAATCTGAGTGGCTGGGTGAAAGATGCAGGAAGGAAATTTCTCAGACTATATAATCTTTTTTAAATTTTTGGAATTTTCAATCATATAAGTTTATTACACATGCAGTGAAAAATTTAGTTTAGTTGGTTTTTGAAAAAGAAACAGGACTTTATTTGTTCCCTAGACTAATTACACTTGCATGTTCCAGGATCTGACAGAGCCAATCAAATACCTGAAAATCAGGCACAAATCTTGGTAAACGCCCACATCTTATCTAGGAGAGATTTTAATAATGGTGAGTTGAATGATACCCAGTGGAAAATTTGCTACTGTAAGCAATAGATAATCTTATTGGTCCAGACAGAACTGGTTGATATAAAATCAAAAGAGCATCATAATGATGTGATAGTTAGTTAAGAGTGTGGAATCTATAACTAGACTGCTTGGTTTGAATTCCAGCTTTATCATTTCTGATTTTTAACCTCTCTGTTCCTCAGCTTTCTCATCTGCAGTATGGGGATAACGCAGTAGGGTTTTCGTGAGGATTGAATGAGGGAAAACTTAGACTAGAATCTAGAGCATAACAGATGTTGGCTATTATAGTTTGTGGAGTTCCAGGGAAATTCCAAGCTCTGACACAGAAGCGTGGAAGAATTATTTGAAAAGTTAAATGAAAATATTGAAAAGACAAGCTATCATCTGAGAAAGGTGTTCCACGTTGGAAAAAAATTAAGTGTGTTAGAGGAAAATGTCTTAGAAATGATGTATATCTAAGTAAGAAAAATCAATAACAACTATAAAGGAACAAATGATCAATAATTGGGTTGAAATTAAAGAAAATGGATAGAAAAGAGAGACAGGAGCAAGAGGAGGAGAAAGAAAAGGAGGAAGAGCATAGGTTGCCAGTTTTATGTTATTTACTATTTGAGTTTTTCTGTTATTTACTATTTGAGAATTTCAGAGGCATTCATGAACACTGAAATCAGAAATTTAAAAAATTTTGGAAAAGGCAACTCTAGTTTTGGACACTGTTAAAATGTGCTTAGATGATGAAGAATTTCCGTGTTGCTAGAAAGAGATTCCCAATGAAGAGATTTCTTTTGTTTAAACTTCACTGGACACTTACTTGAAAAATTCTTCCTATAAAAGATCTTTGGGAGAAAAATACATATATGAAAATATTTTTTTGTATTTTTTCATATATATACGATTTGTTACATATGTAACGACATACATAAAGGAGAAAGTATAATAAAAATGAACATGTATGGACCTATCACCCACCTAAGAATTAGAATATTATCAAAATCATTATATCTTTATGTGACCTTTCCCTAGATCATTCATTCCCTAGCTGCCTTCTCAAAACTCTGTTCAGCTCTTCTTGTTTTTAAGCATTTTTAAAATGTTATCATGCTGTAGGTATTATTCTATGACTTATTTTTCTCATTCAGCAAATATTCATCTATAATGATACATTGATGTTGAATGCACTGAGTTTCACCCACATTGGAAAGATATTCCACAATGAAACATATTCCTGTCAATGGCATTTTGATTGTTTCAGGATTTTTGCTCTTACAAACAATGATGTTCAGACCATTCTTGCATTTTTCCCCTAAGTTTATCAAGCTATAATTAACAAATAAGAATTGTATGTATTTATGGTATACATCAAGGTGTCTTAAGATACACACACGCACGCGCACACACACACACACACACACACACACACACACACAGTTTGTGGGATTATCACCACAATAAAGCTAAGTAACATATCCTTTACTTCACATCATTATCATGTGGTGTGTATGCAGGGACAATGTTTAATTTAGCAAATGTCAAGCATAAAATACGGTATTTTAACTGTAATCACTACACTATAGATTAGATCTCCAGAACCTATTCAACCCACGGAAAGTTTGTAGCCTTTGACCAACATCTCCCCCTCTCACCTCTACACTGTTTTCCATGATGGTACCATCGCTTGCATCTTACCATGCGTATTTCACATATTTCTTCATGACAGCCACGAGTGAAATTACTCAGTTGTAGGGTAATGTTCAGCTTTACAAAAGAATGAAAAAAATGTTTTCCAAATTAATTGCACCAACATACACTCCTAAAAAGAGTGCATGAGAATTCCCATAGATCACACCCACATTTATGCTGCTATTGGCAGACTTCGCAATTTTTGAGATTTTATGTGTACTTAATTTACATTCTCCTGATAACTAATGATATGTGAGGGTCTTTTCTTATCTCTCCTTGCCATTTGTGCTTCCTCTTTTGTGAAATGGCTGTGATCTTAGGCCTACGAAGAGAATTATCATTCAGTTATCTTTTTTTTCTGATATTTAATATTCTGCAAGTTATATACATTGCTGTATATGGCTTATCTTTCCATATATTTTGATGGAAGATTTTGACTTAATTTTAATGCAATCGAACTTATCAATCTTCTTATCTCTTTTAAGAATCCTTTCCCTACTCGAAGCTTTCAATAAAGTTTTTAAATTTTACCTTTCACATCTAACTCATTAATCCACCTGGGAATTGGTTTTTGTGCATGAGTTAGGAAGCTAAATTTATTTTTTCCTCATATGGAACACCAACTTTTCCAGCACCGTTTCTTGACTATTCTACTTTTCCTTAGTGAGTTGCAACACCACCTATGTCAAATACAGAATTTCCCAACACACTTGGGGCTGCTTCTGAGGTCTGGTTTTCTCTTTCATTGTCTATTTCATTTATGATATTAACAATACTACACTATTTTAATGACCATAGCTTTATAATAAAGCTTAATATAAAAGGAACGTCTCCCCATCCCTCCCCCTTATTGTTCCTTACTTCTATCCTGATGATTCTTGGGCTTGGCTATTCCATATATATAACAGGTAATACTGGCCCCATGCCAGGCTTGCTTATTATGTTCTGGTAACATCCCGTGCCCCGCCCCCCCCCCAAATGTATCTCAGTGGTTTAAAATGAACAAAAAAGTTGATTTCTTGTGCACATTACAAAATTCTTGTGTCAGCTCTTTTCCATGATATCCCCATCCTACAAAGCAAACTATTAGGACAGCTGTATAATGCTTCTTGCTGAGGAAAAGAGGGGCAGAGGGAAAGAAAGCTCTGGAGGGCGGTGCACTCTCAATGCAATGCTCTGATAAGAAGTGACACACACAAGGGGTGCCTGAGTGGCTCAGTCAGTTAAGTGGCTGCCTTCGGCTCAGGTCATGATCCTGGGGTTCCGGGATCAAGCCCTGCATCAGGATTCCCGTTCAGCAGGGACCCTGCTTCTCCCTCTCCATCTCCCAGTTTGTGCTCTCACTCTCTCTCTGTCAAATAAATAAATAAAATCTTAGGAAGAAAGAAAAGAAAAGAAAAGAAAAGAAAAGAAAAGAAAAGAAAAGAAAAGAAAAGAAAAGAAAAGAAAAAAGAAAAGGACAAGACAAGACACACACATCCAAATATAACTCATTGGCCAGAACTGGTCACATGGTCCCTCCAGACTCCAAGGAAGCCAGGAAGTGCAATCTACCATGTGTCTGGAAGGCAGACAAAAACACATGTTGAACGAATAGCTACCATCACACGGACCACTACCTTGAAGGCCTCTGCACCCTTTCAACGGGCTTTCAGGATGGTACGCATAGAAACAGGGTGGCAGGTCAAGAGCCTGAACTCAGGATCTACAGAATCCTACTTCGTCATTTTGCCCAGGGCCTATCTGGCCATTTATTTTGTGGAATTTTAGATTCAGACTAAGACATGGCTTAAATGAACTTCTGGCAAATGCTGTGCAAATAGAATGATAGAAGTCACCTGAGAGTGGAAACGATTAAATCGGAGAATGAATTCACTTCGTTTGTATTAAAGGAAAATTATGAAGCAGATTACTTGGATCTCAAATTCCTTTTTTCCAGAAACTGTGTTATAAACCTCTTCTCTTTGTTAACTAAACAGAAAAACCTATCTGCTGGTCAATCACGTGGAAGAAAATGTTACAAGCAAGCTGCATTTGACTATTTCTAATTTTTATCACAAATTATAAACCCTCTCTGTGTATTTCCTGACATTCAATATAAAGAAAGATGAGGACTCTGTTGCTGTTAATTTCCTATAGTACAGATCTGACCAAAAAGTCTGAAATATGAAATATTTTAGATGACTTTGAAAAGTCATAGATGAAATTGTTCATAAATTGTACATAATGTTAATAAGTTCATCACTTAAGGTAAGACATCATTGACAATGACCTCACTCCATTGACTGCATTTTACTTGTCCCTCTTAGAGTTGAATCCATTGTTACACAGTATCAAAAATATCAGTGCAACTTGCTAGTGTTTGAAATAGATACCATTGCATTCTTGCTGCCACATTTGTTTACAAATGTGAATTTCAAAAATTGCCTATGACTATTCCTGCATCTAAACACAATAAATACGGAGTCTCATTTTCCCATAACTACATGTAACTAATTTGCACCAAAGAGTCCATAGCTACTTTGCAATGGACTATGATTTCTTCTGAATTCCACCTGTCCCCAAGAAGAAAAAGAGCTAGCGCTCGATACAGCACATCTGGTGAAATTATGTGTAAACGCAAACAAAACTATAAACATAATGCATGAGAGAGGGTGAGGACCCTGTGTCAGATTGCCTGGGTTTGAACCCCCATCCTTCACCTTTTAGTTGTGTGAACAGGGGTGATTATTCCATAGAGGCTAAGAGGCATTCTGGAATTAGGTTTGTAGAATCTGCCTCCTGCTAGCTATGAATCTTTGGGAAGCTTATTTAAACTAAGCCTCACTTTTCTCATCTATAAAATGGGGATAATAGTAATCATATTATTACCACATAGTGTTATTGTAAATGTTATATCTTTAAAGGGCTTGACATTAGTGCCAGGCACATGGTAAATGTTCAGTTAATACCTCTTACTATATTAGTGATACTTGATAGTATACAAAGCTACTTATATTTACTATAGGGAAAATGTCATTACGCTGGTCATCATAGATAGTCACAGGGTCACAGCTAGTGTGTACAGATTGTCTTCACTTTCCAAAGATCACATTTTTTCCTACCAGCTCAGTTGAGAAACTTAGACTTTTACTAGAAATATGGACATACAATCCTAGGAATGAAATCAGTGTCATCTTATCAATGTGCACATAAGTGAGGATCTGAAGGTACAAGCCTCATGGGAAAGCCTTTACATACACAGGGGTATAAATCCACAGGGCAAGCAAACCCATCGCCTGACCACGTGCTACACCATCTGTCCCAGAGGCTGCTCCTCTCCTAGTGTCTGCAGGTTGTTCCAGAAAAGAGGTTTTTCCTCAAGAACACAGCCTGCATCCCGAGACCAGAGTCCTTGACTGCTTTGTTCAAAGACATATGATGGTAGCAGAGAGGGAACAAGCTTGGGTCATCCAGGAAACCCTCCCAAGTTCAAAGGGAAGGCTTACACTGTGGGCTGAGGAAAGAATCTCACAAAAGTTCCCACAGCAAGTTGGCTGCTGTCATGTCTCCAAGATAGAAACACTCCCTCAGTGAACAGAAATTCCCAGATTTTCTATTTCTGTTGAATTGGGTGTCCTGAGATAGAAACTAAAGACATCTGGAATTTTATTGTTTTATTAGCCATTATAGATCCTCAATACTGGCTCTTTCCCTCCAGTGCTGAGAAATAGTGAGGAAAGTTGGTAATGGTGCTGAGGAGAATAAGGCAATAACAGAATGAGTCACTTCTAGGCCGAAGGTCACAGGGACGCAGCTCTTCCATGGAGGGCTCAGTGATGAGTGCGATACAGGACCCACAGCCCATCTCTGCTTGTGGCTTTGCCCTGAGAACCCTGCTAATTGATAACAGGTCGCAACTCTTCATTTCCTCTTCACTCACCTACAAGCACCTTTGGCCTCTCCCTCACCTAGATGATGCTCATTTGTTCTGATGACACATCTCCCTTCCACTCTCAGGGGCTAGCCCAGTTCTGTTAGCCACAACTCCCCCATTTCCTGCCCAGATGCCTTTTCCTGAATAACCCTATTCATCCCACGCATGGGAGAAATTGGCTCGTCCCTGAGCACTGATTAATCAACCGCCAAGCCTGGTTTCTTTCCAACAAAGTAACCTGTTTTCCTCCCAGCAGACCAGCTCATGAACTCTGAAGGGTATGTGGGTGTGCACGCGTGTCCGTGTCTTAACACAGCAGCAAAAAAGCCAAGAATTTCTCATTTAATTACCTGTTTGGTAACTAGTTGTGCAACTTCTTCCCTTTCTCCCTTTTTTCTTTCCAAATTTTCCAAATCCATTTATTAATGCTTATGATGCTGACAGCTGGCATCATTGATACTTTAGCAAAACCACTTAAAATCAGCCAAATATTGGACACCTTCCTGGCTCAGTCAGTACAGCATTCGACTCTTGATCTTAGGGTCATGACTTCAAGCCTCACATTGGGCATGGAGCCTACTTTAAAAAATAAATAAATAAAATTAGCCAAATATCTAAGATAGTTACATGTACAAAAGATATACAAACTAAAACAATTTGTACTTGACTGTAACTTCTGTATTCAGACATGATTATAAAGGTAAAACCTTAGAAAAACTATACACCATATACTCGGAGTGATTTACATCTTAGAAAACAAAAGCAGTCTTTCACTGTTACACATTTAGTGTCTCTGGGAGGCTGAGGAGAGAAACACCATAATGCTTTGCACTTTTGTTTTCTTCTCTTATTGTCTGTTGTGTCTGCGGTGGTACTTTGAGGTAGGTGTGGTGACGGTCCATGAGACAGGGCTGAAGACGTTCCAGGGTATAGACAGTCTTTCAAACTAAAGATTCACTCCAGCTTTGTCCTATGGTTGTGTGGCATGCTCAATGAAAGGCCACTCCAGCAAATAACTGATGGCAAATACTTGAGGCGTGGGTTAGCATCCATCAAAGTTAATTCTCCCCCAAACATTGCTGAACTTTCAACTTTGCAGTTTGCAGGCTGCTGGTGAAGAAAATATTGGTCAAGAAGCCAATTTACTGTAGGTGCTGCAAGGTCAAAAGCAAAGCACTTTCAAAACTCAGTGATCCAGGGCGCCTGGGTGGCTCAGTGGGTTAAGCGTCTGCCTTCGGCTCAGGTCATGAGCCTCACATCAGGCTCCCTGCTCAGCGGGAGCCTGCTTCTCCCTCTTCTCCCTGCTCCTGCTCTCTCTTGCTATCTCTGTCTCTCTCTCTCCAATCCATAAATAAAATCCTACAAAAAACAAAACACCTAGGTGTTTCATTCCCAGAACTTGTCTCTTGGTGCGGATATCACCTGTAACGTTCACAGACTCCGCTACTTCCAGGGAGAGGGCTGTATTTCTGCAAACTCTGAGGCTAACAGCATCGCATCAGTGCCCCCAAGCTCAAGTTTTCCTCTCCACGCAGACAGGGGTGAGAGGAACCTACCAGTGTAGTTCACAGCTAAAGGCACCTGCAGTTCATACCCTTCTCCTACACCTAGCCAGTCCACAAAGGCAGCCCTCACGCTCTGAGGGATGGATGGCCGGTTCTTCACGTAACCAACCCACGGTTGGCTTACATGCCCCCACCCCCCCCCCCCCCCCCCCGCCCCGCGCCGTTTCCTTGAGGTCCGCGCCAACGTCCTCAGGGTAGTCTGGCGCTTCATTCACACTCACTGGCTTGTCATCTTCTAGTAGAATTGTTACGTCCATGGTGTGTGGTGACGCCAAAACCCATCCACTGGAGAATCAAGAGGTACCAGCGGTTTTCTTGGTCCACGGAAGGCAAGAGCTGAGTTCAAAGCCAGGCTTTCCCATGTGCTGTTCTTTTCAGATCGAGCTGGCCTCTTTTGAGTCTCTGCTGCTTCCTCCGCATGAATGGTACGTTCAGGCTGTTTACTGCTTGCTTTCCAGTGAGGAACAGGGACATGCTCATCAGGTAAAGAAGATCTGAAGACGTGCAACCCGTCGTGTCTTGGGCCCCGGCTGCGGGGCTGGGCCACGCGGGCTCCTGGGGCCGGGGCCGCCTTCTTGGGGTTGCGGTTGTCCTGGTCCCTCTTGGAGCGCCAGGTGTTGCAGCGTTAGCCGCGCGCAGGCGCAGAGCTGCCCCACGTCACCGCTCCCAGGGCTCCGGCGAGATCGGCCTGCAACGCCAAGCAGGGTGGGCTGCATTCCACCCACCCACCGAAAAGCGCTGGCCACCTGCCCACAGCGGATGGCGCAGGACCCCCGAGGCAGGCACTGCAGGGGGTGCGGGGCTAAAGGAGCCCCGGAGATGTAGCCCCTTTCTGCCTCTCACTTGGTTGAATTTTTCCCCTTACTGGGGGTAAATTCAGGGTGTTATCAATGAAGAAGATTTTATCTCATTTCTTTATCAAGAGAAAAGATAAATCTTAAGGTCCAGATGGGCCTGTGGGTGTAGTTAATTCCTGAAGGGATCTCAGCTTCTGAAAATGTGAGAAAGTCCCTCTTTCTATGGGTGTAAGTGATGCCGGGTCACGGTGACGGCCACAAACTCAGGAAGACTACAGACTGTGAGGGGGATGCATCAAAATGTTGTGTACTGAAAACCTACATCATTAGAACATTATTGGAGATATTTATGGACTTCCTAGCAACTTTCAGACACAGTGTTAGTTGCTGTTGAGAAACAAACAATTGCTTCATTGCCTTTGTTATGGCCTCACAATCTATGGCGGAGAAGAAAAACATCAACAAAGAGTTCCAATTGACGGTAGAATGACATAAATGCCTTAAAAATGCAAAATAAAAAGAGCTGTGACTTTACAGGGAGGGAGAGGGGCAAAGAGCAAATAGGGAGACCCAGGATGATCTCATGAAGGAAGGTGGGCTTCAGCAAGCCCTTGGGGTTGAGTAGGAATTAAACAGGCAGAGACCTCTGTACCCAGCTTTACTTACCTTCATGATGTAAATCATGGGGAGACACGATGTTAGCTACTTGTTCATCTGTCTCTTGTCTCCCCACCCCAGGAGAATGTGAGCTCCATGAGGACAGAGATTCTGCGTGTCATCTACAGTGTCCCAGCACCAAGAGCAGCACCCACCACATAACAGGCACGTGATGAATACTTGCGGGTAAATAAAGAAATGATTGGAGAGTCAAAACATTCCAGGTAGAAGAAACAATATGACCAAAAGAAGATTGGGACAGGCAACTCATTGATTTGCCATCTATTCCGTGTTCGGAATTATATAAGGCTTTCAATGTATTCTGCTAAAGCGGGGGTAGGTGAATTTCTTCTGTGAAGGGCCAGAGAGTAAATCTTACAGGCTTTGAGGGCCCTACGGTCTCTGTTACACCAACCTCAGCTCTGCCACTGTAGCATGAAAACAACCAGAGATAATATGTGAAGGCATAAGTGTTGCTGGGTTCCAGTAAAACTTGATTTACCAAAATAGGCACTGGGCTGAATTTGACCTGTCAAATTATTGCACTATATATGATTGAACAGTTCATGTCAATGTGGGAGAGAAACACAGATTATCAATATTTGCATCATGAATTGATTACCTGCCTGCACATGTTGTAGACCCCAGCTTAGCCTAAGGAACAAAGTTTCTACTCAGTTGCATTGACTTCCCTATGCCTGTGCCGAAAACTTGGCTCAGTTCCCTCCTTAGCATTTTGATGAACAGTTAGCAAATATGATGAACAAATTTCTAAACATGTGGCAGAAACACTGGAGTGTATGTCCCCAGGAGAACTTCCTTTCATGATTCAAATTTAAATTTTTATTTTAAATATCTAGATGACTCAGCACTTTTCTCACCAAGGGCAAATACATGCGGGATAAAATATTAAGCACTTCCGTAGGGATTTCACCTAGAAATCCCAACAATTAGTTCACCTAGAAATCCCAGTCACATTGAGGTGAAGAGAGCATCAAAATAACACGAGCCAGGACTTAAACCACAACCCAAAACTACGTCTTAGCTACGCCTTGATCATTGACTCACACAAGTTGGAAGGAAAGTTCACACAGGCACAGCCTGCGTTGAAACAACTAGGCAGAGAAATTCAGACTATCAAAAAGTGAAGGCCAAAGAAATTAGCGAAGGCATAAAGGGCCAGGTAAGTCTCAAAGGTGTGGGCAGGTCAGGGTAAAATCTACAAAATTTTACCGAGACCAGAAGATTTAGACATCTAGATACTGGCTCTGAGAACTGAGAGAGGGCAGCTGAAGGGCAGAGAGGAGTAAAGCTGATCACTGTCCCCGCGGGGCACACACCAGAATACGTTTTTAAGTAAAGAACTGCTAGACCTTTTCACACATACAGTGGTTCTGTCCATGCAGCTTTAGGGTCAGTAAATGTTGATGAGGAAGACTTTAAAGAGGCACAACTAGATTCTCTCGATCCAACTCCTGGTGAAACACATCAAATGTATCAAGTGAAAACAAAGGTATATGTCCTGTGACCTTTATCATTCCCCATTTCTACACCTCTTATGAATAAGAGCTTGATGTAAATAAATAAATAAATCAATAAATCAATAAATAAGAGTTATCTGGTAGACCCATCTCCCCATGTATCTGAGCATACAGATATATTACTTTTCCCAGACTTCCTGTCAGCTCCATCACTGAGCTCCAGCTAATGGGATGGGAATAGGAAGTAATGTAATATTTCTTCCAATCTTGGACAATCAAAAATATCCAAACATCATCTTGCATGTTCTTCTCCTTTTCTAGATGATTGGAACAGAAAGGACCCTTGGGGCAAATTGAGATTCATGTGTTTAAAATGGCAAAGATTCAAGATTGAGGGAAACTGGGTTTCTGAATCACAGCATGGAGGAGAGCCAGTCATCCAGGAGAGCCATCATTGCATTGTGACATTGGTTTTCAGCCTCTGATAGTGGGGGCATATCTACTACGGCAGTTAACATTACCTTCACTAATGTTCGATAGAACTGGAAATTTTTGCAAATATTGCCCGCCCTCACAGAGCCTGAGCACTGTACAAATGGGTGACGGGGAGATACAGGTTTCCCATTTCGGAATGAATAAGTCACAGGAATAAAAGGCACAGCATAAGGAATACAGTCGATGGTACTGTAGTAGTGTTGTACGGCGACAGATGGTAGCTACACTTGCGGTGAGCACAGCATAATGTATAAACTTGTCCAATCTGTATATTTGGATACATATGGTTTCACACCTGAAACCAAGATAACATTATATGTCAACTATATGCAAATAATTTTTTTAAAAAGCTGTGTGAAAAAAAGAATAAGAAGAAAAAAATGAAATTAGGTTAACATAACGTTTTCCTCATTAAAGCAAAGTTCAACCATATCTCCTATGCATATGGAAAAGAATGAAGTAAACAAAATAGTCCTTGGGAGCTGAGACAGGATTGGAAGATCGATGCTGGTGTTAATTCCTACAGGCCATTGAAAAAAACGACGAAAACAAGGAACTTCCAAGGATGGCCACACAGTGGAATACATCTGTGGGCCATCGGCAAACACCACAGAACATGCCTTAAAATTATTTTGCCTTAAAATCTTGCCATTTTTTTCTTTTTCTTTTTCCTCTCTATTCTCTGAGCTATCATAGTACTTCCTATTTAAAACATGAATATTTATTTCACGCATATAATTCCTACCAAATTGCAGTTCCATAAGGGCAGATACCAAGTCTTTTTTTTTTTTTTTTTAAAGATTTTATTTATTTATTTGACAGATATAGAGACAGCCAGCGAGAGAGGGAACACAAGCAGGGGGAGTGGGAGAGGAAGAAGCAGGCTCCCAGCGGAGGAGCCCGATGTGGGGCTCGATCCCATAACGCCGGGATCACGCCCTGAGCCGAAGGCAGACGCTTAACCACTGTGCCACCCAGGCACCCCATGATACCAAGTCTTTTTAACATTTTTCCTTTTGTCCCTAAGAGACCCAGAATTGAGTCCATGCCACTTCTCAATTCAAGATCCACAATCACCATTGATCTGTGACAAGGTGCTGGTCCAGTTTGGTTTGTTATTTTTCCCATTACCCTTCACCAATCTCAAGTTCCCCTCCTCCAACAGAGGCACTCGCTTTAGTCTTTTTACTGCATATATATTTACTATCACTTAGATATATGTTCAGCTTTGGGAAAAAGGTAGCATTGTGTTGTGCATGCATGTCCTATACATAAATGGTATTTCACTATCTCTGTACTTTTTAATTCAGTCATTTGTTTTTGAGATCTATCTATGTTGCTACATGCAAATCTAGCTCATTTCTTCTGACTCATGCATAGTATTCTCTAGCATGATAATTGACTTTGAATCCATCAGCATGTTATAACAGTGAATATAATGCAAGAACATGATGAGGAAGTTTCTCGTTGGCCACCAATTGTCTGGATTAGTCTGGGATTTTATTAAATTTCCCCCCTTGGTTAATGACCTAGAGTCAGAACTGGCAGTGTGCTCATTTCATTCATAAATGATAATAGTTTTGGAGCTACAAGACTGGCAGGATGACACCACTCCCTACATACACACTTCTCTGCCTGCTGTCTCTATCATAATGACCTCTGTCTTAATCTGATTGTAAATTTGTGAGAAATTAACCACAGTAGCTTCCTGTTTTGTACAGCTTCTAGAGAACCGTGGCATTTTGAAGCAGTTTTTAGAAAGAAGCTACTCACTGAGGTTTTCATTTCTTGATTTAGCTATCAAGAATACGATCCTTATCTCCCCTCTACCCTATACCCTAGTCACTCCCTACCTCATTCAAAAAAGCAGCAGTTACAATCTCCGGAAACCTAAAGCCCTAGTCTGGTGTTTCTTAAGGTATATAGTACAGAGTCTCCTGGGCGTCAGAATGCCTGCCTTAGGCATTTGCTAAAAATAAAGGTTCCAGAGTCCTTCCCAGCTGAATCGGAGTCCCTACGGGTAGGACTCATGGTAGAACCTTTCAGAAGTGATCATAATGCACTCTAAGACTTGAACCTCTCTGCCATAACCCTTGATTATCTAACTCAAAAATTAACAGTAGCTAGTGTGCCCAGATAGTAATAGACATCATGGTCATAGAACACTGAAATGGAGGCTGCCTGCCTGGCTTTCCCTGCCAGGGCACCTGATCTTGACATTTATAGCAAAGAGGATCTACCTTGTCCACGTTTTTACATAAAACAATATCCAAAGAGGGTTATTTCACTTGGGATTTTAGAAAGATGATAGAGTAGCTCAAGATAGTAGAAAACCATATTCCATTTTCTGTACATGGTTATAACTGAGTTTGGAACATAGTTTCCTAACTGAAAACATGGTGAGCACATTTTAAAAAAGCCTAGAGCTCATCCAGTCTGCATTCTCTTCTGCTGGGACAGAGACACGCTCTCTGCTGCTAGAATTGTGTACATTCATCCTTCTGCATATTTTTGCCAACATTTGACTTAAGAAAATCTGCCTATGCCTGAGTCCTCTCTTACTACAATTGGAAGGGTTGCAGGCAGAGATCCTTCCTGTTGAAATTATAACAGAAATGGGAGCCCTCATTTATAACATGCATTATATTACTTTCTGAATGTTAAATATGTTGAATATTACCTTTGAATGCACGTGTATAAAAGCATATTTGGTGGGAGAGCATGGTGAAGATTAGTGTTTAGTTTCTTTATGCTCAGTTTTATACAAGAGAAACCTGACTAGATTATAGAGCCAAGCCCATATTTTGGTACAGAAAGGTTCTCAACCTGATCCAAATTAAACAGATGGGCTGGGCTTCTAATCACTTTTTCAGTCCAAAGGTAAAAAGAGTGATGCATCTTATATCAACTTACAAGTCTTAGGGAAGTGTCTGTCCGTTCGTCAAGACCGCACATAGTCCTTAGACTTTTGGCCATCCTAACAAATGTTTGAAGACACCCAAAGATTTATCTAAGATTCCAGTTACCAAGAGAATGTAGATGAACTGCCCTGAGCACTAACAGCCTCCATCATCAGGCTCAAATACCGCTCATTGCCCAACAGTCCATCGGCATCCAGCTTCACTCTGCTCTAATTGAACTCTCCTGCTCGTGGGTTCCCAAATGTGCTCCATATCGGATGCTATGTTGCCTCTTTCCTTTGTCTTCCCATATACCAATTTCTCTATCTGGTTCCAAACTAAATGACCTCCCCATCCCTTTCAACTTTTCCAGATCCCGTCCATTCTTCGGGATCCAAAACTGTCCTGACTGTATACGTATGATCTTCCCTCAGGTCCAGGCTTCAACAATGTCTGCTCCATCTGAGTTCCTGCAGCGTGCCCCAGAGGCTCGTTTCACATTTATCATTCCCTTTTGTGATCTCTCATATCTGTCCATGTTTCTCTTTGCCTCTTCCATTGCTCTTAACTTCTCAGATGCATTACGCCTTCCGTGACTACGTACACCGTAAGCTCCTGGGAACGGGACCGCGTTTCATTATTTTTGGAGTCGACAGCAACCCTGGGTTCAGGGCCCTGCACAGAGACGCAGCTCATCAAAATCCTCTTGTATTTTCTTGAAAGGCTGCCTGCTGCTTCAGGTGCTGTCTTTGTCAGCAGGCTTTCAGGCTTGAATGAGTTGCCTGTCTTTGCCATTCAAACGTCCATGCAGTGCTTAGCCTTCTCTCCTGGTAAATGCCTTTCTTCTCATTCATGACTTTTTTTAGTAGAAAAGATGTGAGCGACATCACTTAAAAATAAATTTAATATAGGCTTTTGGATACAGAGGGAAGCAGTTATTCTGGGTTAAAATATACTTTGAAAATGATTACCTCAGGTCAAAGATGCTGGATTGTAAACTCTGCTAGATATAGTGAGCATTTTGAAGATAAAAGGCACACCCCAAAGTGATACCTTTTAATTCATGATTCTTTTGTAGGCTGGCTCTCATAGGCAAGATCCAATCTGTAGCAAAGGCACCTTAACTTTAAAAATGGCAGTTTAGCAAATCATTTCCAAGGATGCTCAGACTCACTGGGTATAGCTCAGGAATTCACGACAGCTTTAATCGCCTTAGGACACATGTGTAGCTTTATCTGGAATGCAAGTTTCTCATTCAAATTTCCCTTAACGCAAAGAGACTCAGAACAGAATGGTTGGGAAGCAGTGGTTTCTCTGTCTGACCCCCTGAGGACTGATACAAGGGAAGGGAAGATTTGCTTCGTTAAAATCTAGGTCCTTGGTGTAATTTTGCAGAACGTCGTACCTCTCCCAACTGCCATGGTAAGAAACAAGCACAAATCAAATTTTCCCATTCAGTTCTATTTTCATCACCTCTGTAGTAAACATCTGATATTATCCCTTTCTCGTGGGGCTCTTGAGTTAATCCCAGAAGAGGTAAATATCATCAAGAGCATCTGGGGAATCAGTTAATGTTTCAGCTACTGAACTCTGTTGTTTTCAAAATGACGCTAGTTTGAAATACACTTTCCCTTGAATTACAATGTGTTTCCTTGAAAGTTTATCTCTCAGGAAAACTCCCCCAATGCCAATGTAAACTCTCTTCCAAGCCCCAAATTAAATCACATCCTAGTGCAATTCAGATATCATAAAAGTAGATGAAACGAAAGTTGAGTGAATAAAGGGCACCAGTTCTCCTTGGAGGGAAATACAGCTTATAGATATTTTTAACTCTGAGACTTCTGACACTCAGTTCTTATCATCTCTAAGATGTGCAGCCTAAAGATTTCCAAGAACTGACAAAAGAAAAACTTATGAAAAAAAAAAAGCCACATTTTAAAATCTTAATCGGTGACTTGCGGGTCTGTGGGTATAACACTATCTGATCTGTTGTCTGTTGGGGTGTAGCAAACCATTCCAAAAACTTAGTAAAAATAGATTTGCTCATGATTCTGTGGGTCAACAATGTGAACTGGACTCAGAGGGGCGGTTCTTCTGTTGGTCTCACTTGGGCTCCCTCATGTACCTGCAGCTGTCTGGATGCCCAGCAGCAGCTGTTTGATCTCCGTGGCCTCGCTCGCGTGTCCCAGGGTTTGGTACGGTTGTCAGCGGTGTCACTCGAGCCTAGCAAGCTGGACTGGGCTTCTTTGCAGCGCCTCTGATTACTAGGGGCTGAGAAGAGAAGCCTGGGCCTATGGTTAGAACTTCACAACACTCCTTCTGCTGCCTTCAATCGGCCAAAGCAGTCACTAGGCGAGTCAAAATTCAAGGGTAGGGGAATAGAACTGATCTTGACAGCAAAAAACTGCAAAGGATCCGTGGCCTTTTATATCAACCACATCATCTACTTTCCAAAACACAGAATGGAGAGGACTGAATATTCCAACCTCAGCAGACTTCTGATTTTCTCTTCTTCATAGGAAAGGAACATTTAGTTTGTGACAATATCAAGACCACCTTGATATCACCAATATTGAAAAGACTCAAGGTTAAGGAATACTCAATGTGGAATCAGAACACAATGAAAATCAATTATTCATAAACTAAAAAGTCCAATAGCTAATATACATATAGATATATATATATAGTATAAATATTCTTGACTTTGTAAAATATTCATACCCGAGTCTCACTTTAAATGTACAGAATAAGTGTTCCTTAGATCAGTGATTCTTCTTTTATTTTTTTGTATTTTTAAAAAGATTTTTATTTACTCACGTGAGAGAGAGAGAGAGAGAGAGAGAGAGCACAACCAGGGGGAGGGGCAGAGGGAGAGGGAGAAGCAGATTCCCACCAAGCAGGGAGTCCAATGCGGGGCTCAATCCCAGGACCCTGAGATCATGACCTGAGCAGAAGGCAGACGCTTAACTAACTAAGCCACCCGGGCACCCCTACATTTTTTATAATGGAAAGTTACCCCAAAATAGAATAATATCATGAATTCCTATGTATTCGTCAGTCACCTCCAATAGTTAACAACATTTTGCCAATTTTCTTTCATCTTTCAGTCCTCCACACGTTTTTTTTCCTTATAGTATATTCAAGCAAGTTTCAAACAATATGGTATTTTACCTGAAGTGTGTGCTTATTAAAGACTTCCTGGATGATTTACATGTGGGTGACTGTGACAGAAATACTTAATGGTCACCGGATCTTCCATGGGCTCCTCTAGAATCTCAGTCTTCTTTGTACTTTGGGTCAAGGCTGTGTGATTTGTTCTGACCAATAGCTATGGGCAGAAATACCTGGTGTCCTTCCGAGTTGAGGCATTAAGAGCTAGGGACTTTCTCCATCAATGGCCTCCTGCTTCAGTGACCTTGGAATTCTGATATTCCCAGTGACATAGATATAAGTAAAAGGAGGCTGCTATTTCAGAGCAGATTTGATGTGAGAAGTTAAGTCTTCATTTTCTCAAACTACTAAAATAGGGGAGTTTCTCTTTTATCTCAGCCTATGCTGAAATAAAAGAACACCTGGTTTACCAGCCATAAAAAAGGATGAGATTGTGCCATTTGAGAAACGTGGACAGATCTGGAGGGTATTATGCTAAGTGAAACACATCAGAAAGAGTAAGACAGATGCCATGTGATTCCACTCAGTGGAATCTTAAGTTCCACTAAGTAGAATCTTAAACAAACAAATGAATAGGCAAATAAAAGCAGAACCAGAGCTATAAATATAGAGCATAAACTGATGGTTACCAGAGGGGAAGGGTGGGTGGGGTAAACGGGTGAGGGGACAGAAAGAGCCAGGCTTCCAATTATGGAATGAGTAAGTCATGGAATAAAAGGCAGAGGATAAAGAATAGAGCAACAATATTGTAATAGTGACAAAACCCCACAGATGATCACCATGGTTGTGGTGAGGATAACATAATGTTTACACTTGTCAAATCACTAGGTTGTAGGCCTGAAACTAATGTAACATTGTGTGTCAACTATACTCAAGTAAAAAATTTTTAAAAATTAAATAAAAAATTTAAAAAAAGAACACCTGGTTCGAAGGAAACATAACTAGGAGCTACTAACTTACCATGTGATCAGAAGCAAATCAGCGAAATCTGAAGTCTCAGTTTCTTCATCCACAGAATGGGTAACAATGACACCCATGTTCTCTCTCTCCCTCACAAGGTTATGAGAATGAGGTAGTGGAAGTAAACCTGTTTGAAAAGTTACACGTGATCACAAAATGTGGTGGTTTGTTAGATTACTGTCAGGCTATCAGAACTCACTTCCCACCATCAATTACTGAAAAACACGGTAAAGACTATATACAATTTGCCACACAGAAAAGTTTGATTAGTTCATCTATAATGTTACTAATCTTTAAATCACTAACTTGGAGGTTCTATGTATCTATAGTCACAACTTGAAAAGTTCAATAGTAGGACATATGGAAAAATGGTCATTTTGAATTGATTCATCCATTCTCTGCCGTTCTTTGTGGGAGGTGCTTGGAGGGGGTGTGGGGTCACCCCCCCAGATCGATGTTCCCAACTCCACCAACATATTTACCAGGAGTAGGTTCCCATGACAGTGGGGCGGTGACAGAAACCATCATCCTAACCCAGACATTTTTGAGAGTGAAAGGAGAAGTACTGATAATTATGCGAGGATGACAGGTGAACCTAGGACCCTGGGAAGTATGATCATCTTACACTTTCATGGGAAAAGTGAATAGGAAAAAAGAGTGATAGAAATGATTCCATAATTTATCAAGGGGAGAATACTTGTACTACTTTTTTTCTGTAAAGAAGAGAAGAGGAAGGAAGAGGGAGAGGAGGAGGAGGAAGTGAAGAAAGGGCAGAAAAGAAAAGAGGAAGCTGGGAAGGGAAAAAGACAAAGGAAGAAAAAGCACTGGCGCCCTTACCTACACCTGTGATGGGATGAAACTGTGGGAAACAGCTGTATTCACCCAAATTGCCAGGCCTTTGGGGGTAGCAACCACAGCCTTGAAGATCAGGGGATGTCACCATGGGGGGCAACGTGATGGGCTGCCTGACCATGCTGATGGGGCATTTCTGAGTAGATGGGTTTGGAGAAGACCATTTTGAAGCCAGGAGGGCAGCTTGCTGGAGGCCCGGATAGCCAGGCTAAGAATTTTGGTTTGAATTCTCTAAGTCCAGCTTTTCACAGTTACCACGTCCCTGGGAACACACACTGGCAGGCCAGAGGATATGAGAAGCCACAGAAGAAACTAGAAGCATATTTCTAATGGATCACATTTTTGAAAGGTGGCGGTGGGGTTACGTGCAGAGATTGAAAACTTGAACCATAAATCGTTTTAAGATGATTACATTAAACACTCAGAAGTATGTTATGCAAGGCAAAAGCTTGAAGTCTCTTAAAGACAACACACAAGGATTCATTTAAAAAATGCTTGTTTTGCAAATTTGCAGAATTTGTCTATTCAACCATGATCCCCAGGCCACAGAATGTTGCATGTACTCTTTTCTTCAGAGAGGAGACTTGGGTGGGAAGGTTCAAAAGAGCCTTGTTTAAGCAGGAGGACAGCAGCCCAGAAAGAAGACCGTAGGGGTGTGATCTTACAGATTACTGTGGCCCTGGTGGGGCGGATGGAGTGCAGGGCAAGTGATAGAAATAGAAGGTCAGGCCCACCAAAGGCCAGGCAAGGGATGTATGGGCCTGGCTGAAGAGCTTAAGTGGGCTGAAAACTGGAGGGATGCCCCCAGCTTCCCTCCTGCTATCCCCAAACCCCGTCCCTGGCACTGGTCTCAGCAACTTCATCACATCTCCCCACGATGATACAGAAAATCATGAGGAGAAGAAAGGGGCGGTAAACAGAAGGGGGAGTGAACCATGAGAGACTATGGACTCTGGGAAACAAACTGAGGGTTTGGGGGGGCTGGGGAATGGGATAGGCCGGTGATGGGTAGTAAGGAGGGCATATATCGCATGGTGCACTGGGTGTTATATGCAAGTAACGAATCATGGAACTTTACATCAAAAACTAGGGATGTACTGTATGGTGACTAACATAATATAATAAAGAATTATTACATAAAAAAAAAAGAAAAAGCATGAGATATAGGAGTTTCCTCCCACAGCCACAGCACCCCGCACGGGGTCCGGCGTGTGAGAGGTACCCAATAAATGTCTGTGGAACAGGAAAGGATGGAACAGAAGGGACAAGACTTCCTGGCTGAATGAATGATCCTGTGGGAAAGGAAATTCAGAGAAAAAGTACCAGCCTGCTTTATGAGGAGTGGCCTGTAATTTCATTTGAAATGAAACGCAATGTGTGTGCAATTATTACATCAAAGATTTAGTGTTGGGCAAACTGAAGAAGCTCCTTACATTTATAAAGAGCTGTATATGTAAGTGCAAGGTATGGGTGCTGGTGGGGTTATTACATTCTGGATAAAGGATCGGGGAACACCAGAGGAACCGGCTCAGGGTACAGACCCCAGGGCACTCACCATCACCGGCCAGCCTCAGCGAGCTGCCGGGGGCATATATCCTTGCCAGGCGAAGCATGAAGAAGGTGAAAGACTCAGCAAAACCTCAGCGACAGCCTAACTCTGGGCTAATCCAGGTACAGATTCAACTATCTCTGCATCTGGTTTCTGTCACCACAGTCACCAGCGGCTTGAACTGTCAGTGTGAGAGCTGGAGAGGGCACCTGCTGACCTCGCTCTGACCCTACCGCTCCATTCCACACACAGCAGCCGGGAAATGCTTGCCCTTAGGTTAACTGGAGAAGTTTGATCTCTGTGGAAGAATGTATATAATCTCTCCTGAGAGAAAATGTTATCATGTGTCCTTGTTTCATAGTAGCAGATAAAAACCTGACTACATTGTCTAAGTACACCAGTTTGATGGCTCAAAGTACTTACTCATTTTATTCCCATTTCACAAATTGGTTTGCAAGCTTTAATCAGGACACGCGTGAGTATTTTGTTTCCAGCACACACTCACTTTGTTCGGAGAGCTGAACCCTAAACATATCCCGGGAAACCACCCTCCCCCTGTCTCAGGAGCAATACCACACTGCCTCCAGGGGCAGAACACATGACTCAGGCCCAGCCAATCAGAGCACCACAACCTTCTGGCAACATGGCCCCATCAGAGCCAATTTCCTGGAAGGACTAGTAAAAGATACAAATAAAACAAATCGTGGGGAAAAGGGGGATCCAACTACAGATATAGAAGTCATAAAGATCATAAAAGCATATATGGATAACCATATGCCTATCTTTTTAAAAACCTAGATGCAGAGTTTGAATTGCTAGGCAAATGAAAAATGCACAAATCAGCACAAAAAGAAGGACATTTTGAAAAAGAAAATAATAATTTAAAAATAGAATGAGAAAGGGACACCTGGGTGGCACAACTGATTGAACATCTGACTCTTGGTTTCAGCTCAGGTCATGATCTCAGGGTTGTAAGATCAAGCCCCACATCAGGCTCTATGCTCAACACAGAGTCGGCTTGAGATTTTCTCTCCCTCTTCCTCTCCCTCTAATCCTTTCACTCATGCTCTCTCTCTCAAATAAATTTAAAAATCTTTTTAAAAAATAGAATGAGGAATAAAATTATTCCTTCTTGTTTCAACACAAAAATCAGAAAACAAAAACAATAAAAAAATCTAAACCTACACAGTTTTACAGATGTTTACCATATTTTCAAGGAATAGATATTTTATACAATTTACATGGACAATAGAAAAAGGCAAGGAAGTTGTCCGATTTTTCCCATGAGATTAGGTTGATACATAAACCAGTAATTCAGCACAAGAGACTTCTAGTTCCAGCCAAGATGAAGGGAAAGAGACTAGATTTACCCTTCTCCCAGAAACAAACAAACAAACAAAGGGACAACATTCATGAGACAGGAGTTCTCACACATGAGGCACCAGGCAACCAAGGACTGTGATCCCTGAGAGAGGGGAAACAAACAACATGAGCTCTGTGCTTATATTTGTGCCCAGATTATTGCCCGGAGAGAGTTTCTAGATGCTGTGTAGGAAGGAAGAAACGAAGTCTGGTGGTCACCTTGAGCCCCTGGATTGGGACTACTTAAGCTCAAATTTTTCTGTGTCTACCTGGAAGACAAACTCAGAAAGATGTAGTGATAAACTGTGATTCATTCCGTGGTCAGAGCTATGACACTAGAATTGGCCTGGCCTTGGTCTCAAACTAGGAAATAAATGATTCAAAGTCAGAGTTACACCTTCTTGGCTGAGTCCAGAAGAGCCAGACCAACCGTATTTTGAGATACATGTATTAGGAACATGATCATGCAGCAGCTGGAAAGAAAGAGGTAAGTGTATACTTATAAATATGAAGAAATCTGCAAAGCATATGGCTGCATGAAAAGGAAAGTTAGAGAATAACTAGTTCTAGTTACAGAATATAGCGGACATCTGGCATTATTTTGTCTGCTCAGCGGCAACGACAAAAACTGTCTATTTGGGTGGACTTCCTTAATTTAGGGGGATAACTGGGAGGCAAGGCTCTATGTTCTGCTGATGTGCTGAGAAGGGCAGATACCCCCTCTCCCCAGCCCAGGCACTAGGAAATGAGCTAGGTCTGACCAACAGGAAATTCCTGCCTGGGACGTTTAATCTCAAGGGAAGAATGCAAAGGTGGAGGGACAGTCGAGGTCATCTGACCCTCCTCTCATCTGGACTACCGCCAGAGCTTGCTAACTGATCTCTCCATCTTTTTTTTTTTTTTTTAAGATTTTATTTATTCGACAGAGATAGAGACAGCCAGCGAGAGAGGGAACACAAGCAGGGGGAGTGGGAGAGGAAGAAGCAGGCTCATAGCGGAGGAGCCTGATGTGGGGCTCGATCCCACAACACCGGGATCACGCCCTGAGCCGAAGGCAGATGCTTAACCGCTGTGCCACCCAGGCGCCCCTGATCTCTCCATCTGGTTGCACTCCCTGCTCCTTCAAATCTCTCTTCACAATAGCCAGTGATCCATGATGAGGGTGGTCCAGCTGCCACCCTGCATACAGCCCTGCATTAGCTCCCCAACACACATGGAAGCCAATGTGAGCTCCTTACACGCATTCTGCCTCCAGGACCTGCCTCCGTCCAGCCCTCCAGTCACTTACCACTTCCCATCCCACCTTCACATGAGACTCCACTCTCCTCGAACTTTCCAGAATTTCTCCAGCTTTCTGGTCTTTTGTCTAACTCTTAATTTTCTGTTCTCAGCTCACTCAGATGTCTTCTCCTCTGGAAACACCTTTTATAACCAGTGCCAACACATTTCAACACACAGACTGCCTCTCCTTTCGATGCCTCTCCTTTCTCCCACAGTCCACTCTGCATTCTTCCGTTTCTGCATTAATCACATTTCAATTATGTGCAATATTTATGGCCGTGCCTCCAGTGAGCAACATGCAGACAGGAAATACGTCTCATTCAGCACGGCATGTAATAGGGAGTATTTGTATAAGTGAATGACAAGCAAAAAAGTTTGAGGTTTTTTCCCTCACTGTCTCTGTTGTGAGTTTGCTCTCCTGTCCCCCACAATGATTATT
This sequence comes from Ursus arctos, assembly GCF_023065955.2. Lineage (NCBI taxonomy): Eukaryota > Metazoa > Chordata > Mammalia > Carnivora > Ursidae > Ursus > Ursus arctos. The sequence continues at coordinate 22,425,912 of NW_026622841.1, forward strand.
TTATCCCTTCTTCACACCTCTTATAATTCAGACAGATTTACCCAGCTCTTCACTTTCCAGAGATTCTCATCTTCCTTCATAAGGACACCAACCAGAAGTCCACCAGAAGCAAACATCTGCTCCTCTTCACCACCGACTCCCTTTGCCTGTCTCCACCCATCTTCTTGCTTCCTCTTGCTACATTTGCTCCAGCCTCAAAAGGCTCACCCCAGCCCCGCGTACCCTGGGTCCCTCTGCTTCTCACCTTGTTGGGAACTGATTACATCAATAATGCCTCTCACTCCTTCAAGTATCTTCAACCTGCTTTCTATCAGCCTCCAAATAGGCTCTGTTCTCTCCAATCCTAAAATAAAAACAAAGAAGCCAAAATTAAAACCAAGATATGTTCCTCAACCCAGAGATTTCTCTACTTCTCTCCTCTCCTTCACAGCCCAGCTACTCATAAGAATTGTCTACATATCCCATCTCCAATTTCCCATTTTGCCTTTATTCTTCTACTTACTCCAAGCTAGCCCCTACCTCCTGCAACCTATGAAAGACACTGTTATCAGGCACATCAGCAATCCTATTCCTACCAAAATCTTCCTGGCCTTCTCAGTAACTGTGTTCTGTTTTTGAAAAACTGCCTTTTTGTGGCTTCTGTGACTCCACACCCCACTTCCCAGCTTGCCTTCTGCCTTTCTGGCTATTCATTCCCCCAGCCTGCTTTGTGAGCTCTGTTCTGTGAACATTATTGGAGTTAATTGGGGCCTGGGACCTGGGCCTTCCTCACACCTCTCATCATTATCTCCCCTGGCAATCTCAAACTGTCCACAGCCCTTTATGTGCCAAAGGCTCTCAAATACAAACCTCCAGGAGAAACCTCCCTTCTGGGCTTCAGATAGACCATCCAACTGCCTATCTGCTCTCTGCTATGAGATGCTATGTCTCGTGAGCATCTTAACCTTGCTCTGTCCAAATCCAACTCTTGATCCTCTTGGCCCCAAGCCCTCAATAGGCTCCTCCTCCAGCTTTTCCCATCTTGGTAAATGGCCCTTTCCTCCATGCAATGGCTCATGCCAGAAAACTGGGAGTCAACCTTGGTCCCTTCTTTTCCTTCAGGGCTTATATTCAACCAATCACCTAATTCTGTAAGTTCTACTTTCAAAATAACCCTCAAGCCCATCCATCTACATTGTCGCCCCCTAGCCTGACCACCATCAGCAATCCCCAGGATTACTAAAGCTCTCCTATCTGGCCTCCCTTCTCCAAAGAGTCTCCAGAATGATCTTTTATTAACAAACACTGAATCTTCACATTTCCCTGCTTAAAACACTCTAATTGCTTTCTATTGCACTTGAGATAAAATTTTAAAACCCTTAACAAGGGTAATAAGATATTATGTGATCTGGCCCCTGCCTAATTCACCAGGCAAAATACATGTCACCCACATCCCTGTTCGTGATGCCCCAGCTATTGATGGCCTTTTTTTCCCCTTCCTGTAATTTACCACCACATTCTTATTCCTGCCATTGGGCCTTCTCGTGTTACTCCCATGCCCCTCCATCTTTCCCCCTGGCTAGTGTCTGCTTCACTCCAGGACCAGTCCTAAATGTTCCCTCACCAAAGAAGACGTCCCTCCTCACCCAAGTTAAATATGGTCTAAATTTTTCCTTCACATAAGTTCCATAGTTTACCATTATTTATCTATTTATGTGATTACTTATCTAATGACTATAAGCTTCATGAGAATCGGAACAAACGCTACAACATGGATAAGCCAAATGCAAAAAGCCACAAATTGTATCTTTCCATTTATTTGGAATATCCTGACTAGGAAAATCCCTAGAGGCAGAATGCAGATTAGTCATTGTCAGGGGCTAGAGAAGGCATAATTGGGAGTAACTGTTAATGGGTATGGGATTCCCTTCTGGGGTGATGAAAATGTTCTGAAATTAACTAGTGGTAAGAGTTGCACAATTCTATGAATATACAAAATACCGCTAAGATGTACATGTGAGTAAGTGAATTGCATGGTATACAAATTATATCTCAAAAAAAAGAAAAAAGAACACACTGTCCTTGCCTTGCCTGCAAAAGCTTGCCGTGAAGATATGGCACAAACACAAAGCAAAACATGGCCAGTGGCTGGAGAAGGGGAATCACCAAGTCTTCCCAAGATGCTCTGACCCAGGGCTCAATCAGGGTCATCTGCGCTGCTGACGCCAGAAAGGAGTTCTGACTTCATTTGATTGTCACTCTTGGCGTGACTCTGAGATAAACCTTAGCAAGCAAGATAGTGATGAATTTTCCTTCCACACCCTCCATTCTTCCCCTAGTCACTCCACAAATCTAGGAGCACCCTTCCCTTAGATAGATAGATGTCCCCCTGCACACACACATTCCAGTGAAACATCAGCTCATGAAAAAGACCACAGCCCAATTCACTGCCTCCAACCTTGGTTTTCATCCCGAAGTGAAGACTAATGTTTCAGGGGAGACCGGGAGACCACAGAACTGCCAATACCACACAGCCAGGACTGGAAAGGCTTCACCTCTAATTAGTCTCTGATTGCTTGATATAAAATTGTATATGCTCTCTTTTCTTCGTTATTATAGTATATATCATTTTAGCCATTTCCACGCAAGAACTTTATTTCAATATAATAATGTCTATAATTTGAAAATCCGTATTTTTACATAACATTATAATACAAGTATTTAAGATGTTATTACTTACTTTCATAAGCAATTGTACAACTTTATGATGTTTCATCAAATAAATATTTAACAGTTATCTTAACTAATCCCTCATGGTAGGACATTTAAGTAGCTCCCAATCTTTTGCTATTATGAAAATGCAGCAAGAAACAAATTTGTACATAAAGCTGTTTCCAAACTTAACTTTATTTCACTAGGATAGATTCCCCAAAGTAAAATTTCTACTCTAATTTCTTTAATTTTCTTTAGTCCCTAGGCAAAGGCACATTATTTTGTTTATGTTGGGTTAAGTTTGGTCAGATCTTACAACTGCCTACTTCTTAAAGTGCAAACATAAACATTAAAACAGCGGAAGCAATATTCACACTTCCTTGGTACACGTAATACAACTAAGTGATAGAGAGGAAAAACACCCCTTTGACACTACTTGAACCTACCACGTGCCGAGCACAGAACTAAGTATTTTGAAAATATTAACTAATTTCATCCTTTCAACAACTCTAAGAGGTGGTCACTATCACAATCCCTGTTTTACCAGTGAGGACACCAGGCAAAGCAGTAAATGATGGCTCCGTGATCATGGACACTCACGGTCCGGCTCTAGAATCAGGGTTCTTGAGCACCACGCTCTACCCGAATTTGGAGTCAGAAGATCTGGGTTCAGGTTGCCGCTGTAGCACTTATTGACCCGTCAGTAAGCTGTGCCAGCTGGTTGGTCAACATAAGCACACATCATTTTATATAAATGCATACATTATCACATCAGTGATTTTAATGCAGTTTTTTCCCCTTCTTTTTAGTTTAGCTTCATCCTTCACTTCTCCCACTCCTCCACCCTGTGGGCATTCACTCCCATCCCCTTATTCCATGTTAACAGCCTAGTACTTATCCTTTTACAGCTTCTCCAAACTCACATAATCATAGACACACACACACACACACACACACACAGACTTATTTTGTATAGATCAGCATTTTTTATGTAGAAGGATCATATTTGTTTTAAACAGGATCCAATGAAGAAAACAGAAACTGGGGCACCTGGGTGGCCCAGTGGGTTAAGCATCTGCCTTTGGCTCAGGTCATGATCCCAGGGTCCTGGGATTGAGCCCCAAATTGGGCTCCCTGCTCAGTGGGGAGCCTGTTTCTCCCTCTCCCGCTCCCACTGCTTGTGCGTGCTCTCTCTCTCTCTGTCAAATAAATAAAATCTGAAAGAAAGAAAGAAAGAAAGAAAGAAAGAAAGAAAGAAAGAAAGAAAGAAAGAAAGAAAAAATAGAAACCACTGTAAGTCAGAGAGAATGCAATGCGGGATATTGGTTACACTGGTAATGGGTGAGCTAAGAAGCCAAGCATGGAAGAGGAAGGCAGCCCAGAAGTTGGCAAGAGCAGTGAACCACTAGCAGCACGAGGCTGAAGGGTGCACAGGAGACAATGCTATCCCATCCCAGCAGCTATGGGCAGCTGGTGGAAGCTGGCCCCATGGCGAAGCTGTCTAAGCAGTCAGAGCCACGGAGGACAGACACTGTGGCCAAAGACGATGCCCTGGTTCCTCTCTTGCTCATAGGCCACAGAAATCCACCTTGATTCCCACTGGCTGAACTCAAACTGGAAGCCAGCTGACACGGGGGCTTGGAAAACACAATCTGCAGGCATCTGCCACTTTGTAATCCACACAGCAGAGGAAGAGTGAGGAATGGATGGGGCAGCAGATACCCAAGTAACCAATAGAATGCTATGCACACTTCCCTATATCTGCTCTTCTCAATCCATATTACCTCGGGGAATCCCTCCATTGAGGAGTATTCGTGTTCTTGGGCTCTCAAACGGGAGTAATATTACTATTCCGACGAGTACTGGGAACATCATGTAAGTGAATGGATATGAAGCTAGAAACCCGAATACTAGAATGTAAGTTTCATTAGAATTAGTACGTCACTGAGGCGGTGCTCACATCAATGGCTAAGAACCTGACGAAAACACAGCAAGGCTCGAAGTTACCATCTCACCAGAGTGGACTGATACTCTAGGCAGCGGGCGAATCCCCACTGACCAGGACTTTCCCCCTCAGGGAAGGTAGGTCCTAAGGCCTCCCTCTGACTTCTCACCCTGCTCTGCGTCCCAGGGTGCTGTTTCTTGACTTAGAATACACAATACACAACACTAGATTCATGCTTGACAGCAGCGCTGACCGACAGACCGTTCTGTGATGATGGACAGAGTCTATATCCGTGTTGCTGAACACGGTAACCACTAGCTCCACGTGGCTCGGAGACTTAAAATGTGGCTTGTATGACTGAGGGACTGTATTTTCAATTTTATTTAATTTCAGTGAATTTTTTTTAAATTTTTTTTATTATATTATGTTAGTCACCATACAGTACATCCCTGGTTTTTGATGTAAAGTTCGACGTTTCATTAGTTGCGTATAACACCATTTAAACCTGAATTGCCACACGTGACAAAGGGCTACTCATTCAACAGTGCGGCTCTAAACTTCGCCATCATTATCTCGTGAGAGAAGGAGTCTCACCACAGTGACGTGGGAGAATCAACCGAAGCTTTTTCAAAATTCATGTCCTTAACCCCACTTCAGCTTTTCTGCCTCAGAACCTCTGGTGTTTGTACTATAATGGTCTGTTCAGTTCCTTGCAGCTCGAAATTCTCTATAAGAAAAAGAAGAAATGTTACCTTAGAAGTTTACACATTAGCTCAGCTACTCATTAATGAAGATTAAAACTTTCTGGACTGATTTATTGCCTCTTATATTCACCTAGGGGAGAATAAGACCCTGCAGCAACAGAGGGGGAAACAAAGAGGGGTAGGTTTTAATAGAGGAGAAGGCAGCCAAGAAAGTCCCAAGAATTTGGCAATCCGTGCCCAAGCCTTCGTGGGCTCTGTGTTGGCGTCTCTGGGCAGTCCAGGGTCAGCGTGAAGGCACTGGAAAAAGGATCATACTGTCAATAACTTTTACCTACTTAAAATGTTTTCCAGGGTCACCCTGGCAGTTCAGCGGGTGGTGCCAGGAGATCTGGAACTGAACAGGCCCCCAGTATGAAAAGGGCAGGGAAACCGTGCCAAGATGGATTCGTGGCTAATGAGGCAGTCAGCTGCTTTAATTGCACAAGAGGATGGAAACAGTGCTGCTGAAAGACATATGATGAAGGAACGCACTTATTAAATATAAACACCAGGGTGAAGGTGAGATGTTAATTTCCAAGGCAATAGACAGCCGTCCCGTCCTGTCACATAATTCCATTTCACATTAAACTTATTGTGGGCAATAAGGTAATAATGTCAATGGCTCACCTCTCTTCCTCAACTGCAAGGAAATTGATGGTGAGCTAAAAAAAAAAAAAAAAAAAAAAAAGTCCAGCCCTACAGTGAGGACATGACTTGAGGGATAAAACTAGAATGGGGAGAATATGAAAAATTCAGAATGAAGGCTTCTAATGCTCTCTCGGTTAGAACTGCTCAATGCCGCTGAGAGAGCATTAGCATGCCCTTCTCTGCTCTGGATTCTGCCGGCAGCAAGTGGGAAAATGTCCTGCCCCTCCTTCTGACAGCATCAGTAAGAGCAAGCCTGGATCAAAGACCCTCTCCCTTTCCCCACTCCCCTTTGAGGATGGGTACAACCTCATAAACACATTAGAGCCCACAGGAACTGAAGTAAAAAGCTCGAATTTCAAAGAATTTCAAAGCTGAAGGAATTTACAGCTGCCAGGTGAAAGCCTCCCAACTCACCTCCTTCATTGTATCATAAACTCCATTTCCCAAAGTCCCACACTGAAAACTTTGAATGCCTCTCCACTGTCTCTAAGAGGAGTCTTTTCCTCCTGAGCTGGACATCAAAGCCTTTCTCAAACAGCCCTAACCTCACTTCCTGTGTAATGTCACTGAGTTGTTCCCCTTGTGAGCCTTTACAGAGCACTAGATGGGAAAACACACTGGCTACATGAGCAATGGCGAGTAAACTTTGAAGCACAGCTTCCTTATCTGTAAAATGGATTGAGCATCAGGGACACAATGGAACTATAGTTGACCCTCGAACAACATGGGTTTAAATTGCACAGGTCCGCTCATACGTGAATTCTTTTTTAATATGGTACAGTGTAAATATATTTTCCCTTCTTTACAATTTTCCTAATAACATTTTGTTTTCTCTAGCTTACTTTATTGTAAGAATACACTATTTAATACATATAACACATGAAATATGTGTTAATCGACTGTTTATGTTATCGGTAAGGCTTTTTTTTTTTAAGATTTTATTTATTTATTTGACAGAGATAGAGACAGCCAGCGAGAGAGGGAACACAAGCAGGGCAGTGGGAGAGGAAGAAGCAGGCTCATAGCGGAGGAGCCCGATGTGGGGCTTGATCCCATAACGCCGGGATCACGCCCTGAGCCGAAGGCAGACGCTTAACCGCTGTGCCACCCAGGCGCCCCTATGGTAAGGCTTCTGATCAACAGTAGGCTATTAGCAGTTAAGTTTTGAGGGAATCAAAAGTTATACTCAGATTTTTGCTTGCACTGGGGCATTGGTGCCCCTACCCCCTGCATTGTTCAAGGGTCAACTGTATTGTGAACACTGGGTAAAGCACTTGGCACAGAGCCTGGTTTACAAAATGCGAGTTCCCTTCACTTCCCACCGTCCTTACGAGTCACACTGTCTTCTCCTTATTTCTAAAACACACCTAGTAAGTGCCTACCTCCCTTTATCTCATCCCTCCACCCCCTTTCCCACCATCACTTCCATGCTCCTGCTGGAATCTACACCATCCACTCAGTCAATTCTACTCTCCCTTTAGGGTCCGGGCCCATCTGCTTCCTTCCACAAAGCCAGACTCAAGTTTTTGCCTCAGGAGCATGACCCCAGCATTCCATGATACAAAGAATACATAAACTTGGCTTTGAAGGTGGGACAAATCAAAACTTTAAACTCTCCAAAGAATATAAGATGACTTCCCCAATTGGTAAGCAATGGGTAGAAAGGGAAAATACTTTGTAAGCTATTTAAAAATCTGTGTTCCCATAAAGGGTTATTATTTTTAAGTCTTGTGTAACTAGGGAGCTATTTCATGCCAGAGAATAGGCTCTGCCATGTATGGAATCAATCTTCCCACTAAGTAAGTTTGCAGGGAAGTCCCCCCACAGTTCCAGGATCATCAGAGTCCTGAAGCCCAACACTATCCACCTAGGAAGTGGATGACATGACAGCTAGATCGTGGACTATGTCTGTGGTCTTATAGTGAATTCTGGAATCCCTCTCTGCACTATGCTTCACTTCCACAAACCCACCCATTTTTCAAGTGCTGTTGTGACATACACGACCCTCAGTTAACTATCAGCAAAGATGGGCAGTTGTGTATGTATAAGATGTGCTTCTTTTCCCAAAAGAAGTTACAACCTAGAAAGAGAAATCGAATATAAATAGAATATAGGGGGACGTCACAGGATGTGTCAAAGTGGCATAGTATTTGAAGGAAATCAAAGGATGTGTGGATCTCTTTCAACTAATGTGATCAAAGAGCTGTGTCCAGTGATCTAACTTACCAAAGCTGCACCTACCCTGCTCTAGAGAAAAGAATGAATCTCTAAAATTCTACAAGCTCTTCAAAAAAAAGGGGGGGGGGGAGAAAGAAAAAGAAAAACAACCCAGAAGCCTATTTTTTTATACCTCTTTCATGTGCACCCACTGGAAATCTTGAAATCTCCTCCCCAGCGATAATTCTTCTGTGATTTCTCATTAGAAACATGCTTAAGATAGAATATTAAATCACAGCAATAAAGTTGGAAAATGTGACATCAGATTGAGATGTAAAAGCTAATAATTCATCTTATAATGACTATTATATACAAGAGAAGATAAAACCTTTTCCCCAAATGGACTACGGAAATTCCTATTCATGCTGAAAATTACTTTTGATCCTCTCTCTCCACACTCAGAAACTAAGATCGTAATAATTTTCCTTAAAACCCCTGAATTGATAATCCTTCTTTTATAAACCTGAAGTCCATCTTTCAGAATCCAATGTGACTTGTCAGGGCTCTAAATGAACCACAATTACACACCAGCTTTGACCCCTTGCTGTCACAACCTCTGCGCTAAAGTCACCTCCATACTCTGGGAAACAAACTGAGGGGAGGGGGTGGGGGACTGGGATAGGCCACTGATGGGTATTAAGGAGGGCATGTATTGCACGGTGCACTGGGTGTTATATGCAAATAATGAATCATGGACCTTTACATCAAAAACTAAGGATGTACTGTGTGGTGACTAACATAACATAATAAAAAATTATTATAAAAAAAATTAAAAAAAAAATAAAGTCACCTCCATAGATCAGAATTGTCAATCACAGTTAACAGAAACTTTAGATCTATTCTTCATCTTGTTATGAAATATATTCTTACAACTGGTCAACATCCAAACTCTTGGGGAGCTGAGCCCACCCAACAGCTTTGCTCATTTTGGAAAAGAATACTAAAATTGTATAATAGTAAGAGTAAAATTAGGCTATATTTATTGAGCACACACTGGGTCTCAGACATGTTATAACCACTTCTCATGAAGTATGCACACACCACTAGGTAATGAGAACAACTCCAGTCCCTATCACTAGTGGGGCCTTACTAAGCGCTCTGCATTGTCTCAGGAAGTAGAGAAGTTCCAGACAAATGGGAGCTAAAAACCTAATGGTGCCCAGAATTACTTTATTTTTTTTTTAAAGATTTTATTTATTTGTTTGACAGAGAGAGAGAGAAACAGCCAGCGAGAGAGGGAACCCAGGCAGGGCGAGTGGGAGAGGAAGACGCAGGCTCCCAGCAGAGGAGCCTGATGTGGGGCTTGATCCCAGGGCTCTGGGATCACGCCCTGAGCTGAAGGCAGATGCTTAACGACTGAGCCACCCAGGCGCCCCCCAGAATTACTTTATAATACAGTCGGGCTGACAGACACAGACAGGAATGAGAGGGACAGGGGAGTAAGACTCATATTTGCCACCTCTTTCTCCTGTTTTCTGTTGCTCAGACTTCCACGTGTGAGCACATGGATTCCTTTGCTGACTCTTTTGCACACATTTTGCTCCTCAGTCTTTCCTGTGCTCAGGTGCTCTCTCTTCCTTCCCTACAGCAGGCTTTCTTGGGACTGTGCTTCAATGCCCCATAATTCAGACACTTATTAAGGGCCTGTTCCTGTGGGAGCTACACAGAAGGGACCCAATCCCGGCTCATAAAGAGCTTAGAGTCTAGAGGCCTAATACACAGAATACAGGGTAGTTACGTCGTACGCCACCATTACATGAGCCAGAATTCCTTCCACTGCAAGTGATAGAAACTCAAGCAACATGGCCCAAACCTGCACTTCGGACATGCAGAACTGTGAGAGAAGAAATGTATTACTTTAAGCTGCTAAATTTGTCATAATGTATTATGGCAGCAATAGAAAACTAATGCAGATACCAAGCCAGCTCTGGAGAGAGAGAGAAAAAAAAAAAAGTAATTCCACAAACTCCAGAAGTTTTCTAAGAAATTGCAAGGAACCATGAAGCAGCTAGACGTGTATCGACAACAGTCATTCGAGCTGCTACCATTGCTGGGGCCTCCCTGACCTGATCTAAATTGGCTCAAGAAGGAGAGAAGGCCCAGAAAAGCAGGAGCTACTAACAGTCTGGGTGGTGCCTAGAAATTTTAGCCAGGTGCCCACTGCTGTTAGTTAAACCAGGAGCTGGCAAGCTACAGGCCGAATTTGGCCTGCTATCTGCTTTTCTACATCCAAAGACCTAAGTACGGTTTTACCTTTCTTAATAGCTTTTTTTAAAGCAAAAGATGAATAATATTTTATGACACATGAAAATGGCATGAAATTCACATTTCAGTGCCCGTAAATAAAGTTTTATGGGAACACAGCCATGCTCATTCATTTACATGTTATCTATGGTTGCATTTGTGAGACAATGGCAGAGCTGAGCAGTCCCAATAGAGACCATATGGCCTGCAAAACCTAAAATATTTACTATCTGGCCCTTTAAGGAAGGAGCTTGCCAAACCCTACATTAGAGAATGCTAATGTAAATACCCCTGAGAATCTTAAGGCTCCTGAACATGCATCCGTTTTGATTACTGGCATAGGAGAAGGTAAAGAGTTCAGGAATATCTCATTCCCAAGAAGGCTTGGGGCAGTCTAGGTGAGGCTCTGAGGAATACAAGGACAGATGGCCAAAGTCTAGCTCTTACGACTCCATATTTGTGTCCAAGGTAGATCCAGAGTTCCCCCTTACCATGAATCCCCAGAGCTATGCACAAAGCCTAGGCAGGGTATAACCTTCCCTTCTGGGTGGACGGGTGAGTACCTCTGATTTTTGCCACATTACTTCCTATGCTGAACTACGTGGAGAGTGACGGCTTAGCAAGGCTCCAGTGGGTCCAAATATAGCCCATAAGTAGAGGGCTATACTTGGACACAACCTACAGTAACCAGCATGAAAGGTAGAAGCACAGGGCTCAAGACCAAGGGCTAAGATGACAGAAGGACACCCCGTCCTCTGTCACCAGCTCGAAGTGAGAGCAGTGTTATTCGGAGGAAGCTCTGAGTTCCATTCTGACATGATGGAAGTTTTCCCAGGCTGGTGGCTTCTCTTCCCGGAGCTGTGGTCTAGTTGGCCAGGTCAGCTCCTGAATAGTCACAGCATTAACCCTATAATTAAGAACCCTGCTCTATTGAAAAACAAGTTTATCTTTACCTGTGTGGGGCAGGAGCTTATGGCACCTGTCAAATCATGGAAAGGACTGATGGGAAGCAGGTTGCAATGACTTACCGTCTGGAGCCTTAAATATTACAACCAGATATTCCCTGAGTTTCCACGGGATCTGATTGGCTAAGCCCTTTCCCTTTCAACTACTTCCTCTTCAGATTTCTTAGGTTTATTTTGTTGTATTTTGTTTTGTTTTGAGCTCTCTGAAAGTAGGAAATAAAGCTAAAATGGGACTAGGTCCTTGTCAGTAATTAAAAGAAAGGATCTGTTTTGTTTTGTTTTGTCTTTTTAAAGATCTTATTTATTTATTTATTTATTTATTTATTTATTTATTTATGTATCTATTTATTTGACAGAGAGAGAGAACACAAAAGCAGGGGGAGAGGGAGAAGCAGGTTCCCCACTGAGCGGGGAGCCCGATGCAGGGCTCGATCCCAGGACCCTGGGATCATGACCCAAACTGAACGCAGACACTTAACTGACTGAGCCACCCAGGCACCCCAGGATCTGTTTTTTAAAGGAAGTTTTTGAAGAGATTAGAGAATCTGTCCAATTTACCACATTCCCCAAGCAGAACTATAGCTCAATTCTGATACTTGGGTGAGAGCAGAGGGGGTTGAGTCTAGAAAGAGTATTACATGAGAATATTTAATCTCTTGAGAAGAACACGGGGAAAGGTGAGTGGTGACAAATATTTTTAATATCTGTGGTATGAAAAAAAGATCAGAGTTGCAGAAACTAAACATATGAGAGATGGAAAGACATATAGTTTAACAAGGGCCCAGGAGGGGATATTTCCAGTGGTCTGGGAGAATGCGGGTCTCTGGATTCCTAGCCTGTGTGCTTTGCATGGTGCCACAAACTCCACAGTGGTTTCTCCTGCTCACCATCTGAGCCTGTCCTGGGGCCTTGTCCATGGAGAATGAAGCAGAGCTGTTTTCTTGGCTGAGCTCCATCGGCCCCAGCCAGCCCTGTCAAGCTGACCCAGCAACTTGCCTTTCCAGGTCGAGCTTGGTAGGTATTTCCCTCAGCCAGTCTTCGCCGCAGACCAAAACAATGCCGAACACTTCATGGAACAAATTTTTCAAATTAACCCACAAAATCCCCTCCTGGCACTGCTGCAGGGAAGCCAGGCAAGAGACTGATGATTCCATAACTTAGCATTAAGCATCCACACACCACCACACACTGAAATCAGATGGTCTCTCCCTTTTTCAGAATAAGAAAGGTTACATCTTTCATCCACAGAAAGTCAATGTCACAGCTAGTGATAAGAAAGAATTTATTATGGGAATCACAGAAGAAGCAAGGTAAAAAAAAAAAAAGCACTAGATTTGGGGAGGCAGAATGGTGCTGTAGAAAGCTTGGGGGACTTCAAAGCAGAGAGACCTCAGTTAAAATCCTGGCCCTCTTACTAGCTGTGTGCTTGATCCTTTTAAGCCTCTGTCCTTCTCTGCAAGGCAGGTTAATGCCTGAACCCCAGGCTGGGAGGATCAGACGAGGCAATGTGTATGCAGCCCCCAGAACGCTGCTCACTGAAGGACTACGAGCCATATGTAAATATGAGTAGGTGGGTGTAAATGCGGAACACTTAAAGACTCAGTGGGTACTAAAGGAATCTAGTGTTGCTTGCCCCTCTGCTCCCACCTCAACTTCGATTATGTCAGGAATTGATCACTTTGGCCATGTGGTTGCCTCCTCCCCTCTTGACTCTTCTGACATAAGAGGGGGGCTGACTACAAAGGGGACACCACCAAAAAAATCCAGTGTACCAGGGAGTGAATCTACTGGGTTAACAGGCTTAATGCTGGTAGGGTTGAGTACAAATCGTTCACACCACCCACAGGATGACTTGAGTCACAGAACCCACCCAACCACATAGCTGAGAGCTGCTTTCCTGGGGGGGAAATAAAATTTCTGACCCAAGACCCAAGGAGCCAAGGAAAAAATGGTGCTCTGGCATCTGAACGCTTCAAGGGAAGGAAGGCTGACCCGGTGGACACAGTCTTTGGGCACTCAGACACCAGAGATAGCATGAGGTGGAAGGAGAGTGAGAATAAATCAAACAAGAAGTGAAAGAGGGCTTGGAAAAAGCCAGTGAAAGAGCCCAAAGGAAACCACAGCCCAATCTGTGATTCTGCTAAGGGCCCTGGTGATCACCCTTTGTAGCTCAGTGTTGGTGTTAGTGACGGTTTAGATTGGCCTTGAACTCCAAAACACCACGCAGAGGCTGTAGTGAGGTCACTGTGAGGCTGGAAAGATCATGTGATTTCAAACAGGAAGACCTGGTGTTGATGACTGTTTGCACTTCCTGCTGGTTTTGTGACCCTCCATAAGTCATGCTCCTTCCTTTGTACCTTGGTGTCTTCATTTGTTAAAGGAGGGTTAGACCAGGTGAACTCAAAGCTTTCTTCAGGCTCTGATTCTAAGAGTTTCTGGAGAGGGCACATGACTCAAGAGGAAGTCTTCCCTCCCACACAGAATCTGCCATGCTCCTTGTTTGTATTTCTGTGGGGGAGGGGACAACGGTTTTCTCTAAAATTCTCACTGAGTCAAGAGAATGATGACCTATCTAGGAGTCCCGATGGCCAATGAAGTCAGGTTATGAATTCAGTCCTCAGAGACCCTCTACTGGAACTGTCTCTTCAGACTCCCCATAAAAGGGTAGGCTTGCTTCAGCAGCACCGTGTGTAGATAAGAAGCAGGAGTCAGGAGTGAGGGAGATGGCCAATCCCACACGCGCTGCCTCACAGCCCAGTACATCCGCGTTCCTATCATCTGCACATGTGTCTGTCCATGCCTGCCAATTTCCATGCCTTTCAGCACAAGTTCTTGGTTCCTGGACTGTTACATGTCCCAGCTGGTCTTCTTCTCTCCCACAAGCTGCCTCAGAACACACAGCCCTGATGTCTGTCCACCCACCTCTCCCAAAGCTGCATTCTTTCCTCAGCAACACCCTACCAGCCAGCCTGGGGAGGCTGTGATCCCGTTGTCGCTGAGGCCTGAAGAGCACAGAGCCAATTCTAGTTCCCTTGTTCTCCCGTTCTTTGCACGCACACACACACCCTCCAGGAGATGGGCTCACATAGCTTCTGTTTCTGCTTTCCCTCCTCCTTTGGCACACTTCTTTCCATTTGGATTCTTCTTCCAAATGAACTGTTCAGTTCCCTTCTATGTTAATGGTAAGTCAGTGCATTAACTCAGCACAAATCCGTGATATGCCTACCACGGGTCACACACTGGGCTGGCCAGCATGAACACAATAACGAATCAGACACAGTCCGGAGAGTGGGAAAGACCAAACCACTGATGAGTGAGGTATCCAGAAACTACTCCTTCAATGGAGTCAACCAACGCATTCAAGTTCATGATCTTCTCGAGAGAGTCTTATCTTGAGAATAACTCAGCCCTGCCGCTGTGAATTATAAACCCAGTCTCTACAGCATGTCCGCCAAGGCTCCCTATTCCGCCCTCATTCCGATGATGTCAGTCGGAGGTGTGTAACGTGGATGTCAGCCTGGGGGCTGTGGAAAGAGCACTGGGTAGGGCTTAGATGCCCCAAAGCCTAGCTCCACCAGTGCCACATAACCAGCTGTGGGACCCGGGCAATTTCCTTCTCCGTGCCACTAGATGACCTAGGGAGATTGGAGCCCATTGTCTCCAGCATCCTCGCCAGCTCTGAAAAGCTGTGATCCTACTCTCTGCTGCATGCAATTCGTTACAGAAAGAAAGAAAGGCCTAGTATGAGACCACCAGGCTGGGGAAATGACATGGGAAATGACTGTCATAGGGGAAGGGAGCCCAGGACAAGTCTGTGGGGACCAAGGTGACTGAGGCTCCCCAAGGAGAGAGACCAGGATGCAGACAAGGAGCACTTAAACCAGCAGAGAAACTGTGCCTGGGCAGCTTAGGTCTACATCAGGAATGACATCATCTTTCCATGAAAAGCCTAATGAGACCATGGCTTTTTAAAGATAGCAGACCTGATCATTAAAGCTGAGCGTGCGTGCGCACTTCTCCCCCTGAGCTACCTCCAAGGACGGGCTCCTACCCCGTATCCAAGCCTAGACCATCCTTTCAAAGGCCTTGTATTTGTTTTCTAGTTGTCATCCAGCCTGAGCCACCTTTATGCCCCCCTTCCTTTCACCTCCCTCCCTGTTCCTTCCTCCTTTCCCTTCTCTCTCCCAAACACACATGGTTAAAAAAATTAGCATAAAATCTATAAAGTGAAAAGTCCCCCTTTCTTCCCTCCCCTAGTCTACTTCTGTAGTTCCCTCTCCAGAGATGGTCACCAGTGCCATTTTTTTAAATAAATTTCGAAAGGTGTTCTCTGCACAGAGCTGTATGTACGAATTTTCAGCTGTCCTTTTATAAAAAGGTCCTGTCTCTTTGTTTTTCTAAGTTCCGTTCAGTCTCAGTCTAAGTGTACCTGGTTTTATACAGTGTACACGTACACAGCAAGTTGTATAAATCAAATTGCATTGTGACGGGTGTAAATAGAAAGAGTTATTTAGAAAGAAAAGAAAAACGTTCTGTGTCTTATTAGGCAATTTAAAACAAACCAAACAAATACCTCTGTGTTAATAAAAGATTCTTTCTCCCCCTCCCCACTATTTAATCAGTTGTGTGTGTACTCGGTATTGGGGCTTCCTTAAGTCTAGCATTCCTGTGTTTGAATTGTTCTCACAATTAAAAAAAAATACATTATGACTTTTTAGATGATGGGAGCTTTATAGTTTTCCATAATGAGCCAAGAGAGCCCATCAGTATTCAAACCCCAGCAGGATGGTGGTGCCCCAGAAAAGCACGTTGCACGCGACCTAAATGAGAGGATGGAGTGAGGCTGTGTTATATAACAGCCAGCAGGCGTGTCACTAGCGTCACTAGCGAGGGTGTGGCAACTGTCGCTCAGCACTGCCTTAGGCAGCATGAGAGATGCTGAAAGGTAAGGTACTCACACCTTAGGCAAAGGCAGAGCTTGAATCAGTTTGAAGGTAATTGCAAAACAATAGGAATTGTAAGCTGAAAATTCTGCATAATTGTGCCCGGTGTAGTTGGAATTCAGGGAAGGAAGGCGGGAGGTTCCTGTGACCTTGACCCGGGAGTGGGAAAGGCTTGCCGGCAGCGCACTAAGTCCAGTATGGGGGACAGCAGTGAGGGTCAGGGTAGAGGACTGGTGTATGAGGGCTGCTGTAGCAAAGAACCACAACCTGGGCTGCTTGAAACAACAGAAATATATTCTCTCACCGAGCTGGAGGCTAAGGTCTGAAATGAAGGTGTCACCAGCCTGTGCTTCCTCTGAAACCCAGAGGGGAGAATCCTTCCTTGCCTCTTCCTAGTGTCTGGTACTTGCTGGCAATCTTGGCATTCCTTGGCTGGTGGCTGCCTCACTCTAATCTCTGCTCTGTCATCTTACGGCCACCTTCTTTCTCCCCGTGTGTCTGTGTCTTCACCTGGCATCTCCTCTTTGATAAAGATACCAGTCATATTGGATGAAGGGCCCACCCTACTCCAGCATGACCTCACCTTAACTTAACCAATTACATCTGCAGTGACCCTGTTTCCAAATAAGGTCACATCGTGAGGGACAAGGGGTTAGGGCTTCAACATATCTCTTCAACCCCATAACAAGTGGCAAAGATTCTCCACTTGTCTCCATTCCAGGCTGCCTCACCTTCTGCCCCCCCTGGGCAAAGTCAAGGTGCACAGAGATCAGTCCCCTTCTCTCCAAGGACACCACTTCTCCCTCTGTACCCTCATTTGCACAGCCTTCCTGCGAAGCTTCTTATCACCCAGAATACCTGCCCCTGCAAAAACAGCAGCTGTGGGATGCTCTCATCTGAGCCCAGCTTCCCACCCTTCTACCTTGCCTTCTCCTTCCCTCCTTTCTCAGATCCCAGGGCCCTCGGTTCCCTCTCCTGGTCTGCTCCCTGCCTCCTGGATTCACATCCCTCTTCACTACCTTGGACCCCACTAATTCACCTGCACTCTCACTGGCACCACCAACATCCCTGTCCCCCAGCAACCCTTGCGCCCAACCAGCATGAGGGCTGCCTCTTCCAGCATGGATCCATACTGCAGGAAAAAAAAAAAAAAAAAAAACACTAGAAAAAAAGCACATGCCTTTGCCTATCTATTTCTCTACAAACCACTTGTCGTTTCAGCCTGAGCTGTGTCTTAGCATGTGTATTCTCATTCCCATTTGATAGCTTTTCCTGTTTCCCACATCAGCTTCCCAAACTCCCCCCACCCTTGTCCCCATTTCCTTCCCTTCCTCTGGAAATGACATTGTTCTCTATTACATGGAGTCAAGAGGCCATCAAATGTAAATTTGTTTAACATCCTCCTTCTGTGGTACAAAGTGCTCACCCAGCTTCACTCTCCCATCTCTCCCTGTGCTGTAGTCCCCAGGCATTTTCCCAAAGAGAAGGGAATTCATGTTTATGAAATCCCTCCTGAGTGCCAGGCATTACGCTAGGTGTTTTCACCTATTATCTCATGTATAGTTTTCCTATGACACTTATGTAGTTCTAATTTTGCTTGTTTACTTTTCTATCCATCCCTCCAGCTACAAGCTTCTCAGAAAAACCTCTTATATGTGTTTACTCATCATGCATTATTCCACATAATCCTCCAGAACTTTATGAACCAAGTAGAGATTATCTCTACATTCCGGATGAGGAAACCGAAACTCATTGAGTTAAGCCACAACCTAGATACCACCCAGAAGTAGCAGAACCCGGGTGCAGGCACAAGTCCACCTGACCACACAGCCCCCACACCACACCGAGCCAGCGAGTGGCACAGTGCTAACCAAGGCCCAGACAGAAGAGCGAACAAGGGCCTGCTCCGGTTTGCCCCCTTGGCTGCCTCCCTCCTCTATAACCAGGCACCATTCTCAGAGCGTGGAGTACAGAGCATTCTAAGAATTATTTAAGCTCAGTAACGTGCCCTTTCGTTCATTTGTTCAACAAATATTTAATGAGTGTCTGGTATGTGTCAAACCCTGTGCTAGAAACTGTAGACACAATTATAAGCAAAACAGAACAGGGGCCTTTGCAGACTGAGGACCTGCCCAGGAATGGCTTCACATGCAGACAGAAGGTGGCCATTCCCAGCCCCAGGCACAGCCTGTTCCCCGCCCTTCCGTTGAGTCCAGGGCATCCGAGCCCCAGGACACGGATACATTTCCTCCTTCGGGGGCACCTGGGGAAAATGAGAAGAGAGCAGGTTGGATTGCACTTTCCCTTCCCTTCCTTGAAGAGAAAATGGTGAACGACGCTGTTTCCCATCACTGAATTTATGGATCACAGCTAGAGTTCAAAACCACGCCTGCGGTCCCTGAATGAGGACGCACAGTCCCACATCTGCCCTAAATGCGGTTCCTTCCCTGTCCCACTGCCCGTATGAAAAGTGTGCGTACTTCCTGCAAGGCTTCCACGGGTACGGGCTTCTCTACTTTAACTATCGGCCTTTGGGTTGGATAGTTCTTTGCTGTGGGGAGCTGTCCCGCACAGTCGGGTATTAGCAGCGTCCGAGGCCCCTACCCACTACATCCCAGTGGCAACATCACCACCACCCCACTTACAACAACTAAAAACGTCTCAGACGCTGCTCAGTGTTACCTGGGTGAGGGCAGAGTCAGCCGCTTGTAGAAATCCACGGCTCCCGTGCATTGACAATTGCTCAGATGACCTCCAAAGTACCAGCTGAAGCCCCAGATCGCCCGAGTGCCGCAGAGAAGCCGCTGTGAGGAGGAGACGCCAGCCAGGAATCTCCCTCTAAAGAGGGCCGTGGAGGTGAGCATGTAGGCATCTCAGACTCAGCTCGGATGAAACACGTCCAAGCTGACCCAGGGACTCAGGAGAGGCTCAGCCACCAGTGTGTGCCCAGAGTCGCAGGACTTTGGAGCAGTGCCCACAACAGCATACGTTAATCCTCCCCAAGGTTCAGTTCAATCTCCCCAGGCCTCTGATCTGCATAACTCAAATCATTCCTCCTGCAGTCCTGTCCTACCCGCCACCTGGCTGCCAACACTTCCTGAAACGCTTTTATTAGAGTCTGTCTTTTCCACCTGCCCTCTCCTTTAAAATGTGGCCCTCCCCAGGAGAGCACAGGAAATCACTGCCATTTTATCTTGAATTAGCTAACAAACTCTTTGCCCTCAGGGTCCCGTGGAAATCAGACACATCAGCCGGCTTTGTCCCCAGATCTCAATTGGTGGCTTCGCAGCCCTATCGTCCATACGCCAGGATGAACCTGGCTGAACTGGGGTGTGTCCATCTGAGCAGAGTTTTTCCAATCCTGAGCCCACAAACCCCAGGACAGCATAACCAGTGTACGGACGCTGCATGAGCTAAGCCTCCCCTCAGGAGGGTCGTCTGTGAGCACAAGGAACCCAGCACCAAAGAAGAAAAAAGCTGGTCCAGCAAAGCAGAGCACAGAGGAAGAGAAGGTGGAGACCCTTGCCAATGTGACCTTTTCGGCCTGTTGGCCACGAAGGCTGGTGGGCGGTTGTGACCTGTTCCAATGGTTTCCTGAGGAGAAATCATTCAGTAAGTATTTATTGACAGTTGACTTTGTGCCAGACCCAGTGGGATGGATTTGAACAGTTTTCCTTCCCAGGCTTCATGCCAAAGCATCACTGGCCCCCACGGCTCCTGAGTAAGGGCTGGAGTATGTGTGCCACTGAGAATGTGTTGGAGAGAAATGGGGTCATGTGTCCTGCCCAAGACCGGTTCAGTTCTAACCAGTTATAATACAGGAATTTGGAGCTGAGATAAATAGGATACAGGAAGTTCAAGAAGACCCTGACCCCACTGGCTGCCTTCTAGAATTTCTGACCCTAAGTGGACAACACAGAAGTTCCAAGAAACATCTGGGCCTTCAAGCTTCTCTTCAGCAGACCAGAGGTCAGGCTTATGGCGTACACTTGTGCCAACCTGACTCCGGAACCCACACCACCAGGGAAGCTGAAGTCCATCCCCCGTGGTTCCCCACGACAAGGAAATTAACCCATCTGAATTAACATCCCACCCTCTGTGCTAGATTCTTCCATTCCTGCATGGCAACGGATACCCAGAAAGTGGCTTGGCCATTGGGATACTTATATTCCACTGGCTCTTAAAGCATGGTACCTCAACTGCCTGCATCAAAATCACCCATGGGGTGTTGAAAATGCATGTTAAAAAAAAAAAAAAAAGCAGCCCCACTCTAGACTAAATAAATCAGAATCCCAAAGGGGCAAGAGCCAAGTATCTGATTTTTAAAATTACACTTTTAGGTGATTCTTATACATACTAATTTGGGAATCATTGGCAAGGTGAAAAGAACACAGACTTTGAAGGTACACTGACCTAGGTTCAAACCTGGCCCTGCTACTTCTAGACTGTGTGACCTTAAGCTAGTTTCTTACTCCTTCTTCATCTTTAAAATGGAGAAAGTAAATGGTGTTTGATGTAAGAATCAACACGATAGTATGTAAAGAAGGCTCAGTCCACTTTACGTGCTTGCCCAGTACATGTTCAATATGACATCTGTATTACGGTCACCATGGTTTGTTGGAATTTAGCCAAATGATCAAACCTACTGTTGGTCCTTGGAACTGCTGAATCTTTCTGGAACCCTCTAGCCAAACCCCTGCTGCAGACTTTAACAGTCAAAACTGGAAGGTCCTCCTTATCCAGGATCATTGTTACACTTCACTGGAATCTCTGAGGCAGGCTTTTCTGGGCCCTCAGGACCTAACAGAGCTATTTAACTCATCAGAGCTCTGGGAAGGCAAGGCAGGCAGATTGCTGGGGAGAAAGTTCCTGCTAACCCATCCACTTCTTTCTAAATGCTCAAGTACCAGGACTTCTAAAGGGCCTGATCTCAGCAGCACACACACATTACATAGAGCTGGCCTTGCCCACAGCCCCACTGTGCCAGGGCACCCACAACGCAGCTGACAGGCAGAGTGTGATAAGCAAGCTATTTTCTAAGTCTGCACAAGGAATGTTTAATATTCCAGAGCTCATACAAATGGAAGAGGCTGCAAAACAGTGTCAGAAAGTTCTGCAGAAGAGCATTATGCATTTCTCAAGGAAATTATTTTTAAAAGCTTTTGCACTGACAGTTTCCTCAAAGGGAGACAATTGTTCCTTTCAAAGGTTCCTATGTTCTAACAGAGATAAGCAGCTTAGGCCTGCTTATGGGGTGACTAAGTGCTCCTTTACATTCTTATTTCTGCCCTGGATTATTCCAAACCCTCAGCCTCTCAGAGAAATCAAGTCCCAAGCCTAGGCGTTAGCAGGAGGTCTCCCGATCCCTTAGCTCTGAACCAAAAGAACAAGACTCCTTTATTAAAAGGAGGTTTCTCCACTTAGGTATTCCTGGGACCGATCATCCTTATTTCATAGCTGGATTCACCCATCATGGTCCTGATTCATCCAGGAGCCTGCTAGGGACTGAATGTTTGTGACCCCTCCACCCTATTCATACACTGAAACTCCCCGATGTGCTGGTATTTGGAGGTGGGGCCTTTGGGAGATGATGAGGTCATGAAGGTGTAGAGCCCTTAGGAATGTGGTTAGTGCCCTTATGCAAGAGGCCCCAGAGAGCCCCCCCGCCCCGCCCGCCGAAGCACAGCAAGAAGACAGCCATTTATGAACCGGAAACAGGCCTCCCCAGACCCCAAGTCTGCAGCCATCTTGATCTTGGACTTTCCAGCCTCCAGAACTGTGAGAAATAAGTTTCTGTTGCTTATAAGCCACCCACACTGTGGCATGGTGTGACAGCAGCCCAAACTAAGATAGACTTCCTATAAGAAGTCTACCCAGCTAGGATTTTAAAGACAAGATTTACCGAAATGTCTCAGGAATGGTTACACAAGGCACTTCATCTGTGTTTTTGATTTTTGTTTCTTAATTTGGATGGCATATATTATTCATTATTTTATCCTTTATAAATTTTTGTTTATCTAAAATATTTTATTAAAAATAATGTTTCCAGGGGTTCCTGGGTGGCACAGTTAAGCAACCGACTCTTGGTTTTGGCTCAGGTCATGATCTCAGGGTCGTGAGATCGAGCCCCACGTCAGGCTCCACACTCAGCATGGAGTCTGCTTAAGACTCTCTCTCCCTCTCCCTCAGCCCCTCTCCAGCCCCATCTCAAATAAATAAATAAATCTTAAAAAATAAAAATAGTGTTTCTAGGTATGCAATGAATATGCCCAGGAAAATGTCTTCTCAATAGCCCTAATCAATCCTGGTACCACCCAGCCTGTGACATGTAATTCTGCTCTCTCTCCTTCGAGCATCTGGGTCCATGGTTGCTATGAACCTTTACCAGACAGTAACAGCTGAGAGCAGAGACCTTAGAATGTCCAGCATACTGCACGGAGATGGACACCTAGTAAGTAATCTATTTATTGAATTTTTTGTTCATTAGATTGAGGCCCCTCCTCCTCTAAGAGCCTTTCCCTCTGAAACACAGCGTTTTCCTTTTCTCTTCTCCCCAGACAGAATACTGCATGATAGCTGAGGTCATTCCAGCTGCATATATGCTTTGATGACAGTGTGATGGAATCTCAAGTTCAATAATATGGATCTTATAAATTATGTGCATAGATGCTTATATTTAATTAAGTCAGCTCAGCATGAGCTTAAAGCATAACTAGTTTTCCAAAGCTCATTCTCATGCCCCTCCAGTTATCCCTCTGGTTCTTTCGAGCCTAGATGGAGGCATTTTTTTTCAAGGTCAGCCCATTTGCATCTTCCATTTCAAAAACCACTCAAACTCTGACCAGAGAAGTGTCCTGCCTATGTTTCCTCTTGCTTGCAGTTCAGAGCAGCCCTCAGCTCCCCACATCAGCCGGTCTCCCCTAGCAATTCCTGAATTCCCCTGCCTCTCCTTTGCTCCCTCCCCTCTTCTCAGCCCATAGATTCTTGGAAAGTTCAAGTTCCTCCTAGTTTCATTCTCTAGAGGCACCATCCAGACTTCTCTGCTCCTAGCCCTTCCCCCACCTAGAACCAGAGGCCACCTTTAGGGTTTCACCTCCAGGCTACTGTTCCTCCTAGTATTTTGCATCATTATACTTTGCTAAGTGAAAATGAGCTGAGCCAGGATTCTACAGGCAAGAGCCCCTCTTGGCCTTCAGAGATACGCCTGCAAATAGAGCCATGGTGTTCCCATTGGCCTCCTCAGAACGTGGAAGGATGGTGTTCTTCCCTCTGACTTGTGCTGGATTTAAAATTGGGGATGGGGAGAACACAGTGATCTTGCTGAAATCTCACAACCTGTACACAGTGAGGATCCTTGGGGCCACAGGTTCCACAAGGGTAGCAGGGCAAGGAGTTTGAGTAACCGCCCACCGTAACCAACCGCTACTCCTCTCTGACCCAAAGGCCTTGTTGCAGGCTCTGGCTTACTCTTCAGAACAATGTCTTCCTTTACAGTAAACCTTCTCTAGGGGACACCTTTCTTCCTGTCTGCCCTCTTGCTTACCCAATGCCTCTACTCCTCCATAACCCAATTTTTCTCCCATACCGAACAGAAGTGTCTCTGTGTATCTTCAGCCCAAATGGTGGACAGAGTATGTTGTTGTGCTCAGCGTTGCCACTGTTTATCTAAAAGGGTTTTCAGTGAATGTAAACAGACACTTAGAACTAGGGTGTCTCCTAATTCTGCACCCCACATATACTTGAGCCCAGCAGAGATATCCCGTTATGCTAATATTGGCCCTATTTAGAGGTGATTGTATATCACCTGTAATTATCTCTCAAGTTCTAGGACTTCAGCCAAAGTAGATGTGTCCTCCAACTCAAAAGTCATCTAAGGCAATAACTTTTCTGTAGAGTGTGGATTAAAATCAACTTCAGGAAATAATGCCCTTAATCATCTAACTCTCAGTGGACCCAGATTGGGCAGTGTTCCTCAAGGACTAGGAATCAGAACAAACAATTTTTCTGGAGATAAATCACAGGTAGCTTTTCCCCATTTTGAGCAGGAGGGCCTCACATCTGATCATTTTTCATCCCAAGGAGAGAAAGCAATCTTAGTAAGGGCTTAACTCAACGGCTTTGCACGCTCCTCCTCCAAGGTGCTCAGGAAGAGCCAGTGTACCTCTCAAGGCTAGATGCCCATCACTAATACTGACTCCACGTGGGAACACGTCGCCTCTACCAGCAATAATCATCGGTTCCTTCCTTAAAAGCTTTGTCACTGTCACACTGATCCTTCATGAAGGGTCACCTGATCTTAAGAACCGGAGTCAAATTCTGACAGAAAAGGTTCAGCACCTGAACCGACAATAACCGTATAATTGATAAACTCTTAAAATAATTAAAAGAAATTTATGCTGAGGGTACAAGGCAGAAGGAAGGAACAACAGGTTTATTTCTTCATTACTAAATTCATTTGCTAGCGGTAAATGGTGAATGTGATATTTACCACATTGAGTGGTGAATATCACCACATTCCGTGAGGTGCTGGCACACCAGCTCCTGAGTTTTCTCCTCCGCTTGTTTCCAGGTCTAGCTCTGAGAGGCTCTCCCCTGCCCAGCCCCAGGCCTGCCCTTCTTCACTCTCCCATCCCCATATCTAGGTCCCTATAGCCCTTAGAAGGGGAGCACCCAACAAGCACAATACAGTAGCTATACCCTCAGATCTGAACACAGGCTGGGACCAACACCACAAGAGTCACAGAAACAGATTTCCTGAGAGGCCTACTGCCTGCCTTCCTGCAAGAGCCCAGACCACTGCCTTCCTGGCTTCTCCTGCCCTATACCCCCACGGGCCCCCCATCCCCTTTACCTTCACTTCTCTTTGCATTCAAGCCTGTATTACAACTGTTTGGTATTTTGTTTTTTGTTTTTTTTAATCTGAACATTAATGTTTGAAGGAGATGGAGCAGCATGAACAAAGTTACAGAAGCAAGGAAATCCGTGGCTTTATCCACAAGGCTGGAGGTAGTTCAGAATCATTGCATATGTAGGAACGGGAGTGGCAAGAGAGGAGCTCGGGAGAGGAGCAGCAGCCAGACATTCCCAGCAGGTGTACTGCAATGGGATTATAATTGTAACCATGACTGTCCACCATCCACATGCTCCGTGCAGAACCAAGACACTTATCCTACCAGAGCCTGAGAGTGTTGGCTGCTGATGGATCACAGGTGAGTCCATCTAGGAGACTGAATTCAATTTAGCAAGGTGTCAGGATACACAGTCAATATATAAAAATCAATGTATTCTATATGCTAGCAATGAGCAATTGAAAATTACAATTTAGAAATAATACCATATATAGCATCGTACAAAAACATAAAATATTTAAGAACAAAATTTAATACAAAGTATGTAAGATCTATAGCTAAAGCCAATAAAGCATGTCAAAGTTCAAAAAAGTGTTTTAAGATAACATGTATGTTCCAAACCCCCCTGGGAAGCTTAGGGGTCATTATTAAAATGGAAATAGAAGACGGGCTATGGTTTTTCCAGGGCAATCATTACATTGTTTATTCCTTTTATTTGCTAGTCTCTTTCATCATAATTGCTGTTCCTTGCCTTTGAGGAGATGGTGGTGCTTGGTGAAAAACTCCAAAGGGTCCAGAAGTTCTTTCCTGCAGACTTTGCAAGTTCTATCCATCAGTTTCTCAAATAATTGTATCTAGAGTAAAAGAAGACACAAACTACCTTAACTTTCCCGAGGTTGTCTGAAAAGTTTCAGGCACACTTGATTAAATGAAAGAAGACTGCTCTGCAAGGAAGATGTCTAGGCTGGATTGTGATACATCAGACTGAAGCGTTTGCTCCTCTTGGAGCTCCACCCCCCACTGTGTGCCATTGGCCAAATGACAGCATCATTGAGCCTCAGTGTTCTTCTCCATCAAAATATTGTTGTTAGGATTCAATAATGATCTACATAAAAAAATCATCTGTACCTGGCACATAATTAAACCTTAGTGAAGGTATCTATAAGAGGATGAGGAACATAAAACTGGCCAAAGAGTAGGAAAATGGAAGGAAAAATAGAGAGGAAGAGAAAATGAATAAAAAATAGAGAAGCCAGAGCAGGCTGAGGAGAAAGAGAAGCAGGGCAGGGGTTGGGGGGCTATCAGTCAAGGCCACTTGGCCTTGGAGTTTTTGAAATCAACTGAATATACATATCATCTGTGGCCAGCTTCTCAGGAGGACACTGGGATGGGGCACCTGGGTGGTGCAGTTGGTTAAGTGTCCAACTCTCGGTTTTAGCTCAGGTCATGATCTCAGGGTCATGAGATCAAACCCCATGTCAAACTCTGCACTCAGCACAGTCTGCTTAAGACTTCCTCGCCTCTCCCTCTGCTCCTCCCCCACCTCCCATGCTCTCTGTCTCTCGCTCTTTTTCTTTCTCTCTCTTAAATAAAAACATAAATCTTTAAAAAATCTTTAAAAAAATAAAAGAGGGCACTGGCATAGTAGCAGAACTTTACAAATCATCCTTTGCTTTGTGGGTGTTCAATAAATTGACAACAAGTGATGTAATTCACCCTTCCCTGACCTTATATTCCTTCAAAGATATTGGAGAATTGTTATTTAATGGACTAGGAGGGAAAAAAAACTGTGAATATTAAATATTTAAGGCTTCAGGTTTGAAAAAGTATTAAATGTCCATTTAATCAAACAATAAAATTCTAGGTATTTATTTCATTTGCACGGCTGTCCTATCAATTGGACAGTGCTCTTTAAGGGAAATTTTTGTCTCTGTGTCCCCTGTACCTGTCACCCAAGAACTCTCAATACAGATTTCTTGAAATGAGTAAGCCTAACATTCCATGAGGCTCAGTACTGAAAAGCCAGAGAAGATTAAAAATAGGTTTCCGTCCTCCAGGAATCCAAGGAAGTTCTCCAGGAATTGCAGAGTTGGAAAGGGCAAGATCAACACAGACTGCATCAGTCTGGAAAGACTTTGTGGATTTTCTCAGCGTAGTTACCTACAGAAGAATCTGCCGGGGGACAGGATGCCTGAGAGTCTTAGTGGAAAGTACAACTGCGTCCTAATACTGACTCACAAGTGAGGCTCCTGAATGAAACAGACAGATGTATGTTCAAGGGAGCTTGAAAATCACTGGCCTAAAAAGTCATAGGATGAGTCAAAGAAACTTTAAAGGCGTTCTTGTCCAACCAATTCATTTTCCAATGAGGATCTTAAGATCTAGAACAATGAAATGATTTCCCAGGGTCACACAGCATATTTAAACCTTAGGACCCCTCACTTTGCTATTCCATGGAGACGTGTTCGTCTCTTAAGGAAACTCCAGTGGTCAGCTGAGTATTGGCCACCCAGGTTCCTCCAGTCAATGGTGACTATACATCCGCTGCTACGTCTCCCGAACACTTTCTCTCCCTTGGCATTGGCCTCAGCACTTTGGTTCATCCACAGGAACAATGTTAATGATGTTGCCACATCACTCATTTCAGCAGCAACAAATGAAACAGAGGAATGAGTATGAATTCTTTCTTTAAAAATATAATCCTAATGTTTTGTTTTGTTATACCTCACATACCCAAATAAGAGCCCCCTGACACCCCACTGTCACTTGCTGGACGTCCTCTCCCAAAACTACTCATGCCTTTTTATCCATGAGTCTTTGTTCCAGCTCTTTCCTTCACCCACAGCACTCTACTCTTGCTCCCACCCCATCCCTTTCTTCATCTACTCAACCACCAAGGTTTCATTTAAAAGCTCCCTCTTATGAAAAGCTCTTCGGATTACTCAAAATCATAACAAATGGATCTTTTCTCGAAGACCCCAGATGTGCCATCTACCTCTATTTCAAGTCTCAGTTTCTCGACTCCAATGTTGCTCCAATCACCTCCTACATTGCAAACTTCCAGAAAGCAGGGTTAAGATGCATCCTTTTTTTACTGTTTCACTAAACGTCACAGAGGGGATGTTGAGTAAATGTTTGTTAAGTGAAGAGATCCATGAAACATCCTATCCGGGTATTTTAAAATATTCAGGATGTATGTGGAACTATGTAAATTACAATATCTTAATAATTAGTGAATGAATGGTTTATAGGGTAAAAACAGACTCCAACTCAAAAGTAAGTTTACTATTACTTGAGGAAATAATACTGGTGAGCTTTTTTAAAAGTAAGAAAATCAATGTTCTAGAAACACTAACTAGGCCAACAGAGCAGCTGGGATTCAAGGTTCTCAAAGTGTCCATGATACCATGTGGTGAAGAAAGTTGCAGGAAGACAATGTGGTACAACTGCACAGTTACAGAGCCATAGCATTGGGGAAGAAGAGAGGCAGGGAGATGGCCATGGTAATATTTTGTTTCAGATTATATAGGTCAGCGCTTTGAGAATACTCTTATTCAATATTTTTTATCCCCACTTATTTCCAAATAAGGTTTAAGGAAGCAGAAACTAATATCACAAGGAATGTGTATAACAGAGCCATAATACTATTTCTTTTCAAATCTGTGTCTTTGTGTATCGAAAGGCAAAGAAAACATGTACAATGGACACTTTCCATGGAAACAATTTTTGCAAAGACATGGGTATTAGAGGAAAAACAACAGCATCCAAAAGTAATCCCAAGTCCCTATGATCCCCACAGGTAACTAGCGGGAGTAGGTATGAAAATGCTCCATCGGAAGCGGAGTCGTCAAGTCTACCAGGTTGATAAGCACCTAGAGATATGAGGAGAAGCTAAAGACATATGTCCTCTCTGAAAAGCTTAGGAGATTACAAATCATTCGTTAACAGATATTTATTAAGCATTAAGTGAGTGTAAAGCACAAAAAGATGAATTACAAAAAGATGTTTCCTTAAAGAGCTTATAGCCTAGAAGGGAAGGAAAGCATCCTCACACGTTCTATATTACTACTCAGCAGCAGTTGAGGAAGCATGAACTATGGCTCAGAATTCCCCCAAACACTAAGGTTGGATATGTAAAAGATGATCCCAGTCCCCAAAGCACTTACAATCTAAGTATGGAGACAAGCAATGTATCCGAAACCATTCGCAACCATACAAAACATTTATAAGTTAGTATCTTAATCTGGTAGGACAAGAAAGAAATGCTCCCTGAATCTTGAGAATGAAGATTTACTTATAGCCTAAGATAATCAGGAGACCCTTTAGGGGAGCAGAGGAAACCCAGAAACTGTGTTAAGCCTTGAAAGATGACTTAGAGTCAGGACCCACGGGAAGATGAGCTGAGACAATTCCCAGGCAGACACACAATACAGCAAGAAGACAGTCTGTGACTGACTTGAGGGTAAGAAACCTGCTCATGATTAAGTACACAGGTTACATTTAGACAGGCTGAGGGAAGTTTTTTTGTTTGTTTTTGTTTTTTTGTTTTGTTGTTGTTTTTTTTTTAGTGTCTGGAATTCTACTACTGAACTATGTGTGTTTCAAGATATATTTGTTAAGTACCTGTTGGCATGTGGCACTATATGGACTCCACACAAAACCACTGGTCCACTTAACCCTGGAGGCCAGATCCTGCCACCTCCGAAAATACCACCAACCAGGACACATGCTGAGCCTTTCTCTTCCCAGCCAGGGTTTCAAATCCTTTTAACTCTAAGAACCCAGGATTCCACAGATACAAAGATCAAGGCAGAGCAGAGGAAAATGGAAATTGTAAACACTGGCAGAGTAGATGCTGAAATCATGAGCGGCCCCATCTCTGGCACGCTTAGAAGTGATTCAGTAAAGCACTTTCCCCAACATTTCTTAGTGATTCTCTACAGCCTTGAAAATGAGGTCTTTCTACCTCATTTTTCACAATTTCACGATACAGAGAAAAGAAACATTCAACTCTTTTGCAAACTGGAAAAGGAATATGCTTACATTTCTTCCCATTCAACAATAACTTAGAGGTAGCTAATGAGATTTTCTTTCCTTGCCTGTGCTCCCAGAAGTCATCCATCCTCCACCAGGCAGAGTTTAGCCATGAAATTTCCTACCCAATTTGTGGTTTTTCAGACAGCTAGGAGAGGGATGAAAATGGGTTAGTAATGGGAGTTGCCATAAAACTTATAATTACAGAATTTGCTACAGTGAACACCATAATGGACTGTTTGTTTAAATCAAATATCCGTTGACTCTCTTTGAAGATAAATGATGTATTCTATATCCTGTTTTCCCAAATATACATAGAGAGAATTTTTGCACAATGGTGGTTCTATTTTTCTTCTGTACACCAGCTGGGCTGGCCATAACAGGCACCTCCACTTCACTCAGGAACCACATGCTGAGCATAGCCCAATATCTAAGCCTAGCACGGGCCACTGACAGTCAATTAATACCTTCTCCTAAGACCCTCAAGATAAGCAGTCACCTTATCTAACACAGAAGCCAAGGGCATGCCAATAAACAAACCGAGCTAGCCCTGTATGACCTTAAAATAATCTAACCTTTCTCTGCCTTAGTTTTTGCATTTGTAAGGTCAAGGAGCTGAGTATCTGTATCTCCAAGGTCTGAATCCTCTAACATCTATGATTCTAAATCAGAAGGAAAATGAGGATTAAAATTAAGACGCTACTCAAGTTCTTAGACAAAGCTAGCTCCACAAAGTTCATCCCCTAAAGGACCTGCACCAAAGTCTTTAATGCAGAATTTCATGAAGGTGGTAGAGGGATTTCATCTCAAAATCTCTCCTTTCTCCTCTCTTCCCATATTCTGTATTCTAGCTAATGGCAAGGAATGTGCTTTGAAACTTGAAGACACTCATGAAAAGAGTAAGAATCACTTCCCTTCTCCTTCCTGTTGTTAGCCAACTCTTAATTGTCCCCACAGGACAAGAGGTGTTGAGAGGGTTAATTAGCTCATCTTCATGAAGTGCTTTGCAGAGGAAGAATGCTACCTGCAGTGTTAAGGAGCATTAATACCAACTTCACACCAAAGAATAAAAGCCCAAGAATAAGAACACATTTCAAGATTCTGAATAACTGAGAGCTCTAGACAAAAGGGAACAGGAACAGGGTGGTTTCTATTTTGCTCAGTTTGGAAAGCAAGGAAACCCAACCAAAAAAGACAGGACACTAATCAAAAAGATTCACAGCAAAGACCTTGAACGTGCACATGCTCTGAAGGAGGAAATGAGAAAGCGAAGAAGTAAGGCACCTGAAGCCTACAGATTAGAAATTCCATCCTGTGAAGGAAAGATAGCTGGGAGGTCAGCTGTCTCGTGGGGGCGGCGTGGAAGAACCACTTGGTGTCCCGTTCTCCAAAGCCTTCTGCAAATCCCTCTTTCAAAGAGCAATCTGCTCCTGCAAACCAGCAATGTTGTAACCAGCAGCAAGAAAGGACATTTCTACAATAGAGTCATTACTCAAGCCTTAGAAGGAATTTCACACCACTGGAAAAATCCCAGCCTCATTAGAACCAAGAAACCCAGGCTGATCCCTTCTGCTGGAAGAGGACAACTTTTCTTCTCAACTCAAAGTTAATGCTTGCGCAAAGTGAAGTAGAGAACTGAGGCATTTATCCTACCAATTCAGAACAAGAGCAATAATATACTGACTGTCTTCCTGTAGATTTAGGGGAAAGCCTGGGGCTAGCACTGTTCCTTGGGATGGGAGATATAGAAACCCTTTTTGCATCCCATGGGTTGTCGAACACACCTACCTCCTGAGCTAAGGTTCTGGTCGATGCTGCCATTAAACCTGTAAAAGGCAAGGTGTTGATAGCACGCTCAGAATCCCCCTTCATAGCAGCCTCTACTATTACGGACCCTTGTTTTGCAAAACAGGCTGTAAATCTCTACTTCCTCAATGCATTTCATCTAGTATGTGTAGAGGGTCCACAAGGAGTTCCCTAAGTAATTAGACACTCTGCGAATGGGTAATATCTGTCAATCAACTAAAGCTCTTCCACAAGGAGACAAAAAAGAGTCTGTGTAGTCACGTAAGATGATTTGGACAATTAAATGACCGACTAGTCCCTTTATAGGACACATATTGAAGGACTGTTGGTATTTGGGGTTGGAAGAAACAGAGCATAAACCCAAGAGTCCCCATCTTGACTTCTACCTTTAAAACCTTGGAGTAGTTATTTAAGCATCCTAAAGCAAATGGTTCTCATCTACCAAGTGGAAATTATAATAACATTTACCTCACAGAGTTGTGATTAAATGGAATTAGGCATGAAAAGCACTTAGGCCAGTACTTGTACTTAATAAATGTTCATTTTTTTTTATAGTATTTGGATTTTTAAAACTTACTGTTAATTCTGTTTGTACTCAGGAAAAAAATATTATGAAAATTTAGTTACAATCCCATGAGCACAACTGTTTTTATTTTTCCATGTTCCCTTCCAATTTTTATCCTTAAATATACATACTTTATACATTTATAATTATACTATGAGTATGACTTTTATATTATAATTTAAATTATGCCATAAATACTTTCCATTGCATTTCAGTCTCTGTAATTACAGTATACAAGGCCTCCCCGGTGTGCATTAAACTGGTACACCGTCATTAACAAGTTCCTCCATTGGGGAGTGGGGATTGTATGGTAAAGAGAACACTGAACTTGGACTGAAGACATAGATTTCCCATTTCCTCCCTTAAAGCACATGCATGTTCAAGTGCTTTGTTGTGGGTCTTTTTGACGAGCGTCTATCTTTGTTGGTTGAGTTTCCCTACTTTCCAAACTAAGCAAAACTGTCCAAACTCTACCACTCAATTCAACTGTGCAACCTTAAAGAAACCGTATCACTTCTCTAAGCCTGTTCCCCCATTTATAAAATGAGGAAAAACAAAACCACCTCCCCCAGAAGGTCATTATGAACATGAAATGAGATAATTTGTGTGAAAACAATCCATAAACTATAAATTAAAATACCCCTGTATGTTAAAAAATATATATATCCATGTATTTGTTTAACTTTCTCTTTCTTTTTAGTGATTTACTTGGTAGCATTTTCCAAAGACAAATTATTGTGTCCAAGAGTAGGTCTATTTTTGTGACTCATGGTAGGTACGGTTAAATTGCTTAAGCTGAAAACAGATGGTTAAAAGTGTGCTTCATCCACTACTCCACTACTCCCAACAACTACATCCCAGACACAGAGCTGAGTGTGTATATGCATCAAGTGCACGTACACTTGTATGTGGATATATCTACGTGGGGATATACAGAATATATAATGGTTTGTTTTGAGGCATTGCCAAGCCTGGCACTAGAGTTGGGGATGAAAACAGGGATGTAAATAAAATTTTTTGTTTAATTAATTCTTATTTAACCAGTACTATTAATATCCATTCAAAGTCATGGCAGTAAGGAAAACATGGGAAAACCACATTTGCCATCCACAAAGCCTTTGAATGTGGAGGGAATACATATATACTTAGTCTGGAACATGTTCCTCACCCCATCTGCAGTAATCCTGCACTGGATGGGATAGGCACCCCCAAGAAAGAAGGGAAAGGAGAAAGTTCCAAGGACAGGCTTTGGAGTAGGGTTCCTTAGGATGAAAATGGAGAAAAATGAGCTATGCCAGCCCAGCATACCTGTAGCCAGGACTCCTGCTAAATGCACCTCTTTCTATACCTTTTTATCTTTTTTTTAGTCCCCCTCCCAACGCGCACGCACACACACATACACACACACACACACACAGTAAAAGCTCTTTAGGAAATGTTCAGTGTCTTATCGGGTAGAGGAGCCAAGGCAAATGGGGCCACGTCCCCGGGTCCTCTCCCTAGGGTCCAGGTCGGTGGGGTCAGTGTGCCCCTAGTGGTCAGGTATGTAATGGCGGCTGCAGAATGAGGGCTCACCTTTGTCCACGGGAACACCAACCCAGGACCAGGCGCCTGTCCCCAAGACAAACATCTGAGGTTGAGTTCCTTTTGTGTTGAGGAGCAATAACAGACAGCCCCCACATCCACAGCAAGACTGATCTCATAGATCCTTGTATAAATCACCCTATCACAAACACACACTGAATCACAAGGGCAGAGCACCAACACCAGCCTACATGACTTCAGGCCTATAGAACAATCTTTTCGATCTGGGCCTCACTTCTTTACCTACTTACACCTGATTTTACTCACTTTGTGGAGCTTAGCAGTAGCTTAGGGTGTCCTTCTAATGAAGAGGAAGGTCCACGGATCAGAGAAGAAGCACTTTGAATCTCAGCTCTATTTGAGAAACTTCGGGCCAGTTCCTTAACTCTCCTGACCCTTGATTTCCACATTTATAAAAAGGGGCTAATTAAAACCTCCTTCACGGATGCTCAAAGTCCCCTTAAACAATCAGAGTTGTGTTACTAAACACATTTTCTAAAACCCACACTTAGAGCCCAAGAATGCTGTGCCTGTTTTATATTACCACTTAAAAGATCTGCATGCTCATACATGAATTTGGGCTTTCATTGTTCTTTCCATAAAGTCTCTAATTCAATTTAGTAGCATTGTGGACACAAGGAGTCAAGCTCTGGTCTCAATTACAGAAATACAACTCTCAAATGGAGAGGGGCGATCTCCTGAAACCTACTTGGGCTCCCAGATGGAACATCCCAGAACATCAACCCACCATGTTTACAACGAAAAACAGAGAGTCTATGAATAAATTTCTCCAAATTGATATTTTTTCAGAGAATGGCTGCAGGAAAATCACAAGAAGAGTTTTTATGGCCAATTTCATACCCCATCCCGCAGATGATTTCAGTTCAGTAGAGAGCTACCAAAATCCTTATTGCCCTACCTCCTTTCTCTTAATCAGGCATAAATGAGTACATAAAGGAAGTCGACAAATAAATATCAAGTTAAATCTCTGAGATCAACAGTCCATCTTCACAGGTTAATGTCCTTAAACCATGTACATATTATAGAAAACTCTCTGTTCCCCTCTTAGTTCCTCTCAGATCATTCAAGCATGTACATTTGTCTCAGTCAAATTGTGGGACTCAAAATTGTAGGTAGAAGGAAAAATTCTGGTCAGTGGGATATGAGGGAAGGCTTTGGGAAGACATTTGCATTTCCTGAAGGAGTTGATGGCAACTCTTCCCGTTTTCTTTCCTCCTCTCCCCTTCTCTCTTCTCCCTTCTTCCTTCCTTGAATATAGACATGCTGCCTGGAGCTGCAGCAGCCCTCCTGCAACCATGAGGAGTAGTGAGGAAAACTGA
This sequence comes from Ursus arctos, assembly GCF_023065955.2. Classification (NCBI taxonomy): domain Eukaryota; kingdom Metazoa; phylum Chordata; class Mammalia; order Carnivora; family Ursidae; genus Ursus; species Ursus arctos. Next base: position 22,461,486 of record NW_026622841.1, read on the forward strand.
AGAGACTCGCCCTAACATGACAGAGCCACTGCACTAAAGCTGGCAACCACTACCTTTCAACTTCTTGTCATGTAAAAGATAAATAACTCTCTATTTTCTTAAGTCCTTGTTTTTGAGTATTCCATTACATTCAACTGGATGAAATCCAAACCAATATACCTGATAACTTTCCTCTCCCTCAAGATGCTTTCAGAGCAGATGTTCTCCTTTATAGCTCCATGGGACTGGCTTTTGATCTTACACAGGCTCCTAATTTCACCAGTCCTCAGAGTATTACAGCGGTCACCTCTTGGAAACTTCCAAAACATGTGCCATAAAGAACTATAAACTCACCAGTCAGTAACCTAGGTCTGTTCAAGTTTGATTAGGAAAAAGACAGTCAAAACAGTATTGGTGCCTACAAAACATAGCATTCTTCAGATTAAAACATGTATCATCAACTTTAAAAAGAAAGGCAAAGAAGACAGAATGACAGAGTTACAAAAATATCTATCAACCTTCTCTTTATCTTCACAATTAAAAGGTACCATAGCTGAATACAATCATTGCTCCTTACAAAGTCAATGGGAAATGTTCAATAGAGAAGGCATTTAAGATATACCTTCATAACTGCGTTTATTTCTTTACCAATGTGTGCCACTAGGGCCACCAGCACTTCTTCTACCTCTTCTCTCTGCCTTTCCTCCCTCTCCTCTTCCTTCCCTAATCTGGGATATAAAGCAAAACCTACGCTCTCAAACATTCCATCTCCTTTAGGATATTCATTATCTTTACCCATTATCAGTTCTTACAACTGCCTCCAATCTCTCTTAATAGACACTGTAATGGCATATAATAAGCTGACCCCCCTTTGTTGCATGACAGGCCTTCATAGAACTTTTTTTAAAGATTTTATCCATTTATCCATTTATTTGCCAGAGAGAGAAAGAATGCACAAGCAGGGGGAGAAGCAGGCAGAGGGAGAAGCAGGCTCTCCGCTGAGCACTGAGCCTGATGTGGGGCTCGATCCCAGAACCCTGGGATCATGACCCAAGCCGAAGGCAGACACTTAACCAACTGAGCCACCCGGCATCCCAGAACCTTTTTAAAATGTTGCTAAAAATCTCATTTCTCTTCAATTCCATAGTTTGTCAACATACAGCTTCATTATAGTACATTATTTGCGTACATTATACGCAAATGTAGCAAATCTAGGGACCATAGGAGTACTTTGTACAAGTTCACCCCAGGTACATTTTTATCTAGGGTACATCACTTATATAAAATCCCAGGCTTGAGTTGTCTGAAATAAAGGAACACATCTGTTTCTACAGATAAGTCTACTCTAACTTTGTTTACCAATTTAAATCTGTGAAGAATACCTGAGTCTGGGGGCGCCTGGGTGGCTCAGTGGGTTAAGCATCTACTTTCAGCTCAGGTCATGATCCCGGAGTCCTGGGATCAAGCCCCACATCAGGTTCCCTGCTCAGTGGGGAGCCTGCTTCTCCCTTTCCCTCTGCAGCTCCCCCTACTTGTGCTCTATCACTCTCTCTCTCTCAAATAAATAAAATCGTTAAAAAAAAAGAATATATGACTCTGTAGTTGTGATAAAATTCCATGAAACTACACACACGCATGCACACACACGCACACTCTGAGTGAATGCAAAAACTGGTGAAAAATAAGGTGCATAGAGTGTACAAATGTCAATTTTCTGATTTTAATAGTGGTATATAATTACATGGGATGTTACCATTGGGAAAATCTAGATGAGAAAGTACATGGAAACTCTCTGTACTCTTCTTATAATTTCTGTAAGTTTATATCTCGAAATTAAAGTTTTTTAAGAAAATTAGTACATAGTCCAGAGAGAACCTAAGACCACACTGACTTTCTTGGTATTCTTAGCACACCATTAATTCACACTGAGCTCTATCTTTGTTGTTATGTTACTTCCATGAATATCTGGTATCTCAGGTCTTCCCATTTGTCCTTATATATTTGAACTTTTGGAAAAATACAAATCGTTGATCTATCTCTTTTAAATTGTCTCATTGGTTTTAAATTCGTTGTTCTGGCCTGTGAAGATCTTGAATCTTGGTTCTGTTATCCAGGAAACTATCTCAACCTTTCTTCTGTCTGAAAATATGAGAATTATGTCTTCTATCTTCATCAAGGCCAAAGGAATCCAGGTTGACATGGACTCATTAATCAGTATTCTTCGTGTACACTCACTGAGTCATCTGTAAAGGCACTTTGATGTATATATATCACTCAACTTTTATTTCTTCATTTTGACCACAAAGATATGGCAAACTTTATAAAACATGTGAATGAAATCCTAATAAGGGAGTTTTGTGGCATTTCCCAAATCAACCAATCTGGAAACTCCACTTAGATTTTTAAAACCATGAGCTCAGAGGCCATAAAAGAAAAGAACAATAAATGTGACTATATTTTTTTTTTTAAATCCATGTGACAAAACAAAGAGCCATAAGCAAAGTCAGAGGAAAAAATCACAAACTGGAAAAACATTTGCAACATAGGATGAACAAAGGACAGTTTCTAAGTATCATTCAAATCAATTATAAAGTTAAGCAACATATTAAAAATGGACAAAGGACTTAAGGGGGCATTCATTAAAAAATATGAATGGTGAATAAACTTTTGAAATAATGCTTAAGCTTGTTAATGAACAAATGCAAATCAAAACACAAGAATATGATGGATTTTTCCCCAACTAGATTGGCAATTTTCTTAAAATGCCAAAACCTAATCATGTCAATGATATGGAAAAGTAAGCATTCTCATGTTCTGTGCATGTGACTATAGAAAAATAGACCCATATTGGAGAGTACTTCGCCATATTAAGATGCATGTACATTTTACTGAGAACTTTACCTACAGGGATTTATCTTATGGATACACTTGGAAATATTTACAAAATATGGGTACAACATTGTTTATTGCATCATTGCTTGCAACAGCAAAACAAACATAAATAATACCTATGTTTTAAAATCCATATAGAACAGTATAAAGGGGGCACCTGGGTGGCTCGGTCAGTAAACATGATTTCAGCTCAGGTCATGATCTCAGGGTCCTGGGACTGAGCCAGAGTTGGGCTCCATGCTCAGTGGGGAGTCTGCTTTCTCTCTCCTCTCTCTCTCTCCCTTTCCCTCTGCCCCTCCCCCTGCTTGCTCTCTCTCTCTCTCTCTCTCTCAAAATAAATCTTTAAAACAAAAAAAAAAGAGTAAAAGATATGAAGGAAAGCTATTCAACCATTAAAAATAATGAAGTAACTTTTATGGGTGTGAACATGGAAAGGTCTCTAAAATACACAATTAATTTATTTTTAAAGGCAAAGTGCAGAACAGTGTACTTGAAGAGAGAAAAAACAACCCTTTTACCTGTAAATTTTCTTTCCAGAAGAGTACAGGAAACTTTAAGAAAGCTCTGATGGGCAAGAGAAGGGAGCTCAGTTATCTTGCAGTGGGATTGTAGGCCGTCTTTGCATTCTTCTTTGTATTTTTCTGTATTTAAACATAAGGAATGTTCTTTAATGGCAGAAATAAAACAGCCCAGAGTCTATTTGGTGTCTTTGGACATTAGTGGATCTCTTCTGGCTCTTGATACTGAAATGTTTTCTTTTTTAAGTGTTCATTCCCCAACCATCTAATGAAGCATTCTAGATTTTTGCCAGAGATCAACGCCAAGTTAACCAAACTATAGTTTTCAGGATTCATCTAATTCTGATTTTTAAAAAAACCAGGAAGACTTTTCTTTGCCAAAATACGAGTCTCTACAATTTCTTGGAGTACCATCAGCAGATCTGTAAAGTCAGTAATAAGCTTCGATGTCAATATGCTGGAAGAATGATTCTAAAACTTCTGGGGTCTCAAATCCTTTTCAGAATCTGATGAAAGCTGTGGACTATCTTCCTCCCTTCAAAACATGCGCATTGACAGAAATATTTGCATCTTACACCAAAGGGTTCACCGACCCACTGAAGTCCATCCATGGAGTCCAGATTATGAGATTATGAATTCCCACACATTAGAATCATCTGGAAGACTTGATAAAACACAGATTGCAGGGCCCTGGGTGCAGCATGCCAGACTCAGTAGGTCTAGGGTGGACCCATGAATTTCCAAGTCTAAGAAACTCCCAGGGAATTCTGATGCTGCTGGTCTGGGAACCACACTCTGGGAACCACTACTTGAGGATATAATCCATCTGGCCCTGAAGATGTGAATATATTTGAAAAGTAGGGGGGTATCTTCTTATTACTTTCTCACTTCACTTGGCTTTCACTTCTCTTTCATCATATTTGTCCCTCCCTTTACAATGTGCCCACTATTTGCCATGACAGGGCAACACTGGATGGTAGGATGTTACCTGGTCTAACACCTGGCCATCCTCAATTCTTCAGGCTGTGCAAAACACCTCATAAACTATTCTTATTCTCGGCATTTTCACAAGTTCCATTTTATTGTCCTCATTACCATTCCTGACATTTAACTCCCACACATTCTTTTGTATTTATCTGTGCTGCGTATTCACCTCCATAGTGTATATGTTTTGGGGTGGGGGGGGTGTATTTCCATCAGCACTCCCTAGAGAATTCCCCACACAGCCTGTTTCTATCCTTACTGGGATAGGTGTTTTAACTTGAACAATTGCCCTTTTAGAATCTCAAGGCCTTGGGCTTATTTTTGCCTTTCCTCTTGGACCCTCCTTTTCAAAAAGCTAGAGTACGTGCACACCTTGGCAGTTGCAGGCTTCACAATGATGTTTTTCCTGTTTCCTGCTCTTTTCCTGCTGTCTCCTAATGAACCTCCCTCTCTTTGGTGAAAAATTCAGTCAGTCCAGCAGTTCCTTCACTGCCTTCTTTCTCTCCTCAGAGATGACACTGTCCTTAATGAGGACCAGTCAAGAACTGGTTGTGGCAAATTAGGGGGAAACGTCTGACGAACATGAATTCCTCATCATGCCTCTGTGTCCCCGGATGGCTTTCCGATCTGCTTTAGGAAAGCATCACCGTATCCTCTGGTGCCCACTTACTCATGCCCTCTATAAAATGCTCCAAAGAATACCTCAGAGTGAGGCCAGGCTCTCCTATATTTAAGCAGAGAGGAAGTTGGAAGGAAAAGTGTCAGTCAGCTGGAAGGGTATGTGGACGTAAAACATCCACGGAGTGGTTCTGAGCCTGTGAGGTCAGTCTACCTACATAACCACGGGCCCTGTCCTCAACCCGGCGCGCAGAGTTTCCAACTTCTACATAACAAGTGACCACAAACAGGGGCTTCCAACCACACAAATTAATTATCTTATAATTCTAGAGGTCAGACATTTAAATCAAAGTGTTAGCAGGGCTGCATTCTTTCTGGAGGCTTCAGGACGAATCCTCTTCCCTACCATTTCCTGCTTCTAGAGGCCTCCCACATTTGCAGGCTCATGGCCCCTTCCTGTGATCGCTTTGACGCTGCCTCCATCATGACATGTCCGACTCTGCCTCTGAGCCCTGCTTCCCTCTTCTAAGATGAGACGGGGCACATTCAGGATGGTACGGCTATGGCTGTAGACCTCCTCTAAGGACCCTGATGACTACACTAGGCCCATATGGAAAAATCCAAGCTAATCTCCCTAAAGATCCTTAATTACATCCGCAAAGTCTCTTTTGCCATCTAAATTAACATATTCACTGGGCCAGGGATTAGGACATTAGGACGTGGACACCTTTGAAGGACCATTATTCAGCCTACCACAAGGCCCCAAAGATAAATGCAGATGTGAATTCAAATGTAATGAATTTTGGCTTCCCCACAGTTTTTAAGTCATTGCAAGAAGGTTGCCTGAGAGGTCCAAATTCTGCATAATATCATTATTATTATTATTATTATTATTATCATCATTATTGGCGGTTTTTATTAAAAGAGAAAAGCCATCCATACCAGAGGGGAGAAATATAAGAGCTAATATCTGCTCCCCCCACAAAAAAGAAACAAATGGATTAAATTTCACTCCCTCATCACCACCATCCTAAGCTCCTATTGATGAGCAATCTCTGTTTAATTTAAATTGAGAGCCCACTGGGGAAACAAAAGTGGGGGGAGGGGAGAGATAATTCTGTTCTCCAACAATACTCGCTGCTCTCAATGGTGCACCGCTGACGTTAAAAATAATAATGATAATAGTAATTATTCTTGCCTGCCATGTTCAGTACAGGTCACACCATCACCCAGAATGAAATAATAAGCAGACACAACCCCATACTGGAATATGAAATCATCAGAAAAGCTGCTCGGAGCCAAAAGAATAAAATAAAATGTGATCTCCCGTTGGGTTGTTCCAGGCTACAGAGCCCTAACAGCCCTGCCAACAATGGCTGCTGTTGGCCATGGCTGGGAAGGGGGTGAAGAGGGGCAGCTATTAAGTCCCCATCCCATACCTCTCACAGCGGGCACCATGAATAGATGTTAAGTGGTATGTCACGGGAGCACCTAGGGAATCCCTATCTCCCCAAGCAGTCTGAACAGCGCTGCCAAATGATGGTGAAAAGCTCTGCCCACCCTCCCCAGGACAACCACTAGCTTCCAAGCAGCAGGATTTAATTCAATAGCTCCCAGGATGGCTTCGGAAAGTGATTCCTCTAAGAATGGACCATTGTTGGCAGTACATGAGGTGGCCTTGGCTTTGCATGCCAGCTCCCGTTACGATGTGAAAAGAAAGCACGTATTCAGAGCAGCAGAGGGGTCAGTAACGTGAAACTGAATGGCCTATGCCAAGAATAATAGCGAGGTCAGAGCTAGCACAGTGAGCTTCCTGCCGGGGGAGCATCTAAAAAGATCTCTTCAGCACAGGTCAGAGGCAGTAGACCTGTTAAGGATACTCCTATCCTTACTTCCTTGGTATTCCCGCAGCAAAAGAGAAAGAGCCCTCCAGAAAAGCAAGACGGCACAGCAGTCAAAAAGATGTGCCCTGCTGCCAAATGCCCAGAGTTCAAATCCCTGTTCTTGGTGTCTAAGCTTGAGGGTGAGACTTTGCATCTGTCTCAGTAGTTAGAAATCCCGAGTCCACCCTTCAGTGTAAGGTATCTTAGAAGGCATCTTAAAAGCCTTGTGAGGATGGGCAGAATATTTGATCGGTCTATAAGTCAGTGATGATGTTGTGAGTTCTACGTGAGATCACGTGCCCAGCATACTTAGTAACATGATGTGGTAAGTCCTCAATAGGCAATAGAAATCTTTTATCTCTATTATGGTTCTGATCACCTCATCTTCTAATTTTATGACATGTTTCTACTTTGCCCACTAGTGTTCTTTTGAATAAAATGTGAATTCCTCCAGTTCCCAGAGTTTCATTTTATTAATGGCTACATCCCGCAGTACCTAGCACAGTAGAAGGCCCTCAACTGGCAAGAAACAGATACTTTGGTGAATCAATGAGTGGTCAAAATAACTGGGAATGATGAGCCTGAAAAAGAGAAAACAGGCTGGAAATAAGGATCTATTTCACAAATCAAAAAGGAAGGGCTCTTATTTGGAAGGGGAGAGCCAGCTAATTCTGGGATGTCCAGAGAGAAAACCAAGATTGGAGATGGAAAGTTACAAGGAAATTAACGTGGGATCCATATAAGGAATAATTTTCTTAGACTTGGACAGGTGGAGAGAGGGAGGGGCAGCCGCCCAAGGAAGAGGGATGGGGCTCTGCTTTGAATACCACTCATCAGGGCTAGGAGTCCTGCTTCCTGAGGCTGGCTGGGTGAAATAGATGCTATCCAAAGCTGAGACTTAATGAGTGTATAACAGAGGAGTAGTAGAAAGGCGACATTTGTCTTCACTGTTGAGGAGTGAACACACACACATAGAGAGAAGAGAAGCTCTTCTAGGTTTCCTCTCTATTTCACTGCAAAGATTAAAAAAAAAAAATAGATGTTCCCATGTGGGAAATGAGCAATAAAGTCAGAAGAAAGAAAAAGTGAAAGAAAAAGAAGTGAAAGAAAAAGAACACGCGCTCTACCTTTTCCCTCCTAAATTCCAAACTAACACACACACACACAGAGAGAGAGAGAGAGAGAGAGAGAGAGAGAGAGAGAAGAGAAGCTCTTCTAGGTTTCCTCTCTCTTTCGCTGCAAAGATTTTTTTAAAAAATGATGTTCCCATGTAGGAAATGAGCAATAAAGTCCGAGATGGGCCAGCATGGGGGAGAACAGCATGGCTGTGCCAAAGCCTTAGAAAGAAATACTCTCCAAGGAGACGAGGCCTTGGGAAAGCATTGCCCTCTGTATCTGCCAAGGCCAGCCTCCCGTCTGCCAAGGCAGCACCACTCCCACCGGCTGGGGCTGTCCCAGGAGCCAGAGAAAGCCAGCCACGAAGGAAGGACATTTGCCCAGACAGATAAGTGATAGCTGGAGGAATTCTGGCCGCCGTCATCCCGACACGAGCCTCGCTGGCTCCAGGTGCCGTGCTCGGTGTGACCAGCCAGCAGGGCTGCCCTCCCAGCCCAGGAGGCACCAGCGAGGACTTCAGAGACCAACCTCCAGCGGGAGTTTCCACCGGCTGTTCGCACGCCCCTGTTTTCACACACCAGCTCTGAACTCTCCAACCTCAGAGCAGGCAGCTTTCTAGGCTGCCCATGGGTGCTAATTATAGCCAGGCCCCTGTCACTGCACTTCCTTTCTCATGGGCCAAGAGCAGAGCGGGGCTGTGTTGTCACACCTGTGCTGGTTACAGCGGTTTCCTATGACTCGTGGTGCCCTTGACTGTTAGTTAAAGGGCAAAGCCACAGGTTGGCTGGGCTGCCTCTGACACAAGTTCTCCCCTCTTCCTCCCTGCCTGCTCTTCCTTTCTGCTATCGCTCCCGGCCCCCACACTCTTTGACCTCCTTCTCCTTTCCACTCCTCCCCTCTCTAGAAGTTTCTGTCTCCTTTCCCCTTTCCTCTGGCCGAGCAGCATCAGAACTCCTGTGGTATTTGGACATCTTGACCTCTACCTGCAGGATCACATTTCTGTTTCAAGAAAATGCTTATGCACCTGGTCTATTCACCTCCATACCGTGTGTGTGGTAGGCCCGAAACTCTATGGTCCTCAGTCATTTTTACTCTCATGTCCAGAATCTCTCAAAATGGATATTGCTCATGTTTTCCATCCTTCCAGAAGAGCCTCTCAAAATACGACAGGACACCTGTGGGCTGGAGCCCTCACTCTCGCCTTCAAAGGGCTTTGCTGCAGTAGTCACGCCCTCTCCCTCATGGGTCATCAATCTCTCCCTCTTCTTGATTCTTCCTCTCAACCCACAAACATGCTCTAGGGTTCCCCCTTGAAAGGAGCAAAGTGTCCTGTACCCCACATCCTCCTCGACCTATCAGCCCATGCCGCTGCCACACTTCCCAGAAAACATCTTAAGAGAGCCATCTCCAGAGTCTCCATTCCCTCACCTCCCGTTAGCCCATCCACCTATTACATTGGTATTTTCACCCCTCCCCTTGGTTGCAACTGCCTTTGCCAAATCACAGATGACCTCCAAGATGCCAGTTTCAATGTCCCTTCTCTGTCCTCATCTTGCTCAGTTCTCTCAACAGCTGTTGATATGGATGGACACTCCTCCTCCCAGAAACTCTTTTGTCCCTTAAATTCTGCGAGCCCACATGCTGGGCCACTTCCCTACCCAAGCTCTAAACGAAGGAGCCTCTCATAGCTCATTCCCAAGGCTTCTCCTCTTCTGTCCCTTTTAAAAGGATCTCATCTATTCTCACGGCTTTAAGTAACTTCTATGCCACATTTTCAATAGATATAGCTTCAATCTCTCTACTGAGCCCCGAGTCAATATCCAATAGGCACCTCGAAAGTATCCTCGCTAAATCGTGATTGTCAAAATTCCCTTCCAAATCTCTTCAGAACTGTCTACTGTCTCAGGAAACAGCAGCTCCACTCAGCCAGTGACTTGAGGCATAAACCTAACCCCCCTTTTTTCCTCCCCCCACCCCCCAGTATCCAACCCATCATCAAGTCCTTTTTGCTCAGCCTCCAAAATACAGTCCAGATTGCTTTACCAGCCTCACTGCCTCCCCTCTAGATTAAGTTGCCTTCCTCTCCATAAAGACAAGTGCGATACACATTCTCTGTGCTTCCTTATTCCATCTTGCCAGCCTCTAAGTCATTCTTTACCTACAAAAAGGAGGAATCCTTGTAACACATTTGTCTAAGCATGTTACTCCTGCTTGTGGCTTCCCATTGTTCCTAGAACAGGACCCGACACATAGTAAGAGCTCAGTAAATAGTTGTGGAATGAATGAATAAATGAATACTCAGCCAGGTTCGCATGATCAAAGCACAAGAATGGATGATTTTAGGTTGCCAAAGAAAGCTGCCTTTGTTGTTCTTTGTACATTGTTCAGGTTTGATGATTATTTGATGGATAAATAACACCTACCATTTATTAAATGTATCCAGTACTAAACTGCAAGTTGGGTTTATCCTTCTCCCTTATTTATAGGACAACACAGCTAGTGAGTACCAGAGTTGGGATGGAAGCACAGGACTGCCAGATTCCAAGTTTCACATTCTCTCTACTCCATTCAGTCACTCAATCAACAAACATTTATGGAGAACCAATTATACCAGGCACTCTGCAAGGCACTGGGGAATGAGAGAAATAGGGTTCTTATCTTCAGGCAGTTTATATTCTGAGGACCATCCTCTCCCCAAAAGGAAATGGATAAATGAATGAACAAAAGAACTAAGTCAACATTTTTAAATGGCCTACTATATATATGAACCACATCTTCTTTATCTGTTCATCTGTTGAAAGGCATCTCAGCTCCTTCTATGGAATATTACTCAGCCTTCAGAAAGGATGATTACCCAACATTTGCATCAACATGGATGGAACTGGAGGAGATTATGCTAAGTGAAATAAGTCAAGCAGAGAAAGACAATTATCATATGGTTTCACTTATTTGTGGAACATAAGGAATAGCAGAGAGGACATTAGGAGAAGGAAGGGAAAAATGAAGGGGGAGGGGGAACAGACGGGTAGATGAACCATGAGAGACTATGGACTCCAGGAAACAAACTGAGAGTTTTAGAGGGGAGGGGGTGGGGGAGATGAGCTAGCCCGGTGATAGGTATTAAGGAGGGCACGTATTGCATGGAGCACTGAGTGTTATATGCAAACAATGAATCATGGAACTTTACATCAAAAACTAATGATGTACTGTATGGTGACTAACATAACATAACATAACATAACATAACATAACATAACATAACATAATATAAATAAATAAATAAATAAATAAATAAATAAATAAATAAATATCCTACTATACATCAAGTGCCATGGAAGGCATCGGATATGACAATTATACTAGGGAGTCCCTGGCCTAAGAGGCTGTACTAACCAACCACTTAAAAAGCTCCCCTTGACCTACCCATTTCTGACTAATCATATGATCTGCTCCCCCACTTCATCCATCGCACCTTCAAATTATTCCTAATGCCAATATGTTCAATCATTAAGTTGTTCACATGAATCGTCTAGACATCGAAATATGTGTCATCTCAGCCCAAGTTGACATTAATTACCTTGGCTCGTAATCAGAGCTTATCTTAAACCCTAAAGTGGTCTGGAGCAACCAGAATGTGCTTATATTTCCAGAGGAGACTTCAAGGATGGCATTTGATCTGGTCCTTCATGAATGGATCGGATTCAAACACAAGGTGTGGTAACATTATTCCAGGTAACAGGAAGTATGAACCACGACCTTTTTTGACCGATAAGATGAGGACGAACAATGCAGGAAAGGTTATAAGGAGTATATAAGATGTTGGACCTAAGGCACTTTCTAATCTATAAATCTCTGTATCAGTCGGATGGATTACAGTCATTGCCTAAACTATACCCTAAAAATCACCCCTCTGCATTAAGGCTTTATTTCTTCAATGACCCACATCCTCCTACCCCCAAATCAATTATATTAGGAAGAAGAGTGTTTAAACTGCTCGCTCCCAACTGCATGTTTCCTGAAGGAGTTACCTTTTTTGTTTTGGAGGTTTTTTTTAATTGAAGAAAAATGCACGTAACATAAAATTCACTCTTTTAAAGTGGACAATTCAGCAGCACTTAGTACATTCGCAATGTTCTGCAACTACCACCTTTATCTAGTTCCAAAATATTTGTATCACTTCAAAATAAAACTCCATGCACATTAAGCAGCTTCTCTCCATTTACCACCCCTCTGATCCTTGGTACCACCAATCTACTTGCTGTCTCTACAGATCTACCTATTCTGGACATTTCATATAAATGGAATCATATGATATGTGACCTTCTGGATCTGGCTTCTTTCCCTTAGCATATTGTTTTCAAGGTTCCTCCAGGTAGCGTCTATCGGTACTTCACTCCTGTTTATGGCTGAATAACGTTCCATTGTATGGCTCTGCCAAATTTGTTTAACCATGGGTCATCCGTCGATAGACATTTGGGTTGTTCTACCTTCTAACCATTGTTACTGGTGCCGCTATAAGCATTTATGTGCAAGTATCTGTTTGAATCCCTGTTTTCAACTCTTTAGGGTATATTCCTAAGAGTGGGATTACTGAGCCATATGGGAACTTAACTTTTTGAGGACTGAAGGCATTTACTTACCCTCTAGTAGGGGGAATATGGGGCCGAGGATCAGGTTGCTGTGATGGACAAGGGAAAGCCATAAGCCACAGAACCCTAGAAAGAATGGAATGTGGTGTTGTCCTGAGTGAATTCCCAAGGTGTAGAGAAAAGAGGGGAAGGATCCTGAAGGCCCCTAAGGAGAGAGAACCAAAGCAAAGTGTGCATGCAAAGCATATGGGAGAGGTTCCACAAAAACACAGATGAATGAAAGCCTGATGGGTAGGAATCAGCGAGCAAGATACACCCTAGCTTTCCCGAGAACTTTCCTAGAGCTGTGGTGAGCTTTCAAGTTGGGGACTCTAATCCTCTTAGCTCAGAGCTACCTCAGCTGCTGAGACCCAACGGCCTGGCACTAAATGGTTTCATGTATTTGCAACCTCATACCATTAACTCTCATATAGCCATTAAATCGGTCATGTAGGTTTGTCTTCCCAACTCCTTCCTGATTTCTTAAAGAGCTGGCACCCTGACTACTTATTGTCCGTTTTTAAATATGGAATGCTTCACAGATTTGTTTGTCATGCTCGTGCAGGAGTTATGCTAATCTTCTATCATTCCAATTTTAGTATATGTGCTGCCGAAACGAGCAATATTTCTTTATTTATTTACTTATCTCATACTAACCAATACAGTGCCTCAGCAGGTCATGATTAAATGCAAGTTGCTTGCTCACCTGACTTTTAAAAACCTGTAATGAGTATCTGTTTAATACAGAAGTTACAAAGTACGGCTAAATTCAGTTTTCTGCCTCTGACCTGTGCAACTTGCTCTTGATAGTTCTGCTAAAAGCTGCAAGATCGCTCCTTATAAGCCTCTGTCAAGCACCTTCATTCTTAACGTGGGCATTCTGCTGTCACTGCTTATCCTCATGTCGTCAGAGAGAGGACGGAGAGGACAACTGAGATAGGTGGCCAACTTCAGTTCTCTCTTATTTCACGTGCATGGGATAGCACAACTTCTGCCTCCATCTTCCACTTATGGTGGGGGGCTGAAAGAGACAGATTTAAGCTTGAAGTTCTTGTCCCATGTCCAAGTAATCATATGCTACCAACTTTTTATCATCCCATGTAAAGGACTAGATCTATCAACTGTTATTGATGAGGTAGACAGATTAAACAGGCCTGCACACTCCAAGATTAAAAGCTGAGGACAAATGAGACTTAGAGCAGTCATTTCCTCAGGAAGTGGCACAAGCTAAAAATATGAAAAGAAAAAATCAAGGAGAGTTTAAGACTACATCAACGATCCATCCACTATGAGTTATTATGAGTCCCATTTAGTAGTTACATATGGGGTCACTCCCAAACTTTGAATCTAACAGCCTGGAGGCCAACCACTTTTTCCCATAATGCTTCACTCTGCGTACCCACGGGACAGAAATCTGAACTGAGGTAAAACATAGAAGGTAATCTTGGATTTGTCCAGGAGAGAATTTCATCCATCTCAAACTCATGCCTTTGTACCTTTGGAGAGTGCTGGAGCTTGGCCATCTGTGCCTCCGCAAGAGTGACAATTGCTGGGGAGCAGAATGAAAGACTGTTCTTGTGACAGCGTATGCGTGCATGTGCGCATGTGTGCGTGTGTGTGTGTGTGTGTGTGTGTGTGTGCGCACGCGCGTGCGCAGAGTAGGCAGGGAAGCGCATCTCATTTACTGCTGCTGGGAGTGAACACGGATAAGCCTCTAAAGAAGGGAATTTGACAAAATTTACCGAATGCACACACCCTTTGATCCAGTGATTCCATCTTAGGAACTGATCCTACATGCATGCTCTCACATGCTTGAAATGATGTATGTATTACAAAGTTGTTCACTGCAGTAATATTTGTAAAAGTAAACAAAATCAAAAACAAAAACAACAAAACAAAGCAAAAAGGAAATACCCTAAATGTCCTTCAGGTCATAGACTGAAGGTTTAGACACCATCCGCACCAGCACTGCTGGCCAGAGTCCAAACTCCTCTGCCCAGCACCGGAGCTTCTGAGGGTCTCCCAGCCCAACCTCCCAGCCTCGGCCCCCAACTCTCCTGCAGGAACCCCACCCTCCATGCGAACCTTGAGCTCCTGGCAGACAGAGACCCTGCCTGAGGCAGCTCCACGAGCACCTGAGTGACACAGAGGCCACCACATGGATTGGTCCATAATCACCTGCGGGTGAATAGATGACTGAATGATCAGTCCTTTAAACGCCTTAAGTGCTCCAAGTCCTTTCTCTATGCTGCTCCCACTATCTAGAGTACCTCCCCTCCTCTGGTGAAACCCCACTCATCGCTTAAGCCCCTATTTAGAGACCCTTGCCCAAGCCAACACTCTTCTGTCTCATTCCTATTCCCAGAGCTCTTCACCCAGTTTCCATTACCAGGCTGCTCCTTTATATTCTCATCAATGTATATATTTGCAACCCTATCAAAATATAAAAGCCTTGAAAGCAAAGACTACTTCATTTTTGTCTCTCCAAATCCTCTCACGGTTTTTGACACGTGTTTGGTTCTCAGTAGGTATTTGTTGCTGAATACATTGTGAGGAAAAGAAGGAACTTGGAGAATCTCCACTCCTCACCTCCTATTAAGTCAGAAATGTAAATTAGCATTTCAACTAAATTAATTGCTACCTTCTAAATCCTGAGACCCCGGCTTTGGGACTAAGATAAAGAAGCAAAACAATTTTAATAGAGAGGACAATGCATGGAATCACTTCATCGTTTCCAAAATCCACTTATTTTTTGAGATGGACCAGAATTCAGAGCATTTTTCTGATCAGCAGAGCTTCCCACAGTTCTTTATTGAAACAGGACTTTGAGCTCCATAGCTAGTGAATCCCCCATAAGGAAACTTACCAAGTAAAAACATCCATGCAAATAAAAAGTCAGCCCCATGTGGGGAAAGCCTGAAGGTGGGGCAGCTGCCCCAGGTTGATGTAACGACAGTGACTAAACAATGAGCTGTTCTGCCCTCTCCTTGTCGGTGAGGAAAGTCCTCAAAGAGGCAGACGCTGATGACCAGAAGCCCCGCGCTGTGCAGAAACCCAGACGCTGGAGCAATTTTCAGCAGCAGTTGAGAGCCTAGCCGGGGGGACACCATGCACCTGCTCTGTGAGGGGCAGACCTGCCCGACTAGCTTGCGGCGGCAATTTAATTGATTTATTTATGAAGAGCCCATAGGAATGTACTTCCTAAATCACTGCTAGCTACTCCAAGGCTGCAGTTTTAATGTTATCACTGCCCCCTCAGCCGGGGAGACGGGGAGACTCCCCCATAACTCACAAAGCTCCCAGTCCCCAGAGATTCATCACACTTTGATTTACGGCACCCCACTCCAGGAGGGAACAAAGGGGCTAGTCCAATGGGCTCATTGCTCATTCACTCATTCTCTCGTTCACTCATGGCACGTACATTTATTGAGTGCCCACCATTGCCAAGCACCAGCATTATGGGACAAACAAAAATGACAAAGGTACAATCCCTGACTTCAAGCAGCTCTTGTGGTCCAGTCAGGAGGCTGAAACATGTATACAATTAACCCACATGGGTGGCAGCTCTACAGACTACAAATGCTTTGCATGGTTTAAAACGTGCTAAGGGAGATTAGAGGACGAAGGAATCTCTTCTCGCTGGGTCCATCTATAAAAGTGTTGGGAAAGAGATGGCACTTGGACAAAGCTATACAGAAAACCTGCACAGCATCCTAGAAGTCTCTGGGGTCAAGAAAATCACTCCAGGAAGCATAGGGATATAATGAAAAGGCTGCCAGATTAGGATGAAAGGGATCTGGGATCTTGCCGTGTAGTTGCCACTTGTGAATATGCGATCTCAAGCAATGACCTTCGGCCATGGCTTTCCTCATCTAGAAAAAGGAGGGTGAGCCAGATCCTCTCTAGAGCCCACTGAGAGCTACACTCCACACGATCTCTCCGGCTCCCAGATTCAGAGGCGAGGGGTCAGAAAGAGAGATAGGCAAGTGGTTAGCCAACTCCCAACTGGGTGCTTCTGTGCAGGGATGCCACGATGGAGAAGCCACAGTTTCAGAGTGTGTCTGTTGCCACACACACATGGAGGCACGCCCGTCAGGTATCATATGATACAACAGGTGTGTATGGGGGAGCAGGAAAGAAAAAGATCGGCTCGGTTAAGGAGATTTTTAATAATTTCTCAGGCTGGACATCTCTGAAAAGGGTGATGTCTCAACTCTACCACTGCAGGAGCAGGAAGGATGGAGATTTGAGAGAGAGTTGGATTTTGCCTTTTTCCACTTGTCCTCAACTGACACGGCTGTGTGAGAACAGTAAAGAAGGTGGGCTGGGTGAACCGCATCTGGGCTCCAAGAGCGCTAGGGGAGAAGCGCCATCGACAAAGCACAGCCCACAGAGGAGATGGCAGGACAGGGCAAAAGGGTGAGAAGGGGGTGAGAAGAAAATAGGAGCTAAGCCCCAGAGTAGAGGCAGACCTGAAAGGACTTCCTCCGAGGAAAAAGTCCTCTAGTAATGACCCTCATGCCCATTTAAGAGCAGGATGCCCAAAATGCAAGAAAGTGGCAGCCACCTCTCTCCCCCTCCCTCCTTCTCCATCCCTCCCTTTCTCTGTCCCCCTCCCTCTCTCTTCCCCTCCCTGTCTCCCTCTCCCTTCCTCTCTCCAACAGCAGGATATTATTTCCCAGTCTCCACCTAATACACAAGCAACTTTACGACAATATGCCAAGGGTCTTGCACAACAAACGCTCCACCTGCTCACCTGCCTGAGTTTCCTTCCGGACCACGCATCTGTGAGAGCCAGGCAATGGGCCATTATTGCCAATCCCATTCCCAGACGCTCTGGGAAGGAGGCAGCCATAAGTCCTAATGTGCATGAGTTCAGCTAGGAACACCAGTCACAGATGGAATTCACGGTTCTGAGAAAGCTCCAGGCCACGGGCAGCAGTGTGTCTAACCACAGGGTCTGAGCTTTACTGGAGGTAGGCAAACATTAATTTGATGAGGAAGATAACCTGTCTGCCAATTTTAGAAGAAACAACCCAAATGGAAAGTACCTGATTAAGGGAGACAAGGAAAAGGAGGAGAAGAAAGGGGCCAGCAAGCAAATTTGTTTTTCTTGGTACCAAGTGTCAACGCTGTTTACCTAAAGTAGGTCTCTCTCTCTTTTTTTTTTTTTTTTTTGAAAACATATTTATTCATATTCAGGAGTATCTATTGCTCACTTAGCTTCAGATTTCGGTTGCAATCCCACATCGCTCAGCCCCCACTGAGGGCACCTTTGACCAGCCATTGGATGAAGCCTTCAGTCTCTGCGAGGCTGCCCGTACAGTAGACACTCTTCATTTTTAATGCACTTAAATCTCAGTTGGCATGCAATTTTACCTTCTGCTTCTCTCCCCTGAACATGACATCATACTATTCTTCCATAATGGTCTTAGTAATCACCTTCTTAATAATGCCATAGGCATCCATCAAGTGGATGCACTATATTTACCCAACTGTTCCCTTTGATGAAACATTTAGATGGCTTGCTCTTTTTTTATTAAAAATAACACAATACTGCACTGTGGAGTATCGGACCTAAATAAGGAATAAAAACTGCTTGCATCCAGCAGGAGAAAAAGTCTCCTGGTCCCTCCCACCTGACCATGAACACCTCTCTTGCAGGAGAACTAACCCCTGCTAAGTGACATGAGAAGAACACTCCAAAATTTCCATTATCGAGTTTACTAACTAAAAATGATATGAATGGAGGCCCCTCTTTTCCTTATCTGTCAACTTTTCTTTAAAGTGCTTTTAGAACCAAAAGCCTTTTGAGGGAATGGGATGTGGCTGTGTTTCTTAACGTTTTCATCTCAACTGTGACATAACAAGCAATATTCAGAATGCCAGCTATTGCTCATTGCATGTATACATTTTTCTTTTTAAAGACAGTCGTGAAAAGGTGAGAAAACTTATTAAAACTTAAAATTGGCAACAGTGTGATCCTGAACTCTCAAAAGTAGCAAAGCAAATGGAACTGTGGGCTGTAGACAGTGTGGGGAGGCAATCAAGAAATGCCAAGCAAAATAGCAAGATCTCGATAAAAAGGGGCTCGCAGGAAACACAGATTCAAAGATGGCATTACAGTGGCCAGGGAAGCTCCAGAGTTTCTATCTTAACAGACGAACCTGGGAAACACAGATTTAACTGCACATAGGCAGATAAATGAGAAAGCTTTTGCAGTGAACTACAGGCAGCTTCCAAAGGCTTTGAGCTTCTCACACTGAACCTCTCACAGAAGAAAACCCAAACTCCTGAGCAGGGCAAGCATGAAGAGAGTATCACTCTTCCGCCTCACCCTGCTTTTTGTCCAACTCCCACCACTCCTGGCTCTCTCCCAGTCCTGGCCCCCACACTTCTGCTTACCTGGTTTCCTCCACCGCAATGGCTCTGTCCCCTCCGCCCTAGCGTCTGATCAGAATCCCGCATCCCCCCCTTACAACCTGCAAGCCCAATTCTAAAATCACCCTCAGCTGAACTGTTCCCAGGCCCTCTCAGCTGGAAGCAATCTCTCTGGGCCCTGCACAACACTGTTGCCCTCTCCCGCCGGCCCCCGCCCTGTTCAGCCCTGGCCTCTCTCACCGCATTGTGTCCTGTCAGCTCTGTCCTGTTCTGTAGCATGAGACCCAGGGCCAGCCTGTGGTAGTCTCTCCATGAGTGTTGGCTCAGTTTTCCTAAATCATACCTAGGACCAACAAAATGACTATCTTATTAACTGTGGCCAGGGATGAAGAACTTTCATCGGCTAAGAGAAAGGAGAGGTATGGTCAAGGAGGATGGAGACGAGGTGGGAGCACGGCCTCAGGACATAGGGACTCTGGGGGAAATTACTGCAGAGGAGTCACCACTCCATCAAGGAAAAGGAGATTGGGAGTTAGGCAAGCCACCTTAGCTCTCGCTCTCCTTCTCCCGGCGTTCCCTCCACCTCCTGAGCCAGAGAACGGAAAACTGCCTCCAACGTGTGTGGTAATAACGCTGAAGTTCTCTGATAAGGAGAATGTGGATGGAGGTTTCTTTTTTTTTTCCTTCTCCTTCCTTCTTTCCTTTTTTCTTCTATGTTTTGTTTCCCAGATCACGGAGTAAATTCATAGGGGAGAGTACGTAAAGCCAAAATCATGTCAACTGTGTCTCAACAAGGTGTTTTTAGGGGCGCCTGGGTGGCTCAGTCGTTAAGCGTCTGCCTTCCGCTCAGGGCATGATCCCGGAGTTCCGGGATCGAGTCCCACATCAGGCTCCTCCGCTAGGAGCCTGCTTCTTTCTCTCCCACTCCCCCTGCTTGTGTTCCCTCCCTCGCTGGCTGTCTCTCTCTGTCAAATAAATAAAGTCTTTAAAAAAAGAAGGTGTTTTTAATAGGATGACGTAGATCAGGGGAAAAGATGAGGCTGAAATATCTCAGAGCCCAGGTATGTAGGCTGGTGCCCCCAGTGATACTCACAGTTGTGTGGCTGGAGGTGTCAGAGGCAAGCAAGGGGGTGAATCCACATAGCCCACCGCACCTGGGCCCTGCAATTTTTAAGGTACCAAAAGGGCCCCATGCTTCCTCCTGAACCCCGACCACTGACCCCATGTTCTCCTCTCTTCTCGGGTTCATTTTGAGAAACACCTGACCTGTGCTCACATTGCTTTCCAAGCTTCCCTGCCACACATCCCATTGCACTCATACAAACCTTTTTTCCCTGCTCAAACTTCCAGTCCAACCTCTCCCCAAATCTCAGTAGGACGATGGCCTGGCCCTCCTACATTCGTAAGATCAAGGCCATCTTGCAGAACTCCCTGAAGTCTCTTCTCCCAAACCCCCAGCACATGGCTGACATTCCCAACTCTGTTCTCAGAGGAAGGAACCTCAGGGCAGCTCAGGGCACACCGGGGCTCCCTCCCCTTCCTTGTCCTTCCCTTCCCCCCATCTCACACCCCAGATCTGGTTTCTGCTTTTTTTCTCCCCCTGTGTGCTTTTTGTTTAATTATATGATTCATTTATATAGAGAATTTTCACTTGGATTGATCTATTTATACTCTTTTCCAATCTTCATTTCCACTGACCACAGACAGTTCACGTTAGCGTTCACCATGTACTTGAATTTATCACAAATGACAAATCAGCCAGAGCATGGGGCTTTTGGCCCACTCTACCAGCCTCTTTAAAGACTGTAATCTCACTGTTATTTTAACAGAAAAGAATAAACTGTAATTTCACTCTTCCTGCCTATTACCCATGTAATACTTTGCAGGATTCGCCAGCATCTTCTCAATCTTATGAAAAAATCCATCAAAGTTGATCTAATAGTATTGAATAGTATCAATGAAATAGTACATTTCATTGTTTCTTTTCAAGCTTATTATGTGCCAATCTATTTCATTTCCCTTCAAGCCTCCTACAACCTACAGTACCGCCCAAATTTGGATTTTACTATCTTCTTTGACATTCTGGCCCAACCAGACTTTTTTGCTTTAAAACAAAACTACTCTTTTTCCCCTTCTTTTTAAAGTTAATGCTAATTTGCCTTCCCTCTTGTTTTTCAGACAATGCTAAAGCTTCCCATGAATTTTTCAAGACCATTTCTTTCGATAGTCTAGATACAATCATTTCACATATGTTCAGCACTCCAAAATGTCACATGTTAAAAACTGCAGTTTTTACGACTGGCTCAAAAACAGTATGGCTCAATTTCACTTGGTAAAACTGAAGTGATTTAATACAGGCACAGACATTTTTAATCAAGTAGGAAACACTTTAAAGACATGCCGATTTGAAAAGGCAACAAAATAAAAAGATAATCAAAGCAAATACTAAAACTGACTTTATAATAAAAAATAATAATTGGCAGTTTAAAATGAGTGAAAAATGAGGAATGTGCATTGAAAAACAAAGATAAAGCATTCCCATTGATAAAATGGAAAACCCATTAAGTTTTATAGTCTATTTTCCAAAGAAGTTATATTTCAGTGTGATTTCTGAAATACTACAAAGATATATTCTGTGTATAATTTAGGTACCCATGTTAAAACTTTAAATTTTGCATGCTACATTTATTAAAGAAACACTGGTAATAACCTAGTGTTTGTAAAATTCTAAGTTTCGACAAATATTGTATATATCACAATCAGTTTATATTGCAAAGTCATGATGAATCTGGAATTAGGAGAAAATCTATTTGATACATATTTCAATTGATTAAAAAATATCAGACTTGCATGTTCTTTTTTTTTTTTTTTAAGATTTTTATTTATTCATTCGACAGAGAGAGAGCCAGCCAGTGAGAGAGGGAACACAAGCAGGGGGAGTGGGAGAGGAAGAAGCAGACTCCTAGCGGAGGAGCCTGATGTGGGGGTCGATTCCAGAACGCCAGGATCACGCCCTGAGCTGAAGGCAGACACTTAACCGCTGTGCCACCCAGGCGCCCCTGGACTTGCATGTTTTAAGTGAACTGAAAAAGCTGTATCTTAAGAAAAAACAGTAATTTAACAGGGTCTGTATACTTTTAGTTGCCACTTATAAAACAAACAAGCAAACAAACAAAAAGCACATAGACAATGTTAACACTAGGGGCATCTGGGTGGCTCGTCAGGTTTCAACTCAGGTCATGATCTCAGGGTAGTGGGATCCAGCCCCTTGTGGGGCTGTGCGCTAAGCGGGAGTGTGCTGGAGATTCTCCCTCTTTCTCTGCCCCTCCCCCAACGCATGCACACTTGCACACGCTCTCTCAAAATAAATAAATAAACTCTTGAAAAAAAAAAGAATGTTAAAGGTAATATAAACTAACCCAACAGTGCTCCCATACTCACATTACAGAGATCCAGGCACTTTCTTTCTGTAGCTGGGCCACTACTCTTGCTTTACCATTCTTTAAAAACCCTCCCTCCCACCCTTCTATCCCCCTTTCCTTCACTGCTCCTTGTCTTGAAAGAGAAGCTTCCATTCAGACTCCCCCTATTCTCTGGTCCAATTCTCTGATATTTTATCCTACTCCACCTCCTCCAGGGAATATAAACTACATTCTCAAAAGTTATAAATTGCTTCATGTTAATTGGCAAAATCCAGGAATTGCCTGTCAAAACACCCAACTCTGCAATATCGGGACAGTGTCAATCACTTTCTCCTCAGAAATCTCTCCTCCCTGGGCTGTTACAGGACCCCTGGCCACTGTCTTGTATTCTGACCCCTCTTCCTCCTTTAAAAATATTCCTGGGGTACCTGGGTGGCCGAGTGGGTTGAGCATCCAACTGTTTTGGTTTTTTTTTAAGATTTTATTTATTTATTCGACAGAGATAGAGACAGCCAGCGAGAGAGGGAACACAAGCAGGGGGAATGGGAGAGGAAGAAGCAGGCTCATAGCAGAGGAGCCTGATGTGGGGCTCGATCCCATAATGCCGGGATCACGCCCTGAGCCAAAGGCAGACACTTAACCGCTGTGCCACCCAGGCGCCCCGAGCATCCAACTCTTGGTTTCAGATCACATGGTGATCTCAGGGTCATGGGATCGAGCCCCAAGTCAGGCTCTGTACTCAGCAGGGAGTCTGCTTGAGATTCTCTCTTTCTCCCTCTCCCTCTACCCCTCTCCTCACTCTCTCACTCAAATAAATAAATAAATCTTAAAAAAAAAAAATATTCCCGAGTCATCTGCCTTCATCCTCTTCCTTTTCAACACTCTCTTCTCTATACCCACAGTTGTGTTGTTTCCATTGTCACCCTGATAAAGACATTGCCCAAAATGATGCCTGACTCTCCCCTTGAGTTATAACCCCACAGGTCGGTCTCTTCGTAGGAAATACTACAGCAACACTTCAGTCTCAATTTTCTGAAAATTGAACTCAGCGTTTTCATCCCAAACTCACTTCTGTTCATGGATTTCACATTTCTGTTGGTTTCCTTCTACCCTCCCAGGCCCCAAGGCTGAAAATTACAGGATCTTCCCTTCCGCTTTTCTCCTTATGGCTTTTTAATTATCACGGACCCTTCCTTTACAGTATCACTCAAAACAACCTCCAAATTTTCTTCCTAGTCCACACCTTCCTTAACACTGCTTGTACTGTTACAGTAGGCTTACTAGCTATTCCCCTGGCTCTGGGACCTTTTTTCTTTAAACCAAACCCTGTAGGGCACACAGAGGCGTCTTCTTCAATCACAGCTCTGGGACTCTAAAAACTTCATTAAGTCCTGATTAATTGCTAAATGAATTCTGAACTCCTGACCATGCATTCCAGGCTTTCAGAATCTGGTGCCTCTCCATCTTTTAAAAGAACACATACCCTTCTTTTATACTTTAGGACTCAGCCAAAGAAAATATATACCGTGTTCTTCGTTCAATGGTCCTTTCTCCCTTTCCCCCGGCTTCTATTCATTCTTCAAATTCCTGCTCCTCCTCCTCCATGAAGCCCCCTGTTCTGTTCTCCCTTATCTGGGTCTCTTTTTTGACTCTTATTCCTTTTTAACTCATATACTAGACTCCAAGTTCCCTTAAGAAAGAGTCTTGATTAATAAGTCCATGGACTCACTTACTCAGCAAAAATTGAAGGAACATTTACCATGTGGAAGACCAGAGTTAGGGAACAAAGTTTGGGTAGACAGAAAGTTGTGTGCCAGGCAAAAAAGTGTTAACGTGATGGTGCAGGGAGCAGGGAACCAACAAGACAATCTATGAAACACAAGGGGTGTTTTACAAAGATCCATGAACAATGGTCAAATGCCGCAGTAAGGAAGACAAACCGGGAGGGCAGGTATGGTCCCAAGGGCTGTTTTGTCAATCTAGGTGCAAAGTGATAAGAGACTGTGGGCCACAAGGAAATACCACTTCACATCCATTAGGAAGGCTACTATAAAAAAAAACAAAAACAAAACCCTGAAAATAAGAAGTATTTGTGGGCATGGAGAGAAATCACCTCCCCCCCCACGGTGCAGTAGTGATGACAGTTACAATTGGTGGTTAACACAGAACGATGCAGCTGCTGTGGGAAATAGTCTGGCAGTTCTTCAAAAAGTTAAGCATAGAATTACCATACGATCCAGCAATTCCACCCCTAGGTACGTACCACAAGAACGGAAAACAGGGATTCAGACAGATACTTGTATGCCAATGTTTACAGCAGTGTTCTTCACAATAGCCAGATGGTGAATACAGTCTAAATGTCCATCAACAGATGAATAGATTTTTTTTAGTGTAGTGTGTGTATACAATGGAATGTAATTAATCCATTAAAAGAAATAAAATTCCGACACATGCTACAACATGGAGGAAGCTCAAAAGCATTATGCTAAAGTCAAATAAGCCAGACACAAAAAGACCAATATTGTATGATTTGTTACTTGGGGTACTTAGAGTAGTGAAATTCATAGGGACGGAGCTAGAATAGAAGTTACCAGAGACTGGAGGGGAGGGGGGATGGAGTGTTACTGTGTAATACATACAAAGTTTCAGTTTGGGATAATGATCAAGTTCTGGAAATGCATAGTGGTAATAGTTACATAAGATTGTGAATGTACCTAATGCCACTCAATTTTATACCTAACAATGATTAAAAATGGTAAATATCATGTACATTTTTTGCACAATAAAAAAATTTTGGTCCCTGTCTGGTTCCTGGGAAATAATCTCTTTCAAGCAGGATATTCCAAAATCATAGAGGTTATTTCCCAAAAGCCAGACAGAGCAAACTTTTCTTTAAAATACACAAGGACCTGCTGGGTTAATCCTTTACTGTACAGGGGGTGAGGGTAGAAGCAGTGCGCAAGTTAGGTATTGTCTAGATCTATTACAAAAATCCAGGTGCGAGATAATAGTGGTCATGGAGAGAGATGGGCACATCTTGAGTATATGCCACTGATGTGGAGCTGACAGGGTTTGTGACAAGACCAGATATGAGCTGTGAGAGGAAGAGAAGAGTCAGGGATAAGAGACACAGGAAGGCTGAGGAGGAGCAAGTTTGGAGCAGCAGAAGGAGGAAAGTTAAGTGTGGCTTGGACGTGTTAAATTAGTCTGATCTCAGATCCCACTGGAGATGGACAGCCAGCAGTTGGATTTACAAGTGGGGACAGGTTGGAGCTGGAGATAAATGTATTGGGAGTCACTGTCCACGGGTTGAATGAAGGGGCCAAGGAATGGGCCCTGGGTCATGCCAACATTGAGAAAGAATGACTAACAGAGATTTAAAGGAGCACCCAGTGAAGGAGCAGGGAAACCAAGATTGAATGCTGATCTGGAAGTCAACCATGAGATTTCAAGAAGCAAATGGTCAGCTGTGTCAAATGCCTATCAATGGGTCAAAGAGGAGACCTTTGAATTTACCACTAAGTTTGGTAATTTAGATGTCACTGGTGACCTTCACAAGGCAAGTTTTAAAGAATAGTAGAGATAAAAATGTGTTTGAAGTTAAAGAAAAAAATAGGAGCAGGGGCAGGGACAGTGACAATTGGTGGTTGTTGTCCTTGCCGACTTCCCCTCCCTGCCATGCCTTGGCACCACTCACTACCGAGAGGTCCTTGCCTGGACTTCTGTAAGCTACCCCCTCTGACTAACACTATCTCAGACACACTGGCCTCTGCAACAAGGCAGTTCTAAGGAAGCCACATTTTCCTTTCCTACTCTGCCCCTAGCTTCCCCGGTGTAAACTACACTGTATGTGTGTAATAGACTTCACGGAAGAACAGGACTGAACCTGGGAGTGACTAAACCTGGAGGTCAAATATAAGTGTTCCCGGAGTCCAATGGGAAAAAGAACTAAAAACTTTTTATAGGGGATCCTTTCAAGCACACAACCCAATTTCTAATCTTTCTTCCCTGTCTTGAGATTTCCCCTCCTCTTATTCTCCCAGTGAGCAGTCACAGGTTAATCCTACCCTGAGATTCATCCCCCACCCCACCACCAGTAAAGCAATTATTGAGACACAATAATTCTCCTATGATACAATTTCTAGGTCTTTGCTTTTCAGTCAAGAATAACACCATGGAAGGCAATGTGGAATCACATCGCTTTACATTTAAAGCTTCTTATCTGAAGCCATTCTAGTCTTACAGCAATGGCTCTCAAGGGTTAGAGTTCTTAAGATATTCTGGGGCTTGGTGTAAATGTGTATTCCTGAGCCCCACCCTCAGAAAATCTCATTCAGTGGATTTTAGGTGAGGCCTAAGAGCTTGCTTTTTGGGTTTTGTTTTTGTTTTGTTTTGTTTTTTGTAAACTCAAGCTTATGATGGTGGTCCTCTGACTTCCCCAGTTAGGGGTATTCAGTCTTCAAAAGTTCACTGTGTAATCACTGGTCCTGAGGGCCTCCATTCCGGGTGACGCCCCATTCAAGTTGGTTGGGCCTGCAGGACGCCATACAAGAGGTAAAGGGATGAGAACAGGAATGGGTGGTCTGAAAGGCCCCCCTTCCCTCCCCACCCAGAAATTATGTGTTCATCAAACTGAGTGGAAACATAACTTGAATCAAGTTATTGATTAAGCTTGATCAAGCTACTAGGTCTGATTTCTTGGCTGAGTCAAAATAAATTCATTTCCCTGTCCCCAGGGCTGACTTTCTTATAGGCCAGTCACACGGCAAGTCCTATTACCAAAAGCTGAGTGAAATAAAATACCTGCCCTCCTGGACACAAGCATCTGTTAGATGATATGCAAACTTGCTTATTTGCCCCATGTGACACTTGGCTTCTTACTGCTGTCGGGATAGTGGTCAAATGACATAATCATGGCCTCTCCTTGAAGAATATTTACCTACCAGTGATCCCTCTTTATATCACTTCCTATAATCTCACCTTTCTTTTCCCAGTAAAAATTTCCTCCTTGTACCTCTTTCATGGCTCACCATGATGTTGGTGACCACTGAAAGCTGGGGCCAAAATGACTTTCCTGAAAGATGGGGGGAAGCCCATCCATTCTCAGACATAGGTCAATCTTAGCTCCCACCAGAGCTGCTTTTGGCCTCCTTTAATGTCAAGCTGAAGAAGTATCTTCTGAGGAAAGATTTCTAAAAATGGCTGGAAAAGTCCCTATCCACCAGGATAAGTGGCTTGGAGAACCTTTCCGAGGTTTGCACTCTGGATCTTCCCAGCCTTAGGTCTTATTTCATCACCACGACTCACCTGGAGCCCCATGTTCTACCTGAATGAGACACCTTGCACATCTGTAAAGTGCTGTACCTTCTGTCTGACTGCAAAAGCATAAGCTTGGACTCTCCCCCAGTGTAGACCCCACTGCCCACCACAGGGCCGGCAGCTCACCACAGCTACCCAGTCCCACTGCCAAATCCAGGACCTCTTTCCTGCTGGGACCAGCACCACCTGCCTCTTGCACCTGCCCCAGGAATCTCACTTTCCAGCTGGTCCGAAACCTGGTTCAGATCCCACCCCTTCTTCCTGACCCATCATATTCTCTTCTCCATCCTCCCTCTCTAGGCCTGTATTTTTCTCTCTTTCATCTTTGTCCTTCAGAGCTTTGCCCAAGTAGCCATGTCATCAGTTAGTAAAAAGTTAAACTTGTCTGCGAACAGGAAAATAGGTCACTGGAGGTTGGGGGGTAAGGGGGCCACTAAAAAAAGTCCAGGAATCTCCACCAAACATGCAGAATTGTTATAAATGCTAAGACTTCTTTTCCGCAACACACACCCACACAAGAATAAAAGAGTAGTAAAAGGGGTCAGGACTTTTTTCTTAGAGTTTGCCTTTTATGTGCACCTGAATAAATAAGAATATTTATAGTCCCATAAAATGTAAGGTGTCAAGACCCAAACCTTTTCTTTAAACAGCAAATAGATGTAATGTTACAAAGTAATAATAGATTAATTCTGCATTTCAGAGTTTTTTTAAAGTACTCAGTGCATGCACAAAATGCTAAAATGCATATTTAAAGTAGAAAAATACTCTGCATGCCTAAGATTGCTTCCTGTCTTCTATTTTCAATTACTTATTTCATTATAACTAAGCAAGTCCAAATGAGAAAGAACACCTATTCATTCAAACCAGCGAAATGTGGAGGAAAAAATCTGATTGTGTTTTATATAGGCATGTGCTTATGCAATACATTTTTTAATGATCAAAAAAAATATCCACAAAATTTGGTTATATATCATTAATGTGAATTGAGAACTTGAATTTGCTCATGGAAGACATCTTGAGCTAACATAAAATACCTAGGATGCTAAAAATTAACATCATTCAATGTAGGTCATGATTATCCATTAAAATGATACTTTCGGAGATAGCTGACCCACACTTTTGAAACTTCCCAAGATATTGTAGGTGCAGTGATCATTCCCATATCTAAATACTTGCTGCAGAAAATGTTGAAATGTATAATAGTGTGCCTTAGAGACAACATAGGAGGGCCAGGGATGCAGGTGGACTTCAGAGATAAGTAGAGTCAGAAATGTGAATGCTGGGGCGCCTGGGTGGCACAGCGGTTAAGCATCTGCCTTCGGCTCAGGGCGTGATCCCAGCGTTACGGGATCGAGCCCCACATCAGGCTCTTCTGCTATGAGCCTGCTTCTTTCTCTCCCACTCCCCCTGCTTGTGTTCCCTCTCTCGCTGGCTGTCTCTATCTCTGTCGAATAAATAAATAAAAATCTTTAAAAAAAAAAAAAAGAAATGTGAATGCTGCCAGGTGTCCCAAATGGTTTATCTTTTTGTGTAGGCTCCATTCTCTTCTGTAACCTTCTTCCACATAGCAGCAGACATAACCACCTCAACCCCATCTCCAGAGACCACAGAATCCCATGTCTCCACTCTCAGTTCTAAAATTCCAGGGAAGGATCAGCTGGGCCAGCTGTCCATCCCCAGACTGACCTGTGGGAGAAAGGGACCTTTATAAGAACCCCTTCCATCGCTCCCCAACACTAGGATTGGAAGGAGCATTTTCTAGCAAAAGGCAACACTGTTCTGGGCATACAAAACCACAGATGTCAAAATAGTCCCTAAACATTTATGGTCTATTTAGTGAGACATTATACAGAAACATAAATAGAGCAATAAAATACAGTTGCTATCCAAAGACCATACATGATCTCTTATCAAAAAGATGTCATAGAAATCATGAAAACATTATGACAAGTGAAAGAAACCATTCACATGATTCCATTTATGTGAAATGTCCAGAATAAGGAAATCTATAAAGATAAAACATAGATTAGTAGTTGTGTAGCGTTGGGGTGAGGTGGGGGGAGACAGAACTGGGGAGAAATGAGGGGTGATTGCTAAAAGGTATGGGGTTCTTTGGGGGGTGATGAAAATGTTCTAAAATTGGTTTTGGTGATAATTGTACAGCTCTGTGAATATACAAAAAGCCACTGAATTGCACACTTCAAATGCATAAATTGTCTGCTATATGAATTTACCTCAATAAAGTTGTTTAAAAGAGAAAAAAAAAGATCAGATATCACAGAAAGAAAATGTTCAACATTAAAATCTTTGTTTTAAAAATTGTGAAACTTCAGGCACCGCAGTGGCTAAGTCGGTTAAGCATCTGCCTTTGGCTCAGGTCATGATCCTGGAGTCCTGGGATCGAGTCCCATGTCGGCTCCCTGCTCAGCAGGGAGTCTGCTTCTCCCTCTGCTCCTCATCCCACTCTTGTGCTCTCTCTCTCACTCTCTCTCAAATAAATAAATAAAATCTTTAAAAATTATGAAATTTCAAGCAAAGGGGTAAGGTGCTAATAATGTTAACAAAGAAAATAATTTGAAATCTAATGTAAGCTTATAAACAAAATAAAGATCTATGCTGTTGGAAAGAAGGTAACCAAAAGAAGAACTGAACAATGAGTAAATATTAGGGTGGTAAGTTTGAGGGTGGAAATTGAATTTTGAAATAAATTTTAAATCTGCCCTTTCATTTTTACATTGTTTCTCAAAGTACAATTAGCACACAGAACAGGCTTCTTAACCTTTAATTTCCTACCTGTATGCTATTAATTTTCTAACACACACTCTGGTTACATTTTAGAGTGAGTGAAAACGAGGGTGTAATTTGGAGGAAAAAAAAGAGGAGAAAGGAACTAAGGTTTAAAAAAAATCATATACTCTACAAGAACTTAAATACAGAAAGCATTAGAAACTTCACAAAAATATTTAACACCAAATTCTATGTGTGAAAAAAAGAATTGCAGAACCCCAGCCATTCCTTGAAGAACACTAGTGGACCCAGAGGTCATTTATTTATTGATTTATTTTTTAAAAGATTTTATTTATTTATTTGACAGAGAGTGAGACAGTGAGAGAGGAAACGCAAGCAGGGGGAGTGGGAGAGGGAGAAGCAGGCTTCCCGCTGAGCAAGAAGCCCCACACGGGGCTTGATTCCAGGACCCTGGGATCATGACCTGAGCCAAAGGCAGACACTTAACACCCAGGCGCCCCCCAGAGGTCATTTATTGTCCCCTGCCTGGTGGAAAGTGAAGCTCTCCCACATGGTGACATTTCCTGGTGTTTGTATTTGTTGGTTTGGAAAGAAAGTTTTCAGCCATTTTCCCCCCATGATCCTCCTTTCAGTGCAACGACAAAGGCAGAGCAGGTATTGCTTTTTCCACTGTGTAGATGAATTAATGGAGGTCCAGAGCAAGGGACACCAGCCATAGAGCAAGAGCATATCCAGGAAACACCTTGCTGTGTCAGACATCAACCCCTTCATTAATGGATGGTATCAAGAGATGGAAACATCAGGGAGAGGTCTGGGGTAAAAGGGTTGTTGGGGCAATAGCTATTTACCTATTGCATGTCAAGATTTTAACAACCAGTACAACCAGCATCCTGGATGGTTCCCACTGAGTACTCACCCTGTTCCCACTGAATATAGATTGAAAATACCTGATGTCAACAGTAAATGTTGTGAACAGTGAGGCTATGTACAGCTGGATCATATCAGGATCTTGCTTTCCATGGGCCTACATAAAGAAGTTGGAGATGTTTGCTATGAATTAGCGGCATTTATTATACAGAGAGGGGAAAAGGCCTTAAAAAGTGGCCTTCCTCATCTACCTGGCAGCTTCAAATCAGCCAAGACAAAGTCACTGGCAATTCTCAACAGAGTTCATCATGCTTGTACGGCAAAAGACTAGTCAATCTTGGGAACCATCCGACTTAGTTACTCCCATATAGAATAGCAAGGAAGAACTCATCTTCCTGAGTCACGCTTCTGGCTTCAAACCATGGCTGGATCTCTTACCAGGCATGCCTCTGTTTCTTCGTCTATACAGTGGGGATCACAGCATCTATCTCATAGGATATTTCTGAGAATGAAATGAGCAAATGTCTGTTAAATACCTGAGACCCAGTAGGTGTTCAGTAAATGCTAGCTGTTAATATTAACTGTAGGGACAAATCTGCCAGAATTAAGGAATTTTTGGACAGAAAGGGCATTATAATAATAACCCAAATGGCCTAGAGATAAAAATTCTAATTGTTACTCTGTCTAGGATAAAGCTATTTTCATCTCTAATACTGATCTCTTTTTCTTCTGTATCTCTTGAGGGCCAAGGAGGCATTGGTGAATATCTAGTAAACTAGGTAATTAGGCATTTTCTCTAACTTGTAAAATGAGGTGATGTCCAAATGTTTACCCCCAGGTTCACTGATGTAATGGATACATTCTACTTGTTACTAAATAGAGAATGGAATCTATGGAAAAGTTTGGAGGAAGTAGCATTTCTGATGTTAGAAGCTGTAGGGGAGGAATTGCATGATGGATGAGGGAGAATTCTATTATCTCTCGTAAATTCAGGATGCTTCTTTATGAGGCAAAATTGTTCCAAATAAAAAAATTAAAGAGGCTTTTTATGACTGTTGAAGATGATATGCCCAAGTGGATTATGTTTTAAAACTTATAATGGATTACGTGCCTAAAACTAAACTCTGAAACAAAATAGACATTCTAAATTCTAAATGAGAGCATACCTGGTGTTTTACTAGGAGAGGAGGATTCTTGGAGTGCGTTTGGTCTTGGCCTTGGGCACAGCCTGGCAAGCCTCAGCTCGTGTAGCCAGATGAAAACCACACCCCAACCTTCTTCTCCAAATACCCTTCCTCCTTCATTCCCATTAAAGGAGTTCAATGGAACCAAAAAGAGGATAAAAAAAAAAAAAGAAAAAAAAAAAAAAGGCCTGACACTAAAAGATATTTCC
The DNA here is from genome assembly GCF_023065955.2 of Ursus arctos. Lineage (NCBI taxonomy): Eukaryota > Metazoa > Chordata > Mammalia > Carnivora > Ursidae > Ursus > Ursus arctos. The sequence continues at coordinate 22,494,234 of NW_026622841.1, forward strand.
ATCCCTGATCTGTTTGCAGGGACTCGTTTTGGTCACAAAAGTGTTGTTCCTGCTCAGTCCTGCCCTGGTGACTGGAAAGAATATCTTTTCAATCTCAGGATAATCAAGGTATTTCCTCCCTAATTGAGGGATATGTAGAGAAGCTGCCCCTAAAGGAATCGAAGTTAAATCTAACAAGCATTAGGGCAGTGTGTCTCAAAGCGCTCTCAAGAACTCTAGAGGCACTATCTCTCTCTCTCTCCCTCTCTCTCTCTCTCTCTATATATATATATATATCTCACATGTATTGTTTAAGGTAATTTTACCTGCGGTAACAAACCCCAAAATGAGTAATGACTCCAACGCAATAAAAGTTTATTTCTCTCAGATGAAGTCCAAATGGGAGATACTGAACAGACACAGCCTCCCTCACCCTATGCTTCTGACTGTCTTTACTACATGACTTTCAAATTGTCCTGCCTCGTAGGCATCAAACCAAAGAATGCAAAACAACACAGGGAAGTAGACATTCTTATGGGTCAAGTCATTTCTGTTCACATTCCATTGCAAGAACTTGGTCCTTCAGCCAGATAGCACTACATGAGACGCAAGGAAATATGGTCTAGCTGTCAGCGTCAGGAAGAAAAGGAAACAGTTTGGTGAATAACTCGGTAGTTTCTGTATGTAGATGATAGCACCGTCCCTTCTCATTCATCCCTCCTTGTATACATGGCCTTTTCCTCTCCGTGTGTGGTGCCATACTTCCCTTCCTCTGACCTGTGGATGTGGTCAGAAGACTTTCTTTGGACAGTTGCTTGAGGCAGAAGTGACTGTACCCTTTCTGAACCTTGACTTGAAGAGGCCCTATATGTGTACACTTGCTTTCTTTACCTCTAAGCAGAACCTCCTCGTCCCAGGAGACAGAAAAGACACGTGCAAAGAGGAGCCAAGTCATTCTAATCTACTTCAGCCCATATGAAACCCTCTCCCCTTAGCCTACCCTCAGGTCCATGAGACTAATTATTGTTATCCACTGAGTTTTGAAACTATTCATTATGCAGTGGATTTTGGCAATAGCTAACTGCTACATCTGCTACATCACCTTTCAACAACTTGACTTTTTAAACTCTGAAATAGAAATCTACAACACAGTTTCACTATAGATATCACAGCAAACACTATAGATATCACTATAAATATCACTCCTCCCTTCAAGTCCTATTTAAAAAGCATATATTATAGATCAAAATTAAATTTAAATTATTTCAACTTAATTTCAGATTATCTGACAAACCTTTGGTCCAAACTAAATTGGAATAAAAATGTCTGGGGGCTCCTGGGTGGCTCAGTCGTTAGGCTCAGGGTGTGATCCTGGCGTTCTGGGATCGAGCCCTACATCAGGCTCCTCTGCTGGGAGCCTGCTTCTTCCTCTCCCACTCCCCCTCCTTGTGCTCCCTCTCTCACTGGCTGTCTCTATCTCTATCAAATAAATAAATAATCTTTTAAAAATATAAAATAAAAAAATAAAAAATAAAAATGTCTGTTTTCAAATACATCAGTGCCTATATTGACAGTTTATGATTTGGTCAGAGGAACTAATACATTGTGGCAACTTAATCTTATTGAATGATATGGTTACATTTACCATCATTTTTAATATATAATCTTAATATACTTGATAAAGAAAAATGTTATAAGGTTTCATAAAAAGATAAGAACATTGTTCTGAAAGCTCCAAAAATGTACTTTAACTTTGGTTCCTATGGATCAAGTTGAGGAGTAATTCGTTTATTCATTCAACAGACAGTGCTTCAGTAGCGTTGATGTGCCTCTTACTTTAAATTCTCTAGAGAGATTAAGAAGACACACCATGGGTGGTTAAAGTCCAGCCAACAGTATGGATAACAAGTGTCTACCTTGGTTGCAATTAGGTATGGGGGTGGGGGAGAGGAGGCGGGAAGAGCAAGACAAAAGGAAGAAAAGATAGAGCTAACACAACACGAGCATGGTTAAGGAACGAAAGGAATGGATGGATCACAGAGAAGGACATATGAAAAGTACTGGCACCTCACAACATGCCTGCTTTAGTATGACTACTATAGGACTCCAGGCAGAGGCCACAGTATATACAAAAGGCTGAAACAAAGAGGATGTGCCTCTGTTATTTGCCTTCAAAGCTCTTTCATCAGTTTCTTTATTATTAGTTCTTTATGTCACCATCTACTATTCCCTGATACTCAAGACTGAAGTTTCCCTCCTCTGAGCTTTCTGATCTCCTTGGATTTATCCCACCCTATTATTTGGTACACCATATGGTAAATGCCTGTCTACAAATCCATATCCCCCACAAGAGTAAAAGTTCCACGGGTAGAGACCATATCTACTTTATCCACTGTACTCTCAGCACTAGAATACCTGACATGCAGTAGGCATTCAGTAAGCATTATCAAAGTAATGAGCATCAGTTACCTGTTGAGCCCTTGTGCTTGAGGAATCATGAATATCTACATAATATCTACATGTTGTATTCACAAATATTTGCAATATTTACATGTTGCATGTGCAAACATCTCATTCACTTTCAATTTATTTGAGAGAGATGTCATTTTACTTTAGCTCCTGAAAATCCCTGAGATTCTGAGCCAAAATATTAAAAGATAAATAGTAAATTCTTAAATGTACAGTAAGTTCTTGTCAGCCTTGAATTGATTCGAATGACTGTCAGAATATTTCCACTGATACGATGATCATAACTGCCATTTCATTTTCATACATTATTTATCTGTGCAATTACGAAATAAATAAAACACCACATAAGAAATTAAGTTGTAATGTGTTGCCCCTGGAGACTTCAAGAATTATAATAGTTACGTTTCCTTCTGGAGTAACTAAAAGTTTATATCCCTGAGGGATTAATAGTTTACAAGGAAAGTAACATAATCTTTGGGGGAATCTACCTTTTCTTCTGATTATAAAAGCAAAACCCATTTATACACACTTTGGGGGAAAAGCAATTATAAAGAAGTATGGAGAAGACTGGATTAAAATACTGAACCAAGAACATCACTCTAATTCAAAATCCCATGAAACGGGCGAAATATACTACTTTAAAAGAATAAACACACGTAGAGCTAGAAAACCAAAAGGCATAACATCAAGAGGTTATAAAAGAATGCCCTCAAAGTAATAAGCACAAAAATCAGATTGGCAAAGAAGTACACATCTAAAAAATGCAGGTCAGGAGAAAGCTACTGTGGAAATCAAAGCAATACCGGAAGCCAAACCAACACAGTGTCCACAAATTCCAAGAGCAAGAAGAGACGTGGGGAGGAAGATCAATTTTAGGACAACGGGGCTGAGCAGTGGGCCAGTCTTTCTGAGAAGGGCTCCTGCCACGAAGGTTGGAGGTAGAGGGAGAGAAACACAGCTGCAGTATCCCTGCAAGATCACAGGAAACGCAGCAGGAACACCATATGCCGGTATTGGTTCTTCCGCTAAATTCACACAAACAGCTCTGTGAATTGAGTCTTCTGACTCTGTCTTGCATGCTAGTGCCTCCAGCACCTCAACTTTTCCTCTCCCCAGAAGACAGGTTTCCTATACAAGCTGCCTAGACACAGACCACTTCCAGTCAAATATGAAAGATATTTTTTCAAAATTTTTTCAATACTTTTCCTTATCAGTCAGAACCCAGTCAGGAAGCAAAAATCATACCATGTATTTGAACAGTGCTGGTGTATCAGAAATGGGGCATCAGAAGGCTGATTCTCCAAGGGTTGACTGCACACTGGCTTCAGCTGGAAGGAAGTGCTGCCAGGGTGAAGAAGCCTGGAGTGCCTCTCATCAGAAGAGGAAGCAAACAGCTAGGAGCAAGTCCTGTCTGTCTCCCCCAGCCTTCCCACCTCTGACAACCCCTAATGGCAAAGACGATCAGAACCACTGCAAAAGCAGAAAAGTGGTTGGAAGAGCTCCATCTCCAGCATCACAAAGCCAAATACTAAAGAGTAGATTTGGACCCAAGAGACAAGAGTTTAATCGCTGGCAAAACCACCACATAGTGTAGGGAAGGAAAAACTTTTCCCTACCCTCTTAGGTTCTGTGGCTAGAACCTTCGAATTTGCTGAAAGGCAGATTAACAGGAGAAAAGGCATACAGATTTTTTTCAACATTTATTTATTTATTTGGGGGGGAGGGAGAGAAATTCAAGCAGACTGGCTGAGCTGGGAGCCTGACGCGGGGCTCGATCCCACAAACCTGAGATCAGAACTGAGCCAAAACCAAGAGCTGGACGCTCAACCAGTTGCACCACCTCGGCACCCCCATACAGATTTTATTGGATGTTTTCATCTGTACGTGCATAGAGGATTTCATAGAAAGTAAGTGCAGACCAAAGTAGGAGTTCAACTCAGGAGGAGAGAGAAGGGAGCTTATGTGCCCTTTGAACAGAGGGTTAGAAACTGTGAAGTGACCAGACAAAGGAGAAGGGTCCTGGACTTCAACAGGTGGTAAATTGTGGGAAAGTAAACATAGGGCGGAAACTAATGGAAGACGGGGTTATTTGGGTAAGGTCTGTTTGGGCAGCTCCGTCTCGGGTGCCGACTTTCTGTCTCCATTGATAAGCGTTTTTCTCCTTCTGGGCAGGATAGGACAGAGGGAACACCTTCATGAAGGGAAATTTATGTCCTACTTTTAGGCAGATGGGGGAGGGCAAAGGGCCTTTTCTGAGTTTGCTGCTTCTTAATTGCCTTCAGCTTGAAATAATCCTGATGCCAAAAGTGGCATACTTTGGGGTGATATATTCTGACCCCTTCCACAGCAAGAAAGAAAGGCACCAAATTCACTTATGATTTTCATCATCTTTTCAAGGAATAGCTTCATCTATACTGTATTTAAGTTCTACTAAAATTTGTCAATGCTCATATTTTATAAAACCAAAAATATGATTACATTATAATAATACATTACTCAATTTTTTCATATCTATCTTCGTTTGTGACTCTGCCTTATCTATAATGCTCAGTAAATAGTCTCTAAAGTAGTTTCAAAATTATTTGACACATAAATCTTGTCCCTCAGTCATTGAAATATTTTTTTTCTTATTTTAATTTCCTTATATTTATTGCAATATCATTATACTGCATATTTCTCATGTCATTTTGATTTAGAAAACTGTCTTCTCTAAACGTTTTTAAACTATTTTTAGCCCTTTTTAATATGAGTAAGTAACTTGATCTTTGGGGGTTTCTTGTAACCTTTTGCAAACATCAGTTCTAAATACTAAACATTGATGGGAGTACAAATTTAATATTCATTTCTTTTCCTACCAAAGTCCATAATTCACCCTATTTGAGAATTTTCTGCTGCTCTTTCTTTTCTAATGGATCTTGCATGATATCTAAATTAAATCTAATTGCTTTCACAACATTTCCCAATCATGTTATCTGAGAGTGGTTGCAAGATCAAATTTGATATGACTCTCTTCAAGATATGCCATTTTTACACCAGAGATGATCCAGAGATTATCATGCTCAATCTCTGAATTGTTCCCCCCAAATGTGATTGTAATTGGCATAGTCCAGGTCACGTTTCCTAGTAACAAATTCTAACTATGTACAATTAAAATTTAGTTAGGCACAAAGAAAGGCTCTGGATATTTCGGACAAAAGTCTGGCTTGTGCAGACTTTTTCTTCACCAACCATGTTGGCACCATTGCCCTAGGCTGCCTTCCTCTGTCTTTTAAATTAATGCCAAATGTCTAAAGATTTTTCAGTTCTTCAGTTAATTTTTAAAAATGTACTCTTTGCAACAGGTATAAAAATCAATGAAATATTCAGTTCAACCTCCTCGTTTTGAGAAGTCTCCGGTTCAACAACATATCCAATAAATTTTAGTTGTTCAACACAAAATTTTGTCCCTGACAGAATCTGACTGAACTGAGCAACATATGTTTTTTAAATTTTTGCATGGTATTTTGTCCTACTTAACTACCTATTAAATCAATAATGATACATTAAATTCTCCATTCTAGTGAAAATCTATTTCACAATTTCTTTTCCGTCTTCCATGTTTAGCCATTCTAGCATTAAATTACTTCTACTGAACTTAGAAAATCTTTTTTCAGTAAATATTGCACCACAAAATCCCTGTTATGCTTTGTTTTCAAGAACATCCTGCTGATATTCTCTATCTCTGTCAATGTTCCGCATTTGCTTGTCTTTGTAGAATCCTATCAATTGTTTGCTGTTTATTCAGCCTTTTGGTTCCAGTCTAGTAACTGCCTGTGAGCCTTTTTGTGTGCAAGTGACATTTCATGATCATAATTAAATCTTCACTCAGGGAAGAATATGAAGTTGTAGGGATTTCTTCTGATCTGTTCAAGTTATGACTTTAATTAGAATAATTTGCTGACTCATTTTCTTTTACTTTATTGACCAGTAATTAAACCCTCATTAAATAAGAATTTGTGACGCCTGTATGCAAATCTTACGTGAGTCACGTTCAATAGAAATCTGTTCTCTTTCATGTTTTCTATGTATAAACTTAAGCACTCTGTTTCTTTGAAAACTTCCTCCATTTTTTCAGCTTTTTTTCTTTTTTTTGAGTTACCCTTTTACATTTCAATTTCAACTTCTGCACAATGTCAGCTTGTACTCATTCTCAACAATCTGGGAACTTCTAACTCTCAAATTCCTCCTATACTATGAAATAGTGTTTGTCTCTCACACACTGCCCAATCCTTCATGGTTGCGTTTTCCTCTGGTACACTTCCTTCAACATTTTTTTGCAATTTTATTGTAGCAAATTATACACGACATCAGATTTACCATCTTCACCATTTTAAGGGCCACAATGCAGTGGCATTAAATTCATGCACAGTACTGTGCAGCCATCAACACTATCCATTTCTAGAACTTTCTCATCATCACAACCTGAAACTCTGTACTCATCAAATAAGTCCCCATTCTTCTTTCCTCTTTCAGCCCCTGGCAACCACCATGCTACTCCATGTCTCAATAAATTTGGCGATTTTAGAGGCCTAATATAAGGGGAATCATATAGTAGCTGTCCTTTTGTGACTGCCTTGCTTCAATGAGCACCAGTGCCTTCGAGGTTCATCCATGTGATGGCGTGTGTCAGAATCTCCTTCCTTTTTAAGGCTGAATAATATTGCGCCGTACCACGTTGTATTTAGCCAGTCATCTCTTGACAGACATTTGGGTTGTTTCCACCTTTCACTGCATCCCTGTTTTCAATTTGGGGGGTATATGCCTAGGAGTGTGATTTCTGGCTCATATGGTAATTCTACGTTTCACTTTTTGAAGAACTCTTGGTTGCTTTTTATACTTACATTTTCCTTACTGCTTTTATAGTGGGTTGTTCGTAAAAAGGTAAAGTTCTTTACTTCAGACAGAATGCTTTTCTGAGTACTGTATGTGGGGCAGAGCTATTTTGTTATGTGAATGGATATTCAATTGTCCCACACCTATTTAATGTATAGTTTGTTTTTCCCCCATTGCTTTGAGAATCTGGCTTTATCAACACTAAATTTTCATATCAACAGGGGTCTCTAGGGGCACCTGGGTTGTTCAGTCAGTTAAGCGTCTGCCTTTGGCTCAGGTCATGATCCCAGGGTTCTGGGATCAAGTCTCACTTTGGGCTCCCGGCTCAGCGGCGAGCCTGCTTCTTCCTCTCCCTTTATCCCTCCTCCCTGCTCATGCTCTCTCTCTCTCTCTCCCTCATAAAAATAAATAAATAAAATCTTTTAAAAAATAAAATAAACATGGGTCTCTTTTTAAATTCCTACTCTTTCCATTGAGCCAATGTTCACAGGAGGAGGAGCCCACATTGTTCTTTCTTCAAACTATTTTTAGTTTCCTTGGACATTTTTTCTCTCAATGAACTTTAGACTTGGGTTTATAAAGTTCAATTAAAATCTTCTAGGGAATTTAACTGGAATTTTATTATTGACAAACAAATAGAAGAAATTACATTTCTATAATACTAAACTCTTGCATACACAACTTGGTATTTCCCTCCATTTATTCAGGTCATCCTTTCCATCCTTCATTAAAGATCTTCTACATTCTCTTTATTTCAAATTGTGTTGCTATTGTAAATGCAACATAAGAATTTCTATCTTTAAAATCCTTTAGGAGAAGATCTATTTAGAAATAACAATATGAGACTTTCATCATTTCCTGTATTTTTAGATATTTAAGGTTTTTTGACTTTTTGCTATTCTGATCTAAGAAAAGATATTATTATGTATAAATCTATGACTACTTTTCAGGTTCTTTCTTAGAATCTTCAGAACGGATTCTGTATATTTGTGGATCAGAGAGAAGAAACACTTTCAAGGTTCTTGAGGGCATATTCTTGATACACCACTGTATCTTCATATACTTCCTGTTGCACTAAAAATAAAATTTTAACTCTCTACTATTGTCTACATAATCCTCCCTGACTGGCGTTTACCTCCCTCTCCAACACCTCCTGCCAGTTTCTTCCTAGTCCCCCCCCAGGCCAACTCTATCGGCCTTCTTTCTGTTTCTAGAACACACCAAGCTTTTGCCAAAACTTCAATGGCCTAACACAATAAAAGTTTCTCTCATGTTTACATAAACCCTCTGTCTTCCAGCTGCAGCATCTAGAACAGATGGTCTCTAAGATGGCTGCAGGAAGGCACACTGGGTCTTAATTACCTTGGCCCAGGAATCAATGCCATATCTGCTCAGAGTGCACTGACCAAAACCAGTCATAAGACCCAGCCTAACTGCAAAAGAGCTCGAAAATGTCAAGGAGGATATGGAACATTTGGTGAGCACTGTCTGACTCTGTGGCAATGGCCACAATTTGCCTTTATTTCTCTGGACACTGAATATCCTTTTATATATTTAATAACTATTAATACCATGTTTCATGAGTTGCTTGGGCATGTCCTTTCTCCAGTTATCTACAGGAATTCCTGCTATTTTCTTATTTGCTCATTGGAGATATTTATATATTAAGGCTATTTTAGAATTTCTTAATGATTCTACTTATCACCTGTTCCAATTTTTTTACGTGCTTGGCTTGCATCTTAATGTTATGCATGTTGCTAGTATGGAAAAAATTTTCTTTTAAAATAATAATCTATTTTCTATTCGTTAGATTGGGCTAGTAATCAAGTCTATAATTTTCCTTTTTAAATTTTTCTGTTGCATTTAAACTTTAAAGTGCTTTCCTACTTAAATACCTCACATTCACCTTTATCTTCTTATTTATGGTTTGACTTTTTACATATAACTTCCCAGGAAAAAATACACAATGATTTATTGCTAGCACCTGGAAAAAACAATGAGGAAGTCCCAAGATTGAAATCATATAACAGATCAGAACATAGGTATGCCTCATTATCAATTACCTTAGACAAATTGGCTACCAAAACTGAAGCTTTGTTTATTGTACATGGGGTGATGGAAGCTAGAAAAAGGAGTAGCAGGGAGATGCAGTCCAAGAAGGAAATAGACACATCAGGCTATCACCAGCTACCAGAACATCCAGCTTCCTTTCCAGGTCCGATTCCAAGTCCTTAATGTTCACTCCTAATTGTGAGTTTTCTTCCCATGCTACTTGCCTACAGGGAGAGAATACATGGACTAAAGAACACAAATATCCAGGCTGCCTAGGTTGCAAAAGACTGAATTGCACACCACTCTTGTTTGTGTAGAAAAAGTCAGTTCCCAGGAGCCTAGTTACTTTATTAATGCTTCAAGTTTAATTTCAGAGCCTAAGTAGCCAGCTCAGAGCCTTAAACACAGTGATGACACCCAAATGCCGCTCCCTACTTGGACTTGGCTAGAAAACACCATCTTTCCCAGGCAGAACTGCTCTACAGCTCAAAGCATGATTGCTTTGAAAACCAATGCACTTCATGAATTTTTTGCCTTTGCCCAAGGACCATACTATTTCAGTTTTAGTATTTGTGCTACCAAATTGAACCCATGGATTATATTTAAAGCTTAAATCAAGGGCCGAAGGGTCCTTCGGCAAATGGCCCAAATCCAGCGCGTTGCCTGTGTTTGTAAATAAGGCTTTATTGAAACACAACCATGCCCGTTCATTTACATATTATCTACACCTGCTTTTATGCTACAATAGACTCAAACAGTTGTAACAAATAGACCATGTGACCTGCAAAACCTAAAATACTTATTATTTGGCCCTTTACAGAATAAGTGTGCTGACCCCTAACCTAGGGTAGTGGTAGAGCAAGAAGATAAAAAGGACCTGGATGCCCAGATGAGCTGGTGGAGATCCCCAGCCACCCCGTCTGGCTCGTCTTCAACGGGACATTACAGAGAATTACACTTCTATCTTATTGGCACCCCTGGACTTTTGTGGTATTAAAATTAATTCTTGGGTATCACAATTGACCAGCACATAACAAATCAGTTTGGAAATGAATATATATTAGTCAGGGTAAGCTACGTTATGCTGAACTAGTAATAACCCTTGAAATCTGTAGGTGCTTATAAGAAACAGGTTGGGGCACCTGGGTGGCTCAGTCATTAAGCGTCTGCCTTCGGCTCGGGGCGTGATCCCGGCGTTCTGGGATCGAGACCCACATCAGGCTCCTACGCTGGGAGCCTGCTTCTTCCTCTCCCACTCCCCCTGCTTGTGTTCCCTCTCTCGCTGGCTGTCTCTCTCTCTGTCAAAGAAATAAATAAATCTTTTTAAAAAAAAAGAAAGAAACAGGTTTATTTCTCACTCCTGCTATATGTCTCTACACTGTGAGCGAGCTGCTAGCTCTGCCCCACATCTCTTCACTGCAGAACACAAGCTGAGGGAGCTCCCAACATTTGAACCATGATTTTTTGGTCTGGCAGGGGAAAGGAATACGGAAATCATGAACTCCTTCTTAAAGCTTCCACCCAGAAGTGACATCACTTTTGTTCACCTTCTATTGACCAAAGTAAGATATGTACTGTAGCACGTGCTCTTGAGACCCTGCCCCGTATTCCTCAGTCCCTTGAGTTCACCTGGAACTACAGGGCAATTCCCAGCAAGCTGACAGCTTTCCAATCCAAATGCCTGTTTCTCTCTCTCTCTCTTTTTTTTTTTTATTCTCAAGGGCTTTCCCCAACACCAGGGCTTGTTCCACACGTGAAGGTGATCCAGAAATACAAGGATGTTAATGCCTCTGGGGTAACCTAACCTTCAACAAATAGGAGGATGAGAGTTGTGATATACATCCCTGGATCCCTTTCCTTTTTGGCACAATCCCTATGGTATCTCTGAGTGCCCTCAACAGGATTGCATATTAGTTGCCCACAGCTTTCCCCCATTCCTGTGTCACTTCCCCACTTCCTCATTTTTGTTCCATAAGATCACTTCACAAATAGTCTATGCTACATTTAAGGCTTTGTCTCAAGGTCCTCTTTTATGAGAATTTAAATCAAGATACATGGCCACATTTTTCACAGAAATAAAAAAAAATCCTAAAATTTATATGGAACCATGAAAGACCCCCAAATACCCAAAGCAAAGCAATCCTAAGAACAAATGTGGAGTCATTGCACATCTTAATTTCAAACTATATTACGAAGCCATAGTAATCAAAACAGTGTGTACTAGCAGAAAAACAGATACTTAGACCAATGGAACAGAATAGAGAACCCAGAAATAAATCCACACATATATGGTCAACTAATATTTGACGAGGAAGCCAAGAATACTCAATGCAGAAGGAACAGTCTCTTCAATAAATAGTGTTAGGAAAACTGGATATCCAAAAACAAAAGAATGAAATTTCCTATTTACACCACTCACAAAAATTAACTCAAAATGGATTAAGGACTTAAATAAAAGACATAAAACCATAAGACTCCTAGAAGAAAAACATAGAGAGAAAGTCCCTTGACATCAGTCTTGGTGATCATTTTTAGATATGACACCAAGAGCACAAGCAACAAAAGCAAATATCAACAAGTAGGATGACATTAAACTAAAAAGCTTCTACACGGCGAAAGAGAAAATCAACAAAATGAGAAGATATCCTACAGAATAGGAGAAAACATTTGAAAACTATTTATCTGATAAGGGGTCAATATCCAAAATACAAAAAGAACTCCTACAACTCAATAGCAAAAAAACCAACCTGACTAAGAACGGACAGAGGACCTGACCACACATTTTTCCAAAGAAGGCATACAAATGGCCAACAAGTACATGAAAAGGTGCTCAACAGCACTGTTAATCAGGGGAATGTACATTAAACCCCAACAAGATATTACCTCCTACCTGTCAGAATGTCTATTATCCAAAAGGCAAGAGATAATAAATGCTCTCAAGGCTGTGGAGAAAAAGGAGCCCTTGTGCACTGTTGGTGGGAATGTAAGTTGTGCAGCCATTATGGAAAATAGTATGGAGGCTCCTCAAAAAATTAAAAATAGAATTACCATATAATTAGGCAATCCCACTTTTAGATATAAATCCAAAAGAAATAAACTATCTTGAAGAGATATATGCGCTCTTATGTTCACTGAAGCATTATTTACAATAGTCAAGACATGGAAACAATCTAATTATCCATCAATGGGTAAATGGATAAAGAAAATGTGGTATTTACATACAATGGAATATTATTTAGCTATAAAAAAGAAGAAAGTCCTGCTATCTGCAACAACATGGATGGACCTTGAGAGCATTATGCTAAGTGAAATAAGTCCAACAGAGAAAGACAAACACTGCATGATCTCACTTATAATGGAATCTAAAAATGTTGAACTCACAGGAATATTAGAATGGTAGTTGCCAGGGGCTAAGGGTGTGGGACAGATGGTGAGATACTGGTCAAAGGATACAAACTTTCAGTTATAAGATGAGTAAGTTCCAAGGATCTAAGGTACAGCACAATGACTATAGTTAACAATAGTGTAACTGTTGTGATATACTTGAAAGTTGCTGTGAAAGTAGAGCTTTCATGTTCTCACCATAACAAGAACATCAACAAAATGGTAATCACGTGAGGTGAAGGATATGTTAACTAACCTTAATGTGATAAACATTTTGCAGTATATGCATGTATCAAATCATTGCATTGTGTACCTTCAACTTACGTAATGTTATGTCAGTTGTATTGCACAAAAGCTGGGGGAAAAAAAGATTCATGGTCATGCCTACTTTCAAAAGAATAGGGGAAAACAAATTCAACAAGACTCCAGAATGAGAACAGCTCTATTGACCCCCACAGCTTTCTGGGCCTTTCTAAATTTAGTTCCTGAGAACCAAGTACCACATGCTCCAGTCCCACTAAACTATGCTTCGTCCCCTCCACATGCCTTCACTTTTCTGCATCCGTGACACTGGTCACGTTCTCTTCCATGGTCACGTTCCTTCCTGTTCTTAATATCTGTAATCCAGATTACTCCTTAATTTTAGACCCAACTTAAACACTGCCTCCTCCTTTATCTGATCCTGCCCACTCCTTCCTACCTCACAAAACAGGAAATAATCCTTCCCTGCTCTAAACACTTAATAGCCTTTTACACTTCTCACTTCCTACCTTAATTACTGTTATGTTTTACCTGCCTTAATCTAATATAATCTTCTCAAAGACAAGATTTTTTTCTTAATTCATTTTCATCTTTCCCATTGCTTAACACAGCACTAAAATATAATAAAGGCTGCTGGCCCATAACTGACTGAGTAAATGCAATTTACTTCAATCAGAAATGTATTCACCCCACACCTACTGAGCTCACCAGAACAGCTTTTCTTACCAAAAGCTAATGCAGGGGAAAGCTAGTTTCTGTTTGTGTACAAATCTGTGACAATTCAAAATAACTTCTCTCATAATAAATGTCTGATTTCAAGAGAAGTAAACAGCTTTTTTGTATATTTTCTATCTCCCAGAATGCATGCATATTCTTCTGTCATCCATTTGTGTTATGCGTAAACTTTCTTGAAAACAGAAATGAGTATCTTCACCTGTGTGTACAATTTGGGTCTCCTAATATAAAAGATGTGAATAACAAGAAAATCTTACCTTTTAACATGAACTTCATGTAATGAATTGGAAATGGAATATAACCTAGAAGGACAATAAGCTTATCTTGAACTCCATCTCAAACTTCTTAGATGTTCGGGTAAGGTACGTCCTTAAAAAAAAAAAAAATCACCTCACCTTTTAAAATGGGGGAAATAACTATCCCAGTGTAATACTGACCCTGGAGCAGATAAATGGCCCCCACTCTTAGGGGGCTTTCCTGTATTGCACTGATGATGGGATAGCCCCAGGCTTGGAGAAATGTATTCCTTTAACAATAATTGCTTGAATTCCTGCTATCTGCCAGGTCCTGTGCTAGGCCCTGATGGTGAGAAACCCTACAGTTCCTGCCCTCAAAGAACAAACATTCCAGTGTGTGTTGGAACGAGAGCTGTCCCATCTCTAGTATTTATTAGCTGCATGATCTTGGGTAAGTCACTAGATCTATTTTAGCCAATATTTTTGTAGTTGTTTATAAAGAGGAGAGATTTATCTAGCAGCCTCACCCTCTTGCTGAGGGACTCAAATGAGATGTCCAAGTGAGTCTTGACTTAAGTCTTGACTCATTGGGTGTGGAATGAGTACATGGATGGAGATTACGATGGGCCCCCAGGGGTTACTAGAGTTATTTTCACATTTTCTCCTAAATCAAGGTCAGGTAACTCCTTGCAGGCCATGCCAGGGAAAGAGGCAGCTGCCTTTAGAAACTGTCTGCCTGCAAGGAATCATAAACATTCCCGAAGGAGAAAAAAATATAGGAAATATGCAGCTGGCCCAAATTAGGACATGTTGACTTTTACGAGGCCCAGCCTTTACTGGCCGTTTGGAGAAACTGCCACGTGGAAGAGAGGGAGTATTTGGGGGAAACATGGTGGGGAGTTAGAGTTAAGGCTCTAGTTGTGTTAGCTGACCTTGACTAATCCCTTCAATTCAGACTTTGTTGTTGTCCCCAGCATCCGTGGAAGGTGCTTTCCCAGTCCTTTTCCAGGGGTTTATCTTACGAAGAGCCACAGTGAGGGGAACATTTTTGAAGGATTGGTTTTATCTGAGGGAAATAGCTAAAGAATACACATATGTTTTCAGGGTCAGTATCCAAAGCCAGAGAGAAGGGGTAGGCACCAGAGCTGTATTTCTCAGCCATTTACCCCCCCCTCTTTATGTTCCCCCCAAAGAGAAAAATAAATTTCATTTAAAATTAATTGATGGCAGTGGACTGGCCATCCCTGAAGCAAGAGGCCACCCCTGATTGAATTCTGGTGGGAGTGGATAAAGCAGAGGTCATGGCATAAAGAGAAGTATGGCAGATAAAAAATAATAATAATATTTGAAATTAATATATTTTAATTTTAAATTAAATTAAATTTCTCCCTAATGAGGGAACTTAAGTACTGAAGACAATGATTTTGTAATTTTGGATTGAATTTTAGAAGGCCACAAACTATAATACCTAATATGATGTCTAAGGGTTTTTGATCTCCCCAAAATGAATTCATCCCTGTTGAAAATGTGTGTTCTAGAAGAGCCCGGAGACTTCTTTAACAGATTGAAGACTCTCCTGTAGGCTTCTCTCTCTCACCCCAGTCCTGAGCTACCTCGTGTCCAGGGGCCCTAATGCACTCCTGAACATGTGAAGTTGAGGGAATGGCCCTGTCCGTGTCCTTAGGATGGACATGTCTTGTGAGGATCTGCCTGCAATACTCCCTAATCTTAAGCTAGGAAAAGAATAAAACAGCAGTAAAGTCAGCAACACAAAGAGCTTTCACAAAGCAATTTAAGTTTAAATGCCAGATTGATTATTTGATATTTGTTTTACACCTATTGTATGAAACACACTGGAGTAAGACATTCAACGGGGTCTGTTGATAACAATGCCAGGCATTCGTTAGCCAGCTGGAGCTAAAATGTTAGGAAGTCCTATGAGCCTTAAGTCAGAGGTGGGGAGAGGCCTCTACGGTCTTCATAGAAGAAGCCCTTTCTGTCTTCATATGCAGCCCTTCAAAAATGGATCCAGCATTCATTTCTCTGGAACATTTTTTACTTTGCAACCCTGAACTGAAGAAAGTCCTCAGGGAAACAAAGGCAGTGAATCCTTATAGCAAATTCATCTTCATTCCAGAAAAGTCTAACAGGAAACTAATCAAAAGGTGTAGGAGATCTCATTAAATGTGGGGGGAGTGGGGGTGGGTGGAGCCTGGGTATATATCATTTTATGTAGCTGGGCTTATAACATTCTGGGTCAGAGGACCAAATGTCCTCACTGCTTACAATGATTTATATTTTTACATAAATTATTTCTGATCTGAAATGCCTTTTCTTTGTCTTCCTGACTTAGTCTCTCGGTGAAATTTTATACTTTTGCCAAAGATCTGATACTCCAGAGAAATTAAAATCAACAGAGAAATTAATGTGCCAGTTTCTTAGGTAACTATGGAACTCCATAGGAGAATTCTGCGGAGAAAACTGGGCTTCTTGAGGATATAATTAAAGGTAATTCCAATCCAGATGTGAGGTACAGAAAGGTCAGGACAGACACTCGGTGTCAAATCTCAAGTTGTGGGTAGGAAGAAAGGGACAAGGAGGAAACTGCAGAGAAAGCAAGCTATTAAGATGATAAATACGTAATCATACGATGTTACCAAATCGACTTCAAGACTTTAACTCATATCATTGGACAAAACAGTTCTTAATTCATATGCAATTAAAAAAAAAGTTGGGGGAAACCAGACTGCTAAAATTATTCCACGGGGATCTCAACTTCAACATTTAGGAATGAGGCAGGCAGCATTTCATTATCACAGTCAAGTGCATGTCAGAAGATAGATAACATCTCCTGGTTGAGATTTCAGCTGTATTTTATTAGGAACTGGGCAGAAATATTAACTTGCACTGACTTGAGAATTATTTAGCACCTTCAGCTAGTACTTATTCAAAATGCCCGAGGGGAAACCATCAGGCAGCTTTTCCAAATGAGCAGAACAGCATATCAGGATATTGTAGGTATCTGTATATGTGAGAAAGCTCAAAAAACGCAAATGAAGAAATTTACTCAAGCATTTATATATGGGAAAGCCATGTAGATTTATTTGCAGATTTTTTTTGCAGGTCCATTTGTGATATCTAAGGAGAAATAAATGTGACTTGACTGGCTTTTAACCACTATTGAACAATCAAGATTTGTATGAACTATTTGGGTGCACTCTGTTTTGCCTCCTGGGGCACTTTCTGATAACGACTTAGATTTCCTAAGCAAGAAACCTTGAAATTATTTAATTTCATTGTTGGTGTTGCTTCTACAGTTCCATCAACATTATCATTCACATGGGAAAGAGAGATGGAAATTGTCAGATCAAATTCAGTTTTGTAACACATATGCTTGGAGTTATAAACAACTAGGAAAGAATAATTTATCAGATACTCCAGCTGTTGTGACACAATACCAAGTGCAATGAATACTTAAAACAATTTGATTAGTGTACAAAGTCAGTCTGAATAATACTTGAATCAAGAAGTGCTTTTAAACTGAATATTTTCTGGTCTACTTGTTTCAACTCAAGTAGACCTTTGGCCAAATCTCTGCTTCCCTTGGTGTTTTATGAACATACCTGTCCAGTTGGGTCTATCCAGGGTGAAGTA
Organism: Ursus arctos; assembly: GCF_023065955.2. Lineage (NCBI taxonomy): Eukaryota > Metazoa > Chordata > Mammalia > Carnivora > Ursidae > Ursus > Ursus arctos. The sequence goes on from NW_026622841.1 coordinate 22,511,876, forward strand.
AGATAAAAAGACAACTAACATTTGCCGACAATTATAAGGTTCGTTTTGCAAGAAAAGTCCCATAACCTGTATATCCTAGATTTTCCCAAACAACTGGATTTTAAGTCGGTGATTTTGTTCAAGGTGATCTGTGTAGTGTATGTAACCAAAAGTGACTTTAATTTCATACAATGTATCTTAAAGCATGTTTTATAAATTTGAATGTGCAAATTGTGGGGATGGGACAGCAGAGGGAATGTCCTTTGTCAGACTGATGCCTTCGTTTTTGGTTTGGAAAACAGTTCATTCTTAAGCATTACGTGGACTGTTCAGGAGGTTGCAACCTGGTAAATGTCAGTACCTGAGATTATGGCAGTGGGTCTCAATCAGAACATCTAGCAATATGGGAGTATCACAACTAGATGGGGGTTGGAGGTCCCAGAGGCAACTAGTGGGTAGAGACCAGGATGCCACCAAACATGCTATAATGCCCAGGACAGCACCCCAGGACAAAGAATTGTCTAGCCCAAAATATCAATAGTACCAAAGGCAAGAAACTCTGGATTATGGGGCTGGGGGGTGGGAGGGCAACACACCACTGGTTAGATTTTCTTGAGGCCTAATTGCTGAGTCTCAGAACATTTATCCATATGATCAAGAGGTAGAGAGAAGAGATAAGCACTGAGCTGGGAATTATGACATATTCTAGTCCTTACTCTGTCAAGCTAATAAAGACAGACCTCATGATTTAAAATTTAAAAACAACAAATTTAAACAAGTACAGTTTTCATAGGAGCCCTGGTTTCCTCATATGTTAAGGAAAGACCCCTAGGCTTTACATTTCCCAGAAGCCTTTTTTATGCTTTCTCATCACACTAGATCTTGATTTCTTATAGAAATTTTCCATTTATAAATTCTTTTATGACCATAATTACCTTTGTTGAAATAACAACATAAATATTAATTATGCTGTGATTAGTAACATTTGCATACTAAATTTAAGTTAGGTTCTTTGAAGAAAGCTACAATCCTATCAATGCTTGGAATTCTCCAAAAGACAAATAACGTCTCTACCCATCAATTGGTGGAGGCTGCATCCCGCCCTCTTGAATCTGGGTTCGTCTTGTGATTTGTTTTGGCCAATAGTATGAGTGCCATTACTGTGCTAGTTCTGGGTCTAGGCCTAAAGAGGCCTGGCACCTACATTTACACTCTTTGAGCCAGGTGTAATATTACAAGGAAGTCCAGACTAGACTAGTGACATTAGAAGCCATGGGAAAACGTCCTGAAGGATGAGAGGCCATTTTGAATGTTGCACCCCAGCCGAGCTCCCGCCTGAGTACAGCTGCATGAGTGACCCAGTCAAGATCACCCAGAGCAGAAGAACCAGCCAGCTAAGCCCTGCTCCAATCTCTGTACCCCAGAATGTGACAAATCATACGTCCTTCTTTTAAGCTATTATGTTTGGGGATTTTGTGTTTCACAGCAATGGATAACTGAAACAGAACTTGCTGGCAACACAGAGAAATCCTCACTTTAGCTTCACCTACTAGTGATTTGATCTTCTCTTCCAGGGACAAAAAAATAAAGGCATGACTCTCCTCCAAGACTATTCAGTGCCGCCCCCCCCCAAAATTTTTTTTCCTAACCAGAAAGAATTTCTATTTTAACCCAGTTACTAACTTCCGCCTCCAACTTATCTGCTTAGCTTCACTGTGAACGTTAATGTAGTGTTACTAGAGAACTCAGGGACCCCCACGGTGCTAGACCAGGTCTCTGTTTTCCTAACTCTTGACACAAGATGAGCAGTTTTACCTGCTTCTTCTAACATGTGCACAGTTCAGTCTACTCACAAAACTCAATCAACTCAGTACAATCAACTCACAAAATGGCTGAACCATGCCTGTGAATCCTTGTTTGTTTCCATGTAAAATACAGTTCCAAAAACTGGTGGACCACTCAACTCTCCAGAATGTTTCTGGCTTGGCTAATACTGGGAAGGATCAAATCTGGAAAATAAGTAATAGGATTCCAAGTACACTGTTGTCTTGACTCGGGTGGTTTTGTGTAAAGTATATAACCCTTAGTACAACTAGGTAATGGGTAGGCCTCGAAGATGACTCACCGTGCCATCCATGCTTCCACCATGGTCTGCCTTTCAGTTTCCTGCTTCCCTGAGAGGAAAACTTTACTAGACAGATTGGTGACCAGTCACCCTGAGCACAAAGACAATGGAAGATCCCTCACCCTGGCCAGTCACATAGCTTTACCCTTTCCTTCTCATTATTTTCCACTGGAAAAGTTCTGGTGGGAATACGTAATAATTCAAACATTGGTAAAAAGAACCATTCGTCCAATAAAAAAATACCTTGTCTAATTAAAAAAAAATAACTCAGAGTTAAATTAAAAGGCTCTCACCCTACTCCTTGAGTTCAAGAGGCCCCACCTCAAACACATAGAAAATCTAAATATTATGTTTGAACTCGCCCAGGGCTATAATGTCCCACACCCCACTTCCCTATCCTTGCATCCAAATAATGGTATTTTCTTTTTTCGAACATTTTAAGTACATCAAACAGTATGATTCACCTTGTATTTTTATTGTAAAACACCCTTTCGATGTTGCCAAATTGCTTTCTAAAAGAGGTATTTCAGTGTATGCTGCTACCAGTTTTACCAAAATCTTACCAAGGCAGAAAATAATTATTTTAATACTTCAGACTGGTTTCAGAGGTGAGAATTGATATTTGTTTATTTTAATTAGCCTTTTTTATATAGGCATATGCCCCGTATTTACCTCATAAGAATCATATCAGAATCAAATTATCTAGACACTGAACATAATAAGTAACGAAGACCAAAAGAAATCAAGATCCCTAAAATTTCCATACCTTTCCATTTAATAATTCCTAAACCTTATGCAATTGGAAATTTACCCACATGAAATAATTAAAAGGAGAAAGTTATAAGGGCAAAGAGGGCTGATAAAGCCAGCATATAATTGCTTAGTAAATGTAATCGAAATGTGAACAAGTCACTCTTCACTAAGTTCTTTGACATACGGCAGGAATTTTAAATTGACTATTCTAGCTAGTGGGCAAGTGTAATAATACCAGGCAGAGATAAGGGAGCTGTGTGAGTATTTTTGGAATCGCAAATCATGAGAGCAGATGAGATTACACAAAAGATTACACAGATGGAGGAAGCGCAGGATTAAGCCAGTACTGGCAATAACACAAGGTGGACTGTCTTTTAAAAGATGCTCAAAGACCAGACAGAGGGCTACAAACAGGGCCAGGAGAGCATAAGGCTCTCTGAGCCCCAGTGGAAGGGGTCTGAGAGAAGGTTGGAGGCAGGGAAGATCGTCCAGCCTTAGCAAGCAAAGAAGTTAAGGGACTTGGAGAGGAAGAGGAAACTTTGGGACTTTGGGTGTGCAGGGGGTGGCACTGACAGGGAAAAGTGGGAGGTGACACAGTTATTGGAAGCCAGGGTTGGAGAATGCAGAACAACACACTACCCCATCCTCAAATAATTCACAATGACTTGGAAACAAATCAAGGCCATGCCAAGGTCCAAGATTCATGGCATTGAGTGTTATATACAGGTAGAGGGACTGGAGCTCAGTGGGCACGTTAGTGTTCGAAGAAGTTGGAAAGGGAGTTGGGTACAAACTCATGGCAGAGGGGAAAATGAGATGAGCCTCCAGACCAGATGCCGGGGCCTAGGGGCTGGTCCTGCCCTCCCGGTGCCAGCCCTGGCAAGGTTGGCAACTTCACCCTGCTGGATAGAGTAGGGAGGGAACCATCTCTAAGATCACTCCTGGCTCCAAAGATCCATGACCTAGGACAAGAGTTGTGTGTGAGATGGAAGGGGGGGAAGGGGTGCCCAGGCAAACAAATACATAAAAGCTTGTACTGTACCCTTTCCTTTTTAAAAAAAGATACTAAAGGGGAACCTGGGTGGCTCAGTGAATTAAGCATCTGCCTTTGGCTCAGGTCATGATCCCAAGGTCCTGGGATCAAGCCCTGCGTCGGGCTCCCTGTTTAGTGGGGAGTCTGCTTCTCCCTCTCCCCACTCTTGCTTTCTCTCTCTCTCTCTCTCAAATAAATAAATAAAATTTAAAAAAATAAAAAGAGATACTAAAGAATAAGTCACACTACCACTTACATCGCCCCTGTGTCAGCCACTGTAGAAGTATTCCTTTATTTCTCATCCGCACAACCAGGATACCACTGACGAGGATGATGACGTTGAAGAGAGCTGTAAACTAACCTATGCTCTACATCAGAGGTTGCAAACTAGGGCCCACTGGCCACCTCCATCTACCACTTGTTTTTTGTAAATCAAGTCTTCTGGAACACAGCCACGCCCATTCATTACATATTATCTGTGGCTGCTTCCCTGCTACAAAGGCAAAGGTGAATAGTTGCAACAGAAACAGTAGGGCCTGAAAAATCAGAAATATCTATTACATGGCCATTTTCAGGAACAATTTGTCAAGCCCAGCTCTAAAGCCATGGTTTCCCACTACACACTGGAATCCTACGGAAAATTTTTAAAAATACTGGTTGGCTGAGTCTATCCCCCCAGAGATTCTATTCAATTGATCTGAGGAATAACCTGAGCATCAGGGTTTTTAAAAGGTGTCCCCACCCCCATGATTCTAAGGAGCAGCCAGAGTTGAAAAACCATTGCTGTGGGTTCCCTGAGGCTGAACCTATTACATCTTCAGAAGGCAACATACCCACATCATATCTCAGTTCCCTGTGGAAATGAGTTAAAAGCCACTATTAGTATTTATCTGTTTCCACAAAGAAAGGATATCACAGTGTTCACTTAAAGAGCATTTCTTTCTCTTTTGAGCAACAAAAGCCAAGCATTGACTATTCTGTTTCTCAATGGCTCTGATAAAAGGACCCATTCAATAAAATCTTCCTAAAATTCAGTGTCAAGGGGAAAAAGTGACTCCAGATAAATTTGTAAACTTCCTTTTACGAAACAGCTAGAGCTGTAAACATCAAAGTCCTTCATGTTTTATCTTCACTACCAGGAAGTGAATATGGTCTTTAATGGAAGGAGCTAGAATCAGTCCAGGTGTCTGGAACAACTGTGTCTTTCATCCTTTTATTGTTTTACTGTTTTAGTCTTACTTTCCATTGTTCCATTTGTTTTATCATTGATCAATTACTTGGATCCTTTTTTAAAAGAAGACAAAACATAGTAAATATAAATATAAATACATTTACTTCATAAAAATGTGGTGGTTTTAAAATATGTCTGCAAATGTTTTTATACTCTTGCCATGGAGAAGTGGGATCTATGTTCTTTCCCTTGAACCTGAGCCAACTTTAATGGCTGGCCTACTACTATGTTAGTGAAGTCATGTGACCTCCAGGGCTCAGTTACAAAAGATGATGCCCTTTCTACTTCCTTTGCTAGAACTACGTTGGAATTCACAGCCACCATGTAAAGAAGTCCTACCACCCTGAGGCCACCATGCTAATTAGAAACCCAAACTAGCCCATGCAGAGAGACTACACGGAGAGAGAGATGTGTGGCCAGCCCCCACATATTCTAATTTCCTGCTTTTTCAACTCCAGCCGCATCTGGCAACAACCTCCTGAGATACTCGTGTTAGAAGCACCTAACCATTCACTTTCCAAATTCCTGACCCACAGAGACCATAAAAGATAATAAAATAACTGCTGTTGTTTTAAGTCTCTATACTTTGTCATGGCATTATTAGGCTGCAATAGGTAAGAGTAAGCATCCACATTCACGGTAATATTTGTAACGACCTACTAAAGGAACCTACTCAATTCCCTTTGTCACCTGATCTGTTGTCACAAACTATCAGATGGTGAGAAAGCTTATTCACTCAGGAAAGGATCAACCCCAGATACTGAAATCATTAGTGAAAGGTTAATAGAGAACTGGACAGTATCATCCATAGATTATTTGCTAATGACAAAAAGGAGTATCTTCCTTTACAAAGGACAGATCTGGCTTCCATCATCTGTAACAGAGTAACCAATGTGGCATCACAAATGATGGGACAGATGGCCAGACATCTCCATACCTCCTGATGGGACATAATATGAAGTGCACAGCATCATCACCTATGAGGTACTGTCACCAAAATCTTTAACTTGAATCTAACCTAGCCTTTAAAGTTAACTTGCTTTGTACAGGAATTACAGGGAAGAGAGAAACTACATAAACAACACTATGAGGGAACCATCAGACAAATCTACAATGTGGAATGTTCTACAAAATATCTGACCTAGTTTCTTCATTTAAAAAAAAAGCAGGAGGGACTCTTCTGGATTCAAAGACCTAAAGGACATAACAATCCAATGCAGTGTCATCTTTGTTTCTATCCCGGCTCAAAAACATCTGTAAATGATATTGTGAGGACAACTGGGAATATTTCAATTAGGCAGGTTATTAGTGATATTAAGAAGATAGTGTCAATTTGGTTATACAAGACTAGCATTTTGGGTATGTAGGAAAACGTCCTCTTTTGGAGATGCATGCTGAACTATATAGGGGCAATGTGTTATAATATCCATAAATTATTTTAAAATGGTTCAGTGACCAAAAAAAGAGGTGGATGAAGCAAATATGAAGAAATGTTAATATTTATTAAATCTGCATGGTAGATTGATGATGTCTATTCTATTCTTTCAACTTGTCTGTATGCTTGAAATTTTTCACGATAGAAAGTTTTAAAGGTTTCAAATCTTGTTAAGAGCAATATTTTTTTAAAGTCCATCCAGCTAGGGGCGCCTGGGTGGCACAGCAGTTAAGCGTCTGCCTTCGGCTCAGGGTGTGATCCCGGCATTATGGGATCGAGCCCCACATCAGGTTCCTCCGCTATGAGCCTGCTTCTTCCTCTCCCACTCCCCCTGCTTGTGTTCCCTCTCTCGCTGGCTGTCTCTATCTCTGTCAAATAAATAAAATCTTTAAAAAATAAATAAATAAAATAAAGTCCATCCAGCTATTCTAACTTATTTGACTCCTACTACCATTCTAATATATATTCTCTGGACAGAAGAAACAGCTGAGATCCACTAACCTCAGTATCGCCTGTTCTATAGGCTAATTTGGTTGAAAGGAGTGGACACACCCCTCTCCCTCAAGCTTGGTGGAGAAAGGTAAGAAAAGTGAGCGAGCTTGCTATCAGGCTCAAATGATCTCATGAGGACTCCAGGGCAGGAACAGAGGAGACCCAGTACTGGAGGAAAGGGATTAGCTCAAGAGAGCTCAGATAAGAGAGTATTCCAGAAACAGTGTAGCTCCAGGGACAGATCCCACCAGCCCTCTGCCAGAAGCATCATTCTCCTTCTTTCTCTGGCTGGTTCTCTTTTTCTCCCCAGCCTGCACATTTCTGTTGTCTCTGCCATCACAGCCTCCCCAGCCCTGGCTCTGCTTGCAGGATCTTTCAGCTGCAGCATCCACATCCAACTGGCAATTATCCTCTGTGTTTCTTAGTTCTGAGTCACCAGAGCAGGAACCAGATTGGCCCTACTCATCACTGTACATGCTTTGATCAGTCCAATCAGCCACGGCCAGAGAAAATGGATCAAGTGATTTAAAAAAAAAATTTTTTTTAATGACTCCTGAGGCATCAAGGGCTTTTGATGGGTAAAGAGTACGGAGTTGACTGTGGACTCTGGGAAACAAACTGAGGGCTTCAGAGGGGAGGGGGTGGGGGAATGGGATAGGCTGGTGATGGGTATTAAGGAGGGCACATATTGCATGGTGCACTGGGTGTTATACACAACTAATGAATCATGGAACATTGCATCAAAAACTAGGGATGTACTGTATGGTGACTAACATAATAAAAAATTATTATAAAAAAAGAGTATGGAGTTGTGGACAGGGCAGACAATGATAGCAGCTCTTAAACATCCCCTTCTCTGTCCAACAGAGATTATTCTGAGCTGCAGGAAGATTCTCACAAGGATCTAAGGAAGATATTCATAGGTTTCCACACCCCTCCACAGGATCACTGTGTCCCATGAGATCCTTGTCTAGCTCATTAACATAAAGCAAAGATGTCTCAGAACACAGGCTTTATCTGTCACTTTGCTCTGAATTGAACACATACCTGAAAATAGATGAAGCAAGGAGATCAATCCTCTGCCTGGGTTTAAATTACCCAAATTAAGGATGGGCTTTCATTGAGATCTAGTATCACCCTTATTTACTGGCTTTCTTTGGCCTCTGAATATGTATTGAGTGAATGTCTATGGTCACACTTTGCTAAAGGAACACAGGGACATGCACGCAAGAAGAAGGCAGAGCCTTTGTATGTAAGCATGTAACAGTGTCATTGGGTGAGATGATCTATACACTCCAGAAAACATAAATAACAAAGTAATTTCACAATGTGAGAGCTGTCATAGGTCAATATATGTTAAGTGTAAAGCGAGTGCCATGAGTACAAAGTGAGGTCAAGTAAGCTAGAAATTTCAGATAAAAAGCTTTCTGGAAGGGGTTTGGCCTTGTAAGACACACTTCAAGGTGGGAAGAACAAGAAGTAAGATTTGAGAAATGTGTCAGACAAGTCTGGAAAACAGATAGTAGATAAATGTGATTAGAAAAGAGGATTTTATTGAAGTGGGACATCATTTGGAAGAGACCAAGTTGCACAAGAAGGACCCTCAATGCCAGGATAACGAGCTCCATCTTATGAGTAAGGACTTGGAGTCAGGAAGGGATAGGATGAGATCAGTGTTTTAGGAAGTGCTGGTGTCAGGGGTGGGTTGAAAGGCCAGAGATCTTTGCAATTTATAAAGCTTCCTCACATATGAGTCATCTAATTCTCTCCTGGCAAATGGTTTCTTAGGAGGCTCTTAGAGACTGGTGCAGGGCAACATTCAGAAGTCTACACAGACTGGAGTTACAGAAATTTTAAAAAGTAAATTACTGGCGCCAGAATGGTCAGACAGATCAATGAAGCAGAATGGAACATCTGGAAACAGACCCAAATATTTATATTTGTGTTTGTATATGAATTTAATATTTTATCAAGTGGCATTGTAAATCAGTGAAGGAAAGACAACAATTTAATAAGTAGTTTTAAGACAATTGGCTAATGACTTAGGGAAAAAAACTAGATGAGAGTCTTGCCTTACAACTTACATCACAAATTTTTTTTTAATGGATAAAGTTGTAGATCTCAAATTCTGGCATATATTTAATCTCCTGGAGAGTTTGGTATAAGGGAGATTCCCAGACATTCTGACTCACTGGTTGTTAGGTGAAACTGGTTAAAGACACTTGCTTAAAGTGTCTTAAATATAAAAGAAAACACTATTTTTAAAATCCCTTAAAAATAAATTAATACTTACTTAAGATTTAGAAGGCATGCATGACACCAAAAAAAAAAAAATTGACTCCAAAAAAATAAACACCTTTATATCATAGTTACATCAATAAAGAGACTTCCTCCCTTGAAAAGATGGAATAGATGTACTTTTACTCTTCCTCCCATTGAATACAGCTGAAAGCTCTCAGCGTTATATATAAAACAAGCATAAGAAGACTGTGAAAGATGGAGAGCAGAAGGCAGACTGGCTAGGGACCTTGGGATCTGAAGTGGGCTCCCTGAGTTTCCGTTTTGCCTCATGTATCCCAGACAGGGTGGTGGTGGAGAACGCGACAACCCAGAATCACCGATGAGTGCAGACAAAAAAGCCACAACAAAAGCCTGCTCCCTCTAAGCAAAGGACCAGGAAAGGGACAACCTAGCAAGACAAAAACTTGTAGACAACAACTGCTCTTTTCTTGTCAAACACCATAGAAACAGCTGCAGCCCTTACCTCTGGCAGTAAAGGCTGAATGGAGGCCTAGACCTCCAGCCCCACCGGATGGATGCTAGGTCCTCTCTCCTTCCCTATTGTATGGTGTCAGAGCAAGCCTAATGGGGAGTCAGCCTAGCTGTAATGACATAATGGGTTGTCCGTGAACAATGTCATTGAATGACACACAGAAAGCAATAACAAGGCCCCTCTGCCCCTCCCAGGTAGTACATAATCAATAGCCTACCAGGAACCCTGAACTCCCACCCCCACCAGCAGTAGCAAGGAGCCTCTCACTCCAGGCGTTAGCACAGGCTGGTGGGGAATCCGAACACCTGGGAATAAGGAGGCAGTGCTCCTTTTCCCTGCTGGAGCAGTGTCCAAAACAAAACAAAAACAAAAAACAAAAACAAAAGCAAAAACAAAACACCTGCTACCACAATAGATTTAAATAAGATTCAGAGTCTCATAACAAAAAATCCAAAATAACCAGGTTTCAATTGAAAACCATTCATCATAACAAGAACTGGGAAGATCTCCATTTGAATGAGAAAAGAAAGTGGAGAGATACTATTTTCAGCAAGATGGAAGGAGTTCCCAGCCCTCACCCCACCCCACCCCACCCCACCCCCAACAGAAACGCTAATGTAACAACCATCCAAAGACAAAAATACCTTTACGAGCACTCCGGAGTCCAATTGAGAGGTTCCAGCACCCAGCATAGCACAAAATCCAAGAACACTGCAATGCAAAACATTAAAAAGAAGAGTCCAACTTTACCCACATCATCTCTCCCCCACACCCACACTATTTAGCACCAAAAGAGACCCCTTTGGCCACGATTTCTCCCATGGCACAAGGAGAGAGCCTCCACTATCTCCCCTCACCCAGAACACTGAGGAAATCAGCACAGCCGCTTGTCTGGGAGCAGCTAAGCAAAAAGAAGAGGGGAGAAGGCTTACAGCAACCAGTGCACGGGTTTTGACAACCGGTGGCACCCTGCAGAACACGCGTTCTTCTCAAACATGCAAGGGACACCTGCCAGGATGGGTCATGTGCTGGATCACAAAACAAGGCTTAACAAATTCGAAGATTATAACCATGACAAGTAGCTTTTCTAACCACATGGGTGGAAAGAAGAAATCAATAACATAGGGAAAATGTTATATGGAAATTAAACAGCACACTCTTAAAACGAACATAGAGTCAAAGAAAATCTCAAAAGGGGATTTTAAAAATACCTCAAGAAAAACTAAAATGATCACCGTGGATTACCTGGGGCATCCTACCTCCAACAACAAGTGTCCTTATAAGAGGCAGGAGAGAATGCGTGAACAGAGGAACAGATGGCCCTATGAAGGCAGGGATGGAGATTGGAGGGATGTGGCCACAAGCTGAGGAGTGCCTGGAAGCACCAGAAAGTGGAAGAGACAGGAGAAATTCTCCCCTAGAGACTTCAAAGAGAGCATGGGTCTGCCGACAACTTAATTTCAGATTTCTGACCTCCAGAATGGTGAGGGAATTAATTTCCGTTGTCTTAAGCCACCAAGTGTTGGTAATTTATTGCAGTAGCCCAAGGAAACTGATTCAGATGCCAACACCGAGATGATACAGCTGACAGAATTATCCGACAAGGATTCTAAAGCAACCGTCATATAAATGCTTCAATGAGCAACTACCAATATGCTTCACACAAAGGAAAAAAATGAAAGTGCCCACAAAGAAGCAGAATATATAAAGAAGAGCCAAACGGAAATTTCAGAAGTGAAAAATACAATAACCAAAATTTAAAAAAAATACAAAGGATGAGCTTAGCAGCAGAATGGAGATGACAAAAGAATGAGTGAACTCGAAAATAAAATGATAGAAATCACCCAACAGAGAAAAAAAAATAGATTGAAAAAAGAATGAACAGGGGGTGCCTGGGTGGCTCAGTCGGTTGAGCATCTGCTTTCAGCTCAGGTTATGATCCTGGGATCCTGGAATCGAGCCCCCGTAGGGCTCCCTGCTCAGCCAAGAGTCTGCTTCTCCCTCTCCCTCTGCCCCTCCCCCTGCTCATGTGCTCTTGCTCTCTCTCTCAAATGGATAAAATCTTAAAAAAAAAAAAAAAAAAGGAATGAACAGAGAGAGTTCCAGGGACCTATGGTACTATTATAAAAGATCTAAATTTATGTCACTGGACTGACAGAAAGAATGAATGTGGAACTAAATACCATTAAAAATTTAAAAACAAATGGGAAAAAATATTTCCTACGTAGTATAGACAAAGAGTCACTATCCCTGTGCAAGGTCTATTTTGCAGTCCCTCTCCACCCACATTCCCTTCCAGGGGATCTTTCCTGCCCACAGGCTCTCTTCCTCAGCCAATTCTGATGGGACAGAGATGGTCACCTTGTCCTAGAGTAGCTTATTCATAGGTTACCAGTGGCAGTGACAAAAAAGAAGTAGGTGACAATGATCTGCTGAGCCAGTCAGTTTCTCTTTAAACTGGTGGTATAAATCACAGTGAAATATAAGCATCATGTGGAGTTGGGGCTAAGATGAGCATAATGATTAAATTATAATAAAACTTGCAAACTGACAAGAAATTGTTAACAACATACTGGTAAATATTAAAAAGGGGGTATAAAAAACAGAATGTATAGTATAATCCCATTTTGGGGGAAAATACATATATATCAAAAACATGAAGAGTGAAGCAGAGTTAAGTGAAGACATCACCAGAGATGCTCTATCCTAGTTTTTGTTTTTTGCTAACTTCTACCTTTTAATATTCTAACAACAAATATGTATAATTTTTAAAGTAAAAATAAGAACTTGAAAAAATTGAATAATTCCTGTTTTGTTTTATTTGGTTTTGATTTTCATCACATAAACTATAAATTCTAGTCTGGTGTTACCTGAGAAATTAGCCATATTTTAACTCTTAAACTGGAGGAATATACTAATCAGAAATACCCTCCCACTCACACTGACCTGATTAGGGTAGAGCACCATTTTTCTTAAGCTATATGTTGTTCATTAAATTATTACTACCAGAGAAAATTATAAAATAGTGGACAAATTAAAGGAGAACATGCTTGGAAGAATATTTGCTGGTAAAAAAAAAAAATAAGAAGTTGGGGAGCCTGGGTGGCTCAGTCGGTTGAACCTCCAACTCTTGGTTTTGGCTCAGGTCATGATCTCAGGATCTTGAGATCAAGCCCCCCATTGGGCTCCACGCTCAGCAGGGAGTCTGCTTAGGATTCTCTGTCCTTCTGCCCCTCCCCCCATTCATGCTCTAAATAAGTAAGTAAATAAATAAATAAATCTTTTTTTAATGACGTTTATTTCATTTCTTGTCTCCTTGACTATAACCAAATAACAGATTATGAGACTAAACAATAACAGCAAAGTTGAGTCAGGTGCCCACATGCGTGCACACATACACACACACACAACACACTTACATGCAGAGGTCCAAGGGAACTATCCCATGTCACATGGATGGATCCCCAGAATAGGATTCCCCTCAGACAACACGTATGTAGATTAAATGAAAGCAATTGAATCTGTTAAAAGTCAAGTTGTAGCTTCTACAGGAGTTTTGTGGAGCCTTTCTAGGAATTCTTAAGACTAGAAAATCTCTTGCTTGGCTAGAACAAAGTTGTCATGGACGCTAAGGTCACCATCATCGTGGAAAGTGCTACACCCAATAATTCATACTCAAACGCCACTTGCCCCTCAGTTGCAGGTATTGGACCAAATTACCCAGATAAATACATGAGCCTTTCCAGTTGTCTGGAACGTGGCACAAGCTTGGTATTGTAAGAGAGCAAGGAAATGGACACAGGCTGAGGACATGGCCAGTGTTCAGCATGTAACTGGAGCTTCCTGTATGTTAGATCCCTTAATTCCCCACCTTAACCCTTCAAGTTCTCCACTACTTCCTCTCTATAAAAGATGACCAAGGCTCAGACTAAAAGAAGCTTGGAGAATAGAATGTAATTTAATTCAGTTGCGTATAAGAAGAGCTCTAAGAGGGCGCCTAGATGGCTCAGTCAATCTGCCTTTGGCTCAGGTCATGATCCCAGTGTTCTGGGATGGAGCCCCTTGTCGGGCTCCCTGCTCAGCAGGGAGACTGCTTCTCCCTCTCCTCTGCACCTCCCTCCACTCGTGCTCTTTCTCTCTCTCTCTCTCTCTCAAATAAATAAAATCTTACAAAAAAAAAAAGAGCTCTCAGAAAAGCAAAGAAATTTAAAGAAGTCTTTAATATATGCAGCTTCCAGGCTCCCCTGGGATGGTTTCCTGGATTGATGCTACTCTTCCCCCATCTTAAGCACCAGGTATGGTTCAGCAATCTCTCTCCACTCTCATTAAAACCTGCTCCCAAGAAAAACTGCTGCATTTGGCTCTTTAAGTTTTAGCAGGAACTTAAACCACCCCTCTCTCTCCTAGAAGGATCTACATTTTAATCCTTAGTTCCCTTTGGTTCCCAAGCAAAAGAAAGGCAGGAAGGTACCTTGAGGAAAACACCCCTTTCAGTCCTTCTGAGGTCCTGCCGGTAGAGAACCGCAATGGATGCTGTGGGGTAAATGAGATTTTAGAAAATCCCACTCTCAGGACAGGCTACGTAATTTTCAGGGCTTGGTACAAAATAAAAATGCCAAGTTCCTATTCAGAAATTAAGAATTTCAAGACTGCAACAGCAAAGTGTAAAACCAAGTAGAGGTCACAGCCCATAAAGCTGGCCCTGCCCACACTGCACTTTTTACCACCATGGCCTGGACCCCCTGCTTAGGCCCAGAGCTGTGCCATAGGCTCTCCCTTCCTTGGAGCTACAGGCCCACATCCTCCCCTGCCTTCCTTCCCTCTGCCTTGGCCACCCACCCACTCAAATCTCCATCTTCTCTGGCAATCCTGGCAGCACACAAGAAAGTACCTTCTCTTTCCTGCTCACAAAGACAAGTGCATAAGCCCTTTTCACGTTAGGGATTTCACTCTTAATTTCCGTGCTGCAACAGACGAGGGGCAACAAAGATAACAGAGGGGATATGGAGTTTACAAAAGTTCTCATCATCAGGATCTCCAGGCTCCAGATCCAGATTCCCTTCTCAGATGTGTCACCTGAAATGCCTCCAGCATGTATTCCTAAAGGTGGAGCTCACGAAACAGCCCCACCTGAGGGAAGGCCATCTAGAAGGCAGTTGAAGGGGTTCAGAACAAGCTTCCGCATAACATGCCACTTTGGCATGTGGATTATTTTGAGCTAAAGACAATCAAGGCCCAAAAGACTCAGAAAGAGCTTTTTACCTCCCTCTTAACTGCCTGTAAGAATTTAGATGGAGAGCCTGGCCCAGGAAGAGAGCTATCACAAGAGATCAAAGAGTGCGGTCTAGGTGTGGTAAGCTGGGGAGCTCTCAGCAGGGCTTATTTGTTCAAATTCTCCTCTGTGTCTCCTTGTCTCTGCATGGCATAGCGAACATTTGTTTACCAAACATTTGCTTTTCCCATCTTCCTGTGAATTGTCTTCCTTCCCTTCATAGCCCCAGACCCCTTCCCCCTTCTTAGCTCAGGGTGGCACATAAGCATCAATTGCTTATCTCTGAGCCTCTGATGTCTTTGTATGGCTACCATATGTACAAAATTAAATTTATTTTTCTTCTATTAATCTCTTAGTTCAATATCATTAATAGACCAGCCAAAAGAACTTAGAAGGATAGAGTAAAAATGTTTCCTCCCCTACACAGTGTTGCACAGTGATTATGGCATGGGATCCAGAGCAAGGGAAACTTGGCTATGAATGCAAATTCCACCATTTAGAATCTATCTGACTTTGGGCAAGTTACTTACTTACTTAGCTTCCCCAAGCCTCAGTCTCCTAATCTTTGATGTGGGGATAATGGCACACAATAAGCTGGGAGGTACAGACTCACTTTGAGGGGGATGTAGCTGAAATCATAGACCTTGTTAGAATCAACCTCTCTTAAAACCTCCCCATTCAGGAGTCTCCAGAATGTCCATAGTTTCTGATAAGACAAAGGACAAAGAGCAACATGATTTTAGGATAACCATCTAAGGGTTGCCATTTGAAGCCCCAACACAGCCTCTTGTGTCGGGCATCTGGACTAGAGCCAGAACAAGGGGGCTCAAAGAGGGTAGTTAATACGAATTTCAGAATTGAGGGTTAAATGCTATAGTTTGGCAGGCCCCCCATGGCACTAACTCCTACAACATCTGAGTAAAAGCCAATATTGGGTTTCTCATGGTGAGAAATCTACTGAAAGCCCTTCTTGTTTGGACCTGGAGAGCAGGGAGTGCCAACAGGTCCTGCAGTAGCAACAGCAAAGAGAGCCACTTGGCATTAGAACATTCCCATACTATTTGTCTAGCCTGTGTTCCCCACCACTGCCTGACAGCCCAGTTCAGAGCAGGAGATAAAGACTGGCCTGCAGAGAGCTCATCTGGAAGGAGATCCCAGGGAGCAGTCATGAGGCACAGGGAGAATGGAACAGGGGAGGACGTCATCGAGTTGCCAGGGTTACAGGTAACTGGTGCTCCATCTCACTAAGTCCTTCTGGAGAGGCTTGTGAAATAGGTCTCAGAAGAGTCTGCCTGGCTAATGAAAGGGGGAAGAATCTATCTACTGACTCTCGTTCCCATTGGTCAGGGGTGACCACATGAGCATTAATTCCTGAACTTCTGGGTTGAGCTTCACATCCCAAGCCCAGATGTCAGAGAATTCTCAAGGTAGGAAATAAGACGTAGGAGGCTTAGGCCAAAAAAGGGGCTCCCTCTCAGTGCACGTACACAAAGCTGATTGAAGTCTGCTTAGAACTAGTCACTACCATAGGGGCTGATGCAAGATGTGGGTCCTAGAGGATTTGCAGTGTCCAAAATAACATCCATCCAGGAGGGTTTCCATGGGGATGAAAAGGGAGTGGAGAAATAGAAACTCACTTAGCTCTGAACCTAGCACATAGCAAGTGCACAAAGCATATTGGCTGTTATGGCTATCAGTGGTATTATCACTCAGATCCTTTCCTTGTGAAATCCAAAGATATGACCTACAGAAAAGCAAGTGCTTCTTTCCCTCTGCTAGACAGCTTAGATCTTGGAGCACCTCCAGATCTGATGACATCCAAGACCGTGGACTTCTAACTGCTCTGAAATGACCCCCCAGGACATGTCCTTGCAGAATGCTCATTCTCACTGTTCTTCCCCCACGGAAAGCCCTATTTGAAAATAACCAAAAGAGCACAAAACACATGTGCAGTTGAGGAGCTGGCTCAGAAGTGTTTGTACTTTTTGTACCCCTTTCTTTCCTCTCTCAAGAAGGCAGCTATTCAAACAATGAGGTCATAATTACACAAAGATTTCTCAGGTCTAAATGCAAAGTAAAATAAATAACCCTCTGACTTGGGACCCAAAAGGGTATCCAGGAGAAAAATGAGAAATCTGACCAGCCCAATAAGACCAAGAACAGCTTCCAAGATGCAGCTTGAAAACCACAGGAGGCATAGTGATCATTCCCAACACTGTTACTCTGATGTGAAGAACTCATGTAAGGCATTTGATTTGAATTCAAAGTCAATAAAAACTTCAAGCACGAAGAAAGAGCCCCAATCCTAACCAGATAATTTATCCTCAAAACCCCCTTGGGATGCTCAGACTTTGCAATGCTCATTCTCTTTCCCCAGAGCAACCCCCTTACTTTTTCCCTGTGGCATGTAAAACAGCAATGAATAGGAGCATATGGGGAATGGAGTGTTCTAGTTAATTGAATTTTCTAGTTAAAGAAAGGCTAGTTCTTAACAACCCATTCTGTCCCATAAGTTTCCAAAACATCTGAGTCCACTTTCCTACAATACAAAGTGGATTCTAGAGGACAGAATGGAATCTTTGTTTTAGGATCTGATCTTGTCTAGATTTTAGGCCTTCTCCAAACAATTAAGAGAAGTAGTATGGTGAATAGGAGGTGAGACTGTTGAGAGTCAAACTTATATTCAAATCCAAAGCCTGTCACTTACTAGCTAAGTGATATGACCCAACTTCTTAACCTCTCCGAGCCTCCTTTTTTTATTACTTGTGAAATGGGGGTAATGATATCCACATCACAGAGGTTCCATGTGTCTGATAGACGTAAAACACTGAATAAATGACAGCTTGTGATTTTCCTTAGTTCGCTGTTTAGAGTTAGAGAAGATAAAGAAGGTGTAGATGTTGTTGAATCTGTTTTGATGCCAGGAGGCCCCCTAGGAGTTTCTCTACCAAAAAAAAAAAAAAAATCCACCAAACAAACAAAAAATATTCTTTGATATCTTCCTGTTTTTCTCTTACTTGCTTCTTTCTTAAAAACAAAAACGAAACAGAGAACAGAGAAAACTTAGCTGGTCTCATGAATTCGTGAATTCAAATGTCTTAAGGGTCTCTCAGCTTACCCTCTGTTTACTACGCCTTATCTGGAGAGGAACAGAATAGGAATAGCTCCTATAGTTGTAGAACCAGAAGGCAGCTTCCAGTCCATTGTGGCTTATAAGACAACACAAGGCCCTACCTGCTCAAATATACCCTCCCCAAAACCTGTCACATTACTTAAATCTCGTCTATCAAGGTTATCCCCTTGGGTCAAGGCTCTATAGAAGGCTCCATTGGTTGCCAAAGAGAGAAATTTCTTCGTCCAAGAGATTTGCTCAAGAATTTTACCAGATTAACTAGTATTCAGGAGAAGCCTTGGTTGTCTCGTGTCGCTTTAACCTACACTCTGTCTAAGGTACCCTCATTTATACCCGTGGCTTGGATCACCAACCTCAACTCCAGCCCAAGTAATTCTTCCAATGTCACACCCAGATATTCAATGGCTTTAACATCTCCAGTCAGATGTCTTAAAAGCACTTGGTAATAATCAGGCCCACACTATTTCCATACCCATCCTTCTCCAAGGTTCCCTATCTCAGTGATTGGCACCACTGACCATCCAATTAATTAAGTCAGAAACTTCAGACACATCCTTTATTAATACCTCTCCTTCATTTCCAAAGCACTAAGTCCTGTTGATTTTACCTTCTAAGGATCTCTTGAATCCCTCCACCACTCTGAATCTCCACTGTTACTCTTAAATCTAACCCAACATCAATGTCCTGCCTAGACATTCACCATCCAAATGATACCCCTGAAGTCTGCTCTTCACACTGCAGCCATATCTTGTTCTTATATAAAAAAAATTAGATTAATCCATATCTCTCCTCAATTCAGATCACTCTATGGCTTCCCACTGTTGCTAGGATAAAGTCCCAAATCCTCAACATGGCGAGTTAGGTCCTATGGGATGGGGACTCCACCTGCCTCCCCAGCCACATATCTCACCACTCTTCCCCTCCTTTCCCTCAGCCACTCTTCTAGTTTCCCACACACACCATGCCCCCTCCCACTTAAAGGCCTTTGAAAACACTGTTCTCATTGTTTGAAATGCTTTTTCAATCCTATTTCTCTTCATTTAATTAATTCCCGATCAAGTCCCAAATGTTACCTCAAACCACACTTCTTTTAAAAATCTCCCATGATCCTCAAAGATGAACAGTGATTTGGTGAGGAGGGTAGGGTATATAACCATTGGAGGATATATTAGAACTGACTGGAGAATTTTTCAAAATATATGTATATTGAAAGATTTATTTATTTATTTGAGAGAGAAAGAGAGAGTAAGAGAAGGGTCAGAGAGAGAGAATCTTCAAGTAGAATTCCTGCTGAGTGCAGAGCCCAACACAGGGCTCAATCCCACAACCCATGAGATCACAACCTGAGCCAAAACCAAGAGCTGGACACTCAAAAAACTGAGCCACCCAGGCCCCCAAATATATTTTCAAAGTATATGTGCCTCCTGACTCTGCCCTAATCTCTCATTCATATTCTCTCTCCCCCCCCACTCCCCCCCCACACACACACGCATACACACACATGCGTTACCACTATCACCGGATTCTTATTTGATGTTCTCATATGCCCCAGTTATGATACCATTAATTGGTAGTATTATTATTAGCCATTATTGTGAATGGGAGTGTGTTATGAGCCTCAGAAGCATGGAAGTGAAAGAAAATTGAGGATAGTCTGCAAGATGCCTTCCCACTGCAGATCTGTAATTCTCTGGGGTGCAAAATATTATGCTCGGACCCAGTCAGCACTCCCCTGGAAGTGCAGGGCATTAACACGGTAGAGCTGGAATTGCCAGATAAATGACAGGATACCAGTCACATGTGAATTTCAGATAAACAACAAATCATTTTTTAATATTGGTATGTCCCATGAAAAACTGAAGACATGCTTACATTAAAAAGTTTTTTGTTGTTCATCTAAAGTTCAGAGTTAGCTGGTATTCTATACTTTGATTTGCTCCGTCTGACGACCTTACATGGGGTAAATCTTTGATAAATGGGACAAAGGTGCTGGTTAAATTCTTCTCAAGGAATGTCCTGAGACGCAGTACCTCATACAGCATGACGTGTCCCACAAGATCAAGAAACCAGAAGCCCTAGACAGCAAGCAGTAGCTGGCATCACTCACATCACGTCAGCTCCCTTCGCCTCCTGACTCACCACCCTTCTCCCTTGCTCATGCTTCCCTGAGTGCAAACTCCCTAAGCAGCTTTGACTTCCATATAAGCTTGGGTCTTAGGCTCTGCTTCCTAGGAAATCCTGCCCATCAGGAGATGATGGAAAAATAAACCGTGGTTTATGCATATGAGGGAATCCCACATAAGAGTTAATATATACGAACTAGATTTATATATGTCAACATGCATAGGTTTCAAAATTGATATTAAGTAAAAACAGCAAATTGCCAAAGGACACATATGGTATTTTACTATCAATATCTCTTTTAATACATAGAACAATACTTATACTGCTTATGGAGTATGTAAAATATAGTAAAGTATAAAATTATGGATGAAAACAAAAATGAACTTGAGGATGTTGGTTATCTCTGGTGAAGACAAGAAGGAGAAGGGACAAGCATGGGGATGGATGTAGAAAGATCTTAAATGTAACGTTTCATTTCTTAAAGAAAAAATCCATTGGAAGCAAATATTGCAAACTGTGAGTATCTCTGAAGTGTAAATGGTGGGTATACAGTACATACATCCTTGTATTTTTCTGTATGGTCTGCATTTCGTAATCTTAAAAACCTAATTCCATTTAAAATCAGCTGCTTCTAGCTTAACAAAGGACAAAGCAAGTAGAAATTGATTTCAGCTACATTACAGCAGACAAAAGAAAAGGTGAGACACCAAAATTTAATTGCCCAGAGAGAATGTGGCATCTCTCTCTTTTTATCTCTCACCTAGCATCCACAGAACACCTCTCAAGCATAGGCACTTTGGAAGAGATAATTGTATGTAAAACGGCCTAGTACTAAAAAGTTGAAAATCTGGGTGGTCCTACTTACAAAAGAATTGTATTCTAAATATTTATTTATAAGTCTGTTGGTTAGAATTAAAGCCTCAAGGAAGATTTCCCCATAGGGAAAAAAAAATTGTTATCAACTGTGGTTAAATTCTTAAGTTAGCCCTCAAAAGTCCTATTTGTTCTATAATATAAAATCATTGAATTCCAGGGGTGGAAGGAATCTTAACATAATTGAAATTCTGCACATTTGCAATGAAAAATAGTAGAAAACAAGTTTCGAAACTGGTAATGAAACAGCACAGAAAAACAATAGAGTTGAATAAGAAATAGCTTTTTTCATTATCTTGAGTGCTGAAGTTTGAGGACAAGAAGAACTAATTAAAGGCAGGTTGGAAAGCAAGGGAAGCTTGCAGAAACTGAGGGGGGTGTTGTGGGCATTCCAAGGACTTTTAAGGTTGATAGCACTGGCTTTCTTGTCATGTACACTTTCTACATTACTTTAAAAAAAGAGCTGTTACTTCCCTTGAAAGTCAAGTTATCACGGATGGTCTTCTACACACTTTTCTACCATAATTAGGAATCTATGATTCAATGAATTGCGACCAGAAAAGACAGTGTGTGCATATGTGCTTGTGCCTGTGTGTGTGTGTGTGTGTGTGTGTGTGTCTGTGTGTGTGTGTCTGTGTGTGTGTCTGTGTGTGTGTTAAAAAGATTGCTTTAGGGGCTCTCAGCTAAATTCTGAGTGGAGCAGGGAAGGAAAAAGAACCAGCTGAAATGTACCATGGTTTTAGCATAATCCTCCTAAGGGAGGAAAAAAATAAGAAACAAACATAGATCATACATGCCCTGCACTAGCCACCAGGTATGTGACTGGCCAGAGACAGTATAGCTGTGGTTTGAGCAGAAACCAAGTACAAAATAAGCACACATTCCTCAAAAACTAAAAACAGAATTAGCACATGATCCAGCAATTCCTCCTCTGGGTACATATACTCAAAAGTATTGAAAGCAGGATCTCAAAAAGGTGTTTATAGCAGCGTTATTTACAACAGACAAAAGGTAGAAGCAACTCAAGGATCCATTAGTGGATACACAAAATGTGGCCTACACATACAATGGAGTATTATTTGGACTTAAAAAGAAAGGAAACTTTAACCCATGCTACAATATGGGTGAACCTTAAGGACATGATGCGAAGTGAAATAAGCCAATCACCAAAAGACAAATACTGTGCGATCTCACTTATATGTGGGACCTATCCTAGTCAAATTCATAGAGACTGAAAATAGAATGGTGATTGCTAGGGCCTGGGGGAAAGAGGAATGGGGAGTTATTGTTCGATGGGTATAGAGTTTCTGTTTTGCAAGATGAAAAGCATTCTGGAGATGGGTGGAGGTAGTCGTTGCCCAACAGTATGAAGGTACTTAACACTACCGAAACGTGCGCTTAAAAATGGTTAAAATGGTAAATTTTACGTTATGTGTATTTTACAACAATTTAACATTAAAAAATAAATAAAGACTAAAGATAAAATAAATACACCACAGTGTTGGGGAGATGTTGGTGGGGCAAATGGAGTGGCCTCGAGGAAGACGAAAAAGGGACTGAGAGCTATAATAATGTCGGGTGAAGTCAGCAGCAGGACAATCGCCACTTCCACTCACACAGCACCTGCTGTTTTCTCTTCTTCACATTTATTACCACTGCAATCAGGTATTTGCACGGCAACGTTTTAGCATCTCTCTCCTCTCTCCTCTGAATCCCAAGGTCAATGAAGGTAGGAGCCACATCTGCTGTGCCCACCACTCTACCTACCAGGCCATCATTATTGAGTGACACTTCATGAGACTTAGTTATGGAATGAATGCATTTGTCACTGCAGAAATAACCATTCCCTAAAAGTCCAATTATAGTAAAAGACAGCAATTCAAAAGATAGAATATAATGAAACAATAAATGCCACACATGATAAGACATGTGAGTACCAAAGTAAGCAATGGCACTGTGTCTTGGGAAGTTTGCATGGAGAAGGAGGAAGCTGACTTGAGCCCTAATCCTCCCCTGCTCCACTCTGCGTGTGACACCCAGCTGGGCTGTGGACAGTTCACTGCTATTCCATGCTGAATATGACCCACTTGCCAATAATTAAATACAGATAATTGTACTTGCAAGGTCTTCTGATTTTGTTTGCAAAGTTTCTCTTTTGTCCTGTGGGTTTGTGATTAAATAGGAGAAAACTAACATGATTAATAGGATCTTAAAGTTCTGATTCTGCAAATATCAATTTCTCTGAGCAGCACCTACTCCCTCTTTTAAATTGGCATGGCCCTAACATTAAACTTTTTGGCATTTGGGCCTGATGAATTTCTAATAAAGTAAACTGAAGCTCTTTATAAATAAAATATATATATATGATGAGAAGAGCACCTTGAATTTATACAACAGCTCCAAAAAGGGTGCTTCATTCATCTACCAAAAGAGAGAGAGGGAAATAAAAACTCTCTTTGTGTAACAAATGGATAAATACAAGTAGTAGTATTATCCTTGGCTACAAAATGAATACAAGAGGCAAAGAAAAGTCAGGCAACTTGCCCAAGGTCACTCTGGAAGTCAGTGATGGAGATGAGAAAAGAACCCAGGCTTCCAGGCTCCTGGCCCAATGCATTTCTCCCAGGGCAATAAATCACAAGAGTGGTTAGGTTTCTAGATTCGCCAGATGTTGCCATCCCCTCAACGTCCTTGTGCTGCCACCCAACGCTTTCACATTTTTTATGGAGTTAGATGAAAGTTTCCCTCCTCCTGACAGCTTTATTACCACAAGAAACCATTATCTTCCTCTAACTTAGAAAGTTATATGCAATTGTTGGTGCAGTAACCAACAGGAGTCAAAGACATTTCTGTGATTGATGCACCCTTCAGTGGAAAACAGCTGAAAATATTAATGCTTTGATATTCCCATTTTTTTTCAGGCCTAAAGGTTAATCAGTTGACAATGTTACGCAGAGAGTCTTTTTAAAAGTCCAACAACAAAGAATCCGTGTAAGTTGGAGAACACTTCTGAGGCTAGGAAGAGTTGTTAATCCCCAGAAGAGAAGTTTGAACAAAGTGGGGAAATGTAAGCATTGTTAAATTCACAGGACGGTTTGGTGGCCCTTCATTCAGATGCAGGAGTCAGAATGGAAAGAGCACCAAGCAGGACTAAAATTGCTTAAGTACAATTGCCGGTCCAAAGGGAAGAAAAAGAAAACATATGAAAACTATAGGAAAAGGAAAGATATTTAAAAATGAAGAAAGAAGAAAGAAAGAAGAGAAATATAAAAAGAAAGACTAAAAGAAAAGAATGAAGCATATATTAGTAGTAAACAATTGTTATAATATTTACAGCTTATAAAAGGCTTTCAAAATTGCTCAAAATTCCTGCACAGTAGATAACATCAGCCCAGTTTGAAGAATGAGGCTCAAATGCCAAAGATCAGAAAGTTAGGAAACAGAAGACAAACTCAAATACAGGACCCAAGGAAGCTTGGCCTAGGTCATATAAGGGGGAATTAAGCCTAGACTCTGGTTGTGGCCCCAGGGACAATGTGGGAACCCTCAGCTACATACCATAGTATAAAGAACCCCAAGAGCCTTCACTCCAAACCCTGCATAAGTTCCACCTTCTCCAAGAAAAAAAGGTTAAGAGGAGGATAGCAGGGAGGCCTACTTCCTCAAAAATGAAAAAGAATAGAATAGAATTTTAAGTGTTCTGCTTCCGAAAGAACAGCACATGAAAAGATACTGTGGCATAAAATGATGTCCACTATTACACAGCATGAAAAGTAATCAGCCTGAGTGAAGCATACGGCAAAAAATGTCAAATAGAAGATGATTCTGGCTAAGTGGTTGAGTGATGGGTCTGGGAAGGCCTTATGAACCACACTAAGGAGCATAAAGTTTATCCTATTGGCAGTGGGGAGACTTCAAAGTTTAAAGACAAGAAGAAGCATTGCAAATGACATCATCAAATCTGTTTTGAAAAAAATAACCCTGACTGCAATGTGGCAGAAAAGAACAGTGTCTATGAAATAAGAATGGGGCGAGGGGCGCCTGGGTGGCACAGCGGTTAAGCGTCTGCCTTCGGCTTAGGGCGTGATCCCAGCGTTGTGGGATCGAGCCCCACATCAGGCTCCTCTGCTATGAGCCTGCTTCTTCCTCTCCCACTCCCCTGCTTGTGTTCCCTCTTTCACTGGCTGTCTCTATCTCTGTCGAATAAATAAATAAAATCTTAAAAAAAAAAAAAAAGAATGGGGCAAAATTCAAGTGTGGAAATATGATCTTAAAGATGGAGGTGCCTGGGTGGCTCCATCAGTTAAGTGTCCAACCCTTGGTCTCAGCTCAGGTCTTGATCTCAGTGTCATGAGTTTGGCCCCACGTTGGGCTCCACGCTGGGTATGAAGCCTACTCTTTTTAAAAAATGAGAAAAGAGGGGTGCCTGCATGGCTCAGTCGGTTAAGCATCCAACTCCTGCCTTCAGCTCAGGTCATGATCTCAGGGTTGTGAGATCAAGCCCCACGTCCAGCTCCATTCTGGGCATGGAGTCTGCTTAAGGTTCTCTCTCTCCCTCTCCCTCTGCCCCTCCAATCCCTCCTCTTAAAAAAAAAAAAAGGACATTTTATTTTTTAATAAATATTTTATTTATTTATTTGACAGAGAGAGAGAGAACAAGCAGGGGGAGCAGCTGGCAGAGGGAGAGGGAGAAGCAGACTCCTCGCTGAGGACAGAGCCTGACGCTGGGCTTGATCCCAGGACCCTGGGATCATGACCTGAGCTGAAGGCAGATGCTTAACCAACTGAGCTACCCAGATGCCCCAAAAAAGGACGTTTTAGAAGTCCAGTCAATAGATGAAGCCCAGGGAGGGAAGAAGTTAAAGATGATTCTCAGAATTCTGGCTTCTATAAGTGGATAAAGTATATATAATAACACCCATCAAGACTGAGAAGAGAAAAATGTTTATTTAGGACATATTGAATTTGAGATGTCTTTGGATATAGGTGTATTGTCAACTAGGCTGAGGGAAAGACAGTCTGAAGCCCAAAAGAAAGTTCGTACTAAGAAGGTAGATTTGGGAATTGTCAGTATATAGACGATGGTAGAAGCCATGGCAGGAGAAGCAAATGCCAATACCCAGCCTGTATTGAACTCTTTGAAAATTCAGCCTTCAAAAGGATCTTAAGTCGTGTAGCAAAGAAAGTGAAATGCGCACTAGATCATTGGTTTTCCTAACCATACTATACCAACGGTATAGCAACCATACCAGGGGGTTCCAGCCACTGGCCGTTAGACTTACCATTACCTATTTGCAACCCTGCTCACTCTCCACTCTCTCCCCTGTATGTTTACAGAGTGGCACATTACTTGACATGCTTCTCAGGCTCTGGACCCACTTGCTTTGTTTCCTAAATTCCTGCTAACACTTTCTTCCGGCTGCAGGATCTCCAAGGAATGATAATCCAGTGAATGCCCCAGTTATCACATGGCCCTAGGAATCCACATGCATATACTCTGCTGGGGCAGCAGGGACCTGCGTTGGACACCCTGAAACTAAAGAAGAAAAAAGCTCAATAGCCAAAAGATGGAAACAACCCAAATGTCCACCACCAAATGAATGGATTTAAAAAATGTATTATGTTGGGGCGCCTGGGTGGCGCAGCGGTTAAGCGTCTGCCTTTGGCTCAGGGCGTGATCCCGGCGTTATGGGATCGAGCCCCACATCAGGCTCCTCTGCTATGAGCCTGCTTCTTCCTCTCCCACTCCCCCTGCTTGTGTTCCCTCTCTCGCTGGCTGTCTCTATCTCTGTCAAATACATAAATAAAATCTTTAAAATAAAATGTATTATGTTCATGCAATGGAGTATCACCCAGCATTAATAAGAAGGAAATTCTAAGACATGCTCAAAATGGGGACATTCCAAATGCTACATTTGGGGACATTAATCTAAGTGAAATAAACCACTTAGGAAAGACAAATACTATATGATTTCACTTATATGAGGTACCTAGAGTAGTCAAATTGATAAAAACGACAAATAGAATGGCCGTTGCCAGGAGCTGAAAGAAGGTAAATGGGTAGTTCGTGTTCAGTGGGGACAGTTTCTGTTTAGGAAGATGAGAAAGTTCCAGAGATGGATGGTGGTGGTGGTTATACAAAAATGTGAAGGTATTTAATGCCACTGAATTATACACGTAAGAGCGGTTAAAATGGTAAATTTTGTTATATATATTTTGTCACAATAAAAAGCGAGGCAACCAAAAAAAAAAAAAAAAAAGATATCCAACCTAAGAATAGTTGATTGTTTTATATTCACAACACAGAATACAACATAGCAGTGAAAAAGGACTAATGACAATCGCATCTCACATACACAATACAAAGCATAAAGAGACATACAAAAGGGTACATTTTATACCATTTCGTCTACGAGAAGTTCAAGAACAGGCAAAACTGATGTGTGGTGACAGCAGTCAGAACAGGGGTGCCCTAGAGGAGGGGTGTTTAGTGGAAGGGGTCAAGAGAGGACCTTCCGAGTGTTGAAATGTCCTCGATCAGGATCTAAGTGGTGGTGACATAGGTGTACTCGTAGGTAAAGTTCATTAGGCTCTACACCTAAGTTGTACGCACTTTATGCAAATTATGTCTCAATACTTTAAAACTGTAAAAAGGGTACCCTTGACAAAAAAGTGTTTAAATGTTTCCACGTGTACTCAACAGGTAGCTGAGAGCAGCAGCGGCATGGGAATCTGAGTTGTGATTGAAGAGGGAAAGAAAGTAAGAATTGGGGGGAGGGGAAGGGCGAGGTAGGATAAGGGACATGCTCCTTAGGTTTTGGAAGAAAAAGCACAAAAATTGCCATCCTGGTGGTTATGTGGCCCAGAAAACGAGATTGGGGGGGGGGGGTACCATTTCACTTCAAAGATCAGTTCAATAAAATCCAGTTGATAAAGAATTATTGAACACTTAGTGCCAAACACAATGCAAAGTTCTAGGGCAGTATCTCAAAGTAGGCCAAGTGCGTGGGAATTGTGTAAGTTGTTTAAAGTGAAGATTCTTGAGCCCCACCCCAGATCTACTGACTCAGACACTCAGGAGGGTGGCCCCAGGTAACTCTTTTCAACATCACCCCAGGTGACCCTACAAAGATGAATAATATATACTTTGTTCTGCACTAACCTCTCTGCCCTCAGGGGGCTTGGAGGATGGAAATGAGACAAACAGATAATTTCCATATAATGTGGTAACACCCTGATGGAGATATACAGAGACTGCTAAGGGAGCTTGGAGGGAATATCTGAGGGTGGAAGGAAGAGGAGGTCAGGTTAGGTGAGTGCAAACCTGTACTGAATCGAAAAGGCAGGGGAACAATTAGCAGAGCAAATTGGGGTGAAGAAGGCAGAAAGGTGACTGGTTTGCAAAGTGTGATTTCCAGAAAGTAGAATCCGCATCACTGAGGACCTTGTTAAAAATGCAAATTCTCAAACCCGAATGAATCCGAATTTCTAGGAGAGGACCCAGCAGTCTGTGCTTTCAAGCCCTCAGGGGATTCTGATCCCACTTGAGCTGGACCACCAGAACTGGCTGGCAGGCAGCCTCCAAGCCAGGCTGCCTGGGTCCGAACCCAGGCTCTGCAGCTTCCTTGCTGGGTGACCCGAGGTGAATTGCTTAATCTCTTTGGGCCTCCGTTTCTTCACCTCTATAATAATAGCACTTAACTCGTAGTCGTTACACGCAAAGTACCTGGCAGGCACTGGGTGCTTATCTTTAGTAGCGGTGGTCGTGTGCACAGAGGGACTGCTGCACAGCGGCAGGGCTGTTTCACAGGAAGCTAGGATCTGAGCCTCAGGCACGAAGCAGGGTGTGACAAGAGGTCAGCAGAGGACAGATGACCGCATTTCATGTGCAAAAAAGAAAAAGACACTGGGAACTTTCGCTTCCAAAAAGATGGGCTCCCTGTACTTTTTCCTATTCCTCCCACTAAGTACAATGGAAACCCCTGGATATGACACATCAGACTCTGAGAAGTGGAGAGGAAAAGGCAGACCAGGGAGGGACCTCAGGCCCTAAGGAATGACACAGTGATGAGTTCACTGGATTTTTTGTATTTCTTTCAGCCTCACATAATCCAGACTTGAGGCTGATATACCTGGCAACCCAGAAGAGCCACCGGGTGCAGATAATAAGCGCCCGGGCAAAAGCATGCTCTACTAGCCAAAGGGCCAGGAGAGGGGGAGCCTAGAAAGACAACTTTTAGGCAACAACTGCTCCGCCAGAGCTGAACACCACAGAAAACACCGTGGCCCCGTGGCCACCTATGCCAGCAAAGCCTGTGTAAGGAGGCCAGGTTCCACCCCTGTCAGGCTATAACAAGACGCCCCAAATCCAACACCAGGGAGCTGTTGGAGAGGCTGGGACCACACAGTCCATCAGGAAAGAACGAAACGCTCTCCATGGTGTCAGTGGAGACCACGTGGGGGCCAGGAGCAGCATCCACCTTCTTCTGCCAGGGGCGCCTCGCCCCTTCTGCAGGCTGTCAGTATCAGATGTGTGATATTGTACTCTAATTTTGCAAGAGTTAGAGTTGGGGAAAACTTGGTAAAAGTTACAGGGACTCTCATATGGGTTTTTAAAACTACATGTACATCTACAATGATCTCAAGATTGAATAATTTTTAAAAATTCAAAAGAAAACTGAACCAAATCATACAGCCACGGAGACCTATGGATTTTAAGCTGAAAGTGACAGATCAGACTTGTACCATAATCAACTATCTCTGAGTGTGCTTTCACAAAGGGCTCAGATCATGACAGCTTCCAAATATCACTGAAATTAACCTGAGGGGAGCCTTTGGCACAGACGCCGCAGACTGCCTGCTCCAGAGAAAGAATCTTTCATTCGGCATCATCAGAGCTCATGGCTAGTCTCCCCAAGAGGAGCCAAAGGACAGTTTGAAGTTTCTGGGTTGCTGGGGTGATGAACTGAAAGCCGGTGGGAAGTCTTGAGGGAAACGCCCAGGGGGGTGAAGGAGGACGTTACTTACAGAGAAGCAAGATCATGATTTGAGAAGCTCTTGTTTCTGACAAATATGCTTGTGAACCAACTCTATTAGCTCCAGTAGGATCTGGCAGCCTGAAGGGGTCAACACAAATCAGTATGATTGGTGACCAAAGGAGGCTGTGGGACACTTTTGCAACAAGAGAGATTTTTGAAAATGAAAACCGTAAGACTCTTCCTGGGCAATCAATGTGTTTCCACTTGCACAGCTATAGTTCCATCATTTCAAGCCTTGCACCCCGGTGGGATGGAGCCACCCTGGCCAGCAACAGAGGCCAGCGTGGGGAGGGAGAGGAAGAGAGCAGCTTGGTGATCAGTAAACACTTGTGGAACCCTGCAAGGAAAACAAGCAACTTGATGAGTATTGAAGGGAAGATTAGTCAGAGAGCACTTAAGCTCAAAGAAAAGGGAGCTCATGACAGGCCCAGGCCAGAGAAGTCAAGGTGGGCTTCTAGGAGGAGGTGGGGTTTGTGCAGAGTCCTGAGAGACCAACACATGGGGCCTTAGGGAGGGAGGAAGGGACATGGAGTGGAACAGGAATTCACTATTAGGCAAGGTGTTTAAAACACAGTGCTATTGTGAAATTGGGCCTCTTCGGCTCAGCTACCAAAAACGTGAAGCTAATAATGATAGTTGCAAAATGAATCTCTGAGGTGATTTGCTTTGTGCAAAAAATAATAAAATTAGTAAATCAATTAAAAAAAAAAAAACCTGTTCAAGGTCACCAACTGAGCACTGGAAATGCAGACAGTTCAGCACAAATCCACACTTAATCCTGGCCCTGAAGGACCTCCCATTCCTCAGTGGAGATTTACAACTACACTGGCACAAGGAATAAGATGTTTTCTCCCGGGCCGGTGAGCAAATGTCAGCATTCTTGTATAGAGTCTAGAACAATGTGATTATGTATTTATTCCCTGGGTTTTTTTAAAGATTTTATTTATTTTATTTGAGAGAGAGAGAGATTGAGAGAATGAGTGGGGGGAGGGGCAGAGGCAGAGGGAGAAGCAGGCTTCCCACTGAGCAGGGAGCTCACCACTGGACTCAGTCCCAGGACCCTGGGATCATGACCTGAGCTGAAGGCAGCCGCCTAACGGACTGAGCCACCCAGGTGCCCTCTTTCCTGTTTTAAAATGTAAGTTTTATTATTATTCAGGTAGGGCCAGACCCGCAGATCAGGAGACAATTGCCACTGGAGAGATAGTTTGTTACTCAGAGTTTCTAAGATGAGGGGGCCTCACATGCAGAAATACTCTGGAGGCTGGGGAAGCAGGAGGAAAATGTGGGCAAGAGCCTTTACTGATGTTTCCACAGGAAGGAACAGATGAGGCAGGGTAAGCCAGTTTAGGACAGACTAGTTCCAGTCATTTTAGCAGGCTCCAGGCGGCAGGGGCTGTCCCTAAGTGTCTGGTACCTGGCCCTAGGGCGATTAGGGCAGCGGGATATCAGCAGAGTTTAAGAGCTGATAGAGGAAGAGAGCAGGGAGGATGTGGGCTCTGGATTGCTTAGTTTAGGAGAAAAGTGTTCTGAAAATGAGTAGTTGCTGTCTCTAGGAATTGACTAGCCATCCAAGGGCCTGTTAGTCCCCAGAGGTCAAAGTGTCAAAAACAGAAAATAAAAAAGCATGCTTAATACATTCACCAAATCTTGACTGGGCATCCTCCAGGTGCCCAGCAGTGCCAATTGTGGATTCTCAGAAAACTCGTACACAGGACCTTCATTCTCCCTGGTAGAGCTAGCTCTACTGTCAGAGCTGGTACACAGAAACTCCCGATGAATTAACAACTCAAGACCTAGTAGTTTAAACAATGTATCAATATGAATACTGCAAATCAGTATTTCCCAAACTTGAATAATGTATGGATCCCTTTTAAAGAAAAATATTTTTTGCAGATCCCCAGTGCTGACTTAAATTATGTGTTATTCTAATGTTACTTAAATCTGGACAAACATGAAAGTGGCTATACACTTCTTACACTCACAGCTGTTACAGTAAAATCAAAACAAATTTAAAAATTAAATACAAATAAAAATACAAAACTAAAGAAACTTAAAATAGCATTCATTTAATGTGATAATTGATGATGTTTTACTTAAACTTGATTGATACTATGGGACATGATAGTGGAAGAATATTCTTGAGCATTTCCTATTTTACTTGTTACCAACATGAGTCTTTGATTCCTAAAACAGCAAATCATCATTTGAATATTGTCATTGAGTTGTCTGCCATCATATTGTGCTTTATTTCAATGACCTCACTTTTAACCACTGAGGCACTACTTTGATAGACCAAACAACTTAACAAAAAATGCAAAAAATGGGGAAAAGATCTCCATTGGTCTATTTTCTTTTTAAAAAAAAAATTCTATTTATTTATTTTAGAGAGAGAAAGACAGCATGAGAGGGAGGGGCAGAAGGAAAGGGAGAGAGAGAGAATCTCAAGCAGACTCCATGCTGGGTGTGGAACCTGATGCAGGGCTGGACTCCAGGACCCTGGGATCACGACCTAAGCGGAAGGCAGACACTGAACCGACCATGCCAGCCAGGCGCCCCTCCACTGGTCTATTTTCAAATCCACTTAGTGGTAGCGAAGTATTACAGGTAAGCGCGTAGAAAGAATGAATCCACCTAACGGATCTGCTCACAAGGCCAGCATGGTGCTGCAGCCTGCTATTCAAGTTCTCACACAGCTACGTGCCCTCTAATCATTTCATTTCCTTCTACTCTTTTCTGTGCAACTTCCTTCAAAGCCATTGCGTATTCAGCCTGCCTGGACCTCATTTGGCCTTCAAGTGGCACCACTGAGGCACTGAAATCTTAAAATGAAACCCAAACAGGTGCACCCAGATGATGGCCTAAGCTTATGCTATTTTAAAACTTATCATTGAAATTAAAACATTTTGGGGTGCCTGGCTGTCTCAGTCAGAAAAGTGTGTGACTCTTGATCTCAGGGCCATGGGTTTGAGCCCCACATTGGGTGTAGAGATTACTTAAAAAAATAAAGGAAGGCAGGAAGGCAGGAAGGGGAAGGGGAAGGGGAAGGGAGAGAAAGAAAGGAAGAAAGAAGAAAGAAAGAAAGAAAGAAAGAAAGAAAGAAAGAAAGAAAGAAAGAAAGAAAAAAAAAGAAAAGACATTTTTGTGAAATCTGAGGATATCTCCCCAAAGATAAATCTGGGGGTCTCCAGAGGTCCAGGGACCCCAGTTCAAGGAAGAGAGCAGAGTTTGGGAGGCAGAGGAAGATGCAGAGAGCTGCTAAGGTGATGTAAGGCTTGGGGCAATGACAGGGCTGGAGCTGGATGGGAAGATGGGAGAAGGACTTGGAAAGTCGAGGGGAAGGGAAGAATGAACCTCCGAGCAGCAGCTATGGTATATATATGGTATTTGCATAAAAACAGATACCTGGATCAATGGAATAAAATACAGAACACAGAAATGAACCCATGCCTATATGGCTAATTAACTTCTGACAAAGGAGCCTAGAATATACAATGGGGCAAGGACAGTCTCTTCAATAAATGGTGTTGGGAAAACTGGAGGGCCACAGGAAAAAGAATCAAACTTGACGACTATCTTACACGATACAAAAAATCAACTTGCAATGGATCCAAGATTCGAACATAAGACCTGAAACCGTTAAACTCCTAGAAGAGAACATAGGCAGTAATTTCCTTGGTATAGGTCTTGGGGATGATTTTTTAAATCTGACACCAGAAGCAAAAGCAACAAAAGCCAAAATAAATAAGTGGGACTACATCATACTAAAAAGCCTCTGCACAGGGGTGCCTGGGTGGCTCGGTCAGTCAAGCATCTGCCTTTGGCTCAGGTCATGATCCCGGAGTCCTTGCTGGTAGGGAGCCTGCTTCTCCCTCTGCCTGCTGCTCTCCCTGTTTGTGTTCACTCTCCCTCTGACAAATAAATAAAATCTTAAAAAAAAAAGCTTCTGCATAGCGAAGGAACCCATCAACAAAATGAAGAGGCAACCTACCAACTGGGAGAGGCCTTCTCAAATCTACCAGCCAGCTAATCCACCACCTGGATGCAGCCATATGAGACACCTCAAAGGAGACCAGCGGAAGAACGTCCAGTCAACCCTAAACTCATGAGAAATAATAAATCGCTGTCGCTTTAAGGCATTAAGTTTTGGGGTAGGTTGTTACACAGAATTATTTATGTGAAACAGGAACAACGAACTCTCTCTCATTTCTTCTCAGTTACACAGGTGATTTGACCCAGTGAGAGCAATAAATATCAGTTACTAAATGTAAATTAGACGATAGAATCTACCTGTTATAATACATAAGGATAGCTGTTCTCCCACAGAGTATAAGAGTTTAGCCTAGAGTCAAATGGCACCAGTGTTAGTCTTGCCTGTGCATGCAAACCACACAGACAGCAGCAAGGATGAATGGATAGATTTGGCCATCTCAGCCATCAAATCCAACGGCCACATCATCACTTGGGCTGTTGCAGCCAGGATCCACCACACAGAGAAGAAACAGCTGCTTTGCCTTGCTGGAGCCTCAGCAACCAATCACCTGAAATGTTATGTTCCATAAAGATCTCAGGGAACTGGTATCCTTGGGCCCACATGACTGTGGGTGACAGGCAGTGACACCCTCATCACCCACACACAGCGAAAGCTACATGATTCAAGGTCCACCTTGTTTCTCCTGCCTTGTGGAATTGTTCTCAATACCTCAAAGCCCTGGATTTAGATCTTTTGTCTGCTCTGATCTGCATTCGGTGTGTGCTTTCCTGATTTCTAGGTTTTTGCAGCCCGTTCTAGTCCCATCTATCTGACATTGCAGGTTTAACAAGAATATCAGGCTCTGGTTCAGACCTGCCTCGGGGCCGATCTTTGTTCGGGCCTACACTACCCATGTCTCTGCATTGGTCAATTATCCAATCAACATGCTCTGAGAACCTCCTAAGTGCACCAAAGATAAAAGAACCATTAGACCTGACTCCTATCTAGACACCAAGGGCTTCCAAACTGAAAAAGTCCTGTATTCCACCTCTCCCAAAAGAGTACAGTTCCACTTACTAAATACTTTGGTAAATAGAAAGTGATATCCCATACATGGACATCCAATTTGCAGTGAATCAGAAAACCATAAAATACATAAAATTATTCTGCACCGAAGGCAATCATTTTTTGAGAATTCATGAGATCCTTCAGGATCTTACAGAGCCTCTGGAATATCATTATAGATATCAGTTATCCTTCTGCTTGCAAAGCAGAGAAATGCCAATTAGCAGAGATTTCCTATTGACAGAAAGCCAGCTAAGCCAGCTCTCACTTGGGGGGAAAGACAGACATTAGCAAAACAGAGAAAATAAGCAGAAATTAGAAAGTAAGAGAGAAAGCATACATTTTTTATGCTAAGTGCAAACTTTGAACTTTTCATTGCCCAACCTTGGAACAAGGCAGAGATAAAGAGAGGTTGGTGTCTCCTGTAAGTGTTGTGTCCTTACCAGACCCTTCTTTCAGATTTAGACTGGGGTCGAGCTGGGGGAGGGCTTCCTTACTTTCTTCTTTGGGAACAAAGGCTTCTGGTTGTTTCGAAAAGATGAAATCTTTCTCACATCCCAAAAGGAGCTGGGGAAGGTAATTATTGAAAGGAGATTTACACTTCAATGTTAGAAATAAAGAAGCCACTCCAAAGAGGGGTTTACAGATTACAATGCGACCAGAACCATCACAGGGAGTTGTTAATGGCACCCAGCTGAGTTCTGGAAATATGTTTCAGAGAAATGTCCAAAAACCAGAGTGAAGAATTAATCTTCCCACAGAATTATTTAAGGTCTGTAATTTCTTGAGAAAGGAATTACTGGCTTAAGACTTTGCAAGGCTGCAGTAATTAAACTAACAAATTATAAGTACATTTATCTGGATAAAAGATATTCATCACCCAGAGGGTGTGGCTGCCACATCCCACATGCTCAGCGTCCCTAATTCTTCCCATCAGACACCTATTTGCTCTGCAGTGTGGGAAAAGATTGCTTAGAAAGGAAGGATTTCACCTGCAACGCCCCTCACTCGGGTCCTGTGAATGACAAACCATGAATGACAGCCACATAGAAGGCCTCAGGTTGCAGGGGACAAGGGAAGGAGGGAGGGAGATCCTATCCATTTTAATGCCTGCAGCAGGAGGAAATTAAATCTCTGCTATGCAAAGCTCTGTGGCCAGCATAAGATATGAGAAGAAATATCTAAGTGTGGTTATAAACGAGAAAGGTCAAAGACTTATTTTTCTTCTTCACCTTTATGCAATTTATTGGGAAACTGGCATATCATTACTCAAAAAGAGAGAAATGAGACTGTTATAGTTGCTTTTACTTTGCTGGCTGAGTCAAACTTTGCATTTCAGAGCAGTTCCTCATGGCAGGGGTGAGGGCGTTTATGCTGCCAGGTTTACCCAGGGGTGGGAATAAAAATGATTAAGTCTGGTCACCCTGTCTACATTCCTGGTTAATGATTTGCCGGCTATTTAATGATGTCCACCGTGTCACCAGCACACATGACAAGCTCACTTGCTAGTCCATCATCCGATCACTAAAAAAATATTAAATAAAAGCTTCTACTTAATGTATCCTTTGGGTTGACCCAGAGTATTGAAAAGCTTCTTTTTAGCTGCAAACTCTGTCATTGGTTCCCTGACTCATGGCAGAGTGTTCTAGGGCTTGATCTTGCTGGAAATAAGCATGGGGAACAGAACCCAATAAGCAGAGTGGTAATAAACAGCATTTCCTTACTCACTCCTGGGTTAGTTGTCCATCTTAACTCTGGGCTCCGACTAAGATGTCTAGTTCCTCCACCTTAGCAGTCCTGCCCTCTGATTGTCGCCATTCGCCACCGTGGCTATGCACAGGGGCGCACAAGCGCATAGACACCTTCAGTTGGTTGGTTGGTGTTATGGGCTGAACTGTGTCCTCCCAAAATTCATATGCTAAAGCCCTAATCCCTGGTGCCTCAGAAGGTGACTGTATTTGTAAATAGAGTCTTTAGAAAGGCAAAGGAGGTCCCTAGGGTGGGCCAGAATCCAATATGAGTGGGCACAGACATGTGCAGAAACAGCCACGTGAACGTACCAGTAGAAGGCAGCCCTCTGCAAGCCAAGCAAAGAGGCCTTAGAAGAAACCAACCCTGCCAACCCCTTGATCTTGGATTTCCAGCCTCCAGAACTGGGAGAAATTAAATGTCTGTTGTTTAAGCCACCCAGTCTGTGGTACTTTGTTCTGGAAGCCCGAGCAAAGTAATACACTTGGTTCAGCCTTCAACATGCCTGGATGAGCTTACCGTCCATGGAAAATGAACTGAGAAGGTGATTCCTGTCTCCTGGCTCTGAAGTGCAGGCGGACTAAATCAAAGTGGGCCAGAAAAGACCAGTACTGGAGCACCATTCTGAGATGTTGAAGGAACCTGGATCATAAGCTTCTGCTGCACCTTCTCCTCCAGCACCTGCTGGGCCGCTGGAGGGGTTCCTCAGAGAGTCAGCAGGCTTCAGAGATGTGACCTGATTGGACCCCTTAAATGAGCACCTGAAACCATACACAAGAGCAAAAGGACCAAAGAAAGAATTCCAGCTGACTTTGTTAATTGGTTGTTTTAAAAACTTTCAGCGTCATCAATATACACAATGACATGGTTATAAAATCATTCTAATGAAAGCTTGGGCTAAATCAACCAATGTATAGTGTATCAAACTAGGGAGGTGAAGCAGAGTCATATGCCTCAAAAATATTTTGCTCAGCTCAGTTCCAGGGGACTCATTTCAGTCAGATCATGAAAAACTAGAGAACAGTAAAGGGTTTCCCTGCTATATGGAAGCAGTTTTTGGAAATGGGTGGTTAGTCTCAAAGTGGGATGTTTCAAAAGGGTACAAGACAGCTGCCTTTACCACTTGAAAAAGCAATCTTGTGGTTGTGGGATTAGACTATGGGTATGATACCCCAGGGGAAAAACCAAGACCAAAAGGAAGATATTACTTAGAGGGACTTCAAGAAGTTTAAACAGTAGTGTCCAGTCATCCCGGGGTTGACTCAGTTTTAAGTATGAGCGGATTTCCCTCAAATTAAAAGGTAACTTTGAAGTTAAAATCTAACATTCAATAAAGAAATATTTATCAAGCATCTACCACATGCAGAATTCTGGCTGACATGTATGGAGGACTTCTGAGGTTTTTGTCTGCCCACCATCCCCATTTCTCAAGGAGAATTGCTCCTCCACATTTCCTCTGGTCATACTGAGGTGGTGAGATACCAGTGCCGTAACTTAAGACGACATATACTCCCAAAGTAGGGCATGTGACCCTGGCTCAGGCAATCATAGCACCTCACACCCACAGCAAAAGCAAATGGTCAAGAATGAATAACCTAGGGGCGCCTGGGTGGCTCAGTCATTAAGCGTCTGCCTTTGGCTCAGGGCATGATCCCAGAGCCCTGGGATGGAGCCCCACATCGAGCCCCACATCGGGCTCCCTGCTCCGCTGGGAGCCTGCTTCCTCCTCTCCCACTCCCCCTGCTTGTGTTCCCTCTCTCGCTGACTGTCTCTCTCTCTGTCAAATAAATAAATAAAATCTTAAAAAAAAAAAAGAATGAATAATCGAAGCAGGTCCAATTGGGACCTTCCCTAAATTTGTTTATAGACGTGAACAGACATCCACGGGTGTGTGCACACGTGTGCATGCATATACACGCACCTCCTCCTGAAAGGTGTGCTAGGTTGCGAAGATGTGCAACTGTAGCTTTAAGTAGCCATTCTTCTACCATAAAAACATGGATGGTAAGGGGAGAAAAAGATAAGTCTGACAATATAGTTTAAGTTCCTAAATCCCACCAATGATTCCCCCCACACACACACACACACCTTTCCTTTCTTTTTTTGCTTTTATGCTATATCGAACTGGATTACCCTAACTTTTAGCAGGAAGGGTCTTGACTTTAAAAAGTTGGTATTTGTTAAATGAATAGGCTGTTTTAGAGGAAACTGAGTGTAAGACATGGTCCCTACCTCAAAGATGTTATAAAATGACTCAAGGGATGCATGGGTGGCTTAGTCGGTGAAGCGTCCAACTCTTGATTTCAGCTCAGGTCATGATCTCAGGGTCGTGGGACCTAGCCCTGCACTGGGCTCCTCGCTGGGCGTGAAGCCTGCTTGGGATTCTCTTTCTCTCCCTCTGCCCCTCCGCAGCTCACACTCTCTAAATAAATAAATAAATAAATAAATAAAATCTTCAAAATAAATCCATTCATTCATTCATTAAATAAAATAAAATGTCTCAGTAAATCCTTTTATTTTTTCTCAGTAACATTGGATGATAAAACAGCTTTATTTATAATTTCTGAATCAAGAGCTAATGTTATAGAAATTTTTTAAAGTAGTGGACTGTAAACATTTTTTCTTCCTCTTCCTAAGTAAAAGCATCATATGTTCACTGCATAAAAAAAATAATGACTCTTTCAAAACTATTTGGGATAGTTCTACGGAATTAAGCCAAGTAATCTTCAAGGATTTTTAATTGAAAAACTTCCTTTTATTTTATTTTTTAATTTATATTTGATTAGCCAACATACAGTACATCATTAGTTTCAGATGTAGTGTTCAATAATTTATCAGTTGCGTATAACACCCAGTGCTCATCTAACCACGTGCCCTTAATGACCATCACCCAGGTACCCCATCTCCCCACCCTCAATAAATCCTTTTAAATTGAATAGACACATGGATAAACAGAGGAGCAGAGAGTAGTAGACAGTAGGTGTAATAAGGTGTACTGAGAGCCCAGAGAAAAGAGAAACTCTATAAGCTGTCACTGTCAGGAATAGCTACAAGAATAGGCAGAATTTGAAGGTCCTTAGGATTCAGAGGAGCTGAAGAGGCCAGGGGTGCAGCTGGGGAAAGGAGAAGGACATTCACCTCAGGCAGGGGGAACAGGTAGGAGCAAAGGTCCAAGAAAGGATGCAGAGCATTTGCAGCTCGGAGGATAGACCAGGCTCCTCTGGGTTTGAGGATTCATACAGAAGATAAATGGAAGACAATATTGAAAAGGTAACCTGAAGCAGACTCGGGAATTCATCAAACACTAGATTAAGGTGTTTGGAGCCACTGTGAGTTCATAAACAGGGAGTAGTGCCCTGAAAGCAGAGCAGGAAGAAACCAGAAGCGCAGCCAATCCAGAGAAAAGATCCTGAGGCCTCTGAGAGTGGTAACGAAGGCCTGAGCCAGGGGCCTCAGGGCAGGACTAAAGACAACTTAACCTGGAACTTTGTCCTTACTATGCCTTTTAAAGACACATGCTTTTAGTCACACACACACACACACACACACACACACACACACACACACACACAACCCAAGGACATACAAGGTGAATGTTGTGTTAGCTCCTTCTGCCCAAGAACAGATGGATTTTGCTCATTCTGTGGCTGGAGCTGTCGTGCCACCAGCAGGGCACAGCGCCCCATCATCTGACACGGACTCCGAAATACAGTAATGTTTTTAATCAGGAAAGTTCTATAAAGCATATTGGCCCATGATTAAGGATTTCATGTTCCTTTTCTCAGCAAAAGCCAGTAACCTTCCTTAGGACTGTGGGGGGAAAGAACTTAAATATCACTTTGGAATTACTATCTGAGAATGACATGTGAATAACCACTACCAGCCAAAATCCAGGGGAAAATACTATTTGGATACCACTCCCGGGCTTGGGAGCTGATTGAGAAAGAAGTGCTTCTGCATGCAACCGCTGAACAAGGAAACATTCGCTGACGGTTTCTAGTGGGTTACACTAAAGTACTACGAAACACTTACAGAGTAGAATATAGCTTCCAAAACCTATTCACACAGTTCACGTGAGTGTTTGCTTTCAATAATACATCCACCGAGACCGAGCTGATGTTTTTACTTCAGTGCTTAGGTGAAGAAAACATGAGGGTCTGAGAAGTCAAAGGACTTTCCTAAGACTTTGAGTAAGTAGTGTTGAACCCAGGTCTGGAATCTGAGCGTTTTGACTCCGAGTCCAGAGAACTTGACTTTGCAACATGGCATGTAGGCAGGGAGGTCAGGGCTCACTCCCAGCATCCACCGCGGGGCTGGAACGCATCCTCTATGCACGGAGAATGAAAAAGTAATGGTGGACTGGAAAAGCCGAGTTCTAGCTCTGCCACAAACTAGCTGTGTGACCTGAACTCGTCACTTCCTGTCTCTGGATGCCAGTTCCTCACCGGGAAGAGTTGACAACAGGTAGAGTATATAATAGACCAAGAGCTACAGAACTGGGAACAGAGCCCAGGAAGCTTGCACCGCAAGTCTACTGGAGGAGCAGGGGCTGGTGGGACTAGGGTCCCCTGGAGAACCACAGCTGTGTTCACCCTCAAACCCCATGCAAAGTAACTTATCCTGAAGAAAGAGTCGGGGTAAGGGTTAGAGGGAAGTGCTGACTTAGAGTACCATGTGGTGTCCAACTCTGAGCTAGTTTCCAGGTCAAGCTTAGCATCCATTAACTCCTGCCTGAGTCTAAGGAGAAGATATTAAATAATTACAACAAGGAAGAAAAGGAGGAGAAAGAGAAGGGAGAGGCAATAGGCTGAGTAAAAACCAGAACTATTTACTTAAATCTCTGTCAGATGGGAGTATGGTATGTGACAAGCTACTCACCTCCATTTTCTCACTGTAAAATGGAATGTCTACACTAGCTCCTGGGATTGCTGTAGGATTAAATACAGGAATGCATAAAGCACTTGGCAAAATGTCTGGTACACGATTCTTTTTCTGTTATTAATATGGCTTCAGTGCTTTGGTGCCTGGTGACAAAGTGCAGCACAAGCAGTCACTATTTGGGGTTTCTGGCAGGTAGTTCTTGGTTTGGCCTAGCCAATATCCCTTCTTCTAACTAGAGAACCTCTCTTTCTTCTGGGAAACCCATCCTGGTGGTTGGACCAGCACAACTACCTTTAGCCACAGGGAAGACATAGCACCAAATGTGGTCAGTCACAGCTTCCCATTCCCCTGGCCATAGTGATGGGTTCTGGAATGGCAGGGGAGCACAGA
Source organism: Ursus arctos (assembly GCF_023065955.2). Lineage (NCBI taxonomy): Eukaryota > Metazoa > Chordata > Mammalia > Carnivora > Ursidae > Ursus > Ursus arctos. The sequence continues at coordinate 22,554,195 of NW_026622841.1, forward strand.
AAAGCCATTCTAATCCCCTCCAAGAGACCTGATATGTGAATTCCAGGAGAAGGAGAGAAACGGTCTTTCTTCCTCTGGGGTTGGGGAGCTCCAAGAGAAAAGGTTTGTGAGAAAGAAGCCAGAGAATGTTGAAGGAGACCCAAATCCTGATGATCTTCAATATCCGGCCACATGGGAGTCTGGTTCCACTCTCCGGACTTTCCAGTCATATGAGGCAATAAAGTCCCCACTGGGCTTAAAGTGGTTAAATTTGATTTCTGTCACTTACAACCAAGAGTCCTAACTAATTCAGATAGTTGCTAGGTAGATTGGAGCTCAGAACAGACCCAGCAGCCTGAGCACCAAGACAGATCCTCTTCCATCTGGAACAGAGAAGGACCGAGGAGAGCTCAGCATCCGAGCTGCATTTTGATGAGTCTGTAGCATATATCTCCACAGAAAACGAAAGCAGAAGAGGAGGGTACCAGCAGAGGCTAGCGTCATTTGAAAGGACTATCTGCTAGGAGCCAAATTAAAAGCATTTGAGTTTTTAAATTGTGTTTTTCCTATAAAATGTATCTTACTTTAGGGGCGCCTGGGTGGCACAGCGGTTAAGCGTCTGCCTTCGGCTCAGGGCGTGATCCCGGCGTTATGGGATCAAGCCCCACATCAGGCTCCTCCGCTATGAGCCTGCTTCTTCCTCTCCCACTCCCCCTGCTTGTGTTCCCTCTCTCGCTGGCTGTCTCTATCTCTGTCGAATAAATAAATAAAATCTTTAAAAAAAAAAAAAAGTATCTTACTTTATCCTTTCATAGTTTCTTTCCATATTAGAAAAAGCCATTTGCTCCAGCCTAGGGCTGGGATTTGGTGTTAATTCCAAAGGAAAGAATGAAAGTATCTTTCATCCCTCCACCCCCGATCCCCCATGTAAACACTGGCATTGTGGTTCCAAAAACTGAACCTTTCTTTTTTTTTTTTTTTTTAAGATTTTATTTATTTATTTGACAGAGAGAGAGACAGTCAGCGAGAGAGGGAAGACAAGCAGGGGGAGTAGGAGAGAAAGAAGCAGGCTCCCAGTGGAGAAGCCCGATGCAGGGCTCCATCCCAGGACCCTGGGACCACGCCCCCAGCCAAAGGCAGACGTTTAATGACTGAGCCACCCAGGCGCCCCAAAAACTGAACCTTTCTTATTACACTTGAGAAAGAGTAAATAAGTTTTGAGTTGCTAATGATTTGGGGTGCTGTGTCTTGAGCCATTATGCTGCTCTATACTTCATCAAGAATCAAATGATAGGGGCGTCTGGGTGGCACAGTGGTTAAGCGTCTGCCTTCAGCTCAGGGCATGATCCCGGCGTTATGGGATTGAGCCCCACATCAGGCTCTTCCGCTATGAGCCTGCTTCTTCCTCTCCCACTCCCCCTGCTTGTGTTCCCTCTCTCGCTGGCTGTCCCTATCTCTGTTGAATAAATAAATAAAATCTTTAAAAAAAAAAAAAGAATCAAATGATAGAAAAGAAGGGAAGAGGGCTTTTGCACATTGGAAGGATAAAGAAGATTTGGGCTGGAACCAGAGTAGGGAGGGCCAAATAGAAGAGGCTCTGGGGCAAAGCTCAGAAACTTTGCCCTTGTTTGCAGGTGTCTCCTCTGGAAAGTCAGAGTTGGCAGATAGGGAGGAAAAGTGCTGGCAGGGATACTATCTGAGTGTCTGGAAGCCAGGCTGAGCCCAGACCGGACCAGCCACTTAGAACAGGGACACTCGTCAGGTTACTGTCTGTGGGTGGACAGGGGCATCCCTTAGCCTGCAGCCAGGAGCTCACCAACAGCCCAGGGCTAGGCTGACATGCAGCGCATTGCCTGTGCCTGGGGTCTTCAGGGGCTCCGTAATCTAACTGCTGTGAAGATACTTCCCACACCAGCTCAACCCAAGGGAACCATCAGATACTTCTTAGAGAGGAGGAGGTTCTGGAAAGGAGTTCCAAATGCCTACACTTTCAGGCCACACCAGGTACCATACGGTGTCCAGAGCAGGGAGACTAGATAGGACAAATAATTATCACATGACTATTAGCAAAGCATGGACACCAGAGGGCAATCAGGAAGCTACAGGCAATCATGCATTTATTTCAAGTTCTCATTACCTAAAGCAGTAGGATTCAAAATTTTGTGACTGAAAACCCATTCAGCAAAAATTCTGAACATGGATTCTCTGTATATATAGATGACCCTTACACATGGGTGTGGACTGCACAGTTCACTTATTTGTGAATTTTTTTTAATAAATACAATACAGTATAAATGTATTTTCTCTTCCTTATGACTTTCTTAATAAGATTTTCTTTTCCCTAAACTTACTTTATTGTAAGAATACAGTGTATAATACACACAACCTACAAAATATGTGTTCATTGACTGTGTTGTTGGTAAGGCTTCTAGTCAACAGTAGGTTATCAGTAGTTCAGTTTTAGGGGAGTCGAAAGTTATACATGGATTTCCGACTGTGTGGGGGCTCAGCACCACTAACCCCCATGTTGTTCAAGGGCCAACTGTATTCAATTTATATCTTAAGTGATCTTCTCTTGATTACAATATTTGGGGCTGACCTCTTATTGGATGATTCTATTATTACTATTTTTACCTCATGTTGTGTTTCACAAGAAACTTGCTTCTACTTAGAAGTAGAACTGTTGGGTCCACCATCCGCCTGTACCTTGCTTGACGTCTACATTATTAGTGCCACCCAAACCAACAGTTCCATTTCAGAATTCAAAGCCACTCATCCATTTTGTGCAGGTTAAGTGAGACATATTTTTTTTTAATGATCTGTAAGTCCATTTAACCAAGCGAGTGTACAGAAAAATACACTAGAAACAAGCAAAGGAGTGCAGTTCCCATTGTCAGCACTCCACCTGATGGAACCTCCATTCACCTTTCAGGATTCCTCAGGTCCCATAAAGCACATGGCCACACACCATACGGACCAAGTGAAATGAAGGTCCAGTGTCACTCCATAGAGAAGTACCAATAAATGTTTTATTTGCTTTTTAGGATATAAATAAATAAAAGAGAAATTCTACTATTTTTTCAATAGCCTCTTGGATCATTTGCCACAGCTCCAACCATTTCACAGACCCCAATAGAAAGGTGACTACCCAAGATAGGTAGGACCTATCCAAGTTGGGTAGGTCTTACCCAAGATAGGTAGGACCATAGGTGGTGTCCCATGGCAGTGGCTGGGTCCCCTTCCAGCACCTCTCCCCCTTCTCACCTACTCTGCAGCTAGAGAAACCCAGCTCCTATCACTAAATCTTTCCATTCCCTGCCAGATAAAGACCAAATTCCTCAGCATGGCACAGAAACTTCTGTGCCAAATTGCTCTACCTTTCCAGCTTTATCCCTTTCTATCTCCCACATAAACTCCATGGCCAACACCAGCAGGCACTTCTTTAACAGACCAGAATCTTTTAAGTTATGCCTTTGCTCTTTTCTCTGCCATGCATGTCTCCCTTTAACTTTGCCTTCCTGTAAATCTCCAACTCATCCTTCCAACTCCAAGTCATATGTTTCCCACTCCATCGCCCATGGAATGAACCGTCAATTCAAGGTACAAAGAAAATCATGTCTCTTTTCTTTTTCCAGTTAATTATTTAAGCACATGCTTTTCTTGTGGAACTCCCTACATCCCTTTTTTTTTTCTAAATTTGGACATAGACACACACAAAGAAAAGACAAATGTGAAGCCACAAGGAGAAGATGGCCATCTACAAACCAAGGAAAGAAGTCTCAGAAGAAACTAACACTGCCAACACCTTCATCTTGGATTGCCAGCCTCCAGAACCATGAGAAAAAATAAATGGTTGTTTAAGCCACTCGGTCTGTGCTACCTTGTTACTGCAGCCCTAGCAAACTAATATAGATCAGTTTTCCCTATTAGGGAGTGAAGTCCTTGCTTGCTGGTTTTCATCCATCTCTGTAATTTCTAGGGCCTTGCCCAGTCCCTGGTCATTCTAAGTGCTCCAAGAGTATGTGTCGCTGAAAGGAGGAAAGGATGGGAAGGAGAACTGACAGAAGCCTGAGCCCTGGGAATTACCACTTTATAGTCCATCTTCTGAGTTTTTTAAGCTGTGTTCCACTCATGCCAAAAAGAATCACTTGGCAATTTATGTTATTTTTCCTTTTCTCTGGCTGCTAACCATGCCTACGTAAATCATGGTGAGTCAGAACATGTGGAAGTCTTACTGTGGGTAGAGGACTGTTGTAAGAAGGGCAAGGGGACAGTTACAGCAGGGTCTAGCAGTGCTACCCAAGAGAAACACAACCCACACTACATCCACAATTTTTCATTTTCTAGTAGACATATTAAAACATTTTTAAAGAAATAAATTTAATTAATTTTAATATTAGATTTAAGTCAAAACATCTAAAACATTATCAGTTCAACATGTAACCAGTATTTTTTAAATATTAATGAGATATTTTACATTCTTTTTTTTTTTTACTAAGTCTTCAAAATGTGGTACGTATTTTAGACTCACAGCAAATTCTGTCCTGTAACTCTGACTAGCCGCGTTTCAAGTGCGAACTCCTCACACATGGCCAGTGGCTACTGCACTGAACAGCACTAGAGGGTCAGCACTTAATGACACAGACTTTGGAATCAAGTGGACGTGGGTTTGCATCCTGATCCATCACTGACGAACTTAACCTCTTTGTGCTTCAGATTCTGCATCTTTAAAATGGGAGCTAATACCTCCTATGGCTAAGGTGAGGGTCTAATGCAGTAACCCCAGTAAAGCCCTCAACACAGTGTTTGACACAGCAGCAGCATGGTCACCATGTGCCAGGCTCTATGCTATTTAATTTATATGATTAATACTCCATGAACTGCATGATGATTACTCTCCATGATAGTGCTGAGGGGACAAAAGCTGAAGCAATTTCTCCATCAGCTGTCAGATTAATAATCTCTCTCCAGCTCTGTTTTTCAATTAATAAAATGGGAATAACTGGGGTACCTGGATGGCTCAGTCGGTTAAGTGTCTGCCTTTGGCTCAAGTCATGATCCCAGGGTCCTGGGATCGAGTTCCCCATTGGGCTCCCTGCTCCACGGAGAGTCTGCCTCTCCCTCTGCCTCTCCCTCAACTCGTTTTCTCTTTCTCTCTCTCTCTCTCAAATAAATAAATAGAATCTTTTAAAAAAATAAAATAAAATGGGAATAATGATGCATCTACCACCAAAAATAAAAATGACTTTCTTATTTAAGCAACATGATACCTCAAAATATTCATGTTAGTTTAGGCATCTTCAGCTTACAATGCTAGACCACAGCAAAAAAAGACAAAAGTTAGAAACTTTCTTCTTGGCATGTACTTTCTCATTAACTCATTTCAATACACCTAGGCAGAGAAATTGCTCTAGTCATTCAAATCCCTGAGCTGATCTGAGTCCTATGGTTCTCATTTTTTTTCCTTTGGGAGAGAGAGGTTCTCCAAAATCTATTCCGCCACCATTTCTAAATTATGAGTGCATAAAAAGAGATACAACTTTTTTTGTGAGGTGTCATAACTCACCCTCACATAGCACAGGTGATAAATGCAAGCAGGAGGCTCCCTGTTAAAATATGTGTAATAGATACATTACTGTACCTACTGTATATTTTCATTTTGGCATGCAGGAGCTCTCCTTCACCTGACGATAATAAATTATATTACCTCAACCATAAAATAACTTTAAATAACAGGACACTAAATCATTGTAATGATACTTTGTACTCTATAACTACTTTCAATTTTAGATCTCAAAGCACTTTATAAAGTAATTAGCTCTAGCATTATATGAGATCAGTTTTTCCTGTCTTTACTGAGATACACTTGACAAATAAAAATTATATATATTTGAGAGGTACCTGATGCTTTGATATATGTATCTATTGTGAAATGATTACCACAATCAAGCTAGTTAATATATCTATCATCTTACATAGCTTGGGGATTTTGGAAGGGGTTGGTTTATTTTTGCAGTGAGAACACTTAAGTTCTCTCTTCGCAGATTTCTCCTATACAACTATAGTCACCATGCTGTACATTATGTCTCCAAAACTTACTCGTCCCACATAACTAAAACTTTGTATCCTTTAACAAATATCTCCCTATTCCCCCTAATTCCCAACCCCTGGCAATCACGATTCTATTCTCTACCTTTACAGGTGTGACCATTTTAGATTCCACACATGAATGAACTTACATTATTTGTCTTTTTGTGTCTGGCTTATTAACTTAGCATAATGCACTCTATGTTTACCCATGTTGTCACAAATGACAAGATCTTCTTTCATTGTGTATGTGTGTATAATCTATTCAGCTGTTGATAGATACTTAGGTTGTTTCCATATCTTGGCTATTGTGCCTTAAAGCTAAAATGAGTCTCTTGTAGATATTGTTGTGTCTTGTTTTTGCTATCCATTCAGTCACTCTGTATCTTTTACTTGAAGAATTTAATCCATTTATATTTAAAGTAATTATTGATAGGTAAGGACTAACCCTTACCCTTTTGTTAATTGCTTTCTGACTGTTTTATAATTCTTTTGTTCCTTTCTCCTTTTCTTGCTGTTTCCTTTGTGATTTGATGTTTTGTTTTGTTTTGGTTTGGTTTATTTATTTATTTATTTATTTTTTGGTAGTGATATACTCTGATTCCTTTCTCTTTATATTTTGGCTATCTTCTGAAGGTCTTTTCCTTCTGATTACCATGAGACTTACATAAAATATCTTACAACACTCTAAGCTGATAACTTCATTGCATACAAAAATTCTACACTTTTCCTACTCTTGCCCCCTCCATTTTCTGCTATTGATGCTATGATTTACATCTTTTTATACTGTGTATCCATTAACAATTATTGTAGCTATACATACTTTTTTTAAGTAAGCTCTACACACAACATGGGGCTTGAACTCACCACTCTGAGACTGAGTCACATGCTGTACTGACTGAGCCAGCCACGTACCCCTATAACTATAGAGATCCCTGTAACTTTTAATATTTCTGCTTTTTAACTTTTATACTACAGTTAAAAGTGATTTACGTACCACCATTACAATATTAGATTATTCTGAAATTGACTATATACTTACCTTTCCCAGTAATTTTCACACTTTCATATATTTTTATGTTACTAATTAGTGTTTTTTTATTTCAACTTAAACTCCTTTTAGCATTTCTTATAAGGCAGGTCTAGTGGTGATGAACTCTCTCAATTTTTATTTGTCTGAGAGAATCTATCTCTCCATTTCTAAAGGATAGCCACACAGGGAAAGCCACACCTTCTGAAGAGGTTACCATCATGATCTTCAGTGCCCTACCGTGCAGAAAACCCCAGCAGCCTTCACCACTGAGAATCTCAACAGCTCTTACAGCTACCACAGATCCTCCACAGCTTTAACCATGGAGGATGCCACAGTGTTTGCCAACACAGACACTAGCAGCCTGCTCCATAGAGGAACCTACTAGTTTTTACTACTGAGGAAACCCACCACAGCCACTATGGAACCCCCTATAGCTTTCACCACTGAGAGTGTCACAGTCTCCATCTTTGTGAACTACAGCTACCCAAGTCACCACCCATCCCCTCCCCCATGAAAGCCACGCCAGCCCACACCTCTCAACGCCCTGACCCTGGGATCCAGTGCAGCCACTGTGCAGGTGTCCACAACCAGCCCTGACCTCTGCTGCCACAGAAATGCTCACTTCCAGCCTCCACAATCATGCACACACTTACTCATGGCCATCCTCAGCCTCCACTGGTGGTCCCCACCCACCAGAGCACACCACATACCTCCAGCCCAAGCACTGCTGCCACCTGCAGTGCCCCTACCTACCCAGGCACCCTCAGCACTGGATCCAGAGGCACTGCTGAGGACAGCCTCACAGCCACCACAAACCCGCCATAGCTTTTGTTACCAAGAACCATACAGGGGCTTCCTCAAATGGAGTCCAAAGCATACTAAACAGCAATATGAATGCGTATGATGTATAAGTCACACACATAAAGATAAATATACAGTCAAATACAGAATAACATAACATTCTAATACACAAATTACCCATAACCCTAAAAATTTAAAACAAAAGTATTAAGAATAACTATAGCCACAAAAATTCAATAATGGATTAACAATACAGAAAAGTAAACTCTGACTTCAGCAACACAAAGTGCGAGGGTGGGTAAACTGTAGAGTTTTTGTATGCAATTAAACTTAAGTTGTTACCAAACTGAAATAAACAGTCATAAATAAAAGAAGATGTATGTGAGCCTCATGATAACCACAAGGGGGAAACTTCTAGTAGGTACACAAAAGGGAAAAAGAAAGTCATCAAGCCAAACCACTACCAAAAACAAACAAAACAAAATAGCAAATAACAAACGAGGACATCAAGAAGAGAGGAACAAATGAACAGCAAAACAAACAAAACAACTAACAAAATGGCAATAGAAAGTCCTTACCTATTAATGAGTACTTTAAATGTAAACAGATTGAAGTCTCCAATCAAAAGCATAGCTTAAAAGGCATGGAATGGCTAAACAGATTTAAAAAACAAACGAACAAGATCCAATAATATGCAGTCTATAAGAAACACACCATACACTTAAAGATATGAATGAGCTGAAAAGGAGGCTATAGCAAAAGATAGTCCATGCAAATTTCAACCAAAAGATCAGGGTGGCTATAATTATTACAGCCAAAATAGACTTTAAGACAAAAACTTTAACTAGAAAGAAAGATCATTAGGTAATGGTAAGAGGGTCAATTCAAGAAGAATATATAACAATTATAAGCATATATGCATCCAACCTCGGAGCAGCTAAATATATAAAACAAACACTGACAGATACGAAGAGAGAAATCGACAGCACTGCTATAACAGTAGGAGACTCCAATACTCGCCTGTCAATAACAGACAGAATATCCAGGCAGAAAATCAATGAGGGCACAGCTGACTTGAACAGCAATATAGACCAAATGGACCAATATAGGCCCAATATAGACCAAATGGACCTAACAGACATATACAGAACTTTCCACCAAACAGTAGCTGATTACACATTCTTCTCAAGCACATGCAGAACATTCTCCAGGATAAATCATACGTTAGGCCACAAAACAAGTCTTAATAAATTTAAAATATTTAAAAAATATAAAAATAAATAAATATAAAATATTTAAATATTTTAAATTTAAATTTAAAAATAAATTTATAAAAAGACAGAATTCATACCAAGTGTCTTCTCAGACCACAGTGAAAAGAAACTAGAGCTCAATAACAGAAAACAGGAAAATTCACAAACACTTGGAAACTAAGCAACACACTGTTGAACAACCATTGGATAAAAGAAGAAATCCCTCAGGGGCGCCTGGGTGGCTCAGTCATTAAGCGTCTGCCTTCGGCTCAGGGCGTGATCCCTGCGTTCTGGGATGGAGCCCCACATCAGGCTCCTCCACTGGGAGCCTGCTTCTTCCTCTCCCACTCCCCCTGCTTGTGTTCCCTCTCTCGCTGGCTGTCTCTCTCTCTCTGTCAAGTAAATAAATAAAATCTTTTAAAAAAAAGAAGAAGAAGAAGAAGAAATCCCTCAAATCAAAAGGGAATTTTTAAAACACCTGAGACAAAACAAAAATACGACTTATGAAAATTTATGGGATGCAGCAAAAGCAGTACAAAGAGGGAATTTTATAGCAATAAATGTCTACATTGAAAAAAAAAGGAGATCTCAAATAAATAACCTAATTTATAACTCAAGGAATTAGAGAACAAACTAAACTCAAAATTAGCCAAAGAGAAATAATAAATATTAGAGAATAGAAAATAGAAAAATAAAAATCAACAAAACTAAGACAAACAAAATCAACAAACCCTTAGCTAGAAAGAAAGAAAAAGAAAGGGAGAAGACTCAAAATTTAAAAATGAAAGAGAAGACATTATGATGGATAACACAGATATAAAAAGATCGTAAGTGATCTTATAAATATTTGAATAATTATATGCTAACAAATTGGATAATCTAGAGAAAAAATGGATAAATTTCTAGAAATATACAACCTACCAAGAATAACTCAAGAAGAAATACAACAGACCAAAACAAGCAAGGAGATTGAGTCAGTAATCAAACACCTTTCAACAAAGAAAAGCCCAGGGACAGATGGCTTCACATGTGAATTCTACCAACATTCAAAGAAGAACTAATACCAACCTTTCCTAAACTCTTCCAAAACATAGAAGAGGGAACATCATTTACAAGGCCAACATCACTCTGATTCCAAAGCCAGACAAAAATACAAGAAAAGAAAGCTTGAAGTGTGACTGCAGGATTCAGAAACCTGTATGTGTAAAGGGGAGAACAGGGAGACTCAAAAGTAAGAGCAACGATTGGGGAAGTAAGGTTTTTTTTCTCCAGAGCATGAACTCAGGGTAACAGTGATCCTATTAAGCCATACAGGGATCACAGGGAGAAAAACTGAAGATAATAAATTTAGTTTTGAATGTGTTGCATTTGAAGGTCTATTAACACTCTCTTCAGTAAGTAATTTTCAGATAGGAGTTTGTGCTCAGGAGACAAGAGAGCTCTGGATGAAAGTCTGGGAGGCATCTGCATGTGTATAACTAAGAAGCAGCAGCAATTACCCAGAGAGAGGTGAGAGGGTAAACAAGATACAGGAGCCCAAGTTATCTCCAGTTAGGCCTTTGCTGCAAACACCTCCAGGACATTTGCTCTTGTTACAGAACTTGTTTTCATTTCTTTATGATTATTTAAAATATTTTTCATTAAAAAAACACAATTCCCCCTCCAAAAAAAGAAAAGAAAGCTATAAGTAATACCTCTGATGTACATAGATGCAAAAATCCTCAATAAAACACTGCAAATCAAATTCAATAGCACTGTAAAAGGATCAGGCACCATGACCAACTGGAATTTATTCCTACGATGCAAGGATGGTTCAAATATGAAAATCAATCAATGCGATACATCACATTAATAGAATAAAGGGAAAAAAACACATCATCATCTCAACAGATGCAGAAAAGGGATTTGATAAAAGCCAATATTTTTACATGATGAAAACTGTTAACAAAATAGGTATAAAAGGAACATTCAACAAAATTAACATCATATATGAAAAACCCACAGCTAACATCATAATCAATGGGGGGGACTAAAGATGGAGGGAAACTCAAAGTTTTTCCTTGATCTGGAAAAAGACAAAAATGTCTACTATCACTACTGCTATTCAACACAGTACTGAAAGTCCCAGCCAGACCAATCAGGCAAGTGAAAGAAATACAAGACATCCAAAAGAAGAAGTAAAGTTATCTGCTTGCAGATGACATGTTTGTATACGTAGAAAACTTGTTAGAACTAATAAATTCAGTAAAGCTGCAGGACACAAATTTGACATATAAAAATCAGTAATGTCAGGTACGTGAGTGGCTCAGTCAGTTAGGCGACCGACTCCTGATTTCAGGTTGGGTCATGATCTCAGGGTCATGAGATCAAGCCCCACATTGGGCTCTCACAGTGGGGTGGAGTCTGCTTGGGATTCTCCCTCTCCCTCTCCCTCTGCCTCCCCCACCCCCGCTTGTGTGTTCTCTCTGTAAAAAAAAAATCAGTAATGTCACTATACACTAACAACAAACTATCTGAAAGAGAAAGTAAGAAAACAATCTCACTTACATTAGCAACAAAAATAATAAAATACTTAGGAATTAACTTAACCAAAGAAGTGAAAGACTTGTACGCTGAAAATTATAAAATACCAATTAAGGAAATTTAAAAAGCCACAAATAAATGGAAAGTTATCCTATATTTATGGACTGGAAGAATTAATATTGTTAAAATGTCCATACCCCCCAAAGTAATCTTCAGATTCAATGCAATCTCTATCAAAATCCCAAAGATGTTCCTTACAGAAATCGAAAGACAATCCTAAAATTCATGTGGAACTACAGAAGACCCCAAATTGTCCAAGCAGTCTTGAGCTAGAGCAACAAAGCTGGAGGCATCAGAATTTTTGATTTCAGATGATATTACAAAACTACAGTAATCAAAAAGAGCATGGTGCTGGCATAAAAACAAAAATATAGACCAATGGAACAGAACAGAAAACCCAGAAATAAACTCATGCATTTGGAGTCAAGTGATATTTGACAAGGGTGCCAAGAACGTACAATGGGGTAAGGATAGTCTCTTCAACAAATGGTGCTGGGAAAACTGGAAATGTATGTGCAAAAGAATGAAATTGGACCCCTAACTTATACCAGATACAAAAATCAACTCAAAATAGAATAAGGTTGTAAAATTTGAAATTATAAAACTCTTAGGAGAAAACCTTCTTGACGTTGGCCTTGGCAATAACTTTTTGGATATAACATCAAAAGCATTGGCAACAGGGGCACCTAGCTGGCTCAGTCAGTAGAGCATGCAACTTCTTATCTAGGGTTTGTGAGTTCAAGCCCAGGGTGTGTAGAGCCTACGAAGGCAAAAGCAAAAATAGACAAGATTGAATCAAACCTAAAAGCTTCTGAACAGCAAAGGAAACAATCAACAAAGTGAAAAGGCAACCTACTGAATGGGAGAAAATATTTGCAAATCATATATCCAATAAAGGGTTGATATCCAAAATATATAAGGAACGCAGATACATCAATACCAAAAATACAAATAACCTGATTGAAAACTTCAGGAAAGACCTAAATAGACACATCTCAAAAGAACAAATTCAAATGGCTAATAGGTATATGAAAATATGCTTAGCATCTCTCATCATCTGGGAAATGCTAATCAAAACCACAATAACGATATCATCTCACACCTGTTAGGATGGTTATTATCAATAAGACAAAGGATAACAAATGCTGGTGGAGATGTGGAGAAAAGCGAGCCCTTGTACACTGCTGGTGGGAATGTAAATTAGTACAGCCATTATGGAAAATAGTATGAAGGTTCCTCAAAAATTTAAAAACAGAACTACCCACACAGTACCCGGCAATCCCACTTCTGGCTATATATCCAAAGGAAATGAAGTCAATATCTCAAAGAGCTATCTGCACTCCCATGTTCATGGCCGCGTTATTCACAGTACCAAAAATATGGTAACAACTTAAATGTCCTTCAACAGATAAAGAAAATGTGGTCCCAAAGGACCACATGTTGTATGATTCCATTTATATGAAAAATCCAGAATAGGCAAAACTATAGAGACAGAGAGTAGATTAGTGGTTGTCTATGGGTGTGGGGGGAAATTGGGATATGATTGTTGATAGGAACAGAGTTTCTTTTTATCGTGATGAAAATATTCTAAAATTGATTGTGAGTATACTAAAAACTACTGATTAAAATGGTGAGTCGTATGGTATGTGAATTATATCTCAGTGAAGAATGTTATTTACAAAAAAAATATGAGGTTAAATGCAATAAGCTTTATCTCAAAAGAGAATAAGGACATAAAAACTAGTGAAATCTTAATAAAATCTGTAGTTTAGTTAGCAGTAATATAATGATATTGGTTTCTTTGCTTTAACAAATGTACCATGGCAATGTAAGTTGGTAACAATAGGAGAAATCGGGAAAGGTGTCAAGAATTCTCTGTAATATCTTCAAACTTGCTGTAAACCTAAAATTATTCCAAAATAAAAAGATTTTTTAAATGTTAAACAAAGCAAAATACACACAGAGAAAGATCATTTCACTGTAATAACATTCAAATTGCATTTACAAACATGAGAAACTACTATATATTGTTTGGGACACAAGTTCGTAGGATATGAAAATATTTTGGGCACGATAAACACCAAAATCAGGACAGTGCTTACCTCTGAGCAGGAGGAGAGTGGAACAGAAACTGGAAGACATCATAATACTTTCTTTTTTAATTAAAAAATAAATCTGAAGCAAATAGGGCAAAATATTAAGTTAAACCTGATGGTGTGTATTCAGGCATTTCTCATATTATTCTTTCTATGCCTTGATATGTTTGAAATATTCTCTTTTAGACAGTTTGAATCAGGCAACATTTGAGAACATCTGATGCCTCAAGCAGTAGTGTTTGTGGAGTGGAAAGGTAAGACAAATGATTGTGTGTGATGAGGATTTGTGTAGGTAAGATAGCAGCACATCACTGCCAAGAATGGCTATTGACTCACAAGAACACACAAATTTGTCGTAATAGACCCCTGGATTTTACAGTTAGGATGCTCACTGCCGAAAATCGCACATGCTCTGACCTTGGGCAAGTCACCTAACCTCCCCCATCTCGGGTTTCTCCGTGGTCAAATAGAAATAATTATAGTGTCTTTTACACTGTGTTGGGAGGATTAAATGACAGGATCCATACACAGTAGTTGCTCTGTCACCTGGCGGACGTTTGGCAATGTCTGGAGATATTTTTTTATTGCTACCCACTGCAGGGTGGGATGCTACCAGCATCCGGTGTGTAGAGGCCAGGGACATTGAGGAACATCCTAAAATACTCCCTGAAAAAGAAGTATCCAGTCCCAAACCTCAATCATGCCAAGGTGGAGAAACCCTAACATAGAACATTTAACACAGTGCCTGATGCACGGAGATAGTCTGTGCTGTTAGCTGCCATATTACCATCACCATTATTGCCCTAATATAATACCAGAAGAGACCCACACACATTGGTACGTGGATGTACCTTTTTTGGCCTTTTTAATAAGTGTTTAAATTGGCCTTGACACAGTCCGTACTACCCTGAGATGACTAGCTTGGTCAAGCATGCCTTTAGAATATAAGAGGCGTCATCTTTCTCCTTTGCTTACAGCTCTGCTCTTCCCTTCCTCTCTGCTGTCATTTTTTATTTCCACTTTGTAGCTGCATTAATTAACCCTGGAAAGGGTTCTGGACGCCCATTGATAGAAAGGACTTTTGCTTTCAAAGATAAAGCTGTATCATTATCAAGCCTCCTCCGCACAGCACAAGAAAACAGCCTTTGGAAAGAGCCGCTCTGGGAAAACAGCGGCAAATTATCCATTGTTAACCTTGGGCTGTCTTTAGAAAGAAAACATTTTAAAAGGAAAGAAAAGCAAAGACAAAGGAAACAGTAGTCAGACAAGTTTTGTACCCGCTACCAGGACCCAACATTTTAGCTGCTAAGCTAGTATATAGTAGGTCAATCAACAACAGATCGAAATGGGTATCTAATCGATTTGTCCCACTACCTATAAAGAGAAGGCCTTCCCTATAAAACAAGCAAATCTTACAAGCAAAGTTGCCACCTCCCCCCAAAAAAGGGAGCATTTTGGACCATAAAAGAAAGCAAAGACCTTTATAATCTTGAGAATATTCCCATCTCTTGTTCTGTACCTTCTGTCACAAACCACAACAAGGAGCATCCTGCAGGGCTTGTACCTATGAATTTTGATCAGATAATTTCCTACTGAGGTAGAGAAGTATTAACACACACTGGGTTTTAAAGACAAGCTAGGCGATCGTGAGATCACCTGAGCATCAGCAATGCTATTAATTCTGTAACAAAATGGCTTTTTCTATAGTAAGCAATCCACATCTTTCTTCCTTTTTTTGTTTCTAGAGCTGAGTGTAGCAGACGGTCCCTAAAAGGAGTTCAACTCTACCCCTAATTACCAGGAGGAAGAAGTTCCCAAAAGTATTCATATGTTTTCCACAGGAGAGATATCTGACATACCTAGAAAAAGGAGCTCAGAAATTCAATTCATGAATGGGAAAACATAAAAAGCAAGTAGGGGAGGTATCTGAATGAAGATGAGGCCAATTCCAAGGTGGAAAATTCACCTCTTCAATTGCAAGGTCTACGTGTGTGCCTTTCCATCAGAGTTGAGGGAACCTGGTGACCACAGAATGTTCCTCGGGATTCATAGTCAGGATGGTCACCAAACAAAGCTAGTAAATTGATGTGGGGCTCTCTCCATTTCTGGGACGGCAGTAGAGGACTCCACACAGCATGATCATTTGATGCCTCCATCCCTCCTTTCCTCCTGATAGTCTCAGCCCTCCTCTCCTCCTCTCAATCTGATTCATCCTCCCTGACTCACAGGAAGCTTTCTGTAACCACCTTAGCTGAAACCATGGAGCTCTGCCCCTCCCCAACATCCAGCACATTATTCTAAGTGATTATATTGGAACTTCATTATATTTGACTTAGCAGTTGCTTATACACTGACCAATATTGTTCTCTGATTCTTTCTTGTCAGTAAAACTCGTCTTCCCACACATTTTCAGGTCAAGGATTATCTCTGATTCTTTTTTCTTTTTATTCCCTAGAGCACAGTGCTACCTAAAATACTTAATAAACATTTGACAAATTGGATTCAATTAAATAAATCAGAAGTCACATGGCCTGGTTGTATCCCCCATTATTCACTCATACTTGGCATATGCGTGGGCACGAGGGTATATAGATGTGTTTTGAGGGGGCAAAGGAGGAGATATAGTTTTTCAACTGGTGCTACAAACCCAGAAACTATCAGATTTCCGTGCCAAGAAACTCTACCCTTAGGCCTCCTTCTCTGGAAATAAAGACATAATGACTGGTTATCAAAGGGAGTCAAAAGAAAGTGTTGGTACCCAGAAGAGGGAGGAATTAAAGCAAGTTGCCTCCTCTTCATCGTTCTTGAGCTCTTACCAGCTAAGCACTTTTTTTTGCTGTGATAGACACAATAATGGACCCAAAAGATGTCCACATCCTAATTCCCAGAAACTGTGAATATGTTATGTTACACAGTAGAGGGGAATTAAGGTTGCTTTTCAGACGACCTTACGATAAGGAGATTATCTTGGAGTATCCGAGTGAGCCCAGCATAATCACAGGGGTCCTTTAAAGTAGAGAAGGAGTAAAGAAGAGAAGTCAGAATCAGAGAGAGATTTGAAAATGCTATGCTGCTGGCTTTGAAGATGGAGGAAGGGGCCACAAGCCATGGAATGGGGCTGGCTGGTAGAAGCTGAAAAAGGCAAGGAAACAGATCGTCCCCTAAAGCCTCCGAAAGGAAGACGGTGCCTGTGCCCTGCCTCCACCTTGATTTCAGCTCAGAGAAACCCATTTTGGACTTCTGATTTTTACAACTAAAAGATAATAATTTTGTGTTGTTTTAAGCCACTAAATTTGTAGTAATTTTGAAAGCAGCAGTAGGAAATTAATATATTTGCTGGCCCATGAAATTCACCATGTCCCCATCTGAATTCAAGGAGGCTGGACACATGCAAGGCTACCTTGCTATCTGCATCAGAATCATCAGGGGCATTTGACTATAAAGACTATTCCAGGCCCACTTCAGACCTACTGCATCAGAATCACTGGAAGGTAGAACCCTGGAATGCCCCTCATGAGTCTTATGCACACCAAAGTCAGAAAACACCAGTGGTGGGAATGCCTGAGAGACAGAAGACCTCCCCTAACTAGCCATGCACCAGTCCCTTCATCTCCTGAGATCCCTGATTTTTCTTCACAGCCTGAATATGCTCATCCACACTGTCTTTCCTGCATCTTCTTTTTTTTAATAATAATATTTTTTATTATATTGTTAGTCACCATACAGTACTTCCCTAGTTTTTGATGTAAAGTTCCATGATTCATTACTTGTGTATAACACCCAGTGCACCATGCAATATGTGCCCTCCTTACTACCCATCACCGGCCTATCCCATTCCCCCACCCCCCTCCCCTCTGAGGCCCTCAGTTTGCATCTTCTTAATACTCTTCTTGTGCAAAGTTGCAATCGAAACCTTTCTTTTGCACAAAGATGTTTTGGTGTTTCTTTGTTCTTGTGGCCTCTTCCTAGCTATATTGTAAACTCTGATTCCAGACCTAGCAAAATAGATCACAAGCAAATGAAAAGATGGTCAACATCAGTAATCACTAGGGAGATGTAAATCAAAGCCCACAATGCCATACGTAACCTCACATCCCTTAGGATAACTACTATTTGGAAAGAAAGTGGGGTGGGGAGAGGAAGAGGAAGAGGAAGAGGAAGAAGAAGAGGAAGGAAAGGAAAGGAAAGGAAAGGAAAGGAAAGGAAAGGAAAGGAAAGGAAAGGAAAGGAAAGGAGAGAAAGAGAGAAAGAAAGAGAGAGAGAGAGAGAGAAAGAAAATGGGGCACCTGGGTGGCACAGTCTTTAAGCGTCTGCCTTCGGCTCAGGGCGTGATCCCGGCGTTCTGGGATAGAGCCCCACATCAAGCTCCTCTGCTGGGAGCCTGCTTCTCCCTCTCCCACTCCCCCTGCTTGTGCTCCCTCTGTCGCTGGCTGTCTTTCTCTCTGTCAAATAAATAAATAAAATCTTTCAAAAAAAAAAAAGAAAGAAAGAAAGAAAAGAAAAGGAGGGAGGGAGAGAAGGAGGGAGAGAGGAAGGTAAGTATGAGTGGTCAAATTCATAGAGACAGAAAGTAAAATGGCGGTCGCCAGGGGCTGCAGGAAGAAGGGACTAGGGAGTCAGTGCTGGCTGGGGACACAGTTTCAGTTTCACAGGAGGAAAAGAGTTCTGTGGATGGATGGTGGAAATGGTGGCACAAGAGCGTGAATGCACTTAATGCCACTTGACTGTTCACTTAAAATTGTTAAAATGGCAAATGTTATGTTTATATAGATCTTACCACAATTTAAAAAAATTTTAATGTAGTCCCCCAAGAAAGAGCTAAATAAATATTAGTTGCTTGGAGGTAGAAGGAAAAGAAATATTAGGGGTGAGTTTTTCCTTCCCCCAAAATAACACAAAATGTGGCAGAGACCAAATCATACACCATCATCATTATCACCTACAGACGGGGACAAAGGTCCCTCCATGCTCCCTGTCGCTCCCTTCAGTTTTGTGTTTCTGAGTTATCTTCATTCACAGGAAACAAATGCTTACTCCAAACGTGTGTGTGTGTGTATGTGTGTGTGTGTGTGTGTGTGTTGGGGAAAGGGGAGGGGGGTGGGCACAGAGACACAGCTTGAACCACACCAGGCCTGTGTTCTTCAAAAGCACTACACTGGATGGAAATGACACTGGATGGAAGTACCACCCCCTACCTCCTATCCCCCACCCCAGCTCTCATCCCCACCCCCACTCCCCACCCCACCCCCACCTCCTCAATCCCAGACACTGCATTTATCAGTGAGCATACAGGTGTAGTCACATCCCTGTTTTCTAATTAACTTCTTAGCCCCTCCAAGTTAAGAGGTAAATTTATTTAGACTCAAAGTAGACAATGATATGCCTGCTTAATTAGACATTTTATCTATTATCTTCATTACGTTTATCTTTGTTGGACAGAGCTATTAATTTAATCGCTCCCAATCACAACCAAGCGGACTTCAATCACTGTAGATACTTCAGCCCACAGGAGAAGAGGGAAAATCTATAAATCTACAATGACCAATCCTGAGTGAGGTCGGTTAGCAAGGAAAAGATAGGATTAGACTAAATTAGGCAATAGATTAATGAAGGGCAGTTGAGCCGATGCTGGCCGCATGGTGGCACTGAGACCTAACTGGGCTCTGTGAGTATTTGCTCTGCAGCTCTGTCTCTTGGCCTTGGAAGTCCACGCCATGCTACTTTATCTCCACGTGGTTTCTGCGCACTGGAGACAATGCAGCAGAGCCTTCTTACACATTGGTCTCCACAGCTGGAAGGGCCCCAAGAGAACATCTTGGAGATGGGAAAGTGAGGCCCAGGGGCAGTGATCAACTTGCCACAAGGCTAGGCACACACAGTGACAGACGTGGAGCCAAAATTCAGGCCCCCAACCTTCATCCCAAAGCTATTTCTACTCTACCGCCAATACATCACACATTTCATCTATCATCTTCAGAAGCATCCAGTATTATACGATCTGACACAAATCAGTTAGGAACAGGTGTGTGGTTCAATCATTCATCAACCATCTTCCATGAGTTTATTCACACTCCTCAGTCCCCCAGTGGGGACTCACAGACCATCTCTGCAGAAAGGCAGACACAGCTCTTTGGTTCCAGGGTCACCTTGGGAGCCAGACCTTAAAGATGCAAGAACTTCCTTCTAAGAAAATAGAAATGGCAAGAATTTATTTTCCCCTCTGAGATCAGGGGAAAGGAGGTGGTACAAAGTTTGCCCTGCTTGGTGGTTGGGTACTAATGTGTGAGATAGGAAGCACCCACCAGAACCCTCACGCCCCATCATCACAGAGCTGGAGAATCAGAGCAGGGGCTACGCACTTCGCCATAACTCATGAGGCATCTCTGTGGGCAGCAGGGCAGGAACCTGATGGGAAGCCAGGACTGTCAGTCAGTTGAACACATCCCTGCACTTTCAACCCATCAGCACCAAGTAACTGCTTTTCTAGGCTTCATTTCAAGAGTCCATTTCTTAAGATAGTGAATAGTTTGAGAAATCTACTATCCCAAGAATAGAAAAGAGGAGCCTGCATGCACATGTGTGTATGTGTTTGTATGTGCGTGTGTGTGTGTGTGTGTGTGTGTGCGTGTGTGTGTATATTTAAGAGAGAGCAAGCAAGAGGGAACAAGGTGGCGGTTAAGATTCTAAAAAGCACATGCTTAGAGCTAACTCACTGGCCTGAACCGAATGCTGGTAATCAAAGGGAATGCCATTAATGGGTGCTAAGCTCACAGAGTTAATCAGAAATGTAGAACTTAAGGTCTGTATAATAGCCTTCACTCACCACACATTTCATGCTGCATTTTCAATTACCCTTTAGGCAATTAACTGTGTGGCTTAAATGAAATGTGTGGAATTCAGGAGAGATTAAACCTAATACAGTCTGCTAGCAAAGCTTCAGCATTCAGAAGTTTAATGAGGTGATAATGGGGAAGAAACTGCCCTAACCCTTGCTAAACCAGGCTGCACCAAATCTATCATGCGTTGTCAAAAGCATGCAGCAATCACAGAGCCACCCCATAGAGCGGATGAAAGTTTGGGACACTTAATCTGGAAGCAGCTTTTTCTTGTCCCTTCCTCAACCCGCCTCCAGATCTTCCAGACCCTCCCAGGAATGACAGGAAAACGTAACTCTCCACAAACCTTAATATTTGGTTTTCTGGCTGTTTGGGTTAAGCTACTCACGAGATTGATTTTTCCTCTCCCAAATTATTCAACTTTTTCTTGACTTTTCTTTTCTAAATTAGCAAACATGTGTTCTTCATGAGGCAATTAATTTTTTTAAGTGGACTATTGTGAATTATCTTTAAGGACAATAGGCTTCATGAAATAGTGTAGAGTGCAGATGTCAGAGATGTGGATTCTCTTTCAGCTTGGCCCATCAAACAAGCTGCGTGATCTTGCAAAAGTCACTTAACTGTATTTCCATCCTGCATTCGTTCAGGCAACCGGTATTTACTATACACCTGCCATGGTAAAGAAGGCTGTGCTGGGTATCACCTGCAGGGAGGCATGAAGATGTATAGAACAGGGCCTTGGTCCCCACAGAGATCAAAGTCTCCCCGTGGATCGCAGTATCTGCTAAGTGCCCAAAGTTGAGTGTAAATAAAGTTCAACAGGATTTCCAAGAGAAATCCCTTTGGCAGGAGCAGATCCCAAAAGGCTCCATGGAGCCAGCCACATTCAGGCTGGACTTTGAAAGACAAATGAGATTCAATAGACAGAAAAGAGCGTGAAAAAGCAATGGCAAAACCTGGAGTGGGACTGTATAATACAAACGTGTTCAGAAAGGAGAGGTCCATTTCAGCCAAGCCAGGAGAACAAAAGTAGAGCAAAACCAACACATGAAAGTTTTTCAAGGCCAGGCTGAGGAGTTGAGAACTCATCCTCCATCTGGCCTCATGTTTTCAGTGGAATAAAACGCGAAGCAGAGACTAGAGCTGGAGACTAGTTAGCAGGCCGATGGACTAGGCCAGATGCAAGCTAATAAGACACACGCTAGCATGAGGGTTGTGGAAGCAGAAACAAATGGATTGAAGCAAGAAATATAACAAAAGAAATTTCCTCTCAATTCCGGAGCTCACCTTGAGGATAAGGAGGATATTAAAGGTGCCTGAGGTTTCCAGGAAGGTAGTGAGAATAATAATGGTAAGAATATTAAGAGTTAAAGTTGGTTGGACAGGAACGTTTTTCATTTTAGAGTATTTGAGATTCAGGTGTTGACTAAATCTCCGGGGGGGGGGGGGTGCCAGCAAGAATCTAAATGAAGGACCATAGTTTGAGAGAAATCAGAGCCCCCGGTTCATTTGGAAGTTGAAGGTTTAAACAAGAACAGTAAATTCCCAATACTGGATGCACATCCCATATTAGAATCTCCTGGAACTTTCTGAAAGAACAGACATCCAGGTCATATCCCAGACCAATTAAGGCAGAATCCCTGAGAGGTGGGGTCTTGGTGGGAAACCACCAGAGGGATGGTGCCCACATGGCAACTTCCAGCCTTTTGATAGTTCCAATTTCTCATCTTTTTCTGAACAAGACTGTGCGGGGAAGGAAGCTCAATAACTTTTACTCAAATCAATAAAGATTTACCTCAAGAATCCTCAACAGAGAGAAACACTAAGCATTCCCAAGTGAAGGCTGGTTTCTATGCTCTGTAGTCCCCACTGGCAGCATCTTTGTGTCCCCACACCCACTACCACGACTGCCACCAAGAGACAGCTACAGAAGAGTTAAGGAAGAAAGGAACCTAAGGAAGTCAGTGTGCTAAGAGGAAGGACAGGGAAGGGTCCAGAGTTCGTGAAGGTTGACCAGAAGTCTGGAATCCTGAGTTACTGCAAACTGGGGCCGTATGGGACTTGCACTGACTAGACACAATCATTTCTACTCCATGGCCTTGTGAATGATCCTACACACATTCTTTATTCCTTATGGCTTAGTAATTTCTTTCCATCCTTTTTCTCATTTGAGCCTACAACCATCCTATGAGCTAGACAAACTGGCATTATTAACACTTTTTATAAATGCAGAAACAGAGGCCTGGAGATGGGATTCGCCCTTGGCCCAAGTATCCCAGCTAGCAAAGCCAGGTTGGAAAGGACACTGTCTTCAGGCCAGAATTCTTCCCACCATATTCTGCTGCCTCTACAGCATGAGGAATCTAGGGAATCTAATAGCAATGGGGATGAAGAATCAGAGGCAAAGACTTCTTAATGAAACATCTGCTTGGTCAGTTTATAAACCTTGTCCTCCACCAAACTTCAAACTAGAACTCAATGTACAAAGCAAGACTGGCTGATTTTAATCTTTTTCCCTGCATCTCTTCTCTTCTTTCCTCTATCCAGGGGCAAAGGTGCCTCGGAGGAGTGAACTTAATACAGAGCAGGAAGACGGAGAAGCAAGCAATATGTGTCCTCCAGAAGCTGGGTAATCACGACTCTTCACCAGGATTTATGGAGCAAAGGCGAATGCAGGCTGACTGGAGGTAGTGCTGATATGTCCGACCACACGATTCCTTCTGGCATGTGACAGGTACTTAAATATTTCCTAAACAAGAATTGCGGATGCTACTCTGGAGACCTCACACTACGTTTGCTTTGACCAAAACAAAACAAAATACAATACGTTGTATTCCATTTATACCCACTAACATGCAGAATATCAGCTGATATATTCTCTCACAACCAGAAAGAATCATATGGTTAAAACCACTCTCTCAGGAATCAGTGGGTTTCAAGGAACAGAAATTCACTCAAGCTAAAAAGACTGTGTTGTAGGATACACAGAAATTCCTGCACTGGAAATAGATCTCAGTCCCCTCTTAGAACCTATATGCTCTCTCTGAGCTCTTTCTCTTCTCCATTTCTCTTGAGGGATTCCTCTGCATTACATCCAAAGCCTAACTCTACTAGACCTTTCAGGACTACTTTGCTCTCTGTCTCCTATGTCTAATTCTCAAAAGAGAGAATTGAGTGCTGGCCAAGTAGTGGATTGGCTGGGCTTTGGTCAAGTATTTACCACGAGTCCAATTAGGGGAAAGGGGGTACATGGTGGAAACACGGCTCCCAGGGCCCCCACTCGTCCTGCAACTGAAGCTATTGGTGAGGGAGGATGTATTTCCAGAAAAGGAGGCTGTGGATAGAAGAAGCATCCCAAATATATCTATTATGGTCATTATCCTATATAATTGTGCTAAGAAGTTGTTTTAGCTACATTACCTAAAATAAGACCACATTTATGGGACACTGTACCTTCATCAATTTTCACACTGCCTCTCTGAGCATAAGTCTTATGTTGTATTTCCCAATACAGATTAGGAGATGGGCCACTTTTTAAAGCTATTACGTGTTTCAAGTACATTGGACCTTGAGTGTTGATTGCAGTAGAAGGCTTTAACTTTTCAAAATTTTTCTTTGAAATGAAGTCTGTTTTTACTCATAATATTAATTAATGTAAATGACATATAATTTAGAGATTTGTTTTTCTGTCCAAAAACAGCTGTTTTTCTTAGCAACACAGTAGTAAGTAGTGCGATGTCTGGAGAGAACCCCTAAACCCTGTCTAGCAAATATTCCAGTACCTTCCAAGTGCCAGGCACCATGCTAATCTAGGAATGACATCACTTTGTTCTCCCAATCACCCCTCCTAGGAAGGTGTCATGTCTCCCCTAAGCAAACAAGGAGACTTTCAAGCAGTTTATACTTTAAAAAGAGCAGTTTAGTGTGGGCCCACAATCCCTGGGACTGTGTTACTTTGGGCAAGTAATTAACATCTCTGTGCGTCAGTTTCCTGATCTGTAACATAGCAGCGACATTAGTCCCTATCTTATATGGTTGCTATAAGAACTGAACAAGCCAGCAAATGAAAAGCACTTAGAAGAGAGCCTGGCGTGTAGAAAATGTTCAAAAGTACTACCAGTTATTGTCATTATTACAATATAGTTTTGAATGATACACATGAAGTAATAACAAGTATCTTAAGACACCACATATTTAAGTGCTAAGGTGAGTGCCACATTCGAAGGAGCAGGAAATGGGTGGAAGGTGGGCAGCCTAGAAAGTTGAGACTTGAACTAAGCCAGGTCTTAAACGATGGAGGAGATGTGGGTAGGTGGGGAGGGCGGGCAGCTTGCCCAGAAGTTACTGAGGTACAGCCCCTGGACAGAGGCGAGGCGGGGATGACCAGAGCCAGCTGCCCCCTGACGATTTCTATGTGATCCCAGGGAGGAGAGTGACACAGTAAATGAATGGGTAGGATGGGGCCAGATGGAGAGTTCAAAACAAGATGTGAAGCTCCCTAGGAGCCACTGGAAGCTTACCAACAGAGGAGAGGCTGAATGAAGATGTTCGGGAGAGAAACAGAGTACAGGATTGATCAGAACAAAAGGAAAGGGCCCACATACCTCTGGTATGGCTCCATGGGCCATATGGACAAGACCACGCAAACCCAACGGCAGTGACTCACTTCCTGACATGGACAAGCCAGCTCTCCTCTCCAGGCCTCAGTTTTCTCATCTGTAAAATATGGAGATGGGGACACAGCCTGGGTTAGCCAGCAAGCTCTGGGACAGTAGCAGAAGTGGCGCGGGGCCGTCTTCCTCTTCCTTTACCACCTTTTCCCCCGCCTCAGGGTACACGTTGGCACAAGTCGAAAGCATAGCTCAAGTTTGCAAAAATCATCTGAAGTCCTCAGTCCAAAGACTCTAGAGATAAAATGACCTTCCTCTCCTCCATATCTGCTATCATTTCTGCAAATTCCAGAATTCCACGTAGCAACCTGAATAATGTGTGTGCCCTCAAGTTTCTGGGCCTCAGCTTTGTCCACGATAAGGTAAGATGATAATACCTGAGCTGCTACTCACAAGAGGGCTGTGAGGATCCCATGAAGCTAAAGCACCGTGAAAACAAGGAAGAACCACAGGCCCTGGCGACAACACGTGGGCCCCAGTGTTGGGCCAGGGGCAATGAAGCTGCAGTCAGGCGTCCCGGGGTTCAGGCTTCTCCACCCAGGACAAGCCATGTGACCTCGAACAAAAATATTACACCTCGGTGTTCTCGCCCGTGAAATGGAGAAAAGACCCAAATTATAAGCTGGTTGACAGTCCGGGGGGGGGGGGGGGGGGGCAGGGACCACACTTAAGCTCCTTGCAAATGAATGTAAAACCTCCATAGTACAAATTTTTTAAAACTTCAAGTTGGAAAAAAATATCTGAATTAAGATTCAGAAAGAATCTTGGAATGCAATTGGAACTTATTAATGCTTCAAAAATTCGAATAGGAAAAATGTACGTGATTTAGGAGTCAGCATTGCAGAATGCAGGGGAGATGGAATCACGATCTCCCGCGCTCAGGGCCTGTCAGGAGCTTTTCTGCCAGTTCATGAGCTGGGTCATAAGGAAGCCCCTCAGACAGTTCAGGAGGGGAGAGAAGTCTGCTGAGCAGAGTGATCATGGGAGCTGTATGCAGCCTGGCAGCTGGAAGGACACAGGGCCTGAAGGCAGCTCCGTAAGCCTCCGGGTGGAGAAGACGAATACGCAGTGCTCAGGAGGGCAGCTGTGCCATCGGAGGGCCGGACTTTGTGTGCAGGCCACGTGGCTTGATGGAGAGGCTTTAATGAGCTAATCCCCGCAAAAGCACTTAGCACAGTGCCTGGATCAGAGAAATCCCTTAATACACATTTGCTATTGATATTGATTTGGTTCAATAAACATATTGAGCACTGCTGGATAAAAAGATGAATAAATCCAGTCCCGGCCCTTGAGAAAACATGCACATAAAAAGTGTTGAGGAATCCACCAGTGCACACACTTACAACCTTCTTGAGGTTGGGCCAGCGCTTACAAGGAGAGTTGCCAGGCCTTCATCAATGGCACGTTTGTCTCCATATGATCCTTCTACCTCAGCAATGCCACAAATACTATACACAACTTCTGGTATGTGCTGTTTTAGATATCTACTAAGTTTTAAATACAAATAGTAAATCCAAATACTTAATAAAAAATGCTCTTCCGGGAGGATTTTTCAGCATGGACTAGAGTGGCTAAAGTATCTTAAAATAAGAATGTAATGAAGGTTGCACAAAGGAGGACATCTCTGACCGGTTAATCTCCCTGAAGCAAGAGGAAGAATTTTTGTTTTCCATTGCTCCCTGGATTTTCAAACTGCAGTCAGAATTGTGAGTCATGAGTCTCCAAAACTTTTCCTTAGTTTGTTTCTCAGAGTCCAGAGTCTCTCATGTTTCATTCCCCCTTCTGATTACCCCCCTTTCTTTATCCCTTTCTTCCCCTACCGATCTTCCTAGTTCTTATGTTCCATAGATGAGAGAAATCATATGATAATTGTCTTTCTCTACAAACTGAGGGCTTCAGAGGGAGGGGGGTGGGGGAATGGGATAGACCGGTGATGGGTGGTAAGGAGGGCACGTATTGCATGGTGCACTGGGTGTTATACGCAACTAATGAATCATCGAACTTTACATCAGAAACCAGGGATGTACTGTATGGTGACTAGCCTAATAAAATAAAAAAAACATTAAAATTAAAAAAAAAACTTTTCCTTGCCAATTTGATGTTCACTAATACCAGTGAAAATGTGTACATGCTGGGGAAGGGGCCTTTTCCTGGAAAACTTCTTTGGTGATCTCCTTTTACAGAGGCTAAATGGTAACACTAACCTCTGGCTGATTCCAGCACTTTTAAATACTTCTTAAGTATGAACTCACTCAGCAACTTGCTAGTTCACACAGATGGGTACTTAACACCTCCGTGTCCCCATGCGCCAGCCTGTGAGATGGGGATAATTAATAGACATGATCTCACAGGATAACCTAAGCATTAATGAGTTATTACATATAAAGTGTTTAGAACAGCACCTTGATAATGAACGCTTCGTGTTAGCTGTGATCCTTGCTGCTATCATTTTCATGGCCAAACTTCAGTTTCCTTTTGTATTTGTACATGCCGGACACTTCAAATAGGCTGATGACTTCTGTCTCCTAAGTAAACAGATCACCCTCACTTTGCTTCTGCAGAAAATGTCTTTCTTTGATGTCTTACCAATCTACTCATAAGCGTCCTAAGGAGAAAATATATCTTTTTGCCGAAGTACTTAGTAAAAAGGCACATGAAATTTTCTCCCTCATGAAACAGGTCATTGAGTTTTTATCACCCAAGGTTGCACTGAAAATCAGAGGGAGTCTTATTGTGACAAGAAATGCCAGAAAATCAGAAGGTCACGCACACGAGGGCAGAGCAGCTAAAGGAGATCAGTGACTGAGAGGCCCCAGCGGGTCCTGCGGGATAGGGGCCTCCACGGGGTATCACTTTAGAACCTTCCATCTCAGGCCCTCGATACCCAAAATGCAGTCTGTGGGTCAGCAGCCTCAGCCTCATCTGGGAGCTGGTTAGAAATGCAGAACCCCAGGCCCCCCTGAAACCTACTGAATCAGATTCAGCATTTTAATAAGATCCCCCAAGGGATCATACACACAGTAAAGTTTGAGAAGCACCTATTTTCGGCAACTTCTTAAAAACACCAATGCTCAGACTTCATTCTCCACATCAATAAAATCAGATTCTCTGAGAGTAAAGCCTGGGTTTTGGTATTTTTTTAAAAGCCCCCAGATGACTCTTCTGTGCAGCTAGGGTTGAAAAGCCTACAGAAGAGGAAAGGTGAACTGGGTATGGCAATACGACCAGGCACCAACCTGGTGAAGAAGGAAAGAATATTTCGAGCAGAAGAGTAGGAGCACATATGGAGAGGGTGAGAGAAGCAAGATGCCAAGGAGTTTGTCACGGCTAAAACGTAAGACAGATCCTGGGAGATGATGGTAGACAGAAGAGATCATGAAAGGTAAGGTACCACACTTTGTAAGGACTTAGAACTTAGCCTGCCTAGGGAGGCTTTGGAGGGTTTTAACGACGACTTAATTCTATGCATCAGAAAGATCACTCTGTTTACTGTAGAGAAAGGATTTAACAGGGAAAAGGCCCAAGAAAGGAAGACCAGTTACAAAGATAATGAATCATTCTCAATAAAGACAAAAGGCCAAGATAAGACTAATCATATTGAAGTTAGAGACACGGGAACAGGTTCTAGAAGCAGCAGAGGACAAATCGGCAGGACTTGATGTGGGCAGGAAAGGACTTCAACAGGAAAACCGAAGAGCTGGGACAACCAATTATAGGGAGAGTCTAGCATCCTGAAGAAGTGGCCATGCAGACCTATAAGGGGGAAGAAGGGATTTGAGAATCAGTGTAACAGGACCTGAAGCTTGCCAGGGAAGTCGGGGTGGGGAGAGGACACCACTAGGAAAGTGCCTGACGTACCTAACAAGACGCAGGTGTTCCATCTTGGCTTGCACACTGTTCCCAGGGGATCAACAGCTGCCATGGGGCCAGGGCCTGTCCCTTCCTGCTTGTGTCCCAGAGCCTAGCCTGGCACCTAGCACACAGCAAGCACTCAGCCAATGTTTATAGGCTGCACAGAAGGGGGAAGGGACACCCCCAGAAAGGAATAGAGAGAGCCAGCCTCTCCAAACCAAACAGCAGAGTTGGCCCATCTAATTTCCAAACTGTGCTCTGAGAAGCGTCTTTCTGAAGCACTGATTCTCGAGGAGGGACGCAGGCCAGTGCTTCTCCAAGTCCCGCGTGCATACGAGTCACATGTGG
Source organism: Ursus arctos (assembly GCF_023065955.2). Classification (NCBI taxonomy): domain Eukaryota; kingdom Metazoa; phylum Chordata; class Mammalia; order Carnivora; family Ursidae; genus Ursus; species Ursus arctos. Next base: position 22,583,733 of record NW_026622841.1, read on the forward strand.
GGGGGATGCCAGTAAAACGAAGATTCTGACTCGGTAGGGCTGGGCTGGCGGTGAGAGCCTGCATTCCTGCTAATGATGCTTTGGACACACTTTAAGCTGTGAGGAACTACTTCAGCAGAGCGGGGCTTGTGGGTCCAGCAGTAGCACCAGCGTCACCTTGAATCTTGCCCCACAATGGTTATCTCAGATTTTCTGGCTCATTTTCCTTAAGACATTAAAGCTCAGACCTGTGAGCAGAAAAGCAGCTGAAGAGCTAGGGTCCCACGGCTGGGCTGTGAAAAATCAGACCCCTGTGCCTACAGGAGAGAACTCAAGGGATCCACTGGGCTGCAGTGGGGGCAGAAGGAATTAACTGGCAGCAGAGGTGGGGTCTGCCTGAGGCCAGACACCAGGTTCAAGGGGGAGGGTGTGGGCAGGCCCATTCATATTGGGCCCACCCCTCCCCCCAGCCTTCAACAATGGATTTTCTTGTGTGTCTGCTCTCTGAATTCACCCCTGTGTGCTGAAAATAGGAGGAGTACAGCCTTTATTCCTGCCATTTCTGGGATCTCTAATCCTGTAACTTGTTTAAAGTGCTTTCATGAACTGACTTCAGACTGGCTTCAGAGACGGGGTCTGATAAGAGAGGTTCCCCACTGCCCTCAGATGGGAAATGGACATTCTGGCAAGCGCAAAGCATTTTGAACCTAATCTCCCCCCCCCCACTCCCCCACCCCCAGATCTCCAGGAGAATTTGTACTTGGGGTTTGTGCTGGTGGGTTCCCAGCCACGCTCCTCTCTATCGGGGATCAGCCTTTCGGCTTACCGGTCAGTTCTCTTGCTTGCACTTGTGGAAAAGCAAATCATTTACATTTCAAACCCTTCTGTTGAGCTTTCAAGGTCTTCTGTAACTTGAGTCACCTCACCACCCGCTCCAACCCAGGCTCACGCTCATGGCTATCACTAGGTATTTTATTTTGTTTCTTCTTGCTTGGAATTCCCTCCCTCTGCCCATTCACTCTTCAAGGTGCAGCTTCAGGCCTGCCCCGTCCAGGAAACTCTCCTGACCCTCCTTTCTAGAGTAACCATCCCCAACAACCTCCTCACTGAGCCAGCAATAGAGAACTTCACAGTGCACTGTCCTTGGAGGATTTCCTATCTGTAAGTGTTTTTACTCCAACAAGACTATGGATTCCATGAAGTCGGGGACCGAGTCTTATTTCTTTTCTGTACAGAGCCTAGTACAAAGGCCAGTAAGTTCTCTCTCATTTATTCCATCATTCCTCATTGGAAGGTTTTTAGGTGGCAGATTTGGGGCTGTGGATTCGTAAGTGGCATATAGGATTTGTAGTTGGTTAAGGACCAAGAGACCAATAGGCAAAAATTTAAGAATTGGGCTCTAAATGCAAACTGATGTGTGAATTTTATGTCTTCTAACCATCTCTCTCTCCTTCTTCCTTACTCTAAAATGATAGAATTAGGGACGCCTAGGAGGCTCAGTCTGTTAAACGGCTGCCTTAGGTTCAGGTCACTCTCCCAGGGTCCTGGGATAGAGCCCCACATCGGGCTCCTTGCTCAGTGGGGAGTCTGCTTCTCCCTCTGCCTCTGCCCCTCCCCCTGCTCATGCTCGCTCTCTCTCTCTCTCTCTCTCTCTCTCAAATAAATGAATAAAATATTTTTAAAAATAAAAATAAATAAAATGATAGAATTAAGAGCAGCAGCAAGCCTGAACTGATCAGTCACCCCTGGTTACCTTTCTCACCTCTCTCATCTATCATTTTCCCCCTTGTCCTCTGTACTCCAGACGACTGACCTCTCTGGTATTCCCTGAACATGCCAAGTGTGCTTCCACTACCTCAGGGCCTTTGAACGTGCTCCTCCATCAGCCTGGAAGTCCCTTCCCCAAATAGGCACCGGGCTTATTCACTTGCCTCCTTCAGGACTTTTCTCAGAGGGGAACTTCCTGGTGAGGCCTTCCTGACCACTGTTTAAAATTACACCCCACCGACTTGTTCCTCCTCCAACACTACCTATCTCCTTTCCCGGCTTGCTTTTTTTTTTTTTTTTTTCCCTAATGCACATCACCATCTCACATACTGTAAATTGTATTTCTTTATTTTGTTTGTTATCAGTCTCTCCCTGTAGAATGGAAGCTCCATAAGAGGAGGAATTTCTGTAGATTGAATTTATTGCTGCATTTCCACTGCCTAGACAGTGCCTATTACGTTGTAGGCACTCAAAAGTATTTATCAAGTGAATAAAAAGCAGAACTTTCCAAACTATATATGTGAATCATTAGGTGGTACAGGAAATGGCTTTAGATGGTCCGTGGATCAATTTGCTTATAGTCGCATATTAAACAATATGTGCTTTAAAAATTGAACATCAAAAAGGATTGCCCAGATATCCTGCTTAGTATGAAGTTAAGTTTTTGAAAAGTAATAGATTTTGAATGATAATGGTAAATCGCAAATTGTTTAAACAATTAAAATATGAACTCACTAGTAAAGAAAAGTATTAGGTAAATAGAAATTAGGCTCTACCCAGATGTTATAAAATCATGATGGGGTCTGAAAAAGACAGAAGTTTGACCCCTACTGGATTGATGATAGGTCATCTGATTGTGTTGCTACTGTGAATTTTTCAAAAATCCTAATCTCTTATGTTAATAGTAATGCTATTTTATTGTCAGTATATCTGAGACACGCCAGTGTGACATTTCTATCTGTTGAATATACACTGGGACCCTGATGGCTCCGAATTTATTTCAGTGTGGGGCTCTGTACAAACCTAAATATGGGGTTTGTGATGAAAATAATAAAGGACAATAATAATTACATTTATTAAGCATTTACTGCTAAGCATTTTAGATCCAATATTCCATTTCCTCTTCACAACCTTATGCAGTAGATACTATTCTCTCACTTTACAAAAGACAAAGGTGAGAACTAGAAAGTTCTATGAATTTGCTCAAGATATCAAAGCTAGCAAGTAAGCAGGAATTCAAAACCATGCAGTCTGACTTCAAGGCCTCATCTTTTCACCATGATGTTTTTACTTTTCAAGTGGTAATATTTATCATTTTTATTTACTAATTTTCGAACAATACAGTAAAAAAGTCAAACTTCATTCTCTATATTTTTAGGAAACCTGTTGGCTCCACATTATGAATGAAGATGAAAACCTATCTCTTTCAACCATCTTCCTCCCCTCTATTACCCAATTTAGGTTTGTTTCTTATATTCTTTTATTTTTTAATTTTATATCTTTATATGTATTTATATCCTGTTGCTTGATTTAGCAGATTTAAACAATATCTTTGGTTATGCTGCTATGAAAAATGAGAAAATTCATGTGCATTTACACTATTGCCCACCTTCTCAGCCTCTGTACCACCTGATGTTTTTATTTTTGTGCACTGTTTTTCTTTATAACATTTACATTGTGTTCTGAAATAATTGCTACTGTTGTGTTAGTTTTATTGCTGCCTTTAGACACCTTCAATCCCCACTACCAGTCCTTCTGCTGTAGCTTCTCCATCACCTTTGAGACAACTACATTTTATCCTTCAGTAGTTTTTTAAGGTCTTGTGAGAATTATATTCAGGACTGCCACATACATCTGTACAGGTTGTGCACTGCACATTTCCAGGGAATACCATTCATATTATTATAGCCTATGTAATGAATGGCCATGTGTGACAGCCATGAAGTCCTATCATATTTGAAAATATTTCCCTTTTTTTACTTTTGCACAATTTAGTTCGATACAATTTTTTTGTATTTATTTACAAATTGCACTTTTATTTTATTTCATTTTTAAATTTACTTTTGCACACCTTAATTTGATACAGTTTTTTCTCTTTCCCTGAGGACTTTATAACTATTGCTCTAGTCATTGCTCCAGAGTTTTCTTACATTGACTTACACCTTGGAGAAGTGTAACATGCAAAGTTGGCCTGTGTGCTAGACTTGGCCCTATGGATTCTTAAGTTAAAGGATAAGGGTTTTGCTAGTCTGGTAAGTAGGAAATAATACCTTCTTGCAGTATTATTTTGTATTATTATTCCTTTTATTATTTACTATATGCGTATATATTAGTAATTATATATTCTTATACATTATATATTTGCTTGTTATTAAAAGTAAAGTTGACTATCTTTTCATGTGTTAGGGCCTTTTTAATCTCTTTTTCTGTGTGCTGGCTACACATGTCCTTTGTCCATTTTTCTATTGGTTTTTAATTCTTTCTCTTGATGATTTCTAGAAGTTCTTTATATACCAAAGGGATCAGCCCTTTGCAGCTCCAGACCTGTCTCCTCCGGGAAACTTCACTTGAGTTATATGCTGAGATAAACTAACAGTTCCAGCAGGGTCACAGACACAACAGGGGCTTGACTCAGAGGACATAAAACAAGATAAATATAGCAAAGGAAGGAAAGGGTTAGCCACGTGCTTGGTAGTTTCTATTTAGAAACTATGAAGTCTTTAGCTTCTGAGGGCAGAATTAACTGTATGTGTCCTGGGCCTCATGCTCTGAGTTTGCCAGTTCCACGGACCCCTGAAGAGGAAGCAACAAAAGCAATAATTTGCCTTTGGTGCCAGGTCACCCCTGCTCAAAACTGGGATGCCCAACTCAACGACAACAACAAAAACTAAACTAGCCCTCTAAAGTCTGGCAAGTTTTATCCAACAGAAATGATTTATACTGGGTGGTAACTAACCTATCCAATGAGATTCCTCTTTCGTTGCTAGTCACATCTACAAAGAGGGAGACAGAGCAGATGTAAAGAAACACACAGAGAGAGGAACAGAAGCAAACAGAAGCAGAGAGAGAACACGGTGTCGATGTCAGAACGGCTCAATGGCCAGATCACCTAGGCAGCCAGTGGCCCAGTGGCCAGGAGAACCACTCCGTGGCTTGCCCCGTGCTCCTAGTCTGCAGAGTCACGCAAGGTAGCAGGCATTTGCCAAAACACATCAGGCGGTAACTTTGAGATTTATGTATTTAACTGTATATAAATTTCATCTCAAAAGGGAAAAAAATCCATAAAGATTGAATTCTAATATTATGAAGCTAGAGGGTTTAGGGGTGATGGGTTCTGATGCTTGTTCTTTCATGTAAAATGCTCAAAAAAGAAAGTGGTGTGATAGATGGGGGAAAAAAAGCATTCATGTGCATGGGTACATGATAAAGTAAGTGTACTAACATGTTAATGGTGGAATCTGAGAGGCAGGGATATGGCTGTTCGCTATAAAATTCCTTAAACTTTTCCTGTATTGTGAAAATTCGTGTAATAAAATCTTATGGGCAAAAGCTGTGGGGAACAGCCAACTCATGGAAAGGAAAGGAAATAGTCAATTATGTCTAAATGAATCACAGAGGAGGAAAAGAAGACAACAGGGAGAGAAAGCCTAAAGAAACTGAGGACCCTGGGATCAGGGCGGATAGGCCTCCGTCCTAGAACAAAACTGGGAGCCATGAGGAGACAACCACCAAAGGAAACTGTGTCGGTCTTAATAAAACTGCATCTATATGAAAAGAAATGATCTAGAAATACATAGAAGTAGTAACATGAAAAACATTACAGTCACAGTTGGTATGGCCCTGAGAAAGAAGAAACTGGATGTGATTTTAGTACAAGAGATAAAGCTTAATATACAGGGAATTTTACTGAACATAAAGGGAGTAGGTTTAGGGGTCTTCCTGCAACTCAATAATAGGAAAAGGGAATCACGTAGGAGAATTTTGTTTAATATACAAACTGAGGACGTTTGAAAGAAAATCTCAGTTGCCAGATGTATATGTATAATGCTGTATGTGAATGGGAGCCTGGGAATAATAAAATGTGTTAACTGTCTCCCAAAAGTAATCTTTCCTCCATACAAGAATATTTCAGTGGTGTCTTTAAAGAAGCAGACACGTGAGTAGTCATCAAAAATCAATCTACAATAAAGAAGGTCTCTGGGCAGAGTTTGGGGAGGCTGAATTGAAAAACTGGTGAGTAGGCTACCCAACTATCAGAAATCGAATTCATTTTTTCTCTCTGTTTGTTAATGATAGATATTCAGTAAGTATTTGGGCAGAAAAGGCACCTATAAAGCTGCAAATGTAATTTTGTAAAAATGAATTTGGAGACCTTCTAAGCCTTTGTGTCCTGATCTATAAAATGGAAATAATTCTCATAGTGTCTGACACATTACTAACCCTCAGTAAGTATTTCTACTGATTTGTGAGAACACCTAAATAAGGATTATCTACTTACATATATGTGCCTGGAATATACGCACCAGAAAGAGAAGTGAATTGGTAGAACTTTCTGGATTGTGACAGAGAAAGAGCAGAGATTATGAAGTATAAGGTATAAAATAACATTTTTTCAACCTTCCATAGCAGTCGCTGAAATTAATTTTTCAATATATAATAAATGTGCCTGAATTTAGAATGAGCTAGATTTTATTAGGTCAAGAAGGAAATTTTTAAATGATAAAGGAAGGAAGGAAGGAGGACTCCAAACATTCTTTAGGATTTCAAAGAGTATGGTACATGCTAAAATGGACACAATTGATGGGAGAATAAAGTCACATGTTTGCTTGCTAGTTATAAAGTGACATATGCTCATTGTTAAATATTCAAATAATACCAAAATGTATAAGGTAGAAAGCCAAAGTATCCACCTTCAATTAGGTAGGTTGGAGTTGAAAAATAAAAGTAAATATTTCTCCTGTAATTCCCTGGGCAGCTTTTAATCCATGAACTGAATTTACCAATTCAATCAGATTTCTGGGGGTGGGGTCCCTACCATCCGTAGCTAAATCTCCCCAGGTGATTCTAATACGCAGCCAAGGAGGAGGGGCAGGGTCTGAGAGCAGTGGACCTTCAAGGGTGGGCCTCAAATCAGCAGCATCAACAACACCTAGAAATTTATTATAAAGGCAAATTCTTCGCCTCCCTGCCCCAGACCCACATCTATAGGTGTTCTGAGATTAATTTCCAATGTGGGGGCAGAAGGTACTCCCCACACCAACAAGCAACAATTCTCAGGACCACAGCAGATCGCCTAAAAGTCCGCTCATTATGGATATCATCTCAAGAACTTTGCAAAACGAAAACAGAACTTGGCTATGATGATCCTGGAAAAAGACACCGCAGTTAGAGAGTCATATGCAACACCCAACACATCATGGTTTAATAGAATGAAGAGGTTTTTTTTTTTTTTAAATATTAATGGGGATTCAGTGTAACGTTGGCAGAGGCTGTCATAACGAAACAACTTACTTGAGAAGTGCTGAAGGTAAAAAATAAATTCAACTCAATGCTGACACCATCTACCCAGACGTAGTGTCAGAATACATGGGTTAAGGGCTCCGTCCTACCAGACTGCCCACTACCACCATCTCAGAAGCCAGCTGCAAGCCCCTGTTATTACCTGTTCTTCAGACCGACTGGCTGCAGACTTTCCAATGACCCCCTCCTTGGACCTCAGACACCAGTCTCAAGTCCAGGTTGTTACCTGTGCTTCTGACCAACTGGCTAAAGGAGGTTCCCATGACCCCCTCATTAGGTTCTACTAATTTGCTAGAGCAACTCACAGAACTTAAAAAAAAAAAAAAAAACTTTACTTGCTAGATCACCAGTTTATATACCTCAAGAACAGCCATACTGAAGAGACGCAAAGACAAGGGATAGGGAAAGGTGTGGAGCTTCCATGCTTTCTTCAGGGTGCCCCACTCTCCCAGAATCTCTACGTCTCACCAACCCCAAAGTTCTCCAAACCCTCTCCTTTTTGGGTTTTTACAGAGGTTTCATTATATAGGCACGACTGATTGAGTCATTGGCCACTGGCAACTGTTTCAACCGGCAGCCCCTCTCTCCTTCCTCGAGGTTGGGGATGGGACTGAAGGTTCTAATGCTCCAATCACAGGGTGGATTTCTCTGTCATCAGTCCCCAGCCTCAGCTGACCTAGGAGCACTTCAAAAGTCACCTCATTAATATAGAAAAAGATACATTTGCCACTCTCAACTATTAGGAGATTCCCAGGCTTTTAAGAGCTCTGTGCCGGAAACAGGGACAAAGACCAAGTATGTATTTCTTATTATAAATCACAATATCACACACTAAATGAAAACCCTAGGAATAGAGCACAGTAATTTGTGCTTTAACAAACACTTCAGGCAATTCGATGCATCTCAAGGCCGAGAACCGCAGTCTGAGCACACAAGAAGAGAAGAGGTGATCGCTAAGTGCGTACTGAACATAGTCACGAAGATTTGCATGAAGTCATACTTCAAGAGTGTAACTTGTATGGTGAACAAGCACAATTTGTGACATGATTAGAACACAATTTTGTTTTATCTTTCACTTTCCCTTTCAAATGTAGAAGTAAATTTCACCTGTCCCTAAGATGAAAGTGTGGCCAGGTCTTACAACTTTTTCTGCTCACTCTGAGGCAACATCTCCCAATTTAGAAATTATAAGGCACCTTCAAAGATGAGACTCCTCCTTGCTCTCCCAAAGCCCTGGGAGGCAGCACATGTCCCTCACAGTCTGGCACACAGGGAGAGAAGACGGCAAGGGGTAAGGAGGGGCAAAGAGATTCTTTGTGACTGATCGGTTTTGCTCTCATGGCTGGGGAGGTAGACATTTAGAGCCAAGCCTCCCCCCACATGGCTTTCTTGGGCTCACTGGAGGCTACTCTGCTGGACCTCTCTGGCCAAGCTCCCACACAAGGGCCCAGTCTTCTGCTCCACAGGGTTCTGCTCCCTCTCACCCATGGGCCGCTGCAGTCCATGTCACGAAGACGCTGTCAAGACCTCCTGTGCTATCCCCTCACCTTCTCTAGGGGCAGGACAAGATGCTGAATGGCTCCAGCCCATTTCTTACTTCTGTGAGGCCAACCAAACTCTGATCCCCAGGAAATCCTCATATCCTCCCTTAGCCCCCCAAGTCCCTGGGAGTGTAAGCAATATACCTATCCTGCTGGCCCTACACTTCTATAACTTTCTCAGGCATGAATCAGATACCCCCAGGTCAGCTCTTTCTTTTGACAGCTCTTTCTGTGCAGGGACACAGATCAAGCTCCCTAAATGGTTCCCTTGAAGTCACCTGCCCCCACTGTACAGGTGGTGGAGATTTATATCGTGGTAATCATTCTTTCAAGAAAATTCCCTCACACATTCTCTGTCCTCTCCTCTTTCAAATTTTTACTATCTTCAAACAGGTGACCAATCCAAGAGAACTTGAATCAAACTGGGGACATTTTCTTTGTAAATGGTCCCTATGATAATTTGGTTTTGGAAAATAACATATCATGACTCGGTGTCTGTATAGAAACTCCTATTTTAGTATTCTGTTACATAACAAGGTTCTCATGTGAGGTGTGTAACAAGATTATCATTAGCATCCAAGGTTACACATCTCAAAGAAACAAGGCAGAGACATGGACTCAGGTCTTCCAGCTCCAAACTGCTCTTTCAACCCTCCCATGAGATAGAGAGCACTTGCTGGAAGAGAAATAGGAGACAGACACAGAATATGTGATCATTTATTAAAGCTGAAGTCCAGCATGAACTGACAGCCCCAAGAGTACAGAACCAGACAGAGAGTGCTTCAGAAATATATTCAAGAACCAGAAACTGTAAATAAAATGGTACCTTAGATAAACTTCTTTTGATTGCAAATCATAAAGACCAACTTAGAGCACTTGAAATAAATGGCTATGTTCTCTATCTTGATTGTGGTAATGGTTTTATGGGTTTATACATAAGTCAAAACTTACATCAATTATACCTCAATAAATAGTAAAAACTCAAACAGAACAAACATTAAAATGGGTTAGAGTGGAACAGCAAATATACAATATGAGGGATGAAGACATTCTGGGTTAACAGAAACATGAACACGTCAGGGAGAATTAGAAGGACAAAACACATTTTATAAAACAGGATGGTGAAGCAAGGAAAAGGAAAAAGGAAAACGTTTGGAGTTTAGTGTCCCTAAGATACTGATATTCAGTGTCTATGGAAGTTGTATTGGCTTTGTTAGGCGACACGAAAAGAGTTGTAGCTATTTAAATATATAATATGAAACAGATTTTACAGCAAAATTCTCTTAAAGATGAAATGAGACCCAAGTATATATTAGCATTTTGAAAGGTATAACCTGCTAGACAAATGTAAATCATTATTAATAATATGTTAATAGTTATTCCTGGTTAATTCAGGTTTCCCCCATCAGATACCTTCTCTCTTCACGTAAAACTGAATATCATGCACATCTTTCTCATCTAAAGGTTGAGAACTTCTCAGAAAAGAGTTTTCACACAGACATGTACCACCATTAACCTCTTTAAGCCTGGCCCAGCTACTGCCTGCTCCTGGCATCCATCACCATCAACAGTCCCACCTGATGAGAGGAGGAACAGGGGACACCTTGTGCTACAGCTGGGATGAGATGACTTAACTTGTCTAGCCATCTGTCACAGGGAAAGCAAGCTTCCCACACACGTGTGTGAAGTCAACAGATGGAGGGCTGGGGATGGTTTCAGTCCGTCAGGGAGAGGCAGAGCCTGTGTCTTCCCTCTCAGAGCAAACTTTCAAAAGGACTGCAGACTGTTCAAACACATTTCCCAGAGATCTTAACTCTTCACAAGCCACAAGAACATGTCCCTCGCTTGGCTGCTTCCAAACAGGTGATGCTCATGGGAAAGCCATGATTCTGGTCTAGCATCCACTGGCCACACTTGGCATCTTGCTCAACAGAGGAGGAAGTGACATCGGCCTGTGTCCCTAAGTGCCTAGGACACTGTCTGATACATATTAGGAACTCAAGAAGTATTTGTGGAAGGAAGGATGGAAGGAAAGAAGGGAGAGAGGGAGCAAGTCAAAAGGCAAAAGTGAGTAAGTCCTTTAGGAAGCTGGAGACCCAGCAGAAATGCCCCTTTGCAAATATGCCAGTATTCTGGGGAATGCAAGAGGTTTGCAACATGTCCTTCACAAAAGGGGATTGAGTGCCTTGTGAGAATATGGACAATGGGACATCTCCATGATTTGGGTACACTGTCCTTTTCCCCATACCACACCTGACCTGAAGAGATGGGTTCCTATGGCAGACACTCTGCTGCCTACCCAGCATTCATTCTTGCTTCTTCCTTAACGAAGAGAACAATTTATTTGGCATTGTGCTATCTTATCTCCCTTAGCTTTCCTTGCAGGTAGGGAAGCCATGTGACCTAGTTCTGGAAACTAAGAAATAAGTAGAAGCCTACAGCTTGGAGCTCCTGGGGAAACTTAATTATTTTCTTATTGGAAGGAAGGAAGGAAGGAAAAGAAAGAAAAACTTTGCCTTTTTACTGTTCTCTCTCCCCTTCCTCCTACCTGAAACAAAATGTGATTCTTATAGGTGAAGTAGTCATCTTACAATTGTGAAGACAAAAGCCACACTCTGTGGATAGCAAAGCAGGAAGAAAGAGGAAGGCTGAGTCCCTGGTACCATTGTGGACACTTCGTATCAGCTCTAAACTGCTTTCCTCCAGACTTTTTATATGAGGAACATGAAACTTGTATTTAGTACACCACAATCAGGTTTCTGTTATAAACTGTCAGGTGTAATTATAACTGATGAGTCAGAAACACAACATGGATAAGTGCACACAAACTCTCCTGGAAACCAACCCACTGGGAGGAGAATCACAGCAGTGGGCCCCCACGGGTGCAATCCCATGAGTTAAGAGTTATTGTTACAATTATGGTCTCTCAGACTCCTAAGTAAGGTGAGTAAAGAAAGAAACCAGATGAGGTGCTTGAAGACCTCCCTAAGGTCAGCACAACAAGGGTGTCATGGAGTCAGTCATCCCCTTGCCCGAAGACAGGATTGGCACCCTGTTGGTGGGGGATGGAGCTGCTGGGTATAAGTATCGCAGGAAGACAGCTTTTCAAGGAGACAGTCAGATGGGTGGGACAAGTGTTGGGGCCACTTGTCAGAATTCCAGCAGACAAACACCTGTGATTCAGGCTTTGGCCAATGTGGCAAAGTGATAAGAGATGAGAGCAGAAGATGGTGTGTCATGGGCTAGAACCAGGATCTTCACATTCCAACAAAAAGCTTCCGAGCTACAGAGGAAACAAGCTGAGATGGACGAGGGAAATTTGTTGGACTTCTGCACATTGCTGTCAATGGCCCTGATCAGAGGTTTGGAGAACCAGACACCAGGGAAATAAGACAGATGCTCATCGTTGCCTAACCCAACAAGCATCCCCTTAACCTTTCTTCCTTGTCGAAGAGCCCATCGCCACTCACCCCTTTCCCAGCTTTCCCTGAAGCTAAGGAATGGGCATACGACCTAACCCTGGCCTGTGGGATCTGAGCAAAAGTTCACTGAAGGGCTTCTGAAAAGAGATTTTCCTCCTAAACAATATATTCTCCTTCACTTGACATAGGTTGAGATTAATACTGTGGCTAACATTAGTCTTGAATTGGGTTATATGTGGGTTAGCAGGTGAACAGAGTTTTGCTCTTGGGGCTTTATCCATCTGCCAATCTCAACAAACACATTTTTTAAGTTACCATTTTGTAAGAAGACAGGCCTCTAGTGTCCAGAAAACAGCAAAACATTCTAAAAACCCTCACAGTTGCATTCAGGGGCTTCTATCAGTCAGGATAGGACAAAGAAGAGCAGCAGAGTGACTCCCTTGTGACTCACTCTACCTCCAGAGTGCTGAAGAAGGAGCACATGCAACTTGCAAATTGTCCGGAGTGAATGTTCCCGCTGACACCATGCTCTCCAGGGGCTAACTGTGAAGAAATGAGGTTGGGGACTGCCACCTTCTCCCCTGTGCCACCAGACTCACAGTCCCTCACACAGTTTCCATAGTCAGTTATTCCTTTCAAGTGCCTGGGAACCAGCTTCTACCCAGAAGCCAAGTTTACCAACTTTAAAAAATGGCCCCTTCCAAGTCTCCCTGCCCCGTGGAGAGCCCAGGGGGCTCCCCTCAGCTGCCACAGGGATGCTCTGGAGAATAGAGGAGAAAGGCTTCTAGGCAGTTAGGCCCCCAGACTGCCTACCTGGCTCTCCCTTCAACATTCCCCAGCATCCTTTGCAGCAAGCAGTCCTACCTCACGGACCTTGGAGTGGCTGCCACCCTCACACATTGAGGGAAGAAAGTCAGGGGACCTCTCATGCATTTCCACATTGGAACCAGATTTTGACGATGCCCCACGTAGCGCAGCCAGCTTGCTGTGCTCCTGCATTGGTAGTGAGAAGAACACCTTCGATGTGTGAGAGTAATCTAACTCTAAAGGGGACATCAGTGAAAATGGTTCTGTCCGCCGTGTCGATCCTAACAGCGGTTGCGGAGACATAGTTCTCAGCCGGCTGCCAGCCTCCCAGGCAAGAAGCACGTCAGAGTACAGGGGAGTTTGAGCTATTTTATCAGATGAATATGCCTGAATCCACTCTGAAGAATAAAAAGGGAATTATTTGTAAGCTACATTTAATGGTTATGAGAATCAAATTACTCATAATGGGCCCGATGCCTCTGTTCAGATCAGCCTTCGAGGAGGAAACTTTTTAAATAGATTGTCTTCTTATCTCCTAGACACTCATAACATGAAGGAAGGAGCGATTCCCTATGACTGCCTTCATGGAATTCATGTCAACTCAAGCCCTGCCGAGTCACAGGGTGTCTCTCCTGCTCAGCACAGGGAAATCTCTGGAAGGAATTTTATAAGAAGGGTCTTCCCACTCAGAGAACCTGAAGTTACTTTTCTGACCAGACTTTCAAACAGAAAGGGGTAAAAGAATGATTATAGGCTGCACCTGAAGTCCGGATGAAAGACAGGAAGTGTGAGTATCTGCCAAACCCCCCTGCCCCCAACATCTCTGAGCACCTTGCACTCAGCACCCGCATCCTCAAGAGGCCAGGAGCTGTCCATCACCCACAATGCAGTCATTCACTTTTCACGGCTCTGCTGCTACCTCACGACATGGCCTTCCTCTCCTCTTCTCTCTGTAGGACCCACTTCCTCAAAGGCCACCTCCTCTGTGATGTTCCTGGATGCTCCCTTCCGGATGCATGGCTCCTTCCACCAGACGCTCACTTTGGGGCACTTACTCCTCGAGCCAAGAGTTCCTTACTGTGGTTTAGTGGGCAGTGGAGGAAATCAGAGGTGGAGCCCCCCAGAGCTCATTATTCTTTGTTAATTTGTAGTACACAAGTAATACATATTTTTATGGTAAAGAAAAAGAAGGAAATAAAGAGAGGAAGGGAGGAGGAAGAAAATAAAACCTTTGAGTACTAATTAACACAAAAATCCCTGCATTTCCACCACCCAGATATAACGAGTGTCAACACATCCGTAAGCCTTCTTTCTAGATGTCTGCCTACATGGATGTGGAGATAGAGGTGTAGATGTAAGCATAGACAGAGAAGTGGGTAGTGCATCTATGAAAAGAAATGAAATAATACTGCACTACGCAGTTTCGTGAGCTGCTTTATTTCCCTTGGCAACGTCTACTGAGCATCTTTCCATGTCAAGACATAACCCTCTAAGGCCAAGCAGGTCAGCGATTCAGCCTAACATCCATGCTACTTCCTCCATGGGTCCGATACAGGAAAAGAAGCCACCGAAGATAAAGAGCAGATGCCCTCCCAAGCTGCACCCTCGCCGAGGCTGATCAGACAGCACCCCACACAGGCCACATGCCCGCTCAGCCCCTGTGCACCTGCCCAGCCCCCAAAATGCCAGCTCGGGAACTTCAATATCCAGGCCCACACCTACCTTCTGCTCATCCTGGCCTCAGCGAGGTGTGAACCACAAACGCCTGGGACAGTCTCACAGGTAAAGCAATCTGTGCCTCATTTCTTGGGGGCCGCACAAAAGACGTGCCTGGGGGAGCAGTGCAACAGCCATGCCAAGCAGCCCTGATTCCAAGTACTTGAGTCTTCAGGAAAGCTGCCCTGAATCTTCAACATCATGTTTACTGTTTTCAGAGTCTTGTATTTATGTTTGTTTCTTTATTATTTATCCAATTCCTGTTATCATACGTTTAGGATATTTCATAATTTTTTTAAATAAATCACATCACTCTGCCAGATGTTAGTGCACTGTCATAAATATCTCCTAAAAATAAACTCCTAGAGGCAGAATGGCTGGATCAAAGAGAATCACAGTTTTTAAGGCTTCTAAGTAGCCGAATTGGCCAAGGGTATATCAATTTTAGATTCGTGTTTCAAAATGCTCAAAAAAATGGCCTGTACCTCATCCTTACCTTCACCACTACTGGACAAAAATAAGAAGGAAGGGGCAACCAACCCACCCGCTGTCTTTTTTTTTTTTTAAAGATTGAACAAATAGGGGCGCCTGGGTGGCTCAGTAGGTTAAATGTCTGCCTTCAGCTCAGGCCATGATCCCAGGGTCCTGGGATAGAGCCCCACATGGGGCTCCTGCTCAGTGGGGAGTCTTCTTCTCACTCTGCCCCTCCCCCTGCTCATGCTTGTGTGCTCTCTCTCTCTCTCTGAAATAAATAAATATAATATTTTTTTTAAAAGATTGAACAAGTACTTTTTAAATTTAAAATTCTCAAGGGAATATAAGACACATTTTATAAATTAGGAGACTTCTGCCTGTTGTCTCAGTTCATACTTTTTCAGCTGCCAGTGAAAATAAATATTTCCAAAAATAGTTACAAAATCTTTTTATCCCTTCTTTTGTGAATGGAGAGTTCTTGACCTTTGCCCCAGACTCCTTGAGGTCCCACCACATGGACACCTTAGGATAAAACAAAGGAAACATGGCTTCTCTATGCTGGAGGCTTTGCAAGAGTCAGTAAAGAAGTTCTCCAATTCTCATGGGGTCCGGCCCCCGCTTAGCCTACACCCCTAGCCTGCTGCCTGAATTTGGCTATAGAGGCACAGAAGCATGGGCCTGGTCTGACGAAAAAGCACTGGCTTTTCCAGTCTCTAACTCTAGAACTTTGAAGCCACCCCACCTGAAGACAAACCTCCTCAAATGTCCCCTTTCCCAGCGATCTGCTAGCTCCCTCCTTTGCCCTCCATATAGAGTTCTGCCTTAGCCCCCTGTAAATGCACCCCCAAATCATGCACCTTCAGTCCTTGAGACTGGGACTGAAGATTGTGTATGTCTGTGTGTGTCTATATGTGTCTGTGTGTCTGTGTGTGTCTATGTGTCTGTGTGTGTGTTCGCGTGTGTCTATATGTGTCTGTGTGTCTGTGTGTCTATATGTGTCTGTGTGGCTGTGTGTGTCTATATCTGCCTGTGTGTGTATCTGTGTGTGTCTATATGTGCCTGTGTGTGTGTGTATCTGTGTGTCTGTCTGTGTGTGTCTGTCTGTGTTTGTACATGTCTGTGTGTGTTTGTATATGTCTGTATGTGTCTATATGTGTCTGTGTGTGTGTCTGTGTCTGTGTTTATATACGTCTGTGTGTGTCTGTGTGTCTGTGTGTGTCTGTATGTGTCTATATCTGTGTCTGTCTGTATATGTCTGTGTGTGTCTGTGTGTGTGTCTGTATATGTGTCTTTTATGTGTGTCTGTGTGTGTCTGTGTGCGTGTCTGTATATGTGTCTTTTATGTGTGTCTGTATGTGTGTCTGTGTGTGTGTCTGTGTGTGCGTGTATCTGTGAGTCAATTCAGCAGAGCTGTGCACCTGAGCCTGCAGGGCCCTGTGCCTGGTGCTATGAGAGACATGGAGATTAAAAAAGAAAAGGCATGGTGTCCGTCTTCAAGGAATTGACAAGCAAGCACAGGAGATGACCTATATTCAGATAATAGATAATAGTGAGAAAAGGCAGCATTCTGCAGATCCTGTAACAGAGGCAAAGCCAATGTGCTTGCTATATAATGGAGGCCAACTTCAGTTCTGGAACACTGAGGAAGGCTTCATGGAGGAAGAGGAATTTAAGCCCAGTGGAGATGGGGAAAGTCAGGCCAGGAAGAAACCACTGCCCCAGCAAAGACGCAGAGGTGGGAAGGAGCATTCAAGAGCCCTGAGATTTATTTAGTGGAGGGTAGCCTCTGAAGAGAAGGAACAAAGGGTAAAGTCAGGCAGGAGGGCTGAGGTCAGACTCTAGAGGCCTGGATGCCAGGCCAAGGAACAGGGAGCTCTATCAACAGCTTCTGAATAAGGAAGACGCAGTCAGATGTGATCAGCTATAAATTGCCCACAGCTATGTTTATTCAGAGATGAGACAACTAACCGAGATAAGAAAGATGTAAATTGCCTATTGTCCCTGAAAAAATAACACTAATCCTTGTCATTGATGTGGGCAGGCTTCTGTTTGTCTGTGTATCATGCTGCATATTAATGGCTCTGCATATGGGCCCACAGGTGTCATTTTCCTGTGGAATGCCATCCGCTCACAACTTAGAAAGCTAGATGTGTGCTCCAGCTTCATGGCTCATTGGTGTGATTCCCTCTGTGGACCGGTCTCCTCCAAGATTTCCAGGCAGAGGGTAGGGCAGGTGCCCCTTCTGCACCCCAATCCTCAAACACATCTGGGGAGTTTCTGCCTCCAGCCTCCACCCCCTGGTTTCAACCCCACAGCTGGGTCAACCCAGAGCCCCTCTCTTTCCTCCTCTCCTGATCTGCCAGTCTCCTCCTCCCAGCCTTCCTGTGTGATGGGCAAGCACCTTTCTGTCACATCCTACCTAGTTCCCTCTTCTGTTGTTCACCTGTATAAAGCAAACACTAGTCCACCAGCATTGGCTCCCATAGAACCCACAGACCCCATTTCTCCCAGAGAAGCTGGCTCTGCAGATAAAACTCCTACAGATGAAAATCACCACTGCTATCTCTGACGTGCACTTTGAAGGCCTATCTAGGAAGTCAGGGACTGAAACTTGTCTCTGCGTTTCAGCTAGATTCTGTGAGGCTTCCTTTGTGGTGAAGAATTTAACTTTGCCTGAAGAGAGGTCTGCCCTTGCCTTTGGCCCCTGAGGAGGTCATCTCTAAATGCTTGGAATTTCCTGCTTGATAAGAGTGCCTTTGCTTACCTGGGGTCTTTGAACCACACTCAAAAGTCTAACGGTGTGATTTATACTGGGGGCTTTGGTCCCAGTTATCAGTTCAGCTTTTGGAGGAGCTGGAACCCGAGGCCAGCCCCCTGGGCAGGCGACCACGGAACTCCAATAAAACCGCTGGACACGGAGGTTCAGGTAAACTTCCCTGGTTGGCAAAACTGGACCAACATTATCACCCATCCTTACTGGAAGAGTAACACCGTCTGTGACACCAGGAGACGACAAAACTGAAAGCTCTGTACCAGGAACTTTCCTAGACTCTGCCCCATGTGCCTCTTCATTTGGCTGACCTAAATCTACATCCTTTCCCTATAATAAACCATAGCATGAATATAACAACTTTCCTTGAATTCTTTCAAACCTGAAGATGGTCTTGGGAACTTTACAGCTTGTGTCAAAGTGAGGGAAGCCTTGGGAACTGTTCCTTTCACTTTGTATCCCCTGATTCAGTAGATGCCTCAGCCTCAATGGGAAGAGAGGGCCACAGAGCAAACGTATTACCAGCAATGAAAATTATACCAGATAACATTCAAAAATATTATCCCATCACACATGTACAAAGGGGAAACCAACAGTCCATAGCAACCCATTGTAAATGCTCACGGGGGGTTGCTGACTCAGAGTGCTAGTGAATTCAGAAGAGGGAACAAGAACTGTGGGTAGAAGATGTCAGGGGAGACTTCATGGAACTGGTGGGACTTGAGCTGATATGTTGAGAAAATAGAGAAATTAAACAGGCAGAGTGAAGAACAGCATTGCAGGTAGGAAGGAAGAGTTTATATCAGTTTGCTAAATTGGCATGTTATTTTGAAGTCTAGGGAAAAAAAGCTACAATAGAAAAATTAGGGCATGGGGCGCCTGGGTGGCACAGTTGTTAAGCGTCTGCCTTCGGCTCAGGGCGTGATCCCAGAGTTCTGGGATCCAGCCCCACATCAGGCTTCTCTGCTGGGAGCCTACTTCTTCCTCTCCCACTCCCCTTGCTTGTGTTCCCTCTCTTGCTGGCTGTCTCTCTCTCTGTCAAATAAATAAATAAAATCTTTAAAAAAAAAAAAAAGAAAAGAAAGAAAATTAGGGTATGATTAGCCTTGAGAGCTTCTTGATGTTATTTATTTCTCTGAACTCCCTCATTAGCCAATCATCGTGAAAATCTTTTCAAAATACCAAATAATCACCTTGCCAGTTTGGAACATGGAGGCCAGGCTCCTATTCTTGAGGATTCCTCAATCTTTTCCACTGCCTACGCTAAACATATATATGAAAGAGTAAGTTGGCCATGAGAAAAAAATGGTGTCAGTGAAGACCCCAGTGGCCTTTGCACCCATGAGAAAGCCTTGGTAATTAACAAGACTGTTGTACCGCGCAGTTCTGAGAGGTGCCATTCACACAGGATGAAAGTGCACAGTGTCCTCTAGAGCTGTGTGATGTGGCTGCCCTCGTGGGTAAGGAAATGCTTTAAGGCTCTAAGTCTGGTATTGCTAATTATGATAAGAGGAACTGCCAAACGTGGACACCCATACTGAAGACCATAACATAATTAAAGCAAAGGGACAACATGCACATACACAGACATACACACACACCAGGTGATAATTAGAACTATGAACCAATGTAACTTTATGGAGGCACAACCACCAGAGATAGCAGACTTGTCGTCGAGAAGAGGTAATCCAAAGACCAAAATGTTGGGACCAAGGAAGATCATAGCTGTTTTCCAGTTCAGCCTGAGGCTCAGA
Source organism: Ursus arctos (assembly GCF_023065955.2). Taxonomy (NCBI): domain Eukaryota; kingdom Metazoa; phylum Chordata; class Mammalia; order Carnivora; family Ursidae; genus Ursus; species Ursus arctos. The sequence goes on from NW_026622841.1 coordinate 22,603,483, forward strand.
GCCACCATCCACCAAGAGCCTCAGCTCTGGGTGGCATAAGAATTCAGACGCAAGAAGCCTGAGCTTCTAAATATCCCCACCTGTCTTGGTTCAGGCTGCTGTAACAGAATACCACAGACTATGTAGTTTACAAACCACAGAATTTCATTTCTCAAAGTTCTAGAGGCTGGGAAGTCTAAGATCAGGGTATAAGCACAGTCGGTGTCTGGTGAGCGCCCATTTCTTGGTTCATAGATGGACCTCTCCTCGGTGTCCTCACACAGCAGAAAGGACAAGAGAGTTCTTGGGGGTCTATTTAATAAGAACACTAGTCCCATTTGTGAGAGCTCTGCCTCATGACCTAATCACCTCCCAAAGGCTTCACACCTCCTAATACCATCACATTGAGGGTTAGAATTTCAACACATGAATTATGGTGGGACGTAGACATTCAGTGCGTTGCACCACCCCACCTGGGTATCTGGACTTTTTGCCATCTGTTTCCTCCAAAACACTGCAGAAAATAGAATTTCCCCTTTCAATATGGCTTATAACATTTTTAGGAAGATCATGACCCACCCCCGCGAATCTGAGAAAAGTCCGAAACTCTTACCCCAAACACATACGCACACATGCAGAGTTTTGTGCGAAACTCCAGACGACATGAAGCCCACCCTCAAATCCCTACTGCCTCATGGAACCAAAATGCGGTCCTGCTACTCAATAAGAAATATCCTTTCCTTATTAACACTCAGGACTTGGCCTTTGTCAGGGGCTTTTGAATTTTAACTCTGTCACAGTGTCGGTGTGGTAATTTACTTTAAAGACCTTGGCTTGAACTATGTAATGTGCAAGAGGTGATCAGTTAGCCTATGAAAAATCCTACATAAGAATCCACAATTCAGGGGCGCCTGGGTGGCACAGCGGTTAGGCGTCTGCCTTCGGCTCAGGGCGTGATCCCCGCGTTATGGGATCGAGCCCCACATCAGGCTCTTCTGCTATGAGCCTGCTTCTTCCTCTCCCACTCCCCCTGCTTGTGTTCCCTCTCTCGCTGGCTGTCTCTATCTCTGTCAAATAAATAAATAAAATCTTAAAAAAAAAAAAAAAAAAAGAATCCACAATTCAGAGGTGGCTCGCAAGCCCTTTGAATGTTGCTGCTCACATCTCCTCCACGAGTTTGTTAAATAGCACAAAAGATGCCAGAGATCATCTAATTTGGTGAATAAGTGGTATTCAAGAAATATAAATGCTATTAAAATTACCCAGGCTCCTTGAAGACATTAATGCTAACAGAAATAAGCCAGACACAAAAGGACAAATATGATTCCATTTATATGAAGTACCTGGAAGAGTCAAATTCAGAGATAGAAAGTAGAATGGTGGTTGCCAGGGGCTGTGGGGTAGGTGAGAATGTTTAATGGGTACAGAGTTTCTGTTTGGGATGATGAAAAGTTCCTGGAGATGGATGGTGGTGATGGCTGCACAGCAATTTGAATGATATACGTAATGCCACTGGATTGTGATGCTTCAAAAAGTGGTAAAATTTTAGGTTATGTATATTTTACCAAAAATATATATATATGTATCCAGTCCCTTCCATGCCTACATAAATGAAGTATAAGGATCAGGCAACCCAGGACCTAATACTAACTTTGGAGAAACCTGTCCCCTTTAGAAAAATCCTGTCCCCACGTTTTAGGGACACACACAAGCACCCTGTGGGAATATCTTAATCCCATGCAGATGCAGTCATTTCAGATGGCAAGGATAGCCAATCTTGGACTTGGATTCTGAGTTTAACTTGACTCCAAAGTCATCAGAAGTCATAGCATTCACCTTGAAGTAACACTCTCATGAAGTCAATGAGAGGACCTTCCCCCACGCTTACAAATGCAGACTGCATGACTACTGTTAAGCTGGCATATCTGGCAGAATTTAGTCCAAGATTCACTTTCTTTGTAACATCCCAGCCATGTTGTGGTGGTCCATATTCCCCTCTATTCATCAGAAGCTGTGAGTCTTTTACCCAAGGAGCCAGACAAGTGTTGAACAGACCAGATTTGCCCAAGCCACTCCCCAAATTCAGAAGAAACTGAGGGCTTGACCTCCAGCCAAGAATGCAGCAAGACAAACAGTAGCTCAGGCCTGCACCCCTGCCCCAGGAAAGCAGACAACTACCCAAGGGTTTACACCCAGTGGGGATTGCTTTGACTTCGAGAAAAGCCACAGGATGAAGACAGAATCCTGTCTTGTCTCTACCCAGATTCAATAAAAGAAACTCAGCACACCAAGATGTTTTAGGAGCTGCCCCATAATATTTTACCAGCTCTTAGGGAATACGAGGAGGAAGAGGAAACACGGTATCTATTTAATTAAGGCGCTAACTCAATTATGAGGAAACATAAATGCATGCCCCAATATAAATAAGTATATACCTCAGATACAAAGTGTTGAACTATATCACAACTAAGCTAAAGCTTGTAAAAATTAGAAAAGTTGTTAATTCTCAAAGTTCAGAAGTGCTATGTCCTAAAGAACAAGGCGTGAAATCGCAGCAATCGACACAAGTTTGACCACATGCACTGCAGATAATGAATTAGTTTTTCTTTCCGTTACGTGCACATGTTTATTGAGCGGGTACAATACACTAGGCAGATCTGGGATAACACGCTGATGAGAACGGCCTCATACCTTTTTTTCTTTCCCCATAGGAGTTCATAGTTATTTAAAGAGGAAGCAAAAACCAAAAACAAACAAATTTTTAAAAAGACAAAAAACCAATTTAGTGGTCGAAGATCTTTTTTTCCCCTGACTGCACTTGTGGCAGCAAATGTAGGGTTTTCCACACCAACAAACCGATTCTCTGTGACCTTACAATTCAATTCAACTCTGACACTAACTACCCAGAGATAGTGTCAGACTGCACAGGTTAAAGGGCTCAGTCCCACAAGACTGTCCCCGCTTCAGACGCCAGTCACAAGTATCAGCGTTACCCATCCAAGTTATCCATACCTCTAACCGATCTGGCTACAGCATCAGAGTTTCTGACAACCCCTCCTCAGTTTTGGGAATTTGCTAGAACGGATCGCAGATCTCAGGAAAGCACTTTACTTACATTTACTGGTTTGTTATAAAGATACAACTCATGAACAACCAAATGGAAGAGAGCATGGGGCCAGGTATGGGGAAGGGGCGTGGGGCTCCTGTGCCCTTTGGAGGCACCACCCTTCCAGCTCCTCCTAGGAGGAGCTCCTCCGCCCTACCTGGAAGCTCTCCAAATCTCATTCAGTAGTTTTTACAGAGCTCAGTCTCCAGCCCACTCTACCTTCCCGGAGGTCAGTGGGAGGGGCTGAAAGTTCCCACTCCCCAGTCATGGGTCTTTTAGATGACCGGTCCCATCTTGAGGCTATCTAGGGGCCCACTCTAAGTCTCCATTAGCATAAACTCAGGTGTGATGAAAGGGGCTCATTATGAATGGCAAAGTCGATCCTATCACTAGGGAAATTCCAGCGTTTTAGTTCCTCTTTGCCAGGACCTGGGACAAAGTCCAAATATATTTTCGTATTATACCACGGTATTAAAATATCTGAAGCAGGTTTCAAGGGGACACAACAAGGTAGTGGACAATTTTACTGGGGGCAATGAGTCAGGGAAAGCCTCAGACAGGAAGCTGTGGCTGCATCTTAAAGCAGGACAGGTGTTCACTGTGTAGACGATGGAGGAAATGACAAAGGGAACCAGAGACTAGCAAGGGCCCAGCACTGGGCCTTGGAGGATCAGCTCATAGGGACAACTACAGGAGCTCTGACAGGCCTCCCTGATTCCTCTGTGGCCCCATCCTCCACCCAAAAGTCAGAGGAATCTTTCAGAAACGTACACCAAATCTTATCACTAGTTTGCTTTCAATTCACTTTCTATCCCACATTAAATAAAATCCAAACCCTTTGACCTGGTCCACACCGCCCTGCTTGACCAGCCCCACCTACTTCTCTGTCCTAAAATAACCACATTTTCCTTCCTTGGGAGGCCCCATTCTAGCCTGATCTGCTCTGGGGCAATTCCCCAAGCACCCACACTCCTTCCCATCTGGATGGTTAATTGAGCCTTTAAATCAGAGAACTCAGTAGATCGTACTTCTTCATTGGGGGGTGGGGGGGTGGCGTCATCCACAATTTGCTGAGGGCCTGAAAAGAAACAATGGTGGAGGAAGGAAGAATTCACCCCTTCTTTGTTTCCTGCCTGCCTGCTGAGCAGTGACGTCCCATCTTGTCTTTTCCCGCCCTCAGACTGGGGGTTACACCATTAGTTCTCAGGCCCTCAGACTCGGACTGCACTGTACCGCCTGCTTTCTTGGGTCTCCAGCTTGCGGATGGCAGACCGTGGGACTTTGCAGCCTCCACAATCACAGGAACCAATTCCTCATAATAAATCTTCTCTATTTAAATAAATATACACATATATACATGCAACTATACATCCATCTCCCACTGGTTCTTACTGGTTCTGTTTCTCTGGAGAACCCTGATACGCCATCCAGCATCATCGTGCTTACGGATCCCCTTGTTGGCAGCAGGGGTCTTGTCCATGGTGCTGAGAAGTTTGGAGGCAGAGTGATGATGTCATTGACAGCACAGGCTCTGATGTCAGACTGCCTTGGTTCCAGCACTCGCTGTTCTTTTTAGCTGTGTGAATCTCTTTAACTCCTCTGTGCCTTGCTTTCCTCATTTGTAGGATGGAAATACTAAACAAAAATAGTGCCTCCATCTACAGAGTTATTGAAAGAATGAAATGAGTTAGTTTTTGCAAAGCTTTTAGTATAATATCTCGCACATAGCATAAACATTGTTACATTTCTTATTTTCCTACAGGTGAAGGTGGAAGGCTTGAAGGTGTTATCTTACAAAAAAAAAAAAACTGCCAAGTGTTATACCAGCAAAAATGGGTTTGTTTGGAAATAAAAGGATTGCATTCAGGAGCAAACAAGCCCTGGGAAAACTGCCAGCGGGTATGGAGAACAAAAGAGAGGTATGCTTTTTTAAGGAGAAAAGAGGTTAAGTTAGAAACACTGTTAAAAACTAAAAGTCCATTGGAGTGAACTGGGAGTTCCAGGTATAGTGGCTTCTCATTGGCTGAGCTGTTGTAGGGGTGGGTGGATAAGGCAAGCCTTTTCTTCCTCCAGCTGGGATGGTAAAGTACCACGTGCAAGGTCAGGTCCTGTTGGGTCTTCCTGTTGCGTCTGCACTTTACTGGGAATGGTAGGGCTTGAGAGCTCCCCCCTGCAGAGCTTCTGGACTCCATTTCAGCGAGGTGTCCTGTTATTAATACTCACAAAGGGTTTTCAGCAAGAGAGTAATAACATCCGGTTTCCACTTTTGCACGTCAGGCTGTGATTGAGGGTGGAGGAGGTAGGTTGGACCAGTAAGGAGACTTCTACATTCCTTCATTCAGCAAACTTTGATTCTAGACAACGTGCTAGGGAATTGGGAGAGTCTCTGTTGTCACCACGTGGCTGGGGATTCTGCATCAAGTCCCAGCCTGAACTTTTCCCAGCTTTGCTAAGACTGCCCTTCCAAAATCTGCTTCTCCAGGTGGATAGGCTCAGTTCCAGACCTGGGTCTTTCTTAATTACCCAGCAAGGAAAGAAGACACGGAGCTGGAAGTTGAGACCTGGATTCTGATTCTCATCTGAAAATAGGGGCAGTCACATCTACCCTAAGGACCTCATGGAATTGCTGATGAACATAAAATAAGATACTTGACATGGGAGCCTGAGGAAAGACTAAACTTCTACTCTGGGTTGTTTGCTTGTTTTGTCTGTGTGTGTGTGTGTCTTTTAAACAAAAGTAATATATCCACATGGACAAAAATTCAAATAATACAATAAGACATAAAATTAGAAATTAAATTCTCCTGCTCATTCCACCATGGGTCTACATTCTCGCTCCACGAAAGGTAGCAATTGTTAGCGACTTTTCATTTATCTTCCCTGAAAGTTTTTTTTTTTTTTGGCATATATCTGCATTTTATATGTATATTTATTTAAAAATGGTATCATGGAGGTTTTAATCAATAAATGCTAAATTCTTTGACATTCATCCCATCAAAAAGTGGAGTCTAAATCCCCTCCCCTTGAATCTGGGCTTATTGACTGCTTGACCAATAGACTATGGTAGAAGTGGTGCGGTGCCAGGCTCTTGGCACTTCCGGTCTCGAGATGCTTATTCTTGGAACCCAGCCATCATGCTGCGAGGAAGCCAAGAAACCACACGAAGAGGCCACATGTGGGTGTTCCAGGTGACAGTCAACAACAACTACCAGACATGTGAATGAGAAAACCTTCAGATGATTCCAGCCCGCAAATGTCAGGTCGCCCCCAGTCTTGAAGCCATCCTATTTGACTCCGGATAGAGCAGAGACAAGCGGGCCCCATCAAACCCTCCCAGCTTGCAGATTTATGAGCAAAATTCATGATTGCTGTAGTGTGAAGCCAGTAAGTTTGGAATAGTCCTTACACAGCAACAGGTAACTGAAACAGTGATCATATATTACCCACTGCTATGAAATTCCTTTTTTGCTTTTAATAAAAAATCTTGGAGATCTTTCACCAATATGTACATGTCTAAATTGTTAATTTTAATAATCTAATCTTCCATTGTATGGATGTTTCATATTAAATCAATCAACAGGGGCGCCTGGGTAGCGCAGTCGTTAAAGCGTCTGCCTTCGGCTCAGGGCGTGATCCTGGCGATCCGGGATCGAGTCCCACATCAGGCTCCTCCGCTGGGAGCCTGCTTCTTCCTCTCCCACTCCCCCTGCTGTGTTCCCTCTCTCGCTGGCTGTCTCTCTGTCACATAAATAAATAAAATCTTTAAAAAAAAAAAAATCAATCAACATCCTGGTGATGGGCATTTAGATCGTTTCCAGTTTTTTTTCCATTTCAAACAATACTGCAATGAGCATTTTAGCATACTTTGGGGATATATCTGTAGGATAAATTTCTAACAGTTAACTGTTGGGTCAAAAGGAATCAGCATGTAAAATCTTGATACCTATCACCAAATTCCATAAAATTCCAAATTCTCTTCCCCACAAAAGTAGTAAAGGTTTCAGCAGTTTACACTCCTACCTGAATAAAACAGGGATTCTCTGAGGAAGAAAGAGAAGCCTCAGTTATTCCTCTGGGGCCAACCTACCTTTATATACCTGAAATGATGTATAGTTATTTTCCAAAATTAACTAAAACTGAATTTGTTTCATGCATTTTCAAGGAATATAAACCAGAATGCTCCCAATCATAATTAAAGAAATGCAAACGAAAGAATGAATTTTACTATATTTATCCATTTAAAATTACAATAATTAGAAAAATTACATGCTGACCTATTTTTATAAAAATACCTATATTTTTTAAAACAAAAAATTCAGTAAGCAAAAAGACATTGTTTTATATTTTTGCAAATTAGTGTCTGGCTCAATAGAAGAAAGTTGGACTCTCATCTTTGCTTCTGTATTCAATATGTTGCAATATGGTTTTTTCTTTTTGACATAAATTTTTAAAAATTCAACCCCACACAAATAATGTACGTGGAAAAGGGGGAAATATTTTAATAGCTTTTTCCAATAATTGTAACTATTCTACTCTGATATTACACTAAAACTTGACAAGTGTTAGAAAACCACAGACCTAAAATGGAGTCACTTATGCTAGACTACATCACCAAACCAGGGCTTAATACCTAACCTACTCGTGGTGTTAACCTCCCTCAGAAATATAGTGTTAACTGGTCAGTCTGGAATTTTCTTTTTTTTTTTTTTTTTAAGATTTTATTCATTTATTCGACAGAGATAGAGATAGAGACAGCCAGCGAGAGAGGGAACACAAGCAGGGGGAGTGGGAGAGGAAGAAGCAGGCTCATAGTGGAAGAGCCTGACGTGGGGCTCGATCCCACAACGCCGGGATCACGCCCTGAGCCGAAGGCAGACGCCTAACCGCTGCGCCACCCAGGCGCCCCACTCTGGAATTTTCTGATCAGAGCCAATAGGGCAATCTGTCACATGTGCCCTCTTCATCCCCCAAACGAAGATGAGATAATTTACCTAAGACCCTTTTGTCTGAAATGGAAGGTGACCTCACCTGAAATAAGCCTTTTTTTCTGTTCATAACTTTCTTGTCCTGCCTTTAGAAGCCCATCCCCTTCTTTAACCCTTTGGAAGTCCCCCCTACTTGCTAGATAAGATACTGCCCAATTCATGCATCATTTAATAAAGCCAATTAGATCTTTAAAATTTAGCTGAATTTTTGTTAACACAAGTGATCTATTCTTAAAGGTTAGCTGTGATGTTAACACATCTAGTCTGAAATCAACTCACTAAATATTTTCATACTCTGTTACATTAAATTCCACTCATCTGTCTTGAACCTTGAGTGGATCCTTTACCCATGCATGATTTCGTAACATCCCACATCGGTCATTTGAGACACTGGTTTACTAAGCTATGCAGGGCTTCTAAATGTTAGCCTGTCTCATTATACGACGTCAGAAAGAATTACACTCATTTCTATCACTCCCATTCTCATCATAAAAGACTTTAAGGATTGAAAGTTGTCAAGATCACAGTGGCAGATACAAGCTTTTTGAAATTCTTATTTTTGCTTGAGACTCTAATTTTTTCATCGGCAATAAATATTGTCAGTTTTTTTCCTTGAAGTAACGGGCTCACTTTGTTCATTTTCAAGAGTATATCTGTCAAATACCCAAGTCTGAATAGCCATACTTTGTCTGACAATTGTTTTTTCAAGTAAAAATGTTGTTTCATGAAAAAGAAAAAAAAAATGGCCAGTTCAGTTTACAACCCACACAAGAGCAAAAGCAAAAGTTTTCTTTGAGACAATCATCACACTTTGGTTTGCAGCAGAAGTACTTTACACAGAATATTTAAAATATCTGTGCCCAGGGATGGCAATTTAACAAAATTCAGAGTTACTATCATTTTATCAGATAATTCTTAGGTGACAACTGAGGTTTTTTTAACTACTAATATAATTTGATGTCACTACCGTAATTCATGGTAAAGCACCAGGACTTTTATCCACATTAATTTTGCATCACCACTACTGGAAACATCAACACAGAAAACAAGGCAAATAACATCTTATTATTATTATTACTAGTTTTAATCGTGCAGAGCCCGTAAAATGATCTCAAGATCCTCAGAGTTATGCAGACCATATTCAGGAACCTCCGGTCTAGGCAAATCAAGGTAAATCCATTTGCCTAGTTGTTGATTGGTACAATCCCAGCCAAGAAGATATGAAGAGACATCTATTGGGGGATTTTAGAAAAGTTCTCCTTACTCTTAAAAGGGGTCTCAAGACTCAAAGAGATATTTGTACACCCATGTCCATTGCAGCATTATTCTCAATAGCCAAGAGGCAGAAAAAATTCAAATGTCCATTGATGAATGAAGAAATAAACAGTGGTATTTACACACAAGAGAATACTCCTCAGCCTTAAATAGGAAAGAAATTTTGACGCATGCTACAGTGGATGGATCTTGAAGACATTATGCTGTGTGAAATAAGCCAGACACAAAAACAAATATTGTATTTCACTTACATGGGATATCCAGAATAGTAAAATTCATAGAGATAGAAAGTAGAATGGTGGTTGCTAGGACCTTGACATGGAGGGAATGGAGGATTGTTGTTTAGTGAGTAGAGAGTTTTAGTTCTGCAAGATGAATAAATTTTAGAGGTTAGTTGCACAACAGTGTGAACATAACACTACAGAACTGTATACTTAAAAATAAAGATGGTCAATTTTTTAAAGATTTTATTTATTTCAGAGAGAGAGCAGGGGGAGGAGCAGAGGGAGAGGGACAAGCAGACTCCACGCTGAGTGCCCAACCCAGGCTCAATCTCAGGACCCTAAGACCATGACCTGAGCCGAAACCAAGAGTTGAACACTTAACCGACTGTGCAACCCAGGTGCCCCAAAGATGGTAAATTTTATGTTACATGTATTTTACCGTAAAAAATTTTTTTTAATTTTTAAATCAAATAAAATTTTTAAGAAGGGTGTCATAGATAAAATAGATGATAGGGATTAAGGAGTGCACTTGTGAGGAGCACTGGGTGACGTGTAGAATTGTTGAATCACTATATTGTATAATAGAAACTAATATAAAACGGTATGTTAACTGGAATTACGATAAACAATTTTAAAAGGGCCTTAAAAATTGGAAAATAGATTACTATTCTAGCCTTTGGTTGATGATGTGTGGAGAGGTGATAGTAAAGCCATACTGCAATCATGAGAGGTTGACTTCAACACTTTGAGGATGAGAGAGCAGAAGGATGAAATAATGGAAGAGCCTGAATCCTTGATAACATGATTAAAACCCTAAATTAGGGGCGCCTGGGTAGCGCAGTCATTAAAGCGTCTGCCTTCGGCTCAGGGCGTGATCCTGGCGTTCCGGGATGGAGTCCCACATCAGGCTCCTCCGCTGGGAGCCTGCTTCTTCCTCTCCTACTCCCCCTGCTGTGTTCCCTCTCTCGCTGGCTGTCTCTCTGTCACATAAATAAATAAAATCTTTAAAAAAAAAAAAACCTAAATTAACCAATCTTGGAACCTCCTACTGCCAATCTTACTATGTAAGTTAACACATTTTCCTTTTTCCTTAAGAAATACTCACTGGGCTATTCTGTTACTTGTAGCTAAAAGCATCCTCACGGATATCAAAAGGAAAGTATCAAAAAAAAAAACCACAATGAGTTTAGCGATTCGTCTGCCCCTCAGCCATGGTACAATCTTGGGAAAATCATTTCATTGCTTCCCTGCTGTTCAAGGTGGAAGATGGATTAGATATCAAGGGACGCTTCCTATGACTTTTAATAGATTTGCTATTACATATGCTGGAAATTTGATATATCACTAAATTTGCCTGTCCACATTGGCCCTTTATGGCTAAGTGAACATTGAGATCTTTTCTTGTTAGATCTAGGCAGTTTATCTGTCTGCCGCTGACTTTCCTGAACTACTGTGAGGATTGATTTGTTTTAGGAAGCTTGAAATGACAGGTGAGTCTCCCTCACGTCAGAGTGTATGTTATGCAGAGGACTGCCACATGGGCAGGGTGATGAAGACCTCCTCTCCACAAGAAATCTCAGAACTTGTGTGAGTTATAGCCTTTATCTCCCTAGTAGGAGAGTTCTGAGACCTAAAGTGTGGAGCATCCTATAACAGGTAGGATGCTAGAAGCATGTGTTTGGGGAGGTCTGTGTGTGGGGTAGACAGCAGCATAACAAAGGATGTGTAGAACTTAAAACAAACAGTCCTTTATTGCTACACCAAACTACTCTGGCTAACTTCACCCTAAATCACTATTGTTGGGGCACCTGAGTGGCTCAGTCGTTAAGCATCTGCCTTCGGCTCAGGTCATGATCCCGGCGTTCTGGGATGGAGACCCGCATTGGGCTCCCCGCTCAGCAGGAAGCCTGCTTCTCCTTCTCCCACTCCCCCTGCTTGTGTTCCCTCTCGCTGCCTCTCTCTCTGTCAAGTAAATAAAATAAAATCTAAATAAATAAATAAATAAATAAATAAATAAATAAATAAATATCACTACTGTTTTTCAGTTACTATTAAAATAAAGTCACTTAGCAGTGATTGCCTTTGGTTATTGTTATTATGAACCATCTTCTTTTATTTTTACCTCTCAGGCAGGAAACTTTCCAAATTGATTATTGAATTCCATAAAATAGTGTCTCCATGAGGGACACCTTGGTAGCTCAGTTGGTTAAGTATCCAACTCTTGATTTGGGTTCAGGTCACAATCTCAGGGTTGTGGGTTTGAGCCCTGCATCAGGCTCTGTTGCTGGGCGAGGAGCCTGCTTGGGATTCTCTCTCTCCTTCTTTCTCTATCACTCCCCCCACACACTTGAGCTCTCTCTCAAAAAAAATAGTGTCTCCGTGGAACATTGGCTAAGGCCACCAAAATTCCATAGAAACACATTTGATTGAGAACACCTTTTAAGAAAATAGATTGTTCAGACAATTACGGTATTATAAAAGCTTGGTGGCTGACAAGTTCAGTGTATAGTCGAGTTTTGCTAAGAAATTCTCCCAGCAAAGCAGGAAGGTATTAATTCTTGTAGCTCTAGACATAGAGGTTGACTGTCAAAGTCCAGGGGAGTTAAGAGCTTTTCTTAATCAGAGAATCCTTGGAATTTCAGTAATCATCCCTTACTGGCAGGATTCTTTGTCTGAGTAGGTGTTCAATTTATCTTTGAGTTTCCTTCTCCCCATTTCCCCCACCTTACCTCCAGAGCAGAAGGGCAACTAAATGGGTTTATTGTGGCTGGAGTCAGAAAGAATAAAGATGGTTCTCATTTTCATGGTAATTCCCAGCTCCTTTGGAAATACCTCAGAAATTTTATTTAAAATTTCCTGCAGTTAGGGTACTCTAATAGTAAAAGGTCTTAAAAGCTGGTTCCTATCTGATTCTTATTATAATTCTTTCCTTGTCCATCTCCTTCACACACTGAGTTCCTTGAGAAGGGAAACTATCTTTATTTCTGTCTGGCACTATTTGGTCATAACAGAGAATCATTACATTTTTTTTTTAATAAATGAAAGAGTGTCTGAATTCATTAATGAATGAAAAAGCAAACCAGTTTCTTTGTATAGGAATATCTGTTGTTTTCTTGTGCCCTGAATATTCCCTTCTTTCAGCAGGAGCAACCTTCTTTCTTCCTTCCGTGTGGTTCTGGTGGGGCTGCCATTCAGTACTCCACCCAGCATCCAAGCTGGCCAATCATGGTAGTTCTTATCACTTACCACAGGGATTGGTCCAAGGAACAGGCATGTGACTCAAGCAGAACCAATCAGTTCCCTGGTATTTGGATACAGGGAGAAAGGTGGTTGTCTCTTACTACTGAGGCTACCAGATTATATATTTCTTGGGATGCCAGTGGTCATCTTTTCTTGGACATGAAGTAGCCTGTTTACAATAGAATACAACATAGAAAACCCAGAGAGAGTCAAGGAGATGGGAAGTGGGGAGGACATGAGAATAAGAAAGACTGAGATGTAAATAGACTCAATTACATTTCTTGTAACCCTGATCCTTTTGTCAAGTCCCCTCATCCCATCCTTTCCATGTTTTTCCTCCTGTTTTCCCTCTTCTAGTAGTCTGTGTGGGAATCGAATGCCTTTCTACTCCAAGCCAGCCTGATGCCACCCAGAATTTAAACCCTGCTCAAAGGCATATGCTTCTTAAAACTGTCTCAGATGATGATGAGACAGTGAAGAAAGGGGAAAAAGAAGGAAAGCTTGGGAAGGACAACCGTGGAAGGGGAAGGAAGAAATCAGATGCACTCTCCTACTTTACACTTTTATCTTAGGCCCAGCCAGTGAGAGTAAAGAGAAAAACAGAGATGGAAGAAGTCATGGCATTTTAGAGCTGCTAGAGAATTGGGGTATTAGCTCGTCAGTCCAGGATTTCTCAGCCTCAGCGCTATTAACATTTGGGGCTGGGTGGTCGGGTCCTAAGGCATTGGTGCACTCTAAGACGTTTAGCAGCATTCCTGGCCTCTACTCAGTACAGGTAGTGACCGACCAGGTGTGACAACCAGAGTGTCTTCAGATACTGCCAAATGTCCACTGAAGGGCAAAACTGCCCTTGTTGAGCACCACTGAACTAATCTGACCTCTCCATTTTACAGATGAGGAAAATGAGGCCCATAGTGGGAGGAATTTTGCCCAAGGCTGCACAGAGTCAAGACAAGAATCTAGATTATCTTCCAAAATCTGATCATTTGATCAGAAAGGCCATGTTTTCAGACAGAATTCTGTTTTGTGTAACGCTAACTCTGATGAAAAATAGTAAAAAAATAATCATGCAGTATTTAGAATACAGCAAAAGGTACGAGAGAACCACCCTTGGATATGAGTAAGTCCTGAGCCAATCTGCCCAAAGAGTTGTTACAGTGGTGAGAGCACCATGAACTACCACCAGCAAAGGGTATCGAGACACAACACGTGAGTTTTCACTTTGTCTCAAACGCAGAAAAACGTGTAGTGGAGTACACAAGTCAAGAAATATTACACAACCTTTAAAAAGAAGGAAGTTCTGTCACAAGCTACAACATGGATGAAACTTGAGAACATTAGGCGAAGTGAAATAAGCCAGGCGCAGAAGCACAAATACCGCCTGATTCCACATATACGAAATACCTAAAGTAGTCAAAGTCATAGAAACAGAAAGTACAATGGTGGTTGCCAGGGCTGGGGGAGGGGGACATGGGGAGTTGCTGTACAAGGGGTATAGAGTTTCACTCACACAAGATGAGAAAGTTCTAGAGATCTCTGTACCATAGTTAACAATATGTACTGTACACTTACAAAGTTGTTGCCAGGGTAGATTTTATGCTGTGCCTTTAGCACAACAACAAAAAAATTAGAAGAACACAGGCCAAGGACTGTTACCATTGTGTCTCCCTCTTTCCTTCAGAGTCAGCCCCTATTTGGAAAAGTTTCTAGTGTTTGATTGATGACAACCTGGGAACTGCTGGTCCCAAATCCCAGCCCTCATTTATTACGCTCAAGTCACTGCAAAGTTGCAGAATACAAAACGACTTTAAATCCAGTGTTAATTATTGCCAAAGACCCATATTTTCAAATACAAGTGCAAATCTCATTTCTTAAACAAAGTGATTTTTTTATAAACATCATAGAATATTAATGCCCAGATATGCCAATATTAATGCATATTGGTCAAATCCTTCCTTTGAGACATAAGGGCCCCAAGACTCCAAGAAGTTGCAATTTTGTCCAAGGTCATCCAGCTAGTTAGTGATAAAGTCCTGCACAAAAACCCAGGTCTCCTGAACCCTAGCTCGAGATTTTCTCTGCTTTACCAAATTTCTCTCCTGCTATTCCAAAGACCCCAAATCTCCCACCTCCATTGATATGAATTATTGAAATGTTACTGCCATCCCAGAGAGGAATGAAAGAAGACCTTGATAAGGAAACTGTAGGGAGATGTCAAAAAGGAGAGATGTGATGAAAAATAAATGAAAACTGCAAAATTAAAAAAAAAATTTTAAAGAAAATTCAAAGGACTAGGGAAAGAAAATACCAGAGAATGAGAATCGGGCCTAAAAAAAAGACATTCACAAAGATAAGCTTCTAGTTATTCTTGGTGCCCCGAGGAGTGTTTGAACTGCTGCCAAAATTGCTTTTGACCTAAATGGAGAATAAAAACTATTTTCTTTATCTACTGAGAGTAAAATCAAATTTCATGTTAGGAAGCATTGGTTTGGATGAGGTGAGTTAAAATTTTACGGAAGAGTATTATTAGCCACCCCTAGCATACCTGAGGCACTCGAGAAATGTTTATTGCTAAAAGAATATCTAGATTTGACTAACCCATATTGGGTAACACTGTACACGGAGTTCATTATTTCAGTCTTGCTTCTAAATAAACATCCTCCTCACCAACCCCCCACCATTTTCCCACACGTACATCGTTCACAACTTGTTTCCTTAGCTTTGTGTTTTTACACACATGCACATGTATACACACACACACACACACACACACACACGGACTCCAAGCTTCCCCTTCATCTCAGTCATTCCCCTTCACACACACACACACACACACACACACCCAAGTTGAAATAGCCCTGTTTCCACTCCCACACCTATTTACTTGGTTGGTGTACGTATTAGTGATGGTGCTTTTCGCTATAAGGAAGCACAACCCCAAATAAAGGGAGCTTTGAACAATAAATACATTTTTCCCCATAACAAGAAGTCCTGAGCTAGCACTTCAATCACAGTAAGTGTGTGCTGACTTGAATTGCCCTGCAGCCCCTACTCTGCAGAGGATAAAAGCACTGCTTACTGTGCAGTGGGGAGAGACATGTTCACAACCTTCAAACAAGGCAGTGTGACGCACACCAACCAGCTGGTCTGGGCTGTACATACTCCTGCAAGTGTGAAAGGGGAAGAGAGCTCTGTGACTGGAATGGACAAGGTTTACCTCCCAGGGGACATGAACGTGAGGGAGGTTTCCAAGAATGGGAGAGATTTCAGTAAGTGTGGATGTTGATGTGAAGGAGCATTCAAGGTGCAGGAAAAGGTCTAAGTCGAAGAGAAAGTAGAATTTCTGAAGCACTCCAGTAAAAGGGCTTGATCCTCCAGGCTTAGAGAGAGGTAAGAAGTAGTACTATTCTCCTCCAACCACGAAGACCAGGGTCAAAACAAGTGAGAACCCCTCAATAGGGAGAATTTGGAAGGCCATTCCTGAAATGATTGCCCAAGGAGACCTGTAGCGTGGGAAGGCAGAGTATCTCAGAGACGAAGCTACAGTCCTCACTGGGAGACCCTGGCTCCTTCAAATCTGAACTGCTAGGTTAAAAAGAAAACTGAAGAGTCTAGAATTGGACAGAATGAATTATGGGTATGTGTCCAGTGAACAATTCAAGGGCACTGAGTTCTCCTCTACTGGAATGTCAGTGGCCCTGTGGAAACAGGAATGAATGCTACAGAGCTTACAAATGGCAGACGTGACAACAGGTCAGCAAGCTGGGAGAGTAAGACGTGAGCTTTTGTATTGTTCTAACTCTTGCCTCCATTTCCTAAAGATTCAGCTGAGGGAGGGAGCTGTTGATCCTCCCTGAGGCTGGGTTTGATTCAAGAAGGGCTATTTTATCAGTCAGGCTACAAGTAATGCAAGACTGAAGTAACTGTGCATTTTTAAGTTTATTTCTAGAGATTATTAGATAGGTTATTTTATAATGCCTTTCTATTTTATAGAACAATAAACTGAGATATGGGAAGTTTCAAAGCTGGTTGAGCTGATTCGGGGATGTCTGGGCCATGGAGCAGCTTCTCTGTGATTCTTTTGGACTTCTCCCTCTGGACTGCAAAATGGCTGCAACAGCTTCCGTTTCCAGGTGTTCACACTAGGTCCTCCAAAATAAGGAAGAAGACGAAGGGCTGCCTTATGTCTATCTCTCTATTTTAGAAGGAGAGGAATTTTTACCAAACATGATCCTTTACCCTCCCCTGCCGACTTCCACAGGCTGCATCCCCTCAGCCAGCACTGCTTACAAACCCACGCTTTGGGTTCAGGGGAGCTGGGAAAGTGAGTACATGAGCCTGGCCACCTCTCTAATTGGTGGCGGGCTCCACCGGACAAAAAAAGAAGTCAGGGGGCGCCTGGGTAGCACAGCGGTTAAGCGCCTGCCTTCGGCTCAGGGTGTGATCCCGGCGTTATGGGATCGAGCCCCACATCAGGCTCTTCCGCTATGAGCCTGCTTCTTCCTCTCCCACTCCCCCTGCTTGTGTTCCCTCTCTCGCTGGCTGTCTCTATCTCTGTCAAATAAATAAAATCTTTAAAAAAAAAAATTGTTTAAAAAAAAAAAAAGAAGTCAGAATGAGTGTGGGAAATCAAGCAACAGTGCCTGTCACAGCCATGGCAGAGGAGGGGGGAGAGATGACATCAGGAAACAGGCTCAGGTCGAATTAGGAGGGCCTGCAGTAGGAGTTTGGAATTTATTTCATAACCATGAGAAACCAGCCGAAGTCTCTGTGGTGAAGAGGAGACACTGACCAGTGTTGAGTTTTAGAGAAATAACTGGAGGCAAAGGTGGGAGAAAGTTTGAGAGGAATCCCACAGGTCAGATTAGGGCACCGATTACAGGTAGTTAGGACACTTTGGGGACTCCTGAGCGAATCAGTAGGCTATCCCCCAACCTGTTAACTAGATTGTTCAGGAATAACCAGTGTGCGAAGAGTTGGCAAAGAGCTGGGAAACTAGACTGTAGGCAAAGGTTAACAGAAAGCACCCAAGCAGGTCACCACCCAGCCCCCACTCCCAGCCTCAGGTTCCTCATGTCTAAAATGGGGTCCCTGGACTAAATGCACTCTGCATCCCTCCTTCCTCCAACAATCCAAGAATGCCAAGAATGGCTCTTTGTACGGATGTTTGCTTAAGCAGATGTCCACCGTCTGACAAGCAAGGAACTGGGGCTGATCAGAGCGGAGTCATTGCCCACACTGCCACCAGCTGAGTGGTGCCCTGTTTGTTCTCCCCAACATCTGCTCCATCATTAGTAATGTCTATAGTTCCAAACACAATGGGGTTTATTATCATTAATGATAATTATTGTTATTGAAGAACTAGAGAAACTTCATCCCATACTGATATTTTGTTTCATGCCTCACATCAAATCTCTTTCTTCCCCCACACGTCTTATTTTTCTTTAGAACACAGAAGAAAGGGCAGAAGAATAGATTGAGTTATATCAGGGTTCTTGACCATGGGCGAACCTCAAAATCTTACGGGGCTTTTTTCAAAAAACAGCCCAGACCTAGAGAATATGTGTCTGGTGGGGTGGGGTGGGTCTGGCAATGTGAATATTGAAAACTCTACCCAGGAGATTCTGATCGTCCCCTAAATTCCCTTTATTAATTCGGTCAGCAGAGATTTATTTAGGACCTCCTGTGGCTCAACATTCAAAGGTCTAAAATAGATAGAGTTAAAAGATTTTATTTCTGCCCTGAAGGAGTTAACAAAGGGTGAGGAAGAATGAACATAAAAGCAGACACAGACTGACTAGGATAAGCCTACAGAGACAGAAGCACTGATGTTACGGGAGACACGGGAGGGGCTCAAACTCAGCCAAAGGAGGCAGGAAGTCTTCTCAAAGGAGACAGCCTTGAATTAAGCTTTAAAGGACAATCAGAGGTTCAAGGAGGGGGGAAAGAGGAATGCCACAGGGAAAGGTCCAGAATTCAGAACTACTATTCAGGCAGAGACAGCAGAGAGGAGAATGGATTGAAATAAAATAGAAACTCCCCACTTCTAACGCTCCTAGCAGCCATATCTGAAGACCTTCCCCCATCTCCCTCTTGACCTGCAATGTCAACGCTGGGAAATCACAGACAGGACTGGCTGTTGGTCTAGGGGTGAGAAGTTGAAGGATAAGGAGGAGACGCTACAGAAGAACCAGATGGATGGGGGCGCCGTGGTACTGTGAGCTTTTGCTACAGACATATGAGGCCCCCTGTATGGAATCAGCAAGTAAATGGCAGGGAGAAGGACTAGGCTTTGCAGCCAGGTCCAGTGTCTTCACCAGCCCCCCTCCACACACACATACACACACACACACACACACACACACACACACACACACACACACGCCCCTCAGGCTGCACTTAACCTTTGCACAAAGTCTCCATCCAGCCTTTTCTCAAGGCTGACTCTGGAAGCACAGCCTGATTAGATCCAGTCGGCAGGCACACTGACTATGGGAATGGGGGTCAATCCCACAACTACCTGCACCCTTTGAGGGTGGTGTTTCTCACGAGCTACTCAAGCCAGGTCCAAGTTGTGCTGAGTGATCCTCTTTTCTGAGCAGCAAACTGGTTCAACAATCCACCTTTCTCCGTCACCCAGAGGTTTGTCCTCTGCAGCTCCCTAGCTCTGTGAATGAGTTCCACTGGCCTCCACTGTTGAATAGGACTTCAATATCCTGTCACTCGATCCCTAAAGCTCTGTCTGACCAGCCCCACTGAGCACTCCAGGACCTTGAAGTAAAGGCTTGCTTATCCTGACACAAGCAGCCTAGAGCAAAAATTAGGAGCTTTAGAGTTTAGACTAGGGTGGGCTTCTCATCGTTGATTTATTTTTTTTAATAATATTTATTTTGTTATATTAGTCACCATACAGTACATCCCCAGTTCTTGATGCAATGTTCCATGAGTCATTACTTGCATATAACACCCAGTGCGTTGATTTCCAGAGTCTCCTTGTCTCTCAAAAAAAATTTAGAAGAGACATTTTTCATGGGGGCCAAATACCAATCTCTCCCAGAGCTTCAAAACACTTATTAGACACCACTGTTTACCAGGTAGCCAGTACGAAGATGTTTAAGACCAGAGCAAATATTGAGACATGAAAACAAACTCACAGCTGCTAAGCCTGCTGTGGTCTTCATCGGTAGCCCTCAGCTTACCGCCAACAGAGGGCTAGGGTAGCACCTTTGTGTTCTACTGTTTATCTTCTTTGGAAGGAAGATTTTGCTCCAGGAAGAAAATCTGTGCAACCCACACAAAGTGGTTCTCAGAGGAAGGGGACTGTGCCCCCATCCCAGGGAATATTTGGCAATGTCTGAAGACATTTTTGGTTTCCACAGCTGGGTGGGGAAGGGGTCCTGCTGGCATTATGGGTCAGGGGTGCTGCTGGACACCCTACAGAGACGGCCCCCAACAACAATGAATTATCTGGCCCCAAATGTCAATAAGACCAAGACTGAGAAAGCCTTAGGGGAAGACTATGTCAGGAAAAGACACATGCTCTGTCTTCCTGTGACCGGAGGCTGGTGCCTCCGGTTATTTGCATGTGTCAAGAAGACTCACAACTGCTTGCCTCTCCCCACAAATCCAGAGACTGGCTAGCCCAACGCCACCATTTACAGATGATGGGAAAACTTCCAGTGACTTTCCTGAAGTCACACAAGTTAACAGAGTAAGAACCTGGGTACTGAGCGCCAAGGCTGCTGCCCTCACACTGTGCTTCCTCCGCTCTGCCATGTTCTTTCAAACCAACTCTAGTTGCAGCCAAATTGTTGGTGCCACAAGGTACAAAATAAAGCTTCTGTTGGGGAGGATGTTTTCTTCTCTTTCCAAAAACCTTAGAACTTTCCATTTGGAACTCTGTGTGTGTGTGTGTCTGTGTGTGTGTTAGATACCTCCAGGGGTGTGTGTGTGTGTGTGTGTGTGTGTGTGTGTGTTGGATACCTCCAGGGGTGTGTGTGTGTGTGTGTGTGTGTGTGTGTGTGTGTTGGATACCTCCAGGGGTGTGTGTGTGTGTGTGCT
This sequence comes from Ursus arctos, assembly GCF_023065955.2. NCBI lineage: Eukaryota > Metazoa > Chordata > Mammalia > Carnivora > Ursidae > Ursus > Ursus arctos. Next base: position 22,624,353 of record NW_026622841.1, read on the forward strand.
GGATACCTCCAGGGGTGTGTGTGTGTGTGTGTGTGTGTGTGTGTGTTAGATACCTCCAGGGGTGTGTGTGTGTGTGTGTGTGTGTGTTAGATACCTCCAGGGGTGTGTGTGTGTGTGTGTGTGTGTGTGTGTGTGTGTTAGATACCTCCAGGGGTGTGTGTGTGTGTGTGTGTGTGTGTGTGCTGGATACCTCCAGGGGTGTGTGTGTGTGTGTGTGTGCTGGATACCTCCGGGGGGGGGGGGGGGGGGGTGTGTCTGTGTGTGTGTTAGATACCTCCAGGTAAAATAAACCTGCCTTTCTCTAAGAGGGGAGGGACTTCAAGAGATTATCTTGCCAGACCTCTGATTGCAGGCAGGGTAGGTTAAATGACTGCCCAAGGCCTTAGCCAGGAGCTAACAAGGAGATCAAAAGACCTGATGTTTCTTTCAATCTCCGGTATTTCTGTTTTCATACTTCTACCTGAGGGAAAACAAAAAAGAAAAAAAATACAGCAAATGGAATCACTGTGGGACAGCTCCTGGCTACAAACTGTCCAGTCCTGGATCACCAACCCCTTAGTCCTGCTTCTGTCTTCCAGTGGACAGAGAAACTAGAGAAAATCTCTGCTGATGGAACACCTCTAGGGTGTAGCTGTGCACTCTGGGGAATGGCCAGAAGGAAGAACCAGAATTCCATCTGCCTCCATGATTGGGATGGAGGAAAAGGATAGTTGGGAAGGGCCACTAGAGTGGCAGATGAGACTGCTGGTTGACAAGGGGTGAGATAAACAGGTGCTTGTGCCATAAGGCCTGAGAAATGCAGTTGGGAAGGAAGGGTGTGAACCAAGCTACTTGGAAGGAGAGTGCAAAGGAGCAGGTACCCAAGACAGAGGCAGCTGGACAATTCAGAGAGAGTGATCTCTGATGAGAACACGGAACAGAAATACAGATGAAAGTCAACTCAACTTTAAGAGCCTATTGAGTCCACTGTCCATCCTCCAGACAAGACCACGGAACACAGCTGGGATGAGGGGACAAGTTATGTAAAGGGATGGTTTGACAGACCCAGGGTAAAGACCCAAGAATGTATGTGCAGTTGGTCACATACCCTGTTGGCCTTCCGTATGTTCAGCACCCAATGAACCCTCTGTCTGCTGCAAGGCTCAGGGACCTTAAACAATGGTCTAGTGATAGCACCTGATGTGCTAGACCCCAGAACTCCTGGGGAATATTGTGAGACCATGCCGGTGTAAGGGATCCACCTATGCATGGATCCGATGGCCTGAGTCCCCTGATAGAAGCCAGGTTGCCAAGAGGACAAAGAGGCTCCTGAGAAAAAAATTCTCCTGAGTGAGGGAGAAGTCTGGAATGGTAGGTTAGGCCAGACAGGGTAGCAAGGCTACAGTGCCAAATGGGAGTGATGGGTTCTTTCCAATGGGAGATTATTAATCTTCCTTCTCCACTGCTCCTCCAACCCCCGTACTTTGCCTCTGTCTGGGTGTGTACGTGCTTCAGGGAGAAGAAACCTGAGAGATCAAGGTGCAGGAACCAGGTCACTCTGGGCTCTAGCTCCTGTGCTGGAGGACCCCCACAGCAGAGTCTCCTCTCCCACTGGTCCCCCCAAAAACAGACCCAGCCAATTTGAAGAGGAAGATAATTGTTAATCCATTGAGAGAGAAGGGTTCACATGAGCTGGAAAGAGATGTTGGCAAACCCCAGAAAGCCATGAAGAGCAAACCCCAAAGGTCGAGATCCACCACTAGGACAACTAACAACATGCGCTTTGGAGTGAGACAGAGATGCCGTTCCATTTCCTAAACCCACTGCCTGTCTGCCCTGGGCAAGTTCATGTAACTTGTAAGAACTTCAGCTCCCTCATTTACAAAATAGAGTTCTCGTAAAGGCTTAATGAGATAATTCCTGCAAAGTACTTAGCACTGTTGCTATAGACTTAAGTATTTGTGTCTCCCCAAAATGCATATGTTAAATCCTAATGCCTAATGTGATGATATTTGGAATTGGGGCCTTTGGGAGGTGATTAGGCCATGAAGGTGGAGCTCTCAGGAATAGGATTGGAGCCCTTAGGAAAGGGACCCCAGAGAGCTCCCTTGCCCCTTTCACCATGTAAAGACACAGACAGAACACAGCCATCTATGAATGAGGAAAACGGTCCTCACCGGACACCAAATCTGCCTATGCCTTGATCTTGGATTTTCCAGCCACCAGCAGTATAAGAAATAAGTTTCTATTGTTTGTAAGCCCCCCAGTCTATGGTATCCTGTTATAGCAGCCCAAACTGACTAAGACAACCATACTGGGCCCATAGTACACTCTCAAAGAGGGTGTAGATGTCATCATTGTGGGTGGCTAAACAGCATTGGTGGCATCGAGTTTAGGTGACCAGAGGCAAGCTGGAAAGCATGGAACTCCAGGTAGGCCTGGAAGAGGACCAACACCCAAGAACATCTGAAGTGAAGTCTGGTCAGTGCATTGGAGGCTAGTGGCCAGGGTGGGGCAGAACATGGCAAAAGGGCCAACAGGGGCTGATACCATGTTCCAGGAGAGCTTTCACAGAGAGGAAGAGGGAACTCTGGGCCAATCAATTCAATAAAAATCATTATGCGGAAGGAAAGCTGAGATTCTGCCGACTGGACTGACTCAGCAGATCCAGTGACACTGAATCTTTCTTAGGATGCACAAGGTCCAGAGGATATTAAGAATGCCAATTTTTAAAAATCGGATACAAATGTCTTTTGAACCTATGAAAAGATGTTCAACCACACTATAAAAAGAAAAGTGCAAGGCACACCTGGGTGGCTCAGTTGGTTGAGCGTCCGACTCTTGATTTTGGCTCAGGTCATAATCTCAGGGTCAAAGATCAAGTCCCACATGGGGCTCCACACTGAGTGTGGAGCCTGGTTAAGACTCTCTCTCTCCCTCTCCTTCTGTCCCTCTCCCTGCTTGTGCCCTCTCTCAGAAAGAAAGAAAGAAAGAAAGAAAGAAAGAAAGAAAGAAAGAAAGATGTAAGAAGCTATAATCAGAAGGACAAGAAATATATGTTTAAGACCACAAGAGCAATCCTGTGCATTGTTTGGGGGAGTTAAAAATTTCTCTGTGGAGGGTGGCTTACAACAAGTAGCAAAAGTACAAATGCATCCATACACCCTTGGATACAACAATTCTACTTCTAGGCATGTATTCTCCAGTTGTATTTGTCACATACGTACAAAATAATCTATGCACAAGGTCGTTTACTACAGCATTGTTTCTCATAGAAAAATTTAAAAGGAAAAACCTAAATGCTGAATAAATAAGTTATAGCCATTACAAGAGAATACTACACAGCCACTAAAAAGAATAATCAGGCACTCTGTGGGCTGTGATAAAGAATGAACTCCAAGGAAACAATAGAACTTCTGTCTACTAGGACACCACAATGAAGAAGAAAAGAAAATGAAGGGGAGAACACACACACACACACACACACACACACACACACACACACACTAACATTTAACTAGCTACACTGTTGCACTTAGGACAGAAAAAAAACACAATTGACCTGCAGCCTGGTGCTACCATTTTCCTCTAAGACCTTGGCCAGTCAGCTCTCTGAGCTCTAGCTTCAACTGTGAAATGGGGCTAATAATAACTACTTTAGAAGGCTGCCTAGAGGTGTGTTTTTTTTTTTAAGATTTTATTTATCTATTTGACAGAGAGAGAGGCAGCGAGAGACGGAACACAAGCAGGGGGAGGAGTGAGAGAGGGAGAAGCAGGCTTCCCGCTGAGCAGGGAGCCTGATTTGGGGCTCGATCCCAGAACGCCAGGATCATGACCTGAGCCGAAGGCAGATGCTTAATGACTGAGCCACCCAGATGCCCCTGCCTTGAGGTTTAAATTTAAAATTGAATATGTATATTTATACTAAATGGTATTATGTTAAATTCTTATTGTAGGGATCAAATAACAGATAGTCGGTATCTACTATACGATAACCATTTAAAACTTTATATCCATTTTTTAAAAACCACTTTTTGAGCTTTAATTGACATGTAAAAAGCTGTACATATTTAAGGTATACAACTTGATGAGTTTGGGGATAACTACACACTTGTAAAATCAACACCACCATCAAGGTTGTAGACATATCCATCATCTCTCCAAGTTTCTTCCCACTCTGTGTGTGTGTGTGTGTGTGTGTGTGTGTGTGTGTGTGTGTGGTAAGAATGCTTAACATAAGATCTATCACCTCAGAAAATTTTAAATATACAATGCAGTATTGCTAGCTATAGGCACCATACTAGATAGTTGATCTCCAGAACTTACTTATCTTGCCTAAACTGAAACTTTGTACTGTTTGGCCATCCCTGCTCCATTTCCCCCTCCTCCCAGTCCCTGGCAACCACCCTTCTACTCTCTGCTTCTGAGTTCAACTACTTTAAATTCCACATATAAGTGAGATTATACAATATTTTTCTTTCCGTGTCTGGCTTATTTCACTCAGCATAAAGTCCTCCAGGTCCACCCATGTTGTCCCAAGTGACAGGATTTTCTTCCTTTCTAAGGCTTTATGTAATTCGTGGCTAAAAAAATATTTTAATGGCTTTTCCCTTTTTTAAAGCAAATAAATTGGTCTATTTTCCTCAACACCAACTCCTTTTTCACTGCATTGCTGTATACCCAAATTAAGTTTTCAATTTTCAGAGATTCTAGAATTATGTGGTTAACATGGTACATGGAAGAGAAAATTATTGGTAAGATATGGGAGAAACCCACATCAGGGAAGGCAGTAATCAAGATTCCGTAAAAATATGATCTGGGAAAATATCTATACAATGCCACCAACTCAGTTATTGGTGTGATGGGAGAAGTGGGGGTCTACTCAATGGTCCGTTTGTGCTCACAGATATTCCTACTATCTAGCCTGACTGAGGAACAAAGTATCAAGAAGCATGAAGATGATCAGGCTGATTTGCAACGGTTAGTCTTCAAATGGGAGTCAACCTTCCTAGAAATAGCTGGCTAATCAATTCAATAGACAGTCGTTTCAGGGCCTAGAATACCAAAGGAGTCGGAATATCTGGGGACAGTCCTTCTCTCCATTCTTTGCATTTACAACAGTGGTGGGAAATGGGATCCTTTAAAGAAAAATAATAATAAAACCGGGAAAGAGAAGAGACATCATGAGCTACCCTTGGTCCTCCATCTACTGCTTTTCTGTTGCTACCTCTTCCCCCAAAGAGCTAATCCACTGCCAACATTTTGCCTGTCCGTTCTAGGCTGTGGACTCCTATATCTTCAGTCCTGTCTTCTTTCCTAAGCACACAACTGTCTGCTTAGGAGATATTTCTGCATGAATTGCACTGTTACCTTAAAATGAATGTTTTCTTAAAAAACACATTATCTTTCCTCTCCAGACTTTTTATGTCCATCAGTTTTCATTATGTTGCTCTCCATCTCCTCCCAAACAGTCAGGCTCCTAACATTTGAGTCCAAATAATCACAATAGCCTTCTACATGATTCTCCTACCTCCAGTTCCTCCTACCCTCCAATGTAACATACGGGAGGAAAAACTTTCCCCCCTACATTCCTAGGTTCCATAGCTGAGTCTATGAAATAAACCGGCAATGGGCAGATTAACAGGAGAAAAGGCATACACATGTATTAATTTTGAATATTACATGCATGGGGGCATCACAGGGGGAAAAAGTGAACATCCAGAAAAGCTGTGAGATTTGAGAGCATATACACTGCTTAAGTGGTGAAAGGGGGAGTGTAGGCAACTTTAGGACAGTAACTGTTTTTTTAGGAAAAATGAGGAGGCCCTTAGAAGAATAGATGGGAGATATGATAGTTTGTGAGAAAGTTTATTTGGGTGTAGCATCAATTCTGGTCTCCTCTCCTGTGACAAGAGTTATCTTCCCTGGTTGATGGAACTCCCAGGGAGGAGACTTCACCATAATGGAGTTGCTATTGAAGGACCTGCCTTTAGGCAGATAAGGGGAGTTCAGAGAAAGCCTCTCCCTGCGTTTGGTGTTGTGACTCCAGCTCAAACTAATCAATATCCCAAAGCAGTGTATTTTGGGGTGGCATGTCCTGAACTCTTCGGTTCCCTGCACAGCACAGACAGATAAATCCTCCATAACATGCCCTTCGTTGTAGCTTTCTACTCAAAAGCCTTCAATGGCTTCCTAATGACCTGTACAATAAAGTCCGAAATACTTGTCAAGGCATTAAAGGTATGCTGTAAGGTTCACATAACTTCCTCCTCCTCCAGCCCTATTTCTTACTATCTTTACAGCAGGATTTCTCAATCTTGGCACTATTGACATTTTGGACCTGATGATTTTTTTGTTATCACAGACTCTCCCATGTGGGTGGAACTCATAGTAGCATCCCTGCCCTCTACCTACTACATACCAGACACACTCCCCATCCCAATTATGACAGTCAAACATGTCTCCCAACATTGCTAAATGTCCTCTGGGGGGAAAAAAATCACCCCAGTTGAAAGCCACCACTCTGCAGGAACTTCACACATCCAAAGTTCTAGTCAACTCATTGTTCTCTCATTTAAAAAAAAGGGGAGGGAGCATTCATTCACTCATTCATTCATGTATTGATTTATGTGTTCACGGTGCCTGTATATATGTTTGTACCTCTTTGTTTTATCATATTGCTTCCCCTTCCAGAATACCTCAAAGGGTTTTAGGCCCTTGGGGAAGTGATGCTCTTAACTACCAACAAGGTAAAGATCAGATGATCTGTTCCTCTGGCAGTGTAAAGCCCTCCACCATCTGGTCCCGGATTTACCTCTTCTGCTTCATGTGCAACCGGCTACCCTCTACTCTAGGCAGACAGGTCCCTTGAGTACACCACAGCTTCTCAGCTTCCAGCTTCTGGTTACTTCCTCTGACTTTGCAGCTCAGACCATGGATTTTCCTTCTCCAGACCACTGAGGTTTCTGAGCACCAACTCCATGCTCCACTGAACAGCCCATGGCCCTGTGCATACCTCCATCAATATTCCTAGCATGTTCTACTGGCACTGTACATTTATTTCTCTAACTCCCCAAATAGACCATGAGCAACTTAAGAGCTAACTCTGTATAATATTTTCCATTGTTTCCACAAATCCAGGCACAGCACCCCTGGTATATAGTCACAAAAAAGATAGCTAACATGTATTGAGTGCTTACTCCATGTGATGTTAATCACATCTAAAAAGTACCTTCAGAGCAACATCTAGATTAGTGTTTGACCAAACAATTGGGTATCATAGCCTGGCCAACTTGACACATACAATTCACCATCACGGGCTTGAAGATGGACAATCCTGGGGCAAATAAGAATTAGGTATATTCTATAACAATCACTCCCTCTTCTCACTTAATACTTACAATTGTCTATAACATCCATTTGAGATATATCATACAGTGACTTGATTTATTGTTTATCTTTGGTTTCTATCTGCCTTGTCTTGCCAACTAAACTAAAAACTCCTTCAGGCAGGAAGCGTATCTTCTAATTCTTTGTATTCCCACAACTCCTTACCCAGAGATGAGCACGCAGCAGGCACTCACAATGTGTTAAATAAAAGAACTAGTTTAGGAATAATGATAAAAATAAACTCAGAAATTCTTTGGGATAGACAATTCAATAGTGTTACCCTCAGTGCCCTAAGTGAACACAGTTTGGCCATTTGCCAGGGGACCCTTGTTTTAATCATAAAAATAAACATCTTCATCTTCTGCCATCTCAAGAATAAATTCGTACCTCCTGAGAACTGCTGAAGGCTTTGAACATTGCCAAAGGGTTGGTTCTATCTAGAGGATCTGAGAGTAGAAGCCATAGAGGATGGAGCAGGAAACTCCAACGTGGGTTAGGAGTGTTAACCCTACAGAAAGTTAACCAGTGTTAACCAACAGAAAGAAAGTATTATGGAGATTAGAGTACAGAAAATATAGGGCCTCTAACTGCAGGGCTTTAGAAGCAAAAGTAGCTTCCCTGGAATGACAATATTTTTCAATACGTGTGGTTCTTGATAGAATATTTGAGTTCAAGAAATGATAAACAGGAACAGAATCCTCCTTGTCGGGTCAAGTCCAAGGCTGTCAAGCTTTTCCTGAGTCTCCAGTCACATTTAGCAGCCCTCCCCTCCACTACGTTTTCCATTCATTTCCATTTTGTATGCACCATCTTCAAGCTGCATTGTAATTATTTGACTACTTGTCTGAGTCTCTCACTAAACAGCGAATTTCCAGAAAACAAAGACTGCCTTGTTCATCTTCTTGTCTCCTAACACCTTGAACAATGACTGGAACATAGTTGGTATTTAACATTTGTTTGTGGAAGAAAGAAGACTTGGAAGGAAGAGCAGAACAGAGGACACGTGTGTGCGTGTGCACTCAACCAACTGAGCCACCCAGGCGCCTCGCAATAGTGATTTTAAATAGAATGGTTGGGGTAGGCTCAATGAGATTACAACATTGTCCAAAATACTTTTAGGGGGTGAGGCAGCATCTGCAGCTATCTGAGAAAGGGGAGAGAGAACCTACCAGCTGAGTTCAAGAAGCAGCAAGGAAGACAACACAGCTGGCATATTTTGTAGTGTAAGGTGTGAGGTAAGGTGTGTTGTTTGAAGGTGTGACAACCACGCCCTCACGGAACCACATCAAAAGACGGAAAGGATAGTATCTCTACCACATTTCTTTTTATCAGTGAAGAAAGTACCTCCAGAAGCTCTGGGGCAGACTTCATACACCACCAAACCTCCCTAAATTAAGCTATCGATTTAACACAATCCCATTTTAAAAAACCAACACAATTTTTTTTGAAGGGCAAGCTGATTGTCAAGTTCACACAGGAGAAAAAAAACGAAACACAAAAATTCCAAAAGAGAAGCACAAATAAAGGAAAAGCACCTTATCAACTACCGAATAGTCATCTAAAAGAAAATAAAGTTGGATCCCTACATCACACCTTTACGGAAATAAAGTCCAAATTGATCGAAGAGAGAGGAGACAAAGTAGTTAGAGACAGTAGTGGATAGGAGGCTAAATTTTCACCGTAAACCTTTTGTGTCTTACACTTTGTAGTGCATGCATTGCATATTTAAAATTAGTTATTTGAAAATGTAGCTCTTACATAAGCAACATAGTATAGTAGAAAGACCACAGACCTGAGAATCTGGTGGTGTTTTCGAGTCCTGGTTTTGCACTAATTAAAATGTAACCTTGGGCAGGTCATTTCATCTGCACTTCATCTCTAAAGTGTTATATCAGATGAATTCCAGGCTCCTTTAGTTCTAAAATTCTGTAGCACGATAAACTTAAGCTTAAAAACTGACCTAAGAGTACTATTATCTGCTTTACCTAGTTTTGACAGTTCCTCTAATAAACAGCAGATGATCTATTGTGGAATTTAACATCAAACGTTATCAGTACCCACCGCATTCACACCATTACTGTTGAATGAAGACAGCATGCAAAGTGCACATTAGGGCTCAGCCAGGAGCTTCTGGCCGGTTAGTCGTAGAGATAGCTGGTCGTCCCACATACCAGACAAATAGATAAGGATCACCTTGTGGGATTGGATGCCTGAGATCATAAGGCCTATGACTCATACCAGAGGGCGCCAAAGGGATTCTACAGTCTACAGCCAACTCAGAGGCTGATTGTCTGTTTTGGGATTTATTTGAATCTCTGATCTTTTCTGGGCCCCACCTTTTGGCCATCCTACAGAATAACCTCCATCAAGAAAAGGAAAAGGAAAAGTTTTTAATTAAATTTTTTAAAAATTTTAAGTTAGATTTTAAAAAGGAAAAAGATAAAACAAATCAGTCTGATTACTTGTTAACAACTATACCAAAGAGTAGTGATTATTAGCTAGCTTAGCCAATAGGCTAATTATTTTATGGGTTTCAAGGAATTGAATAGCTGAAAGGCCCCTTAGGCATCATCTAGTCTAAACCACATATTTTACAGATGAGAAAAGGGACGCTGAGAAGGGTCAGCTTTTGTAGTATAAGGTAATAGCCAGTTCCTAGCAAATTCAAGATAAAAATTCAAATATCCAGGCTCTTGGTCAAAAGCTGTTTCCACTTGTCATCTTTCATCTTTAATTTATCTTCCAAACTGCGCTCTCATGTACTGCCTGCCAAAAGTGTGTTTTATTTCGAGTAATGGTTTGGCATTCTCTGCTGCATCTGGATCCTGATATTCTTTAGACCCATGACCTAAGGAGCAGAGCTTCGGAGCAGCCACTGAGGGAAGAGGGCTAAAAGGAACATGGAAATTCCAGTTTGGACCTGCCCTTGAGAAACTGTTTCCTACCCAACCCTCCCCACCATCATCCGTCTCCAATCACTTACCCAGGGGCACCTCTCGTCGGACACTTTTTTTTAAACCTTCAGGCCCTTCATTTCCATTGCCATCCCCTGCCAAAATGATTCTTAGAACTTATAAGCTTCTCTCAGAAACACGCCCAACCTACTTCTACCCAGGAACCAGCTGTCAGCAAATTTCCTTGGGGGTTTGTATTTCCCTTTAACTTAAGTAGGTCATTGCTCTAAAGAAGTGTAAAGATGGAATGAATGAAAATAAGCTGCTGAATTTGGCTTCTGTGAGATTTGTGAAAAAAACGCAATGAGATGGGCAGAGCGGCAGGGCTGGGCCAGCAAAGGAAGTCCCCCCCCCCCCCATGAGCCTCCCCATGACTCAGACCTTACAGCATTACTGGTCAGACAGGCAGAGTAAACATTCAAGGGATTTAATCATAAAGACATGAAGTCACTGTCTTGCCTGGCTCTATATGCATTTCTCCTGAAAGAAACCCAAGTGGGTACAAGAGATGAGCAATCTGCGAGATGCCATTTTGTAGGTTGAAAAGAGGTGCTTGGGGCTAAAAAGATGAAGTTGCGTGACCTGAAATGCAGAGGTCTTATCAACACAGTTGACTTCCTTCCAACAAAAATCAGTTTGGGGAGTGTTCTATTTGTCACCTCACCCAAGCAGTCCCATCTCCTTTAAAGAGTCCTGAGGCCTACTGTCCACAAAATAACCATCCCCAGTTGGATGTAGGGTGTTGGGTAGAACACCCTGCAGGATTAGGCTGGGTGACATCAGAGTAAAATGACAAGGATGACCCTGTTGGGGGAAAAGGAGGGGAGAGTCACAGAAAAGAAACATCAGCATTATAGGGAAGGGAGCATGGCCGGCAGGGAGCAAAAAAAGCCTGGGCACTTTCTGTCACAGCTGGCTCTCACCCTCTCCTCTCAAGACCACCTAGAAGCCTGCTTCCTGCCGAGTACAGCGAAGCCTACTCTGCCACGGCCGACACACACTCTATTCCATCACCAGAGAAGGTCTAGTTTGCCATTGCTTAGACACAGCCATGACACCGACCAGGCTGTAGGCATCCTCACTTCCAGGAGACAGAAACATGCTGGAACCTCACTAAAATTATTGGTTGCAACATTGTTGCCCCCTAAAACTCTGACTCTTAAGATATATAGTGATGCAGGCTAGAAATCTGTTGATAAAGTGTTCCTTAAGGCTAGTCTGCCCTGTTGGAGTACATACTTCCACTGATCTACTCATGTATTAAGTATCTGTGGAGCACCTACTAAGAAGCACCAAACAGTGGGTAAAGGGTTACAAGGATAAAAAACTAGAGTTGTATTCTCCAGTCTGGAAAAGACTTAACCAAGAGAAATAACAATATGAGCCTCATATATAATTCTGAATGTTCTAACGGCCATATTTGCAAAAGGTAGAAAGAAACTGGTAAAAATTGATTCTAATAATATACTTTACTTAACTCAACAGATCCAACATTTCATTTTGACATGTAATCACTATTTTTAAATTATTGATGACATATTTTACCTTTATTGTATGAAGTTTTTGAAATCCAGTGTGTATTTTATACTTATAGCCTATCTCTATTGAGGCACTAAATTCTCACCAGAAGTATTTGGTCTGTATTTAAATTTCATAAACTTACAGTTGATAAAGTCAATTCACATGCCCAAGTTTTTTCAAACACACTTAAAAGTTTTCTGCTAACTTTACTAGTTCTTAAACTTAATTTGTCAGAATTAATTATAATTCAGTTCAATGGTGTGTGTATTAGTTTGCTGTTGGCACTACAACAAATTATCGCAAATTTGGTGAATTAAAACAAAATGAATTTATTCTGTGACGGTTCTGAAGTCCTAAAATTGAGGTGTTGATAGGGCTGCATTCCTTTGGAGAGCTCTAGGGGAAGACCTGTTCCCTTTCATTTTCCAGCTACTACAGGCTGTCTGCATTCCTTGACTTGCAATCTGCTCCTCATATCATTCTGACCTCTGCTGCCATCATCACACCTCCTTCTCCAACTGATTTTCTCTGATTTTCCTGCTTTGTGATTATAAGGACCCTTGTGATTATATTGGGATACCTGGATAATCCAGGAAAATCTCCCCATCTCAAGATCCCTAACTCAATTGTATCTACAAAGTCCATTTTGCCATACAAAGGAATATTCAGAGGTTTTGGTAATTAGGTCGTGGACATCTTTGGGGGGCCATTATCCTGTCTCCCACAGTATGTCAAGAAACTGAAAGAAGGCTACAATGGTGGATGGAAAGGGCAAGAAGAGAATAAGGAGAGTTATTGTGATGGCAAGCAAGGAAGGAGCCGTATTGGCAAAATTTTGTAGACCATGACAGGGATTTCGTTCTGTATCTTAAGACCAATGAAAAGTCATTGAATCTGCATGTAGTAATTAGATGATTGAAGGTAATGGCTTGGACTAAGGAGGTGGCTGTAAAGGTGGAGAGAAATGGAAATATTTGAGAGATATTGAGGAAGTAAATTTTGTAGAACTTAGCAATAGATAAGCTAAGCAATGCAGAGTAAGGGTCAAGGCCATGTTAAAGATGGTACGTAGGTTTCCAACTTGCTGAACTAGATAGATAGTGGTTCAGTTCACCACAACCAAAAACATTGCTCAGACCAGGTTTGTTTGGGGGATGTGGTTTTGAACATGTTGAGTCTGAAGTGACTTTAAGAGAACAAAATAGAAAACTCAGTGGGCAGTTGGAGACAGAAGTGCAGAGTTTCCTCTGGGTTGCAGAGGAATTGCAAAGCTTTGGTTTTTATGTGATTATTAAAGCCTGTGTACGAATGAAACCACCTAGAATAGAAGCCAGTAAGAAGAGTGCCTAAGACCTAGCCTTGAGAGAGTTGAACATTCAATGACCAGATAAAAAAGGACCAAGAGCCTATAGCATCACAAAAGCCAAGAAAATATTATTAAAAGAGCATGTGGTCAATAGAGTTGATGGCTCCTGAGAATTCAGTAAGTGGATTTCAGCAAGACCAATACCAATTCACCTATACTATTAGTCCACAAACTTCTAGCGGAGCAGTTTACACCTGTGAGGTCAGGGGTGCCTACCATGCCTCCCCACCAGGTTTAAGTAAATCATGGCCATGGTAACTGGTTTAGAAGTGGGCACATAACCACAGAAAGCTAACAAGATCCATTTGTTGGTACTTCAAGGAAAGAGACTATTGCTCTTCCCCACTGTCTTGAAACTTGAGGAGACATAGAGCCTGAAGCTATTGCTACCATTTTGGTATTAGTCTAGGACTAGAAGCAACACTGGCAGAAAAAAAAGATGGTGAGAAACCAAATATTTATGACATCTTTCTGATTCTAACTCCAGCTGTACCTGAAGCTTGATTTAGCCCTACACTTTCAAACTAGATGAGCCAATAAATGATTTTTTTTAATCAGCCAAGTACAAAATGTCACTTACAATGGAAGAATACTAAATTCTATGGGAGGATAAATGAAATGTAACCTATGTTTAAGACCTTTAGAGAAACTGCCTTATGTATTAAGATGATCAGATGTTGACTAAAATTCTCATCATAATCATAACAGATTATGAAAGCAGATAAGAGGATTTGAGAGCAGGAAAATAAAATAGAAATACCAGAAGAGTTTCTATGTTCATGAGCTCCAATTTGTGAAGCACTCGGAAATAAATAGGAATATATTAAATTAGAGTTAAAAATTATAGTCCCAGACTGTCTTAAAGTAATTTCCTTATTGTGACCAGAAATCTGGTTCCAAGGTTTTCTTGTTCTCTTTTGTCTTGAGCTTGTATCTTTCATGAGCCCTGAAATGGCAATTTTACAGATGCATGAATTATAATATTCATGATTTCCATGGCATTATAATTGTATTCGGTAATTATAATTTTCATTGACACAAAAGTTACAGACTCCTGGGATTTGCTCAGTAGAACTTAAAACTGTTGCTAGGCACCTCACAAAAGTGATTATCCCCTTTGTGGGAATTGAGGATTTTGACCTTGAATAACTTTTACATTGGGAAGTTAAAATGTACTGGCCTTGGCTTCTCTGAACCCATTCATTTTTTTTAATTTTAATTCCAGTATAGTTAACATACAGCGTTATATTAGTTCCAGGCATACCATATAGTGATTCACCACTTCTTTAAATCACCCCGTGCTCATCATCACAAGTGCACTCCTTAATCCCCATCACCTACTTCAGCCATCCCCCCACACCTCCCTTCTTGGTAACTAACCACCAGTTTGTTCTCTATAGTTGAGGCTGTTTCTTGGTTTGTCTCTTTTTTTTTTTCCTTTGTTTTAGGTTTTAAATTCCACATATGAGTGAAATCATATGGTATTTGTCTTTCTCTGACTTATTTCACTTAGCATTATACTTTCCAGCTCCATCCATGTCATTGCAAATGGCAAGATTTCATTCTTTTTGATGGCTGAATAATATTCGTGTGTGTGTGTGTGTGTGTGTGTGTGTGTGTGTGTGTATCACTTCTTCATTATCCATTCATCTATCAGTGGACACTTGAGCCGCTTCCATAATTTGGCTATTGTAAATAATGCTGCTATAAAAACTGGGGTACATGCATCCCTCTTATTTAGTGTTTTTGTATTTTTTTGATAAATACCCAGCACTGGATCATGGAGTAGTTCTAGTTCTAGTTTTAACTTTTTTAGGAACCTCCATACTGTTTTCCACAGTGGCTGCACCTGTTTGCATTCCCACCAATAGTGCAAGAGGGCTCCTTTTTCTTCACACCCTTGCCAAAACCTGTTGTTTCTTGTGTTTTTTATTTTAGCCATTCTGACAGATGTGAGGTAATATCTCGTTGTAGTTTTGATTTGCATTTCCCTGATGATGAGTGATGCTGAGCATCTTTTCATGTGTCTGTTGTCCATCTGTATGTCTTCTTTGGAGAAATGTCTGTTCATGTTTTCTGCCCATTTTTAAACTGAATTATTTTGGGGGGGTATTGAGTTGTATAAGTTCTCTATATATTTTGGATACTAACCCCTTATCTTCTCTGAACCCATTTACTAAAAATTCGCCAAAGTGCAGGTCTGCCATGACGCAAGAGAATGGATCCAGTAGAAGAAAATCTATGAACATCTACTGAGTATCCACCATATACAAGACAATATGCTAGGCACACTCAGAGGCTTGAGGCATTGTCCTTGTTCTCACTGAGCTTGAAAACTTGTGGCAGAAGTAGGACATACTCATGAGGAGTCAAATATCAATATAAAACAGTGTATAATAAGTGATAAAAAGAACTGCACAAACTATAAGAACTTAGATGCTGGAAAAACAAGGAATCAGCATGAGGTAGAATGCCTTGAGGGTAGGCACAAGTGAATGGGCAGAAGTGAAGAGCTCCGCAGGCAGAAAGCTCTGTATTAATAAACAAGCAGAGGGAAAGATGTTGGTAGGTAACTGTATCATAGAGCAGTCTGCTGAAGCAATGATTCCTACAGAGTTTTAGTTGGAGGGAGGTGGCTTGAAAAGATTGGGAAGTCATTAAATGACAAGCGATAAAATTTAGGCTCTATCCTGTAGGAAATGAAGTATTAAAGACTGCTAAAGACTAAGTCCATGGAAACAGACTATCTCTCTTCCTCAGTTCTTCCTCAGTATCAAAGCCATCATAGCTACGAACATGAGAGCCTGGACTTGGTTTGTGTGTGAAATAAACTTTTTGTTGATCAACACAGTGTAAAATGAAAAGTGAGATATTGCAGGTTAGGACTGGGTCATGGGAAATTGGGGCATTGTACTGACAAAACTAGATTTGCATCTTACGTTAGCTGCTATGTAGAGGACGGATTCAACAAGGAGGAGACTAAAAGGAGCCCAGGTAGAAGGCCATTGCAAAGCCCTAGGCAAGAGTTCATGAGGGCCTATCTGAAGGTGGTGACCATAGGATTGGGGAGAAGGAGATAGGTTCAAGAGTCAGTGTTATATGCAAATAATGAATCATGGAACACTACATCAAAACTAAGGATATACTGTATGGTGACTAACATAACGTAATAAAAAATAATTTAAAAAAAAACAGAGTCAGTTAAAGTAACATCATTAGGACTTGATGACCATCACTGACTGTCAGGGGTGATGGGAAAGGAGGATTCTAGAATGACTCCCAGGTTTCTGACCTGAGCGGACAAGGTGGGAAGTGGAACCATTAACCAGGATACAGGACGAGGTGCAGCGCTGGGAGAGAAAGATGTTGGGTTCAGTGTTGCATACTGTGTAAACCAGGACTCACTGGCTGCAAGCCATGGAAACCCATGTCAAACTGCCTTAGGCGATTTCACGATTCATAAAACTGGGTGATGGAAAGGTAGGGGTAGCAAAGACGTCACAACTAAATCTAAAACCATCAGGACCTGTTCTCTGTCCTGCCCTATATCTCTCTCCACTTGCCTTCTACCTGTACTTCAGGCCCATTCTTTCAAGGCCCTCCAAGTGACAAGGGACATATGTGCCATCAGGTCTGGAATCTAAGAAGAAAGAGAGGTACAGCTTCCACGGCCACATTGAAAAATCCCAGGGAAGAGACCCCAAGGAATAAAAAAAATGAATGAAAGTCTAAGTCCCTGGTCTTGAGGAATTAAAAGCACAGAAACTTGAGGCCATCTCCAGTACCTCCGGGGGCTGAAACCCAGTACATATCAGGAGTTCAATATTATGCTGTTAAATCAAAGGGTGATTAATAGCACTTTTCATGAGTAAGATGATCTGGCATTTTTGAAATAGTTTGGTTGCATACATTTTGTCTATTACGTAGGCTAGAACAAGGCAGTCCTCTGTCCCCACACCTAACTCATGCATCAAAATGTACCACATAGGTGGAATTTTCTTTTTTTTTTTTAAGATTTTATTTATTCATTTGACAGAGAGAGAGAGCACAAGAAGGAGGAACGGCAGGCAGAGGGAGAGGAAGAAGCAGGCTCCCCACTGAGCTGGAGCCCGATGTGGGGCTCAATCCCAGGACCCTGGGATCATGACATGAGCTGAAGGCAGATGCTTAACCAACTGAACCACCCAGGCACCTCCTCATAGGTGGAATTTTCTGATAGAAGGGCCACTTTCTGCCTGCAGTCATACTCCACTTGTAATGCCTGGGAGAGATCCTTCTGGCTACAGAAGTCAGAATACATGTTATGCTTCTCATCAAAAATTCCTTCCTACCCACCACCACCCCTGCTGCCACCACCATTGAGATTTTCCCAACTGGCTCTCAACATTATTAACCACCAGTTAGGAGAGAAGGCTCAGAGCCCTAGCAGACCACTTTTAAGCACCATAAAACAAACTTTAAACTATCACAGTAAAAGCTGGTTTCTCTTCCTAATTGGGTTCCTTTGAAGGCAAAGACTGGATGGGCACGCTTAACAGTTATAAATGGAAATCAGCTTCCAGACCTACAGTCTTCAGGATTATGGCTCATGGCACTGTTTGCCTTTTGCCTGAACCTCAATATATTTCTTTTACTTAGTTTTATTTGCTTAGGCTGTCAGTAACACTTACTGAGGGCTACTCTATTATGTATGATACCATACTAAACACCAAAACATACATAAAAGCAGCTAGGATTCCCCAGGGCACAATCGAAAGAGTGACAAGAACAGTAATTGTTTGCTAAATCTAGATCAGACCCTTCCATCTCGGTGTCTAGATTCCGGTGCCCCTGAACCTCTTCCTTCTGATCCTATGGGACCCCACACAGGCTCATAAATGGCCATGATCATTTTTCTCCTTAACTTTATGGTGGTTTTCAGTTCATTCATCAGTTTAAAAGCATATCTGCTTTCCCTGCTGCTACTGTCACACCTCTTGTCATCACCAGGTTGTTGTGGCCTTGGCTATAGTCACACATTTATTTTGTTCCAGCTGAACAGTGGAATGCCACACACACACACACACACACACACACACACACACACACACCCCTGTGATGTACTCTATTACCAGGCCACAAAATAACTCTACTCCCAGCCACCATTCATAGAAAACTCTAAAGATTAAGTTCTTCATTCCACTCGTTTTTTATTACAACCCTCCTGCCAACGTCTCTGGCACTTGTCTACAGAAACTGCCTTAACAGTATAACACCGTTGGGATGCCTGGGTGACTCAGTCCGTTAAGTGTCTGACTCTTGATTTCGGCTCAAGTCATGATCTCAGGGTTGTGAGATCGAGCCCCAAGTCGGGCTCCACACTGGGCATGGAGCCTGCTTAAGATTCTCTCCCTCTCTCTCTCTCTGCCCCTCACCTCCTCGCTCTCTAAAAACAAAGAAACAGCAAACAAAAACAGTATAACACTGTTAAAATCTCTAGGGGCTGGGCCAGGAGACCTTCTGGAAACCTTCACCCCTACCATCCCTGAGCCTCCTGCTTTCCTGCTTTCCTGCCTTAACACACCCTCTCTCCACTCAGGTCTGTTATTTCCCTTTAGGGTACTCACTCTAAGGGGCCTTGTGGTTTCCCTAACAGCTCAGAAGTCTGGGGCCTGGAGTGAGGGTGCAGTGGGCTGTGCCCCTCAAAGGGGCCCACGCCAGTCTGGATTCACAGTAAACAATTTATGGCCTTCGTCCCTGGGGTTCCCTCTACACAAAGACCACTTATGGTCAATTGTTTGGAATTCAGAGCCATTTTCCTAAGGAAACAACCTAAAAGGAGTATGTAGGTGCCCAGAAGAACTCATAAAAGTCCACTTGACTCACATACCTCATCTGGAGCTCTAACTGTATTCTAGAACCTACCTAACAGTGCACCACGGTTCCTATGGCTTCTGTGGGAAAATGAGTTCTGAATTCCAGCTGTGAGCATACCTCTGCCTCTGCCATCAGCAGGAACAGCCCAGCATTCACCTTCTGCAGCCTGCCAACCCAATGGTAGGGAAACGCCAGAAGCCTAGAGTGTTTCATTTTTAAGAAAGGGCTTGGGGTGAGGGGAACTCTGGGAGGTGGAACCAGGCTGTGGAGAACGGAGAGTTGGGGTGGAGGGTGGGAGAGCCCAGCTGCCTCTGGGTTTTACGGTCTTCCAGAGACGCAGGCAGCTCCCCTGAGCTTTAATGCAGAAGACACGCCAGGTCTGCACTACAGCATTGCTGCTACAGAGAACAAGGCGGGGGGGGGGGGGGGGGCGGCGGGTTCCAGTGGAAGAGGGGTGGGAACTGAGGAAACGTGTGTCTGTGGGTTTCTATGTAAGGTCAAATAAGGAGTTTTTAAAAAAAATTTTTTTTTTAAACTAAAGCTAGATCTGTACTAGGCTCAACACTATGTTTGTTAAGGAGGTCAAAGCAAATTCAATACACTATATCGTAGCCTTTGGAAACACGCAGCTGACAGAAACAGTGTTGGTAAGTCCCCTTGGACATGACCCTTTTGCAGACATGAGAGAACATTTGACGTCTATGTCCAATCTCTCTCTCCTATTTGCACTTTAATTAATACTTGCTTTGTGTGGAGTCAGGGTAAATTTACTTACAAATAAAAAAATGTAGTGTGGAGAAAACAAGTATGAGCCTCTATTTTATTTCCTTGGATCTGTTCGAAAAGTCAAGAAAAAAACGTTTTCCTAGGTTGTGGAGTAGGGAGACGTGCTCCGTACAGCAGCCCCCCCTTATCCACAGGGAAGAGGTTCCAAGAGCCTCGGTGAATGCCTGAAACCATGGATAGTACTGAACCCTACATAGGTTTTATTGATAACTTCGGCACAGTAACAGATGAAGAATAACTAATTAAAAAACCATTATAAATGTAATGTACTAAAAGTGACGAGACTGCGATCGCTCTCAAAATATCTTACGGTACTCACCCTTTTTGTGACGATGTGAGATGAGAACATGCCTATGTGATGAGAGGAAGTGACGTGAATGACGCAGGCGCGGTGTCGTATTGGTAGGCGCTGTGACGTAAGGGTAGGCGACCACGAACCTTCTGGCCACGCCTCAGGCAGGAGGAGCCCCTGCCTCCAGCTGGCTATTGATAGGGCTGAAATCAAGGAAAGCAAAACCGCAGACCGTGGAAAGCAAAACCACGAATAAAGGGGGATTGCTTACGTTTAATAATTCCTGTTTGGAGGCTCAAAAAAGTACATTTTAAATGACAATAGTAATATATGTTTTTTTATTGCAAGTACAAATGGACTTTTTACATTTTTTTAGGTTTTTTTCATTTTAATGCCAGTATAGTTAACGTACAGTGTTATATTAGTTTCAGGGGTACGATATAGTGATTCAACAATTCCATACATTACTCAGTGCTCATCATCCGAAGTGTACTCTTTAATCCCCATCATGAATTTCACCCATCCCCCCACCCACTGAATGGATGTAAATAAGGATTGTTTTCTCCTATCTAAGTCCACTCTCTAATTCTACATGTAGATATTCTGATGTCAAACTACTTTCACATGACCACATACCAGAAGTGAAAAAAGAGAAAGATGATTTAGAAAATTTACCAGATTCAGGAAAGGTTGGATCCAATGGGCTATTTTATGTGCCAGAATCCTAGTAGGTTTGGTAATGAATTAACAGATAAATAGTTCCATAGCATCTTAGATTCAATCAATTCCACAATAGTTTCTGAGACAATTATGTGCTAAACAATGTAGTGTGTGACATGGAGATATACACACAAAAACACACTGCATGGCCCCATCACCTGTGGCGTTTATATATCTTTATTCAATTTACATGCATGAAAAAGTAGAGATCTCTGTTTCAGGAACCCAGGTGAGCTCCAGGAAATGGTTATTATTTGATGGACTGAACGGTCACTTTGGAAAGCCCACGTAGGTTAAGCCTTACCCTCATAAGAGACTGTGAAAAAACTGAAGCAGGAGGGTGTGAGTCATTGGGGAACCATTGGGAAACAATGCTAGAGAGGAGATGGTGTTTGGAAAGATGGTCCTGCCAGTGGTGTGGAGGTGAATAGGAGGCAAGTTACTAATTATGAGCTCACTGCAGTCTCTAGGGAGGAGGTGGGAGGGTCAGCCCCAGTGTGGTGGCATGAAAATGAGAGAGGGAGACACGCGAAGGGCGCGTTAACAGAAACACTGATCTAACTAATGCACCGCTCACTAGACCAAGGAGACAGTTCATTTCCCTTTTAAAGCTGTGATCTTGGGTTTCTCTCTTGAGCCATTTCCTCTCCACCTTTCTTTTTTATGTCTGTTTCAATTATTATAAAGGTGCACATGTTTTCTTTTGGAAAATTTGAAAAATATAGAGAAAATATCAAGAAGGCATTGAAAGGCACCTATCCTCTCACCACCCAAATATGATGATCTCAGATAACCGTTTTGGTGTATTTTTTCCCCAGCCTTGATTGGTGCCTTTAGGAGCAATTATTAAACAGGGTGAGTGAGGTTGAGTACGAAGATAAAACAGCTTGATTTTTTCCCCCCACCACTGCCTTCAAGTTTGCTTCCTCGTTTTTCCCTGCTCTGCCCTTCACCCTGATGCAGGCTGAGCCATAGCTGCCCCATCACTTTCAGATACTGGAACCCTTGCATGCGCAGAAATGAAAAAGTCCCATGTGATCTACATCAAGGCAACGCTTCTCTCTTTCGTGAGCCCGGTCCTTCCTGGAGCTAGGGGACTTGGAGCTGAGAAGGAGGCAATGGCCTGGTCTTTCCTGCTCCTTGTCCCATCCCAGGGATCCCATGGGAAAATCTATGTGCACTTACCCCAAAGGTAAAAGCAAGGCCTGAGTCCCACTGCTGCCTCCCCCTCACCAGCTGCCCAGCCAGCTCCCCACCTTCAATACCTCCAAGGGCAGCATCTGGCACACTTAAATCCCTATAAGCACAGTCTAACCCTATAAATTCACTTCAAATAATTCCTTCTGAAGAAACGCTTATATAGATTGTTCCTGGTGGGAGCAGTGAGTACTAAGCTTCTTCCATTTTTCTTTTTCTTTTTAAAATTTATACTAAATACTGTGGGACTGTGTCTTAACCCCTTTCTTGAGAATAGGAGGATATTCATCAATTATTCTCAGCTTCTGTCTATTCAATAATAGACAAAAGAAAAAGTTCCATTTCATATCCTCGTACATATATACACACACACACATAAAATAATAATAACTGGAACCACATCACATCGTTTTGCATCCTACTTGAGTTCCATTAGTATCATATGGCGAGCATTTCCCATGTTAAGGAAGTATTTTCCAAAAGTGATTTTTATTGGCTCATAATTTTTCATTATATGACTGTCCATTTCTCATTAATTATTCAACCATCACCCAATTAGACATTTATAATTAGGCTAATTACCCCTGCAATAAACATCCTTGCATGTAACCTTGTTCACATCTTTGATTGTATCCTTAGGATAATTCCTAGAAGGAAAATGTTTCAATCAAATGTTATGGAGATTTTTAAGGCCCTTGATACATAAAGCAGAAAAAAGCCCTCAAGAGAAATGGAATACCCCTCACACACATTGTACCCGAGCATTTTTACCACATTTTTCACCTTTACGATTTGATTAGTGAAATAACATCTCTAACGGTTTTGATTTACATTTTTTTTGGATTGTTATTGAGGCAGATTCTTACTTCTTGACTCTTTGTATTTTTTCTTCTGCAAATGGTTCATGGCCTCTGCTTATTTTTTTCTTGCAAAGTTAGTATTTTCTTACTGATGTGTAAACTCTCTCCACGTTAATAAGAATAGTTACCCCCCCCTTTTTTTTTGTCATATTGTATTTGTTGCAAATGTTTCCCAATTTGTTTGGTTTGATTTTGTTTGTAATATTTTCACTTGCAGAAACATTTAACTTCTGTTCAGTCAAATCTGTTGATATCTTTTTTGTATAACCTAGCTTAAATGGAAAGGGATTTATTAGAAGGATAGTAGTTAGCTCACAGAAATTTAAAAAGAAATCCTACAGAAATCAGATCAACTCTGTGGATTTTAGGAAATGAAACTAATCTCAACATCATCAAACCTATAAATCTGTCCTTCTGTTTATCTCATTTCCTCCGGTCTCCATTTGGCTTCATATATTCCCACCATCAGCTCTCTCCGGATTAATATCCTTTTAGCTTCTATACCCAAAGAGGCCAAGAGGACTTATCTTCAGGTAAAAAAAATTCTCGAGAAGGACTTCGGCTTGCTCAGCCATGTGCCAGGCTCACCTCCAGACCAGTCATTGTGCCAAGAAAATAAAGGACTCTGATTTGCCAGATAAAGGGTATATCAAGAGAAAACAGAAGAGCTAACCTGAAGGAAAGAGTGGGTTAAAGCACTAGGCGAACAAAGCAAAATAAAGCAGAAACAAACAAAAAATCAAATGTCCGTTAGAGATTTTTCCTTAGTACTTTCTTCTACCAGAATGATGCTTCTCTCTTCATCCTGAAATCAAGAAATTTTTCTTCTGGATTTCATTTTTTACATTTGGCTCTATCTTCCCCAAATCCCTCATCCCTCCTCCTGATATTCACTTCATCGTTTCCACTGGCTTGGCCATGGCCTAGTTCAGGGCCGTGTGTCTTTGTGTAAGGTCTACTGAGCTCATTTTCCTGATTCCCCCCACCTCCCACACACACAGGCTCCCCTTCCTCAGTTCATCCTGCATGCCATCGCCAAATCGATGGTCCCAAAATACCACACCCATCCCTTTAATAAAGGTGTCATTTTCCTCTTCCAAGCCTCCCTGTGCCCCACCCACTTACTAGAGAGGAGAGGACAGCTACTTTGACAATGAAAATGTCTCACGCAGCCTTCACAACTCTGCTTGGTAGATAAAATCTCCATGGGGATAGAGGGGAAACTGAGGCTCAGAGAAGCAAAATCACTGGTAACATGTTTGGTTGTGGTAGAGCGGGGACTTAATCTATGCTGCCTGAATCCTCACACCAGAAACCAAGCCCCTCACAGCGGACGGGCCTCCAGGTAGAGTCTAAACACCTTAAACTTTCTCCAATGTCCAGGCTTTGCTTCCTTTGGTCGTCATACCTCTATCTCTCACTTTCATCGAAACTATTTGCTCCCAGTCCCACCCCCACTACTCCCTAGTCTGCTGGCTTTTCTTTTGCCTTCCTCTCTTTACTTGGGGTAGAGAAGTACTTTCTCACCAGTGCTCTGCCTACCCACCCCACCCCACCCCCGCCCACTTTTCACCTACTGAGAGTTCACCTCCCCTGAATCTCTGCTTAATTTCACTTCTTCCATAAAGTCTTTCCTGATTATCTCACAAAAATAGCTCTTTTTTGAAAATGCCTAAACTATGCTTCTCTGATATCCACTTAATTGTCTTTAACTTTTTGACCATCCTGCCAGCTAGATTGTGAGCCTCTTGGGATCAAGTCCATGCCTCATATTTCTTTGGATTCCCACATGCTTAGTCCAAGGCCTTGTAAGAAGAAATGAGTCAATACTTGGTGATCCATATCTGTCTCCTCTAACCTGCTGTATTGGAAACATAATCTGAAGGATTTTCTCTTCTTCCTCTCCTCTTAGTTCAACGTTAAGCCTTTCAAATCTTTGGCTTTTCCTATTAGGATCAGTGATTTTCATGAGGGAAGAGAATATCAATTATAAAATTCTGAGATTGTAGATAAATAGATAGGGAAGTTTTCACTAGCATATGTGTAGTTCATCTCCTCATAAACATGCGAAAAGAACCTGTTACCACAAGTCATTGATATATCTTAACAATAGTTCATAGCATCTAAAGAGACAGGAAGTCAATTTTAAAGGACATTGCATTAAACTTTTTATCCATTACTATTCACTTTCTAGTAGATTTCACAATATTATTTAATAGAATAAATTAGCTGTTATGGGGAGACAATATTTTTGAAGAATGTGGAGAAATCATCTAAAGATTGTTTTATCCGATGGAGGTTTAGAGCATCTGTTTCAACGGGCATTGCTTTGGAAATTGCAAGAAACTTTGGAGATGATAAATGTTTACAATTTGTATCCACATTGTTACTAGCACAATAGCCTGTTAAATCCCTTGCCATGAATATGAACAGACTGCAGGCCATCCACATTATTTACCAAGGAGGAAACAGACATTATTCACAAATTTTAATTGCTCCTATGGCACCAACCGTCTGAAAATGAAGCATAAAAACCTAGCCTTGGGGAAGTTTTGCCGCGCAATGACTTTAGTGCAAACCTGACCACAGGGACAAATGCCTCCATCACAATTATGCCGGAATAAAATAAGTGTATCATTTCAACCCAAGTCCTAGTGGACAGTTGGCATATTTTAAAACTCATCCTATCCACTGCAAACTCAACAACTCCTACACATGACCCAAAATAAAGAAGTCAGAGATTAGATTGCTGTGGAAAGTGTACGTCATGCTTACCCGTAAGAGGAGTTTCTCCTGATCAAGGTCCAAACATTCTACCAAAAACCGGAAGAGTAAATGCTTCTATATCCTCCTTACCTAGAGAAATTAACCCTCTAGTATTACAAGATGAGTATCAAATTTGCTTCCAAAAATTGAATTATATTATAAAATACAATTTTACAAAAAATTTTTAAGAAAAAATTAATCTTATGAAAAAAATGTTAAGAAGAAGAATGAAAGTATTAGGAAGTTTTTTTTGTTTGTTTTTGTTTCTGTGTTTTCCAACTAGGAATCATTCATATTCCCTCAAGGACCAGTGTCCTGTGGGAGAAGGTTTAGCAGAGAGATTTACAATTAAGCACTAAGTGTGAGAGGAACCAGCCAATAGGCTGCCTGGAAAATTAGGCTCATCTACCTCCCTAAAGCTAAGACTGAGAGGGTTGCAAAGCTGAGGAAGACGATCAATAGGGATAGTGAGAAACACCAAATCTGAGAAGAGCCACCAAAGAGGCTACCAATGATCATGAAATCCAAAAATATGCATCCCAGACTTGCTCTGACTGCGGCTCTCCCCACTAATGGCATCACTGTCATTCTGATTGCTCAGGTCAAAACCATGGAGCCAGCTGGCACTGTCCTCAAAAATATGTCCTCAATCCTACTGCATCTTATTACTCTGCTACTATCTGTGCCTCCCACAGAAAATTCTCAGCACCTTTGAACACGTCCTCTCTTTGCTTAAAACCCAGCAATGGCTTCCATTCCAACAAAGTGAGGCTAAAGTCCTTAAAATGGCCCACAAAGCTTTGGCATCATCTGCTCCCAACTTAGACCTTCACTCTAGATATGTTGCTCTTTCTGGCTCGTTCTTCCCCCACATTTTCTCTTGGCTAACTTCCTAACCTACAAGTCTTTGCTCAGACATCTCCTTCTCTATTAGGCCTACCCTGACACCCAATTTAAAACTGCACCATGCCCCAGGACCTTGCAGTCCATACTGTCCTTACTCTGTTCCATTCATTTCTTTTTTATGGTATGACCACCTTCTAACATACTATGTAATTTATGTATCACATTTTTTGTTTGTATCACACACACACCCTTATAAAATGTGTAAGTCCTCAGGAACAGAGATCTTTCTTTTGTTCACTAATGCATTCCAGATACTTTCAAGCACCTGGGATATGGTAGAAGCTAAATTATTATCTTTTGAATGAATGAATAAATGACTCCATGTTTTATCTGTCAAGAAACTGAGGCAAGACAGGATAAGCAATTCGTCAAGATGAAAAGTAGGAAACTCCCCTTTGTTTGGTTCATGTTTCCCATTTCTCCAGAAGACATATTCTGTGGGTTAGAACTTGGTAGAGAAGCTAAGTTTTGAATGGATGAAACTCCAAAGTTAGGAAAATCAACATTACACAATAAATTTTAAAGACAGGCAGATAATTAGAGTTAGAGTAGAATACAAGAGAGTGAAGAATCCTCCTGGATGCTATCATCCAAAATAAGGGCAAAAATTAAAGAAGAATGTAATTGTTTACATGTTCATCCATCAAACTTGCTTACATAATTGGAATATTTCTTAAACATAAACTTATAATGTATTAAAATCATGTTTTTTACTTGCAACATGATTGTTTAATCCAACTTCCTTTACTGCTTTATAGAGACATTTTCTTTAGCATCTAGCAACTAATATTTACATACTTATTCCAGATTCATTTCAGTATTTTTTCTTTCTTGTCTACACCTTGTATTTCACTTCCTTCTTTAGTTTTCTCATTTTATCTTCTATCAATTTTTACTATTTTATGTATTTTATGTGATATCTGCCACAGGTTATCTTTGTGGTAACTTAGCTTGGCTCTTTGGTTAGCTAATTAAACTCCTCCCACATTTTTCAACATTTTGGTGCCTGTATGTCACTTTTTCTGACTGTACTTTTTTGTGATAACTGCTCCTTTATAGTGAGACTTCTAAGCCAGTTTGATATAAATTTGGAGATCAATTCTGCTGATTTCTCTTTTATTTTGAAACCAGAAATTTCTTATTGAGATGGTCTTTCCTTTTGGGTTTTGAACTTTCTGTTTATATATAAATTCCA
Organism: Ursus arctos; assembly: GCF_023065955.2. Lineage (NCBI taxonomy): Eukaryota > Metazoa > Chordata > Mammalia > Carnivora > Ursidae > Ursus > Ursus arctos. The sequence goes on from NW_026622841.1 coordinate 22,652,140, forward strand.
TCTAAATATTCTTCCTTTCCAATCCGCATGTCTTTTGTTTCTTTCTCTTGCTTTATTGCTCTGATTAAAATTCCCAGTACTATGGTGAACAAGAACATGAAGAGTAGATATCTTTGCCTTGTTCTCAATCTTAGGGCAAAAGCATTTGGTCTTTCACCATTCAGTATAATGTTAGCTATTGGGTTTTTGGTAGATTTTCTTTATCAAGTTGAGGAAATGTCCCCCTATGCCTAGTTTTCTGAGAGTTTTTATCACAAATGAGTATTGAATTTTGTGATATGCTTTTTCTGCATCAATTGAGAGGATAATAAGATATTTCTTTAGACTGTTGATATGGTAGATTATATTTATTGGCTTTTTAATTGAGATATAATTAACATACAACATAATGCACACATTTAAAGCGTACAATTCCATGGCTTTTAATATATCCCCAAGATTTTAAACCATCACCACTAATTCCAAAACATTTCATCACCCCGAAAAGAAACTCCATACCCTTTCAGCAGTCACCACCTTTCTCCCCACCCCCTAGTCCTTGGCAGCTGCTAATTTGCTTTCTGATTTTATGTATTTGCCTATTCTGGATATTCATATGAATGGAATCATACAATATGTGGCCTCTTGTGACTGATTTCTTTCACGTAATGTTTTCAAGGCTCATCTGTGTTGTAGCATATATCAGTACTTCATTCATTTTTATGGCTGAATAGTATTCTATTGGACGGATATAGCATATTTTGTTTATCCATTCACCGGTTGATAATATTTGGGTTGTTTCCACTTTTTTGTCATTATGAAAAATGCTGCAATGAACATTCCTGGCAAGTTTTTCTAAGAACATATGTTTTCCATTGATGAACTTTTAAATATTGAACCAGCTTTAAATATCTGAAGTAAATTCCACTTGGTGGTGATGTACGTACGCTTCTTTTTATATGTTGCTAGGTTTGATTTGATAAAATTTTATTGAGATTTTTGTGTCTATATTCATGAGAGATTTTGGTCTGTAGTTTTATTTTGTTTTCCTTGCATTGTCTTTGTCTGGTTTTAGTATCATCATAAAATGACTGTGATTCCTTCCTCTTCTATTTTTTGGAAGAGACTGTACAAAATTGGTCTTAATTCCTCTTTAAATATTTTGTAGAATTCTCCAGTGAAACCATCTGGTTCTGGAGATTTCTTTTTCAGAAGCATTTCAATTACAAACTCAATTTTCTTACCAAGACACAGACTCTTAACTATAGAGAGCAAACTGTTGGTTACTAGTGGGTAGGTGGAGGGATGGGTTAAATAGGTGATGGGGATTAAAAAGTGCACTTGTGGGGCTCTGGGTGGTTCAGTCAGTTAAGCATCTGCCTTCAGCTCAGGTCAGGATCCCAGGGTCCTGAGACTGAGCCCCACATCAGGCTCCCCGCGCAGTGAGGAGCCTGCTTCTCCCTTTCCCTCTGCCACTCCCCCTGCTTGTGCTCTCTCTCTCTCTGTCAAATAAATAAATACAATCTTTAAAAAAAATAAAAAATAAAAAAAATAAAGAGTGCACTTGTCATGATGAGTACCAAGTATTGTATGGAAGTGTTGAATCACTAAATTGTATACCTGAAACTAATATTACACCATATGTTAACTAACTGGAATTTAAATAAAAACTAAAGTTCCATTTTCTTAATCGTTATAGGATATTCAAATTGTCTATTTCATGTCGGTTAGTAGTTTGTGATTTTTGAGGAGTTGGCTCGTTTCTTTTAAGTTGTCAGATTTATGAACATAACAATGTTTGTAGTATTCTCCTTTTATTCTCTTAATGGCTTCAGGATCTCTAGTGATATCCACTGTTTCATTGTTAATATTGTTGATCTGTGTCTCCTCTCTTATCTTAGTCAGTCTTGCTAAAAGGGTATCAATTTTATTTGGGTTTATTTTGCTCTTCTTTTATTTTTCGTAGATATGCACTTGGGTTACTGATTTGAGATCTTTCCTCTTTTCTAACAAAAGCATTTCATGCCATAAATTACTCTTGGCTCTGCTTTAGCTGTGTCCCCAAATTTTGAAATATTGTATTTTCATTTTCATTCCATTCAGTGTATTTTTTTAAATTTCCCTTGAGACTTCCTCATTGATCCATGTATTATTTAAAAGTGTGTCATATAATTTCCATGTATTTCAAAAATTTTTTGTTCTCTTTCCGTTATTGATGTCTAGTTTGATTCTATTATCGTCAGAGAGCATACTCTATATGATTTCAATTTTTCTAAATTTGTTGAGATTCGTTTCACAGCTCAGGATATGGTCTGTGTACTATATCCATATCCACAAAAAGAACATGGGCAATTGACAAAAACGTGTATTCTGCTGTGGTGGGGTAGAATATTCTATAAATATCAATTAGATCCCTCTTGGCTGATTGTATTATTCAGCTCTTCTACATTTTTTTCTGATTTTTTTGTCTAACAGTTTGAGCAGTTGCTGATAAAGGGCTGTTGGAGGCCCCAAATATAATTGTGGATTTGTCTAATTCTCCTTTCAGCTTTACCAGGTTTTCTGTTTTGCATATATTTTGAAGCTCTGTTGGTTGGTGCGTGCACTTTGAGGATTGCTGTGTCACTTAGTGGATTGCTCCTTGTGTAAATAAATACTATCAGATTCCAGGGGCACCTGGGTAGCTCAGTCGGTTAGGCGTCTGACTCTTGGTTTCGACTCAGGTCACGATCTTGGGGTCATGGGATGGAGACCCTTGTCAGGCTCCATGCTTTTCATGGATCCTGCTTGGGGTTCTCTCCCTCTGCCTCTTCCCCAGCTCATGCTCATTCTCTCTCTCTCTAAAAAAAATAAATAAAATCTTAATATATATATTATATATATATAATATATATATTATATATATATAATATATATATTATATATATTGTATATATATAATATATATAATATATAATATATATTAGGTTCCATTCTACAGGTGGGAACATCCCAGGCAGTTTGTGACCAAAGCATATCAGTATTCAAACTAAATATTGTCGATGTGCAAAACAGGTTTAAAAACGTTTTTAATAAATTTTATTTTTTAAATCAGTTTTAGGTCACCACAAAACTGAGCAGAAAGTACAGAGAGTTCCGATATATGCCCTGACTCTACACACACATGGCTTCAGCCTCTATCATCCTCGCCAGAGTGGTACATTTCTTACAACTGGTGAACCTGCATTGACACATCACTATCACTAAAGCCTATATATAGTTCACATTAGAGTTCACTCTTGGTATTGTATATTTTATGGGTCTTGATATATGTATAACGACATATATCCACTATTATAGTTACATACAGAATAGTTTCACTGCCCTAAAAATCCTCTGGGCTTCTCCTACTTATCTCTCTCCCTTCCCCTTAACCCCTGGTACCACTGATCATTTTACTATTTCCTTACAAACCAGATGTTTCTAACCTGGCCTTTTATAGTAGTTAAAATAGGTTAACTGCTGTAACAAATGTACACAGAGATATATAATATGTCAAACTCAACAAAAATATTTTCCCTCTCATATAAGCCTTATATCTTACCTCTCACACACTTCTATCTGATTGGAGGGCGCCTCTCCTCTACATGGTAATCCAGACTCCTTTCGTCTTGTGGCTTCGACATCTTTAACATGTGGCTTCTATGGGCATCATACTCATTGACATCACAGATGTGAAAGGAATGCAAAAGATAATATGTAAGGGATTTTTAAGGGTTTGGTCTGGAAATGGTGTAAAAGTCAATCTTACGGCAACTCCCAACGGCAGTGGAGGCCAGGAAATATAGGCTAGTTGTGTGCTCAGGAAGAAGGAAAAACCGGCTTAGTGACCAGCTGGCCAGTCTGTGCCACAGCTCTATGGAACCTAAAGGGGTCCCTGGATAGACTTTAGGGGGTTGCTTGAGCGTTCAGAAGATATATGCAAAATGTTCCCTTTGATTACACTTTCCTAGGGAAAGGGAAGGACTAGCCCTGACCGTATGAATTAGGAGAGCATGCTGGGAGAAGCTGAATTTAAGCTGAGGCTTAACAATAGGTAGAGAGAGAGGAGGTTGAGATAGAAGGTAAGGGGAATCTGGGCACAAAAACATCACAAGCAGAGGCACAAAGATGGGAGATTATAATGTGTGTTTGAAAAATGGCCAAAAGCTCAGACTAGCTGAAGGATTGAGTCAGCAAGTTGATACTGGCTCGTCTATGTGCCAGGACCTGGCTCTATAAGGGTGCAAACAGAGGAAGAGGGACACTTGAACAACTAGTTGTGGATAATACTGCTACAGACATGGAGGATGCAATGAGACCCTGCTGCAAGGGCACTCACCTTACCCCTGGAAGATTAGTGGAAGTGATATACAAGCTGAGCCCTGAAGGACAAGTCGGTGTTCGCTAAGAGTGGGCAGAGAAGAGCTGTATCCCAGGCCTGAAGGCATAATAAAGTATGTACAATATATACAGGAATGGCTGCTGGAAGGCCTCTGTGGTAGAGGCCAAGAATGCAAGAGGAAGAATAGCATGCAATCAGGCTAGGTAGGACTCAGATACAGAAGACCTTATAAAGTATGTTAACAAATCGGGATGCTATTCTAAGGACAACAAGGATTTTGAGCAAGGCAGTAGAAGCAGTAAACCTCAATTACAATCATTTCAGCTGCAGCTGGAAAATGGAAAATGAATTGGAGGACAGCGAGACTAGATATAAGAATACGGTTTGGGGACTATTGGGATAGTTCATGGTATAAATGATGGCCTTGACTATGGGAATGGTGGTAAAAATGCAGAATGATAGATGGATTTGAGAGTTGAGAGGTACGACCTCCAGGACTTAGTCTTCACTGGGTATGCAGGTTAAAGGAGAAGTCAAGAATGTCTACCAGGCTTTTGGTCAGAGGAACTGAGTAGATAGTGGTGATATTGAATACTAAGCTAAAAAGCAGATTTTTTTTAATGAACATCCTTAAATTAATTTTTTGAAGTTTTATTTATTTATTTTAGAGGGAGCAAGGGGGAGGGGCAGAGGGGGAGGAGAGAGAATCCCCAAGCAGACTCCCCACTAAGCACAAAGCCCAACAACATGGGGCTCAATCCCAGGACCCTGAGATCATGACGTGAGCCGAAATCAAGAGTCAAACACAACCAACTGAGCTGCCCTTAAAGAGTGGATTTTTTTTTTTTTTAAGATTTTATTTACTGATTTGTCGAGAGACAGAAAGCACAAGCAGGGGAAGCAGCAGGCATCAGCAAGGAACCCGATGCAGGACTCGATCTCAGGACCCTGGGATCATGCCTGAGCCGAAGACAGACACTTAACCGACTGAGCCACCCAGGCATCCCTAAAAAGTGGATTTTAACTGAGATTTCAGTTTGGAAATTTGAGCTTAAATTGGGGATGTACTTAAATTGTCAATTCCATAGAACTCAGAGAGGTCAGGAATGACAACCTAGATCTGGAAATTGTCAACAAGGTAACAGAAATCTCGGGAATGGATGAGATTTTAGGTAGAGAGTATGGAGTAAGCAGAGTGCTAGCCAAGACAGGTCCTTGCTGACTACCCAGGGGAGCAACAGGGACACAGAACCTGTGGAGAACAAGGCATGACTATAGAACCAGGACGGGAAGCATAAGGCAGGCCAAGGAAGACAGTGCTTCCCCCTCCCTTTTTTTAGAGGATGGGAGGGGTAGAGAAAGAGCAAGAGAGAGAATCCTAAGCAGGCTCCATGTCCAGCCTGACTCGGGGCTCAATCTCAGGACCCTAAAATCATGACCTGAGCTGAAATCAAGAGTTGATGCTTAACTGACTGAGCCACCCCAGCGCCCCAGGAAAGAGTGCTTTAAGGAGCAGTCAGTGGTGTCAAATCCTGTCTTGGAAAGGTTAAGCTGAGTAAGGATAAGCAGTGGATTCAGGGACAAGGTGAGGATAATTTCAAGGAAGCAGCAAGAGCCCATGGGTGCATTGCAGTGTGCCCTAAAGAAGGGGAGCAGATAGCTATTGGAGCAGAGGACTTGCAGAAGAAAGAGTGGTGACGGGTGTGTGTGTGTGTGTGTGTGTGTGTGTGTGCAAGGAACAGTTCCTGTTTGTTAATGTAGGAGAGATTTTTTTTTTTAATTTTATTTATTAATTTTGTCAGAGATATATATATAGAGAGAGAGAGAGAGAGCACAAGCAGGGGGAGTGGCAGGCAGAGGAAGAAGCAGGCTCCCCGCTGAGCAAGGAGCCCAATGCTGGACTCGATTCCAGGACCCTGGGATCATGACCTGAGCCGAAGGCAGACGCTTAACCGACTGAGCCACTCAGGTGTCCCAATGTAGCAGATTTAAATGTGTTTAGGTAACAATTGTGAGCACTTGAAAGAATGATACCAGCATGTGGAAGGCCTAGAATTTCAGGTAGGAGACTTGGTTCCTTGGTAATTAGGAGCCATTTCAAGCAGGACAACATGGTCATTGTCATGCTGTAGGAAGACTTATTTTGGAGCTGGGTATAATGCCTAGAGTACGTCTTACCCTAAAGAAACTTATCCTGCCTTAAAATGAAGCAAAGGTTTAGTTTGGGGTTCTAGATGAGGGTCTCAGTAGAATCTTTCAACGTGCTTTTGTGGGCACTTTTATGGCAGTCTTTAAGGCACTGCTTCAAAATTGTGGTCTAATAATCTGTTTACTTGCTAGGACCAACATCTTTGTTAAGCAACGTTTAGCTTGCCGTTGTTCCAATCTTAAAAACATTACAAGTAGACAGGTTTAAAAGGCTAGTTCAGGGGCGCCTGGGTGGCACGGCAGTTAAGCGTCTGCCTTCAGCTCAGGGCGTGATCCTGGCGTTCTGGGATCGAGCCCTGCATCAGGCTCCTCTGCTATGAGCCTGCTTCTTCCTCTCCCACTCCCCCTGCTTGTGTTCCCTCTCTCGCTGGCTGTCTCTATCTCCGTCGAATAAATAAATAAAATCTTTAAAAAAAAATAATAAATAAAAGGCTAGTTCAGCAGTTAGCCTGTGAGTTGATAAAATGTAGCCAACTCCATAGTTTTCTTTTTGTCCCGAGATCCTTAAAGCAACTCTTCTGCCCCAGTGTATCTACCTACGTCATAAACAGCAGCAGAGGAATGAAAGAGAAACCCTACCCAGGTACAAATTAGGGTGTTGTGTGGCTGGGGTAGAAAAGTTGGTGTTGTTAAATGAATTTAAATGGAAGAATCCCAAGCATATACTTAGAGCAAAAGCAAATCTTAAATTTGCTTCATAAACAAAATTTAATACAAGACAAATCTAGACCTAAATGGGAAGGTCCATGAGTTTCAATAACTCCTACCTTGTTCATAAATCACAATATTGATCAAGTATAAATTAATGCATGAATATATACATTAGCATATGGGAACTTATGAAACCTCATTTATTATGTGAGAATGAAGCAGAAAGCAATTTTTATATTAGGAACACCTAAGTTAAACCATTTAGCATTTTAAAAAAAACTTAGCTGAATGGATCTTTTATCTACATGAATCTATTCTTTACATCTCTCCCTCTCAAAAGAAAAATGTTTGGCAAACTATCACTCCCACTCTTCCTTTGGGTCCTTGGGAAGAGAACTTAAGACCAAGGTGTGAGCATTAAATGACAACTCATGAAAAGAGGTGGCAAAAGGAACTTCTGAGAATTTCATTTGTAATTCTACTACGTATTTCCTCCCAATGACCAGCGTATCCTGGGAGTGGCCATTGCATGTTTTGATTTTCTCCCTTGATGAGATTTGCTTTACTAGAAGAGCTACCCTTCAAATAATGGTTATTGTTTAAACTGAAATATCAGACAGCAAACATACAGCATTTGTACACTCTATCAGTAAATGTTGTTATACAAGCTATTCACTGGTACATTAGAAGTTTCAGTACCTTTGTTAAGATGTTGTGAAATAATATGTCCTTGGGGCATATCACAGAAAGGGTGTAGGTGTAGTAAATCCGTGAAAATTGTACCTAATTGGGAGGGTAGGGGAGAAAAAGATCATTTTTCAGTAGAGTTAATAGAAAATTCCTTCTGTAAACCCAAAACCACACCCTAGATCAGTGTTCTCAACCCTGGCTGAGCTTCAGAACCACCTATGTGGCTTTTGAAAAACATGTCCAGGTTCCCACTCCAAATTTCCCACTAACTCCAAATACCCAGGGTTTGCTTCTCCCTGCTCTGCATTTAGCTTTTTTTTTTTAAAAGCCCTTCTTGACTTTGCTGTGCATCCCCGGTTGAAATCCCTGCTCCAGAGCTTGTATCTACAAATAAGTTGTAGGAGAAGCAACACACAGGGTTATATGAGGTCTAGGGAAACCTTGGAATAACAGGAATGTTGTAGTGTTAGCTAAAATTCTCTAGGCCCTTGACTGAAGGGGTGGAGTAAATTGAAGTAAGGATTCCGCACGTGACTGGAAGGGCACAGACTAGAGAAAAAGAAGACAGTTTAGCTTCCTCTTGAACTACTGGCTTTGTAACATTCTAAACAATGTAGAAGAGTAGGAGCTCAATTAAAATTCACTCATGAGCTTGAGGCAGCAAGATATAATAAATAAATTCAATATAGAAAGGGTCCCAAGTTATAATTCAAAAATCAAGAGGTCTACAGCTGCTAGTGCGCAGGACTTGAAATATGGCTGGTATGAAGAGAAGCGAACTGAATTGAGATACGCTGAGTGTATTTCTGTAAATGTAAAATACACACCATTTTCAAAGACTGTGAAAAAACTATAAAATCCATCACTAATAATTTTATATTGATTGCATGTTGAAGCGATGTTTTAAATATATTGAATCAAGTCTATTAACTTTTTCTTAATTTTTCTAATGGGGCCAGTAGAAACCTTAAAACTACACCATGTTGCTCGCATTATAGATCTCTGTAGGGCAACGTGGGTTAAGATTACTGGGGAGACTAACTGGTACTAAAGCGGGGGTAGGGGTGGGGATTATGTCATAGCCTAAGATGTTGTAAAGCAACAGGCTTTGTTTTTAACAAGCCGTTTAAAAATAAGCCTCCAGAAAAGAGCACTGTGCAGGATCACCTGGGCCATACTGTGGGAAGAGCGCCTTGAAGGAGGAAACAATGACTTAATTTCCTTGAAAAGCCCCAAAGAACTAAAGTTCAGCACATCAAGGCTCCCGCTGTACCCCAGCGGCCTCCTGGCACTGGAAGCCCGGCCAGCCGGGCGTGGGAGGGCCCTGCCCGGAGGGAGGAGCGCTCCTGGGTCGCGCAGGGAAGGCCCAGGAGCCACGCGGCTCAGGAAACCACCCCCGCGGCCGGATAGGAGGACGCCTCACTGGCCCCTCCTCCGCGGACTCTCCCTAGGCCCCTACCCCGAAAGGAGGAAATCTCGTCCTCAACCTGGGGAAACAACGCCCTCCGGGCCCATGCCTACGCTCCACTCTAAGGTCGCTCACACAGTGCCCTAAAAGACCCGACCCCGGTGGGCCAGAGGGATGAGGAGAAAGGGAGAAAGGCAGGTGTGTGCTTCAACTGCACGCGCCTGCGCGAAAACCCCTAGTCGGTCCCAGTTTCAGCCTGTTACAGTGCCTTCGTCCCTCCTACTTTTCCCCGCCCCCACCTGGGTACGTCACAAAGAGTGACGTGGAAAGCGAACAATCACAGTCCCTCTCTTCGTGAGCCAGTAGGGAGAGGGGAGGGAGGGGAGGGGGGGAGGGGAGAGGACGGAAGGAGAAGGCTTCGGGGACTGGCTTGTCCCGGTCACCCAATCAGAGAGCTCTGGGGAGGAGCGGGGCGGGGCCCGAGAAGAAGGTGGGGGGGTGGGGCTAGGGAAAGGAATTAGAAGGCTGCGGGGAGGAGAGGGCGGGCTCCCAGAGATTAAAAGCAGCCAATCAGAGCCCGCCGGCTTCATTCGGAGAGCGGCGTGGGGCGTCGCCGCCGCCGCGCGCGCCGGGGGCTGGTTAAGGCCATGAAACAAAAGAAACCCTGAGAGGGGAGCCGCTGCCACCTCCAGCAGCCCGCCCCGCTGCCGTCCCCACCCACCCACCTAGTTACCTACCTCTGCCTCCTTCCTCTGCCCCTCCACCCCGCCCTCTCCAGTCTCCGGGCGGCCCTGGCGCTCCGCGGCCCGGGTCGCCAGCCCCGCAGCCTCCCCAGAGGAAAGGTGTTTGCGCGCTGAACAGGGCCCGAGCCCTGTCCGCCATGGGGCTCGCCGTCCGCCGCGCCTGACCCGGCCGCCGCCGCCGCCGCCATTGACAGCGCGCCGCCGCGATGCCGAGCGGCAGCTCCGCGGCCCTGGCCCTGGCGGCGGCCCCGGCCCCCCTGCCGCAGCCGCCGCCACCGCCGCCGCTGCCGCCGCCCGCGGGCGGCCCGGAGCTGGAGGGGGACGGGCTCCTGCTGAGGGAGCGCCTGGCCGCGCTAGGCCTCGACGACCCCAGCCCGGCGGAGCCCGGTACCCCGGCGCTTCGGGCCGCGGCGGCGGCGGCTCAGGGCCAGGCCCGGCGGGCGGCGGGGCTGTCTCCGGAGGAGCGGGCTCCGCCCGGCCGGCCCGGGGCCCCGGAGGCGGCCGAGCTGGAGCTGGAGGAGGACGAGGAGGAGGAGGGGGAGGAAGCGGAGCTGGACGGAGACCTGCTGGAGGAGGAGGAGCTGGAGGAGGCAGAGGAGGAGGACCGGCCGTCGCTGCTGCTGCTGTCGCCACCCGCGGCCGCCGCCTCCCAGACCCAGCCGATCCCGGGCGGGTCCCTGGGGTCGGTGCTGCTGCCCGCCGCCAGCTTCGATGCCCGGGAGGCGGCCGCGGCGGCCGCGGCGGCGGGGGTGCTCTACGGAGGGGAAGATGCCCAGGGCATGATGGCGGCGATGCTATCCCACGCCTACGGCCCCGGCGGCTGCGGGGCGGCGGCGGCCGCCCTAAACGGGGAGCAGGCGGCCTTGCTCCGGAGGAAGAGCGTCAACACCACTGAGTGCGTCCCGGTTCCCAGCTCCGAGCATGTCGCCGAGATTGTCGGTCGCCAGGGTGAGTGCGGCAGGGAGGAGGGGAGTCCAGCTGGGCTTGGCCCCCCGGGTGTGTGTGGGGGGGGGAGAGACCAAAGAAAAGAGCTCCGAGCAGCAACATTGAACCCGGCGAGTCCCCCAAGTCCATCGCGAAGGGTTGTGCGAGAAACCGTGGTAGATGAGATGAGAAGATGGGTCACCTTGCGAAAATCCACGGTATTCCGCTGGGTTTTGCATGGTAAAAGGTGTTAAGTTTCTCGAGCCACCCAATCCGGTGGTGTTCACTTTACTCGGGCTGTATTCGTGGAACAGTAGGCTGGCGTGGCACCAGAAACCTCAGTGAGGTGGTAAAAGGTCGGGTCGGTTGTGGATTCCGTGTTGTGCACGGAAAGCTGCGAGATTGCAAGTTTGCGCAGCCGACTGTCTTATAAAAGGCACTCAGCTTACCTTACAGCAGCTTGTTCAGTTGAAGAAATTGACAGAAATGGAGGCTTTGTATAAAGAGCTCATTCCAGAGGGAAGGGAATGTTCAAGTGGTGGGTAACACCATCACCCCCCTCCACCCCTCCGCTATTCAGAAACTTAGCTTTTGAAGAGCAGCCTAACTCTCTGTTGATTTTTTTGTATTCTCTTCTGATACATTTTAACTCTCGAAAAGGCACATTGGCTATCTTTTAGAACACTCTAGTGTACACGATGAAGAAAAAAATGGACAGTAAGGTAAATGAGTTAAGGAACTTTATGCGTTTATACAGTTTTCACTAAATTCTCTTCACTTGCCAGCACACCAGCACTGCAGACAGACTCCTCCCACATTGTTCAGACAAAGGACCTATGTCTCAGATTCCAGGAGTAGATTTGTGAAGGTGGGGGAAGGGGATGCCCAGAGTACCTCAGTATCCGACATTTTTAGGGAAGGTCCTCTGCTCTTTAGCATAGCTTTCCCCTCCTGTACTAAGGGAGTAAATATTACCCCCAGCTGCCTTGTTATAATGTAGCTTAGCCCGGTTGATGCATGTCTCTTTACTGTTAGGTTGAGAGCATTGTTGGGGTCAAATAAAGAGAAATAATGGCGCTGCTGCTTAAATGATCTCATCTTTCCCAAGTGGTCTAAAGTACACATAAATAAGAGGTCTGTGGAAATGGTGGTTTCAAATATCAGAGTTGGCTCATTTCTTACCTCTCGGATTTTAATAAGAAAAACCCGACTGAAATCTGGTTAAAGGAGATAGCTTATTTCAGACTGCCTGATGACTGGTACTTTAAAGGCACAGTTCAAAGCTGGTACCGTTCAACTGAGAGTTTATTCCTATAGTTTAGTAAATAAGATTCAGATGCCTTGTTTTTTGTTTGTTTTATTGGTGGGGGGGTTGGGGGGTTTTGTTTTGCAATACTTAACGATACCAATCCAGGAGAGCACTGTTTCACCTTACATAGGATGAAATTGTAATATCTGAATTTATAAATCCAGAATGAGTTGGCCATTCCATTAAGAATATCAGGGAATTGCTGTGTTTCAAGCTTCTATTTTGCCAGGTGTTGAGTTTATGGCAGTTGGAAATGTGAGCTTGATTGAGACAAACTTGGTGCCCTTAAGAAACTAACAGTCTAATCAACAGTGGAATGGCACTAAACGAATGTGTCCTTAATGGCACTCTCCATAGTGTGTGACAAACAGTCATACATGTGAGAACATCAACCCTGGAGGGACTTGGAGAATGGGTAGGACTTAAATGGAGATGAAGAATGACTGAGGAACAATGTGAGGAAAGGTGTGGAGGAATAATCTCTAGGTATTATTAGAAAGTTGGGGGGGTTGTTTTTTGTTTTGTTTGTTTTGTTTTATTTGATACTTGGGGGCTTTAAAAGGGTGTGGTGAAAGGGGCTAGGAAGGTGTGCATTCAGACAGAGTATGAGAAACCCTTAATGCTGTACTAGGATGGCACTTCCTCAGCACAAGTTGCTTCAGTGTGCTTATGGTGCCAGTTTTATGGTAACAAAAGAAAAGAACATTTACTTGCCAGTTTGAATGAGGGACAAGATAATGAAATCTTTTGTATGTTTAGTTTAATACAAACTTTTGTCCTTATCTGTATTGTGCCCTTTAAAGCACAAAAAAAAAAAAAAAAAAAAATGGTCCCTAATTGCACAAACTGTTGTCTTTATACAAATCCATTATTTAAAAGTAAAATGAATTCATTCAGAGTTTTTATTTTGTACCATCTATTAAAATAATTAAACATTTTATAACTTATTTAATAGCAAATGAGATTAAGTCTTTAGTTTTTCTGTGCTTATTGGGCTGTGTTTATTGGTTAATAAGGAAATGTGGTTCTATTTATGTCTTAGGACATGGAGACGAATTGCTGACTATTCCTCTTACGCTTAATATTTCCCAGAGTTGACAGTACTGTTAAAAGTATGTCATCATCCTCTATCTTCTCTTAAGAGCAGAGAGTCTTGCCCCCCTTTTCCTGCCTCCAGTGGATCATTGACCCCTTTGCTACCTCCACCCCCCAGCAGCACCATAATAAAACCTGTGAAGTGTTTTCCCACTCCTTTGGAGGACAAAACAACTTATAATGTTTGGATCCTTTTATTTTTTGTTTTTAAAGATTGTATTTATTTATTTATTTGAGAGAGAGAAAGAGTGCGCAAGAGTGGGGAGGGGTGGAAGGGGAGGGAGGAAGAATCTGATGCAGACACCACACTGAGAGTGGAGCCAGATGCAGGGCTGGATCCCTATGACCGCAAGACAATGACCTGAGTCCGATGCTTAACCTACTGAGCCACCCAGGCACCCCTGCATCCTTTAAAAGTGTGATAATTTGTCTTTTCTCTAAGTAAATAAACAGGGCTAATCAATTTATTTGTTTGCTTTGGATGAACTAAATTTTCATTCTAAAGAATTATCCATTCTTGCCATTTTATTCATTACCTGGAGTCATAATTTTCTGTTTGCCATCTCTTAATTGGTTTTGGAAATAATTATGACACAGATGGAGACATTTCTGACTTCAGCTCTGAAGCAAAGGGTAGGACAAATGGAATTCTGAGTCATATAGACTAGAACTCATATAAATGGCCTCTGGTTCCAGTATCTTTAAAAAAAAGCCAAACAACTGCTTTCGATAGTGATGAAAGTTGGCAGTGTTGACCTCATATTTGTACTCCCCAGTAGCATATGGTCATTGCAAATGTTAAATTGGCCCCTTCTTTTAAGCTTTGCATCTCATATTGAAACCAACCATACTGTAAAATAAAGCTAGGAACTAAAAGAGGCTTTTTGTATAATCAAACAAGTTTTAGAATATGGACATTGGGGGTAAACCTGACAGCAGACTTGAGACTTAACTTTTGTTAAATGTACTACCTGCAGGACACATTCACAGTGGTTAACTGGAGGTTTAATTTAAGGCAATGGACTTTGTTCTACTCTGTACAGTCATTAATATCCAGTTAGACTAAAAGGCAAACTAAAGTAGAACTCTATACCCATTCTTAACTACATTATAAGTAAATGTTGAATGTCACAAATTCCGTTGTTTTAAAAACTTTTGTAACTCAAGGTTTTATGTTACTGTTTAAGCTTAATGTGGGTCTTCACCTATTTTCATTAGTGACTTTATATGTGTGTTCTCTAGTCTCATAGTCTGGAAAAGTCATCTCCAGCTTTTTTTTGATTGTATGCCTTGTCAAAAAAATTAAGCTTGTACTCCCAATGTCTGAATATTTATGTATGAATGATATGTGTACACTATAAAACATGTAAAAAATTTAAAGAATGGGGTAAAAATGGAAATTGGAGTTCTAATTTTTTTTCCTGCACTCCAGCGGAGTTTCTTGTACCCTACTTTGGCTATCACTGAGCTAGACCCCTTTGGAAATTGTTTTCTTCTTTATTGAGATACTCTGTCTCGATTGATTCCCAGTGGTTGTGTATGTGGTCGCTTTTTAAATGATGAATATGTTACAGTGTTTCACGTTGTCATAAATGCATCTTTGTGACATTTTCCCCCAGTTTTCTTAGGGTAGAACCGCTCTTCAAGTTTTAACACAACTGAAATAAGGTGTATGCTTATTTGTGTATGTTTGTCCAGGAGAAAAAGAGAAGCTTTGGTCTAGCCATACATAAATTCCCTATTCAAGAAGAAATGAGGACATTCGATGAGGACAAACTGTTTTAGAAGAATGCTAAAATACAATGTCTTTTTCTTTTATGTAGCAGGGGGGATTATTGGCCTTCTCTTTGCCAGATACTACAATCCTGCTAGGCCATTATCCCCATTTTACAGATGTAGAAACTGAAGGTCCAAAAGATAACCCTCTTCAAAAAATGGAACTTGGGTTCAGACCAGTTTGACATCAAAGATTTAAGTTGCTGCCTCTATATTCACACATCCTGCTCGGGAAGGTTAATGATATTTGGGTTAATTTCTGCCCTAATCATGAGCTTTGGAATACTGCATTTCTAGTATGGATAACTTAATATCGTCACTATCCAAATTAATTTATTTAATAAAATTTTGATGTCTCTGCTACCCAGAAGGTACAGTTATCATTCTAATATTCTCATTCTTCTATGTCTAACTAAAAATTCTCTGTCATTTATAGTTCAGAAAGTTAATTTGTGTTATATACATGCTAGCTTTAAAAAGCAAATATTGTAACTTCTAGGCTTTAAAATTTAAATTTAGTTGATAATAGTTTGTATTAGCTCTGGGACCCTTGGGAAAGGTTCAATGATTATTGTTTTGCAAATGGGTGGGGAATCTACTGCCTGTTCTTCCTGCCTTATTCAGCTAACGAACCATTTTGATTCACGAGGAGGAAATGGAAAATAAAGTGGTAATATAAGGGTGTATTTTCTACCCCCTGGTTACCAGCAATCTAAAAATGATCCAGGGTGTCAAGTATTTGAAAAGTGTTACTGTTAGAGATTTCTCTTTAGAAACTTTTCAACAAAGTTTATGAGTTGGAATTCTAGGTAGCTCTTCTTACAGCTTAAGTTTTCAAGGAAAGGTAGCATTTAGTTACAAGATTGTGCTCAGTATTTTGTGGATTTGGTTTTGAATGAATTTGATATTTGTACATATTGAAGGAGTTAATACTTTTGTCTTAAACTGAATACAAAAATGTTTCAGAATGTATGTTTTAGTATAAAAACTATCCCAGATTCCCTTAACGGTCTCTGCTCAACTCTGGTATATTGGAAAGAATCAGCAATCAGAAATGAAAATTTCTAAATTTGATTACTCTGTGCCAGTAACTCACTTTGTGATCTTGGACAAGTCACTTAAACTCCCTAGGCTTTAGATACCTCCTCAGCGGATGTAATCTTATTGGATGTAATCATATCTATAATACCTCTAGACACTGAATGATACAAAAATAAATTGAAACACATGAAACTTGTGATAAGCACACATTTTTGTTAAGTTAAATCTGAAATTAAGTTGAACCACTCTTTCATTTACCTTTCCTGGCTTTAGCAGTTTCACACGTTATAGTCTTCTCATGTGAAAGAACTAGACTCAACTGATGTCTGAATGCCTGTTGTTTACATGGCACTTCTGTCCAGATAGGTTTAAATTATGTTGTGATAACAAAGCCCAACATCTCAATATTAAAACAATAAAGGTTTATTATTCACAGGGGCTCTGCTCATTTCAGTCATTCAAGGACACAGGCCAATTCAACGGCCACCATCTCAAGTGTTGGCTGGTCTTCCCATGTGCCTGCAGGATAAGAGACAATGGAATAGGACATGCTGGTCTTTAAATGTTAAATCCGGAAATAATAATTATATCTGCTCATATTTCATTAATCAGAGCAAGTCATCTGACCACACCTACCTTCAAGTAGGTGAGAAAGTCCATTACAACCGTGTGCCCACAGAAGAGAGCCAGAATATTAGTGCCCATGATGACTACCACGGTATTATTTTATGATCAAAGGGATTATTACAGAATCTTTAATTTATGCCATGTAGAATTTGTAATTTAAAGTCGAACTCCCAAGTGAAAAAAATAGGTAATAATGTTCATAAGATACTAAATAGGTAAGTGTATTTTCAGTGAAAATCCTCCTTTAGAAAACTCCAAATAAATTAAGGAAAATCTATTTCAAAGCCCCATTGATCTTCAGATGATTGCAAAGTGATAGGTTTTTTTATTATTATTAAACTGCATCTTAATGCCTCCCAGATGGCTTATATACCATAATTTGTGGGTTTACTTTTAATTTTTTTCCCCCATGCTACCATTAGGTATCATATGGACATTTCTAAAGATTAAATCTGATATTTAAACTTTTAAAATAATTTTCCAATTGTGTTACCAAGCCCAACTACACTTAATTAAATGTATGTACAGCCTAATGCCGTTGGGTTAGATCGAATCTTTATCCCAACTGAATTTGAAAATTTTAATGGCACTGCGTAACATTAGAACCTCTTTGATGCCAGTGTTTGGGATTTAAGAACAATTCATGTGGGCATGGTTTGTTTTCTTTGTCCAGTAAGCAAAAACTGCAATTCATTGTATGCAGGGAAGCCTGATTTAACTATAGTTAAAGTTGTATCATGGAATAATAAGACTAGGACTTGAAATGGTAAAGACATTTCTTCAGCGAAAACTGCAGGTGTAGTTGAAGATTAGCATGAAGTAGTTGGTCTTTTGAACATGGTTGGAAGAGAGTGGGGAGGGAATAGTTCCAAACAACTAAAAAACTTCCCAAATGGGTTACTATTGTAAAAGTATTTGCATTTTGGGCTAACCTTTTTATTACTGTTCCTCCTTCTATACCATTCATCTTCCCTTTGACTTCTACCTTTCCATCAGTACTATTTTAGTATACTGTAGGAAAGGACATTGGAACTTGGAGTTAGAAAACTTGTTAGAGACTTGGTTTCACTTGTTGCCTGTGACCTTGAACAAATCACTTAACTTTGCGGAGTCTCTATTCTTGTGGGGAAAAAACGTGTTCCATCTACTTGTTCTTCCTGGCCCCTTCTCACACCCCATTTGTTGTGGGGGTCAAGTTTGAGAAGATGTCATTAGTACAAATTCATGGCACAACTGAAAGTGTAGAGATAATAAATTATATATGGGGTAGGATAAAGTTTATAAATTTTTTTACTGCTAGATTCGTACTCTGAGCAAATGCTAGTTGAAAATAAAAATTGTCACTTCATTACGTTTTCCCAGGGTGTACCACTGACAAAATTAGGCACAGTATCTTTTTTAAAGTTTACAAATGAATCTGATCTATTATATGGTACCCAAACAAAAGTAGTTCTGTAGTTTCTATTAACGTCCTCTGACAGGCATGAACCTAATTTTAAAATCCCCAGTTAGGAAGATTGTTTGACCTTTCATCTCTAATTTACACCCTCTTCTAGGTGTTTCAGTTTTAGTGAAAGGCCAAATATAAGCCTTTTGTTGTTGTTGTTAACTGTTTCAGTCCTCTTGTCTAAGTGAAAAAAGAGGGGGCATTTTAAATTTAGTTTAAGAATCAACTAGAAAAATAAGGCAGGTTGAGAGAATGGTCTATTTAGGAGTCATCAGTTTATAATTTTGGGCAATTCTGGGCTTCAGTTTTCTTCATGTATAAAATGAGATTGAGCTAGATTATTTCTTATAACTTTTACATTCTGATTTTTGTCCGGAAAGAATCCCTGAAATCATGCAAAACTACACTGGGTTTCAAATTCCCAGTTAGACTGACTTCAACATATCTCCTCCAAGTTTTGTGAAGTTGATAATATTTTAACATGTTTTGTACAATCTAAATAAAAGTTTTATCTTTAGGAGATAAATTCCTTAAGTGTTTTTCAACTTACTATAGAAAATTGATTTGATTTTTTTTTTTTTTTTTTTTTTTTTTTTAGTGATAAGCCTTCAAGTGTGTGAGACAGTTTATCTCATTTGATCCATTCTCAGTTCCACCATACAGATAACGAAACTGATCTATGCGGATATAAGTAACTTACCCAGGGCCTCAAGGTAATAAAATTAAAGACTTAACACTCCTATCTCAGTAAGTGGTAGAACAAGCAGACAAAAGATCAGCAAGAATATAGGTTTGAACACCACCAACAGTATAAGAAAAGAAAAGAAGAGATCGATATCTGTACTTGAACATGTGTAGACATCAAATCCTTCTGGTGCTTGGAGTTGATACAAGTCAGTGAGGGCAAGCACTGAATCTTAGTCTTTGCATCCTTGATGTCAGTTAAAGTACCTGAAGCAAAGTAAATACTTGCTGTTTATTTTATTGAACTGGATTATTGGATTAGACTTGCCACTTTACTATTACTGTTCTAGTTTCCATATTGCAGTAATTGGGATTTTCTTCTCTGTTGCCTTTATCCCAAACCCTTTATGTAAGGAGCCAGTCAACGTGGGATTGACTTTGTTTTAAGGGCAGTAGACATGTACTTAAGGCATTAGATGTCACTGTGAATACTGATAACAACAAAACTAAAATCACATAAATGAAGCTATTTGAAGTGCTGTCAGTGATATCTATAATGAGACTATATTCTTCACAAAAAAATTTCAAAGGATTTTGACTAGGAGAGCTACAAGGAAACCTGAACCCTAGAAAGGAAAGCTATTACTTCTTTATTGTGCATTTATGAATAGTTTGCATTGCTAATCTAAACCGTTTATTTAAATGTTGAGTTAAGTTTGTGTATATAAGAAACACTCTCTTATTGGGATTTAGCTAATATTCATCAGTCTTTGAATATATAATACTGAAATTGAGTCCCTGTAAAGTTAAAGGAGCTTTTGAATAGTGTGTCCAGACTGTCCCATGAGGGGAAAAGGACCTCCCTCATTCTAACATATCATGGAACATGAAATAATGTGTTTCTTTAGTGCTTTTAGAGAAAAATGGTATGGAGTAGTATAAAAGGAGTTTGGGGTTAAGACAACATGGGTTTGAGATCTGACATTCCAGCTGGGAGATATTTCCTGCCCTGCTTAAAACACTATTATGATGATTAAATGAGAATATATCTAGAAGAGTTTGGAAAACTGAGAAGTGTGTGACAAATCTTTATTATTTGAAAGCTAAGGGTACTGGATCATTTTACTCAGGAAATACTTGAAGAAGTGTTTTGGGGGTAGTTGGGTAGTCTGAAAGATTACACTTTACTGACATACCTACTTGAATAATGGGCATAGTAATGAGCATTTTTAATACATGATTTAATTTAATCCTTGCAAAAACCAAGTGAGAGAAGTATCTTTAATCAGTCTCACCCATGAAGGAGAGATAAAGGTTTAGTGACCTGTTAAAGTTCACAAAGCAGGTTAGTGATGATCCAAAGTCTGTGTTCCCAACCATTACTCAACCTACCTTTCCTTAAGGAGAGGGTAGAATAGATGTGTGTGTGTGTGTGGGAGAGAGAGAGAGAGAGAAATATGGTAGTATCTGATTGTCCCAAGTGCTTTTAAGACCAAAAAAGAAGCAGTGACAGTATTTCCTAGGACAAGAGGGACTTGGTAAAAAAATTTAAGCATTGGAAAGGACCTAGAGGTTGAATGACCTAACACTGAAATCAGAAGTAATTGGTTAGATTAGATTAGATTAGATTAGATTAGATAGATTAGAACCAAGGCCTACAGATGATCGGTTTTCTGCTTCTTACATTGTTTCCTTTAAACTGTGCCTTGGAAGATTTCTATGCGGTAGCCATAATAATAAGAGTCAATACCTTTGTCTGTACTATTATTGAGTTCATAGAGCCCTTCACATATATAGCCTCATCTGCCAAACGGCCATGTTTGTTACTCAGAAGCTATAATGTAAGGTGTGGAGGGGAAGTACCAGGAGGGTTTTCCATGTTATTTAGGGAAATATCTGAGCAGAGATAGAAGAGGAACAAGATATGTTTAGGAGATAATAAAGTCTGGAAGAAGGTAGGTTCTGTCTACTTGATGGGAGAGCATTGGTAGGGGAAGATTTTAATGTCAAGCCAAGGAGTTCTAATTTTCTCAAAGGTAAAGAGCTACTCAAGGAGTTTTCACTCCCCCTCTTTATTTAAAGTAAGTGTGTATGTGTGTGCACATACACTGATACCCTAGTAGGATCCTTTTCCCTCAAAACAAAACTCTTGGGGGGAATTTTTGAAGAAAAGGTACATGCCAAGGATGACCCAAAGTGAAAATATACGCATAATGAAGTTTTGGTGTTTGTAAGGGTTTTAACTTTCTCCAGCCACCTTGTATGTAAGACATATGTAATTTATGGAGTGAATGGAAAATACAATGAATTTCTGGGAAACAAAATACTCTGTCAAAAATCAGCAACATTTCACATCATTTGGGGCTACTGACTACTATTAAACTTTTCTGTGATACTAGCACCCCACCCCCCAGCAAAAGAACATTTGGCATTGCAGCCCTTTGTACACATATTTGGAACATGTTGAATTTTGCATTGTTTTTTTTTTTTCTTTTTAAATGTTGATTGCAACCTCCTAAATTGGTATTGTAATCCATGGTTTGAGAAGCACTGAAGATCCCATCGTTTCGGTTCCTTTTCTTCCTTTTACTCCTCTTCCAGCAGTAGGGGATCTCTCCCTCTTAATCACTGAGGCATCTGGTGGGAGTGGTTCTCTTTACTCTGGAGAAGCAAGACAGGACCTTTGCTGTACCAGGAAGTGCAGGGACCATAATTCTGGCTGCAGCTAAAAGGTTTTAAGGCAAAACACTGCTCTAGCCACAGTGATATAGAAAGAGGAAATGGGTTCTTATACCAGGGATAGGTTGGAGACTTTTTATTTGGGGAATTTACTTCCAAATCAAAATAAAATTACAACTGTGAAAGTTGGTGCTATCCTAGTCCTTAACCTCTACACATTCTGGTACACAGATTGCCATAGGTTGGGTTGGTTTTTGTCTATAGCTACAAGAAAACAATTGTTAGGATACCTGGATGGCTCAGTCGTCTGAGCGTCTGCCTTCGGCTCAGGTTGTGATCCCAGGATCCTGCTTCTCCCTCTGCCAGCTGCTCCCCCTGCTTGTGCACTTGCTCTCTCTCTCTCTCTCTCTCTCTGTCAAATAAAATCTTAAAAAAAAAAAATTGCTAGTTTTCACCTCTTAGAATTAAAAAGCCTTGTTCACATTTGAAGTTATGATATCATTTGCCCTGCTGTTCATACAATTTAAAATAATGTCTGTTCTAGCCAAAGTCTAATTAATATGCTAAGTCTAGTAAAATGTGTCATTTCTTTATATTTTTAAAAAAGTTTTCTGATTTAATTATATTTCTTGGAAAAAGCTTATGCATTTGTATAGTTCAAAATTATAAAAAATTAGAGTGTAAAGGAGAATTAAGTCTCCCTCCTACCCTTTCCCCCTAAATCAACCAGTTTTATGACTACACTGTATTCCATTATATAGCTATACTGGCTGCACGCTAAGACAAACAAGTAATATAATACAAAGGTCATTTTGCACCTGTGCAAGTATTTCTACAGAATCAATTCTCTGAGTGGGATTGTAGGGGCAGAAAGATCCATGGAGTTGTAATTTTGATAAATAATGCAAAATGCCCTCGGGCAGTTCGTACTCTCAGCTGCTAAATATGATGGTCCTTTTCCCTGTTCTTACTAGCTCTGGTTTTGATATTTGGTAGTCTTATAGGTAGAAAAAGTTACTTCAGTTCATGTGAAAATGGGAATTTTCATTGTCCATAGCTGCTTATATATTTTCTTTTCTGTGAGCTGTTTCTTTTACCTATTTTTTAATTGGGTTCTAGTGTTTTGATACATAGGGCCAGGTGTATGTGTGTAAGAGAGAGAGAAATTAGCCATTTGTTGTGTAAGTTATAAATAATTACTTCTTCACATTGTTTTGGTGACTTTTGCCATGCAGCAATTTTTTTTTAAGTGCGGTCTAATTTATCTGTACTCTTATTATGGCTTCTGAGTTTTGTGCCGCTCTGAGATTATAAATTCTTCCATGATTTTTTAAAATATCTTAGACTTTTCAAATCGAAACTCAATCTAAAATACTCCAAAAAGCTTTTGAACCTTCTTCACCTGTAAAATGATAAAACAAGTTTATTTTTTATTTAGTTTGTGTTGCCTATTTGGAACTCTCTATATTCAAATTGTCCCCAACTTTAGAATATATATATATTTTTTTCTAGAAATCATGTGTTGTTTGAAACTCAGAATATGTATGATCTTATAGAAACAGTAATTTGATTGATGAGGTTTCCTGTAGTCCTAATCTGAGTTGAGGCTACTGTATTAAAACTGTCTTAACAAAATTAGCAGAGAGAACAAATACATTCTTCTGTTTTTGTTGGTAGTGGTTTAAAGGGGTTGGCTGTGCAATCTTCCCATTATCTCAACCCTGATCTGCAAAACCTATAGACACTGTCCTTTGGGGCAGGATAGGCCTCTTACTCTCCTATCTCAGAAGTGGTTCCTGCTCAAAATGTTTGTCTTCTGTCTTCCTATTGAGCCAATTATTAAGCACCTCTTTGTTAGTACCAACCATAGGCCAAAGAGTGTTTTGTGTACCTTTAGGCATATTTTCTTAGTTAATAATATACTTACTAGGTATTAAACGAAAAGTATCTACTGAGGTCAACTGACAGTTGCTTATAGTCTCAAAAGTATTTATTTGGAGAAGTTTACTCAATTCAACTTTCTAGTGGTCAATATTAGGAAGGGTTGAGAGGCGCTAACCCCAGACCCTTTTCTTATTTCTCTCTTTGTCCTTAATAGAAATTGCCCAGTGCTTTTCTGCAGGATGAACAGGACCCTCTTTGTTAGAAATGTGGTGCCAGCAGACTGCCTTCTTGTTAAGTTGTCGCCCAGAGTATCTGAATAATAACAATAACGCCCCTGAATGTATAGCGTGGACAGTTGGTTATTTGTTTCCATTAGCCTGTTAGAATTTCTTGGGCAGCTCCCCATCAGTCACATGGTGATTGGCCAATGGGAAGTGCTCTCAGTTCACAGCCCCAAGCAACACCTTCTGTGCTGAATTGAGGGAGTCTTCTGGAGATTCAGTCTGTATAAATAAGTAGATATAAAAGTTTTATTGCTCTCATCTTCTAACTTTCTATTTTGGAGCAAAAGCAGTAACTTTGTCTTATAGTCAAAAGTCACACCATTGACTTAATATTGTAGTTCATTATAGATGTAAACTTACAGCAGCACTCTTTATAGTTAAAACTTTTGAGTTTCATAGTAGCATAAATTCAACTCATTGTAGTAATTTCTTGGTAGCCTGCAAGCCACCCCCTCCCCTTGGACCTTCTTTCCTCATCCAGTTATTGCACTAAGTGCTTTGCTTGCAGTGTTGCTTTTAGCCACTCCCCACCAAGTCTTCTCAGATGAATAGAACCTCAGATTGGAGTAAACCTGACTCTCAAAGTGTTTTCATGATAGGTACCTAGGATCCAGCAGTGAGAAAAAAAGCCATTTTTTTGGTAAGTTTTACATTTTGTTGGAAGGGGGAATAGGTCTGGGTTAAGATCCATAAGTCCAATGGTAGATTGAATAAAGTTATGTTGAATATGTTATAATTGAAGTTAGCATAATCAACTCCTTTCAACAAAGTTGTATTAGCAGTATGGGGCTAGAATATGGAAGTCTTGAAAAGCTCAGCAAAAAAAAGATTAGATGCAAAGCAATATGTGTAAGAAAAGCCCAATGTTCTTACAAAGAATACTGATCTTTGTTTCAACACATGTCATATGGGCACCCCAAAGGCCTATACTTTAGTCAACCACCCACTGGTTTGGGAATGTTTAGGAAGGGCACACAAAGCAGTCCTGAGGGATAGGAACCTTCGCAGAGGATGAGACATCTAAACGAAAATCTGAATGGCCAGCAAGAATTAAGCAAGCAGAGGTGGGAGTATAGAGGCAAAGACAAAGGAACTTTCTGGTCATGGAAGCAAGGGAGCATGGATAGGAGTTTAATATGGTAGAAGCACACTGCAGAGTTTAAGAAGTGAGAAAGGGGAGGAGCGCCTGGGTGGCTCAATGGTTTAAGCCTCTGCCTTCAGCTCAGGTCATGATCCCAAGGTCCTGGGAAGGAGCCCTGCGTGGAACTCCCTGCTTAGGAGGGAGTCTGCTACTCCCTCTGCCCCTCCCCCACCCCGTGCGCGCACTCTCTCTCAAACAAATAAATCTTTAAAAAAAGAAGAAGTGAGGAAGGGGAAAAGATGACCAGTAAAGAGATGTATCTAGAGAGAGGTAATCAAGTCCCAGGTAAAGAGGGGCCTTGTGTGCCACATTGTTTGGACTTTATCCTTATGGTAAAAGGGAGCCATTAAAGCACTTTATGCAAAGAAGTGATCACGTGATCTGTGTTTTATTTAGAAGCCATCATTTGACTAAAATGAATATAGAGAATGGGTTGGAGTAAGGTGGAACTGGAGGCAAGGAGACCAGGGGGGAGGGGGGGGTGGCAGTTATACAGGTTAGAAATGATATATAAAGACTTTGTTTTTATACATTATGAATTTATTGGGGGCAAAAAGGGGAGGGAAGAAAATTTCAAGAAAAAGACTGTCCAAAGTGCGACATGTGTCTTCAAGAGCACCTGGTCTCTTCATTTTGAGGAACCTAGGAATAACATGATACATTCATGAGAACAAATCTATTCTAGCAAGCTTCACATTAAGATCTTTGAAAAGTATAACCCCAGAGTTCTATGCCTTAGTTGTCTATATGACATTTTAAGTTACACTTTGAAGCCCTCTAATCTCACATAGTTGGCATTGGAATTGATGATTGTCTAAAAAGTTAATTAAAGAATTATGGATAGTTATGAATATGCATCTCAGATATTTTAACTTAAATGCACTTAGGATTTGGGCCAAAGACTTTTATTTGAAAATGGGTCTGCCAATCCGAGTAGTCTTTTAATAAAATCAGATCCAATGCCCATGTTCCATACAGTTTCCAATGTGTTTCCTTTGAATTTAGCAAGAATTTTACAGTGAATGCAGTGTCATTCTGTGTTAGTTTTTTACCCCAGGCCTTTACAGTTGTCTCACCTATACATAATTCAGCAACACTATTTTTTTCTTCAGGGTACACATCTTTTATTGAGATTCTCTTTTCGTTTTCTTTTTTTTTAAAGATTTTATTTATTTGAGAGAGAGAAAGAGTATGAGCAGGGGAAGAGGCAAAGGGACAAGCAGACTCCCCGCCAAGTGTGGAGCCCAGACATAGGGCTGATCCCAGGACCCTGAGATTATGACCTGATAGGAAGTCAGATGCTTAACTGACTGAGGCACCCCTTTATTGAGATTTTCAAAAATAATCAGCTTCATTTTCATACAAGTACAGTTTTTTTTACATTCATATTTCACTGATTTATGTCAAAGTTAATTTAGTTAATGCATGAGTACAACTATTATAACCAGATATGGGGATAGCTTAGTAAGCCTCAAATTCAATTGATGTGAGCAGATGTGAGATGACCTTTGAGCCAAGAGCATTTTGCTCATCATGAGCTTTACAGGGGAAAGAGTAATGTTAAAATATGACAATAGGTGGAAGTCCGTTAAACAACTTCTGTCTTAGAGTTGTGCGAAATTTGAGGTTCTCAGACTGACAAAGAGACCAATGATTTTGAAGTTAGAGTAGGTTTAACTGTTCTCGTAAGCTTCATTTTCCTTAACAATAAAAGGAGTGAAGTAACCTAGTTCTTAGGCTTATTGTATAGATTGAATGAGACAGTAGATATTCCGTGTCTTACATGTGCATTAGTCTTTTTTCTTTGCCACCGACATCCTGCAAGGGAGTTAATTATGATCGTTCTGAATGTCAGACCTGCGCATGGTATAGTTTGCCTGTACAGAGTATTCTGTGCATCGTCTGCAGTGACTGATAACGAGAAGGAAGCACTAGGCGTGACTTCTAAGATCTCCAGGTAGAGGTGCTGCCTCTTCCTAAGTGAAAGACCAGCAGGCAAGTGTACCTGAGGATGGGGGAGCGTTTGTGGAGTTAGGAAAGCTTTCTCATGATCTAGTGACAAGTTTTTATGATAAAGAAAAAAACTGCCCAGAAGTGGACATTTATCTTGAGCTTTCTGTGATTTGTCTTTATCAATATTATTGACATAGTAGTTGATTCTTATGAAATATTTTCTTCCTAACAGGTTGTAAAATTAAAGCACTGAGAGCCAAGACAAACACGTATATCAAGACACCTGTTCGTGGTGAAGAGCCCATTTTTGTTGTCACTGGACGGAAAGAAGATGTTGCCATGGCCAAAAGAGAAATTCTCTCAGCTGCAGAGCACTTCTCCATGATCCGTGCATCTCGAAACAAAAATGGCCCTGCCCTGGGAGGGTTGTCATGTAGTCCAAATCTACCAGGTCAAACCACCGTTCAAGTGAGGGTCCCCTATCGTGTGGTAGGATTGGTCGTTGGGCCCAAAGGAGCAACTATTAAGAGAATTCAGCAGCAGACCCACACATACATAGTAACTCCAAGCAGAGATAAGGAGCCTGTCTTTGAAGTGACAGGGATGCCTGAAAATGTTGACCGAGCGCGAGAAGAAATAGAAATGCATATCGCCATGCGTACAGGAAACTATATTGAACTCAATGAAGAAAATGATTTCCATTACAACGGTACCGATGTAAGCTTTGAAGGTGGCACTCTTGGCTCTGCGTGGCTCTCCTCCAATCCAGTTCCTCCCAGCCGCGCAAGAATGATATCCAATTATCGAAATGATAGTTCCAGTTCTCTGGGAAGTGGTTCCACAGATTCCTACTTTGGAAGCAATAGGCTGGCTGACTTTAGTCCAACAAGCCCATTTAGCACAGGAAACTTTTGGTTTGGAGATACACTACCATCTGTAGGCTCAGAAGATCTTGCAGTTGACTCTCCTGCCTTTGACTCTTTACCAACATCATCTGCTCAAACTATCTGGACTCCGTTTGAACCAGTTAACCCACTCTCTGGCTTTGGGAGTGATCCTTCTGGTAACATGAAGACTCAGCGTAGAGGAAGTCAGCCATCTACTCCTCGTCTCTCTCCTACATTTCCTGAGAGCATTGAACACCCACTTGCTCGGAGGGTTAGGAGCGACCCACCTAGTACAGGCAACCATGTTGGCCTTCCAATATACATCCCTGCTTTTTCTAATGGTACCAATAGTTACTCCTCTTCCAATGGTGGTTCCACCTCTAGCTCACCTCCAGAATCAAGACGAAAGCACGATTGCGTGATTTGCTTTGAGAATGAAGTTATTGCTGCCCTAGTTCCATGTGGCCACAACCTCTTCTGCATGGAATGTGCCAACAAGATCTGTGAAAAGAGAACGCCATCATGTCCAGTTTGCCAGACAGCTGTTACTCAGGCAATCCAAATTCACTCTTAACTATATATATATACATAAATACTATATCTCTATATGGACTCGTAAAGGCATGGGTATAATGGTACCCCCAGTAAACTTCCTAATGAATTCTTATGACTGTTATCAGGCTTTATTGGGATTAGGCTAAAGTTGTTAGTAAACTTATAAAAGGCTGCTATGGTAACACTAAACCTAAGTGGTCTCTTGTCTATTAGTTTGGTTTGAATTATTAATACTATCCTGTAGACCCAGAGACATAGCTTGTATAAGAATCGTTAAAACTGAAGTTCAGCTTGGCTGAGTGAAGATAATCATAGGTTGTGTGAGCCTATGAGAAAAGTTTATACGTCTAGATTTCAAAACAATGGGTCCCAAAGCCTAGCCACATTAAGAGTTTATGGAGGGTACTTGGCATTACAGACGATTCAGACTCTTCCAGTGCTGCCTTCTTTACACTGCCAGTTTTGACAAAACAGGTTCGTTTTTTATTTTACAACAACTTATGCCTAATTCTGCAGGATTGCAAGTAACTTTTTAATGCATTGTGATTACTTATTGGTAATAATAGGGCTGATGGCAGTTTACTCGATCACTGGTTATAATTTGGGACAGAAACTGCTACATTGACCTTCATCTCGCCCAGAATGCTCACGGCTGGTATGATCAGTGGATCAGGAATGCAATTGTGTCGATTGTGAATTCCTACCCATTGCCTCCCTCGGTGAATGTGGAAATGGCCACCTGGGTTTTCCCATTTCAGGAAGGGCTTTGGGATGCACCTATATTGGCTAATAATTGAGGATGCGAACATTCCATTCATTAGTCTGATCAAGCTGTTGATTAAGTTTTAGACTAGATCAAAATGTGAAACATCTCATGTTCAATCCGTATCTGTCTTGCACATTATAAATATGTTTTTATTTTTCAGTAATTCAGGGGAGGGGGAGGGAGAGAGGGATAATAATGCCCTTAGCATAATTTACAAAAGCAGCTGTGATGACCTTCAGTCAGTTTACTTCATTTCAAAACTGTTTCCAATCACAAGGAAAGATTTCTTTAAGATACACTTTTACATTTCACCTGTGGATGTCTATAACTTCATCCTCAGTATGTTCCCAAATCTGTGCTGGCATTGAAAGGACAAAACAATATACTGGTGGGTTTTTCTACTAATTATTTTTTGAAGCGTTATTTTCCCAACACAAAAGAGCTTTTTTTCTCAATATAACAAAAAATTGAAAATCCTATGTGTATTGAATAGTAAATAGACAAATTTTATTTTTTATTTCCACTTGAAGAGTTACATTTCGTATAAAAGTTTACAAATAACGGTTTTTATTTTGATTTTTTCAGTATAAAAATTGCCTTGATGGCATATTATGATGTAATGCTAATTGCTTGTAGGATAGTTAAATGTCAGTATTGAAACCTAATCTTAGCTGCCGTCTTGTAGATATGAACGAATGTTCACCAAGCATGTATTTTGTATTTTGTTGCATTGTACACTGCAACTAATAAGCCAAGGAATCGACATATATTAGGTGCGTGTACTGTTTCTAAAAACCACAAACTAAGAATGATAAATTATCAATATAGTTTAGTATTTGCTAATTTTACTACACTCTTTTGTTATGTATATGTAGGGAAGTCATAGGGATTATAAATTCAATTTGAGTAAAGTTTAAAACCATATATTTTATGATAAAGGGCCTTTAACTTAAGATGGCCAAAGCACTGATATTATATATTTGCTGTAAAGAGAATTATAAGAGTTTTATTTTTCTGATATTAAAAGTTACTTAATAAAGACTTGTTTCCATTAACTTGAATGTATTCTCCTTGGTGTTTTTCATGCAATCATTAGTTTAGAATGGAAGATAGCCATTTGCCAGAATTGAACATTTTCTTTTTACAAAGCTTCCCCTCTCCCAAGCCAGCTCCCTGTGTTCATTCTTGGAGTTATTTATTTTTTATTTTTTATTTTCTTTAGTGTGTTCTTAGTGTTAAATGTGTTGCTTATGCTCCTATCCAAAATTAGCTTTTCCTTTAAGTGAGTGTTACATTACAGTGAAATCAGAGATTTAGTGAGTTTTAGATTGTTTAGTTGCTTATTTGTGCTGTTGACCACAATTATTATTAACCTAATTGTAAATAATGACTTCTTATACATTGATGTTAACAAAAATCCTGAATCCACTTAGACTCTACTCAGTTTCTATCCTTTGTTACAGGGTTTTGTCTTTTTATCACTAACTCTAGAAAACAAATTTATTTCTGATACGAAGGTACAAGTTTTTAACTTTCAGTCACGAAGTACCTTCTGAAAGGTTTGTGGTTGATGAAAATATTACTCCATTAGTGAAATGATTTGATACTGATTGGAGTAAATTATTGCCATTTGTTAACAAAGCAAGAATAAAGACCTTTCCAAGATGTTTTAAAGAAACCAAAATTCTGTTCATTCTTAGAGATATTACACAGCCGCAGCGAGGCTTTTCATGGTAGGTGTTGGACAGAAATTCTTCACCTGTGCTAGAAGACTGGCGAACATAGATTTGATGCTGGGTAAGATCACTGCCCTAGAACTGCTTTGCTAGCTTTAGGATTAACCTCCACAGGTATGAAGGTGACATGCTTGGGTGTGTCGCAGTGCTATAGTCTGGTGCCTCTGAGTCGCAGTTTTTCTTTCTGCCATTTCAGTTACCCACGGTCGGCTGCTGTCCGGCCGAGAGACAGGTGACCCTCTGTAGCCTAACACAGCTTCACAACACCTGTGTCGTTCCCCTCATTTCATCTCCTCGTGTAGGCATTTTCTCATCTCATCACAAGAAGTGGTGATATTTAGAGAGAGACCACATTTACATAACTCTTGTTTTACAGCATATTGTTATCATTGTTTTCTCATTCTTGTTAATCTCTTACTGTGTCTAATGTATAAATCAACTTTATCGTAGGTATGCACGTATAGGGAAAAACAGTACATTTAGGGTTCGGTACTAGTGGTTTCAGGCATCCACTGGGGGTCTGGGAACATCCTCAGACAAGGGGGTGGGCCTCTGTAGCTATACAATTCCAATGATGGACTGAATGACCGATGAATATGAATTTCTTGTACCTAATATAAGGTCAAGATCTTTCAGTGGACCTTGAAAATAATCTTTGGAGGCTTTCCTTGCCAGAGGAAGCCAAAGCTGTCTGAAACTTACGTTAGCAAAACTGAGAAGCACTTACCCAAGTTCTAAGTCTAGAGCTGCCTTTCCTCAGATGTTTGCGTTCATTTTCTTGCTTAGGGAAGTACTGGGGGGAGAGAGGCTCTAGGAAACCGGTGGACTTGTGTTACCAGGGTATTGCTTCACCACTGGATGATCGGCAATGTGAATAGTTAAGAATTAGCAAACCTGCTGCTGAGTACTTGACATTACATGTTTCCCCCACTATCCAAAATTAAACGTTCCTATAAAATCTTTTGTAAGCTGAAAAGGCATAAAGCAAAGAAGCAGTTAAAAAGTGAAAATCCTCTTCAGATTTGTTTTGGTTAATAAAAACAGGTACTAATGTGGGTCTTGCATAAAAGCAAAGTGGTGCAAAGCAAACTTTTGGATAGCAGAGGTAACCTGTCTTCCCTTTTCCCAGCCTTGGAAGGTAGGTGCTTAGACGAAAGCACTTGGGTTGGCTGGCAGCTCAGTTATGATGGGACGTCATTCTTTCTGTATAGGATTTTATCAAAGGAATTCCCTTGCAAAGCAGGTTTTTAGCAAGAGTAAAGAAGGCTAGAATAATTAGGTTTTGGAAATAGGTACAGGTATGTTATTACACTTCAAATTATTCTTTAATTTATTTTTTAAATTAACATACAATGTATTTGCTTCAGGGGTACAGATCTGTGATTCATCGGTCTTACACAACACCCAGTGCTCACCACAACACATACCCTCCCCAGTTATCTGGTCAGTGGCTCTCTTAGCATAAAAACCAGACAATGGTTCTCGATATGCTCCCCCCATTCTCAGTCCCACTTAAATTTCTACTTCTATCATTCCAAAACTTTTTTGTAAATAATGGGGGTTAGGGGTGTTTATAATATATAGTGAACATCTTTTTCATGACAGCATACTTCCACAACATAATTCAGCTGCAGTAATCTGTTTTATGGCTATTCCATACCTTACCATTTCCTGTTGGTGATTAAGTAACCATGGGCAGTGGAGCACTGCTGAATTAGGAAGGGATGCTGAAAAACCTAATGAGATTCCATTTAATAAAGATTAAGAATAGCTGTTTTCTTGGGGCACCTGGGTGGCTCAGTTAGTTAAGCATCTGACTCTTGATTTTGGCTCAGGACACGATCTCGGTTGTGAGACGGAGAGCCTGCTTAAGATGCTCTCTCTGCCACTCCCCCACCAAAGAAGAATAGCTGTTTCCTTTAAAATGCCGTACTTTCCTTCTTGGATATCTTAGAGTAATCATTCCCTTAAAGAATCTTCAAGTTGACCATGAGAAATAATTGAAAATTGTGAAAGAATTAAATTGTCCTGCCATTGGGATTTTCTGTGCTCCCTCTGCATTAATGTTTATCTGTTTTTACACATTTTAAAGGTAACCTTTGGACATCAATGCAAGAGAACTTCCTTAGGGAGGATAAGTGGTTAGATACTTTAAATAGCAAGTGGAGTTCACCAATGAGAGTTGGGGGTTGGTAGGCCAAAGAGGAAAACAGCCAAAGAGAAGCCATACATTTCTAGGCCTTTGGGGTATTCTGTAAGGGAAAATGGAGGTATTGAAACCCGATGCCTAAATGAGTTCCTGCTGCCTTTGTGTTTCAAAATTATAAATCTTCAATCTCTATAAGAGTGTCCGTAAATAACTTCTTAAACATGAAAGTCTTAAGAGGGAGCTATGATACTCGGCTGAATATATAACAACAAAAAACTGAAAAGAACTGGCTTGGTAATAAGCTTGCTAGTTTGAAATGGGAAATGAGGGCCAAGATTATATAAATCTTTGTTCAGTGCCTACCAGCAATATTTCAATGTTTACCCAAAGCCTCGAGCAGTGTTATACATAATTTATTGCATACATTAATAGTGAACATCAAGATGGGGAAGGTCAGTCTCACCATCTTAAAGGCTGTACAAAACCTCAAAATACAGGTATGACCTATGCCCCAGAGACAGACGGAGGGGCTCTTAAATTAGAATGTTCTTGGATAAGTCAACTGCCGTTTGCCTCTACTAACTGAAACATGAGAGGGTTTTTTAAATGTGATCCTGGCACAGTAAGAATGCAATAATTATTATTCAAAACTGGGAAATAAATTGTAGGTATTTCTCTTTCAAAGCGCCAAGGCTTGTATCTTCCATGACATTTCCCAAGATCAAAAGCAAACAGTGGAACTTTTGACATTATCTGTTGCTGCAATTTCAGGGGAATTACCAAGACATCATAACAAGTGACCTGAATGGGGTAGTGACTTCCCATCTACCTGAGTCATAGATGTAATGTACTGAAATAGGGAAACGAGGCATTGTACTTTAAAGATAAATTTACAACTAGAAAAATAAGATTTAAACAAGGATTGGGAGCTTGTGAATTTTGCTGATGTCTTTATTTAGTCTTTAGAGTCTTCGAGGGTCACTGTTGGGTGACAATTAGAAGAATATGATAATAATAGAGTTGATAAGAAATAGCCTGGTTAATATCATTTGTGCAGAAAAATCTTCTGAAAGTAAGACTTTAAAACGACAGAGAAAAACAGGAGAGATGAGCTGGTTCACTTCTTCCATGTTGGTGGAGCCTGCAAGAACTCACTGGAAATAATTTTAAGAATTGCATATGTGTGAAAATAATTGTGTGGGTGTCTGAAAGCAGCTCTTAAAGCTACTTTCTTCAAACTGTAGTACCTCAGCCGAGGACTTTTTTTCTGTATCTGACTATTGATAAAAACCAAGAATAGATTATGAATGGGTGTTTGGTTGGGTTTGGATTCAGTGAGCTTTCCTCCATTACTCCATAATTACCGAATCCATACTTCTTGGAAAGTACATTCTTCTTCCCACACGTGTTAAGTCACCCGTGGTATGGCTTTGGATGTTTCTTTTTAATTTTGGAAGTCCCAGTTGCCCAGTTGTCCTTCCTAGGTTTGTCTTTTCGGTACCTGGGGAAGGCTCCCAGAGTTGACGACCTGAGAGCCACCGTCTCATTTTGAAGTTGAGGAAGCAAGCTCCGGAAGCATCTCATTTTCCTGGCCTATCCCAGTGGCTTCTCTTGATCCACATGAAAACCAAAGAAATCTTATTCTCATGCCTGGAAGCTTGCGGTGAGGACTCTGGACTTAGGAGCACATTTTATGTTTTCTCTTCCCAAGCAGGTGGCTCCAAGTGCTTTCTGGAAAATACAGCCTCAGGTCAAAGATTGTGGTCAAGGATTACAGAAATGGTCCTTTCGCTTTTACTTTCTTTACTAACAGGTCAGCCTTACTTGCTGTCATTTCATTTCCTCAACCCTTTCAAGTAACCTCCTTCAGCTCTTGCCCTCTACCTCTTTTAACTTTGCCAGGAATAGCATTCTTCCGCCATCCCTTCCATCACCACCATTTGGACACCCTTAGGTAAACCTTTCCAGGTAAAAGATGGGGTCAAACAGATTCTCAGTCTGTCTCTCTGAGGCTGAAATCCAAGCGGAACACTGACAGGAACTGAGCAGGCCACGTTGTAGACTACATCTCATTTTTTAGTCATTTCCTGCGGTTTCTTGGTCCTTTCATCTTGGAAGCTGCTTCTGAATGAGGCCCACAAAGCTTACTTTTCAGCTTTGGATTCTGTTTCAATTCAAGTTCTCTTATTTTCTGGCTTTGATAGAGGGCACCTCATCCCATATTTTGCAGACTGTATACTTTGAGGCTCATTTTCTTTATCTGTGAAATGGGAATAATTCGCCGTGAGGATTGCATGTAGCTCCAGAAACAAAGCTCTCGAGATGCGGTGAGGTGACTAATACGCGTTCCTGAGTAGCGCCCCTCTCGTTCTGGTTCTTCTTAAAACCCAGTACAGCCTTGAGAAAATAGGAAGTCCTGCTAAAGAGCAATATTAACCAAAAATAAGAAGCCTTTGGGTGTTAAAGCACTACGTCTAGGGGGTGACCCAGTCAGTACGAAGTGAACTCAGGTGCGTCATCTTACTTCATCTTTACCGCAGCCCTAGACGTGCGGGGACCCTTCTTTCCATTTCGCGGGTGGAAACAACTGAGGCTTAAAATTTTAACTACCTTAAGGGAAAAATAAAAATCCCCAAATCTAAAAGCATTTTCAGAAAGATGATACAACTGAGATGTGAGCATTCTGTTCCAGAATTCCTAGGCACACCAATCAAAGATTTCAATAGCACTTCTTAATACAACAGGGTTACTTTGTAGTCTCAAACTATCGTGACCACGAAGGACCTGGGCTGGGCGAAGATGCCAGTTCTCGTTTCAGAATTGATGTGTGGACTCCCACTGAGCCCCAAAGTGCTCTGCCAGCAATGGAAATGTCAGAAAATGGCCAAAACTGTTTAAGTCAGGATTTTTACTTAGGTTTTTAATTTCATCTTGAAGGCCCTATGATGAGCGGATATTGGCTCCTCCAGATACCTTTGTTGACGTTCTGAGGAATTTGTCTTGCCCGAATCATGGAAACTTCCCTTAGTGCTTTGTAGTCTCTCGGTATGTAGTTTGCCTTATCCCAGGAAAAAAATTAAAACAGGGGGATGGAGAGGGCCCGGCTGGCTCAGTCGGTAGAGCATGGGACTCTTGACCTTGGGGTTGTGAGGTTGAGCCCTTCACCAGGTGGAGAGATTACTTAAAATCTTAAAAAATTTTTTTTAAATGCAAGATGGACCTCATCTATTACCAACATGTGATGCCCTTTTTTCTTTCCTGGACCCCACTGCATCCTCCAATTGCTCTCCCATTCTGCCCCTCTCATTTCTAACGCTTTTTCACATCTGACCAAAGAGCTTAAGTCATTCCACTGATCTCTGAGTTTCAAGTCAGAATCCAGTTTCTCCAACTTACCCTGGTATGTTATGGCAGCTAAAGCTGCCCTCACTGAGAACACGATTCCTCTTCCAGGGATATTTGCAGGAGTTTTCATTTGCTACCACATCCCAGACTTGTAAACCTATTTGCTTCCCTCCTTCCCCTCATCTGGGCGGGCAACTTCCAGCTTCCCCTTGTTTCCACCTCAGCACTCCTGACGTTTGGGGCAGTAACTGGGGGCTGGGGCTGTCCTGGGTGTTGTAGGGTGTTTAGAAACACCCCTGTTCTCCACCTGCTTGTTAGTTGTACAAACGCACGCACACGTGCACGCACACACACGCCCAGTGGCAGCGATCCACAATGCCTTCGGACACTGTCGATTATTACCTGACGGGCAAAATTGCTCCATTGGAGAACCATTACCTGAGATAAACATTTGACCGAGCCCTCATTCAGCCAGTCAACCTGAGCAAGTCCTAGGTACTAGACATTCCACGGGCAAGTGACAAAAACTTTTAAATGGTGAAAATAGCCTCCATTTATGAGTATTTGAGTGAAGCATGCTAGGAAGTATTTATAGAGTCACATTTAATCCTTAAACTCTTCGAGGGAAGCACTCCCTCTTTTACAGATGAGAAGACCATCTCAGATGAATGCACCTGCCTGAGGTCACACGCGGAGGGGCAGAGCGGGGGGATTGAGAGGCCCTCCATCACCCCTGCTCTCCACTGCTTCCTAGCCATTAAGCAGTTTACCTCCCACTGGGATACCATAGTTGGTATTCCTAAGTCTCAGGCCCCCTTTTCCATGAAGCCTTCTCTTGGCCTTTCCGGGGACTCCAAGATCTCTGTGGCCACTGTGCCCCAGCGGCTTGCTTTGTAGCTCACCTGGTCCTCCCTCTGCTTCACTTGCCACCTTGGACAGGCTGTCCGGGAGCCTGGCAGGTGCACTGGGGCACCTCATAATCTATTCGGTCAAGGATACTGTGCTGTTTGTGGAGCAAACAGTGAAGGACTCAGCAGCCTAAAAAAAAAAAAAAAATCTATATTCTGGGTGCTAAGATTTTATTTGAAAAGTTAGGACATCTACACCTTTCTGAGAAGTCTTGTTTTTCTGTGGTTTATCCATTTGACCCTGGTTCCATGAGGGAAGCAGAGGTCTTTCTTCAGAAACATCACTCCTAGGCCTTGGGAGGAGTCAGGGGCTGCTCTCTTACTTTTGCAGGGCTTTGTAAGACGTTCTTCATTCACTGTCCATCATCAAAAGATGGAAAAAGCCACCTAAGTGTGACTCCTTGGTCCCTTTTGCCAGATGGCTACCCAGTGTCACGGCATGCTGCGCAGGACCAAGGCCATTTGGAGCTCTCCTCGGTGGGCTTCCTCATCCTTTAGGGCTTGATATGAGCACTGGTCTGATCCAGCAAAGCTCCCCGATGGGTCTGTCACTCTGTCACTCGGATCTTGAAGAGAGCTCTAGCTCATCTACAAAGGGACCAGAAAGCAGTGCGGAGGGAGTGTGCTCCAGAACTTTCCATCTCCCACCCAGAGTTTCAAAGGCAAGTGCCGCCTCAAGTCCGCACTGCTGAATTTCATCTGAACATGAGAGTCACCTGGGAGCCTTTTTAGAAGCCCTGATGCCGGACCTCAGGTGTGTGCTGAGGTGGGGGGAGGAGGTGTAGAGCCCTCCGAAGCCATACTGGTGGATTACTGCTTTAACCTGCAAGCCCGAAACTTCTTTGAAGCCTTGTGTTTAATCTTGATCAATGAGCAATTTGCATGTTCCGAAACAACATCCATATTTGATATTAAAATGACCTAACTCCCCACATGCACTTCCAAGAGTGGAATCGATGCGCCTGGGTGATTCTCACGTACCACAGACCCCTGGGGTTGGTGCTTTCGTTCGAGGCAGATGGAATCGAGATCTCTAGGAACCCTTTGTGCTGTTGCTGTCGACAAAACTATGTCGTGAGAAGAAATCCTCTGGCTCCCCAGCAGATGATTTTCTTTGGGCTTCCAGGAACCCCTTCTCCTAGAAATGAGCGCGTGGACTCCCCGTGGTCGGGCTCTTCGGGGGCTTCACAGGCGGCCGAGTTGCAGTTGCTTCTAAACACAAAAGAGGAACAAGAAGCCATGTACTTGAGTAACCGTCTATTTTGATCAGGAGAGATGGCACAAAGGGGGAGGACCTGCCAGAGTCTGGCAGGGGACAGGAAGCCCGAGCCAGGGAAAGACTTTCCATCTCCCGTCTTCAGACTTGGGGGCATCTGGTCTCTCCAAAGCCCCACTTTCTTTTGATGGCTTCATCCCAGAAAGAGTTCCTTCTGTGACCGTGTTTGATGCCTCTGCCAATCCTATGAAGTGGGGCAGTTCCGCCATTTTTCAGATGAGAGGGGACGCGAGGCGCGGTGAGGTGGCCAGAACGGAACCCCAGGAGACTCTGAGGCCAGGACAGACGGGGAAGCTGAGCCCACGCCAGCCCTTTGGTTGGAACAACCGTCCACGGTGCCAACCTGAAACCTACCTTTTCCCAAAACGTTTTAGCATGTAAGGGTCTCTGAATTCATAGCTTATATTATCTGTGGTCCCAAAGAGTCCCCTGCGTGTAAAGTACTTCATTCATAAAAATACCTGTCTATTCCACGGTGTTCACAGTAATCTGACACTCCTGGACATCGGCGTATCTTCTAGCATTTGTGGGCTTGGCACCAGCGGTCCACACACAGTAGCTTATTATCCGCAAGGCCAGCCTGACCCCCTTAGCAGTTACAAAGCCTCACGGTGCCTCTTTTAGGGTGGACTTGACCCCACATTGCTGCCTCCCCTCCTATCATTCCCACAAGGCAACCCTGTGCTTTGACAGCCTGGGGCCTTATGGGGACTTGGGCCTGCAGAGGGACTCCCATCCCCACTCATGCACCAGTACAGAGCTAAGGAACAGCACTATTCAGAACTGGAGGCAGGCTGGTGGTGCAGACTTCAGCTTCCAGAATGAACCAGGCAATGGGCTGGCCACACGGAGGTGTCAGCTGGGTGCAAGGCATCCAACACGCCGTCCCCAGGGCCCCGTGTGTGTAGAGTGGGATGTGCATATCATTTCAGAAAGGGGCAGGAGACTGGGGAGAGGAAAAAGCTGTGTTAATTCTGAGACTGACCAGGGAGGGAGATCAGAGAAAAGGGTAACCTTCAGTCCAGCGGTCCAGGTACTTAACTGGAGGGCCCAATAAAGACAGTGTGGCTCCATAAGGTTTCTGGCCTTGGGTGGGGGTAAGGACCAGGGTGAGGACAGGGCGATGACTGGTGCTGCCTGCAGCCCTTTCTGCCAGGGCTGGTGGGACCTGGCCAGGCAGAGGGATGGGACTCTGGGGGTGGCAGATGAAAACTCTGGGCCAGGATGAAGCCTCAGGAAGTGTTTCCACCCCCTCCTGGTCCCCACTCCTTCCCAGGCCTCTCCTTGCTACTAGCCACCCTCCATGGTTCCCTCCCACTAGCATTTGTCAGCTGGGCCCCCGCGCTTGGCCTGGGGAAACAGACACATAAAAAGGACTCTGTCCTTGGCTAGCTGGGTCCTCCCCGCCCACTCAGATCTCCCCTGGGGTTTAGGAAACAGAACTTCAGTGCATTCTTCTAATGCTGATTGAATTCCTTCCTTCTGGGCAGCTTTGTGTGCCCTTGGCACAAATGAGAAAAAGAGCAGGAAGGGTTTAAAATAGCACACAACTGGCCAATTCGCACTGCCAGCACGGGCTAGCTATTCTAAACAAGAGAACCCAGGTGATGCAATTTGTCACAACTGTCTTTGGCTTGGGCTCCAGTGTGGGTTTGCATTTTTAAGAGCACACATGTCTGTTAGCGGAGTGGAAATGAACACATTAGCTGCAAATTCTGTTGCACGCTCTGGGACCATCGCGGGGCGTGGTTGCACTTCGGACCGAAACATGTTTCAGTGTCCAAATAAAATGCGGTTGTCATCCATTCCTGGCCTCGGGCCCCCTCAGGTGACTTGTGACTTGTGATCATCAGGTGCTGCTGGAATCAGCTATTTCTAGGAACCGGAAACCGGGACTGCTATAAAAGGAAGCCACTTCCTGGAGTTTTTCTTAAAGGCTTGTTAGACAGAATCTAGACATGGCTGCCTCCGGCCAAGGTCTCCTGACGGCAAATAAACTCTTTACTGTCGACCCACAGCACTCCTAGAGAGTGCCTCCCCAGACTTTTGAGAGGGCCAGTGTCATGAATACAGAGCATTTATTTATAAAGGAAGTCTTAAATCACTTTATTAGTTATTACATCTGCTCCAACAAGGAGAGAACAGTGAGCCATCCCGGGACAAGGCTACTCGGCCATGCACTAGATTCACTCAGCAAGTAGCAGGTGAGTAGCTCAGTTTTGTGTCTCAGCAAAATGACAAGCAGACAGTCGGGGCCTTCCGGGTGGCTTGGGAATGACTGAATGTCAATTGCACAGATGCCAAGGGTCTCTAATAGTCTTGTTGCCAAACCAAGCATCTTGACTTGGGATGGATGAGAACAGGATTGCGACACTCGCAGTCACTTCTGTTGCCTTCGCCTGGAGAGGAAGAAATGTACCTTACCAGGACTCTAGAGCCTGGCTGAGCTTTGCATTTGAGTGATGCTTTAGATGGCAAAACATTTCACAGCTATTATCTCCCTGTTTGAGGCCAAGAGGGCAGATTTTGAATGGATGAGAAAAGCACCAGGACGTGAGGCGCCTTTTTGCTCAGATCACATAATTATTAGTTAGTTGAAGCCGGAATTAGAAACTCCAGTCTTCTCTTTTACATCCTGCTGCCTCTTTGTTACGCGGCTGTAATTTTCCCCACACCTTCTCCTGGCACAGTCAGCCAGAGGGAGCCACTTGCCATAGATAGCCATCTGGGTCCACCATTAAGAGCTTCATCTCTCCTGCTTAAGACAGGAGAGTCAATTAAAGTTCAAATGCTCCTGGAAGGAAAGATCTAAGTCGGGGATTAGCACACTTTCTCTGCAAAGGGCCAGATAATAAGTATTTTAGGTTTTGCAGGCCATATGTCCTCTGCGGCTGTAGCGTGAAAGTGGCCGAAGACTACAGACCAAATGAACAAGTCCCTATTTATGGACACTGACATTTGAATTGTATGCCTGTCTCATGTCACAAGATATTACTCTTCTTTTTTAAAGAATTTCACACCGTTTCAGGGTGTGAAAACTCTTCTTAACTCATAGGCCGTGCAAAGGCAGGCAGAGGGCCAGACCTTTGCTCTATGGTGCCCTGGGTCAGTGGCTATACCTGGCGGGGTAAAGGCTCAGATGAAAGCATGAGGTGGGGAGACCACAGGAGAGCACCTAGCGCCCCAGGCAGGGAGGTGGGATGCAGACAGGTGCTGCCATCGGCAGTCTGGCCCTTGTGGTCTTGATGCGGTCCCCTGGGCCCATCTTGAGGGAAGCAGCTGCCCACTGTCCACCTGTGCAGCCACTGCATCTGGGGCATTCACTGCAGCTTCTCGGGCCTCACAAGAGCTGTGGCTTTAACTCTGGCGTCCAGCTGTGTCCGCCCCGCACCGCGTGCACAGCTGCACCAATAATCAGCTTTCTCCTCTGGCTCCGTCCATCTGTGGGGGTCCTTGCCTCGCCGTAACGAGGCTGAAAGTCCGATTGCTCCATGCTGTTGTGACGGTTGAGGGGTTTTGTTATTGATTTGTTGTTTTTAATATATAGAAGCCGCTTGGAGGAGGAGGCTGTCACTGTAGACCGGCACTTCCACCTGCCACGTGGTAAGTATCGGGTAGAACATGCTGTTGTCCTAAAAGCACTTCCTCTTATGATCTCATCTGCATCTCCTGAGCGGAGCGAATATGGAGATTTAATTAGCACCATTTTACAGATGGAGAAACTGAGGCTCGGAGCGCTAAAATGACTTTCCCAGCGCAAAACAGGAGAGCAGGATTTGCATCCACATCTGAGCCCAAAGCCCTGACTTTCGGCACACCAGGGTGCCTCTAGGGGGTAAGGTGTGCAGAGAAGGGCTCCTGCAGGGACCAGTGGCCTCGCCCCGACTCAGACCCCTCCAGCCTCAGCCTCCCCTCTGTCTCACTGTGAGCCCTTAGACCTGGCAGCCCCTTTGCGATTCTTCTGCCACTTCGTCTGGGGGTGGAAATGGGCTTCCGTCTACAGGCAGTGCCCGCTGCCTGCCCCGGCCTTACCTCCCTCTCCCCAAATCCCCCAGCAGCATAGTCTCCAGGGAGACCTGCCCGAGCCTCAAGGCCCTTCTGCATGAATAGCCCTCCCAGAGAGGCTTTCTTTTTTTTTTTTTAAGATTTTCTTTATTTATTTGAGAGAGGGAGAGAGCACAAGCAGGGCGGTGGGGGCAGGGGGAGGAGAGAGAGAAGCAGACTCCCCACTGAGCAGGGAGCCTGACTCAGGGCTGGATCTTCGGACCCTGAGATCATGACCTGAACTGAAGGCAGATGCTTAACCGAGTGAGCCACCAAGGCGCCCCTCCAAGAAAGGCTTTTATTGTTCTTTGTTCTTATATACTTATTAGCTTATTGTCTGACCTGCAGTGAGCACTCAAGATTTCCGTGTGCACGAACGAATGAACGAATGAGTTAATGTCTCTCACCTTCAGATGCCCCGGGAAGCCAGGAAAAGTTCCTCCAAGTTTAGCTTTCAGTGCAGTAACCCACAAGGGCTTTTCGAATTTAGTCAAATTGAATCAGCACGTAATAAGGTGGCAAGAGAGCATCCAAAGGGCCTGGAACCCTGCAGACATTCACCTCATCCTCATGGCCATCCACAGTGGGCGCCCTCATCATCCGCCGCTCGGGGCAAGGGGTTGGTGGTAAGGATTCGGACCCCAGTCTCGCGGACCCCACACCATTCTCACCGGCCCCTTATCGGCCCTACGTTGTGGGTAAAGGAGGCACCATAATGAACCCTAAAGACAAAGCTTGGGTCCCATGCAGAGTGCTGAGGAAGGAAGGAGCCCAGGCCCCCACCAGCGCCTCCCCTAGCAGGCTGGCCGGGTCGGTGCCAGCACCTGGCTGCACTGGGAGCTGGGCTTGTCCCTGCAGGCTGCATGCCTGGGGCTGGAATTCTAGTATTCTTCATTGGCAGCCAGTGTAGGCAGGTGCAGAAAACCGATCTGACAGTAGGCCTTCCCTCAGAAGTACACGGCCTACGGATGGATGTGACGGGGGCCCAATATAAGGGACACTGACTCTTTACCCCCCAGCCTGAGCTTGAAATCCTGCCATCACAACTACATCCCTTGGTGTGCTACTGCTTCTGGTTTTCAAGAGACCCCTGTAAAAAAATGCATTAAAAAAAAAAGAAACTGGATGTGAATATTTGTAGGAGGGAGCCCAGAGCAGAGGGAGATGGGAAAAACCACCATACCGCGCCGGGGCCAGGGCCTCTGCACCAGATGAGAGATGCGGGACTCAGCCCCTCTTTGCCCTGCTTGCTGGTGAGTGTAGGGGACAGAGGAGCCGTGTGGGCCCCCCACACACACACTGCTCACAGCTTCCTTCTCGAGTCTCCCCCGTGCTGACCACAGCTTCCTCCTCCTTGTCCCCCTCAGCAGCCCACCCCACCCAGCTCCTGCCCCCGCGCCTTCCCCCAGGGGTAGTTCAGTTCCTCCACTAATACCCACCCTTCTCAGAAGGCCACAAGAGAGTGAAAAATAAGATATTTTTGTCCCGTTGCACATACTTTACCTTATTGAAGATTTGAGGTCGAAAGCTAGCGAGTGGCGCTGCCAGGAAGCCACCAGATCTCTGCGACATCACAGCCTGAGAGTTCCAAGCCCTGCGTCCTCAGGCGAGGCAAGTAGGTGGGCTCTACGCCCCTAGTGCCCCCGCCTTGCCCCAGCCAGCCAAAGTGTCCCTAAGCCCTCTCTCTGGCTCCTCTCTTTCTGGATGTGGTTGCAAAGCCAGGCTTCGGGCTTCTGTCCGTGAGGGCGACTTCCAGGCTGTGTGGCCGGCTGGGCGGTGGCTATCCCTGATCGTCACCGTGAGGAAGGCTGACACGGCCAAGGTGGGGCTCACTCAGCGTCGGCTTGCCTCCCTCGGGCTGGGCCCTCTCCTATAGACCCCGCAGGCCCCAGATGCGCCGACGGCTCCTGGGGACCTGGGAGAAGCACAGATTCTCAAGTCCCACCCCGAAGGGACTGAATCGGAAACCCTGGAGGTGGGC
The DNA here is from genome assembly GCF_023065955.2 of Ursus arctos. NCBI lineage: Eukaryota > Metazoa > Chordata > Mammalia > Carnivora > Ursidae > Ursus > Ursus arctos. The sequence goes on from NW_026622841.1 coordinate 22,696,673, forward strand.
CCAGTGACCCGTTTTAACAAGCCTCCTGGTAATTCTGAGGCACCTCAAGTTTGAAAAACTAGCTCAGCCGTCCTCAAGTGTTTGCGCTGCCCGCCCCCCCTTACGTGGGGACGAAGTGCTGTTCACACCTCCGCACCGGTTCTCATCATCTTGTTATAAAACAGTATTCGTAGATGTCTTGCTCTTCTCTGGCCAGTCAGGCAACAGGCGACACCAGTGCCTGTGGACGTAAAGGCCTATCTCGTTTCGCCTTCTGGACAATGCAGTCCTGGCCATCGCTTGGTCAGCTCTGCTTGAAGCGCTGTGGTTCGTGCGTCCTAACGCGGCTCCCCGCGAGCTCAGGCTGAGGCGAGACAAGTCAGCTCCGCCACCCAGGGGCTGCTCGCCATGATTCCGTGTCACCGTTCTCTCCAGTCCCAGGTTCCCTTTCAGCGATGTTTTAAGACCACGTGTCACTTTCCGACAGTTGGTTCACTTGAGTGTAGGGAATAGAATCTCTCCGTTCCCTTCAGCACGCAGGCGCTGCTGCCCCCACTTCTCCCTCAGGGCTCCCCTCCCTCACCACCCTCACCACCGTCAGGGGTCAGGGGCCAGAGTTCATAGGCATTGACGTTGATAACGCTGCACGGATTTCTCCTTCATTGAAGGGAAACATTAATCTAAACACTCCCTTTCCTGGACCCCATAGAGACTCTTCCACACCCTCTGGAACGTGTGCACCCCGCTTTGCAGACCCTGCCCCAGACTGAACACAGCACTCCTCCTCTTCCCCGAAAAGCCCCATGGAGGCCTCTGAAGAGACATCATCCCTCATGAGGACCCGCTGGGAGCTGTAGGGTCCACCGAAGGCAGGCTCTGCCCGGGGGGCCTCAGGGGGCCACCCATCCCTCTTCCCTCCATGACCCGCTTTCCCTGACTCTGTTACCGGCCAGGAGGTCCAGAACACGGGAGCCTGGGGTCTCAGCCACCCCACAGCACAAGCTGCCCGACAGCACCAGGCAGCACCCCCCCACCGGCACCTGCCTCAGCGCCCCCGCCCCCGCTGGGCCACAGGGAGGCCCGGGGCAGGGGTGGGGGGGTGAGAGGGGGGCGAGGCTTTCCCTGGGGGCAGGTCCCAGCTGGCAACCAAAGCAGAGGGAGGGGCTGCTGCCTCCCTGGCTTGGGGCGGCATTTCTGAAATCTCATTTCCTGTCACCATTCCGAGGCAGGTGTTTCTGTTTTTAAATACGTCTCCAGTTGCTATTCCGGTCGTGTGAGGCGCTCGTTTTTTCCAAGGACCGAACTGCTATTTTTTCCTCGGGTGGAGGCGCGGTCAGCAGGCAGTCCCCAGCCAGGATCAGCTGTGTGGCAGAGGCCCCTCCCTGGGCCAGCCCAGAGACGGGGGGGGGGGGGGGGGGGGGGGGGGGGGGGGGGGACACGCCACGCCATGCCAGACAGCTGGGGTGCCCCAGTGGAGCAGGGAGCTTTCCCTCGGGCACTTGAATGGCCCTTTGGGTTTTGGTTGCATTGCGCACCTGGCCCCACCCAGGAAAAGCAAAATAAAAACAAGCCAGGCCCATGCACCTTCTGGGGACCCGGCCCCACAGGGCTTGAGGGTAGCGGGTTACAAACTCGGGCCAGAGGGAAGCAGCTAGAAAGTTTCTCACAGGAAAGCCAGAACCTCAAATCCAGAGATTTTTAACTTGGGATCTACAAACACCCTGAGAAGCACCAGATAGATTCTGGAGGCCCCCGCCTGTTCTATGAGAACTTTAATTTTCATTTGAACCAAAATCTTAAAAATTAATGTAAACATGTTCCACATCATATGAAAAGATAGTCTCATAACTGAGTGTTTCTAGAGATTTCAGAACCACGTCGTATTTTTAGAAAAAGAATGGAAAGGAGGACTTCCTTCATCACGGTGTTCTGTGCAAGTGGGATGTTTGCAATTTCTCCAGTGGAGGAAACACACAGAGTAACGGCTTCAGCGCAGCACCCAGGTGGTGCCGCTACGCACGATACTCGGTGTTCGGTTCAGAAAAATAACATGGCACGTTGTGTTCGAGAACGCACGCTACCTGGAGTGTCACTGGTGTAGAGACTTCCTGCCTTTCATTTTATGCTGGTTTTGGTTAGTTCTGTAAGGGCTATTAAGTGCACAGAGCTTAAATACTGGTTGTGTCCATAGTTATCTCAGTAACGTAAGTGAAATAATTGGTCATCCCTGGGGGGGATTATGAGACTTTTGGTTTCCTTTTTCTATTTATTTTTTTAAAGGTCTTATTTATTTATTTGAGAGAGAGAGAGAGCACGCGCGAGCAAGGAGGGGCAGGGGAGAGGCAGAGCGAGAAGCAGACTCCCCGCTAAGCGGGGAGCCCACCACGAAGCTGGATCCCAGGGCCCCAAGAGCATGACCTGAGCCGAACTCAGATGCTTAACTGACTGAGCCACCCAGGTGTCTTGGTTTCTTTTCTTTAAAAGAGGTTTATACATGACTCAGATTTTAAAATTATCACTTTGGTGTTCGAATTAGATATCGAGAATTATCTAGAATGAAGGCTGATGTTGGAGCAGTCTTTCAGGGTTTAGGACTAGCAAAGAGAGGGAACACGTGGGAGGCATTCTATCACTTGTATGTTTACTAGGAGTGGAGTTTAAGCAGAAACTGTTCATTACCAGGGTCCTTACTTGTGCCTGAAATCTTAGTTTCTAGTGCTTTGTGGTCAGTAAGTAAAAAGTGAATTTCATGCATGTGCCATTGCCTACAGAACAAAAGGAAATATGATTTGAACACACACACACACACACTCACACGCATGTGCGGTCTGCCCCCCACCCCCACCCTGGAGTAGCGGCAGGCAGGCAAGGTCATCATCACCCAGGAGCGAATCATCGCCCCCGCCTCCTCCTCTCAGGGCGCTGGAGCTTCCAGTCCTCCCCGGCCTCCTCACCTGTGGGTCGTGGGTCACCTATGTCAGGTCTCTGTTGTCATACCATGAGGGCAAGAACCACAGGTTGGTTTGGGTCATTCTCAGACCACCAAGAGCTCCAGCTCACAGGAACAGAACAAGAAACCACAGGGCAAGAGGTTTAGAAATGGTAGCTTTGGGCAAGTCATGGGCAGCCCATGAGGCTGCAAAGTGTCCCGGCCCCCGGAACCACCCCCCGGCCAAGAGAGCAAATCCGATCCACAGTCCTTGTGCTGCTTCCAGCAGAGCCAGGAACTCAAGTGCCAGCAACCCTCAGGACAGAAACCCCAGAGCTCTGGGCTCTCTGCCTTCAGAGACAGAAACCTGCTGGAATGCCCTCAGGTGGAAGGGCATGGTTGGTCAAGGAAGATGGGCCGAGGCTGGCAAACAGACCCAGACACAATGGAGCATACGAAGCCCTGGGAAGGGGTTTTTCCAAAGCCGGATACTGCAGGACCAGGTGGGGTGGGGAGTGTTTCCAGGGAGCACAGGGTTTGGTACCCTCACCTCTGTCACCTGAGAGTGTCTGACCCCACCCCAGGTGTATTCATGTGCCCAGGCTGCCGGTAACAAAGCCCTACAGATGGCGGGCAGTGGCGGGGGGGGGGGGGGGGAGGCCTACACAACAGGAATTTATCTTCTCACAGTCCTAGCAGCTGGAATTCTGAGGTCAAGGTGTTGGCAGGTTTGGTTCTCCTGAGGCCTCTCTCCTTGGCTTGCCCGTGGCCACCTTCTAGCTGTGTCCTCGCGCGGCCTTCTCTCTGTGTGTGCTCATCTCTGGTGTCTCTCTCTCCTCCAATAAGGTCACCAGTCCTGCTGGGTCAACGACCACACGTACAACCTCACTGAACAGACGTCCTTCTTTAAAAGCCCTAACCCCAAATACAGTTGCATTCGAGGTTTTGGGGATTAGGACTTCAACATGGGAATTCGGGGGAGTGCAGTTCAGTCCACAACACCAAGAAGACGGCATTGAGCAAGTGTGGAAATTCTGGCCCCACACCGTGCCCTTGCCCGTGAAGGTCATAACGAGCCACCCCCATGCCAGTCTGGTTCAGATTCGTGAGAAGCCTGTGCGCGAGTTCCCGGAGTGCCTTGTCTCGCCTTTCCGCAGCCGCTGGCCAGGATGGCCCGACTCTGACCTTTGGCGCAGACGCCAGCTGTTGAACTACAGGCTGTTGAACCAGCGCTGAGCGCTTGTAGCCATCTTTGTGAAAGTGGAACACAGAGACTCTTTCCGTGTTCACCTGTAGAAGCCAGGGAGCCCCAGCGGCCCTGGGCCCTGCTGCCAGATCTGCTCGGGACGGCACAGGCCACCTCCGGTGCCCTCTTGGATTATGTTTACTCAGACAGCGAGGCCATAGGGCCAGCTCGCGGGGCCGGCTGTCACACACACCGCCCTCCGTGCCCCACATGCTGGGTCTGTGAGTCACCCCGCTCGGACGCCGCCGACGCGAAGAGCTACGGCTTCGGACGACTGTGTTAGCGGCAGTGCCAGCCTCCAGGGCTGCTCGACGGTCTTCCTCAACGAGACCGGAGGGAACAGCATGCAATTTCCACGGCCACTGACGACAGACCAGGGCAGTGGGACCCACTCTTTCACCAAGGCCAACTAGGAAAGCTGGATGCGATGGAAAAAGCATTAAAGGCATCAGAGAGCTAACATGGGACGGAAAACGTACTGGACCGAGATCTCACGGAGAGCAGAAACTCGGGTAGGTAAGGCAGGCGTCCAGAGCCTGGGTGCGTTCGCGGGTACACAGAGGACGGCAGGCGGGAGACTGAGCCTTGCTCTGGAAAGCTTCATGGGCTGCTGGGCAGGCCCACGTTAACTACAGCAGCGTATGTATCAGAAATGAGCGAATGGAGGGCGCCTGGGTGGCGCAGTCCTTAAGCGTCTGCCTTCGGCTCAGGGCGTGATCCCGGCGTTCCGCGTTCTGGGATCGAGCCCCACATCAGGCTCCTCCGCTAGGAGCCTGCTTCTTCCTCTCCCACTCCCCCTGCTTGTGTTCCCTCTCTCACTGGCTGTCTCTCTCTGTCAAATAAATAAAATCTTTAAAAAAAAAAAGAAAAGAAAAAAGAAAAAGAGATCAAAGTAATTTCTTTTAGAAACTTGACAGCTCAAGAAAGTATTGTGATCTCCAAGTTTGATCACTAAAAACCATACTTTGTAAAAAGTATATAACTGCCAAACTAAGAGAAGAAATAATGAAATCATTTAAAAAGAACTAAAGAAGGCAGGAAAGAAAAGAGAAAGAAACTTAGACTGGGGTGAAAAGAAAATAACAACATTTAAGCCCAAGTGAATTAGTAATTAAATTAAAATGTAAATAGACTAAATACTCCAAATAAAAGATAGACTGACTTGGTAAAGAACAAAACCCAATTATAAGCTGCTTGCAAGAAGCATGCCTAAAATAAAAAAAGAGAGAAAGGTTAAAAGTTAAAGTATGGGCAAAGAGACAGCAATCAAACGCCTAAAGAATGTCAGAGTAGACATTAAAATCAGGAAAAAAATAGATTTCAGGGGACTCGGCTGGCTCAGTCCGTGGAGTGTGCAACTCTTGATCTTGGGGTCGTGAGTTCCAGCACCACGCTGGGTGGAGAGATTGCTTAAAAATAAAATCTTTAAAAAGAAAAGAAAATGGATTTAAAATCAAGAAGCAGTATTAGAGGTAAAGAGGTATTTCATAGGGATAAAAATTTTGATTCACCAGAAAGATCTAGCAAATCTAAATTCATATGTGCATAATAAAATAGACTCAAAAGTGTAGAAAGCAGACTGTTGGTAACTAAGAGGAAAAATAGCAAATTTATAACTATAGTTAGGAGATAGTAACACATTTCTCCCAGAAACTTTGGGCAAACAAAAAGTCTGAAAGGAATTGAAAGGACATACCACTTAATTGATCCCAAATGACCAATTACAAGCCATTGTTTAGTGAAATACTGGACTTTAAAAATAAAAAGGAGAAACATCTTTTGGACATCTAGGCAAAAAGATTGAGTAACACATAAGGAAAAGAAAATTCAATTGTTGAAAAACATTTTGACAGCAACATTTTATGCTAGAAGAAAATGGGTAAAATATTTAAGATACTCAAGGAAAGAAAATGAGAGCCAAAGCCTTTTTTACCTAGCCAAGCTGGCTCTCTTTTTTTGTGTGTGAGGGAACAGAGAGCGCTTGGGGGGGGGGGGGGTAGGCGGAGTTGGGGCCGAGGGAAGGGGGAGTAGCAGACTCTCTTGCTGAGCAGGGAGCCCCACATGGGACTTGATCCCAGGACCCTGAGATCATGACCTGAGCCGAAGGCAGATGCTTAACCGACTGAGCCATCCAGGCATCCCCAAGCTGGCTCTTAAATATAAATATTACAAAAACAACGTGCAAAAATTCAGGGAATGTGGGTTCCATAGCCCTTGCTTAGGAAACTACTAGAGAATGAAGTTTAGGCAACCAAAATGACAGCTGTGGGTGTGTGTGTGTGTGTGTGTGTGTGTGTGTGTGTGTGTGTGAAAGGGTATGCATGAAGGGTATAAAAGAGAGTCATATGTATTAATGCTCCTAAAAGAAGAGGAGAAAGGGGTAGAATGGAATGAGCAAACACACACAAAGTAATCTTTTCAGCTGTTGTCAGTAACCCAAGTTTGATAGTGCTGTAGCATTTCCCACTGAAAGAAACCAGGGTCTCAAGGAGAAATGTCTGGGATGAGAATTGTACAAGATAAGCCTAGCATATCTTGTCCTGGGAATGGAAAAGAAGCTCTCAAAGACACAGGAGCCAAGTAGAATGGGCCAAATAGGGGACAATTTGAGTCTCAAGGACAATTACCGAACCGGGTGAAACATGAAAGCCATCCACCAGTTTCCCTTCTCTGTGCACGACTTGCATTGACCCTTGAACCACACAGGTTTGGGCTGTGCAGGCCACTTACATGCAAATGTTATCCAATAAATACAGTGCTGTACTGCCAATGTACTTTTTCTTCCTTATGATTTTCTTAATAATAATTTTCTTTTCCCTAGATTACTTTATTGTAAGAATATAGGCTATATAACATGTAACAGACAAAGTATGATAATCAACAGTTTATGTTATCAGTAAAGCTTCCGGTCAACAGTAGGCTGCTGGTACTTACGTTTTGGGGGAGTCAGAAGTTATGTGTGGATTTTTTACTGCACAGGGGGTTGGCACCCCTAACCCCTACGTTGTTCAAGGGTCAACTGTATGTATTTTTCTTCTTTTTTCATCTCCACACAAGCAAACAAATGAGCATTCTCCAGATTTGGGGAGCTCTCAATGGACAAGTCCTTATTAGGCACCTCTGAGAAGCATTTCTGGAAACAGAAACCCTACCACAGAGCTCACACTACCTGTTGGAGTTGGAAGGTAACAGGGAAGATAGGAGGCATTTGGAGAATTAAGGATAAGGTCCTACCCAGGGACAAGTGGCACCTTTTTTTTTTTTTTTTTTTTTTTTGCCTGTTTGCATTGTTTTTGCTGTTTGTTTGTTTTATAATATATTGAGTTGGTTCAAAGGGCTTAGAATCCAGTTGGGGAGATATGTATTTATGAATAAAAATCTAAGAATTCCTGGCAAACGAATATGCCCTCAGGCACACATATCTTAAAGGCACCGCGGGCAGTAGGGGTTAAGGCGGGAGGCTTATCTCTCAGTGCTGCAGCAGAAACACTTTGGACTCATAATGGAATATTTGGGTTTCCACCTTGGCTCTGTGTGACCTTGGAGAAGCCCATTCCACCTTCGTCTGTCCGCATCGGGAAGTCAGCAAAGGAAGCCTCGAAGGTTTGCCCTGAAGCTCTTTGTCTAAAGGAAAGTCTTAATAGGCTGCTTGGTTAGGACCAAGTTTCTATTCAGGCCAGTGGGTGGCAAGCAGGGGCAGAGGCCAAGGAGACACAGTGGGGGGTGGGGTGGGGTGGGCAAAAGAACCCACAGAAGAAATCAAACAAGGGCAAGCAAGGGTGTCTGCCTCTCAGAAAGGGGCTTCTAACTGCCCTGGGCTCCCATTGGCTGAATGGGGCCAAGACGATCCTGTGTCTGACAAGTCACACCCCCTCCCCACCCCACCTGCTCCCCACTTTCCTCAACCTTTAGTAAGGAGGCTCGATTAATTGTATCCCTGTCATGGATCTAAGTACTGCAAAGAAAATTCAAGTTTAATTCATCCTAAATCATCATCCAGCCTGACAAGATCTACATTTCTTGAAATCTGGACCCGGAAGCCTGCTCTCACCTGCGGTCGCTGATGAGTCCAGCCGTCATGCTGCCCTCGTTGCCCAAGGTGAGTGACAAGTATCTTGTTGACTCATCAGCACCAAGGGCTGAGAGGCGGGAGGGGAAGGGGACGTGTATGCCCCGAAAGTCCAGAGGACCTGGGCTGGAGAGAAATCCTTAGGACACACGGGGGTGGTTGTCCTAAAATCCCATTGGCAACTCTTTTCCTTTTCCTTTTCCTTTTTTTTTTCTTTTTTTAGTAAATCTGATGTTGACTCCCAGCCGAGCTGCCATGCATAGATCTGGCCGCCATAGGCTGCTGCTTCCTAATCTGTATAATGGGTCTACAGCGCTGCTGCCATGTTGTGAAGGAGAAACGAATCGTGTAAGGAAAGCACGGTGTGAACTCCAAGTGTCGGGCATTGTCAGACAGCTTCTGCAGGACCACCAAACAAATGCTGGGGTCAGCCAGCTGAGCAGAGGGCGGGTTTCGCCCAGAAAATGATGTCCTTTTGCACGTCAAAAGGAACATGTGACCTCATTACGAATTCTTTGTCATCAATTCTTCTTCTAGGTCTCCCAAGAATCCCTGCTTGGCAAGGGCCCCATGTCACCATGGATGTCCTGGAATGTCCCATAGCCGCATGGCCTGAGAAATGCAGTGCTGCTGGACTTTTCCAGGACCTCAGAGGGGAACCCCACTCCAGAGCCTTCCACGAGTCAGGTACTTTTTGATTTGTAACCTTTTTCGATTTGTACCCAAAAGGAGCCTGGTTCCCTGCCGCTCCCTGGGAGGCGGGATCACGCAGTGGTTGCTGGGTTGAACATGGTTACACTGGCTCACTGGATGTCCTTAGGCAGGTCACACTTAGCAGTAACCTCTGAGAGCCTCCCCTCTGGTTTCTCATCTGTGTATGCAGCAGGAAAGCCATACTCCCCTCCTCACAGGGTTGCGGTGAGGATTCAGTCATTCGTGCAAGTACTGAGTGATGCCTGGCACCTGGAAGTCTTCAAAGTGTATCAGCTCCTTACTCAGGGGGGAAAGTTACAGCTGTATGAAATGCTTATTTCTCAGGCAGAGAAGCTCCTGGTGACCTCCGCGGTGACCTTCAGATACGGACTGAACATGAATGATAGCTTTTCTGGCCGGCACACCTTCCAGGTCTGAGAAGGGGCAGCCACATGGGCCCAAACTGGCCCAGGCCTCAGGCTTGAGGGGTAAGCTCGTGCACAGGAGCCAGGAAAGGCTTGTCGCCAACGTGAATAGTGACTGAAACCATCCACCTGCCCAGCAGGAGCTGCCAGGGGCTGCGGCTCCAAACAGTAGGCCTCGGGGAGACACGCAAGGACCCCTTTGCTCGCGCTGCTCACTGCACACACAGACATCCTACAATGCATCCCACAGCAGTCCATGCGGAAATGTGGGGGCCTCCCAAGCCCAGCCACAGCCACCCTGCCCCAGGGCATGATTCAGTGTCCGGGCTTATTTATGAGAGAACATGAGTTCATTTCAAAATGTCAAATGATCCTTGGTGACTAATGGCCCCCGCTGTGCTCCGTATCTTCGCAGAGGTCGTCCTCCCGCGCTCCGAGGGCCTCTGTGCTTCGGGAACACCCATCTGGGTGCCTGTTGCAAGGAGCTACTATGTCATCGAATCACCCAAAAAAGCCGGGGAGCCCAGACCCTGCTGGGGTGAGCACTGGGGTGTCTCAGCAACAAGGCACACCCCATAGAATGAGGGAGGCGATGGGGAGAATGGGAGCATATGCATTCAACCGCCGAGAAGAAAATAAACAGTGCATGGGACAAGCGGGCCTCCTGCGATGTGTTCAGAAAACAATTTTATTATTTTACCATTTTTGCCCATACTTTACCCATTGAAACCTGCTCTGCGGGGCTACCTCTGATTTTACTCATAACTGAATCTCTCTGACAGGTTCTGTGCCTCTCCTTGTAAAAAGTCCTCTGGGCCACTATTTAGAAACTTTTATTATGGAAATTTTCACATACAACCAAAATTTGCAAAAATGCTATAATGAACCCCTTGTAACCAGTCACCCAGCTTCAATAGTTATGAACAGTCTTGTCTTATCAGTTTGCATTTCCCCCAGCGCACACACTTTACGTGTGTGTGTGTTTTTTGAGATTTTTTTAAAAGATTTAATTATTTATTTATTTGAGAGAGAGAGAGAGAGAGAGAGAGAGAGAGCGCAAGCATGGGGGGGGGAGAATCCCAAGCAGACTCCCCACTGAAAAGGGAACCTGACGCAGGGCTTGATCCCATAACCCCAAGATCCTGACCTGAGCCGAAATCAAGAGTGGGACGCTCAACCAACTGGGCCACCCAGGCACCCCGTGCTGGAATATTTTAAAACAAATCCTCTGGTTACTTTTAGAAACAAAATAGCCTTAGTTCAGTAATGAGTTAAGTTCAGTCTGGTGAAATAATCTAGGACCTCCAAACTTCCAAGCCTCATTTCAAGTCGAAGCTCACTCTCCCACCTGAGGCTGCTGCAGCCTGGGAGCCTGTCTTCTCTGTTCCCGACTTCGAGGTTCTCCTTCTCCTCCTGCTTATAGTTGCCTCTGGCTCCTCCGGGGTGGGATAAGGGAGAGAGGAGATGTTGCCACTGGCTCTCAAAGGCTACGGTCAAAGGTCAGCTATTACCCCACCATGGCCTCCTCATCTCACTCCCATGTAGGTCCTGCCTACTCAGAAGCGTGCCCAGACAGATGGGCGAGGGGTGGAGACAGACACCTGTCAGGTTGCCTGGGTTGGAGAGCAGTGCATGCCGGGTAAACCAGATGCGGTATGGCCACCTTCACTATGAGGACATTTTGTCAGTGGAAAGAAAATTTCAGTGGGGGGAAGGAAGATATGCAGTGCTTGTATGCACTAGGTGATGTGCAGAATTCTCATTCCCTTGGGGGACCTAGCGTCTTACTTGGGAATGTGGGAATAGTTGTCACTTATTGCCTCGGATCTGTGCCAGTCAATATGGTGGCCACGAGCCACATGTGGCTTCTGAGCACTTGAGAGGTGTTGTAAGTGCAAACCATGCACTGGGCTTCCAATAAAAAAACAACACCTTATGACTAGCTTTAAAGCTGATTACATGCTAAACTGATAATACTTTTATATTGCATTAAGTCAAATGTATTATTAAAATTAATTTCACTTTTTATTTTTTTCCTTTCTTCATGTGGCTACTAGAAAATTTTAAATGTAAAACCGAAAAAATGTTACATTTGAGGCTCCCATCATATTTCTGCTGGACGGGGTGGCCTTCAAGACTCACCTCAATGAGCGAAATTGTTGCATTTTAATATCATGTTAGGAAAACTCCTCCTCCCCCCCACACCACCAAAAACAAAACAAAACAAAACAAAAAACTGGTCCTAGAGCCAACAAAGGTTTGATTGGATGAGTGCCTAGTTGGCCCCCTTCCGTGTTACAGATGATTAAAGGGAGGCCCAGAGAGAAGTGACTGGTTTGGCTGGGGTCACTCAGTGTCACCGCAGAGCACTAAAGTGATTTCCAACTGCTCCCGCGAAACGGTGGGAAAGACGAAACTTCCAGAAAACCCCTCCTGCATCAATGCCTCAGAATGAAGTCTGCCAGTGTCTCGCAGCGGACTGCCCGTGGAGGGGGCCGGGGGAGCGGATCCGCAGGCCCCTCGCACCTCGGCCAGCTGGGCGTGCACCTGCGGCTGGGCGTGCACCTGCGGCTGGGCGTGCACCTGCAGCTGGGTGTGCACCTGCGGCTGGGTGTGCACCTGCGGCCGGCTGGGTGTGCACCTGCGGCTGGGTGTGCACCCGCGGCCGGCTGGGTGTGCACCTGCGGCCGGCTGGGTGTGCGCCCGCAGACAGCGCAGGGCCCCTGAGGTCAGCAGACCGGCAGACCTTTTTTGATTGGCTCGTGACGTTTTACAGTTTTTTGAATCATTTGCCAACGTTTCAACATTAGGAAACGTCAATAAAAATATGGCTTCCACTTCTGACAAATGAGCTCTGGCGACACGAGGCTTGTTTTCCTGCTGGCAGCCTCCTGCTGGAGCTCGCAGCGGCTCCCCTTCGGATGTGGGGATGTGGCTCCGAACCCCCATCCCCACAATCCTCCCGCTGCCTGCCCTCTCCCCACGGGGGCCTGGGGCGGCCTCCGCTCTAGTCAACTTCACCTCGGTTCTTCCTCGAGCAGGGGTAAGAGGAAGGGGAAATGGTTTCCATACCTTGCTCCATCAAAAGGCAAAGAAATCAAAGCTAAGCCAAGAGGGCTTCGTGGTCCAGCGAAACCATCTTTTCTCCCCGGCAGCGCCCCCGCTTACCTCCCTCTTCACCACGGACACCTGAGTTTGCCACCTGAGCTCATTTCCTTCGGCTGCAGCCCAGGACTAAAGGGAAGGTGGCCATTTTAGTTGTTGCCGTGAGAAAACCGAGGCCCTGTGAGGTGCCCATCCATGGGATACAGGGAGCTGGCTGGGGAGTGGGGACCCCGAGGCCCAAGAGTGTCTGAGGTCTGGGGCTTCTTTCCAGGCCTAAAGCTCCAGGGCCAAGTCACCAGCATTTGTTGGCCATTTTTTGGTTCCTCTGCCCAAAGGACAGATACTGTATCTCAGGGTGGGAGCAAAATTCGATGGAGTCAGCCTCCCCCTCCCCTTCCCCGGCTTTTCCCAAGAGCCATATCCAGGAGAAGGATATGAATTCAGCCAGGCTGAGGGCAGTCACCAACGATGAGATGTTCAGCTTGGCATTTCTGCTACTTTCCCGACCATCAGACCATCCTCTGTTCCCACCCTCGGGGCCCTGGAGCCCAGTCCTGTCTCCAGGATGCAGGGCCTGCCACACCCAGACACCTGCAGCTTTCAGAACAGGGGAAGCAAAGTCTCAGACAAGGCCTGCCGTGGGAGGTCAGCACCCTGATCGGAACAGGGCAGCCCCCAGAGCCAGGGCCCCTCTCTGCTCCCTCACAGTTGTTGTGACCAGTGCTCAGTAGGTACCTGCCCCCAGCAGCTGGCCAACGCCTATTCACATCTAGTCCTCAAAACCGATGAACCAACGTGCAAACAGATTGGCACAATTGCCTGGAGTGGGGAGCCGTGCTTGCTGGGTAAATGGCAAAGGATATAAGTCCCTCATTTCACTAGAAAATGAGTGGAGAGAAAGCTCTGGAGTGGAAGGAGGTGGTGCGAACATCTTTGACCAACCAGGTGAGCTCTCAATGCAGAAGCCTCATTTGCTTTGCTCTGCCGGCTATCACAACATTCACATTTCCATTTGCTCCTTTCTTTTCCCCCTTTGTTTGTTTAGGGGGAAAGTACCACGCACACCGAGTGAAGAAAAACGCAGAAACGATGTGTTTAGAATGGGGCGGGGGGTGGGGAGAATCGCATTCAGGCTTGCCTGGATTTACATCAGGAAAATACGGCAGGCTACACTAGAGGCTAACGAAAGTAGTTGCTGGGGGACAAGGGAGAAGAATACGTCTCAGAGCATACATTTAAAAATAAAATTAAAACCAAATAAAAATACCACCAACAACTCATAAATAGTTCAAAAAGCAGAGGAGGAACTCCCACCCTTAATCCTACTCCTGTAAAACTGTATTCATTTGTGCTTATTCTCCTCCTGTTTTTATCCCTCTGCTTTTATGTTTTGTATGTGCATACAACCATAGAGCTCAGAAAAGTGTCTCCTGATTATTTCACTGAATATCAGAAGCGTTTCGCAGGTCGCCAGGTAGGACTCATTTTGGTTGGATACATAAAATCGCATCAGCTTTCTTATTTCTAAAGACCCTCAGTCTTTATTTCTTCCTCTCTAAAGCTAACAGGGTTGATGTGCTCGAAAGCTCAACACTCAGCAGAATCACGGCTGCAGCTGCGTTGATGGAAGAACCAAACGGAGACTATCTCCTCCCAGGACACCAGCAGAAAAACTGAGCTGGGACGCACGCCTTTCCCCCAGGCCACGGGATTGCTCATCCACCCACCCCAGCGGGAGTTCCACCAAGGGTTTTCATACCCCTTAGAGCTAAGAATTCTTTCAGATCTGTTTACTTTTCATTTTAAAATGATTATAGACTCACAGGAAGTTGCAAAAATAGGACAGGGAGGGCCCATGTACCCTTCACCCAGCTCCCCCCAGTGGTTACATCTTAGACAAGTATGGCACAGTATCAAGGCCAAGCAACTGACATTGATACAATGTGTGTAGTGTTGAGCCATTTTGCTGCGGATTCCCATAACCACCACCCCAGGCAAGCAAAAGAACTATTCCAGAACCGGAAAGGGTTCCCTGGCATGGCCCCTTCCACCCACCCCCAACCCCATTCCTAATCCCTGGCAGCCAGGAACCTCTTCTCCATCTAAATTTGTCATTTCAAGAATGGATCAATGAGGGTCACCTGGGTGGCTCAGTCGGTGAGGCATCTGCCTTCAGCTCAGTTCATGATCCTGGGGTCCTGGGATTGAGCCCCATGTCAGGTTCCCTGCTTAGCAAGGAGCCTGCTTCTCCCTCTCCCTTTGCCCCTGCTTCTGTGCTCTCTCTCACTCACTCTCTCTCTCAAATAAATAAATAAAAACTTAAAAAAAAAAGAATGTATACATGAAATCATAGAGTATGTGACAATTTGAGATTAGCTTTTGGGGGGGGGGCTACTCCAAAATAAACTGTTATGAATATTTGTGTACAGGTTTTCGTGTGGACATACGCTTCCATTTCTCCGGGATTAATGTGTCATTGCTAGATCATGTGTCGGCTTAGTTTTTTAAGAATCTGCCGGACCATATTCTGAGTGTCTGTACCATTTGACTTCCCGTCCTCAATGTCTGAGAGAGCCAGTTTCCCAGCATCCTCCCTAGCATTTAGTGTTAACCGTATTGCACAAGGGGGCCACTAGAGCCTGTCCTGGACATTAGCTGGCCATGTGGACAGGCACATACTTTACCGTGAGGTGTATTGTGTTTTGTTTTTTTTCTGTTTTCTGATGTTTTATCACCTGGGGCCTTGCTGACCCCGCCAAGCCTGCCCCTCGCAGGCCTAGCAGGTTCCTAGAAGCAGCAAATGACTCTCCAGCCGGCCTACCTGCCATATGCAAACTAGCCAATCCAGAGCCCGCACGCCCCAACCCCTCCTTTGTTGGGCTCTCTCTCTCTCTGCCCTAATCACCCCAGGGCCCTCTGAGATGATTCAAAATAGCCAATCCTAAACCTGCTTAGCCTGCCTACCCGGCTCAGCCATTCCCACAAAACCGTAGCAAAGGCTCCTGCCCCGGTTTTCCCCCTGCCCCGCTCTGCTTCCTACCCTGCAGGGCCCCGCTGGACGTGGTGAGCCATCTCTAGGGAAACGTGAGTAACAAACGATCTTTTCAATGGCAATCGTCTCCTGATTGGTTGGCCTCGGCTTATCTGAATCATAAACCCACCTTCTAAAACAGCAAGACGGCACAAGCTTGTAGTTGCTAGTGGCTGCCCTTACCCCCCCTGAGGGGAGCCTACCTGGGAAGCAAGCCCCACCCCCACCCGAGGAAGCACCACGGAGAGACGGCGTGTCCCGAGGGAATCACCTGCCCCTGAAAAGCACCCCGGACTTGCCAGTGACATGAACAGTCGCCTTTGTGCGGTTGTTGGCTTCACTCTTTTGGGTTGGATTGTCTGTGCCTGGCACCCCGAGTGAGGCACAGAAAGGCCATGGGGCGCCCCCCGCCCTCGCAGGTGCTGCGCTATGGTAAGACCCGGATTCCGCGGAGCGCGGCGCCAACAGTCCTGACTTGGCTGCAACCTGGCAGAGAGAGGAGCCGGCAGGTGCTGGGCGCAAGGCCCGGGTGCTAGCGGGGAGAGCAGCTCTCTGGGCTGTTGGTCCCTCACCTGCAGGAGAAATGACTAGGCCGGATGTCCCCACCGGCCCTCCCTGCTCATAGTCACTAGTTCTCTAAGTTCTCACTTGGAAGAAAAAATAATACCATTGACCCTTGAGCAATATGAGTTTGAACAGTGCGGGTCCTGCTCTACACAGGGTTTTGGGGTGTGTGTGTGTGTGTGTGTGTGTGTGTGTGTGTGTGTTTAATAAATACAGTACTGTAAATGTATTTTTCTCTTATGATTTTCTTAATAACATTTTCTTTTCTCTAGCTTCCTTTCTTGTAAGAATACGGTATACAGTACACGGAACATACAACTATGTGTTCATCGACAGTTTCTGTTTTCACTAAGGCTTCGGGTCAACAACAGGCTATTAGTAGTTAAGTTTTGGGGGAGTCAAAAGTCATACTCAGATTTTCAGCTGTGTGGGGTGGCGGCGGGTAGGTCGGCGCCCATAACCAGCACTCCCACCCCAATACACAAATTCATTGAATCCTTACACAGTCCTATGAGGACTGTGAATATCCCCATTCTACAGATGAGGAACCGAGGCTCAGAAGAAGGAAGGCCAGGCCGTAAAAGGAAGAGCTAGGATCAGCCCTGAGCCGCGGGGCTTGGGAGTTGTTGCTGGTGAGCGCTGCTGAGCCCTGGGCCCCCCCTCTGTAAGGCTCCCTCCAAAGGAAACCCTCCTGCATCTGACCTGAACCATTCTCTTCGGTCTTTTCTCGCCCAGATGTAATAATCATCGGCAGCTGATCCTTGACTTGCGATGGGGTCACATCCTGATAAACCCACTGTAAGTTGAAAATCCTGAAGTTGGAAATGCATTGACTACACTGAACCTATGGAACACCGTAGTTTAGGCTCCCGTAAACGTCTCAGAACACCGACGTGAGCCTGCAGTTGGACAAAGGGTCTCACACTAAGCCTATTTTATAAGAAAGTGTTGCTTTGCTCATGTAATGAAAAGTGAAGAACAGAACGGCGTGTGGGTACAGATGGCGTGTTGGTCGTTGACCCCCGTGACCCCTGGCTGACGGGGAGCTGCGGCCACTGTCCACCGAGCATCCTGGGAGAGGGTCATGCCGCCAGGGAGCGCGAGACAAGACCCCAGTCCTCACCTCGCCTTGGAGCTGGCAATTGACTGGGGGGCTGGGGGTTGCAACAGTAACCTACCGAAGGTTCCTGCGCCCTGGCTGGTGGGAGCACATCATTCTCCAGGGGCCATGTACCCAACAGCTATTTGCCTACCCAGAAGGGCCCTGTGAGGGCTCAGGGGCCTGGGGCAGCCTGGAGGCAGGGCTGAGCTCTCCCCGCAGAGGCAGCTGTGCCCGAGGCCTGACACCCCCCCCCCACCTGCCCTCTGCCCTGCTCCTCACCCCTACCTTCAGGCGCTGGAAGGTGTCTGATGATCTCCTTCCTCCTGGGGCATCAGAGGCCATCCCTGTGGAACCAGGGCTCCCTGCCTGGAAGGAAGTGACTGCAGGGCCGCCCTGCCCGGGGCGGGACAGACTTGACACCCAGGCTTGTGCCGCGTCCTCACCTCTCTGGTGAGAGACTCTCTCACACTGTTCACAGCTGTGGGACTGTTGTGGGGTTTCAGGCCACCGCTGACCAGCCCCTTCAGTGCCACCTCTGCCCCACATCGCCTCCACCACGTGGTGCGCACCCCTCAAATGCCCGCCTGTCGGGGGCCACCAGCCGGGACGGTCACTGCAGTCATTACAGATAATGTGCTTACCACGGTGCGTGGCCTGCGTAAGTGCTTCCTAAACGTCGGCCGTTGCTGCCGTTTTCCTGCGCCTGGGCCTGGCTGTCCAGTTTCCTCTCCGGCCTGCGGCTCCCCGTGCTCGGGGCGCTCCCGCAGCCCTTCAGCCTCAGGGGCTCTTTGGGGAGCTGAGCCTGGGTGGGGGTGGGGGGTAACGACTTCCCTTCCGATGCTCTGAAACCCACCCCACTAGCTTGGAGAGGAAGCTTCTGACCCCCGGGAGCCCCGCTGGGCCCCAGGAAGAGAGGCGCTCAGGAAGCCTGCAGGCCTCCAAGCCGGACAGTCCCAGCGAGGGGCCCCTGACCTGAGCAGAGCTCACTCCGCCAACTTCCAGATCGTCGGCAAGTAAGGACCTGGCTTAGTTCCTCTGAGGCGCTTGTGGACTAAAACGACCGCTGTCACACAGGTCATCTCCCAGGAGTCCTTGCAGCATCGAATCAAACATCCTTAAAAGGCAGAAATCTAGGCGTCAGGAACGTCAGGTCAGTCTGGTTCCCAGGCCTCAGGGGGCAGCAGGTGGGCCCCGCCCGTGTGTCTGCAGGCGGCGGCCCGGTTCACTCTGCGCAGGCCTCCGCCGTCGGGCTTCGGTACTACGGCGAGTGACTCAAGGCTCGGACCGGAGTGTCAGCTTTGCAGGACCAAGTCTAACTCCGGAGGTTCAGGGAAAGGAGGGAGGGAGGAGCCTCAGAGGACGGACGCTCCCGCCGCCTTCGCGGGGCAATGGCGACACCTGCTGGTCGTCGCAGGAAGCGGACGGCTCGGACAGACTCCTCCCGCCTCTTCTACCTGCTCGGGGGTGGGCCCCGCGCTCATCCCCTCCGCTCCCGGCCGCTGCCCGCCCTGGGACCGCGCTCCTTCGTCCCCTGCCAGTTCGCCCCCGGCCGCTCGCCCCGGTTCCTCCGCCCTTCGTGGGGACAAGCCGGCTCGGTGCCAGGGTCCCGCAGGCCACACCTCTGACTCCAGTCTCCCCCCACCCGGGATACCTGTCCACCCAGGATACCCCCCTGGTCTCCCCGGTGAACACCGCTCCTGCCTGCGCCTTCGCCTGGCAGATCTGGGGAATTTAGAGCCGGTGCAGAGGAACAGCCCCTCCCAACCAGGGGACCGAGAGGTCCTCTGCTTCATGCTGTCACCTGAAATCCGACCGCTGGTCCCCAAAGCTCGGAGCATCAGCCCTCCCAGCGGCCAGATCAGGGGCTCCCAGGACATGTCCCAGATGGCAGACCTGCATGGGTGAGGGGAGGCGGGCACTCATCCCCAGATGAGGAGCTCAAAACAGCCCTCCTCCAGTGGGCACATTGATATGATAGTCAGGTCTGTACAGCAAAAGGTAAAGGGCGCCCCCCCCCAAACATGCATTATGAGTCTTCTGGTGGGGGTGGGGGTGGCAGCTGAACTGTATTGACCGCGTCCTAGCACCAGGCACATTGTTACCTACTTTTACATACATTGTTCTCCTTTTATCCCCACATCAAACCTAAGATGTCCACTATGCCTGTCAATGTTGTCCAGGTAAAGAAACTGGAACTTAAAGAAGTCCCAGAAGTTGCTGAAGGTGTAATAATGAGTAACCTCGGGCCTGACAGGTGCCAAGACCCTGGACTAGGACAGACAGGCTCCAGGGACTGCCAGCTGCGGACTTATGGGCCCATGCTGAGACGTCTGCAGAGGTGTTCTCACTCTCGGGGGAGTTTGCGCATTACTCCCCCTCCCGCCTGAGCACCCCTTTCTGCTGGACCTCAGCCGACCGTGGAATGGCACCTCCAGGACTCCAGCAAAGTCCCGCTGCTCCAGCCTTGTCCTGGGTGATTTCACAGAGTCACGGCCACCCCGCTCCACGTGCCCCATGTGGCTTTCCCGACTGAGGCTCTGGTTCTCAGGGGGCTCCCTTCGGGACACTGTGACCCGTGCTGCCAGCATCTCACCCCGCGGAGAGCTGGCCTGAAGCCCCCCGCACAAAGCCTAGCTCCGTGGGCACACGCGACGTTTGAAGGATGAACGGTGAATGTGGTAGTGATTCCCTACAGCTGCAGTCACAAAGCAGCACAAGCAAGGTGGCTTAGAGCAGCAGGAGCTTATTTTCTCACAGTGCCGGACCAGAAGCAAGCAGCAGAACCTTACTGTTCCACAGGTGTGCAGAATCCAGGTGTGGGCACAGCCATGCTCCCTCTGAACCCTGGAGGGGAGAACGCTTCTTCCTTGCCTCTTGCAGCCTCTTGGGGTGGCCGGGGACGGCATTCCTCGGCTTACAGACCAGTCTCTCGGGGCTCTGCCTCCATCCTGCTGTGGCCCCCTCCCCACGTGTCAGCCTGTTTCTCCTACCCGTAAGGACACCGGTCCTGTCGGCTGACGGCCCATCCCAATGACCTTGTCTTAACTCGATTACATCTGCAAAGACCCTATTTCCAAGTAAGGTCACAATCACAGGGACCAGGAGTTAGACCTTCAGCATATCTTTTTGGGGGGACACAATTCAACCCATAACAAGTGGCGCTTTGCTTGTGGTCTCAGTTCAAACCGCAGCTCTCAGGGCGTGGTTCGTCGCGGCCCGCATAAGGCCGGCAGCATTTACAAGGCGGTGCTGGCTCCACGCTGCAAAGACGGACTGTTACAGCTGTGACTCCCGTCCCTTTTTATTAGTTCATCAGGGATACTTTTGTGGTCTTGGTGGTGCCTGTTTCTCTCTTTCTTTCATGTTAGGTGTTAACGTGGAATATTAACTTGGAATAAAGCCTCTCCCTCCCAGGCAGTGGCAAAAATCATTCTAGTGTCACAAAGTCCCAATGACCGGGCGTCCCCACCGAAGTCTGAACGCTGCCTTGTCATAGTCCAGACCCAACTCTGCGCTCCGGCCACTGCTCCTCCTCACACTTGCTCGGGGGGTCGGGGGGCAGGGGGAGGCTGCACACTGCTGCTTGCCCTTCCAGGCAATGCCCACAGGCTTCCACATCCATGCCTTTGCCATGTCATTCCTGGAATCACCCTTCCTGTGTCCAGCTCTCCCTGTTGAAATTCTTCCTGATCTTCAAGGCCAAGTTCAAAATCCTCCTCCTTCAGGAAGCTTTCCCTGATCCTCCAGCTTCCTTTGCAGAAGACCGGTGACCCTGGTTGACCTTCACTTAAGGCTCTGACTACACACTGCTTTGGCCTGAAGCAAATTTATGTCTTTGCCCCGCTCCCTCTGCTCCTGCTCAGCAGGAGAGAAGTGATGGAGAGAAGTCTAGAGGCTGTTTCCTAGAAGCAATAACTGAGGTTGCTGGAGATGCTCACTTGGAAAACAGAAGACATCCGGGAAGTCACGTGCGCCCAGCTTCCTTTAACTGCCAACCCTATCAGACTATGAGCTCCTTGTAGAAGCTACACCTGGGCTTCTTCGGAGGTCCTCTACACGCACGCACCCCACCCATGCCTAGCACAGAACAGGGCTCCGAAATTACCTCCTAACCAATGTGAAAGGTCTCTCCTTTGCAGGTGATGTGATAAGCAGAACGGTAAGGTGGATCCCAAGATTTCCTGCACCCCAGGCGTACCTTCCCTGAATAATCCCCAGAACCGTGAAGATGCTGGTTTCATGCCTGTGATGAGGTGACGTTATATGACACAGCTGACCTTAAAATAGGGCGATTATCTGCGTGGGCCTGTCCGAAGTGTATGAGCGCTTTAAAAACAGTTTCCTTCGGCTGGTCACAGAAGGGGAAGTCCAAGAGCTCAAAGTGTGAGGGGTTTGACTCGAGGAAAGCCCTCCATGGCTGACATGGAGGGGCTGCCTGGCAGACCTGAGCGCAGCCCCGGGGTCCCCTAGGAGCAGTCCCCAGCCAACAGCTAGCAAGACCATGGACACCTCGGTCCTCCACCCCTAGGGAAATGAATTCTGCCAACAATGTGAGGAAGTTTTGATGCAGGTGTTCCCCTAGTCAGAGCCTTCAGCTGAGGACGACACACTGATTTCAGCCTCATGAGAAACCAGATAAAATGTGCCAGCCTCCCTAACCATGGAAACTGGGAGGGAACAAATGGGAGTTGTTTAATCTGTTCTGTGTATGGTAATTTGTTACACAGCAGTAGAAAACGAACCCAGGTTGTCAACTCTTTAATGACTGGACACACCTTCTCCTACAAATGGAAAAAGAAAAGCAATGAGGGGAAATTTACCCTAGGAAGCATTAAAGCATATTTTAAAGCCAGAAGAACTTTCCTGGTATTGGCTCAAGGATACAGATCGATCAGTCAGATCGATGGAATGCAATAATGGGCCCAGAACGAAACACACATATATGAAAGTTTGCTCATGATAAAGGAGGCATTCCAAAACATAAATCAGTGACCAAATGGTTTATTTAATAGTGTTGACTCAATTAGGTATTCCTTTGGAAAAAATGGAAGTTTGGCTTCTAAACCTCACAATTTATATAAATCACAACTGAATTAAATGACTGAAATTAATAACCATACAACCTGTGAAATACTACAATGTTACAAGACAGAAAAAGAATATTTGTATAATCATTGAGTGGGGAAGGCTTTCCTAAGCAAAACATAAAACACAGAAGCTTTGGGCGCCTGGGTAGCGCAGTCGTTAAGCGTCTGCCTTCGGCTCAGGGCGTGATCCCGGCGTTCCGGGATCGAGTCCCACATCGGGCTCCTCCGCTGGGAGCCTGCTTCTTCCTCTCCCACTCCCCCTGCTTGTGTTCCCTCTCTCGCTGGCTGTCTCTCTGTCACATAAATAAATAAAATCTTTAAAAAATAAAATAAAACACAGAAGCTTGTAAAGAAAATTTCTGAGAGATCTGACTCCATCATTTCAAATTTTCTATTAAACATTGCTACCAATAACACAACTAAAAGGAAGGGTCAGCCTGGAAGAAATCATTTACATATATAACAGGCAAAGGATAAATATCCAGGTCCAGACTATATAAAGGCTTGTACTGATAATTTTTTAAACTACAAACAACTAGATTAGGAACAGGCCATTCACCAAAAATGGAAGTGGACCATAAACACACAAAAGCTTATCATCTCACTAGTAATCAGGGAAAACCAAAGTAAAATCACAGCAAGACATCACTCTTCATCCGATGTAATTGGCGCAGGTTTAAGTTGATAATGTCCCTTGTGGGGCAAGGCTGAGGGACACGGCCACTCTCAGACACGGTTGATGATAAGGCCTTCTGGGGGACAATTCAGACTTTTAAATGGGCAGACTCCTTCAATCCAACTATTTTACTTCTGAATCTCCATCCTAGAGAAATATTCAGGGTGAATAATTATTGTAGCATTCATAATATTTAGAAACAAGACAGATATCCATAACAGATCGGCGGTTAGATAAATTGTGGTACGTCCACACTGCGGAATACCGCAGCTTTTCCTGTAAAATCTTAGGCAGGTCGGCGTGAACGAACATGAGATCACCTGTACATATCATTAGGTAAGAAAAGGAAGTTACAGAAAAATACGGACATATTTTATCAATTGACTCTGAGACATACATCTTAACACATTTCAACCCCTCTGAAAATCAGAAGTCACCTTACAACGAATGGCTTCTTTGAAGTGCTATTGGCTCAGTGCCAGCCGAGATACAACTCTGTTGCCTGAGCACATGTGAACCCTAAAGATTTGAGTTAACAAAACCATTGAAGGACCATCTGACGAGGGAACAGGAGTCCTCTCACCTAACAGCTTCTGTTAACTCCTGGGAAATCCAGAAAGTGCTAGCATCAGCAACTGCAACCTGGAAGAAACTCCCTGAGAGAGCAGCAAAGTAATCTTTTAAGAAATGTTGACCACAGGACTCTTGATGGCACACGGAAGGACACGGTCACAGGCAACGAGGGTCAGAAGACATTCAGAAGAGTCGGATTCTGAACATTCAGAAATTTTAGCAAACACCTGAGCCAACTTATGTTTCCATCTAATGTATGGACTTGAGATATAATACAAAAAAGAACCACTTTGTGTAAGTAAGTCTAAACTCTTCCAATAAATGTCAAATAAAAATTATAAGTGAAGAGAAAGCGTATGTCATGGTTTACCTGGCAGCATATTCTCTTCTTGGTAGTATGTGTGTATATTATTATGGATGGCATCTTGCAGCTAATAAAATGTTGTCATGTAAGTTCACTGGTGTGAGCAGAAAATAAACTGTACGTGTGTATAAATATACAATGAGAAAACATTAGAAAGATAGAAGAATATAAAACATTTTGAAAGGTTAGTTAGCTTTAGGGGGAAAAATGAAGTGGGATGTGAATAGTAAAGAAATTTCTGTTATTGTGCTCTATGTGTATTGGGATTTTTTTACAATAAGAATGCACTAGCCCTACAAGATTTAAAATAGATTATTATATATTCAGAGATTCTAAATATGTCATTGTATATTAATATACTATATATTAAATCACATGCATTAAATTATAAATCTATAGGAATTGAAATAGCACGGTAATAATACAGGAATAGGCAAGCCAATGAAACTGCATAGAAAACCCAGAAATATTTCCAAGTAGGTGGGAATGTAGAAGTGTGACCCCATTTACTGGCTGAGATGCCAAGTACATGCTACAGTAAGACTTCGGAGTATGACAAAAACCGTGAGGTGCTAGTCATGGCGAGAAGTCCAGTTCTCTCCTCCTTTTGGCCTCTGGCCTCCTGCGAAGCCCCCAGGACTCCTGGGTTCCTAGCACACAGAATGGGATGTGGCTTCTCTGGTTGGGTCCCGTGGTCCAGAGGGAGGCAGCCCTGGTTGGGTGAAAAGCTGTTTTTGGAAGGGATGTTCTGAGTTTGGCAATGGAGACTGAGTTTCCTGCTCCAACCACTAACACAGGAGTTGAAAGGGAAGCCTTGCCCAAGCCCTAGATTTTTCGGTTATTTGTTTTTGGCAAAGTGATCCCTGCTCATAGACCTAAACTCCAGGTGTTACTTCTCTTCGTGACGTGTTCTTTCAGGTCACACACATTCATCTTTACTCACAAAACAATCTAATAAAATCTTTAACATGCTAAAAGAAAAAAACTGTCAGCCTAGAATTCTTTATCCAGTGGAATTTTCAAGAATGAAGCCAAAACTTTCTCAAAAACTGAGAAAATGTATTGCCAGAAGACCTGCACTGTCAGGAATGTTAAGGAAATTCTTGAGACACAAAGAAAATACGCCAAATGGAAACTCAAATCTACACAAAAGAAAGTCACCAGAAATAGTAAGTATAGATTAAAATAAAGGATCTTCCTTTTGCTTTTTAAATTTCTTAAAAGATAACTGATGGTTTCATTATACATGTTACAGTAATGATTTTTTTCAGGTTGTTGTTACAGTAAGGACTTAAAATATTTGCTTATAGGATGAACAGGGGGAGGGGCAAAGGGAGAGGGAGGGAGAGAGGATCTCAAGCAGACTCCACACTGAGCCTGACATGGGGCTCGACCCTGAGATCACAACCTGAGCCACCCAGGCGCCCCCAATTTTGTTTTTTTTTTTTTCTTTTTAAAATTTTACTGTGGTAAGAACACTGAACATTGAGATCTACCTTCCAAACAAATGTTTTAAGTGGACAATATAGTATTAAGCATCGGATGAGGAGCAGTTAAAAGAGGATCTAAGAAGTGGAGACGGAGATTGAGGGAGAGGGAGTCCTGAGGGTTCTCAGGACCATGTGCTGCTCGTGAGAACTTTGCAGGTTCCAGAAAATGACCCACCACTCAAGACCACTCTTGCCTTTGCTCAGGAGTAACCGCAGGCTGCTGCTGCTGGGTGCACACTCACCACAGAGCTATTTGGGGCCCAAAGGCCCAACTTGGAGTTGGACACTCAGTAATGACATAAGTTAAACGTTTTTTTTGAAACAAGTGCATAGAGTCACAAGCAGCTGTAAGAAAGATACAGAGCAGTCCCGCACACTAACACCTTGCTAAGCGATAGTCCAGTACCGTACCAGCACACGCACATCAACAGTCAGGATACACATCGTCATCACTATGAAGATCCCTCTGTCACCAGCCTAGCCCCTCCTCAGCCCCTGGCAACCACTGTATGTTTTATATGTTGCTGAATTCTATTTGCTAAAATTTTGTCAAGGACCTCTTTGTATGTATATTCATGGGGGAATTTTGCATTGTCTTTGGTTTTTTTATCAGGAGAATACTAGCTTCATAAAGTGAATTAGAAAGTGTTCACTTCTATTTTCTGGAAAAGACTGTGTAGTTGGTATAATTGTTGTAATTATATATTATTACAATTCTTTGGTAGTATCTCCAGTGGGACTCCACTGGGACTGGAAATTTCATTTTTGGGATTTTTTAAGTTTATTTTTTTAGTAATCTACACCCAAAGTTGGGTTCCAACTCACAACACTGAGATCAAGAGTCACAGGCTCTTCCAACTGAGCCAGCCAGGTGCCCCTCTTTTTGGGAATTTTATAATTATGAATCAATTTCCTTAATAGCTAGAGAGCTATACAAATGATTTATTTCGTAATAGGTGAGTTGTGAAAGTTTTTCAACAAATTGTTGAAAATTAGATGTCAAAATCATGAAATTTGACAAATTTGGACATGAAGTTGTTTTATCATTCCCTTACTATCCTTTTAATGTCTCCAGAGTCTGGAAGGGATATCCCATACCCCATACTGGTAATTTATATCTTCTCTTTGGTCAGTCTTGCTAGAGGCTTGTTGATTTTACTAATCTTTCCAAAGAACCAGCTCTTTGTTTCATTGATATTCTCTATTGTTTTTGTTTCAACTATATGGATTTCTGCTCTTTATTTCCTTCCTTCTGCTTACTTGCTTATTTGGGGTTTTTCTAGGTGTCTGAAGTTGAAGCTTGTATTTGAGATTTTTCCTCTTCTCCAACATTTGCATTTAGTGTCATAAATTTCCCTTTCAGCATTGTATTAGCTGTATCTCGTAAATATCAGTATGTTTTATTTTCACTTTTCATTCAGTTCAGTGTTTTATGTGGTTTTGTCTTTGTTTTTATTTTAATTTCCCTTGATGCTTCTCCTTTGACCCATGGATTGTTTTTAGAAGTATGTTGTTTCTGTGTGTTTGGCAATTTTCCTGTTCTCTATTATTCATTCCTAGTTTGATTCTACTGTGATCAGAGAATATATGACTTCAATTTTTAAAAATTTGTTGAGTTTGGGGTCTATCCAGGATATAATTTATCTTGGAATATGGTTATGTTTGCACTTGGAAAGCATATGCATTTGGGGGTGTTGTTGGGTGGCTTCCGTATCTTTGACGATTTTACATCTAGTTTTTTGTTTAATTGTTTAAGATGTTGAAGTTCCCAACTACAGCTGTGGATGTTCATTTCTTCAGTTCTATCACTTTTTGCTTCACACATTTTGCAGTTCTGTGGTTTGGTGTACACATAGTAAGGATTACTATATCTTCTTGATGGGTTGGTCTTATCATTATATAATGTCCCTTTGTCTCTGCTTTGTTGTTATTGTTTTTGCTCTGAAATCTGATATTAACATAGCCACTACTGCTTTTTTTACCTGATATATATCTTCCATAGTTTTTCTTTCAGCTTGCCCATATGACTATATTATTGAGGTGTGTTCCCTGTGGACAGTTATAGTTGGATCATGTTTCTTAATCCAACTTGCCAATAACTGTCTTTTAATTGGTATATTTAGACCATTTACACTTAATGTAATTATTGATATGTTAAAGCTTAAGTCTGCCATTTTATTTTCTGCTTGTTTTTTTCCTGCCTCATTGTAAGTTACTTGAGCTTTTTTTGTAATTCCATTTTTACCTATCTATAGTATTTGAGTGTCTCTATATTGCTTTTTTAGTAGTTTCAAATATTCTCTATATATTTAGAACTACCATAGGCAGTGTTATAATTTTTGCTTCAGCAATCAAATATAAATTTAGAAAACTCAAGATGAAAAGGAAAGCCTACTGTATTTGTATTTATGCTTACCATGTTTTTTCTTTCTTCCATTTTCTCTTGTCATTTCCTTTCTGTTTAGAGAACTTCCTTTAGCCATTCTCTTAGGATACATCTGCTGGAGAAAAATTCTCTGGTCTTCTGAACCCATTCTGTCCATCTGTCTGAGACCAAGTGGTGGCTCAACAGAACTACATCAAAATATAGAAGTGGGTGCCATCCCCAAAGTATGGCCAGAACCAAAAATAATTACTCTTTCAGAATAGAAAAGGCACTGCAATTTACCACAGTGAGATGATGGGGGTAGGAAGGGTTTGAAGGGGATTTGGAGTTTTGAGGATACCATTTGTGGGAGTTTTGATGAGGCAGGACATTAATAAAGCATAAAGAATTAGAGGTCAAGAACAAAGGGCAGAGATGAATACATACAACTGCCCTTTATCCTTAAGTGCTTCATAAAGAAATGTTTTTATTTCCCCAAAGAATGCCAAGCCACTACCCCTTTCAAGTTCTAGCCTAAAATAAAATACTGTAAACTTTAGGTCAGGTGAGAACAAGCCTCTCAGCCTAATAAATACCTCTGGAACTCAGGTCAGCAAGATCAGAAAGAAAAAACTGATTTGGTCATGCAACTTATAAAGCATGGCCAGAGTCACCTTACCTGACCTCATCCCCCCTACCTCAATTCTCCATTCAGAGAAGAGGGAGCTAGAAGGCTAATAGCCTTAATTCTTACATGGGCAATGGCAGGGTCTCCAATTTTCAATGTCTGTCTCTCTTTAAGCATCTTGGTTCTTATAATCCTTTAGTATCCATCTCTTCTCCAACCACCATCTCTCTACCCTGTCTTCCTTTTAGAAATGAGAAAAGAAAGGGGACTGTTCTTCCATGGTCATATCTCAAATGCTGTATTTTCCATTTCAGTGGTCACAAAGCAGTGAAGGAAACTGTTGTCCTCAAGTCTGAGAATTCTCTAAGTGATTAGGAACTCTTTCCAGATTCAAGACATCCACAAGCTTAAGAAAAAGAATGAGCACATAATGATTTAATTGGCTTTCTCTTTTAATCAAAAACATACTTTGTTACAGAGTTCTCAGGAAAGGTTCAACTATTTTTTAGCCACAGACTTCAACCAGGCAAAAGTATACAGAAAGCCACAAAGGAACTACCGGAGCTTTAGCTGACCAGTTTTCCCAAAAGCAGAAGCTAAGTGTGGCTCTTCTCTGGGTTTTGGCATAGCTGCATTATGCTGATTTTAGGGGAGGAGACAGAATTGGGAAATACCACCACCAAATCGGTCCCCAACCCCCCAGTCACTTCCTCCAAATGGCTCTACAGCCCACCAGGTTTGCATCATCTACAAGCATTCATGCTGTTCCCTTAGGTCACATGCCCAAGGCATTGGCCAGAACCCCATACTTGGAGGAAGTTTCTCAACTCTGTTTAGCCTTTTAACCAATCCAAGCCCATGAGTCCTTCTATCAATGACAAGCAGCCATGGCAACAGCAGTTGGTTTCATTCCTTCCTCTCCAGCTAGCACAGAGCTGGTCTCTACCAGGACTCCCCAACCCCCCCGCCTTGACCCACTCCCAAGGAAAGATCTCAAGGTCCTTGAAAAAGCCAAGTTCATTAATTATACTTATCTAAGAATAGGCTGGAAAAGTACTCTGAAAGAACACTCCACCCAAAAGTCTTCTAATCAAAATGGACCTAAAAAGAGCCAAGAATAAAGTGAATGATCACCACTGGTATTGTTTTCTTCTATCATATGAACCATTTTAACTAATGCGATTCAGAGGAATTTCCCTGTTTTGAACATGAAAGAGATGAGAAACCAAAGACCAGAAGTAATGACCTATAATATCATTAGGCATTTACAGTTAAGTTTTCAATTCATTTTAGTCGGAAAAAAAATTACCAGCACACAGCACTTAAGAGGATGGTGTCACACACATACCTACCCAAAAGGTGGAATGCCATGACTCAAAAAGAGCCTTAAGAAACCTTTAATAGAGATGATGGGAAAATAAAATGAAGGTTTTTTCCCCTCCTCTCAGTTTGTTTTTTTTGTTTTTTAAGTATTTATTGCAGCCCCCAAGATGGTGCTAGGCCTTTGGTTAAATTTAAGTCTCAAGGACATATTATGTAACTTCTTGTCCATAGGAGAATAGTAATAAAATATCAAGCCTAATCTCATTTGAATAACATGGAAATAAGTAAAAAGCCCCCTCAAACAGCAGAGCCAAAGTAAGGAAGAAATCAAAACCTGCTGCAAGGTAGGCAAGGTCACTTAAATTTCAGAGCTGGAAGAACACATCTAATCCAACTCCGTCATTTTACAGATGAGGCAACTGAGGCCCAGATAAGGTAAATGACCTGCCCAAGGTCACACATCAGATTAGTGGCAGAGTGCAATGCAAGCCAGAGCGTACCTGGTGCCAACCCAGAGCCACTAGTTTCAGGATGAACAAGAACACGGGCTCTGAGATCTACTGAGAAAACTATCCACATCAATAGAGAGAAATGATTGTCTCCACCTCGGTCCTTCCTATGAGAGAGAGAGAGAGAGGAAGGAGAGAGGAACGAAGGAAGGAAGGGAGGGAGAGAGGGAGGAAGGAAAAAGGGAGGGAGGGAGGGAGGAATAGGTTCATTCATTCATTCAAGTCTGATGTTAAAATCCCTGAAAACATCCGCAATTACTTTAGCTATTCCTTGGGGCAGGATATCAGACCCTCAATTCTCATAAAGGCACCTATAGGTCAAAAATATCTGTAGAGGAGGAAAGCCAGAAGATAGGGCTCAAAGGGGATGTCCAAGCAAACAAAAATAACCCTCTCACTTCCCAAGTTTATTTTTTGTTGTTGTTTGGGTTTTTTTGCTGGTATCCTCTAGGCAACAGTACTGCTCTGACTACTGAAGCTAATTTAGTGAGTCTTATGACCCCAGTTTTTGTATGAGCAGCACTGAGGTGGAAGCAACAAAACCTTTCAAAATCTTTCAAAGGGGGAAAATATGAATATGACCCACTTCTCCCTACCTCAACTACCTGAAACTCAGCAAAGAATCAGGAAACATTCTAAGCAGTCAAACCGATGTCAGACACCAAAGCACTGAAGGCCTTTTCAATACTTTACAGGAAAGTTTCTTGGGACCTGTCCCAGTTTCTCCTTGTGTTTTAAAGGTAGTTCTAATAAGTCTAGTTATCTGGTTTTCTTGCCCAAGCAGTTGGAAAAATGAATCAGAAAGGAAGAAACTCCTAAGGGGAGGTACACACAAAGTGGTCTGTCAGAAGGGGAGAATACTGGAGGGTATGTGTGTAAAAAAAAAGTAAACATTCGAAACCATAGCAGTCTACGACCATTTAGTTTATCAAGCCAAAACCTTAGCAGCCCCAGACACCTACAAAGACAGTTAGGCACAAAAGAAACATGCCTCGTATGTTCTCTGATATACATATTAAATAACTCTATCTGAAAAAAAAATGGCTAAAATAAAAAAGGTTTACTGCTTAAATAAGGCAAGTCTGAATAATGCAGAAAATTCCATTCCACAGTGACAGCAGATAAACAAGATACACAACGCAGCAGCACTGGGACAGGTGCTAGGGACAAGACCGAGCCAAGGATGCTTCTATGAATGCAACCACTAACCATATACATCCTTCCTGATACATCTTAGGAGAAATTAGCTAGTTGTCAGGAAAAAAAAAAAAAAGGAAAGCCTTGCACAAGAGTCTCAGAGCCCATCTTCTATAATCTTTGCAAAGAAGAATTTAAGCAACTATTTACAAAGAGCTACCTGCGATAATATGAGGTCAGCCTTTAGAAAGAAAAGAAAAAAATTAAGCCATTTCTTTCCCTCTAAACCCTTCTCAGAGAGTTACTGTAAAGACCAAGTGAAATAGTGTAATGAAGAGCTTTGAAAACTGAAAAAAAAAAAAAAAGGATTTCTTCATGTTATTATTGTCTGCTAGTCTTAGCCCAGCCCCATCTATTAAAAGTTGTTAGGTGGTTTTACAGGTAATTGCTTTCACATACTCATTTACCTCAATAACCTAAAATCCATCATCTTCCCAATCTGCTATCATAAAATAAAATGCCAGTAAAATGACTTAACGATGAAGGGAGCAAACTATAGAAAACTATCAACAAAAAGGATTTTGCCCTGTACTCAGAATAAACCTGCTGCTTCCAAAAGGCTCTAAAAAAGATCTGAACTAATCTAATTTTGCATAATAGATAGTAACTATTAACCAGTTACCACCAAACCAGGAATAGAAATATTTCACCTCCATAGATGCGTAAGGAGCACCATGGGAAAATGTAAAATTTCCCTTCTCCAGATGGGCATAGTCAAAAAGATAACTGTAATAAACTTTTAAAGTAAGATGTCTATCATCTGGAAGAGAGAGCATTTTATTTTGCCTTCAAAATTTCTATTACAAATATCCCCCTTTACACCGCACCCTTCCCCACAAAAATGGATTTTTAACTTTGAAATACAACACAGCTAATATGTCTTCAGTTTACTGGGATAATTCGAGTATGGTAATCCTTAAGCTAACCACCCAGCCTGTAAACCTATGATGATTACAGGAGGAATGGGATAGGAGACCTACTTAGTGGGTAGGTCGATACAAATGAGCCGTGCTTCTAGAAAAACAAGATTATATGGCAGTGATTTATTATCATTATCTTTGTATACCAGGGGTAGCATACTATAAAAAATGAGATAGGCTATATCCCATAAAACAATCTACTCCCTGGAAAATAAAGGCAACACCATTAAGGATTCCCTTTGATAACGCACTGAAAGGCACTGGACCAAAGTCGAATGGCCTCGTACTGGATTATAAAGGTACTTGGTTCAACTCTCACTCAGCTTTCAATGAAATTCAACATTTTGAGATATGAAATAGCTAGAGAAAATCTACCCAGAACCATATCTTCACAATAATCAGATTCTGAGAACTGCGGAAACTATCCTACCCTGAAGTAGCCATAAAATGTTAAACCTAGTGATTCTTGAGTCTTACTCATCAAAGATGACTACCTCTAAGAAATGGAAATACTGTTTAAAACTGTGTTCTCAAAAGCATGTGACTGACTCTAGGTACAAATATAAAGCAATTAATAACTAGAAGTATTCCTACGTACGGGTAGTAACATTATGGCTCTTAGCAGAAAGAAACCAAGACAGGTGGCTTGGCTTCAAAGATAGACTTCTTAGCAAATATTTTCCACATACTTTCCCCAGATGATTAAACATGAAACCTTCCTCAAAGGAGAAAAGGAGGCAATGGATGATATCATAGCATGCTAATGATCCTAATCAAATAATCTTAATTTTTAAAAATCTCTCCCTTCACTCCTATTCTTCATTCACAGTAAAATAGACCTAAAGTCAGCAACTTCTAGAGAATGAAGGTATCTTTTTTAAAAAATTTGCCACTAAAACTTAAAATCGCCAAACGTTTATAGATTAAAATTAGGTCTTCAACAAAAGTATCTGTAAGTACTCAAGAGTTCAAATGAGCCAGGAGAGAAATCATTTTAAAACAAAAGACACGTAGCTCGGATCAAGATCTATATTTACATCACAGCAATAAGCAAACTCAGTGGTTTCCAGAATGGTCTTATGAACAAGACCTTCTCTGAGCAGGGACGTAGACGACTTACCCATTTGAGTCGACAGAAGGATGACTATTATGCATAGTGTTTCTCAAATCTCAAACTTGCAACACACCTTAAAGAATCTTATTACACTTAAGAAGGCCTTCCAAGCAAAAAGTAAAAGCATCTGAAAGATAACCCTTGGTTCACACTATTTATCCTGTAGACAACCTATTTATCTTGTAGACAACCTATTTATCTTGTAGACAATCAGGCCTATTTTGCTACAGTAAAATAAGAGCTAAAAACAAAAACAACCAATGCTACACTTGATACATATGTCCATGGGGAAGTCCTGGCAGAGCTGAGGGAAACCAAAGCTGCCGGATAGTACTGGCTGCTGCCTGTCATTTAGTAGAAGGTGTCTTGCTTCTGAGGTTGAACTCAAAAGTGCAAAAGAAAACAAAACTTTAAAAATCAAACCTAGAATTCAACTTTGTATGTTGAGATTCGGTTTTATTTATGCTACTAGCTAAGTAAAAAGCATACATATTGTGTCTGTGGTACAGTCAATACATTTGCAACTTTTCTACGTAAATTCTCTATACAAAGTCACTGCCAATTGATATGATCATTGATGGCAAAGGGCTTAGAATAACCAAAAGGTATAAAAAAGTTTGCAGTCTTGCCCCAAGATACAAAAACTGAATTTTAAACAATGTCATAACATACATGATTTAAACAGTATACGAAAAAAAAGTCACACATCAAATCAAGTACAAAAATATCCAAACTACCTATTATGAACTGTAATGTTTCCATTATTCTGCACAGTATTTAACATAGAATTTAGCAGTTTCCAAAATACTCAGTTTAAGCATTGCCACCTTTGCAGAACAGTGAGATATTCGGTGGAGTGACACTGCTTTTAGTGTTTTTAAAAATACAAAACCTTCCCTTATGAATTCATGAAGGAAAGAAATTCCTTTTCTAGGCTTCTTAGTGACCAACCTTGTGCCTAGAAATATAGAAGAATACATCAACTGTAAAACAGGGCAAAAGATTATTTCTTGATAAATAGTTATTCAACAGGGATAACAAATATAATTTTAAATGGTATTTATTTGTGGGGTAACTGTAAGGAATTCTCAATATACACACAGATTAGTGTTTTGCCTTGGCAAAAATAAAATTGAAGTTGCAAGACCATCTGAATTGAAATCGTCTTCACTAGTTTAACTTGCAAAAAAATATTTTGGATAAAAGGTTATAATACATTACTATCTTATTTTTTAAACACAGAGTGAAGTTGCTCTTGGTAAAATTAACTCACCCAAATGGCACAATATTTGGAGTAAAGTATGTTCAACAATAACAACTCGCACACAAAATAACATAGGTGAATTAACTTTGAGAACTTCTCTCCTTAAAAATCAGTAATATTGAATTTATCCTGTAGAATAATACACGTATCAATGTTCTGCATATAAAAGGCTCTAAGACATTTTAAAGGGCTAAATTTTCCAGCACTGGAATGATTCCTTCATACGTAACTGGTGATGATTTAATGTGTTTTTCCTGATCTTCAAGCTCTGAGCCATGCCTGAAAAGTTCTAAATAGGAAAAAAAAAATTGTTTTAATCCAGTTTCTGTCTGCTAGGAGCAAGGCAGCAAACACACTTTTCAACCCTTTATGAAAAGATAAAGCAGAACAAAAGTGAAATATATCTTCAGATTATAAACAGGATTGTATTTTAGAGTCCACCATCCTGACAATGTTAAGGGCCCCAACAGTGAAAGACCTCAGTCTAAAGGCTGTGGGTCAGCAATAGGCATGGTGTGAAGCACTTCATCTAAGAGCTGGAGGGCCCGGTGTAAGTGAATCTCGATCCAGCAAGGCGTTTCTTTGATGCTCTGTCTTGGGTAATCCGGTCCCCAGCCTTTCACGAAACTCATCCTGAGTATGCACAAGCGACGAAGGTCATCAACGCCAATGCCGGCAGCCGCCGACAAACCTAGCGGAGAAGATTTGGAAGACGTCAGAGGGACACAGGCTGGTATCTTCCATCCTCCCTACACCTTATTAATAAAGTGACCAGCTTTCTTTACTTCATGCTCCCCAGCATACAACTTCTCTGTCAAAGTGCCAAGAAGTACGTGGAGATCTACACTTTATCAACAAGGACTGAAAACTTTTGGTTAAGACAATTTACATTCCACACGAGTCTTCTAGCTACCAGCATTTATAAAGTAAGTTACCACAATCCACCAACACCCCACCTATTTTTCTCTTTAGAAGGAGAGGTGAAGGGAAAAAAAACCACGACTTGTTTTTAAGAGGTAGCACATGTCCACAGGTTGGTTCTAAGAACCTTACTGTCTGTCTGAACAGCCTCGTTCAAAGTAAGACCTGGGTAACAGTGAGACAGTTAACAGTCCTGGTTCCACTAAGACTTCTCAGATGACCCAGAGGATGTCTGTCTCTCAATTTCACAATGTCAGAGATACCGTGCAATTACTCAATGGGGGCAGTAGAGAAGAATGAGAAATTTAATAACTGTTCTGGATTCTTTAGTAAAAGCATGTTTATAACATCAAAACTGGTGAATTAATGGTTTGGATGCTCAAATTTTTTAAAAAGTCAAATTCTTTAAATGAGTATGTCTAATCTACCTCTACACTGTAAACTCCTGAACATAAGTCACAAAGGAGATTCTGCAGCTAATTTTCCAGTCAGAACATACAGTCATGTAGTCAATCTCCACTCATCAATGTCACAGTGAATCTACGGGGAGGAGTCTGCATGTGCTGTAGAGAAACCTGCAGGGCCACTGCAGCTTTCTTAGCCAGTGTGATTTGCTTACCACACTGAAGAGGTTAAGAACAGGGGTTGAATGAATCACTAGTTATGCCTTCAGACGTGGAAGATGGGTGCCACGTGTTTCCATCATAAAAGTCTATAGTCAGGAGTTTAACTCTGCAGTAAAAAATTCCCCATCAGTGTGAAACCTGGCACACAGTTCAATTTTACCCTAAAATTAAAAAAAAGTCTACAAGTTATCAAAATACCACCCTCGCTTAGTTTTCTCTCCATGCTTAGCATACTTAAAAAAAACGTGGAGAGATACCTAATTCTGAAATTGAAATATGCTTTCCTTCTAGAATAAAGCCAAGCACGTCAGTGATTACAACCCACCCTTGCTGGTGAGGCAAGAATTAAAAGCATCAACAGAAAAAACGGGAGATTGATCAATATAATCCAACAATAACCCCCTTTCTCCTTTATCCCATATTCCCTTTTTGATACAAAAAGAATGAAAACGGGGTCCTAGACAAAGGGCAACTATTACAGAAGTTTTTTAAAGTTCAAAAATGTTATTATCCCAGTAAAAAAAAAAATTTAGTTTTCTATTATTGCCTAAAGTAACTAATCAACCGAGTGAATCAAGATAGAATGCCAACTACTACACTTTAAGACAAAAAACCAAAAGCATACTTACTGATGGCTGGAGCTATTCCACCTACTGATCCGGGGCCGGGGATGTTTCCCGCCACGGCTGCTGCCTGCGCGGCGGCTGCGGCCTGCGCGGTGGCCGCCTGCTGCTGCATCTGACGGTGACACTGACGCAAGTCAAAGACCTTGAAACAAACAGTTTAAGTTCAATGCTAGGAATCCATCAGAAACGATGCCACCACATATCAAAAATCAACGCACAATTTATGTAAAATTCATAGCTCCACGCTCTAAGAAAAGAATTAATTTAAAAATCTAAGTTTTTATGTAGATTCTACTAGTGGTTAGAGAGAAGGGCACTGGAGGCTCAGCAGAAGGTGCATTTCACTATCAGGAGAGTTCTGGCTGCCACACGCCTCTACAGCCTTTGTCTAGTTCAGTGCGGGTCAGTCACTGTCCCTGTGAACGGCCCCCCATAACCGAATTGCTAAGACTGCTCTTTAGGCTGTATTGATGGTCTTGGTCACATGGCCAACTTGTTTATCATTCTAGCTATTTCGAGGAGTGTAATAAATGGCACTGTCACTATTTAAGAAAGCTTCTATATTTTTTAGAGATGTATACTTTAGTACATAGGAGCAAAATAACATGATTATCTAGGATTTGTTTTAAAATACTCAAGAAATAGGGGCACCTGGGTGGTTCAGTCGGTTAAACGTCCAACTCTTGGTTTCTGCTCGGGTCACGATCTCAGGGTTCTGAGATCAAGCCCCATGTTGGGCTCCATGATCAGTGTGGAGTCTGCCTGTCCCTCTCCCTCTGCTCCTCCCTGCACGGCCCCCACCCCCCGCTCTCTGTCTCATAAATAAAATTTTTTAAATACTTAAATACTTAAGAAAAAAGGATAGATCGAACAAATGTAAAATCTTAACAACTACTGAATCTCAGTGATGGGTACAAAGGATTTCATTAAACTAGTTTCTCTACTCTTCTGTATGTTGAAAAACGCTCATAATTTTAAAAAGTAGTTTAGCTTTGAATCCTATCACTAATATCTGCTAATTACATGGGCTAAGTTTCTTAACCTCTCTGGAGCCTCAATTTTCTTATCTATAAAATGGGAGTGCTAAGTGTACATGCTTTTTCAGAGTTGTGGTAAACTTAGCATAATACACAGTAAGCTGTCAATAAATGTTACCTAATATTTTGGTTTTGGCCTCCCCTGAACCATTTACCTTTCAGGACGAGTTAAGGAGTTCATAAGTAATTTCAGGGTTGTTTACCAGCCACACCAAAGGATGGTATACTGAGGAAGGGGTTGCAACTTTTATCCTTATCCTCACAAAAGTACTGACATGCTCTTTAAGTAAGCAACAAGTTATGAATGATAAATCATACCAAAAAACAACTTCCTAAAACAATGTATTTGCTTATATTTACTTTCTTAAAAAGCACTGAAAGGGGTTTCTGGGTGGCACAGTCAGTAAACTGTCCAACCTTTGCTTTTGGTTCAGGCTGTGATCTTGGGGTCGTGAGATGGAGCCCCGGTGTGAGGCTCCATGCTCAGTGGAGAGTCTGCTTGAGATTCTGTCTCCCTCTCCCTCTGCCCCTCCCACTCATGCTCTCTCTGTCTCTAAAAAAATAAATAAATAAATCTTTTTTTAAAAGCACTGAAAGATTAACAAGCAGAGTGGTCATCTACAGAAGCCGTGGGAAAGGAAACAAGGACAGAGTAGAAACAGGCTGCTCAATGCAAACTTTTTATACTATTTTAATTTTTGAACCATGTGACTATATTCCTTATTCAGAGAGTACATTAAATTTTTAAAAATCCTCTTAGTATGCACAAAACCCAATATGAACAAGCATAATTATCCTTGACCCCTCCCCCAAAAAAAGAAGAAGAAAAAAAAATCAAAGAATGCATAATATACTACTTTATCAGATAAACAACAAGTCTGGAACCCAAACCACTAATTTTCAGATGCCTTAAAAAAGAAATTCTGATTCTTTAATCATGGTATTTGGTATTAAGAAGAACACAGAACTCTCCTCTCTAAATTGCAAATTATATTTCTATTTACTTATTTCTCTATTCAACGTCAATCTTCTAGCATCAATGAAGGACAAAACTTAGACTATCTCCTTCTCTGAAGAAGTATGACTTTGTCAAATATATAGGTATTACCCAGACAAACTATACTTCTAAAAGACTGCAGGATAGAAAGCATGAGAGTCAGGTCTGATAATCAGAAATCTCACAATGCCCAGAACAGGAACCACTATTTTTTCAAGATTTCCCAAGAGCCCATTAGATTCTGAATGTTTCCACTGGGCTATGACCTCTAAAAAGGCATTACCCCGCATAGCACAAAACAGGAACTCAAATATTTGAAAAGCCAAATCGTTCTAAAACCACTTTTTTTTAAAGAAGGAAATTAATAAACTTTATACTCTACAGCAGTTTTAGGTTCATGCTAAAACTGAGCAGAAAGTAAAGAGAGTTCTCTGTCCCCACTCAAGAACGTCCCCTGGCACAGTGATACATTTGTTATAATAATGAACCCATACGGACACATCATCACCCAAGGTCATAGTTTACATTAGGTTTCACTCTTGGTTTTATACATATATCCAACACTGTAGTACCGTAAACAGTAGTGTCAATGCCCTAAAGATCCTCTGTGCTCTGCCTATTTATCCTTCCCTCCTTGCTTATCCCTGGAAACCACTGATCTTACTGTCTCCAGAGTTTTGCCTTTCCCAGAATGTCACATAGTTGAAATCATACAGTATGTAGCCTTTTCAGACTGGCTTCACTGAGTAATATGCATATAAGGGTCTTGTATGTCTTTTCATGGCTTGGTAGCTCGTATCTTCTCCATGCTGAACAACTTTCCACTGTGTGGATGTACATAATTTATTTATCCATTCACCTACTGGAGAACATCTTGGTTGTTTCCAAATTTTGGTAATTATTGTCAATTAAAGCTGCTATAAACATCCTTGTGCAGGTTTCTGTGTAGACGTAAGTTTTTAATTTATTTGGGTAAATATCAAGGAATGTGATTATTGGTTGATATGGTAAGAGTATATGTTTAGCTATGTAAGAAGCTACCAACTGTATTCCAAAGTGGCTGTACCATTATGCATTCCCACCAACAATAAATCCAACTCTCTGTTGCTCCACATCCTTGCCAGCATTTGGGCTGTCAGGGTTTTAGATTGGCCATTCTACTCAGTATATAAGGGTATGTCATTGTTCTAATTTGCAGTTCCCTAATAACATATGATGTCCAACATCTTTTTATATGCTTACTTGCTATCTGTGTATCTTCTTCAGTGAGGTATCTCTTCAGGTCTTTTGCATTTTTTAAATCAAATTGTTTTCTTATTGCTGAGTTTTAAAGTTTCCTATATTTTAGATAACAATCCTTTATTAGGTGTGTCTTTTGCAAATATTTTCTCCCAGTCTGTGACTTACATTATTTTCTTGACAGCTTTTCATAGTTTTTAATTTTAATGAAGTGCAGCCTATCAACTGTTTTTCATGGATTGTACCCTTGGTATCTTCTCTAAAGTCACTGCCCCACCCAAGGTCATCCAGGTTTTCTCCAACGTTCTCTTCTAGGAGTTTTCTAATTTTGTGTTTTACATTTGGGTCTTTACAACCACTTAAAAAAAATTGTTTTAACTATCATTAATGAAGTAGTACCTATATAATCTATCTGGGAACAGGGAATATAACTTACTTATAAATTCCTAGGGTTCAAATACGTTCTCAACATACCCCCAACTCCCCACCATGAATCATTAAAAATAACCAATAAATCTTCACACACAGATTCCTTACAATATGTTGTAAATAATCACAATTATGAATGTCTTAGCCTAAATCTATGCTAAACGCCAGCCATGCATTATTATAGGTAGCCACAAAAATAAAATTTCAAAATATTATGACTTTTACCTGCAGATGTAGAAATGATTCATTAAGCACCTCAGCAAATCCTTCCACAGTGGAAATTAAAGCATTCAAACCAGAAAACTTATAATTACTGGCTATACTGCTAAGTGAAACCTGGGGTGCTTCTCTATACTATGTCTGATCCATTAAACCATAATATTTTTATCTATTATACTGGATGGCAAAATTAACGCTATCATTGAAATGCAATCATCTTCCTTTCAGAATCTGACTGAGTTGTTAGTAAAGACAATTCAAAGGAACCAAAGGTTTAAATATCCTTTTGGGATCAGATCCAAAAGATAAATAGATAGACAGACAGATAGATAGATTTCTTCCTTTTTTTTTTTTTTTTGTTAAAGATTTTATTTATTTATTTGAGAGAGAGGTAGAACATGAGAGGGAGAGGGATAAGCAGATTCCATACTGAGCCCAAAGCCCAACCATGGGGCTCGATCCCAGGACCCTGAGATCATGACCTGAGCTGAAGGCAGACACTTAACTAGGCCACCCAGGCACTTCCCAAAAGATATTTCTGATCACCATTCCTGACTTAATCATTTTCATTCATTTAAGCATGTTTCCTATGGTTACTCTCAATTAAGTTTATTACAAACCTATTACTGAACACAGGCGAGTGTCTTATAAAGCTCAATGTGAACATCTTCAAGACACTGCCTTTCAAACAGGACTCAAAATTTTGGCATTTTTCACATATAAGGCTTAATTACAGTACTCTCAGTTTAAATCAACACCAAGAACTGGTAACCCAGAAGGAGAAACAGATAACTGTGTTGGTATATTGGGCATCTGAACATAAGACTGCATTAAGAATCTGCTAAGTTACTGGACCTGGAGGTAAGAATCAAAATATATGGTAACTGAGAATCAACTTAAGCTGAGATTATAGTAACCTTCAACCTAGGCCACCTGTGGTTTAGAAGCATCCCCTAACACATATGTGTACAAAAACAAACCCAACTCAACAGCATCAGAAAAATGCAAATCAAAAACCACCACAATGAGACAACACCTCACACCATGATGGCTAACACCAAAAAGACATAATAACAAGTGTTGATGAGACTGTAGAGAAACTGAAACCTTCCCATACTGCTGATGAGAATGTAAAATGGTTAAGCCACTTTGGAAAACAGTCTGGCAGTCCCTCAAAATGCCACAATGTTACCTTATAATCCAGCAATTCCACTCCTAGGTATATATCCAGAAGAAATGAAGACATACATTCACATAGAAACTTGTACACACTAATATTCATAGTAGTATTATTCATAATATAGCCAAAAAGTGGAAACTTGTATCTATCAAATGATGAATGGATAATAAACAAGATGTGGTATATGGAATATTATTCCGCCATAAAAAGAATGAAGTACAGATATATGCTATGTGGAAGAAGTGTGAAAACATGCCCAGTGAAAGAAGTCACAGAAGACCACACTATATGAATTCATTTACACAAAATGTTCTGAATAGGCAAATCTGTAGAGAGAAAAAGTAGATGAGTGGTTGTCTAACGCTGAGGGAAATGAGGGGTTGAAGAATGACAGTTAAAGGGTACACGGTTCCTTTCTAGAGTGATAAAATGTTTGAAATTGATTGTGATGATGGTTGCACAACTGTGAATACATTTTTAAAAATCACTGAATCGTACAATTTAAATGGGTGAATTACGTGGTATATGAATTATATCTCAATAAAGCTGTTAAAAAACCTGACTGCCAAGGAGTAAGCACCACAAAACAAAACAGATCTTACTTTTGAAAGCAAAACAAGGCCACCTAGAATTCAAACCTTTGCTTCATGTAAAGCTATAAAATGCCATTCATTAGATCAGATTTTCATGAATGTAAGAGGACTACGAATGTCATGAAAGATGAAAGGAAAAACATCAGCATCTTAGAAGAAATCCCCCCCACAATTTAGTTCTAGCTTCTTGGTTTATAAAATAAAAAGCATGGTTCTCCAAACCTTCGTTTTCTTCATTTTAATTAAGAAGAGAAAAATGTGTTTGTGTGCACATGTTTAGAGAGAGGTATATTTCCAACGTGTGGGCACTCCTTCCAGAGGTTTGTGTTATCTGAAATATAATTCACTCCAGTAATATTATCTCTGGTGGGAATATGACAATTTAAACAGCACTATACAGATCTTCAGTTACTACTGCCTAAAAAATTCAAATGTGAAGAAAATGCCAAAGGTTAAGACTTAGCGTATACTTGCATCTCTTTCTGGCTAGTGAGATTCTTCTGAACAACAATATGCTTGGTAAACAGAAATAATTCTTTTTAAACCTTAAACAGTTATTATGACAAAAATGGGATGTTGTTTTTCACTCCACTAAAATGTCCCACAAGACAGTTATTTATTGTTCATGGCAAAAGTCTGAGATTACTATAAAAATCTATCCATGACAATGTTTTATCAAGTGATGGTATGTCTCATACCTCAGGGGCTTTTCAAGAGCCATTTGTACCAAAATAGAGATGTTACATTTATTTGAAAATCCTAGAAATTACTTTACATATACAAGAGTCCACATTTTTAAAGCTCAAATGTTTTAAATATGACCCTACATCAAATAAATTCATAACTCCCATCTGACACACAGTAGATAATCAACACCATAGTTCTCTGTCCATTCACTGCAAATTACACAAGTAATCCAGAGATTTCCAAGTCAAGATGGATGAGTAGGTATGCATGAACAGCTTCTCTCTCTGCTATGAGCACAAAGGACAGAAAAACTATTACAAGTATATATCCTTTAAGCCAATAGTATAACTCACAAGGAAATACAAAGAGCAATCAATAGCCAAAACAATCCTGAGAAAGGACAAAGTTGGATCACACTTCCCAATTTCAAACCTTACCACAAAGCTACAGTAATCTAGTCAGAGTAGTACTGTCATAAGGATACAAACACACACACACTCACACACACGCACACACACACACACAGATCAATGAAATAGAATTGATAGCACAGAAGTAACCTTTATATTCAAGGTCAACTGAATTTCAACAAAGGTGTCAAGATAATTCATAAGGGAAAGAACAGTTTTCAACAAATGGTTGCCAGAACAACTGGATATTCTCATTCAAAAGAACAAAGCTGGATCCCTTCCTTACACTATACACACAAGTTAACTCAAAATGGAGCACAGACCTAAATTAAGGAGCTAAAACTATAAAACACTTAGAAGAAAACATCAAAGTAAATCTTCATGACCTTAGATTAGGCAATGGTTTCTTAGCTAAGTCACCAAAAGCAAAAGCAACCAAAGAATAGATAAGTTGGACTACATCAAAATTAAAAATTTTCGTGCTGCAAATCATACCATCAAGAAAGTGAAATGAAGGACAAGCCAAAGAATGGAAGAAAATATGCACAAATCATATATCTGATAAGGGACTGATACCCAAAATATATAAAAAGCTCTTACAACTCAATAATAAAATGACAAAAAAACCTAATGTAAAAATGGGCAAAAGATCTGGATAGATATTTCTCCAGAAAAGATATACAAATGGCTAATAAACACATGAAAAGATGTTCAGTATTATTAGCCATTAGGGCAAATTAAAACCACAATGAGATGCCACTTCACATCCACTAAGATAGCTAAAATAAAAAAGACAGATAATAAGAAGTGTTGATCAGAGTACAGAGAAACTGCAACTCTCATATATATATTGCTGGTGGAAATATAAGATGGCATATAGCCACTTGGGAAAACAGTATGGCAGTCCATCAAAATGTTCAACACAAAATCAACCTTATGATCCAGCAAATCCACTCCTACGTATACATACAAAAAAAGGAAAACAAACATCTACCTAAAATCCTGTACATGAATGTTCAGAGCAGCATTATTCATAATAGCCAAAAAGTGGAAATAATCCATGTGTCCACCTACTGATGATGGATAAACAAAATCTACAGTGGAAAGCAGGATCTAAAGACAGGAGGTACTTGGGGTACCAAGACCAAAAAAAGGTGTAGAGGTTAATAATCTGACTTCTTATAGTAATATGGAAAGAGACAATAGCCAGGCTCTCTGAGGGCTGCAACTGGGTACCTGCCCATGAATTAAGTGCTGGTAAAATACTTTGACAG
The DNA here is from genome assembly GCF_023065955.2 of Ursus arctos. Taxonomy (NCBI): domain Eukaryota; kingdom Metazoa; phylum Chordata; class Mammalia; order Carnivora; family Ursidae; genus Ursus; species Ursus arctos. The sequence goes on from NW_026622841.1 coordinate 22,741,564, forward strand.
CTAATTCGGAAATGCACCTAGGAATAAAATTCTTGCCCGTGGCAGAGATAAGCATCAGAAACCTATGTAATAGGAATTAGGCCCTGAGCATACCTGGGGATTGGAACTCAATTTCCTCATGGGACAAAATTCCTCTACCTCCTAAATATAAGAATTGGTTCTGAGATGTGGATCCCAGGGTGCCAGACTAAGGCAAAACTGCCCTATAGGGAGAAGCAATAACAGGGAGGAAAAAAATAAAAAATAAGATGAATTAATTCTCTTAAGACAAAATTGCCAACCAACATAAAATAGATTGCAAAGCATATAAGGAAATCCAACACCACTTACAAATAACAATAAAGCACAAATAACTAAAATTCCTTGTGGAAAAAATGGAAAATGCAAATGAAGATAATTCCACCTCCAAGAGAAAATTCCTGGTAAGACAATGTGTACATGATTCTAGACTTGTAGGTATATATATAAATGAATACAAATATCCTTGATATTATTTCTTTATAAAAATAAGATCACATTCTATATATTGTTTAATAATCAACACTTCGACATCATAAATATATCAATAAATGTATTTTAATATTTTATTGTTCTATACTATTCATTGTTCTAACAAATCAAAACTATAAAGATTCTCTATTGTCAAGACTTTCAACAGGGAATTACTGTTAATTTTGTTAGGTGTGATAAATAGCATTGTGATTATGTCTTTTAAAAATACTTACCAATTAGCAATTCACACAAGAGTATTTTGTGAGTGAACTAATATAATATTTGGAATTGGCTTTAAATTACTGGAGAAAACAGTACAGTGATAAACACAATACAGATTGATAAAATGCTGATGACTGTTGAAGCTGGATGGTGAGTACACGAGGGTTTGTTATTTTCCCTATACTTGACGTATTTGAAAGTTTCATTTTAAAAAAAGATCCCTATATCCTTTTTAACTAACTGCAGTAACTGAAAATGAGATACTGGATTTGTTGTTGTGAGGCCATCAAGCAATTAATTCCATTTCTGTATATGCTGTTTGACTATATTATTTGTACGCTAAGCAATTTCCTGGGAATAAGTGATGGGTTACATTTAAATCCACTAATTTACAATGGCCAAACAATGAAGATGCTTAGGATGACTGTAAAAAATCTGAAATTAAAAATATATTTAGGCTTTCTAATTCCAACTATCTTTCTTTCAAAAGCAGTGTATGTTATAAACTAAAATTGAAATGAGCTGAATAAATGATAAACACCTCAGGCTTAATATGCAAAATAATAAATAAAACTCATTTAATGCACAAAACACAACATTTAAAAACCTGGTACTGAAGAATTTTTCATTTCTCAGGTTCTTAATTTGAAAAGCTATTAATTTTAGAATTTCCCTCCATACAATCCTGAAGACTGGCTAAGATAAATTTCTAGAGTCTGATTTTTACCTATCATGTATCAAAGGAATACAAATTTGGAGATTTCACTCAATATTTTCAAGTGCCTGTGTTATTACTCTAAAACATTTAACAAATTTATTAATAAAACAATAGGGCATGAATGCAACCATAAAACTAGATATAGCAAATCATGTCAATAAATGCCCCAGGAAATGTGTTTTATACACAAACATAATTTCTGATTATTTAACACATAAGAAAGACATTTTTCTTCTCCTCCCATCTCCATCTCAATTCTTTAAACAACAAACAGAGCTTTCTAAGTCTAAAATGTTTGAGTAAAACTGCAACTAACCTTTATGTATGCACTTGGGTAGATCTTATGAACAGCATCTCCAGGTGCACGCCCAGCTTCTCTGTCTAAGTAGTAACTCTGCACAAAGACTGCATGGTCGCTAAGGCACCTGACCCAAACATCACCTTCACCTTTACATTCCAACTGTACACCTTTGCCTATGTGCAACCTTAGGAAGAAAAAGGGAATCACATTTTGTTTTGATAACTATTTAAGTTTTGGTTCAGATTATACAGCATACCAAATATTAAAATTTTTTTTAAAAATAAAAGATGTTATATAACACCATAACTGAAAGATACCCATTGTTAACATTTTTGTATATTTCTTTTTTTAATATCTCATTCATACATAATAATGATGAGCATATATATATATAACGCTTACTGTGTACCAAATATTTAATGTAAATTCTCACTTAACCTTCACAATTCAGTGAAGTAAATACTATTATTACCATTTTAAAAATGATGAAACTAAGGCATATAAAAGCTTACAGCTACACTGTCCAAAGCAACAGCTACTGGCTACATGTGCCCATTTAAATTACAAAATTCAGTTAATCACGTGAGTCATATACACAACTCAACAGCCATATTTTAATGTAGCCACCTATGACTACTGCAGTGAACAGCACAGGTATAAACTATTTCCTTCATCACAGAAAATTCTATCAGACAGCACTGGCTTAGAGAGTAAGTAATTTGCCAAAGTCACATAGCTAGTGATAGAGCTATGATTAAGCACACACACACTTCCTTAAAAATCTGAGATCATATAGTACCTAAAACTATGCATATTTTCCTGTAATATTTCATCTTAAGCATTTACATTCACTATATAAACTTTTAATCAACATTTTAATACATGAAAAAGTTCATCAAAATTTACTTAACCATTTCCCTTTTATTATCATTTCTCCAACATTATAAACAATACTTGCGGAAACATGTCCTCACTTTATGTTATTTCCTCTCAATAGATTTGTAGAAATAATATACGATAAGAGGAAATACAAACCTGTTTCAAACTGGATACCAAAAGGTCTCGTTTACTATTCAAAACATAGAAACGTCACTAACTTAAACAAAAGACCATTTTTACCATATTTAAAATAACAAAACATCTATAATTACAATGCAATGCTTACAAATTCTGAATTTTCAAGATGACCTTTATCTATATTCAAAATCTTATAAATCTACATTGAAAAACGTACCTTCGAATAAATGACAATGTACTATGTTCAAGTTTTAAAATAACTACACAATCAACAATACCTTGCTCTCTCAATGGCTTCTGTCCTGTGAACATTGGAGAGTTGACCCAAGCAAAAGCGATCTCCTCCAGAAGGGTCCACATATCCATCAACAGTAACAATAGGGCAGCTTGAAGGAACCTTAAATGTCTCTCCTACTTGAACATCCATTTCAAAGTAAGCGATGGAACACCAATACTCAGGAGCTACAGGAGGTAAAGAGGAGAGAACATCTACCCATGTAAGAAAGATATACGGCATTCATGTTCATCCCATTAAGACAAAGCTTTTCCTAAAAGAAACGGTGAAGGAAGGGGAAAGGCATCTGAAAAGCACCCAAAAGAATTTGATTAAAATGACAATGCATTAAAAAGTAGGCACTTCCATGTCTTCCATTTTTCAGCTCAGTACCTAAGCATTTTTGAAACTTCTAGTCATTTTTAAAATCTGAAAATTGGTTCTTACCTCAAAGAACTCAGCCAACTCGGAATTTAAAGAAGTAATCAGATTCTAAAATAAATTATCACCATGTTTCATTTGACTGCACATATTTTCTATATAGTCTGAACTTTTTTTTTTTAAAACACACTGACTCTAAGACATATTCCGGGGAAGTGTTCTTGAGTAATATCAATTTATGACATACTTTTATAGATTCCTAATTGAGAGAAAGGGTATAAGCAAGTCAGCCATCCTGGACTAGAGTCAAAGTTAATTACACTCCACTATACAGTTGCTGTGAACAAGAATTCTCAACTATCTCTTGGGTGAAAGGTCACTTGTCTGTATTTTTAGTGAAGTCGATTCATGTTAACTACTACAAGTTTAACTTTGCAGGCGTATTTAATGTATTCATTTGAACAACAATAAATGATTTAAAAAACTCTAAATGATCGGGGGGGGGGGAGGGCACTATTTGGTGTAGTTTGCAAATATGGTTGATCAAGTATTTCTAATTTTTGTTTGAATACAACTAGTTTTACAAAGAGATAACATACATGGAAATTATTTGGTTTTCCTTTTTTAACTAATTTAACAGATATATATAGAGAGAGTATCTAGGAATTATTCTAGGCACGACGTACACAGCGATAAAAATAAGATAGCTATTGTCCCTATTCTCGCAGAGATGCAGAGGCAGACAAATAAGGAAATAAATAAATAGGTGACTCCAGTAATGATAAACACTGTGAAGAAAATAAAATGGGGTGTGGGACAGAAAATGACTGGAAAGAATCCTTCAGACTAGATGGCAGGGGTACATCCTATCCAAAAAGGTGAAATCTGAAAAACCATGTATTTATGTAAAGACTGTGAAGAGAACATTTCAAGAAGAAAGCAAATGCAAAGGCCCTGGAGTAAAAATGGATGACATATTTAAGGGGGGAAAAGGCCAGTGTCACTTATTAGAGAATAAAGTTTTCTGTTGATAAACCAATTATTTTTCTGCTTCTCAATGTGCTCTTTATGAACTTTGACTAAAACTAGAATTTGCAGCAATAAAACTTTCAACAATCTGTAGATACTTAGAATGACAAAAAATAGATCTTTTCAAACTCCCAAAATATCTTAAAATGAAATATGATTAATTCTTAAAATATATTTTAAAAATCTTGCAGGGACGCCTGGGTGGCTCAATCGTTTAAGCTCTGCCTTTGGCTCAGGTCATGATCCCAGGGTCCTGGGATCAAGTTCCACATCGGGCTCCTTGCTGAGCAGGGAGCTTGCTTCTCCCTCTGTCTGCTGCTCCCCCTGCTTGTGCGCACTCTCTCTCTCTCTGACAAGTAAATAAAATCTTTAAAAAAACAAAAATCTTGTAAAATCTGAGGCGCCTGGGAAGTTCAGTCAGTTAAGTATCTGACTCTTGCTCTGGTCATGATCTTAGGGTCCTGGGATGGAGCCCCGCTTCTGGCTCCCCGCTCAGTAAGGAGTCTGCTGTCCCTCTTCTTCTGCCCCTCCTCCTCCCACTTGTGTTCTCTCTCTGTCTCAAATAAATAAAATATATATTTTTTAAAATCTTGTAAAACCTAATTCAATTGCTTCTCAAAATGTTGTGAAGGAAGAAAGTATTTTTCAATGAAGAACAAATAAAACAGACCACATGAAAATGGTGATTCAAAAACGTTAACAATTCAAATGTTCTGCCACACAGATCAAATCAACTAATCACAAATACTTAACATTTCTTTAGATATTTTTCGTTATCATTAAAACATGAAAAAGTAGGGATATACGGAAGTCCCTTCTTTAAAAACCAGTTTTGCAATATTTTTGAAGTTATTCTATATTAAAGACATCCCAATATGCTATGAACAAAAAACTTCAGCAAACAAAACTGACAGGTATATTATATTAGTTGAAGCTAAAACTAAAGAGGTTGTCTAAGACAAGATAACAATTACCCAATGTTCTAGAAGAAAAAAACAGTAATAGCATTTAAAGGGGTCTTTAAAAAATCCAAACAGTAAGTTCTGTTACAAACAATGCCCTGAAGTCATGAATGTTTATAATGCTGGGTAAGAAAATAAGGCCCAAGTACATGCATTTCCTAGTTCAGAGGAACACTAAGCAGAAGTGCAGTGCCACGGTTCGCAACCTTTTTCCATGAGAGTCAATTCAGAAGAGAAAAAGAGAGTTGTATATAATCTCTGTGCTTGTAATCATCATAAATTGTAACATTTGCAACTGCACTTAAACTTTATTTTATTATTTTCAAGTCACCAAAGGGGTTTTTGTTTGTTTGCCTAATGTCTCAGACACCATACAACAATGATGGGTACATAAAGCTGCATCTCTGAATGAGCTGACTTGCTAGTACTGAGAGGAAGAGTTTTAAGAAACTTGACGTTAACAGAAACTGGCATCAGAATCAGAACTGCACACCATTAGACCAGGGAGGAAAAAACAACCACCTGTTAAGAGATTATTAGGGCCTAAGAAAGCAAGAGGAAGGGGGGTTACTATCTGTGAAGACAGAGAACTAGAAGTAATCTAAGTAGGTTCCAGAACACTTGGAAGTGCTGGGATACAATACATCATGTGAAAAACTTCTCTACTCCACTCTCAATTTGCTAAACAGCCAGGAAGAAACTTTTTTTTTTTTTTTTAAACAGGAGAAGGTAACAGGAAACACTCATTAAGACTTTGTAGATCTCTCTTTGCTCTTTTGCTCCAAGGACCAAATGTCATATTAAGTGACAAGCCTGCAGCTTCTCAAAACCAGTACTAACAGCAGGATGAAATTACTCAGTTCAGAGAGTTTCTTAATGTCCCAATTCATACGAAAGTGAGTGGGACTGTTATGTGCTTGCTGATGTTGATATTTTTAGCTTCTTGTTGCTCAATTAGTAAAGTTGAGCAGGTTTCATGAACGTTTCATGATAAGACTACTCACCGCTGGCCAGAGAAAAGGTTTTTAAAAGACTGAGATAACAACATGAATTTTTTTTTTTACAATAAAAGAACTTAAGCTAAATATTTTTTTATAATGGGGAAATGTATTATAAAGCACAATTACATTGAAAAATACAGTCTCGAAGACATTGTCTTCAATTTCTGAAATAAAGTCATTCAAGAAGTAACTTGAAGTGTCCAAGAGACTCATTATGAATTATTTCTTTTATTATTTAGATCTGAATAAGATGCCCTACAGAATCTTTTATCGACACATAAAGGCACTCTCTTGAATAGTAGGTAGTTCCTAAGTACTAGAATATAACCTGAATATGGAAATCTATGGATTTTGAACCCATTTGTGAATTACCAAAACCACCTTATAGACACTGAGGAAAGTCTTCACTTTAATTTGTCATCAATACATAATTCAATGAATATACCTCAGCTTTAAGAAAAAGCAAAAACAGAGTCCATAAAAAAGAAATAAAATGACTTTTTCCAAAAATTTTTTCAACTTAGTTATCAAAGTCAACGCATAAAAATCACCAAGTATATGACCTATCTGAAATCCTTAACACCAAGGTAATGACCGATAATTATTTTCATTTTCTACAATTTATATTACTTCTATTTCTAAAAACATCTGTAACTGTCTTCAAAAATCATTTTTCAAAATAGATTCACTATATATTGGTGGTATTTCATTATTTCAAATATTTTACATATTCAGAGGTGTAGGCTTATTTCCTATCTAAATGGCCCTAAGTCTGTGGTAGGATATTTTAGCATTTCTTATTAGGACCTTAAGGCGCTGCATTGATCAGACACCTAAAACAAATACTAGTTTTGTTTTCTTTTCTGTTCATTTATGAAACAAGATTGCAAAGCTGTAAACTAACAACTGTAATTTAGTAGAATTAAAAATACTAGAGGGGTGCCTGGGTGGGGCTCGGTCAGTTCGCCTCAGGTCATGATCCCAGGGTCCTGGGATAGAGCCCTACACTGGGCTCCCTGGTCAGCGGGGAGCATGTTTCTTCCTCTCTCTCTGCTGCTCCCCTTGCTTGTGTTCTCTCACTTTCTCTGCCAAAGAGTTCCAACCAGCTGACTCCACTAAAGGTGTATGCAGAGAGCTAATCCCTTCTCACAACCACTCAGAGACCTTTCAGGATCATTCTCACCATTAAGTCACTTCCTGTTCTACTCATAGACAAAAGCTTTCATGCCAATGGGGGGTATTCCAGATGTGTATCCTCATAACTAGTTAATGCTATTCCCTAACCACCAGGAGCTGTTAGACCTCAACATCAGTTCTACCACAAGAAGAATGAAAAATCTATCAAGAAGCCAAAAGCAATTGCTGAAACCAAACTGAGTCCAAATAACCAGCTAAATGCAACCATTTCCAACCTCACCTTCATTTCATTCAGGGTAGGTCTTTCTTCTTCTTTTTTCTTTTTCATTTTTTTTTTTAAAGATTTTATTTGTTTATTTGACAGAGAGAGAGACAGCCAGTGAGAGAGGGAACACTAGCAGGGCCAGTAGGAGAGGAAGAAGCAGGCTCCCAGCAGAGCAGCCTGATGTGGGGCTCAATCCCAGAACGCCAGCATCACGCCCTGAGCCAAAGGCAGACACTTAACGACTGAGCCACCCAGGCGCCCCAGGGTAGGTCTTTCTTCTGAGCTCTGGTTATCCTCCCTCCTGCAGACCACCTTCCACTAAGCCATAAGGACAATGAGGCCCCCCAACGTGCCAGGAACCACTACTGACTCTCAATGATGCTGCCTTGAAGCCAGAAAAAATTCTTATTCTTAAGACTCTAGATTTCCCCCTTATCACAATATGTTTATTCACAAATTAAGATTCTGATATGATTTCATTTATATGATTTCAAAAACAAGTAAAATCAATCTACTGAACTAGACTGCCTAGTGATGCATTCATCACTTTCAAAGAGCAAAAAAAAAATAGTATCCACAAAAAGCAGAACAGTGCATATCCAAAAATAGATATGAAGAAAAGTTTTTGACTGAAACAAAATGCAAGGAATGGGAAGTTTTCTAGGGGTGTTGCAAATTTTAGTTTTCAATCTGGGTGGTGGTTACCAAGGTGTTCGCTTCAATTATTCATAAGACTGTACGTCTAGTTGTTTTATATACTTTTCTGTATATTTCTCAATAAAAATGTTTATAAAAGGGGCACCTGGGTGGCTCAGTCATTAAGTGTCTGCCTTCGGCTCAGGGCGTGATCCTGGGCCCTGGGATTGAGCCCCACATCAGGCTCCTCCGCTGGGAGCCTGCTTCTTCCTCTCCCACTCCCCCTGCCTGTGTTCCCTCTCTCGTTGGCTGTCTCTCTCTCCGTCAAATAAGTAAATAAAATCTTTAAAAAAAAAAAAAAATGTTTATAAAAAGGCAAGGCTCCGTAACCCTAAAAAATGTTTAAAGCCACAATACACAAATAACATACAGATAATCTACTAAAGTGGATTATTTAACTAGTAATTATGTATGGTTAAAAAGTATTTCTGCCCCACCCATAGCATTTTTCTTCTCATCAAAACAAATATTATTTGCCTCCTAAATCAAAAAAAGTCTATCAAACTATCACACCCATGCTGGTGAGCTTGGTAAAACTGGTTCTCATATTCTGATGCGATCACTGTAAAGCAATTTGGTCTTTTGATTCAGAAACTCTTTAAATCTCTTAAACTGAAATATGAGAAGAGTTACAAGCTTAAAAATCTTACCCTCAATGGTTTGGGTTTTTTTTAACATCTGGAAGAAACGTTAGAAGATAAAAAATAACAAACAGAACACTGCTTAAGAAAATTATGTAGATCTATTTGAAGACCTGTTAAGTTATCCTTAAAACTGATTATTAGGCTTATTGTAGTTATGTTTTTAAAAAGTTTTTATTGGAAATATATGCTTATATATATGTTATACATAACATATACATAACATATATATATAACATATATGTATGTGTATATATATATATATACACACACACACACACACAAAACAATTTTATAGGATTTCCTTCAAAATAATAGGTGAGGGTATGAATGAGAAGACTGGCCCTCAGCTGATAATAGCTGAAACTGAGGGATGACTATATGGGGGGGGGGGGGTGTCTGATATTTGGTATATGTCTAAAATTCCTCATAATAAAACATTATTTTTAATTGGGGGGAAAATTAAGTGATGAGTGGAAATTAAATATTTGCAACTTTTTACTCTAAGAAAAGTAGATATAAAGGGATAGGGGGAAAAAAATCAAAATCCTACGTTTATGCTAAGAAGCCCTCAGTATTTTATTTAAATTTTGTTTTATTACTTCTGAAGTTTAAGAAGATATATATTCAAACGCTAAATTGAGGAAATCTACTTATTTACTCCCTTGAAGATTATTTAATCAAAGTTTCTAAAAATCCCAATTAACTAGAAATTCCTGAATCTATCTTCTAAAACAGATACAGTGAATTATTTTTATTTTCAGCATCTACTTGAGATTCTTCCCTGGCTTTTTAAGCTACAGTTTTACAGCTGTTCTATTTTGAAACCTAGTTTTCTTCTGCTGCATATTTATGCATTCAATGCTAAAACCAGCATTTTGTAACTTCATATTTTAGCTGAAACAAAAAAAAAAAAACCAAACAGTTCTTGTCTTTTCTTCCAAACAGTTAAAAAGAATCAAATATGGACACCCTATGTGTGACTATATCGGCTACTGTAAACTGTTGATTAGCTAATGCGATAAGGAGTATTATACTTATCTAAAAAGTTAGGTTACTCTGTAATTATACTAAAATGTGTGTGTTTGTGTGTGTGTTTTAATTACTCTAAAGAAAATCTAAATATAGGGAATCAATGTTGAAATGCACTTACCAGGATGATTGGAAATGGGAGGCTGGAATGCAAGCTCATTGTGAACTGGCCCTAAAGAAAAGACAATAAAAATCCCATTTTTATTTATTAAAAGTTTTCCAATGCTAAAACTTTTAATAAACCTTACTTAAATATAACTAATGTACCTTAGGAGTTGTTTAGATCAAGCTTATGCAGTGTCTAAAAATTTAAAAGCTTTGTTTAGATTACTTTATAATAAGCAAATACTCCTGAGTTACTTTTGTGGATATTTAAGAGCTAACATTTTAATCCTATGTGCCAAGTGCTATTAGCAATTTACAATAATTGTACATGGAAAATTTAATGTAAATTATAAATGAATTATTCATGTAATGTGATAGAGTATAATTTACAATGCAATAAATAATAATAATTCAAATTGTTAGGTCCATTCTAAAAACAAGTGTTTAAGGTTTATTAAATTAAGGATATTTACATAATGGAACAGTAGCTTAGATAACTAAGAGATTATTAAGTATTAAAACACTGTGATAAACACTTCACAAGAATTATTACATTTACTTTTTACAGCATTCCTTGAGATGGATACTATTGTTACTCTTAAGGCTTAGTGAGGGTTATGTAACTTGCCAATGGTCACACAGCTAGTTAAGGGTCCAAACTCAGCACCTTAACCACTACGCTGGGCCAGGCAGCCATAAAAAATTATATTCTCTAAGACATGGAAAAATAGTAACATAATTGAAAACAAGAAGAATTCAACAATATACACACAGTATGATCTTTTCCCTCCCAAGTGTATAGACACCCATTTATATGACTGGAAGAAAAAATATGACAAAATATTAGAAGTAGATATCTCTAGGTAGGAGGACTCTGTGTAATTTTTATTTTCTTATTTACACTTTTCTGTATCTTCCAAGTTTTCTTTGGCATTATTAATCTTATAATGGAGGAAAAGGAATTTAATACATAAAAAAAAATTTATGCTCTTGACTTCACTAAACCAGATGAACAATGTTCCTCTTCTGCCTGAAACTACAAGCTACGAGTATCAGTAGAGTCTCCCTCCCAATCAAGCCTGCACAGAGTAATGACAGATTCAATATCTAAGTGTCTACAGTATGCTGAATAGTAATGATGAGGGAAACCTTGAGATCTTGACACTCAAGGGGTTTCAATCCACTTAGGGTGGATATACAGATATACATGAGATCTAGGAACATATACAAAGCAAACAAACAAATGAATGGAAATCAATGTGGTGTTAATGAAACATCAGCAACAGAGAAATAAATGTATTTAGTAAACATCACTCCTCTAAAACAAAAGTATGATAACCAAACTCTAAAAAGTAAATAATACTGTTTACCAAAAATGCTGAAAAGCAGTAATCATTTAATGAAACTAAATTGTAAGATGAATAAAAGATGTAAAAACATGAAAAAAAATTAGAAAACCAGGTCTCCAAAAGAAAAGGCCCTTACAACAAAAACAAGAGCTTACAGTAATGTCCGGGATGGGGCGGCATAGGCGGGTGGTGCTGAAGATGGCCGTTTTGGTGGTGAGGCAAATTAGGTGTGTATGGTGCGCTCCTACTTCCAGTCCAGGTGGTAGTGCTGTCTAAAAATTAAGGCCCACATGGATTAATTTGCTTTTAGAAAGTCTGCCTATTTTTTCTCAACTACTTAAAAGATTTTAAAAAGTATGTACATACTATGATGGTAAGTAGCTGGCTGACCAGTAAATCCATTCTGCTGCTGTCCTGGCTGAGGCCCTGAAGCTATCTGCAACAATCCTTCACTATGGCTGCCCGCCAGTATACTGGCAGGCTGACCTAGAGGAACAAGAAGACATTAATACGGTACATTTATCGATGCAATCCTATGTTTTTATACAGTAAATGAAGGACCAATTAAATCTGATAATCACAACTATAAAGATGGGCAAAAAATGAAACTCGTCCATGGACTATAAAATAACCAACCCTAAAGTCATCTATGAAGGCAAACCTTAACTTGAAAATGTCCAAAACTGTTCTACTTTAAGTAATATCTAGCTAATTTTAGAGGACTTTTCCTTCATAAATATTCTTCAAATGCCAGCAAAATCCCACTGTAAGTCTAGTCTATCATAACAACTTCGGAAGTACATTAGCTCATCCCTGGCCATGCCATGTAGGTCTGGACCTTTCTGATTAGGACTCTAAAAGTCCAGGCTCAAAAAAATGTTGAAAACTGGAAATTCATTATTATCAGCACTGGTACTGGTAATGGCAAAATGCTAGAGTTTGATCAAAGAAAAGCAGAGCAGGCAAATATTTTAAATGGAATGTGATGGGTAAGGTGAAGTTTAGAAAAGGTCAAGCTCCACTGTTCAATCAATAGAGCATTGCTAGTAAAAAAGGAGAAAAGAAAAGAAAAACAAAACCAAAAAACAAAAACCACAACAACAAACTATAGGTCTACTTTGCAATTTTTTCATGTACTTTTAAAAACCAAAAATTATTTCCTTCCAAGAACACCACAACCTTCTTGGATTGACAGGAAATTAGTTACCCTTTCTATATGTAATATACCAGGAGGAGTAAGATCTGTCTGGTTTCTAGTCTACTCAAAACCATTTTATAATATTGCTTACTGACTCACTTTTTAAGATTTTATCTTATTTTTTATTTTTTTAAGTGATTTATGCCCCCAAACTGGGACTCAAACCCAAGACCCTGAGATCAAGAGTCACATGCTCCACCGATCACGCCAGCCAGGTGCCCCAACAACCTACATTTTTAAGGCTTTTTTTTTAAGTGGAAAAAGCTTGATTTCTTCAAGCACGCATTAATTAAGTCAACTTTATCGCATATGGAAAGCACTGAAATTTCTAACTGTTATCACTGGCATCACTTCAATCTTATCTCATCTAAATCGGCATATAGATAGAAGAAAGGAAAGGACACGATTGCTCCAAGCATCAAGGAAAAGGAACACTTTAAATCTCTCTGCAAATCACATTTTCTTAAGGTGAGGATTATAAAATTAAAAGTTAAAGAGATTATTGCAATAATCCCCAAATTATTTACTTTTAAAAATGTTTTTAGCAACCTCCGTCCCTACTCATCCCCCAAATTTTTTCCAAGTTATCTTTAAATGTTAATTATATTTTTACTCTTGCTTTTAACAACTATGCATGCCACAGACTCTTAACTAACTTATAAAAAGTGTCACTACAGGTGAAATGAAATTATTTGAATTTACAGATATTTAGAAAGAAAACCTGAAGATATCCAAGTGCCAAATGAACACAGACTATAAAGTAGCCCACTGTGGTTATCTGTACTGAATATTTCCATTACACAATTCCAAGCATATAAAATGAAATTAAATAATACAACTATACCAGCTCATCTGAAATAGTCTTCAAATTCCTGTTTTAGTCCAATTTTTTTCTTTTTTTTTTAATTCTATCAAGACACATTTTGAGATCTACAAGAACATTTTGTGACAAATTCTAAAAATAATCATCTATTCAATTATAAAAATATATCCAAAGAATACCAAGAAAAATTACTGGAATCTCACTAATACCACTTTTTCTGGTTTTCAACAGGATTTGATTCCAGGGGATAGAACATTTAAGCTACTTTAGCAAGCATCAACAAAGGCTTGCAAATTCATTCTCCAGATAATATCAACAGAAGTAGTAAGTGGCTGCGCTCTCACTAACCTGTGCTTGGGTGGCTGTAATGTGCTTTCTTTCATTCTCCATCACTGACCACTCTGTCAACTATATTCCCAAATTGGTTAAAAAAGAGTAGATAGATAACAGAAGCACTAAGTGATTAAGAGGGTCCAGGTTCTAAAGTATGTGCTTAACCTATAAACTCCACTTAGAATATGCTGTCTATGGTGAGACTGTCATTTCATGTAGCAATTTCAAAATATATTGCTTTGAAGAGACGAAATGAATTAAAGGGACGATATTTGATATACCATACTTATAAACTCAACTAGAGAAATCAGTCCTCTATTTATTCCAAAGATCAAATTTCTATTTTGAATCTGATCTGACATTAAAGTAAATAGAATAGTGCTCCCTTTGGTAGCTGCTAATAAAGTACCATCCCAGATCTATCAACAATCTACTGCTGATGTGGGCTTAGATACAATCTCTTTAGCAACCAGGTACAAATAACTACACACATGCCAAGACCCTGCTCTGTAGTTAGCTTAAAAAAAAAAAAAAAAAAAGAAAAAAAAGAAAAACAACTCCACTTGCCAAACAGCAAACTGTGCAACCTTTGGCAATGGTGAAAATAAACAGCAATATTAACAGAACAGTCATTATTGCCTTGATCAGGCCCAAAGAAAAGATAAACCTAATAGCCCTCTGCCTCTATAATGTGGCAAAGAAAATGGCATCTCTATCATGGAAAGAATCTTTTTGAAAAAGACACCTTGGTTAAAAATAACAACAATAATAATAATAATAATAGATACTTAGAATTTAGCTTTATTTCAAAATTGACTAAAATACTTAATGTCTATCTTGAGGGATATATGTTATAAACAACTTTGTCAAGATCCCTTTTCTAAGTTTGTACAATGGGAGAGTGAAATGACTTCTAAGTAATGTTCTGCCAGATAAGCACAAAAGAAACCCTGATTAAAGGAAAGTGTACAATTTGACTATATGCTTTTTGATTTTTATAAACATCTTGGTCCAAAACTACTTGTTAGCTACTTAAACACTTTTCTAGAACACACCTGAAACTGCAAGACGATTCTTACTTCTGCATGTAATAGCAGAGAAAGTACAAATTAGACCGCTAATTTAAATCACTATTATAATCAAAGTCGTTACTTAATTCCAAGTGACTGTACATCAACATAAAAACATTTAAGTAAATTACAAACACGATTTTTTCCAGGACCAACTGAAAAACCTATTTAATATTTTTTTCCTATAAAACATACCACACTACTTTCAATTTTTACTTACTTGGAGTTTTCCTCCAAGTAGATATAATTATTACATATAAATATTAAAGAGGGTGAGATCAACTCACTGACTACATTTGATTCTACTACTCACTTGTGGAAGCCACAGGAATGTTGGGAAAGTTGGTGGTGCTGGTAGCATTAGACTCAGATGGAGCTAACAGAGCTGGGGTGCTGTATGTCTCCGTTGAGGCACGATTACTTGGTGGATGCTGGATGGTTTGAATTGAATGCCCTTCAGTGGATAATGATGGCTGTCCCTCAAAGTCATGAACATATTCATCCTTCACCAACATACTTGGTGGAGCTATATAAAAAAATTAAACACATTTCAAAATCTTATAAGCTTCAGTTACCAGGAAAAAAAATCTTGTAAGTAACATGACAACACCTAAAATCAACTATAGTGTAAATAGCTCTCAGAATTTTTTCATATTTGAAAAGAATAGTACTTTATCTGCAAAAACTATTTAGAAGTCAAGACCTTGGGGCGCCTGCGTGGCACAGCGGTTAAGCGTCTGCCTTCGGCTCAGGGCATGATCCCGGCGTTCCGGGATCGAGCCCCACATCAGGCTCCTCCGCTATGAGCCTGCTTCTTCCTCTCCCACTCCCCCTGCTTGTGTTCCCTCTCTCGCTGGCTGTCTCTATCTCTGTCAAATAAATAAATAAAATCTTTAAAAAAAAAAAGAAAAGAAGTCGAGACCTCAGATATATTCTATCAATCAACCTGACCGACCCCCTGAAATTTGAAGCTAGACTATATATCAACAACTTCCAGCAATGGTCCTCAAGAGGTATTCCTTAGTTTCTGGATTAACCTAGAAGTAATAACCATCTTAAATACATGAGTAAGATGAAAAGTAAATAGCTAGGGAAATGTTAGTTCATGAGAAGACCAAACTGAGATCAAGTATTTGGATATATTTTTTTGCTAATTTCACAGTGTAGAAATATGAATGGGACCTGATAGCTATCCAATTCCAGGATTTAGACTTATTGTTAAGTGACATGCTTTGAAAGTGAAAGGTACTGAATGTCCCCTACAGGGTTAGAACCAGAAAGAAAAATTCTAAATGGTAAGTCAAACTGAAATTTCCTTCTGAAAACCCAAATTAAATAATGATGTTTGATAAATATATGTCGTGAAAAAATTCAATCAACACCTTTCACCTATGTGGTTACACCTTAATAAGCAAACCTAAACTCTAGCTGATACAACATAACAGTTTTCCTTTAACAAACTAGGGAATGGTTGCCTTTAAGGAAAAAAAGAAAACAAACTGCATTGATATCAACTGTTCTCTGCTCAGAACCTCCCTATTTGTTTTAGGCTATTACTTTGGGTATGCTTTTTATCTTTAGCAAACAACTCTTTACCGCTTCTAAACTAACACTACCCCAGAATTTTACAATCCACTGAATTCCAGTACTACTTTCTCTTCTTAGAACAGTCAATAAATAGTCCACAACAAGACACTCTCTTTTCCATTAAGAATCAACATATAGGGGCGCCTGGGTGGCGCAGTTGTTAAGCGTCTGCCTTCGGCTCAGGGCGTGATCCCAGCGATCTGGGATCAAGCCCCACATCAGGCTTCTCCGCTAGGAGACTGCTTCTTCCTCTCCCACTCCCCCTGCTTGTGTTCCCTCTCTCGCTGGCTGTCTCTCTCTGTCAAATAAAGAAATAAAATCTTTAAAAAAAAAAAAAAAGAATCAACATATATCCCCCTTTATCTTTCCCTATGTCAATTTTTGAAAAAACTGAATACACATAAATACCAATTCATTACATGGCCCTTTTTTATTAAGTAGACTCCATGCCCAAAGTGGGACTTGCACTCGCAACCCTGAGATTAAGAGTCACATGATCTACTAAGCCAACCAGGTGCCCCAACATGGCCCTTTTTTTTGGAGACTATTTCAAAGCAGTAAGAATAATCCATTGTTCAAAATTCTATGTACAAGGGCTCTTTTCATGCATCAAAAGTCAGGAAGGGGCACCTGGATGGCGTAGTTGGTTGAACGTCTGACTCATGGTTTCGGCTCAGGTGGTGATCTTGGGGTAGTGAAATCGAGCCCTGTGTCCAGCTCCACATTCAGCACGGAGTCTGCTTAAGACTATCTCTCCCTCTGCCCCTCCCCCACCCGTGCACACATGCACATGCTCTCTCTCTCATAAATAAATCTTAAAAAAAAAAAAAAGTCATGAAGATTTCACAAAAAGCTTTTCTTTAAAAAATTCTAGGGAAACAAAATGATAACCAAAAGGATGCTTAACACATCACTATGTATCAGTAAGGAAGTGGACCCAACCATTCATCACTAATGTTAGCCAAATTATAAAAATACAAAGAAAAAATCGTTTGGGACACAAAGTGGATATTACTGTATCTATCCAATCTTTTTTAAAAAAATTATACTCTTCAAAGTTCTATAATTTTCTTCGTATAGACCCTACAGCTCCATGTAATTCCTGGACATTTTAGGGGTTTTTTGTTATTATAGTGAAAAGGATCTTTTTACCAAGACATTGGTATTGCTAGTACATAAGGAGAAAGCTACTGATTTGAGGAAATAGTTGGTCAACTTGATACTCATCATTTTTGCTTTTTAGCTGACCCTTCCACTTAATGTGCAATCGTAACGACTAAACTCTATTTTTAAAGAGCTATGCCTCATAATATTTTCTTGCCTAGTATATTGACTAAACCTTCCCCAAAGGTAAGTTTGAGACTTCTACTTGACTACAAGTCTCCTCAAACAAATAACTTAAAACATGTCCCTTAGGTAAAACTGTAGGAATCAAGGATAGATGTCTGCAGTATATTTTTGCCAAGAGAAAAAAAAGGAGGTTACAAAACACTATTGTACACTATGATCACATGCATGTTTAAAAAAATCACAAACTGTAATTAAAAAAGCAAGGTCCAGAACAAGTGCACAATATGCTTTTTATGTAAGAAAGGAGGGAAATAACACATCTATTTTTGCATAAAGAAACCCTGGAAGGAAACACCAGAAACTAATAAAAGTGATTACCTGAGGTGGGGGGGAATGGGGGCAGGGGTGGGAGCACTTCTTTTCACTGTATACCTTTTTATAGTATTTTGATTTATGGACCATGTATTGCCTATTCAAAAAAATAAAATTAAAAAACATATAGTATATATTTTTTAAGTCCAGAATAACAGACACCAAACGATTAACTATTTCTCTTTATGGACTAGCATTCAACAAAGTCACTCACTGAATAAATATTTATTGAGCATCTATGTTGCAGGTACTGTTCTAGCACCTGGGATACATTAATAAACAAAAGAAAAATCTCTGCCCTCATGGAACTTACACTCTTTTATAATATTTTTCTATTGCTTAAATATCTAATATTGAACACACATTACTCCAGCTCCCCCTAGCTGTCTATTTTGATCTTCATCTAATCAGGTGTGGAAAATGCCACCTTCCACGTGGGGGTATAATGAGAACGATGAAACAATATTTGTAACTCATATAGCTCAGTACTGGACACAAAGTATGTACTTAGCGAGTGCTAGCTGTTATGCTTTCAGCGTACTTTTAGAGGAATCGTACATGTAATTGTAAAATGTTCTATGAGGGGTAAAGGAATGTATAAGGGACAGAAAAGCTGAAGCCACTGGACTCACCCTAAGTCAGCGCTCTTCATCACCACCAGGAGGCAGAGCACAACACTTGTCTGATGCTACTGTGGTCCTATTTACCTTGTCTTTCCTCCACTAAACTATGAGCTACCTAGAGTGGAGAAAACACACCTTACTTATCCTATCGTCCCTAGATTCTAACACAGTACCAAGCAATACATGCTCATCAAATATTTCTTAAAATGAATATGCAGACTGATGCGGTCACGGAAAGTTTCACAGAAGATATGAGATAGGCTGGAAATGATTACCCTAAGATTCCAACTCAGAAGCGAAGGAATTATCCCATTTTCTTAACATTTTCTTTACCTGGCTTTGTATTATTTCTTCGTCCAAATCTAGAAGGGGCTGTGAAAAACACCTGTTGTTTTCTGAGGAAATACGCCACTGAAGCTGGCCTTCAGATCCACCACTAGGGGGATCTGCAAGGCTAAAACAATCTCGGAGCCACTAAAAAGAGCCTATCACCCACACAACCCGACCAGAGACAGCTAATCATAACAGTAGCATGTCAGGATAAGCGGGGAATGTAATGAGTCTTCAAAACTGGATCTCCTCACAACCACTCCCACTAAGGAGATTCTAATATAGGTATCACTATAGGCCCCCAATCCTTAATCCCTACTGAGCTGAATACTTTAACTCTCCAAAATCATGGATGGAGAATGGTGAAGATCTGAAGGGTATTTACTTTCAAAAAAAAAAATGACATAATATCAGTATCTGTGTAGCAAAGAGGCAGGAATTTAACCAATCTTAGAGCTACCCTTCCCAGACCACTATCACATTACCAACCCGCTATTCTCAGAAACCTAATAACCACTGGCAAGTACCAAAAGGCACTACAGTCTTCCTCTATTATACTGACATGGAAGAAAAGTGGACAATAAAAACAAGTAGACTTTCATACTCTTCCTAAATTTTGTTTAAGGTCAGATGATATTTCTGACTCAACTCTAAGATTCTGCAACAAGTACCAAACCACTAATTTCCCTCCAGAACAATTGCACACCTTTCTAAGATAATGGTGGTTCTTTATCAGAGTTGCTCTGCAAATTAATTGCTTCTTACAAAAACTTTAGTTCATTAACATGTTCTAAGTAACAAAACTAAAGTTTTAATAGATCTCTGTTCTCCAATATTACAATAAAAAAAACACACACCCATTGATTTCATTTCCCTACCTCAAAACACACTTAAAAACAGAATTAGATCATCTACAAAAGTGAAAGTAGCCTTGCTTTATTTACTCAAAATGTAACAAGACTGAAAAAAATGTTAATATATGTAGTTTTAAATCATACTTAAAATTTCAATCGTTCATAAAATTAAGGAGAAACAAAGAAAAATTAGAATATTGGTATTTCTAAACGACATGCTGTACATGACTCCAAATTTTGAATTTTACCAATTCAAAAAAAACTCTTTCTTTGTATGTTTTATATTCCCCTATCATATTTTTTAGATCACTTGAGTGCATAAATGGTAGTTCAAATCCAAAGAACCACCAGCCTACTTAAATCCAGTTTTAAGTACTGATGCACGCTCCCAAAAAACATACATTTCCAAAGCAATGAGTATTTTTCTTGTAAATGTTACCAGCACCCACACAAACTAATTTTAGGTAAATAAAGAAAAGAGGGTACAGAATAAAAGAAAACAGAGAAAGTTACAAGAAACAGATTACCTACCATTACTCTGCAGTGTTAATCCTGAGAGATCTTAATTTTTTAAAGGGGAAAAGAAAATGAAACATTAATCATTACCATGAAAATATTTTCCATCGTATTTAAAATTACAAAATGTAAATTTAACCCAGAGATTCAAAACTTCACAAACCATTTCAATTCAAGAAGAGCAGTATAAATGCTATCTGACAATACATAAATAATACAATAATGCCTTCCATCTTATCTCTCAAAAACAACATTCTAAATGGACAGAACATGAACTATAGTGTATACATAGTTTTAGCAATCAAAACACAAGTCTATTCTAAAGTTCAAATTTAAATATTTATATTTCATTAAAAAAATCTGATTCTTTAACCTTACTGGAAGTCCTGGGCTATGTCCAAATTTATAATTTAACACAGAAAAATTAAAACACTACTGAGATCTTTTCCCTTTGTACATCTGAGGATAAAAAGCAAAGTCTACTTACCAATTCCAGGTGATACAACTCGTTCATAGTGATATGGATTCACACAGACACTATCACATTTTAAGTCGAATGCATACTGACAATA
Source organism: Ursus arctos (assembly GCF_023065955.2). Taxonomy (NCBI): domain Eukaryota; kingdom Metazoa; phylum Chordata; class Mammalia; order Carnivora; family Ursidae; genus Ursus; species Ursus arctos. The sequence goes on from NW_026622841.1 coordinate 22,762,754, forward strand.
TTTAACATGTTTGAGTTCATTTTTATGAAGATCAGGCCACCTCCAGAGACGGGCATAGATCACATGAGGAAATCCTTTCCGACCGGCCACCTAGGAAATATAAACGACCATTTACTGATCATCAATTATGCATCACACATTAAACAAGGCACTTTATATACGTTCTCATTTAATTCATATAATCCTACAAAGTCAGTATTATAATCTCCATTTCATAAATGAGAAACATTTATGAACTGTTATTTTTTCAAGACCTGTGCTCACTTTTTTAAAATGCAAAAAAAAAGCATGAGTCTATTGAAGTAACCATTCCTAAAATCTAGAAATAAAATTTTTAAATCTAATGACAAAATATTTCTGCATGTTTAAAAATATTCAGCACAGGAGATATATGATGTAGTTCTATATAAAAAAATATAATCAGTGAAAATGAAAGATAAAATTTTATAAGATATTTGCTTTTAACTCCTTGAGTTTTAAAGATATACTTGAATTCTTTTAGAGTCTTTTTCATATACAAGTACCAAACATACAATATCAGACTTCTAAATTACAAAAGGACCAAGTATAACTCAGTTTTTAAAATGTACATAAAATACCAAAAAAAGAGGAAAAAAGCTACAAAGATGAATATCAAAGTGCTAAAGGTATGGGGTTTCTTCTGCTTTTTATTTTTATTTTCCAAATTTTCTACATTGAATTTTTTTCTTAGAACATTAAAAAACTTTTAAGATATATCTTTATTATATGGAAGAATATATTCTTCCATAGATCCCCATAATGCATATTGGTATGGGATGTACAGTATCTGAAGAGATGGAGCAAACATTAAATTATCTAATAGTAACTTAAGAGAAAGAAAGAACTTTTTAAATCTACCACTACAAAAGACATAGAAAAACTCTCAAACAAGACTAACCTGAAGCCTCCCATCCAATGTTCTCTGTATGGTAACACATTTGCTAGGATGCGCTCCATTTGTAGTTATAGCTGTTATTAAAGAATCCAATTCATCTTTTTTCTCCTTCAGTTTCTTTACCAAACTTTCAATTGCTCTTTTTGCAAATGTTTCACTCTCTCCACCTTGTCTATGGCACATCAAACTATGTACAATGCTCAGACAGGCATCATTACTTGTTGGTGTGTTTGTAATAGACATATTGTCCATTTGTTAAAGTTATTTCTTTTAAATCAAATATGTCTCCAATTTCCGGAGAAATTCTGATGTTTTGGAGGCAGTGAAAAACAATGGCTAACGTTGCAAGGCAAATTATTAGGCATATGGTATTCAGGATTACCTAAAAAAAAAAAGCAACATAGATATTAAAACACATTTCACAAAGTAGATTCAATTACCTGGGAAAAAATGGAATTGCTCCAGTTAAGTCAAAGACTCAATGCACATAATTTAACATTGGTGCTTAGAGTTTTAAATAAATTAAAATGTTGCTGTTTTTGACATGCCAAAAAATATTAAAGTTAGGTCTTCTTGTTATTATAGGGGCATGCTCAATCAAGTCTTGTGGACTGAACTAGTCACCCTAAAGTTAAATCTTAACAAGACTTCTTAAAATGATTTCTAATGAAGACCAGTGCTTTAAAATACGCCTGATTAACTACTTCTTAAGCCTAAAAGTCTACTAACACACATGAAAAATTTACCATCACCTGTTGTGAAATGCCGTTTATAAGGTAAAAAACACCCATCCTTTTAAAGAGACCACTGACAACAATAAAAAGATGAATACAAATTTTTAAATGGGCAAAGGATTTAATACCCATTTGTCCAAAGAATGGCCAATAAGCATATGAAAGATGCTCAAACATCATTAGTCATTAGGGAAAGCTAAATCACAAGGAGATACCACTTCACATTCAGTAGGTTAAATAAATTAAAAGGGTAGACAATAATAAGCATTGGTGAGGAAGTGGAGAAATGGAACCCTCATCCATCGCTGGTGCAAAATGGAAAATCCCTCAAAATGTTAAACACAGAGTTACTATATGACCCAGGAATTCCACTCTTAGCAATTCCACCCAAGATTATTGAAAACCTATGTCCACACAAAAAAGTATATATAAATGTTCATGGATGTATCATTCCTAATAGCCCAATAGTACAGTACAAATGTCCATTTACTGATGACTATATAAATGAGTATATCCATACAATGTAATATTAAAAAAGTCATAAAAAAGAATGAAATACTGATACATGCTATAACATGGATGAACCTGGAAAACATGCTAAGTGAGAAAAGCCAGTCACAATGGGGGTGCCTGGGTTGCTCAGTCGGTTAAGCATCGGGGTCATGATCTCAGGGTCCTGGGACTGAGCCCCACAGCAGACTTCCTGCTCAGGGGGGAGTCTGCTTCTCCCTCTCCCTCTGCCTCCTCCCCCATGATCACGCTCTTTGTCTCTCTCTCTCTCTCTCAAATAAAATCTTAACCAAAAAAAAAAAAAAAAGCCAAAAAAGGCCGCATGCTGTATAATCCCATTTTCCCATTTATAAGAAATATCAGTATAGGAAAATTTATACAAAGAAAAAGTAGATCAGTGGTTGCCAGAGGCTAGGGGGAAGGGAAACAAGAAGTGACTGCTAATGACTATGGAGTTTCTTTTCAGGGTAATGAAATGGTCTAAAATTGATAGTGGTGATGGCTGCACAACTCTGCCACTATAGTGAAAACCATAGAATTATATACTTTAAAAGAGTGAATTTTAGAGTATGTGAATTATATTTTAATAAAATTATTATTAAGAGACCACTGAATTCCTCAAAAGATTTTACCTGTAAAAGCAGTAAATTATTTCTTAAAAAAATTAAAATATAGAAAATGAATATTAATGAAGAATCTATTCAATATGTACAAAACTAAAGTAACTTATCTAACCTTAAGATCTTACATGGAATAAGAAAAGACCAACAGCCTAAGAACAAATGAGATAAAGCAGGAGTGGAGACTATACCTTATGCCAAATTGTTTTTTGTTTGTTGATAATATTGTATTCCATGCTTATTCTTTTATTTTCTTTTGCTATTTACGTGAATCATTAAAAATCTATCCCCCACTAGGGTGCCTGGCAAACCACTTGGTAGAGCAAGCCACTCTTGATCTCAGGGTCATGAGTTCAAGCCCCACAATGGGCACAGAGCTTACAAAAACAAAAAACAAAACCAAACAAACAAAAACTAACTCATCAGTCTCTACCAAAGCCTACTCTTCTGATAACCTTTACTTGTGAAGCATTAATTCCACTCAACTACCCAGCATTGGAAAGCTTGGTAAATCATCTTTGACCTACCTCTCTGATTCACTACCCTCACATTCTCTCACAAAGTTACATGATTCTCTACCTTAGTCAATTCTAGCAGTCTCCTAGTTTCTGTTCTCCCTGATGCTGTTGTAGTTTCGGGCCTCTTTGGCATTTCTATCCATCACTTGGTATTTAACTCATGCTCCCCTCTACCGTTATCTATTTTACATAAATGCCTGTTTTTTCAACTAATTATAAGCCCAATGCTGAGAACTAGTTTTCTTATACCTTTGAACACTAAGCATTTGCCCACATTCAGTAAATACATGTTGAAGGTACACTTTCTGAATAACCCAAGATTACCTGCCTGGGGTGGTAGGGGGGAGTTGGAGTCAGAAATCTGGATTAGAATCCCAGCTCTCACACTAAGAAGTTGGACACATTACGTTAAACTCTCTTAACCTGTGTTAAAAGGTGTATACAGAGCTCAAAGGAGAAAACCTACATGAAGTGCCTAGCACATAATGTTCAGTAAAAAGCAGCTACAGGGGCACCCAGCTGGCTCCGTTGATAAAGCATGCAACTCTTGATCTCAGGGTCATCAGTTCAAGCCCCAGGTTGGGCATGGAGCCTACTTTAGAAAATAAAAAGGAAGCTATAGTCTGAGTACTAAAATGTTCAGTGTTTATAGTCTGAATACTAAAATGATGAATTTAAAAGCGGATTATTTTTTTACACATTCTTTCAGTGTTTATTTCAGATTCTTCCATCTGGTTCTTATAGATAAAACAGGGCACTATGAAAGCCCAGATGTTTGCTTTCTTAGTGTAATTATCACACGGATTATTACCAAATTCAAAGTATATGATTAAGGAAACATGAATTAGAAAGATAAAAAATATAAATTTGTTGACTGATATGTGAATTTAGTATTCTTTATGTTGATTCCTCTTTCAGTTGAACAATTATTTTCCTAAAATACAACATGCATTTTTCTATATTTCTCCTATTAAAATATGTCAAAGGAAATTTAGAAGGGCAAGGACAGAAGAAGTAAACCACTCATGCAAGGCTCACAACTCAGCGGCATATAGGAGCCTGGCAAATTATATAAACGAATAAAATGTGTCAGGTTTAAAGAAAAGTACTGAGGAGCACAAGTGCACACCCATCTAAAGTAGGTAGCCACTATTTACTTCCAGCGGAAGTGGCATGTGAAAATGCTAGCCCACTGCTGCCAGATCTTCAATGCTCATTTGCATATGAAATCTCATTTTTAAGTATCAGCAACTTATTTGTGGAGAAAAGGGAGGAAGGAAGAGGGAGAAAGAAAAACCACTGTGTATGCCAAACAGAACACACCTTCAATTCAAATCTGAACCAAGAGAACCACCAGTTTGAAATCTTTGAATGCTAACCTCATAAAAATTTGAATATCTAGACTGGAAGATCTATGGTACAGGGATTGTACTTGTCTTATTCATCATATATGCCCAACTCCTAGGACATGTAAGTGCTCTTTATTGTCAAATGAACACGTTTCTGTACATGCTTTCGGATTCATGTTCATGCTGTTCCTTTTGCCTAAAACATTCAGTCTCATGTTATCCACCTGGTTAGATCCTAGTTACCCTTCAAAATGCAGCTTAAATGCCCCTCCCCACCCCCAATCCTGGAGAACGATTTTCCTGGTGTGTTTACTGTGTATTCCCTGGTATGTTAATTACCCCTCCCTCAAGTTTAAAACACACCCCAATTACAACTCAACACATTATCGTTATTTATGTATTTGTCTCACACTCTGTTGCCACAAATCTAGAAGTTCAAGAAAACAGCAAAACTTTCTCATCTTAGAAATCCCCAGCACCATGCACAGTTCCTGACATATATGAGGCAAACACAGATTAGCTTTTTTATTCTGTGCATTTCCTCGCAACGAATTTTAAAGAATATAAATACTTTTGTTGTTGAATTCATTTCTGATACTACTTTCCAAAAAAATTTATGCTAATTTAAAATGTAATTACAGTGTTTAACTATTTCACCACACTCAAATCCCTAAAACTTAAGCTATTTGGGAGCCTAATGTTTTAATTGCACATTTCTTTGAAAACTAGCAAAAATGTCTTCACTGGGCGCCTGGGTGGCTCAGTTGGTTGTGTGACTGCCTACGGTGCAGGTCACGATCCCGGGGTCCTGGGATCAAGACCGTACATCAGGCTTTCCCTGCTCTGCAGGGAGCCTGCTTCTCCCTCTCTGGCTGCCACTCTCCCTGCTTGTGCTTTCTCTGTGTCAAATAAATACACAAAATCTCTAAGAAAAAAAATGTCCTCACTTTCTCAAACACCAAGTTCTTGATTTTATGTCTGTTTTACTCCTACGACTACAAGTACCTAAAACATAAAGTTCCCTGCATAAAAATAATACCAACAGGGCTGGGGCGCCTGGGTAGCGCAGTCGTTAAAGCGTCTGCCTTCGGCTCAGGGCGTGATCCTGGTGTTCCAGGATCGAGTCCCACATCAGGCTCCTCCGCTGGGAGCCTGCTTCTTCCTCTCCCACTCCCCCTGCTTGTGTTCCCTCTCTCACTGGCTGTCTCTCTGTCATATAAATAAATAAAATCTTTAAAAAATAATAATAATAATAATAATACCAACAGGGGTATATAGATGTTTTCCTACATTAAATAGCTCTAGATAATAATTTTTTAGGAATGTTATGAAATGATAAGTGCACCTTGGTGGCTCAGTAGGTCAAGCGTCTGACTTCAGCTCAGGTCATGATCTCGGGGTCTTGGGGTCCAGCTCAGAATCAGGCTCCCCATTCAGTGCAGAGTCTGATTCTCCCTCTCCTTCTGCCCTTCCCACTCCCCCCTGCTTGTGTTCTGTCTCTCAAATAAAATCTTAAAAAAAAAAAAAAAGAGTGGTATGCAAAGATACACAAAAGTCCTAGAATGGTATAAATAAATTTGTTAGTTCCGATTAAAACTCTAGCAGTATCACAGGGCAAGTTAGTATGTCTTTCATTTCTCTCTGTAAAATGGGAACGAGCTCTGCCTTGCCAACTTTACAGATTCTCTACGGTAATCAAATACAACACTATACATAAAAGCAATCTGGGAACCATAAATTGACCAATTCAACAAATACTGTATCTACTACTATGTGCAAAGCACTCCAGATACAAAAAACAAGTAGCACATAATGAGAAAGTGGTTCTCAACCCTATCAGACAAACATCCCATTTTTGTAACAAATAATTTATATCACCCCCTCTTAGCCATCCTGAAACAAAGTTCTAACACGCACATATTTTTAAATAAAATAATTTAATTGTAACATAAAGGAGAAAAAGATTAATATATAATAAAGTGCACATTTCAATAAAAATGCTCAGGCATGGGGCACCTGGTTGCCTCAGTCAGTTAAGCGTCCGACTCTTGATCTCAGCTCAGGTCTTGATCTCAGGTCATAAGTTCAAGCCCGGCACTGGAGCCAACTTATAAAAAATTGCTCAGGCATGATACTTCACTTATATGTAGAATCATCATAATTATGACAGCACAATTATGACAAATTCAGACTTTCCAAGACAGGTGTGTTGTTTTGGCAACTCAAATAGCACAATGGCACTGCAGATGGTAACATGGATTTCCCCAAACGGTGAATTCTTGATAGAGTTCCAAACAAAACAACTTCAATTAAGAAAAAGAATTAAGAGAAACTTAATTTCTGAAAAAGTGAGTATATATTAAGATATAGTTAGGGGCGCCTGGGTAGCTCAATCGGTTAAGCATCTGCCTTCCACTCAGGTCATGATCCTAGGGTCTTGAGATCGAGCCCCACAACAGGCTCCCTGCTCAGCAGGGAGTCTGCTTCTCCATCTCCCTTTGTCCTTCCCCCTGCTTGTACTCTCTCTTTCTCTGTCAAATAATCGACAAAATCTTAAAAAAAAAAAAAAAAAAAAGATGGAGTTAGATCATTATATGTTTACCTCCTACATGAATTTCTGGGGCATGTGAAAGTGTTATGGGATGCATGATAATTCTTCACAGTCCCTCACATTATAGGATGGCATTCCTTGCCCCCATCTACCAATGCTCCTCTAATTTCCACAACATCCCTTAAAGTACAGTACTTACTCCATTGAGAACCACTAATCTAGAAGATCCAAATTTATCACTACACTAAGTAAGAGATGTAGAAGTAGGTATTAAATTGATTTGGTACTATAAATGAGAAAGCATGGGAAGTCCAGAGGTAAGATAAGTCTTACCATGGTTTAGCAATAAGGCTGGGCTATGCTACATTGCAGCAACAACCAAACCCAAAAATATCAATAGCTTAAAACAAGAGTTAATTTCCTGCATAAGCTAAACTCTATGTCCGTCACAGATAATGGGTCACTGCTCAAGATCATCTTTCAGAAATTAGGCTAACAAAACAAAGGCTTCATCACTACGTATGTCCTCAAATGGCGGGGGAAAGACAGGATAACTCACGCACTGTCTTTTAAAGTCTGTCACTTCTGCTCACATTTGATTGGCCAACGTCATATGGCATGCCAGTGGTTCTCAACCAGGAAAACTCTGTCCCTCAGAGGACTTTTGACAATATTTAAAGACATTTTTGATTGTCACAACTGGAATGGAGAGGTGGGAAACAGAGAACTACTGGTATCAAGTAGTAAAGGCCAGAGCTGCTGCTAAATATCCTGCAATGCACAGGACTGCACGCCATGACAGACATTAACCGGCCCAAAATGTCGACAATGCTGAAACTGAGAAATCCTGAACCATGCTTAATTTCAATGTGGGGAAGGGAGACAGAAGTGCAATACTACCATGTGCCAGAAAAGAGCCATCAGAATACTTACTGGTGGAATAATACTAATAACTACCACATGTGAGTAAGAATTTGCCAGGCTGAAGGAAAATCAGGAAAAGCAGAGGGATAAAAGTGCATTTGTTTTTCTAGAGTTGGTTCATCATAGGAAAAAGGAAGGAATAATGGCATTAGATTTGCATCAGAAAGAAAACTAAAATCAAAGCATGGAGAATAACTTTGGAAAGGGAAACAAAACTAGTTAGGAGACAGTGATCAGCAAAGTGATAGGGTCTAGATTAGGGGCATGGGCAATGGAAACAAAGGGGGAATCAATATTTCTAAGTAGAACGGACTAGGTTTTTTAATCAACTAAGTATAAGGGGTGAAAAGAAGGGACAGTCAAAAGAGGACCTATTTCATAGTTAACTGAATGATGAAAGAATGAAAGATTTAAAAAGGTTAAGTAACATATTTGGTTTTAAATACACTGAGTTTGAAGAGTTCAGTAGAGAGTTAGGCCTATTCAAAAGTCTTTAAAATACAGATATTAGATAAAGTCTCTAAAATAGAAGAAAACATCCTATGGTGACAGGCGTAATGGGAGGGAAAAAGTCAGCAAAAGGGACAGAGGTTCATACTTACATCTACTTACCTATTGTGTATTTTGTCTCTAGACTTGCTATTAATCATAAGCTATCACCTATTACTGACCACAGGTCTCACAGGAACTCCATGGACTACAAAGCCAGATAACCAGGCTAATTAAGATACTCTCTAAAATTGGGGGCACCTGGGTGGCACAGTCAGTTAACGGTCCAACTCCTGGTTTCGGCTCAGGTCATTATCTCAGGACTGAGATCAAGCCCCACCTAGGGCTCTGCACTCAGCAAGGGATCCGCTTGGGACACTCTCTTTCCCTCTCTGTTCCTCCTCCCCATATGTGCATGTGCCTGCGCCTATGCTCGCTCTCATAAATAAACAAACAAAGAAACAAATGCTCTAAAATCAAAGTTGAGAGCTGGCCTGAGAGGTTCTCATGGGAATTCATAAACTTTAAAGCATGTTGACATTTTTTTATTTCTCAGATGTCTGTTTACTTTTGAATTATTGAAAGTATCATACATGTGAAACAAAACATATTTTCTAGAAATTATAGGTATTTTGATCAATGATCAATAAACTACTTAATATGGGAATATGAGATAAGTGCTTACATTTAACAAGGAGAAAAAAAAAAAACCTGGCCTGGTGAAATACCATTAAAAAGAAATTCTAAGTATAGCCTTAGAAGCAAAAAACAAAAAGGTGTGCAGGCTTAGTTCAACCGCCTATAGCAGAAGTTACAGCCTCAATTCTAAATAGAGGAAGGTCTGAAAATTGGGGTTCCTTAAACTGAGGTAAATGGAGAAGCACTCCCCAAAGCACAAAGGATTATGTGCACAGGTATTAATGATTATAAAATCTGAGATGCGAATGATACAATCAAACAAAAAGAATGTCTTTGTTGTAACTCTTAAGATGAATTACAAGGGACAAATTTAGAGATATGCTTCTTGTTCTCCCATAGGTCTTGGGTAAGTATCATATTGGTGTACCAGGCTTTACCTTAAATAATCTTATTTAAAAATTAACCTTGTTACTAGATTTTCTCTGGGGATAATTTTGTAATGTATAAAAATATCAAATTACCAGGATGTACACCTGAAACTAATAGGATATTGTATATCAGTTACACCTCAATCAAAAAAAAAAAAAGTTTGCTATAGCGCCTGGGTGGCTCAGTTGGTTAAGCATCTGCCTTCCGCTCACATCATGATCCCAGGGTCCTGGGATCAAGTCCAATGCAGGGCTCCCTGCTCAGGGGGGAGTCTGCTTCTCCCACTCCCTCTGCCACCCCCCCCCCATTTGTGCTCTCTCTCTCTCTCTCAAGTAAATAAATAAAATCTTTAAAAAAAAAAAGTTTGCTTCAATGGGGACTTGACCCCTCTGCATTTCTGAGTTGCATCATCTGGCCCCTTTGGTTGACGCACCAGAAACAAGATCCCATGCCCTACCACACAGCATCTCTTCCAGGTCCCAGAAGAAGGGAAGAGGCCAGAAACTCAGGGTGGTGACTGGTCAGTCTGGCTGTGCAGCAGGCCCAATGACTGGTCACCTCCATGTGGTAAAGCCATGCGGTCACAAACGGAAGAGGAAGAACGGAGCAGCAGCTAAAACAGAACAAGCTGCTAAAGGTCTTGGAGGTGATGGCATCGAGAGAATCTTAGAAGGAGTATAAGATGTGCCTGATCTGAGTATTTCATATCAGTTTCAAATACTGTTATTGATAGGGTGTTACAGGCCAAAATATCTCTCCCCACCAAATTCGTATGTTGAAACTCTAACCTAACCCCTCATAATGTGACCGTATTTGGAGACAGAGCTTTAAAGAGGTTAATCAAGGTTAAATGAAGTCATTAGGGTGGGCCCTGATCTAATATGACTGCTGTCCTTATAAGAAGAGATTAGGACATAGACATGTACAGAGAAAAGACCATGTGAAGACACAGGGTAGAAGACAAAGCCATCTACAAGCCAAGGAGATAAACCTCAAAAGAAACCAACCCTGCTAACACCTTGATCTTGGTCTTCCAGCCTTCAGAACTGTGAGAAAATAAACTTCTGTTTATAAGCAAAGAATAAAAAAAACCAAAATTTAAAAACCCAACATTTTTCTGAATTCATAAATTAGAGGTTGTTAAGAAAAGAATCAACAAAGTCCTCTAGGTGGCACCTGATTTTTGTTGGCCAAAAATTCTGTAGTTGATTTTCCAAGGAAAATCTCTACCCCTCCAGGCAGGTGGAATAATCCCCAACCTCACCAGCAACGGTCACCTCCTAGCCACATTAGTGGTTTCAAAGATAGGGAAGGACCCAAATCAGATCAATGACACAGCTCCAGGACTTCTGTTGGAACTACAGAGGGGAAAAAAATCTCTCTGCTGGACTTGATACTGGGAGTAGCCTGGAGCTGACCTGAGATTTAAACAGAAAGGAAAGCAAAGCCAAGAGCGTCTGGGTGGCTTAGTCAGTTAAGCATTCCCTTTGGCTCAGGTCATGATCCCAGAGTCCTGGGATCAAGCCCACATGTGGGGCTCCCTGCTCAGGAGGGAGTCTGCTTCTCCCTCTCCCTCTGCCTGCAGCTCCCCCTGCTTGTGCATGTGTGCTCTCTGTCAAATAGATATATAAAATCTTAAAAAAAAAAAAAAAAAAAAGCAAAGCCAAGACAAAGAGTCCTGATGATACTGGCTGGTTTGACCCAGGATCCAGCACTCTGAGACCAGCTCTATTTCCAGACCAAGCCAATGAATTCCCCTTTTGACAAAGTTTGACTGCTACATGTTTCCCAGTACATAATTACTGAACAAAAATTAAATTAACATTCTCAGAAATAACAGTGATATAATACAAACCACATAAAATCTGGAACCAATCAGTAACCTAGCCAATAATACAGATAATTAGTTACTTTAAAATAGCAGTTGTCAAACTCTCTGGTCTCAGGTCCCCTTATTTACATTCTTAATTATTGAGAATTCCAAATAGCTTTTATGTTCTAAAACTAAAAGGTATTTAAATATGTATTTATTAAATTAATTTAAAATAATAAGCCCAGTGTGTGTTAATAATTAATGTTTTATGAAAAAAACTACTTTCCAAAACAGACAAAAATATCAGTATTCGGAGTGACACTATTTTCCATTTTTGCTAATTTCTTTAATGTCTAACTTAAGACAGCTGGATTCTCATATTTGTTTCTGCATTCAATCTGTTCTGATACGGTGTTTTGGTTAAAGTACAAGAAGAAAATGTGCCATACATACATACTTGGAAAAGAGAGAAGTATTTTAATGGCCTTTTTAGATAATAATGGTTATTCATCTTTTATTCAACACAAAAATGCAACAAATGGCAATCCTTAAAGGTTAGCTGCAATGTGGAATCTGAAACTGTATCAATAAACTTCTTGGCTCTGTTGTATACTGTACTTTGAACGGATCTCCTACCCATGCATGATCTTGTAACGTCATGCACTGGTCACTAAAAAACACTGGTTCACCGAATTATACAGATCTTCCAAATGCTGACACATTTCCTTACACAATATATATATTTTTTAAAAATCATATTCGTTAATATCACTACCAATCTCATTAGAAAAGTCTTTAAGTATTACACAGCTGGCAAGCCCATGTGGCAGACACAAATTTTCAAATCTAAAATTTTCACTTGAAAGATCATATTTTATCATGGCAACAACTAGTTATTCTCCTTGAGTGTGGGGCCCACTTCACTAATTTCCAAGGAAATACCTGACAAATATTCAAGTCTGAGTGAGTATGGTTCATCTGTTAGTCGTTCTTTTAAGTAAAAATGAGAGGTAGTCCACTAAAAAAAGCAGCTAATTTACCTTGCAGTTCAACCACACAAGTACTATTCCTAGAGATGAACCTTGTACTTGGATGTGCATAAGAACTTTATGCACACTTCCATTTAAACACACTGAATATTAAAAAGATATGCACTCCAGGGTAGAGATTTTAAAAATAAAACTTTTACTGCTTCACCAAAGATACTGTTAAGTGAAACAACATTTTTTCAAATGCTTAACGTTTGTTTGGCTGTGAAGAACACAGTAAAGATTCATACAGTCTGATGCCACTGCCTTGATTCATGCTAAGGTGCCAGCAGTTTAGGACGCACCACTGCTTCTTCACCATCAATGCAAATGTCAACACAGAAAAACAGCAAGTAACATGTTTTATTATGAAAACAATTTTGACTTCATGAACCTCCTAAAAGAATAGCATCATAGGGACCCCAGGAGTCTGTGGACTACACTTTGGGAAACACTATTTAAAAAGATTGAAAATTAAGATGAATTTTAATAACTAATAACTGAAAAATACATATCATAAAACCTCTGAAACGAAGGAAACTATCAATTCATCTAGCTTATTCTTTCAAAAGTGGTGTTTCAGAATCCCCTGCAGGTTAGCCCAGCCCTACTAACTATATTTCAAGAGTGGGGCCCCACCTAAAAAGCACTCTAGGAGTTTGAGGTGCTGTCAGTTTTACAAAGCACTGATCTAGTCTATGCTAGTCTACACATTTCACTTTACAAACTACCAAAAAGAGAGTGAAACAAATTACAATATCATGAACATATGGAATTGATTACAAAACTAACTACACAGAAGTCATGTCATTTTTCTTTACTATTAACTAACTGCCTAATTTCAACATCTATACACATACAGTTCTTCCTTTAATTTTAGTGGGGCATATCTCTGACACAGATGTATCTAGTGTGTTTATATACAATGATACCTGGTTTATCTTACTCCATTAAGTACTACTTCCATTCATCCTTTCATCAGATGATTGAATTACTACAGTGATTAGCATCTGTTGATACTCTAGAATGCACTAGCAAATACTACTGATATCCTTAATTAAGTTTTACATTTAGAAATACATTTTGATTTGAAAAAGATCTGAATTCATTCACATTAAAATAAAGAAATCATACCTTATTACAAAAGACAAATATTCCGTAGTAGTCCTTAAGAAAAATAAATGATATGCATTCTAACCATGCAAATTGCGGTTTGATGGATTTTAAGTAAATTACTGCAGTGCATCAGTGACTGCAAAATAAAGCCTGTCCCATACTTAGGCAAAGCAATAAGGATAAAATATCCAAAGCCTTTATAATCAAGGAGTACTTTTTTTTTAAATCATACAGATTCCCACACCTCCTCCACTCAATTTCCATTCTGAACTTGTGTTTGTGTGCTGGAATGGAATGTGGAAAGAGAAAAATAATTTTTTAAAAAAAATAGTTATTTCAGAGATGAAGATTCAACTACTGTTCGACCAACACTTACAAACTACTGCAGATGATGTAAATGGAGAACTGAACATGCCCTCTTTTTATGATTTCTAAAGAAATGCTAACTAGTTGGGCTTGCTGAGCAACTGTCTCACAGCGTGTAAGTTAACTCCTGACAGCAAAAGCTAAATGCAAATTTGCCTCTCAGGAACCAATGAAGTGACCCCATTAACTGGTGCCTAGAAAATGTATGGTTTCCAAGCAGATTAACCCCCCTTGAAAACCAAATTCCTTTGGGAGTTTAGATGATAATTTTGACACCTAAACAAAGCCCTAAGTCTCTAAAAGGAGCCCAAATATGCATTTTAGAATACTTTAAGAAAAAGATCAACTTCCTATTTAGAATAGTAATGCTATACCAACTTCTTATCATGGGAAATACAAGTCCCTAAAACTTGCTACGAGACATTTCAAAGGACTTGAAAAAATGAACAAGAGAAAAGAGGAGAGAGTGGGACAAATGAAGGGACAAACACTTAAGCAAAACTAACATGGCAATACCTCCACGAGACCCATTAAGTTAGATGTGAGATGATTACACAGTACATATGTACATCATTGTATTAAAGAATGTAAAGCTGACACAAGTGAAACAGTTCAAAATACAAAGTTAGAGGACCTTAATAGCTTAGCCTCCTCCAACTCCAATCCTGCTGCACCCCAGGCCAACTGAATCACAATTTCTGGAGGTGGGATCCAGCCACCAGTATTTTGCAAAGCTCCCCAGAAGATTTCAAAACGCAGCCAAGGTTGAGACCACCATCCTCATCCTTGGGAGTAAAAAAGCAATAAAAAGATGAACCCCACACAGTTACAAGTTCTCCAAAGTGCAAACAATTTTCATTTAAAATGTAAATAATATAGTCTTTGAGCTTAAATGTATTTACAATTATCACCAACTTTAAATTAAGATGTTACAGCAATCTTTACAATCAGTCTCTGGTCTCTATCTATCTGACCTATGATATAATTTGCAGTAGCAAATAACCAAGACTTAAATTATAAGATTCTGACCACCAATCATCTCAGTTTTACATAAGTAAGCACTACCCTAGTTTCTATCCACTCTCATGGTTAAAACAAATTTTCCTGGATGCCAATCACACTACAAAATAATGTCAAGGTGACACAACCCAAAATACCATGTTCCTGAGAAACTGGAATTTAGCCACATTTCCCATCACCAAAATTACACATTTTAAAATGAGAAAAAAAATCCAAAATTTCTAAATCTGACTCATTACCACGTCTATGTTTTGTCATATTATGATGCAAACGGTATCATACTGAAAGCTGCTCAAATGAGTACCTACACATATTTAACTGTTTGAATTTCTTTTTAAAACAATCAAATCTTCAGCAACTGTTGAGCAAAAAGCCCAAAATTTGACAATTTAACAAAACTATATTATATCCTGTGTTATGCTGACCCAAGTCCTTTAACTTTGATTTAGTGTAGAAAACGACATCAATGAAACCGTTTTAATCATGTTAGTTTTACACATAATTAAGCATCACTTCAGAGTCAACCTTTAATCACGTAAGCAAAACAAAAATTTCTAGACAACTATACAATCTTCTAGAAAAAAAGGAAATCAAAACATGTACAATGAGTACTGAAATGGCCAACCTAAGATTTTAAAGACCCATTCATGCTAAAAATCACTGAATGAAAAATGAAAAAAAGTTAGGCATGAGCTAGAGGTGGACAAAGTAGAACTCAAACAAGTTTAAACGTAAGAAAAATAACGTACTCACCAAAATAGGCAAAATTTTAGACGAGACGTATTATGCAATTTAAATGTAATGAACGAGGCAGATCCTGTAGGGTTAACTGCCCTAGTAGAGGCCTCAGCAATTCACAGCTCAATTAGAATAGTGTCTAATGATGTTACTATAACACCAGCTCAATCAGAAAAAAAAAATATATATACAAAAAAAAACAGCTTCCAAGCCAGAGAGCTGGAGTGTGACTAGGCAGCATAAATTAGTTTAATACTTGCTCTTTAATTTGCCGGGGGTGGCGGGGGGTGGGGGGGGGGGGAAGGACCTAAAGGGGAATGCAGAAAAAATAATTCACACACAAAGAAACAGATCAACTAAAATGTAGTTTAAGAAAGTGAACCATACATAGATTTTTAGAAATAAGATTTGCTGCTTCAGAGTATAAGCAGAACTGCTTCAAGCAGCAAAGCCATCAGAAAGGCCAATGATCCATATAAAATGTATTCTAAAAATTTCAAATTCACTTTCTCAGCCCAAATTTTCATTAAATCTGCAACCGATTTGCAGTTCTTTTCTAAGCTTAAGATTTACAATGATGGCACTTAGCTAAACAGAGAAGCTTCTACTTAGGCACTCCCACTTCAAAAATAAAAAAAATTAAGATGTAATACCTCTTTAAAGCAACCTCACCCAAAAACCTGGAAAGCAAAGAAAAAGCCACTTCTGTTAACAGACTCACAAAATGTTATATATATATAAAAGCCTCTAGAAAGGCTTTTAGTTTTAATTCCAACAACTTAAACCTACATAATTTATTATCACCTTTAGACCTAAAATACTGGGAGTCGTAAATGCTTAGCCTGCCTGTATTACTCTGTTCTGTAACAAGCCCTTTTAAGAAAACAAAATCATAGCTTATGAAACATTAACAGGATATCATATTTTTAAATGTTAATTATATCAATCATTTACAACGTGAAATGTCATATACTAAGCATATCAGAACTTTTCAAAAGAGAAAATAAGAAGTCCTTAGCCGAAAAAGAAAAGTTACACATTAGAACTTCCTATGCTATATTTCAATCGAAATATATTTAGTGTCAGTACAACAAGGCAACGGCAATTTATGAAATCCACAATAAAATTTATTCCAATGCAACGTTCTAAATCTGATTACTTTTTGAAAGTATGCATTTCTTTATTTTCTCTAAAGACTACATGGTCTCTTCCAACAAAAATACTGAACCTACTTTTTAAACCCCACATAATCGAATTGCTATTGAGACTAAAAAGATGCTAATTCTGACAAAAGTCAAAGATTGTTAACAAAAATTAGCCAAGATTACAAGCCTTTAGAAAATTAATTCAAACAAATTAAAATGATTCCACATTATCTTGTGTTTATAATTCCGGAATAACCGGCAGGTTGCCCTTAAACTATGGTACAAAAATTAAAGGCATTAAGAAACTAAATTCAAAATAAATAATTAGAAATACATTTGTTCATTTAAAAAAAATTGCTAGGGTTTTAAGGGGGAAAATAGCTATCAATTACCAGCAGAGTTTTTAAAAACCTCCCTATACCCGCAAAGAAATCTTTCAAGTTAACCACACACACCCATTTCTTTGAAAATCTTGCCTGAGAAATTATAACCTCAGTTTGGGGCATGTGATGGAGCCACCGCCCTACATCCTACACCAATTTCACGCTCAGTACTTGTAGTCCTAGCAGTAGGATAAACTATATCTTTTATTTTTTATTAGGAGTGGGGTGGGGTGGGGTTGGGGTGGCGGCCAGTTAGGTACTGAGAATGCTTCCCGCATACCGCCATCACCCACAATACTCAAAAAGTAAACAAATCAAAGCCAGAAACAAGAACTGGAATGACACAATCAGTAAGGGAAAGTAAAGCACAAAGAGAAAACAAAAATTACCTTGAGAAAAGAAATTAAGGCAGGCCATTTACAACTTTCATTTATACCTAAGGCGACACACTCCAGCCTACCCAGCGCGCTCGGCTGGGGCGGACAGTGCAACTACTCAAGAACAACAAAGAGAAGCGGCGGCCGCAGCAGGAGTCCCGGTCCGAGTTTAACTTGATTCTGCCACAGACCGCAAGGGGAGTTCGGGGCCGGAGGACCGAGCCCAGAGCCCAAGGGGACGCGAGGCCCGGCGGCCCCGCCGGCCCTCCGCTGGGGCCGCCGGCCGGCCCCGTCAGGGGACCGCGCTCGCTCTCCCGGCGCACCCGCCGGCCTCCCGCTCGTTCCCCGCCGCCGCCGCCGCCGCCGCCAGGAGCCCGCCCCGGGGCGGGGAAGCCGCGGGCGGGGTGCGCGGGCCCGGCCGGGGGAAGGGGAGGGGACATGGCGCATTACCTGGGCTCGGGCGATGGCGGGGAGTGTCCGCTCTCCCGCCGCGGCTCGTCCACGGGGACGCCGGGCCAGTCGCTCCCCGGGTGGCCCGGAGCGCTCCTCGGCCCCCGCCCAGCCGCGTCCGGGCCAGGCCGCCCCTCCTCGGCGCCGCGCCGCTGCCCGCGCGGGCCGCCTCGAGCTCCCGGGCCGCCCCGCGGCGGGGTGCCTCTCTCGCGGGGCGCCCGGCTCCCTTCACCCGCTCCCGCCCCCTGAGCGGCCGTGGAGTTGAGGGGAGGGTGGGAAGGGCCTCCCGAGGAGAGCAGGCGGGCGCGAACGCGGGCTCCGCCACCCGAGCCGCTCCGTTACCGCAGCGGCGACGACGACCAGGGCCGTGTTGTTGCTGCCAACTTGTCGAAAGGACACTGAGCATGCGCGCACGGAGACAACATCCGGGTAATTTCAGGGTTTGGCCCTTTTTCCCCCCGCAGCTTTCCTTTCTCCCGGCTGCCCCCGCCTCCCGCCCGGAGTGACGGGAGGGTCGCTCTGCGCCTGCGCCGGTGAGACAGCACCAGTCGGCTGGATGCCCTGAGTCCCGTTCTGGGCTCCGGCCCTGGCTGAGGGCGCTGCCGCACAAAGCTGCTTGGAGGGAGTTCATCAGAGAAATTGGCATCCCTTTGCAGAAAAGTACTCAAGCAGCGGGAGAGCTAGGAGTAGAGTGGGCATCCAGTAAGTGTTTATAAATAGCGATCAGCCGGCCCTTGTGTTTTGAGGACCTGAGGGCACAAAAATTAGACTTGGACAGCCACCTCCAGGGTGAAGGTGGCTGTAGCGGTTTACTTTGGGAAGAAACTGGCAATGACCGCACCTTCCCTTTCCTCCAGCCCTGGATCACTGGATCCAAAGGTGTTTAAATTTGCCAAATCCCTTTTGGGCTTAAGAGATGCACAGGAGAGTCAAGGAATCATACATTTGAGAGTCTGGCCAGGTGTTACGAAAAGTGAGTGGAAGAGATTTAGGTGGAAGCTCAGAGTTGGAAGGGACCTTCAAGGACCTACAACACACCTGTTAACTAGGTTACCTGTTGGGTAGGGAAAAGCATAAATTCTGCTTTAGAATTAATACTTTATTCGAAAGTTTTCCAAGATGCATGCATTTCTTTTATATTTAAAGTTTCAGAAAACACATAATTATATATTTTTAAATTTTTATTTTTGTTACCAAATTTTTATTTTTCGTTATATTTTTGTTACCACCTAGAAGATACTTCCATGGGGGGGGGGTCCTATGAAAACTAATTACTGGGAAGTTTGGGTTTTTTTTAAGATTTTATTTATTTATTTGACAGAGAGAGAGAGAGACAGCCAGCCAGAGCGGGAACACAATCAGGGGTGTGGGAGAGGAAGAAGCAGGCTCCCAGCGGAGGAGCCTGATGCTGGGCTCAATCCCAGGACTCCAGGATCACGACCTGAGTGGAAGGCAGACGCTTAATGACTGAGCCACCCAGGTGCCCCAATTACTGGGAAGTTCTAAAATCATTTCTTAAGTCTGGTCACCCTCCTCCCTTTCACACACAGTGTCCTACCCCCTATTCCCATACTGTCCTCCCCACCATCACATTCTGTGCTCTTATCTCTTCTACGAGAAAGCCTCTACAACTGTCATTTTCACTGGTCCTTACTCCTGGGGTTCAGGAAGACTTTCCAAGACTAGTTTTAAGGTAATTCATTTACAGATCTTCCACTGCTATATGTACGATTTAATAAAATTGTTCAACTTGAGAAATTACCTGAGGACAGAGCATCCCCTTTCAAAACTTTCCTCCCACCTGACAGAACAAAATAAAACTCTCACCCATTACTTAAGGTGCATCAACTCAAGATGTATTTATTTTTTTTATTTTATTTTGTTTATTTATTTTGAGAGTGCAGGGGAAGGAGCAGAGGGAGAGAGAGTATCCCAAGCAGACTCCTTGCTGAGAGCAGAGTCCGATGCGGGGCTCGAACCCACAACCCTGAGATCATGACCTGAGCCAAAATCAAGAGTCCAACACTCAACCAAGTCACTCAGGCACCCCAACCCAAGATGTAAAAACCTTCAGGGCAATTCAAAGGGACAGTTCAGAAATTGGTGTCTTGGGGCGCCTGGGTGGCTCAGTTGTTAAGCATCTGCCTTCGGCTCAGGGCGTGATCCCAGGGTCCTGGGATTGAGCCCTGCATGGGGCTCCCTGCTCTGCTGGGAGCCTGCTTCTTCCTCTCCCACTCCCCCTGCTGTGTTCCCTCTCTCGCTGGCTGTCTCTCTCTCTCTGTCAAATAAATAAATAAAATCTAAAAAAAAAAAAAAAAAAAAAAAAAAAGGAAAGAAAGAAAGAAAGAAAGAAAATAAAGAAAAAGAAATAAATTGGTGTCTTTGATGAGCAAGTGAATGACCTGAATGGGTTATAAATTCTTTTGCAAGTCAGGTGGTTTCCAGTTCTTTGCTATCAACAAAATTGAAGGAAGGTCTAACTAAGTGATTTGGTAATAGATTAACATGTGGTTCCTAGGCAGTATACCTCAGAAGGAGTTAAAAGTAACATCACTATAGGGGCACCCGGGTGGCTCAGTTGGTTGAGCATCCAACTTGATTTCAGCTCAGGTCTTGATCTCAGGATCAGGAGTTCAAGCCCCACCTTGGGCTCCACCCTGGGTGTGTGTGGAGCCAACAGTAACATTCCTATAACTAAACCTCTTCCATTCCCATCTGTGTTAGTTATTTATTACTGTGTAACAATTTAACCACAAATTTAGCAGCTTAAAACAACACACATTTGTTAGTTCACAGTTTCTACGGATCAGGAGTTTAAGCAGGGTTTAGCTGGGTTCTCTGCAAGAGCACAAAATGAAGCTTGATTGGGAAAGGATGCACTTCCAAACTGTTCTTGGCATTCAGTTACCTGCTGGCTGCAGGACTGAAGGCTTTTAGTTCCTTGCTCACTGTCAGCTGGAGGTCCCTTCAATTCTTTGTCATGTGGCCCTCTCCATAGGGAAGTTTATAATATGGCAGCTTCCTTCTTCAAAGCCAGCAAGGGGGAGAGTCTCAGTGTAAGACACTGGTAACAACCTCACGTAACATAATCATGTATGCATAATCACATACATCCTGTCACCTTTGCCATACTCTATTGGCCAGAAGCAAATCACAAGTCCCACCCTCACTCAAGGGAAGGACACCACACAAGGGCACAAATGCCAGGAGGCAGGGATCATGTGGGGCTACATCAGAGCCCACTACACCATCTATTTATTTATGCAAATAATAATCCCTTCAACACCAACCTCCTCAGAATTTCTCGTCAGGTTGTCTTCACTCTCTTGCTTAAGGAAAACCTGACTTTCCCCCTAGGACAGTGTATCCCCTGCCATCCTGCCAAGTAGTGGCAACTGTGTTTTTTACCATAAGCCTCTCAGACTGTGCCTGGAAGTGGAGTAGATGTCCTCCTTGCTCTTCAGCAGACCATCCTCCTCTTCCCCTCCTAACCTGCAGCTTTAAATCTTGTTAACCAGTACCCCTCCTCATTGCTTTCATTCCCCTTCATTTTTCACCATTTGCTCCTGTCAGTCACTCCAATACCACTTCTCTCTTACTTCTAGGTGCTTCTAATGTACATGTGGATGATCTTCCCAATACCCTGACCTCTCAGTTCTTTGACTTCTCCTCCAGGGATCTTGTCCTACCCTAACTCAGTCACTCACTCTCATGAGCATAATCACAGAAGCCTTCTCAAATTTGCAACTTCATCATAATTACAATTTCAAACATCTTATACTCTTTTTTAAGATTTTTATTTATTTATTAGAGAGAGACAGCCAGCGAGAGAGGGAACACAAGCAGGGGGAGTGGGAGAGGAAGAAGCAGGCTCCCAGAGGAGGAGCCTGATGTGGGGCTCAATCCCAGAACGCCGGGATCACACCCTGAGCTGAAGGCAGACGCTTAACGACTGAGCCACCCAGGCGCCCCAACATCTTATACTCTTAACACCATCTCATATTCCAAATTTCCTTGTAGCGATTGTTTAAAGTACATATCCACTCTCTCCCATCCTTACCCAGATTAAACCCCTGGCCAATCATTGCATCACTCCCTTGCATACACCCTCAACCCCAGTACTTTCTTCCCCCTTTGTTGTGCGTGCTGGGCAAAACCACAATCCTGATCAAGCCAGTTCTCCACCTACTCTACACCAGCACCCCTACATCTGAAAGTGGCTAGAGAAAAACACAATCACGCTAGTGAGTTTCACTGCAATTTCATCATTCTTAACCTCTAATGGGCCCTTAGTCCTCCTCCAGAATCCCACTTCCCTCCTCCGTTCTTCCGGATTTCATACCTCTCTGTCCTCTAACCTACAGCTCCTTCCTTTTCATCCTCATTTTCCAGTTAATAACCTTGCTTCCTTTTTCACTGAGAAAATTGAAGCAATGAGATGAAAATCTCCACAGAATCCCACGATCTCATCTACCCATACCCACATACCAACGTCCGTAACCTCTTCTCCACCTTACCCTCCATTATGTATTTGAATTTTCCATGCTCCTAGCCAAAGACAGTCCCTCTGCTAAGGCAACAACCCAATCATGGCTTGCCTAATCAAGATCATCACCATCACTCCAACAATTATCCCCCCCTCGTCTAATTATCAATATTTTCCTCTATGCTGGGTCATTCCCATCAGTTTATAAGCAGCTGTTCTTTCTCCAATAATACAAAATCTCTTTGGCCCATTTCCACTGTCAGCTACTGCCCCATTTCTCTACTTTAATTCCAACAAAACTTCTAAAAGAGTTTTCTACACTTTCTGTCTCTAGTTCTCCCCCTCTCTGTAGCAGAATATATGCCATATGATACAATTTATATAAAGTTCAAAAACAGACCAAATACAATGTCTATGATAGGACTACATATACATATGTAATAGAATCAAAACAATGCACACAAGGTTACATATGTGGCATATTTTAGGTATCCAGCTGAGCAGGTCTCCCACCTTCTCTTAAAGCAACTCCATTCATGCTTTCATCCTTACCACTCTATCAAAACTATTCAAGGTCAACAATGAACTTCATATTGCCTAAGTCCAATGATCTATTTGCAATTCTCATCTTTTTTTTTTAATGATTTTTTTATTATATTATGTTAGTCACCATACAGTACATCCCCGGTTTCCGATGTAAAGTTCGATGATTCATTAGTTGCGTATAACACCCAGTGCACCATGCAATATGTGCCCTCCTTACTACCCATCACCGGTCTATCCCATTCCCCCACCCCCTCCCCTCTGAGGCCCTCAGTTTGTTTCTCATAGTCCATAGTCTCTCATGTTTCATTCCCCCTTCTGATTACCCCCCTTTCTTTATCCCTTTCTTCCCCTACCGATCATCCTAGTTCTTATATTCCATAGATGAGAGAAATCATATGATAATTGTCTTTCTCTGCTTGACTTATTTCACTTAGCATTATCTCCTCCAGTGCCGTTCAAGTTGCAACAAATGTTGAGAATTCGTTTTTTCTGATAGCTGAGTAATATTCCGTTGTATATATGGACCACAACTTCTTTTTTTTTTTTTTTATTAATAATGATTTTTTATTATATTATGTTAGTCACCATACAGTACATCCCCGGTTTTCGATGTAAGGCTCGATGATTCATTAGTTGTGTATAACACCCAGTGCACCATGCAATATGTGCCCTCCTTACTACCCATCACCGGTCTATCCCATTCCCCCACCCCCCTCCCCTCTGTAGCCCTCAGTTTGTTTCTCATAGTCCATAGTCTCTCATGTTTCATTCCCCCTTCTGATTACCCCCCCTTTCTTTATCCCTTTCTTCCCCTACTGATCATTCTAGTTCTTATGTTCCATAGATGAGAGAAATCATATGATAGTTGTCTTTCTCTGCTTGACTTATTTCACTAAGCATTATCTCCTCCAGTGCCGTCCATGTTGTAGCAAATGTTGAGAACTCATTCTTTCTGATTGCTGAGTAATATTCCATTGTATATATGGACCACAACTTCTTAATCCAGTCATCTGTTGCAGGGCATCTCGGCTCCTTCCACGATTTAGCTATTGTGGACATTGCTGCTATGAACATTGGGGTGCATATGGCCCTTCTCTTCACTACGTCTGTATCTTTGGGGTAAACACCCAGTAGTGCAATGGCTGGATCATAGGGTAGCTCAATTTTTAACTTTTTAAGGGACCTCCACACGGTTTTCCAGAGTGGCTGTACCAACTTGCATTCCCACCAACAATGTAGGAGGGATCCCCTTTCTCCACATCCTCTCCAACAATTGTTGTTTCTTGCCTTGTCTATTTTTGCCATTCTAACTGGCGTAAGGTGGTATCTCAGTGTGGTTTTGATTTGAATTTCCTTGATGGCTAATGATTTTGAACATTTTTTCATGTGTCTGTTAGCCATTTGTATGTCTTCATTGGAAAAGTGTCTGTTCATATCTTCTGCCCATTTTTTGATTTGTTTATTTGTTTCTCGTGTATTGAGTTTGAGAAGTTCTTTGTAGATCTTGGATACCAGTCCTTTATCTGTAGTGTCATTTGCAAATATATTCTCCCATTCCGTGGGCTGCCTCTTAGTTTTTCTGTTTCCTTGGATGTGCAGAAACTTTTAATCTTGATGAAGTCCCATAAATTCATTTTATCTTTTGTTTCTCTTGCCTTTGGGGATGTGTCATGAAAAAGGTTGCTTTGGCTGATGTCGTAGAGGTTGCTGCCTATGTTCTCCTCTAGAATTTTGATGGATTCCTGTCTCACATCGATGGACCACAACTTCTTAATCCAGTCATCTGTTGAAGGGCATCTCGGCTCCTTCCACGATTTAGCTATTGTGGACAATGCTGCTATGAACATTGGGGTGCATATGGCCCTCCTCTTCACTACGTCTGTATCTTTGGGGTAAACACCCAGTAGTGCAATGGCTGGATCATAGGGTAGCTCAATTTTTAACTTTTTAAGGGACCTCCACACTGTTTTCCAGAGTGGCTGTACCAACTTGCATTCCCACCAACAATGTAGGAGGGATCCCCTTTCTCCACATCCTATCTACAAAGAACTTCTCAAACTCAATACACGAGAAACAAATAAATCAAAAAATGGGCAGAAGATATGAACAGACGCAATTCTTATCTTAATTGACCTGTTTGTAACAGCTAACACAGCTAATCACTTGATTCACCTTTTCTTTTTTTTTTTTTTAAACCACATCATCTCAGTTTTCCTCCTTCATCACTAGTCTTTCTTTCCCTGTCTTATTTCTTCTTTATTCATTCTATCTCTTTTCCCAGACCCAGGGAATGGCAATGACCTAGGGCTCATTCCTTGGATTCTTCTCTTTCATATCTATACTCATTTCATTGGTGATCTCATTAAGTCTCCTAACTTTCAGTACCATTAGAGATATATGATATCATCATATATGATGGCATTTCCAAATTTATATATTCAGCCCAGACCTCTCATCTGAACTCCAGATTCTGATACCCAGCAGTCTACTGTACATTTCAAACTTATGCCACAAACTGAAAAATATTCTCCCTCAAACCTTTTCAACCCACCAATTTTCCTGTCTCAGTTGATGACAAGTCCATCATTCAAACTGCTCAGATCAAAAACCCTAGAGTCATGCTGGGGTCATTTCTTTTACATCTCATGTCTAGTGCGAATTCAGAGCATCCCTTACCATCTCCACGGCTACCCCCTGGTCATCTCATGTTTGGATTGGTCAACCATCATTTCATGTTTGGATTAGTCTCCTAAAAGCTCTCTCTGCTTTCAGTCTTACCCTTTAGAGTCTGTTCCCAACGTAATAACCAGAGTGATCCTCCTAAAACGTAAGTCAAATCGTGTCACTCCTCTACTTGAATCCCCGCAATGGCTTCTCATTTCACTCAGAGTAAAAGTCTTTGTCCTTAAAGCAATCTACAGGGTTCTACAAGATCTGGACCGCCACCCCACCCCATCATTACCTTTCTAATCTCATCTCCTGTTATTCTCCTGGATGAATCTCCTGCAGCCTTACTAACCTCCTTTATTGATCCTAGAAGATACCAGCCACATTCATTCCTGAGTTAGAGCCTTCACGTTGGCTCTTCCCTCTGCCTGGCACACATTTCCCCCAGATACCTGCAGTGCTAACTCCCTAGCCATCTTTAGCCCCACGTCATCTTCTCAATGAGGCCCACCCTAACCTTTTTAAAATCACAACTCATTTTGAACCCTATGCTATACCCCAGATCCCTCTTACCCTGCTCTATCTTTCCTCATAGCTCTTCTAATATGCTATATTATTTACTTATATTTATGCTTATTGCTTACTATCTATTACCCCCCACTAGAATATAAACTCCATGGGACAGGAATTTATCCCATAATGTTTAAAAAAATATATCCCAAGTGACTAGAGTTGTTATTGACAAATAGGAGGTGCTTGATAAGTATTTGTTGAATAAATGAACAAGGTGTTTCATGCTTCTATCCATAAACAATGAAAACTAGGGATAGAGTTGCTCTAAACTGTATATTATTCCAGCAAAAAGTATTCTAAATTTTAATTTTAATAGTTCATCAAAATTCATAATATTGTATGTTGTTTATACCAATTAGGTATCCAAATTTATTTTTTTTTAAGATTTTATTTATTTATTTGAGAGAGAGAGAGAGAGTGAGTGAGTATAATGGGGGGCAGAGGCAGAGGGAGGGGGAAGCAGACTCCCCGCTGAGCAAGGAGTCCTAATCAGGGCCTGATCCCAGGACCCTGAGATCATGACCTGAGCCAAAGGCAGACACTTAACCAACTGAGCCACCCAGGTACCCTTCAAAATTGTATTAATAACACAGTCAAGATGAATGTTTTATGTTTTTAAAGATTATTTATTTATTTATTTGAGAGAGAGAGCACAAGTAGGGTGAGGGTCAGAGGGGGAAGGAGACTCCCCTCTGATCAGGGAACCCAACACGGGACTTGATCCTGAGACTCCAGGATCATGACCTGAGCCGAAGGCAGACACCCAACAACTGAGCCACCCAGGTGCCCCAAGATGAATGTTTTAAACTTAGAAACTCAATCAAAGATTTTTTTTTAATTTTTAGGGAAGTAGGATAGGCTGGTCAATAAAAGATTTTCCAGCCTCAAATCTCATATTATAATGTTCAGGGGCAAGTGGAATGGAAATACAAGATAAGGAGAAAAAGACTGATGTAGAATTTCTTTTTAAGAAAAGCTTGTTCATGTATTTTTTGAATGGATGATAGGTACAATATGATATTTAGATTCCCTTGGATACATTTAGAGAATGATGTAACAATCTTATTTTAAAATGCCAATACTTATTATGCCAGAAATAACAAACTTTGCCATTATTTAAACTTAAGATGAAACGTTTTAGATATGACCTTTAAAAGTACAAGAAGAGACGTGGTTTCTCAATTTTCTTTTAAGAGACATGCAAGCAAGAAATTTTTAAGACCACAGTCCCAAAGCACTCCAAGGGACCTAAGCTACCACCTTTCCTGGGACTTCTTCAGGTGAACCATCTCAATCCTATATCCATCTCTGACCTGGGCAGGCAAAGGCTTGAAGGCTTTCTCTTCCTTTTGTTTTATTTGATGGCTCACCTCCCTGACTTGGAGCTTCCCCAGGGTAAGGAGAATATAGAGCTTTTGGCTTTTCATTCCGCTTTTGGCTTTTCATTCCAGAGGTGGAGACAGAGATCTCCCACCTCCTTCACTGCCCAGCAAGGAAGAAACAGAATAATTTTTAATATGGAAGTGGCCTAGCAATTGACAGCTCCAGGCATGAGTTAGTATCATGACATTTAGGAGTTAACCCAATGTTTTTAAAAAAGAATCTAAGTTGCCCTTGAAAATCATTTAACATTGATTAACCTAAACACTATAAGTATTTCCCACATTCCTAAAGCCCTATAGTAAACTCTGTCATCTCGTTTGACTTAAAGTGTTGGAAATTATGTTTGAGGGTGACTGATATGCATTTGACTCTCAAGCGATGTGTTCTTTCAGCTTTATAGGAGGCCAAACACTTGATGAAGAAAAGAGAAGATGGGTGGAGCCAACGCTCCATTTTATTTATTTATTTATTTTAATTTACTGAAAAGCTATAATAACTGTTATCCATGCCAGACCCAGCAGGGCCACAAAGGCAGCTGTGGACAGAATCCCAAGGGTAGGGAAGGGGTGGAGGCAGGAAGGAAGGAATTAGGTGGGAGGGGAAGGGAAATCACAGCCCACCTTTGTCTGGCCAGTCCTCTAAGTATTAACAGAGACCAAGAGGCACTGAAAGCAAGGGACAGGATCAGTACAAACCCCTCTGTCAGCCCTAACCATCCGTGCAATGCACATTTTATTCAGTACTTACCAGGTACCAATTAATAAGGGATTCGGAGATAAATTTACTATAGTCCATGCCCCTGAGTAGCTCCCAGACTAGTGGGGCAAGAATGAAGTGTTGATAGATAATTCTGATAATGTGGACATGGAATACTGTGAGGAAAAAAAAGAAGGAGCAACCTAATCTTGCCTGCAGGATTTCAGAAGCCTTCATAAGAAAGTGACATTGGAACTGGACTTTGAGGTAAAGTAGGAGTTTGCCAGTGGAAAAGGACTGAGTGAAGACATTCAAGGCAGAGAAAACAGGCTACACCTATGACAGTGGTTGGCATGTTTGTGGAATGGTTGAAAAAAGAATTCAACATATAGCCATAGACACACTTGCCATATACAAACAAAACAAAACAAAACAAAACACAATACAGCACTTATAAGAGGGTATTCATTACAACATTGCTGCCATAACAGGCTGTTGGAAAAACTCAAATGTTTACCCAAAGGAGACCGGATAAAATAAATTATGGCACATCCATACACTGAAATACTATATAACTATAATTAGAGTGGTAATTTTTGCTGTACCCATATGGAAACATCTCCAAGGTTTACTGCCAAATGACAAGGAAAAGTCCAAAACAGTGCGTATATTATGCTATCTTTTTTGTTAAAAAGGAGGAAAAATAATATGTGTTTATAACAACGATAGTTGTATAGGGTAGAGTGGGAACTGGATGGGAGGAAATTTTTCACTGTATAATTTCTTTTATTCTTGAACCCTGTAAATGCATTACCTCCTCAAAAAATTAAACTGAAACTTGATTCAAACTTGAAATTCAAAGTGACTGGAACGTATATGCTCATTCCTCTCCTTTAAGACTCAATGGATAATCAGGGTGCCTGGCTGGCTCAGTCGGAAAACCATGGGACTCTTGATCTTGGGTTCATGAGTTTGAGCCCCATGGTGGGTGTAGAGATTACTTTAAAAAAATGGGGCACCTGGGTGGCTCACTCATTAAGTGTCTGCCTTCGGCCCAGGGCCTGATCCCACGGTCCTGGGATCGAGCCCCACATCAGGCTTCCTGCTCTGCTGGGAGCCTGCTTCTTCCTCTCCCACTCCCCCTGCTTGTGTTCTCTCTCTCGCTGGCTGTCTCTCTCTCTGTCAAATAAATAAATAAAATCTTTTTTTTTTAATTAAAAAAATAAATAAATAAGCTGAAAGGAAAAAAAAAGATTCAGTGATCCTCTAGGATCCCTGATGTTTATCAGGATTGAGTGCCCTATCTTTCTGGGCTGACGAGGCTGTGAGTTCCCTGAGGACAGAGGTTCTCTTGAAGGCTTTCTCTGCACCAAGTGTCAGAGAATGTTTGTTGAATTAACGCTTAGAGGAGAGAGGTAAGAGGTGAGAGGTGAGGCTGGAAAGAGATTTGGAGCCAGACTATGATGGAAGTTATGCAAATAAGTGTGGAGGACAGATATGTTTGGGTTTTTACAGTTTTACTGAGATACAATTACATTTACAAACTTTTTAAAATAGAGAGTTGGATGGATTTGGGTAAAGGTATACATCACACAATCCAGTTCAGGACACTGCCTTCACTCCAGAAAATTGCCTTCGGCCCCTTTGCAGTCAGGTCAATCCCCACCCCCATATTCCTGGCCCCAGGCAACCACTGCCATGCTTCCTGTTTTTAAGGTTTTGGTTTTTCCAAAATTCCATATAAATGGAATCTTACCACATGTAATTTTTTGCATCTGGATTTTTTCACTCAGCGTGATGTTTTTGAGATCCAAAACATTCCTGTGTATATCAGTAGTTAGCTCCTTTTTATCATTCAGTAGTATTCCATTGTGTGTATATGAAAATCCATAGAAACAGAAAGAAGATTAGCAGAGTAGTGGTTGTCAGGGGATAGGAGGAGGGGAACTGAAAGACATGGGTTTCTTTTTGAGGTAATGGAAATGTTCTGGATTAGTGCTGATGATTGTACAACATTGTGAGTATATTTAAAGACACTGAGTTGTACACTTTAAAATAGTTAAAACACGTGACTTGAAACTAACATAGCATTGTGTGTCAACTGTACTTCAATAAAAATAAATAAATAAACAAACATATAAATAAAACGGTTAAAATTTGTAGAAACAAAGAGTTGAATGGTGGTTACCAGGGGCTGGGAAAGACAAGAGGAAATGTTGGTCCAAGGATACCAATTTCCAGTTATAAGATGAATCAGTTCTAGGGACCTAACATATAGCCTGGTGACTTTAGTTAACAATACTGTATTATTTACTTGAAAGTTGCTAAGACAGATCTTAAATATTCTCACCACCTAAAAAAAATTGTCATTATGTGAGGTGAGTGATGTGTTACTAACCTTATAATGGTAATCGTTTCACGATATATACCTACACCAAATCATCACGTTGTATACCTTAAACTTACACGATGTTGTATGTCAATTATATCTCAATAAAGTTGGGGGAAAATAAAATGATTAAAATGGTAAGTTTTGGGGCGCCTGGGTGGCACAGCGGTTAAGCGCCTGCCTTCGGCTCAGGGCGTGATCCCGGCGTTCTGGGATCGAGCCCCACATCAGGCTCCTCTGCTATGAGCCTGCTTCTTCCTCTCCCACTCCCCCTGCTTGTGTTCCCTCTCTCACTGGCTGTCTCTATCTCTGTCAAATAAATAAATAAAATCTTTAAAAAAAAATAAATAAATAAAATAAAATGGTAAGTTTTATGTTATGTAAATTTTACCTTAAAAACTTACATTTTAGGGGTGCCTGGGTGGCACAGCGGTTAAGCGTCTGCCTTCAGCTCAGGGCGTGATCCTGGCATTATGGGATCGAGCCCCACATCAGGCTCCCCTGCTATGAGCCTGCTTCTTCCTCTCCCACTCCCCCTGCTTGTGTTCCCTCTCTCACTGGCTGTCTCTATCTCTGTCGAATAAATAAATAAAATCTTAAAAAAAAAACAAACTTACATTTTAGGGGTGTCTGGGTGGCTCAGTCTGTTAAGCGTCCAACTCTTGATTTCAGCTCAGGTCATGATCTCGGGGTCATGAGATCGAACCCCAAGTCAGGCTCCACACTCAGCGGGGAATCTGTTTGAGATTCTCTCCTTCTCCCTCTGCCCCTCCCCTGCTTGTGTTTTCTCTCTCTCTCTAAAATAAATGAACAAATCTTTAAAAACAAACAAACAAAACTTACATTTTAGGTAAGCATCACCAGCAAGGTTACTAAGCAACTAGCCCTTGGAAGCAGGCTGACTTGGTTCAAGTCCCCATTTCACTCCTTACTAGCTATAAGACAGTAGACAAATCATTCTAAATCTCAGTTTCTTCACCTATGAAACAAAGATAAATACATAACCTCTGTCACTGAGCTGCAGGGAGGACTCAGTGAGACCATGCCTGTAACTTAACATGGTACTGACAAGAACCTAATCAGTATTAGCTAACTTTTTAAATCCACATACACCTGCCATGTCAAGTGTATGTCTGAATTTATTCAATTCAACATGAAGTAGGAACTATTCTCAATCTATAGGTGGTGAAACTGAACTACCAAGAGACTAAAAATAACTTGTCACCATATTGAGGAGCATTCTATAAAATAATTGGTCTATAGTTTTAAAAAATGTCAATGTCATGGAAAACAGACTGAAGAACTGTTCCAGACTGAAAGAGACTCAATAGCCATGACAATGAAATGCTGTGCATGGTCTTGATTTGGGTATGGGAAAACTGGGACATTACTGGGACAATTGATGAAACTGGAATATGGACAGTAGATTAGATAATAGTATTGAACCCATGTTAGGTTTCCTGATTTGGGCAAGTATAGTGTGCACAGCCAGGATTAGGGTGCGGCAAGCAAGGGAAGCCCTCTCAGGGCCACTGACTCAGACCTTGCTTGCCTTCCCCTGAATCTGGCCCTGGTGTTTTGGTGATGTAAGAGAATGCCCTTATTCTTAGTAAGTCCACACTGAAGTATTAAGGGGAAAGGCAGACCTATGTGTATAATTAGCCCTCCATTAGTTCTGAAATAATATATAAGTAGAGAGAGAAAATGTTAACAATTGGTGAATCTGGGTACAGGATATGCAAAGGTTTTTGTACTATTCTTGTAAGTTTTCTGTAAGACTGACTTTTTTTTTTTTTTTTTTTAAAGTCACTTGCCCATGTAATGAAGTTCCTTTAATAGCAGAGCTGGAATCAGAACCCTCTGCAGCCTCCAGCCCTCCACACAGAGCGCAATGCGGCGCTGTCCTGCAGTCCACATCTGAAGCCAAGACCCAGAAGGGCCTCCTGACCAGGTGTCTGCAGAAGGAAGTGGCCCAGGTACCTTCAAACAGTGTTTCTTCCACTTGAACATGATCTTTAACATGATAGTGCAGATTCTGATTTAGTGACTCCAAGGTAGGAGCTGGTCCCTGGACCAAAGTTCTAGAGGCAAGACCCTAGACTCTAGAGCCCAGACCTCTAGGGCCTCAAATGCAAAATTTCCTGAGGAGGGGAATGGGAAGGAACACTAACTGATTTAGGAGGCAGTCCACAGTTGTGATGCTACCTACTTCCAGTGCTTTTCAACAATAAGCTCGGCTTTCTTTTTTCCAACATCCCTTCATTGAGGAACCATGCAGAGTGAGCCTACTGGGTGCCATGCTTTATTTCGGGTGAGGAATTGGACGGTGACGAACATTAATTGAACCACCTAAAATTTATCCAGCCTTTCCGTTCCCCTTCCCCTAGGAGACTCCAAATCAGCCTTAAAACTACACAGTTTTTGGTCCAAACAAGTGAATGTGGCATCTTAACTAACTGTCTCACTCAGTGTCACAGGCACAAGAGGGAACATTGCAGGGAGGAGGGTGCTGGAAATAACAATTTCATCAAAGGCAAAAACAAAACGTTTTTTAAAAAGGTAGGGTTGGCATCCTCTTAGTGATAAAAGAATCTTATAATGAATATTTGTGCAAAGGGTTTGAGCTTTCAACTCTGAGGGGGAAAACATCTTACCCTAACATCTCCAAAATTTTTTCTTATTTTTAAAGCATTTTTCTTGGGAGATTGTCTTGAGGAAAGTAATTAACTTTACCTTGGACGAAAAATGCAGTCATTATTTTCTTTTAAAGGGTTCAAGGATAATCAAGTGCCACTTTTTCAGAGGTGAAAATGAGGTATTTGAAGGATGCTGTGTGCGTTTGAAAAGCACTTACCTGGTATAAGCACCTCAGGAACGGGCTGGTTCCAAGACTCAGCCTTGCGCTCCTCTCCTCCAAGAAAAGGTGCCCTGCAGAAGCTCCCACAGCACCTGCCACTCGGAGATTTGCCTTTCCCTTGCCCCCAGTGGCTGCTGCCACCTCCCCTCTCTGCTGTTTTCTCTTCCCCTTTCCTTTGCTTGGCGGACTTTCACTTCCCGGGCCCTTCTAACAAGCTGCACCCAGCTGCTGCCTTTGAACTGTCCCCACACTTCCTGCCCTCCGCCCCCTGCCGCCCACGCACGGTGACACTGCCCCCCCCTCGCGGGGGAGCGCTGCTGCCTATGGAGCCTCGTCCCTGGCCTGGCTACCTGCGCCCCCGCACGCTCATCTTTCATCAACTAGGAAGTGAGAACTCCACACGCTGCGGGCGGCAGGCAGGCTACTGATGGTAGTCGCTGTTTCCCTCCCCCGCCCCATCCGCTTTGATTCATGGAGGCTGGCTCCCGGGGCGGCTCCCACCTGGTTCAACAATAACACCGACCCTGCCCAAGAAAGATGCCCTGGCTCCGAAGCGCCTCTGCAGCCTGGACGCCAGGCCGGCCCTCCCCAGCACGCAGATCGCTGGCATGGCAGGGGAGCTGCGAGTTGGTCTGAACTTGCCTGAGGCCACATGGGTTAGTTAGAATGCTGGCCCTGACTCCCTTAGCGGCGGTCCACAAAGGCTCCTTGGCAGGGGTTTGACCCAAAGGCACAGGAATGCAGGCTTGTGCCGTCCTCCCCTCCAGCCTGCCTTCCAGCCTCACTGCTTCCCCAGCAGCAAGTCCCAGCCGATTCCTCAGCCAAGGAAAAGGCCACGTGGACAGTCCTGAGCCCAGGCCCAGGGTTTGCCTGCCCTGCTTCCTTCCCTCCCTCCCTGCGCCATTCCACATCTCACTCAGAGGCCCAGCTCTCTCCTACCAACTGATCTCATCAAAAAAGCCACAAGCCACGGCCCCCCCACCCCACCCTTGATTTCCTAGTGTCCTGTGTGTTCACATTCTCCTTCATTAGCAGACAGGAGCATGGAGGTCGAGATTAGGGATGGGCTTTGGAGTCAAATGAGCAGGGTTCAAATCCTGCCTCCATTGCTGTGTGCTCCAGGGCAAGTCACTGAACCTTTCTCGGCTTTAATTACTTCCTCTATAAAAGTAGGTATAATCACACTTCTTGAAAATGTTATTTCCCTGAGGATTAAGGGAAAATTCTCTCATCCAACAAAAATATACTGAGTGTCTACCATTTACCAGGCACTTACTGGAGCGGAGGGTACAGAAGTATACAAGACAAACTCCTTGTCCTCAAAGAACTTACCATCTGGTGACTGACAGACAATAAACATGTAGCCAAACAAATAATATTAGTGATAATTGCTATTTTAAAAAAGACCATAGAGAGTGATTAGATTTGGAGAGGTATAGAGGAGCATTTTGGATGGGGTGACTTGGGAAGGATGTCTGAAGAGGTGACATTTGAGCAGGGATCTGAATGATGTAAAGGAGTGAGCTAGCTGTGCAAACATCTGGGGAGAGCAGGCGTAAAGATTCCTGAAGAAGCAATGAGGTCGATGTGTTCACGGAGCAACATAACACCAGCGCAGCTAGCTAGGGCAGAGTACAAGAGAGGAACAAGGTAGGAGTTAGGATCAGAAAGGTAATATGTGGGGAGAAGCTTTAACAGGTAGTCACTGCTCCATAAATTCTATTCTTAAAGGGGTCTTATTTTCCTAACAAGGCTGTATGCTCTTTGAATGCATTCATTCATAGGGCAAATATTTGCTGAGTGCCTACCAGATGTCAGGTACTGTGCTACGAGATAGGAATATAAAAATGAACAGGACAGATGTGGGAGAGGACAATAAGAAAATGAGCAGGGTGTGGTGCAGGGTCAGAGACAGCTGAGGCTCCCCTTCCTGCAAGCGGAGGGGCTGAACTTAGCTCAAGGGCATCCTCATGCTTACTGTGGTGTTATACAATACTGCCCAGGAAAGTGCCCAGCGAATCACTATTTGAATATTAAGAAATGGAAAAAAATAATGAATAAATATGAACCAGAAAACCTCCAGAGGAGCAATTTCAGTATCACCCAAAATAGACTTTCAGGTGGAAAACATCACAAGGGACAAAGAAGATTTTATATGTGGTGTAGGCCAATTGAATGACTCAATTAGTGAGCTCAATCTAATAAACAGCTTTGTACTCAGCAAATAAAGAATATACATTTTTCTCAAGAATATAAGGAAGACTCCAAATATCAGTCACCTACTAGTCATGCCCCTCAGTGAATTCCAAACAATCAGCATCATACAGCCCACGTGCTCTATCACAATACAATGAATTTGGAAATCATTAACAAAAGAATAGCATCAAGGGGCCCCTGGGTGGCTCAGTAGGTTAAGCGTGGTCTTTTGATTTTGGCTCAGGTCCTGATCTCAGGGTCCTGGGATTGGGCCAGCACCGTGGTCGGGCTCTGCTCTGCTCTGCTGGGGAGAGAGTCCACTTTTCTCCCTCTTCCTCTGCCCCCTCCCTACTCGCTCACTCTCTATCTCTCTTAAATAAATAAATAAATAAATAAATAAATAAATAAATAAAAGTTTTTTTTTTTAAAGAATAGTTTCAAACTCTTAAAAATCTGGAGATGTAAAAAATACTCCTAAATACTAGAATAAAGAAATTATAATAAGGGAAATTACAAAATATAATGAAAGTATCATGTGTCAAAGTGTACATAAGGTAATACTTAAAGGGGATTTGTAGTGTTATATACATTTATTTAACAAATAAGAAATATTGAAATCAAATGAGCTAAGTGTTCAGTGCAAAACCCCAAAGAAGTAAGCAGGAAGGAAATAATAAAGATATGGCAAAAATCAATGGTGTGAGGTGCTGGGGCAGAGGGGAGAAAAGCAATAAATATGAATAACAAAATCAAAAGATGATTTTTTTTTTAAATATTTTTTTAAAGATTTTTTATTTGTTTATTCGACAGAGAGAGAGACAGCCAGCGAGAGAGGGAACACAAGCAAGGGGAGTGGGAGAGGAAGAAGCAGGCTCATAGCGGAAGAGCCTGACGTGGGGCTCGATCCCATAATGCCGGGATCACGCCCTGAGCCGAAGGCAGACGCTTAACCGCTGTGCCACCCAGGCGCCCCTCAAAAGATGATTTTTAAAAAATTCTATCATAAGATCAATAAAAAACAGGAAGATATACAAGTAAACAGAACACAAAATTAAAAGGAAAAAGTAATTTACAGACAAAATAGGCATTTTTTTTAAATTTTTTTTTTTAAGATTTTATTTATTTATTCGACAGAGATAGAGACAGCCAGCGGAGAGAGAGGGAGCACAAGCAGGGGGAGTGGGAGAGGAAGAAGCATGCTCATAGCGGAGGAGCCTGATATGGGGCTCGATCCCATAACGCCAGGATCACGCCCTGAGCCGAAGGCAGACGCTTAACCGCTGTGCCACCCAGGCGCCCCAAAATAGGCATTTTAAAAAAGATTATGAACTACTACATACTAATAAATTCAAAAACATCGATGAAAAGGATACACAGCTGGAAAAACAGAAAACACCTATTGACCCAAAGAGAAACACAAAACTTTAAATAGAAAAATAACCATTAAGAAATTCGAAATTGTGATGAGATCCCCCTGCCCCAACAGATATAAACATATATACATACTTGCTTATATTAAAAAACAATGGGAAACTAAGTCATAAAAAAATTTAGAAACTACTTATGAGGAGGAAAGAGACAAGGAGCGAGAAACTAGAATGCTCTACTTTGTTGTGTGAATTTTACTGTAAAACTACATAAATCTTTAACATAATTATGAAATAAAATTAAATTTAAGTTAAAAAGCAATCCCTCAGAAGTGAAAACAAATTGAAACAAATGAAACTCACTCTATTTCAAGTGGGTGGCACATTCAGGAGCTCTTGGAAGTGACTTTAAAACTTTAAACTTTAAAACTTTAAAAAAAGGAACTTGACCCTACCTCCCTAGCGGGATGTAGCCTAAGGACAAAAGAACTGTAATACAAACACACACACGCACATACAAATCTTAAAACCTATTTTTGACAATCACATTGGTGGTAGAGTCTTGGCATTATTATTCTGAGACTGTTAGTGGTGTGCACTGCAGGATAAGGCAAATGAGTAATTATATTGGTGTCATTGAGAACTGAGATTTGACATGACAGAAAGGAGATATAGCTGTTACGTAGATGAGGTTACGGTGTCCTGAATTTGAATTGGAAGTATGTGGTAGGCAGAATTCTAATACGATCCCCACAGAGACAAATGCTTGTATAATCTCCTCCCCTTGAATGTGGGCAGAACCTGGGAAAATGAGGAGGTATCACTCCTGTGCTTAGGTCACATTGTATGGCAAACGGGTATGATAAGAAAGGATATGAAGGGATTTGACACATATAATTCAAGTTCTGAAATCAGTTAACTTTAAATTAATTGAGGGGTGCCTGGGTGGCTCAGTTGGTTACATGTCTGCCTTTGGCTCAGGTTGTGACCCCAGGGTCCTGGGATCAAGGCCTCGTTGACTCCCTGCTCACAGGGAGTCTGCTTCTCTCTCTCCCTCTACCCTACTCCCCACCCCTGCTCGTGCTCTTTCTCTCTCTCTCAAATAAATAAATAAAATCTTATTAATTAATTAATTTAATTAATCAATCAAGAAGATTATCCGTGGTGAGCCTGATCTAATCAGGTGTCCCTTTAAAAGAGGATCTAGAAGTCAAAGACTCTAGATGGTGAACCCTTAGATGTGACCACTTTTAATTCAGAAACAAAACAGACCTGCTAACCACCACTGCTATTTGACACTAAGATAGAGGACTGACCAATGTAATGTCATGAGAAAGAGAGTTCAAGCATTGGAAGGAAAGAGAGAAGTGTGTTATTGTCGCTTACATGGAAAACCCAAGAGAATTAATAAATTATTAGATCTTACACAAGTTCAGGAAGGTTGCCACAAAGCAGGGCAACATACAGAAATCAATAGCATTCCTCTACACCTTCAAAACCTAGTAAACAAGATACCATTTACAGTAGTTATAAAACTATAAAATATACAGAAACTAAACTACTAAATAACACACATAAAAATGTAAAACTCAATTAAAAGGCATAAAAGAAAACCTGAATAAATGAGAACATGTTGTTATGTTCATTGCTAGAAGAGTTTAACGTTATAAAAATGCAATTTTCCCAATATTAACCTATAAATTAAATGTAATTGCATCAAAATCCTAAGGGAAGAGATATTTGATTCTAAAATATATATGGAAGAATACATATCTACAAATAGTTAAGATACATCTCAAAAGAAGAGCAAAAGGAGGTGGGGGAATGCACCCTACAAAATAATGAGATATATTGCAAATCTAGAATAATCAGAGCAGTGTGGTACCGGCATAGCAAAAGGAAACAGAACAGGTATTAATATGGGGAACTTGGATACAAAGACACCACTAATCAGTGCGTCTACTAAAATTATTTAGTAGATAGACAGGAAAACTGTCTTGCTCTAAGGAGAAAAATTCAGTTGAATCTCACAACATATGCAAAAGAAAAAAAAATCCTCTAAGCAGATTAAAATCCTAAATTTGAGGGATGCCAGGGTGGCTCAGTTGGTTAAGTGTCTGCCTTCAGCTCGGGTCATGACGCCAGGGTCCTGGGATTGAGTCCCGCATCAGGTTCCTTCCTCTGTGGGGATCCTGCTTCTCCCTCTGCCCTGCCAGGCCCCCTGCTTATTCTTTCTTTCTCTCTCTCTGACAAATAAATAAAATATATTTTTAAAAATCCTAAATCTGAAAAACAAAATTATAAAGCCAATAGAAGGAAATGTAGAAGAATATTGTTAGGACACTATGGGTGGGAAAATGTTCTTTAAAAAAGATGCCAAATGTACAAATTTTAAGGGGACAAAAAAAATCCATAGATTTGATTAAATTAAATTATTTCTGTCTTATGGAGGCCATCATAAACACAACTAAAAGGCGATCAAATGGGAGAAGTTATTTGTCATATTCAAAATCAACACAAAATATTTATAATATTTTAAAAATTCCAAGATAGCTTTAAGGAAAAGACAGGAAATCCGACAGAAAACAAAATGAGCATAGGATATGATGAGGCAATTCACAGGATAAATCTGAATGACTAACAAGTCTAAGAGATGTTTAAGCTCATTAGTAATCAGTGAAATGTAAATTAAAGCTAAATACCATCTTACATGTCTCAGATTGGAAGAAAGAAAAAGGAGAATCAGATACCATTCCCTGCGGGCAGTGAGGGGGCACAGGACATTTAAGGTGCTCTTGGTGGGAGCGGAGCGTAAACTGGGCAGTCATTCAGAGAGCAGTTGGCATTATGGAAATAGGGCGAGGTATCCCTGAAACCCAGTGGTTCCACTCCTGAGCTTTCATCCTCAAAAGAGACTTAAGGCTGTTGTGATAACCGAGTGAGTTCCTTTCAGGAATCAGTCACATATTTGTTCTTCTGTCCCAACCTTTTTGGCAAACTCTTATTTCCAAGTGGCTCTCAGACATTTTCACCTGGCAGTAATGAGGTTGCCAAAAGGGATCTAGAAATGCACTTTCACACACCGAGGGATCACCAATCGCGTCCAGGTTAAATTTCTAGCAGCATCAACACTGTATACCCTTTCATCTCTACCGAAATGACAGCAGCTCCAGTCTTGACTTTCCAGATCCAGAGCCCCTCACTGTTCCTCACTTGGCCCTAAGCATGAACCACACTTGTCCCTAGGCCTCCCCAACCTCATCTACCATCATCCCTTCCTCCCAAGGCCTCACTTAGCAGAAACCACCCCCTATGGAGCTACCACTGCCACCTCAAGGGCATTTGCATTAACAGGATCTCAAAAAAAAAATTGGGAAAGGGTGATGGGGAGAAATACAAATTAAAAAGGCAAAAAAAAAAAAAAAAAAAAGCCAAAGGAAGATATACAATGGCCGAAAGCACAGGGAAAGAGGCTCACTCATAATAGTCTTCAGTGAGATGCAGGTTAAAACCACAATGAGGGGCCCTGGCTGGCTCAGTCGGTGGAGCTCGTGCCTCACCACCTCATGGTCATGGGTTCAGGCCCCACAATGGGTGTAGAGTTTACTTAAAAAAACCAGTAACACCACAATGAGATACCTCTTTACGGCCACGAAGATAGCTAAAATTAAAAGATTTGCCGTATTAAGTGTTGACAAGGATGTGGAACACCTGGAATACTAGCAGGAGAGTAAAATGGTGATAGTCACTTTGGGAAGCAGTTCGGCAGTATCTTAAAGAGTGATATACACATTCATCATATGACCCAGCAATTCCACTTGTAGATATTTACCCCCACCCCCACATGAAAATGTATGTCTTCACAAAGACTTGTGCACAAATGTTCACAGTAGCTTTACTCAAAATAAACAGAAAAGGAAATAAGCCAAATGTCCATCCATGGGTGAATATACGAACAGATTGTGGTAAATTCATTCAGTGGTCTACTACGCAAAAATAAAATGGCATTAATTATTGATACACGCAAAAGTGTGGTGTCTGGGCATCTATATATTATACACAGTTAAAGAATTAATTATGCTTGTGTATTTGTGGTTTGGAATATTTACACTGCAGTTCTAATATTAACTAGCCATTCCTTTTGGTGTTTCTCAGATTAATGTAGTAATAATTAGGTGGTATGGTAGCATGAATAATGGCCCAACTATGTCCCTGTCCTAAATCCCTGTAACCTATGAATATTACATTATATGGCAAGAGGGACTTTGTGGACATGATTAAGTTAAGGATTTTGAGGTGGGGAGATAATCTTGGCTTATTCTGGTGGGCCCTGAGGTAATCACAACAGTCCTCATCGAAGGGACACATGAAAAGTCAGAGAAAATGATGTCATGATGGAAGGAGAGATTGGAATGTTGCACTGTGAGGATGGAGGAAGGGGCCACAAGCCAAGGAACACCACCAGAAAGCCACTAGAAGCTGACAAAGACAAATGGATTCTTCTCTCAGAGCCTCCAGAAGAAAACAGTCCTATCAACCCCTTGACATTAGTCCACTGATTTTAGACTTCTGGCCACCAGAACTACACAACAGTACCTTCACATTGTTTTAAGCCACTAAGATTTTGGTAATTTGTTACAGTGGCAACAGGAAACTAACACACTTAGGGTACTTGTTAAACATACAAGTTACCATCTGTCTCTCCTGTACATTCTGATTCCATTGGTCTGAGTGGGGAGCTTAGGAATCTGTTTTATAACAAGAGTCAAGGTGATTTTTATCCTCAGGTAAATTTAGAAGCTATGGCTATAGTGGACTGTGATAGCCCAGCCAGATTCCTCACCAACAATTTTCTGGTAATTAGACTCTATCTGCTTTGATTTGAATGTGGAGACATGAGCAAGAATTGACCAGTTCTGGCACTCGGTTACCCTTGAGTCTTAGACTGGTTCACAGAGAGATTCATGGCCTACATTGGCCCATCACAATCCTTCTTTGGGAATTTATACATGGAAGCCATGCTCTTTCTTTGTGCTGAGATTGCTATGCCAGGATGGAGCATCAGTCTGCCCTTGCTGGCAACCATGTTTTCTAACTACACAGAGGAAGTTCATCTGCATAAGCAAAGAGGCTCATAGAAGGCAGCAAAGCTCAAAGTTAAAAGGAGAAAGGGGGGAAAACCCTGATATCCTCTGAGCTCTGGATCCAGTTGCCTCTGATGCTCATACCATCCTTACTCTTTTGACTTATAAGAAATCAATAAATTCTGTTATTGTTTAGGCTCATTCAATTTGGTTTTAGTCCTCTGAAATACAGACTCCTATCACACTGGCATGTTATGCGAAATGGATCTTTTACACGGGCTTTCTCTTCACCCGTTTCTATGCCCAACATCAAAAGCTTCATACTTGCCTGTGCCAGTACATACTTGTCGGGTCAGAATTTATATGCTAATTGCACAGAGATTTTAGTCATTCTGTCTCTGCCATTCAAGCTAACTCCTTTAGAGTATAAATACTTTCTCTCAGCCACATAGAGGCAGTCGCCTGCCCCTAGATGTTCAGGCTACTTCTCTTTCTACTTCTAATCCTGCTCCTTCTCATCTATTCAATGACAAGCAATTCTGGGAGGGTGGCTCTCTTCCAGAGAAAACAAACTACAAAACTCCCATGATTGCTTTTATTCAAAGTTCTGTCTACAGGTGCGCCTGGTTGGCTCCGTCGGTTAAGCATCTGCCTTCGGCTCGCGTCATGGTCCCAGGGTCCTGGGATCAGGATCGAGCCCCGCACTGGGTTCCCTACTCAGCAGGGAGCCTGCTTCTCCCTCTCCCCTGCTTGTGCTCTCTAGCTCTCTGTCAAATAAATAAAGAAAATCTTCAACAACAACAAAAACAACCAAACCAAAAAACCAAAGTTCTGTCTACAAAATACCTTCTGCAGCCATATTACATGGGATTTTCACAGGTATCTTTAGCCTGAAGTGAGAAGCAAAGAGATTGAGTGTTGACTAGAAGATTCTCTCCCATTAATCAAATTACTTAATAGATGATTGTTTTTGATCTTTCAATTCCCAAGTTTCTCAGTTCTAGCAATGCCGTTAAATGCTGTTATCTGCAACATTTGCCTGGTATAAATCATTGCCAGGGGGATGAGGCTGTAGCATTTACAAAATGGGATTGACCAAAGGAGACCCGGGCTTTACTGAAGACTCACCCACAGACCACTGCTGGCAAGTACTGTCTGGTTCTTAGTAGAGTCAGGCCATAAAACCTGGTGGAAGAAAGTGGGAATTCCTAACTTTTTCCTCTCCCAGCAGAATGGAAAGGGCACTGGATAGCAGTTAAGAAACTGGAGCATAGTCTTGGCTCTGCCATTTATTACCATTTAGTAAATTTAGGCAAGCCAGTTAACATCTCTTAATTCTAATTTCTTTATCTATAAAATGGAATTCATCATCTTCCCCTACCTGCCTGCCTCACTGACTGCTTATAAGCATTAAATAAGATATACAGATTAAGGTATTATTATGTACCACACAAATGTAAAGTTTAATTATGATGCCCTATTCTTATACATCTTTATTCAAATCTGGGATTGTAAGATTGTGACTATTCTAACTACCAAGATTGAAAAAGTGAATTGCTTCTCATAAATCAATTTACTTAATATCCACATGTTATAATGAGTTAGGAATTACCATATATAGAGTAGCATCAGATGTGGAACACCAGTTAGGATATTACTGTACGCAAATGGTTGAAGATTCAAAGTATGGATGTACATAACAATGTCAATAGATGCTACAAATTTCTGCAAAACATGCCTAAAAATGGTCTTCAGCAGATGCTTCTAAATTCTCTCTGGATTACAGCTTTCGAACAAAACAAGAACCCAATGGATTTG
Source organism: Ursus arctos (assembly GCF_023065955.2). Classification (NCBI taxonomy): domain Eukaryota; kingdom Metazoa; phylum Chordata; class Mammalia; order Carnivora; family Ursidae; genus Ursus; species Ursus arctos. The sequence continues at coordinate 22,806,931 of NW_026622841.1, forward strand.
GACCAGAGATCTCTAAAACCTCCTCCACCCCCACAACTGTCTTTATTTAGTCCTAAATTTAGAGCAGATGGAGAAAGCAGCAAGCAAGACAATGCCTGCATCTGCTAATAAATTAATACTGCTGAGCCAAGCAAGTAGAAAAAGCTTGAGCAGTCTCTACATGTTAGCTGTAAAGAAGGCAAGGGCCCTGCTTTTGAGGCATTTATAATCTATATAATTTAGACATAATACTGTTTGCTAGCATTTATTGAGGACTCACTATGTTCTGGGCACTATTCTAAATGTTATACTCTTATCAGCTCATTTAAACCTGCCAATGACCCTGTGAGATAGATACTACCATATTACCCAGTGTACAGAGGAGGAGAACAATGAATCAGAGATTCAGGGACTTGGCCCAATGAATCAGAGCTTAAGGGACTTTGTATGACTAGTAATACAGTTGGGATTTAAAAGATCACTCTCTTAGCCACCATGCTAAGCAGCTCTTTTAGAAAGACATAGATAGGAAGGAATAGACTGTCCTAGAACCTCATGTAATATTTACCATGTATTTTTTATTATTTTATATTATATGATTGGTGGTTGTCAGGGGCGGGAGGAAGGAGGAAAGGAGGATTTGATTTTTAATAAGTATAAAGGTTCGATCATGAAAAGTGAAAAGTTCTAGAGGTCTGTTGTACAATAACGTGTTATTAGTAATAGTTAATACTCTGATGCACACTTAAAAATTGTTAGGGCAAATTTATGTTATGTGTTTGTTGTTTTTACCATTTGAAAGAAAGAAAGAAAGAAAAGAAAAGAAAAGAAAGAAAGAAAGAAAGAAAGAAAGAAAGAAAGAAAGAAAGAAAGAAAGGGAGGGAGGAAAGGAGAGAAGGAAGGAAGGAAGAGTAAAGCCTCATCCATTAACTGATTAATAGCTAAACAAAATACGGTATGTCCATACAATGGAATAGTTGCTATTCAGTAACAAAAAGAAACGAAGTTCTGTTACACAGATATAATATGTGTGAACCTTGAAACATGCTGAGTGAAAGAAACCAAACACAAAAGATCATACATTGTATGATTCTATTTATATGAAATGTCTAGAACAGACAAATCCATAGACACAGAAAGTAGATTGGTGGTTGCCTAGGGCTAGGGGGATGGGAAGCTAGGGAGTGATAGCTGAAGAGTGAGGAGTTTCTTTTTGAGGTGATGAAATTGTTCTAAAATTGAATGTGGTGATGGTTGTAGAACTCTATGAATATAGTGAAAGTCACTGAATTATACACTTGAAGTGAGTGAATTGTGGTATCTGAATTATATCTCCATAAAACAAAAACATTTTTAAAATTACATAGTGATTGTATTAGTTTTCTATTGCTGCATAACAAAATACCACAAAATTAGCAGCTTAAAACAACACCCATTTAGGGGCACCTGGGTGGCTCAGTCAGTTATGCATCTGCCTTCAGCCCAGGTCATGATTCCAAGGTCCTGGGATCGAGCCCCGCATCGGACTCCCTGCTCAGCAAGGAGTCTGCTTCTCCCTCTGTCTCTCCCTGCTTGTGCTCATTTGCATGTGCTCTCTCTCTGTCAAATAAAGAAATAATCTTAAAAAAAATACTCTTAAAAAAAAAAAAACCTCCTTATTATCATCTCACCATTTTGTAGATGAGAAGTCCAAGGTGGGTAGAGAGGGTTAGAGTTATTGACTGAGTTTTCTGGTCTCCCAAGTCCAAAATTAAGGTATTAGTAAGGCTGAGTTCTTATCTGGAGGCTCTGGGGAAGGAAACATTTCATTCATATTGTTGGCAGAATTAAGATCCTTGCAGTTGTAGGACTGAAGTCTTGTTTTCCAGCTGGCTGCTGGCCAGGCACCACTCTCAGGTCCTTGAATGTGGTCCTTTCCATTTTCAAAGCCAGCAATGGACTCTCAAATCCTTCTCATGCTTCGAACTTTTCTAAATTACCCTTCTGCTACTACCCAGAGAAAATTCTCTGCTTTCAAATAGCATTTCTCATTGGGTCAGATGGACACAGATAAGTTCTGTATCTTAAGGTAAACTGGTTTGGGACTTTAATCATATTTGCAAAATCCACAGCAATACCTAGATTGGTGCTTGATTGAGTAAACAGGAAATAAGAATCTCTAGAATTCTGCCTAGAATTTTTTCTTCGAACAGTTCAAAAAAGTTCCCCCTGGGTTGTTGTTTTTTTTTTTTTCCAGCTTTCAGATATAATTGACATACAACTCAAAAATGTTCTTAAATTTTCATTGATGTACATGTAGAAAAATGTCCAAATCACAACTTAATAGCTTATTTTCACACCAGGAAGGGACCCATGTAACTCCCACCTAGACCAAGAAACTACGGATAAATTTAGGGATAAATGGTATCTTCCAATACTGAATAGCCCAAATTTATTAACATGGTATATAGTTCCATGTATTTAAGTCTTCTTTAATATATCTCAATAATGTTTTATAGTTTTCAATTAATTTTTGCATCTCTTTCATTAGATCTATTTCTAGGTTTTTGATGGTTTGATGCTCCTGTAAATGGTTTTATTTTAAAAATTTATTTATTTATTTATTTATTTATTTTTTAAAGATTTTATTTATTTATTTTACAGAGAGAGAGACAGCCAGCGAGAGAGGGAACACAAGCAGGGGGAGTGGGAGAGGAAGAAGCAGGTTCCCAGAAGAGGAGCCTGATGTGGGGCTCGATCCCAGGATGCCGGGATCACGCCCTGAGCCAAAGGCAGACGCTTAACGACTGCGCCACCCAGGCGCCCCTATTTTAAAAATTTAAATCTGTTTATTATTGGAATATAGAAACAAAATTGATTTTCCCTATACTGATTGAGTATCCAGACATCTTGCTAAGTTCACTTATAATCCTAACAAGTTATCTGCTTATTCTTTTGGATTTTTCTATGTACATAATCATATCCTCTAACAATGACAGTTTTATTTCTTCCTTTCTAATCCTTATACCTTTAATTCATTTTTCTTGCCTTATTACACAAAGACCTTCAAAGCAATGCTGTCTGTTTCTCATCCCAGGAGGAGAACTTTCAATATTTTATTATTAAATGTATATAATATTTACTCTATTATTTTGTAGACACTTATCAGATTAAAGGTATTCCTTCCTGTTCTTGATATATTAAGAGTTCTTATCATGGGGTATTAAATTTTATCAGAGGGGTCCCTGGGTGTCTCAGTTGGTTGAGCGTCTGTCTCTTGGTCTCAGCTCAGGTCCTGATCTCATGAGTCATGAAATGCAGCCCCACATTGGGCTCTGCACTCAGCAGGGAGTCTGCTTGAGATTCTCTTCCTCTCCCTCTCTCTCTGCCCCTCCCCCAACTCACATGCTCTTGTGCTCTCTCTCTCTCAAATAAATAAACAAATCTTTTTAAAAAATTATCAGAAACATTTTTGTATTTATGGAGGTCATCTTACCACTTTTTCTCGATTTATTTTGTTAATGTTGTGAATAATATTGATTTCAAAATGTTAAATAAATCTTCCATTCCTTGAATAAACTCCTTTTGTCAAGGTGCCTTATTCTTTTTGTATATTACTGGATTCAATTAGCTAATTATTTTCCTTAGGGTTTTTTTTAAGAGAAATTAGACTGTAATTTTTCCTTTTAATTTGAGAGAGTGAGCAAGAGAGAGAGAGAGTGAGAGAGCACGAGTGGGGGGAGAAGCAGAGGGAGAGGAAGAAGCAGACTCTCCCCACTAAGCAAGAAGCCCAATGCGGGACTTGATCCTGGGACTCTGGGATCATGACCTGAGCAGAAGGCAGATGCTTAACTGAGCCAGCCAGGTGCCCTGTGAAATTTTCCTTTCTTTTAATGTCCTTAAGTTTGGGGATCAAGGTTATGTTGACTTCATAAAATGAGTTGGGAAGTATTCCCTCTTTTTCCATTTTTGGAAGTATTTTTAGAGGAAGGGTGTATTTCTTCCTTAATTGTTTAGAATGATTCACTAGTGAAACCATTTAAGCATGGAGTTTTTTGGGTTCGGGGAGTTTTTTTGTAAGAAGTGTTTTCACCACAAATTCAATTTCTTTAAAAAACAGAAAATCCGAATAGTCCTATATTTTTTCTAGCAAGTTGTGTTTTTTAGGAAGTTCTTTTAGTAATTTTATCTAAAATTACAGTTACTTATAGTATTCTTTTAACTTTTTAATATTTGTAAGATCTGTGGCAATGTCTCCTTTTTCATTTCTGATTTAGGCATAATGTTAAAAGTATTTTTAATAATCTATCATTCGATCAACTGATGAATGGATAAATAAAATGTAGTATGTCCATACAATGGAATATTATTTGGCTATAAAAGGAATGAAGTACTGATACAAGCTACGACATGGATACATCTTGAAAACATTACGCTAAATGAAAAAAGCCAATCACAAAGGACCACATACTGTATGATTCAATTTACATGAAATGTTGAGAATAGGAAAATCTATAGAGACAGAAAGCAGATTAGTAGTTAGAAAGTAGATGAGTGGTAGAAAGTAGTTTAGGGCTATGAAGTTTGGGAGGAAAGTGGATGTGACTGCCAAAGGGTACAGTTTCTTTATGGGATAATGGAAATGTTCTAAAATGGATAGTGGTGATATTTGCACAGTGAATATAAGAAAAACCACTGAATTGCATGGTATGTAAATTATATCTCAACAAAGCAGTTTAAAAAATCTGTCATTGGACAGATTTGATCCAGATTTGATTAGATCCTCCTTCAATTTTGTTCAAAGAACAGATTGGAAACTACTTATGCAATTTGCAAAAGAACTGATACCCAATCATTCATGTTTTAGCCCCAATGCCAATACTTCAATTATCCCCTTCTTTGGTATCCTGGAGAATTGTGCAATGGGCTCAGAAAGGTATTTTGCCTACACTAGTTCTCAGGAGGATTGATTATAGGAAATATTTCATATGGAAGCATGCCTGTGTATCCTTAGAAAAGTCTTTGCATATCCCTGGAGATACAAATACCCTAGTTTGAAGACCACTGCAGTAGACTATACTGCCTCTTAGCAGAGGCAAGTGGGAGAAAATCAATCATGTTCCAGTATCTACTAGCTGTATGAAGATGTGTTCTACAGCAAGGCTTTTGTTGGCCAATTAGGAACAGCATTTGGGTTGCTGACCCAGACGTGGGTATTTCTACAAGGTCAGCTTCAGTCTAGGATGTTTGACAGAGATATGGTCTCATTCAGACAAACCTATGATCTCTGGAAGCCACAACAAGGTAGAGAATGACCTAGACAAAATAACTTTGGTTTCATTTGGTGACACTGAACTAAATGTTGCTTAGCTCTACCTGAGGTTGCCTGAACAGTTTCTGGCAGTTACAGGGGGATTTATATAGCTGGGAAACTTGATCCCTTGCCTTTCCCCTTTTACTTTTTTGTGGGCGAATTTAATCTTTGTACCTGCCATGTCTGCTGAGTGTATAATTAGCATGCTGACATCTGAGCAACAGTGTTTTTCAGTTAGCTTTATTTAGGAGTGGAAATATTTTTTACTTTGGGTAAACTTAGGCACCCCCCTCAACTTCCTTATTATCCTGGATATGACAGCTTTTTAATCCTTAGAGTATGTCTGTCAAGGGCACAGAAATATCTATATTTAGCTGTTAGCTAAAGTTGTCCTGTTCTTTAAGATACACATGAAATTGGCTCAACAGCTCTCCTGCCTCCCCCTCCCATGGGTTACATAAAGGTCAATGCCCTCCTTAAAATTTTCTGAAAATTCCTGGGAGACTTAGGCTCTGTGTTCGCCTGACTCAAGCTCCTGTGAACTATACTAGTTTAGGGTTGTCTCATTCTCTCCCTTCTGCTCTGTCCCTTTTCTTTTTCTTTCTCTCTTTTTTTTTTTAAGACTTTATTTATTTGAAAGAGAGAGAGAGACAGCATGCACGAGCTGGAGGGAGAGGGAGAGAGAATCTGAAGCCAACTCTGGAGTCTGACGCAGGGCTAGATCCCACAACCCCAAGATCAACTTGAAAGTAAAAACTGTTCAAATTTTGAAGTTGGCATAGAATATTCAAGGAAATTACAGTTGAATTGCATGTGCTAGTCGAAAGACATAATAAAGCTATTTGCACCAGGAGGCCAAAATAATCTTTATAAGACAAATGTCTTAGAAGAGAAGTGTTCGAAAGGTCATTAATTGATGAACGGTATCATCTACCCAGAGTAGCGAAATAGGCCTCTCTCATGCTGCTGCATGGTGTGAGCTAGAAAACAAGTGGGTAATTCCCATGCAGAATCTAACACAAGTCAGATGTTTTGACCTTAAGATAGATAAATCAACCGTAAGGAAATACTCAGAGATACAAAGATTTACGCACAAGAATATTCATGATAGTATTATTTACATATAATCGAAAACGATCTCAATGCCCCCAAAGTAGGAAAATTATGTTACATCTATAGAATGGAATACTATAAAATCATTAAATTCATGCTTTCAAAGAACAGTTAACATCGTGGGAAGATGCTCATAATGTTAAATGAGAAAAACAGTTGAGGTCACCCTATATGTAAAAACATACACACATACATAAACATAGTATGCTTAAATATATATAAAATATCTATGTACACTCAATTTTTTTTTAAGTGCATAGAAAAAGACAGTTTTTTTCCCCAGTGTGGTTTGCTACCCTGTATCTCAGAATCACCCAGACAGAGGGCTTGCTAAAAATGCAGATCACTGGGTTCCACCCCAGACCAACTAAATTAGAGGCTTTGGAATCACAGCCCAGGGATTTTTGCCTACCTACACACCCTTGTCCACCCACATACTACCTTGTCCACCTACATACTACCTTGACTAATACTGACTCACACCTTCATTTGAACACCACTGAGTGAGAAGTAGTTGCTTTTGGGGTGGTAGAATTATGAGTAATCATCTTCTTTCTGGAATCCCTAAAAAAAATTATCTACCAAGAGATATTGGTAGATATCGAGAATTGGAAATCTAAAGTAAGCAGGTACCTATAGATTCCTGACAACTGAAAAGCCAGTTTAGGACAAGGAAAATACTAAGCATAGATATGGAATTCATTACCTCAATAAATTGTTCAGATAAAAAATGTAAATAAAATAATTTTGAGAAGTATTAGGTAATAATATTTCTCTGTGTTCCAAGATGTTCCTTGGCAAAAGAGGATTCAGTGATCAAATAAGTTTGGGGCACAATACATTTTCTTATCCCTTCTTAGAGTCATACAACCACGAGCAGATTACAGGCTTTGGGAAGTCCAGTATAAGCTTCATTTTTAATTCTAGCTCCACAAATTCTTAGAATGTGTCCTACCATTACGAACAAAGTTCTAGGCCAGAAGAGAACCCAAGAAGCAATTCTCACCATGGATTGATACCCTATGCTTGATCGATCCATCGTATCAATTTGTTCCCACATTCCCATGGTCTCTGAGGGCTTAGCCCATAGGTTAATAGGGCCTGATTCTAAGGGCACAGCTCAAGTCAGCTACAAACAATGCTCAAGAACAGCAAAGCTGAGCCAGGCTACAAGATTAGAATATGTGAAGGACCTGTGTATTCACCTTTGTTTTTTACTATCAGTATCTATCACCGAGACAGTGAGCCGGAAATTTTGTCTTATATTCACTTACATAGTCCCAACACAGTAAAACCTGGCACTGGCACTTAGTTGGTACTCAGTTGAACAAGGTACCACCAAACAGGTGGTCAAAATTTTTTGGACAAATAGAGTAATGAAATGGGCTAGGCACAGGTCCTAAACTTCAGGTGCTAAAGTTTATGCTATCACGATATTAAGGCCTCATTTCATTCAATAAACATTTGAGTGCTTATTATGAGTGGGTAATTCCAAGAATGCAGAGGTGACTAAGATACAGTCTTCGCCCTCAAGAGCTCCATATAGTAGTACTATCAGCCATTCCTGGATGTACAAGTTTGGGCACACATTAGGTGTCTAATAAATGCTTGTTTTAATTGAGTCCAGAAACCAAGATACACTTTAAGCTGGTCAAACTTTGGTGGTCCAAGAGACTAGAGTAGGGTAGAATTAGACCATTCTGGAAACTGTTTCAGAATGACTGAGATCTTGAGTAACTAGACCATCCTGATGATCACTACTCTAGGGACTCTAGGTCCATCCAGGAGTCAGAAGTTTTTGAGAGAAGCCCCAGAACCCTAAAGAATTTAATAGTATATACCATGATAGAATTTCTAAATACGTGTACAATAAAACTCCCAAGGTTCCTGAAATGTTAATAGATAGTATATGGTGAAACAGGACTGAGACGGGTTCAAAACAGTTGACAGACCCCTCCACTGCAGGGCTTCTCAACACCTGCAAGCAATGTGCTATGTTCCTTTTACACCCTGTCTTATTTAATCTTCACAGCGATCCTACACAGTTGGTCTTATTATTTTTCCCATTTTAGAAATGAGCAAGCTGAACCTCACGAAGAGTAAGTAATCTGCACCAGACCACAAGGTATAGAATGGGACTCTGAAATCACATCTTTCTGGCACCAAAGACGGGTTTGTGATCATCCAAGGAGTACTGTTTTTATGATATCGATGGGCACTAGAACACCTCCAGAGGGACACACAACATAAAGCATTTCCCAAACTGGGATGAGAAAATCCTTTTGAATGAATCTGTGCTTGAGACTAGCTTTCCATGTAATCCATTTTGAGAAATACTGTGGATCAAATGAATCAGAGATATCCCACGGCAGACAGAAGGGAGGTGGAAGGGAGCTCAGAAGGAAAAGCTAGCTTATTAAAACTGTGCTCAAAGAATTATTAATAGGGACACATAAACTAAGCCTCAGTTTAACAAATATCATTTTTTTACTTCCAGATTCAGAAGTTATAGTTCATGGCTCATTTCTGTCAAATAATATTTGATATGATATTCCAATCCCAACATCTTCTAATGTTTGTTCTAGTTCTCTAGTTTGTTGTAAGAATTTGACTTAACCAGTTCAATTCACGTCACTAATTTTGATAAAGTATATTCACATTGGGAGTATAAGTTTTAACTTTCTATATATTTCAATAGGCCTACAATTAGCATTTTGGGGTGAGATCATTTTTCGTTGTACAGGACTGACCCCAACTTTGTAGGAGCTAGCATCCCTGGCCCCTACTGACTAAATTCTAGTAGTATTCTTCTCCAGCCCTCCAGTCATTTTGACAAGAAACATCCCCCTAATTTCTAGGGGAGTGGTATCACCCCTGGCTGAGACCCACAGGTTTACAACAAACCAGAAAGTTCCAAAAAACATTCACTGAAGGATAAACACCTACCTTGACCCTGCATTCAGTATTCCAGCAAACAAATCAAGATTTAATATGCTAGCTTCAATCCTGCATGTATAATGTCTCATACATTTCTCTTTATTCTGTTAATAACATGAACAGATTCAACAAACTGCTAAAATACCATTTTTAGCCAAGAGGGCTGAGCCCTCTGTACTTTGCCAACAATAGCAATAAAACTGGGCAGAAGCAAGCCCAGGATTGCACGGGGGTATTGGCTTATATCTGAGGCAGCAGCCACAAAACAAAAAGTATACCTAAATTGTCTATCATTTTGTCAAATCTGGACTTTAAGAAGGATGCTGGTTTTTTCTTTCTTTTCAAAATGATTTATTATCAAAAAGCTTGCTCCCTCTCACTGCTGAGTCAGCTCAGCAATGCAGCTCTATCCTTTTTAGGATTATGAGGACCCAAATAATTTTAGACCGAAACCACCACCACCACCACCACCACCACCACCACCACCACCACCACCACCAACTTGACTGCTGGTTCAGTAACATATTCACAGGCATGTTAGTATGCATTCCGGAATACCGGGTTCACTTCTTGATTGGAATGCCAATCACCATAAAGTCTTCTGCTAGAGTCACTTCTTGGAGATCTAACACTGATTCAGCTTGCTTTTTTAGTTCTACAATCCCATCTGTTTCTCCTTCTCTGGCCAAGGCAACCGGTTTGTACCTCTGACTGAAGTGAGTCAGAACTAGCCTCTTCGCTTGGCACAACTTTGCAAACGCGGCGGCCATCTGTGGCGTGCTGTGGCCATGCTCTTTTGCCTTGTCCATCTGAGCGTCATCCAGGGTTGCTTCATGGATCAACAGGTCTGCTTCAAAGCACAGCTTCACTCCTCCATCACCCACGACCCCAGAACAGTCACCCAAAATGCAGATTTTTCTTCCAACAATAGGCTTTTTTAAGACATCTTGGGGAGAAATTGTAACTCCATTTTCCAGAACAACAGAAATGCCATTTTTCAGCTTCCCATAGGCAGGACCTGGTGGCACACCTAATGATGGAGGCAGATAACATCACATCACAGGAATGGAATTTATGACTTGTTAACAGAGTCTGTTTTAACAGCACAGCAAACGGAAAAGGCATCCAATTCTTTTCATAATTGTTATAAATATTTTACTACTCGTGGAAAGCTGGAACATTTATACATTTTTAAAAGTTCAGTGTTGGCTATTGATATTAGTGATGGCCTAGTACCTAAAACATTTCCCAAGCACACGTGTCAGACGAGCTTTAAGCTTTTAAGTCCCACTAAGACTAAGACCTTCTTCCAGTCAAGCTACCAGCTTTGATTCTCTGCTGTGAATGGGAGTAACAGTTTTTGAGACCACTTTACTTAACAAGCTCATCTTTGAATAAATTCAATGAATCCATTTAAATAATGACAGAGTATCTATAAACTGACTAACAATAAAAAAATGGTTTGAGAGGATCATTTGAATCAGATCAAGAAGCATTTCTGGCAATCATACATAATCAGTCTTCTTTGTAGACAGTGGCAGTTTTTGGTAAACCTTATATTAATTATCTCATATGCATCCAGAATGACACGTGACCATCACTCTGAACAACATCTATGAACAGAACGTGTTCACTAATTCCATCATGCATCATGTTTAAAGTTTCCCAATGTAATAGTATTTCCACAGGTTTTTAGATAAGAAAAATATCTTTGGCCTAAGTCACTTCTCTTCATTATTTAATATTTTGTTTTAGTTGGGGAAGAAGGAAGAGACTGCAAAAAGAAACAAATATACAAAAGACACCATCATCTTTTTATAGGCTCCGCTGTGGCCATGCCAAGGAAGGCAGTGATGCTGGGCGTGGAAGGAACCTGGACGCTGCTTCGAGACAGGTGAAGACCCCCTCACGCACGACGGCCCGGCATGGAGGAGGTACAAAGCCTCAGAGGGGGCCCAAGTCTGTCTCTGTGCTGGCTCCCGCCTATGAGGAACCCAGGCGTGTGAAACACTTGAGGCGTGGTGTTCTGAACACCAAATTAACTTATCAAGGTTGAATGAGTAGGCAAGGCTGATAAAGAAGGAAAACCCTGAAAGTAGCTGGTTGCAGTTGCACAGCTAAGAACTATGGCAAAAATTCTCAGGCCAAATAAGTCAACGAAAACATACTTCAAAAGGAAGACATGAAAACATCAAAGCCTAGACCTAAGACAACCACCACCACCCTGCCATGCAAGATAGCCAGCTGAAGGTAAGACAGACTAAAAATGTGGATCCAGGGGGTGAAGAGAAAAGGATTCACATATATACTTGGGTTTTGGTCTGAATAGCAGCTTTTGGCCCCACGTATTTCCCTTAATGAGCAAACTTTGGGCAAAAGAAATAAGTGGAGAAAATGTCAGTTTTAGGCCTGGGACACAGGAAAGGAAGGTTATTATGACACTTCTAGCAGCTTCAGCTAACAACAGCTTAACTGATGAGAAGGGAGGAAAAAAACAAACCCACCACTTACCGAGGTCTTTCAGTTTCTGTGCATTGAGTTTACCTGGGCGTTTCTTCTCCACAACTGAAAACCCAAAGGAGGGAATTCGGTGAAAGAGGCGAAATGCTTTTACAACAAACTGTTCATCATCAACCAGAAGGTATGAGTTTTCTTCTGAGTCTAACAGGATAGTTCTTCCTTGTCCCTCTTTGGGATGGCTGTCTGTTTTACTCACATACATAATTTCTTTTAGTTCTTCTGTAGGACACTGATCTGCTGTAGGCACCAGCTCGTGGACCACGTAGGGGAAGACCAACTCTGTGTGAGAGAGTTCCATGGTTCGCCAGATAAAGTCTCGAAGCCCGGCAGGGCCATAGATTTCAATAGGCTGTTTGGTGACCACAGAGCCACTCTGCAGGCTGATTGTGCAGAGGAGGCCAGGAAGGCCAAAGAAATGATCTCCATGAAGATGTGTGATGAAGATCTTGGTAATTCTCCCTTTGATTGAGGCAGAGAAATAAAATTGGGAATTTTTCCAGAAGTAAAAACCCATACGACGCTACTTAAAACATGTATAACAACTTACATAGAAAGCAGCAAAATGAATTTAGAGTCCTATTTATCACCACAAACTTATTTCTTTATATTTTGCTACATGATTCTAGAAGCAAGGAAGATAGGCTTTATGGTTTTAATAAGATATAACTTTTTCCATAAAACATCTTCAAATTACATAGTATCGCAGTTTTAAGAGTATTTTCTGGGGCGCCTGGGTGGCACAGCGGTTAAGCGTCTGCCTTCGGCTCAGGGCGTGATCTCAGTGTTATGGGATCGAGCCCCACATCAGGCTCCTCCACTATGAGCCTGCTTCTTCCTCTCCCACTCCCCCTGCTTGTGTTCCCTCTCTCACTGGCTGTCTCTATCTCTGTCGAATAAATAAATAAAAAATCTTTAAAAAAAAAAAAAAAGAGTATTTTCTACATATCTTCTTGAAGAAAGAAAGAAAGAAAGAAAGAAAGAAAGAAAGAAAGAAGAAAGAAAGGAGAAAGTAAGAGAGAAAAATAAGAAAGCGTACTGAAATAGTTCACTTAAACTAGACCGGCCTCAAATGTCAAAAGCATCTGACAGTTACAATGCCCTCTACTGCTCCCTCTGAGAATAACAAATACATACTTCCAGCAACCCCGGCTCCAACTTGACCAAAGCCTGAACCCCAAACTGCCACTTAAGGACTCTCCACACTGGACAGAGATTAACTAACCAAGAAAGAGCCTGCCTGTCTGAGTGAGTTTGAAGAGGGAGGAGAATAAGGAAGACGTTGAGGCAGGAGGGAGAAAGGAGGTGGGAGAGAATGGGGGTGAAGAACCGGAGGGGAGGTGGGCAATAGATGCTAGAATATAGCTCAGAGGGCAGATCCCCTAGGGTGTTATATAAAGGTATGTGGGCCCATCCCTTCTTTTCAGTGAGAGCTAACACAATGGCTTTTTCAGTGCATATTGGCTTAGGTTGTAACTTGACTTAGCCAATGGTAAACTGAATTTACTGCTGGTATGTGGCAGGATGCCACATTAGCATTTTTCTGAGATGCACCAGGGCATCTTAAAAGTAACAATCACAATTAACACAATTTTAGTGTAACAGAATTCTGATCCTAGCCTCATGGTCCACCTATTTCAAACATTTGATACCATAAAAGAACAGGAACAGTTTATTGTAAAGTGATTTGTCCAGTGACATCAAGGCAAAAATGTTCTCCAAGTAAGTCTTCCAGAGTTAATATACCAAATCCAGGTCCCTGTGTCAGGGAACAATAGATTGGGTAGAGGCTAATTTGAGATCTAGAGAATCCTGAAGCACTCTAGAAGTTTCCTCAGCATGTTCCTTTTTGTTTTCTCTTTTTAGGCCTTGCTTTTATTGTCTTTTGACTTCTTGGAAACCCTTTCATTCTCCCCTTCCTGCTGTCCGGGCTGCTGAGGCGCCCGTAAATGTGACCCGAGGCCTCTGCAGACAGACTATAATGGTTATTGAGTCATGACCTCACGTTGACCTTACCACTGCCAAGTCAGACGTTCTGGGCCCTCTCCCTATCTAGTGCACAACAAAGCCAACACTGAACACCAAAACAATCTGTGAGCCCAAAGCAAGTTAGACAAATTAGGTAAGTCAAAAATTGCTTCCCACAGTTATCGCAGTTTCAGGGAAGACAAACATTTCATTTTTCAAGAAACTTGATTTCGGAGGGAGAAGGAATGGCAACCACAATGATCAAAGTTAGGAGATGCTATCAAATGAAGAAAGCAGAGTACACGAATTTCCTTTCACTTGAGAACAAGAAAGTTACAGGGGGATATGCCACCACAGAGAAGCAGAATACTAAACATCCCCTAAGTGAGGATGCAGTTATATTTCCTGCCATAGGAAAATATCTGCAATATAATTGTTCAGTATGATACCATTTACACAAATTGTACACACACACACATATACACACACACACAACTATACCATTAACATATCTACATCCACAAAAAACTTACCTATAACGTAATTTTACCTATAAGGGGAATTCAGGCTTTCCTTATTTTATGTTTCTGCTTTGTCTGAATTTTTACAATGAGCATGTATACTTTTTAAAAAATTTTTTTACTTATTTAAGTAACCTCTACACCCAATGTGGGACTCAAACTCACCACCCCAAGATCAAGAGTTATATGCTCCTCTGAGTGAGCCAGCTAGGCGCCCTGCATGTATACTTTTTATAATCATTTCATTTTACTTTTGTAATACTTTTAATAATCATTTTTAAGGGAAGAAAAAGGAAGGCTTAAGCTCACTCTTTAAAATTATGAAAGAAATAGATCTGACAAACCCATACTGGTAATCAGATCCTTGCACATTAGGACCAAGGGAGCTTAAAAGAAGTGTGTTTAGATAAATAAAAAGTACTTCCTTATGAAACTCATAAAATATTATTATCCCAGGAGGAGTACAAGCTGAAAGGGTTTGAGTGAATCAAATAATGATAGGTCCATATTGGGTTGAAAGTAATGCAGATGACTTGAAAGTACTCCATTCCAGTTTAAGACTGGGGGCTTTTGAAACGCTACAGTCAGAGATAATGTTCTATGATTACCATCTTAACCCTCGTCTCTGAGGCCAGGTATTTTTTTAGCAGTAAGAATTTAGTAAACTAAAGGTTCCCTTAGGCTTCATTTTATTTATTCTTTGTGAGGCTCAGCTTTGCAAAATGTTTACTTAAAACATATATAAAACATATATACGGCTACAAAATATAAAATATTAGAGAAAGGTATTGTAGCAAATAGACATGAGGTGGTACTCACAGCCCCTGCCTCTTGATGTTCATGTCCCTCTACAGTTCCTTCTTCTTCAGTGTGGGTGGGACCTGTGACTTTTCTTACCAGTAAAATACGGCACAGGGATACAGTGTGATTACATTATAAGACTCCATCTTGCTGGCAGACTTGCTCTTGAGTTTCTTTCTCCCTGGCTGGCAGTAAGGGATCAAGCTACCACGAAGCAAAACCCACATGATCAGGAACCAGAGGAGGCCTCGAGGAGCTGTGGCAGCCTTGGTCCTACAACTGTAAAGATTCTGCCAACAACTCGAGTGAGCTCTGAAGCAGATTCTTCCCCAGTTGAGCCCCTGATGAGACCTCAGCCCTGGCCAAACATGGATTGCAACCCATTGAAACCCCGAAGCAGAGAACCCAGCCAACTCAGGCCCGAACTCCCTGACCCACGGAAACCATGAGATAATAAATGCAAATAAGACACTAAATTTATCATCTGTTATGCAGCATTGATAACTGATACAGGTATTAAATAAAGAGAAAAGACTTATCTCCACACCCAAACCTCTGGTACCCACACTTAACAGTTTGTTTCTGTTTTAATCATCCCACCAATTCAATCCCTACTGTCTAAAATGTGAAATATCACAGCCTCCACTCTAGCCTGTTCGTCCCTGAGAGTTCTCATGAAAGGAACCCCTGTGTGACCCAAGGGAAATAAAGAATAGTACCTGCCCTCACCTCAGGGTCTTAGGTTGAACTGTGTACACCTCAAGGCTGTTGAGTCCTAACTGATATGCATTAGTTCCTTCCTCCAACAGCTCTGTTCTTGACTTCCTATTTAGGTCTGGGACACCAGCTCCATTAACTTGTAGTAATCCTACACTTCTTCACATCCTAGACATTCAATCAGTCATCACCCCCTGCTAGTTGTATAAGTATTTCTTAAATTGAGTCTCTCATCTTCATCCCCATCCCTACTTCCTTCTTCAACATCCTCATCCGCTATCTCTTCTCTCAGATGAATGCAACTGCCTTAAAACTAGTCTCTCTCAGGGCTCTTAGGTGGCTCAGTCGGTTAAGCAACTGCCTTCAGCTCAAGTCCTGATCTCAGGGTCCTAGGATCTAGCCCTGCATCAGGCTCTCCACTCAGCAGGGAGACTGCTTCTTCCTCGCCCTCTGCTCCTCCCTGCAGCTTGTGCTCTCTCTCTCTTGCACTCTCTATCTCAAATCAACAAATAAAATCTTAAAAAAACACACATACAAAAAAAAACAACTTGTCTCTCCCAGGGGCGCCTAGGTAACTCAGCTGGTTAAGCATCTGACTCTTGGTTTCGGCTCAGATTGTGATCTTGAGCCCCAAGTTGGGTTCCATGCTCCACGGGGAGTCTGCCTGAGAGTCTCTCTGTCTCCCTCTGCCCCTCCCCTCTCTCTCTTTCTCTTTAAAATGACTAAATCTTAAAAAAACAAAAACAAAAACTGGTCTCTCCCAGTATATTTGCCATAGAAAAACTCTGTCCTAAAACACAAATCAGACCATGTCATTCCCCTGCTTAGAAACTTTTAATGGTTCTTTATTGCCAATAGAATAAGAAGGTTCAAATACCTTAGTAGACCATGGAGGACTTCATACTCTGCCCTCACTTTTTCAGCATTTTTATCTCTCATCTATCCTGGCCAACCACTCAATGCTCTGGATGGTTCAACATTCCCTAAACATTTCACTTCTGTCCTGGAAATTCTATTACTTCTTGCTCACTCATTGTCTGTTCCTTGAATGTCCATCCCCACTTTTCTCCCCAGAGAAACTTCTAATCAACTCTTAGACCTTAGCTCTACTGTTACCATTTCTGGGATGCTTTCTCTGAACACACAGTTAATGTCCCCCTCCTTTGTGCTCCAAAAGTATTTAGAAAATAGCTCCACTGTTATCACATTACACTACCTCTGTTTACATGTCAGTTTCCACCACTAGACTAAGAGATCCCTGGATGCTAGAACTAACTTTCTTTTAGTCATCAATGCCACACACTGTGATGAATCACACAATTTCAAGAACTATCATTTATCAAGACCAATAAGTGAGAAGCACCACATTAAGGGCTGAACACATTATTCATGCATCAACTGAAAAAATATTTATTAGACATCTACTAGGTATATACATGATCCTTGAGCTTACTTTATCATACAGGGAAATACACAGTAAACACAGAAACAACTATTTAAATAACAATTTTACATACTGATGCTAAGAAATCAATAAAAATAGCATGAAACAGTAGAATGCTTGGGATGAACAAGGAATTACTTAAACCCAGAGGTTCAGGGAAAGCCTCTGAGGAGACGGCATTTGAACTAAGATTTAACTGAGAGACAACTCTACAGAGAAGGGATTATTATCTGTAATTCTTACAACATCCCTTCTAGGTTGAGTTTTTATCTTCATTTTCAAGATGAAGAAAATAAAGCTTAAGTTTGTTGATCTGCTAAGGCCACAAGCCAAGACACAGCTGGCACTGCAACCCAGGCTGGCCTGACTCTGGGCCAAGGCTTTGCACTACTGTATTCCTTGGTGTTTCTGGTGCTGGACCTTTGCTCATGCCAATTCCACTGGCTGGCATGCTCATCTTCTTCCCAGCCCAGTGAATCCCTCCTCCTCCTTCAACAACTCACGGGTCACCTTGAGATGCCTACCCTGATAACCCCAAATGAAAAAGAACACCTCACTCTCCTGAACACTTATTGCTCTTTGTATCCTCTTGTGATACGTACAACTATCTCCTGGTGGAAATAAGTATGTACGCTGTTCCTTTGCTTCTGCAGTTATCCGTGTAATATGCCTCATGTATCCCACTCCATCCTCCAACCCCTATGCTTATATAAATCCTTGCTCTCAACATTTATAGGAAGAACAAAAAGTAAATAAACAAAGTTCAGTGGATGTGGCCGGATGCCTGAGGGCCTCCCAAATCTTGCCAGGGCTCTAGCACTGAAGTGGGATGCAACTGTCTGGGCTATTTCTGAGCTAAAGGCCCAAGGAGAGCCAACACAAGGAATAAGAAATAGTCTTAATGAGATAGCTGAATGCATACTAACCTGCTTTAAGCTGGCTTTTCATAAGCTGTGTCTGAGTCCCTTCCCCACAGTCAAAGAGCCAGCACTCGCCCTCACACCGAAGGACCAGAGCAGAGGCACCCCGGGTTGGGGATGGGTATGCTGCACCCGTACCCAGAAATGTCACATCCATAGACATCTTCCACCCTGCAATGAAAAGATCATCCAGGGATTATTACACATCACTGCTCAAAATCACCAAAAACATGTTCTTGTGAGATTTACTGTTATTTATTTTAAGTATTATTTATAAATTATTCAGAAGAGATTGGATTCTTGTTCTCTAATAGTTTTCCATAGAAATACCAAGTAAAATTTTAATAACTCTTAGAGTGAGTTAAAACCACAAGTTACAAACCTTGTATGACTGTTCACATACACAAAAACAAGTTAAAAAACTGCCAAACCCAGTCAATTAAAAACTATAGTTGAATCCCAACTAGATGATATTCTGAAAAAGGTAAAACTATGGAGATGGTAAAAACACCAATGGTTGACAGTGGTTTGGGGAGAAGGAGGGATGGATGAATAGGTGAAGCACAGGGGAAAGGGTATTCTCATGTTACTATGGTGGAGGTATATACTGCTTTTATGTTTTGGGAGAGTGAGCTGGCAGTATATACTACCGACAACAGTGATGCTGCTAATAACAACACTTTTTAACCCAGCTACACCGTTTTTGGGAATCTGCCCTGCAGAAATAAAGGACCTACGTACAGTGATGTTTCTGGTGGTACTTTTAAGGTGGCTAAAATTTGGAAGCAATCTGAATATATTTCAATTGGGAAATGATTGAATATTTTATTGTACATTCATAACCACGAACTATTTATTTTGCAGTTAAGTCAGGTCTGTAATTCTTGTCCTGGAGGGATGACAGTGAGAAAAGTTATAGATGGCTATGGTATGATCTCATTTTTACAATACCCCAAACCTCTGCATTTACATAAGACAGAGAAGGTCTGTGTGGAAGGATACACACCGTATTGTTAATATTGGTTATCTCAGGAGTGATTAAAATGGTGATGGTGGGGAGTGGTTTTCTTTTAAATCTTCGGATTGGTTTTGGTTGCAATGAACAGCATCTGATGTCTTTATTTTCCATATATTTTATATTCAATTTATTTAATATTATTTAAAAAAATGTGTCATAAGGCTGAACATACTTTTCTAACTATACATCACCTAATCTTTCTTACCATTTGGAGATCCGGTCAGCCCTCCCACCCTCTCGCCCCCCACACACTCCTCACACACACAGACGGTACATCTCCCCAACCCATGCACAGGTTTTAGGTAACTGCTAGTGTCCCTTCCATGTGTCACTCCACACTTTCATTTCCAAGATCAAGGCTTCCTCTGATAATTGGGTAATTTAACTTGCAGAGGCTTTCCTGTTGGATTGCAGTTTGCAACAGAGGTGAGAATAACAGAATGTAGAAAGTTAAACATTTTAAAAGCGAATAAATGCAGAAGGAATAATAAAATCTAATCACTTTGCAATCCTTAACAAATAATGGATCTAGGCCAGTGGTACAGAACCCTGGAGCATATTACAATCACCTGGAGAGCTTTTAAACCATATCAATAATTGGGCTCCATCCCAGAACAATTAAAAAGGAAATTCTGCAAGTAAGACGTGTTTTAGTATTTAAAAAAAAATTTTTTTTTCTTCCCCTGTGATTCTAACGTGCAGTCAGGTTTGAGAATCACTTAGTGAAAGGCTAATGGAGAACTACAAAAGATAGATCAGGCTGACCTGAATTCACTAGTCAAGCAGTCAATCTTAAAAAAAAAAAAATTATAAAAATTTCAAACACAGAGGTAGAGAGATTAGTGTAATGCATTACCATATAACCATCACTGAGCTTCAACAATTATCAACTCATGGACAATCTTGTTTGGTGCATATCTCCCACCCATTATCCAAGACTATTTGATAAGTTTTCATCTGAGTATACTTAAGTGGTACTGGGTACTTCCATTAGGAAGCACATGCTGTCTGGCTGTCCCTCTCTTTCCGATGTTAACAGCCAATAATGTTCACTGCCAGGATTCACTATTTCATTCGAGGTTGCCAAAAGGTGATATTCTCTTATTCCTCTGAAGTTATTAGCTGACATCCTTCTGTAAATCCTGGGTCAATTATTTAGTTACCCTGTGGTGCAATCTGCACAGAAAAGGTCCAGTGACCAATCTTAACACCACAAAGAGAAACAAGATCTTATCTAACTCCGGGTGTGCGCAGTATGAAGTACACAATAACCCTATGAGGTTTTCTTGCCAAAAAGTAGAACCTGAAACCGAAAAAAACTGTAATCTAAACACCAGTTTATTAAAGGACACCACAGGGATGGAACAAGCATAATCCGTTATGTAGGAAACTTTACAGAACAAATGAATAGGTTTCGTTAACAAGTAATATACAAGGGGAAAAAACAATAAAGAGGGAAGGCATAAGGAGATTAAATGCAATAGAAAAGACGTCAACCAAACGTGGTATGTGTAGCTTGTCTGGACCTGGATTTGGACAAACTGAAAAAGAGAGAATTGGGAGAAAAAGAAACAATTGAGGGAATGTAAACGCTGACTGGATAAATGATAACACGAAATGCTTATTAAATTGATAATGGCTTTGTTTTAAAAAGGAGTTATTGTGTTTTACAAACATAAATAAGTATTTCGCCGATAAAACGGTACATTCAGATTTGCTTTCAAATAATCCAATGAGGTGAGGGTAAGAGATGAAACAAGATTGATCTTATCTTCCTATGTTTGAAAGTTTCCATAATAAAAAGATTAAAAATGAGCCAAATAATCAAAACCCTTCCACCAGGTGGGGAAGTAATCAGAAATTAATTTATTTAATCAACGGTTCATATTTTGTGACATGCACCAGGAATTAAAAGTAACCAGACCAGATTTGGTCCCTGTCTTCTTGAACATAAAACCAGCCGCTTGCTTTCTCATGGCTATTATCCACCTTGGATCAAGTGCACATTCCGGTCGAGAACATCGCACACGACCACAGTACTGTCACCTGACACTCCCCGGGCCAGTGGTTCTCGTCCCGGCTGCACATCACAATCTCCTGGTGATTCTGGGGACTCAGCACCTGGAAGACTTCCCAATGACTCTAAAGGCTGCCAGGTCGAGAACCAGTTTCCATACAGGCAGCGCCAACCCTGCAATCACCCTGTGGCGTAGGGAGGGCGGATACTGCCTGCCTCCATTTTAGAGATGAAAGAACCGTGGCCCGGGGAGAGACAAACGGAGAGGCCAAGGCCGAGTCAGGGCCAGAAGCCAGGTCTCCGACCACTTGCGAGCCCAGGCTCTCCCCAAGTCAATGTCAATCTCCCGAAGGAGGGGTGGGCGGCGGCAGGACCGCGGGGCGGCGGGGGGCTCCCGCCTGGGGTGGGGGGGGTAGACAAGGCGCGTCCTCGCTCCCCGGCGCTCCCCGGGCCTGGGTCCTCCAAGCCGGGCCCGGCCCGCGAGTCCGGAGGAAGCGTGCCCGCCCGCGCGGCTCGGCCCGCACGGCGGACGCGAGGCAGGCGGCGGCGCAGACCCTGGCCCGCCCCTCTCCGACGCGCCCTGTCCCACTCACCCACTCCCCGAGGCCCGCGGCAGGAGCCGAGGGAGGCGCAGGCCCGCGGCAAGGCCCAGCCGTCCACGGGGCGGCGCCGGCGCGGGCGGAAGTGCGCCGCGGGCTGTGACCGCGTGTGGCCGCTCTAGGACGCGCCGGAGGTCCGCGCTCGGTGATGCCCGGCCAGGCCGGGCCGCGCGGGTGGGCTCGCGACTGATTGCGGGGGCCCTTTTGTCCCCATTGGGTCCCCGTCCGCCTTAAGTCGACCGCACCGTTCTCTGGGTAAGGTGGTAGCGGTCACCTATGAGGACCAGAGCTCCCGAAAGGGAAACGTTTCCTATTCTGCTTTTTGTTTTCCAGAGTGCTCCTCGAGGAGTATTGTCCCCTATACTTTGTTCCTGCATGTTTGTGTAGTTTCTAATCTTTCGCTGGGATGAATCTTTCTGTCTTTTAATCACTAAGTGTAAACGTTTAAGCCTGGATGCTGTAAGAAAAAGCAGTGTGCCTTGGAATCAGAATTCACAGCGGCATTACTATAGATCTCGAGTCTCCGTTCTATTCCACTTTATTTATTTATTTATCCTATTTAGGGATACCCTAAACACAAGCATCGCTGGTGTGTTCTCTTTGGGCACAGCAGAGCCTGCTGGACGCCCGGGCCTGCTCTGTGCAGAAACTGCACGTGGTGATCACCACCAGGACAAAAAACTTGGTTTAAATTCCAACGTAAACAAACAAACAAAAAAGGCTATTTCAAGCTCCTTGATTTTTGCTCGACGTACTTGAGGTGGTCTAAGCATCCAGCAGCTTCATAACAGGAATAGAGGTGCTGTGCCTGTGGGGTTTTTGAAACTACCAGAAGAGAGGGATCAAGAACCATTTTGCCCCACCCTAACTGCTTTGCCCAATAGACCATTACATATTTTACTTTTTGGCTTCTTCAAAGCTTTAATTCAAGTATTAATTGAGCTCCAGTTTTGTGGATTATATTATTTTTGAGGCCAAAAGAATTTTTTAAGTATATCATGGCCCCTGGTTTTAGGAGCATACACTGAGGCTGGAAAAGTATGTATTGGAAAGCCAGCAACTAACCATATGAGGGAACAAATGAGAAGACAAAATGAGTGATAAGAATATAGAAAAGGGGAGCTTAGTGGATATGCAGTTATTTAAGAAAAGGTGGGGCTTGAGCTGGGTCTGGTAGGATGGTTGAGACTTGAATTGGTGTTGCCAAAATGGAACAGTAAGTTGGATTTGGTTACATGGGGTCTGACTTAGCAAAGTATTAAACACCAGAACTTGAACTTTATTTATCCTGACACTTGCTTAGCTCAGAAGGGCCCAGAAAGACACACATCATTCCATAGCTGGGTCTTGATCACAACTTAGCGAGGGGTTGCCCACAGCAGTACTCTCCACAGACTTAAATCCCTCTGGAGCTTCCTGCTTACCCATCAAGGCTTCCTACAACTCCTCTTCTCAAGGTTGTTATATCTTTAGAGAATCATGGATAGAACTTTTTATTTTTAAAACTTTCCATTATATGGGAAATTGTAAACATACACAAAAGTTGAGAAAATGTCTAATGAACCTTTATGTGTAATAATCACTCACCTTCATTAGTAACATCTGGTTCATCTTGTTTCACCTACAACCAAACCCTTCCCTTTTAAAGGCAACAAAAACCTGGATTATTTTAAAGCAAATTCCAGACACACTATCATTTTATCCATAAATACTTCTAATATTTAAGGATCCTTTTTTTGGTAAAGTTTCATCACTGTGTAATGATGGTGGGAAGTTTAGTATATAAATATTAAAGATAAGTATTATTTATTTATTTATTTATTTATTCATTTACTTTTATTTAAGTAGGCTCCATGCCCAGTGTAGAGCCCAATGTGGGGCTTGAACTCATGGCCCTGAGATCAAGACCTGAGCTGAGATCAAGAGTCATTGTCCAACCTACTGAGCTACCCAGGCACCTCAAGATAAGTTTTTTGGTTTTTGTTCTTTGCTTTAAAGATTTGATTTATTTATTTGAGAGAGAGACAGAGAGAGCATGAGTGGGGGGGGAGCAGAGGGAGAGGGAACAGGAGAAGACACCCTGCCGAGTGGGGAGCCAACATGAGATCATGACCTGAGCAGAAGTCAGACTCTTGACTAACTGAGCCACCCAGGTGCCCCAAGATAAATATTTTTTTAAAATATAACCATAATATTATCATAAAAAGACAATAATTCCTTAACATCAAATGTTCATTCATTGTTTAAATTTTCCTGATCATCTCGTAACTTTCTGAGGCTCATTTGTTCAAGTCAGAAAATAAAAATATACAATAAAAACATTAAAAATCTCTTTTAAAAAACTTAACTACAATGTTATTGTCTCACCTGATGATTTGTTAAAATACCCAGTTACTTATGAATATCCTCTAATAACTCTTCAGTGTTCAAATTTCGCTAGTTATTCCCAAAGAGTCTCATATGTCAGTGGTTTGCTTGAATCAGTATTCCAAAAAGGTTTACATTGCATTTAGTATAAGTTTCTAAAGTTTCTTGTGAACTTTAAAAAAAAGATTTTATTTATTTATTTATTTATTTATTTATTTATTTATTTTAGAGAGAGAGAGAGCACACAAGTAGGGGGAGGAGCGGGGGGGGGGGTAGAGAAAGAATCTCAAGCAGACTCTGCACTGAGCACAGAGCCCAACACGCAGCTCAGTCTCACGACCCTGACATCATGACCTGAGCCGAAACCAAGAGTCAGATGCTTAACCAACTGAACATCCCAGGTGCCCCTCTTTTAAACTTCAATAGTTTCTTTTCCCTCTCCTTTCTTCTTGTAATTTATTTGTGGAAGAAACTGGGTCACTTGTCCTTTATGATTTCCCAAATTCTGGACTGGGCTGATTGCATCTCCATAGTTTTGTTTATTTATTTATTTATTTATTTATTTATTTATTTATTTATTATTTTTAAAGATTTTATTTATTTATTTGACAGAGAGAGAGACAGCCAGCGAGAGAGGAAACACAAGCAGAGGGGGAGTGGGAGAGGAAGAAGCAGACTCCCAGCGGAAGAGCCCGACGTGGGGCTTGACCCCAGAACTCCAGGATCACGCTGTGAACCAAAGGCAGATGCCTAACGACTGAGCCACCCAGGCGCCCCTCCATGGTATCATTTAACATGTTTCTCTGTCTCTTGCATTTCCTACCACATGCGAAATAGATCTAGAGGCTTGTTCTAAGCCTTTTTAGCGGACCGAGCTAATAAATATATATTTTTTAAAGTGAAATAAGTCATGAATTCATACTGATTTTTTCAATTCAAGTGTAAGATTATAGAGTTTTTACTTAATTTCTTTAATTGTATACTGATGTCACTTATATAAAAAATCTTGGGTCCTAATGACATTAACATAATTTGATTTAGCTCTGGTAAAGGAACTCCAGCCAACTACTGGATATATCACACTAGGTATGTACAGTCAAAAAACTATTTTCAGATTTCTTAAGAATTATTTTTTTCCATGTTGTTATGCCACCAACCTGATACACAATTAGATTCTTTTATTTATTTTCCATTTTTAGATATTTTTAATTTTTTTTAATTTTTTTTATTTTTTATTTTTTTAAGATTTTATTTATTTATCATTTATTTGACAGGGAGAGAGACAGCCAGCGAGAGAGGGACCACAAGCAGGGGAGTGGGTGAGGAAGAAGCAGTCTCCCAGCGGAGGAGCCTGATGCAGGGCTCGATCCCAGAACTCTGGGATCAAGCACTGAGCCGAAGGCAGATGCTTAACGGCTGCGCCACCCAGGCGCCCCTAGGTACTTCTTTTTAAAAATTTGTTTTAAATTATGTAAATTACTTACATGGGTTCCAAAGTCAAAATTATATTCAGAAAAGTATTACTTCCTTCCCTTCATAGGTGACACTTTATTAAAATCAGTTTTGGAGGAACTTCCAATATGACAGCATGAAGTGCTCTATGGACCCTATCCCCAGAAAAACTGGTTAAAATGATTAAAAAAAAAAAAACAACCAAAAAAACAGTCATTTAAAGTCTCTGGAAATGGTCCTAAGGAATTTAGCAAATGAAGAAACATTTTTTCAAAAACTTTACCAAAATTCAGTAGGAACAGTGAAAGTTTATAGTGTTTGAACTGAGACCTGCTTGCCTCCTTTCCCCTCGCTAATCAGTGAGATGGAACTTCCACTCTAGACTGGTGCAACCAATAACACAGGTCTCCCTCTCCTCCCAGTTCTCCGTCAGAGAGCTGTCTTCTAGCAAGGGCTAGCCCAGCAGTGTTTCTCATGCTGCCCACAGCTACTGGTTGGTGAGGCTAAATTCCAGACAAGTGTTGCTAAGAGGTGAGATGGAGGCTTTAGTTTAGGCACGGCCTAGGGAGAATACTAGGACCCTGATTGCCTTGCCCTGGCTCATAAAGTGGTGGTTCCATGCAGGGAGAGGCCAGCCAAAAAGACCTGAGGTCTCTGACCCACTCAAGTGCCCAGCTCCTAAATTGGTGGTGTCCCTAAATGAGTACATGCCATTGTCTCCAGCTTCACAGATTTGGCTCAGAGATTTTGCCTAAAGGGAGAAGCAGACCGAAAATGTACGTTTTAATCTCTTCCAACATGTTGGCTTCACTTGCAATGGACTGTGGAGACCCCAAGCTTGAGGGCACTCTTAAAATGAATGGAGATGACAGTGAAAGGGAGATTGGTAGAGTCATTAGACATACAGGCTAAATTGTCAGCAGCTAGTTTTCCTAAGGAGGGGCAGTGGGCACAAGACAAATGGCAGGAGCTTACCTGAGGTCAAGAAAAATTCAAACAATGACCTGAGAAATCCCTACAATATTAGGGATAATAACTCTTTATGATGTAAGATGCAAATATTTTCCAAATTTGTCATCTGTCTTTTTACATTGCTTAACAACGTGAACTTCTGAGTCAAAAGACAGTTCGAGTCTTGATTTTACCCCTTTGTATTTGGGTGACCTTGGTCAGGTTATTTAACTTTCCTGAGCCTCTGTTTTTCCCTTGGTGAAATGAGAATAATAATTGCTCTCCTTGCCTCAAACTTTTGTTATAAAGACTAAATGGTGTTTGTTGAAAATGGCTTGTAAAGTGTTATTCAAATATGAGTCATTCCCAAGTGATACCTAGCACATCTAATAATATAATTTATACAGGTAGGAGAAACCTGGCTTCTCTTTTCTCTTCCATTCTCTGCTTAGAGGTAACCTAGATGTGATATAATAGTGGTTTTCTCAAGTCAGTAAACGAACTGACCTATCATTACATCTACAGTTGTAACTGACTCGGAATTAAGGGGAAGGATAATGACTCTAATCACAAATTAGTAAAAGTGGTGGGTAAGTTTCAGAGCCAACAAAGGGATAACATGGCCGACTCCATGACTTTATTTTTCTCATTCAACTTACATTCAGAAACTTTTGTTGATCATTCCATTATTTGAAATCGGTCACTGCTGAAACCTATATAGAGAAAGAGCCCTGAACTGGGTGAGGAAGAGATTTTGAGACTATACAAAATAAACAAAAAACATGACCCAGCCCTTGATTTGCTCAAAGTACTGTTGGACGGGCTAATATTTACATACTTATAAGTAGCTGACATCGTAACTTGATGTCAATCAGAATTCTTGGTTATAAGCATAGAAATCAATTTTGGCTAATTTAAATTGCAGATTGAAAGGAGATTAGAGAGCCCACAGAACTGACAGAAAACATGAACTAATGGAGAAAGCACAGCCAAGGTCTTGCCTCAGTGCCTTCTTAGGGCACCGCCATTGACGAACCACCACTTGAAACTGGCCACTGTTTTCGGCAGCCACGAAGTAGGGAGATGGAAGATTTCCCCCCACTAGCTTTGGCTTCCACAGAGGAAAGGAGCACATTCTACCCCCTGCAACACTATACCCCGTGGGGAGGTGATAAGTGCAATGGAGAAAAATAGGGAGGAGAGAGAATGCTGGGGAGTTCGGGTTGCAAACTTTAAAAGGGTGAGTTAGAGAAAACCTCACTGAGAAGTGACATCTGAGCAAAGACCTAAAGAGGGTGAAGAAGCAAGCAGCGGGGACACTGGGACTGTCCCTGCAGAGAGTGCCGCAGATGCCGAGTCCTGTCTGGAGTTTGCCTGGCGTGCTCAAGACAAGTAGTGCCGAGAGAGAGCGAAAGAGCAGGGAGAGCAGCAGGTGAGGTCAGAGAAGTAGGTGGTGGTGGTGGTGGGCGATCATGTAGTTGCTTTTGTGGCACTATAAGGACGTTGGCTCAGCCAGTTAGGGTTTTGAACAGAGGAGTGACTTGCTCCATTTTATGTTGAAGAGGGTCACTCTGGCTGCTCTGCCGAGAATAGACTGTAGGTGGCCGGGGTGGGGAGACCAGGGAGGAAGGCATTGCAGTCACGCAGGTGACCGTGACTGTGGATGGGTCTAGGGAGTCAGCAGGAGAGATGCTAAGAAGTGGCCACGTTCTGAAGATACTTGAAGATACCCACAAGAATTGCTGATGGGTTTGATGGGAGGTGTGAGAGAAAGGGATGGAGTCAAGGATAACTCTGCGGCTTTTGACTGGAGACATTTCTGTAAACCGGGAGACCAGAAGAGAAGGGTGGGGAGGAAGCACCGACGTTCAGAGCAGCCCTGTCTGATGCTGATGCTCTCGGAGATGGTTCCCATTCCACAGGAGAATGCAAGGCCTAGCTGTGAGTTCCCGGCTCCGGCGAGGCCGGCTGATTGTATCAGGCCAGCTTCTGGAGCTCCTGCCTCTGCCTTTCTCAAGGAACCGGGGGAGATGGGGAAAGGGGAGCTTGAGGACATTCTCTTCTGACTGTTCTATTTTTCTGTGAAACAGGAAACAAGACTGTCTGCCGAAGTGGGGATGCAGGAGGATGTCCGAGGTCTGATGCAGGGAAGGCGTCAGTCACTGGATGCCCGTAGTGCCAGCAGCGTTACAGGTTTTCTTGAAGTTCGTGATGACTGAGTGAGACCGGCAGCAGCCACATTCTGCTGCGTGCGCTGTGCTCAGTGCGGGTGGTTGAGTCCTCTATACAGCATCAGATGCAAGAGGGCTGAATCCTGGCTTTGCTGGTGATCTTAAGGGCTCTGCACCTCACATTCTGCAAAACGGGGGACGTATTAGCACCTACACCTCAGAAAGTTGTCGTGAAGGTGAAATGAGTAAATAGATATCAGGTACTTGATATCTGGCTTGAAGCAAGCACTCGGTAGGTATTAGCCGTTATACCATTTTATCCCTTTACCAGCCCTTACCAACATACCACCTTTCCTGACTTAGTGTTCTAACATTCCGGTCTTGGAATGTGTACGTGGTGGGGAGAAGGGCTGAGGAATAGTTCCTTTACTGCTATGATTAAACTAAATGAGGAGAGACATAAAGTAGGCCGCCGAACAAAAGGAAAGGAAAAGATAACGAGCGTGAGTAGTGCCCCACGAGTGAATCTCAGTCTAACCACAGAGCACTCCCGAGGGTGCTGGGGGAGGGTAAAGGATTGAGTTAATACTGAGTTTTAAAAGTGCCGTCTATACAGCAGCCTCTAAAAACAAGGTCCTAACACATTTTTTATGCATGGGAAATTTTACTAAGAAAATGTACACATCTCATTATAATTTATATAAAACAAAAGAGAAAAAACAATTCACATCATTATGGAGCATTTAGGCAGATTCCTGGAACCATCTGTAATAAGTTGATCTGGTATAATCCACTCTACTCAAGGCATCCCCCCCATTTTTATTTTAAAGATTTTATTGATTTATTTGACAGAGAGAGAGACAGCCAGTGAGAGAAGGAACACAAGCAGGGGGAGGGGAGGGGAAGAAGCAGGCTC
Organism: Ursus arctos; assembly: GCF_023065955.2. NCBI lineage: Eukaryota > Metazoa > Chordata > Mammalia > Carnivora > Ursidae > Ursus > Ursus arctos. Next base: position 22,836,632 of record NW_026622841.1, read on the forward strand.
CCAGCAGAGCAGGCAGCCCGATGCAGGGCTCCATCCCAGGACCCTGGGATCATGCCCCAAGCCAAAGGCAGAAGCCCAACGACTGAGCCACCCAGGCGCCCCCAGTGCATTCCCCTTTAAACTGGTGTTCCCATAAGCAATTACCACATGTTTATTCCGTCCTTTTATCTTAAATGCACAGGTGAGAAAGGCTAAGCAATGTGTAGTTTCCTCGAAGTTAATACTTAATGCTTGGGATGTTATCAAAAGGAACACAATATCAATTGCAAAAATATGATTTTAATTTCAGTTAATTTTATTTTATTTTTTTAATTTTTTAAAAAGATTTTATTTATTTATTTGACAGAGAGAGAGACAGCCAGCAAGAGAGGGAACACAAGCAGGGGGAGTGGGAGAGGAAGCAGGCCCCTAGCAGAGGAGCCTGATGCGGGGCTCAATCCCAGAACACCGGGATCATGCCCTGAGCCAAAGGCAGACGCTTAATGACTAAGCCACCCAGGCGCCCCAATTTCAGTTAATTTTAAAGGCCATTAGGCAAAGTATATTAAACATTAGACAAAAATGTTACTTTGCCAAATAGCTAAAATAAGTCTCAGAAAGTCTTTATTCCACACATACATTTTATATTTCTTTTTAACTGTTCTCATATTTTTTTTTTTAAAAAGTAAGGTCCACGTCCAACTTGGAACTTGAACGCACAGCCCGAGATCAAGAGTTGCATGCTGTACCAGCGAGCCAGCCAGGCACCCCAGCTGTTCTTACTTTTTAATGGAGGAAGTTATATGTATGTATATAATACAATAGCTATCATTGTATCAGAATATCATTGTATCAGGATAGGGAGATAGATCTTACAATTCACATTGACATTGGCAGAGTCACAAATTGTATAAGCATTATTGAAACTGGTTTGCACAGAAGTGATAGCAAGAAAGATTACCAAATCTAAAGATGTTCGTGAACTGTCTATTGAGAGAATCTTTGATGTAACTTACCAAATTCAAAACCAAATCTTTTACGTTTACATCCAGTACTTAAAATGCTGAAGACTAACGAATAAAACAGGTTTATAATGTATTTGAGTTATAAATGGGAACAAAGTAAAAATAAGTAAACTGCTAAAACACATTTTAAAAAAAGACCTAAGCCTAATCTCATAATAGGTGAAGAGTTTTCATTTGAAATAACAATTCTTTATTTAAGATCCAGATAAAATCACCTGTCACGGAGGCCCTTTTTCCTTGAGAAGGGCTGAGGTTAGGAGCCCTGGCTTTGCTACTCACCAGCCGAGATCTTGGGCAAGGCATTTAAACTCTCTGTGCCTGTGGTCTTCTCTGTAAAACAGGTGCAGTGACAGGAAGGGATTTGAGAATTAATTATGCTGATGCTTGTTAGATACTTAGAACAAGGCCTGGTGCTATCCATAAAATTTACTTTAGTGTTGTTTGCTAACTGTACATACCTAGTATGTTAGTGACAATTCAGTGACTCTGTAGGAATCAGTGATTTACTAGAACAGACACTTAAAATTAGGAAAGGGAAAATAATTTTTCTAGGACATAAAAGGACATACTGAAAACCGGGGAATAGATACCCACAAATTTTCCCTTAGTCATACAACTTTAAAAAGTGTTCTGAATGTAGGGATAACTTCCCAAAGATAGAAGTGGCAAATAAGCTTGTATTTGGAAAAAAAAAAAAAAAAAAACAAGATTAGTCATATGTAAAAGTGTTTATTGGTAAAAAACCTGTTACATAAATATACGAACCATCCAAAGTCATCTGACTTAATTTGTATATTTTACACAACCAAACTATGAACACATTTCTATATAATATCATCTCATGTCAATTTTCTCTTTGAGAGGCACAATTTTTCTTTTCTAAAAAAAGGAAATAATTGTTACTTTAAAATCTAATCCCCAGTTTACCTGAGAAGCCCCTGGCAATAATTATGTAATAAGTAAGAGTCATGTCCTAATTAGGCCCTGTTGAATTTATTAAAAATTTGAAACAAAGCATTAGGCTTTTTCTCTGCTCATATTAAAACATCCTCATTTCAGATGAGGGGGAAGTTGTCTGTAGTCAAATTATCTTGAATATTTTAAATATTAAGTGTTACTTCATTTAGCTTGGCTGTAGAGGGTTTATTTCATTTTAACATTTTAGATGCACATCGAAGTGCAAGCCACACATCATTTAGGAACCAAAGTAGATAATGAATCTGTGTTTTCTATAAAGTCAGCAGTGTGCCTGCACCTGAACATACGTGGTCTTGTTTTGAATGGAAACATGTTGATGCTGTTTCATTATTTACGACAGTTCCTTTATATGGAATCCCAGTAGAGAGCTTTGATAGCTACATGAATGTTCTTAAGTGTTATTTATGCTCGGCAGAACTGATTCCATTTTGGTGAGTCCAACAGAACCCTGGAACTGTTCAAGAATATAAAGTTCTCTTTGAGGGAACTGAATGGGCTTGGGAAGAAAGCTACAGAACATCCGGATGAAGGCAAGGCTTTCCCACTCCCCTAGCCCCTTTGGACTTCCTCAGTTATCTGAAAGCAGTAAATAATGCCCCTTAATAATTATGCTTTGATCTTCATTCATTAGCAACTCCTTTGCAAAGGAGAATGCAGAATTTTATTTCTCCAGAAGCTGGTAATTTTAGAAAAAGAAAAGACAAAGGATAGGGGAAGTCAAATTAAAAGACAATAGAGAAGAAACGATTATCCATTTGATAGCTAACCTTTTCAAAAATGAAAATTGGTTGCTAGGTTTTACTTAATAAGTGAATTTAAAAACTATACTTGAGAACTGAACAGTATTCTAGTTATGTCTTTTCAGAGAAATCTGTTTAAAAGTTCTGTATTTTTGTCCCTACAAACATCCCATAAAAACTAGACATAACAAAAACAGATGAAACCAATTCCACGTAAGAACATAATTTCAGTTTTCTTTTTCATACGAAGTATGTACTCTGTGAGCACTAAACAAACTGCTCGGCACAGTCAGTACTCAATGTCTTCTCTGCACCAGCAGCCTGGACATCACCCGGGAGCTGATAAGAAACACAGAATCTCAGGCCCTACCCCAGACCCACTGCATCATGAGGAGTAATCAGCTCTCCAGATGATTCGGATGTCCACTTTCAGGCAGCAAATGAGAGGCAGGGGAAGTGTGTGTCAGAGTCGCCTGGGAACCTGCTGAAAATACACCTGCCAGCGCTCTGCCCCTGGTGGTCCAGGAGGCGGGGGGTGGGGGGGTGGGGGGGGTGGTAGGCAGAGGCATATGCATTTTAAAGAAGCTTCAGGGTGATTCTGAAGCAACTTCCTGGTTAAGAAACCATCCTTTAAAAAAAGATTTTAACCAAAATCTGTAACATGTTCACCACGTTAAAGTCAATAAAGCTTACCCCCACAACTCACCCAGTCTCTTTCACAGCATGGGTGCTGGTGCCAGATGAGAACATGTGTTCTCACTTTTCCCTATTAAGTAATTTCTGACAGAATTCTTACAAAATTTCTTCTCTATTCAAAAGAATGAAAATGATTCTCCATTGCTGTTTTTAAAAATAATTATCTTCTTGCTCGGTAAAAGTTTCCATAGAAGATCTGAATGTTTGTTTCTTTTCCAATCTGATGCCATAATGCCACCAACTCCTTCCCACCATGCTGGTAGCCCCTGCCTGTATTCTTGAATTTTTTCTTCAGTTTACATCCAATAGTTGTTACTTGGTTGGTAAAATACTGGTTGGTAAATAGCACATGTGAATAGGTGGCTTTTAATAAACATACATTATATATATATATTTATATATATATATTCTAAAATATTTATTATGTATCTCATATAGTATATGTGTAAATATATCCTATTTCTCCAGATAAATATGTATTCATTAAAAGCCATCTATTCTCATGTGTTATTTACCAATCAGTATATTACAGGTTTTATATATATATATATGATTTCTGTCTTATTTAAATAAGGAGGCTATATGCCAGTTGGCTTTGTTTTTTCCTTAAAATATAATTTCCATAAAGACTGTACTAGACATACTTACTAAGCAAACATTTTAGTAAAATTACATTAACTCAGCATATGGTCCTGCCTTCAGTAAGCACTAAGCAAAAAACAGGATTTGTAATTATACTTGTAACGTTAAACTCAAATCAAGAGTATTTTTGGGGGTGATTTTGTTTTGACGAAGGTAACATGAAAAACATAAACCTTTCATTTTTAATTTAAAGAAGCAAATAGTGATCTGATTGCTTATTTTATAAAACAGATTTATATAACAGATTTCTGACTTTACTCATCTGTTAAATTAATCAATTGCATTTTAAAATACTCCAAACAGCAGTGCCATTTCAAGCATTCTTAAAATGTTAAATTATATTCAAATTAGTATGACTCAATCTCTACCTGTACATAGAAGGACATATGAACGTACAAATGATGCCCTTTTTCCCTACAGAATATCACATCTAACATACCAAGGACTGTGGAGAGAAATACCAAATAACGTGTACCCTTACATGTAGGTATGAATAACTTTTTGTAGTTAATCTTCTCAAATGAGCACTTAAATTTTGTTCCTTCAAAGCAATTGTGTTAGGCACATATAAAGTAATACTACTAACTCTCCAGATGCAATAGTCACTTCAGAAAACTGGTCTCACTAGCCAATAGTTACCCATTTTACTGGGATTAACAATGGCATTTCCTGGTCTGTACACCTACCTCACTCATGCCCACTTAGCTCTAATTTTGGTGGTTTCAAAAAATTAAATCCATTTTCAGTGGAAAGAGTTGTCACTAATGGTATTCAAAGGAATGTATTATAAAGACATTCCAGGGGCGCCTGGGTGGCTCAGTCGTTAAGCGTCTGCCTTCGGCTCAGGGCGTGATCCCAGCATTCTGGGATCGAGCCCCACATCAGGCTCCTCCGCTATGAGCCTGCTTCTTCCTCTCCCACTCCCTCTGCTTGTGTTCCCTCTCTCGCTGGCTGTCTCTATCTCTGTCGAATAAATAAATAAAATCTTAAAAAAAAAAAAAAAGACATTTCAAAATTATCCAAATAATAAAGAGCACCACTATTAGAACAGGGGGTGTAGCCTTTCCAGTTAAATATGCTTCATTCAAATATGAAACAGGACTAATTTGTTAAAAGTCACATGATGTCAGTTATAATTTATGCATTATATCCCTTCCTTTGAATCATCTAGAAATAAATAAAATGAAAATAGATGTTTTTCATAATAAGCAAACCTAAATTTCTAGTTGGGCAATAAAATCGCATTAATTGAAGCAATCAAATTTAAGATATTACCTTTATTAAATAAAAAAGTTACACTATGATTTTTATACACTGTTGAAAACAATGACTATTTTGTTTATTTCTCTAAAGACAGCAGTACTTCCCATTTCTCTCTCATGATGTTATAGTTAAGCCTCAATTTAGGTCCAGAATATAAACAAGGTAGATTTTTTGCATGTCTCTAGATTTATCAACTGCAAAGGAATTTCAGAGCATGAAGATAAAATGAGGCTGAAATAAAAGAACTTTTAGATACTGACAGCTTGTCCTTATAATCTGGTTAAATTTGGTTTAAAATTCTATACTCATATCCACAGAAGTAAACTTCTATTTTAGTAACCCTAAAAGTAAGCTGGGGAGAGATTATTAGTGTAATAGTACATAGCAAATACTTTGGCAAGCATGAACAACAGCACAAGGTGAAGACATTTACAAATACACTTGTAACATCTCTTTGATGTGGTAGGAGTTAACAAATCAGAAGAAAAGGATTATGGTTATTTGACTGCAGGGTGCTGGTGGGCATTCACAAAGTAGCCAACACATTGATCCTCAATGGAAGTACAGATTCATGAAAAAAAGAAGTCAAGCAAAGCAGTGGGGGAGAATAAAACACAGAAAAAAACCATAAATTTGAGAACATTATCTCTTTTTGTCTGAAAAAGAAGGGAGGTTCCCTGAAGCATGGGAAGTATTTTTCAGTGGATGTCCTTCTATTCCGTTATCAGGGGAGGGCTTAATGCCGATTCTGGCCAGTCATACACATCCGGCAGCAGGGAATCATATTCACTTCGCCATATTCTTTCTCTAATGTATTTGGCCTTGTCCTCAGGTTCTGGGTATCGGAAAGCCATTTTGTTAGCATACAGGTATTCTGTAACCTGAAAAATAAGTAAGATTACTGTGTAGGCTCTGAGTATTAATCTGAGAGGAAAAGTACTATTAAAACACAAAGAAATGAATTTAGAAGAATGACGTTTTTCTTTTTTCAAAATAAAAAATAACATTACTTTGACTCATTTCAAAACATTTGGAAACTATTAAAAACTTGAAAGATGAAATAAAAATAATCTGCAATCTTACCGTAAATTTTATGTGTTTTAAAGTCACCGCCCCCCATTATTGGCATTTCCTTAATACTTCAATATAACAAACAATTTTAAGCTCTGCTTTGTGTGAGCCAAGGAGCCCTACATGGGTGACCTGCCTACCCATGTCCTTCCCCCACTTTCAAATACCATGTAAGAGAGTCTACTTCCTACCCACAGCTGACTGGACTGAGGTGAAAACCTAACCTAATGTGAGCCAGGTGTTTTTGCTCTAGAATTTGGATTAAGAGACACAGAAATTATTATAAATCAGGTGTTGGACACTAGAACTATAAGGTCAAGTAAAGTTAGGGCTAGGACCTACACATGCCAACTCACCACCTGCATCATGGAGTACCCGGCATGTTCCACGTGCTTTACATGACCCCGAGATCATGGCCTGAGCCGAAATTTAGAGTCAGATGTTCAACTGACTGAGGCATGTAGGTGCCCCCGGTGGTTATTTCTTAAACATATCATCCTCTAATTCCCAATCTTTATTTAGTTTATGAGTGTTAAAATAATGCAAGAATAACATTTATAGTCAAAGGGGTAAAAATTTTATGATCACCAGTATACAGTCAAAAATGTGGTTGATAAATTCTACATCTGATCCTGATGTTTAAGAAAATCTTAGTAAACTAGGGATGAAGATGACTTCTTTAAAAAGATAGAAAATATTTACTTCAACCAAAAGCTAGTATCACATTTAGTATTAAAATACAAGGATGGCCTTATCAATAAGTTGCTTAAAACTGCTCTTAAGGGGGGGAGAAAAAGAGCAATACATAAAAAATGAAGAAAAAAATTACTTGCAAATGATTCAAAATTCAAAATTCCAAAACAGTTAATTGAAAGAGTTAAGATTGCTCAACAAACTAGTTATCAAGTAAATTCATAAAAATTAATACCTTCCCTATATGCCAGAAATGACAAGCGAGGAAACAGATATGGAAAGAAAAATCTTCATTTATTATAAAGAACAAAAAATTTTAAATATCTAGGAAAGCAAGTAAGTATTAAGTAACATACCACGTTTAGAGAAGAAAACAACAAAATTATATTGAATGACTTAAAAAAAGAAACAGACTGTGCTGTGTGGGAAGAGGTGCTGTTGGGAAGGGAAGAGCCAGGACCAAAGACTCAATTTCACTAATTTAATTTGTAAGTCCGATAGTTTCATACACAGATGCACAGTTTCCTTTGAATTAAAAAAATTGATAGAAAAATTCATCCAAAAGAATGCACAGTTTAAATAGATAAGAAAATACTGAAAAACCATAATAATGGGAAACATATAGTATCAAATAATACACATTATTACATACCATAATAATTATTATTTAAGATTTTTGAGTAATCTTTGCAGCCAACTCACAACTCCCAAGTCAGGTTGCACTCTCTACTGACTAAGCCAGCCAGGTACCCCCATACCACAATAATTTAAAAGGTGTGGATGCCCCCCAGGGGCGCCTGGGTGGCTCAGTCAGTTAAGTGTCTGCCTTTGGCTCAGGTCATAATCTCAGGGTTCTCGGATCAAGTCCCACATTGGGCTCCCTGCTCAGCAGGGGAGTCTAGTCTGCCTGAGATTCTTTCCCCTCACCCTCTGTCTCTCCCCCTGCTCTCCTTCTCTCAAATAAATAAATCTTAAACATCATTAAAATTTATATGAAGTGTAAATTAATACTTACTTTAATAGCGATGTTAAGAGAAACTTCCTGAATATCAGCAAGTGGTGGGTAAAGTCTCCCTTGAGCTAGCTCTTTATCTGTCAATTGATTTGCCAGAGCCTGAAGAGAAAAATAACATTTTATTTTTGTTTGTTTAAATAACACAGGCTAAGGACCTAATAAAATGGAAAAGGGGTTTGGGGAGCAGAAAATAATACAGGTAACATAATTCTCCTTATTTTTAGCAGGAATATGCTTAAAGCATTGCAGAGATTAAAATTGTTCACCACTAAACAAGAAATAACCAGACTGAAGGGTTTATTGACATATTCTACTTAATACATACAAAGTTTGGCATAATTACATCAGTTACTATGAAAATAAACATTAAAATCTGTATTAATGTGAATTCTTCAAAACTCATATTATGGTCTGGCACTCTAATAGGCCAGCACACTCCAAATAAACTAGTATTTGTCCATTAAAAAAATGAAGGTGTTACATTTTATCTATGCTGTCACAATATATTACCTTCAGATGTATATACGCAACACGTATAGTACGTGTTGTAAATATGAAAGGATTCATACCTTAACATTCAAACATTTGAAAAATCATGATAAAAAATTAATCTTATGCAAAAGTAGATAGCCAAATCAAAAAAGCAACAAATGAATAACTTCCTTTCCATTCATAAGGCAGATTTAACCTATTTTCTCTCTCTGCTTTTAATTAAGATCCACTCATCTTTATAATTCAACCTGATAAAAGAGCCAAACAATATTTAAAACATTTACCTTTGCAGCTTCTAGGAAAACATGGTCACTAATATGCCGGGTGTTACAGAGAATAACAGCTAAAGCCACGCCTACAAAACATTTTAAATAGTTAATTTAGTAAGGTCACTTTTCAAATTATGAAAGGAACCAAATAAATTCCCAGACTTAAAGCAAGTTAATGGTAACCACTACCCCCAGACGCACCCCCCCCAAACAAAGCAGCCAAGAGAAAACAAATCTGAGAGTTAAAATCAAATGATCTTTGTTAACTGTTACAATTCTTATCTCCTAGAATAACCTTAGAAATATCAAATGGCTCTTCTCAATTTAGTTTTTACAATTAGCAAAATTACAATGCATACAATTCATCAACACTTGTTACAAGAAACATCAATTCCCAGCCCACCTCTAACCCTTCCACTTCTTGTTCTAGAGAGGCAGCTACTTTCAATTCTTTTAGCTGATTTTTATATTTCTTTCTCTCAAACAGCTTGCTTGTATTTCTCCTGATTGAGTTTTATAGATCACCCACTCCTTCCTGTAGGAAAAAAGTACTTGGCTTTCTTTCACATTTCCAGCCTCGTCCCTTCTTCCAGGATGGTTAGAGCACCATTTTGGCTGAATCAATCAGTAGTCAACGTTTGTATTATTATGGCTTCATGAGTGTTACTCACAGCAGAGCCATTATTAACACTGTCGTGATTATTTCTACTCTTCTACATAACTTTTGGTTTTCCCTGAAGTTACTGTCCTGTTCTCCTTATTTTACTTTTTCAGTACTTAAAATTATTTCACACTGAAATACGCATTCGATTCCCTGAATCATCCATCTCTATCTCTGTCAAATAAATAAATAAAATATTTTTTAAAAAAGAAATTTATAGAAAATGAACAGCACAAAGGAAGAAATATTTAAAAGAATCTTAGCTCTCAGAAGAAACTCAAAAGGATCCTGTAACCTTTTTTAAAAAAGTGGCTATTTGAAAAGAGTGATTTAAGATAAGATAACGGTACTGGGAATGAAAAAATAATATTTGAGCCTACTGAACAGATGATATAGGATATTAAGCAAATGTTAATTTCATGTGGTATGATATGAGCATTATGGTTATGTTTAATTTAAAAAATTACTTTTTTGGAGATACATACTGCAGTAGTTATGAATGAAATTATATGATGTCTCTGATTTGCTTTAAAATAACCCAAAGAGGAAGGAATGGTTAGGAAAATATGGTTACATGTTGATAACTGCTGAAATGTGGGAGATTGGAACATGGGACTTCATTCTTCTCTCTGCTTTTGTGTGTGTTTGAAAATTTTTATAATTAAGAACAGACTTTTTTTGTTGTTGTTTTTAGTTTTTATTTTAAGTAGGCTCCATGCCCACACGTGGGGCTTGAATTCACAGCCCTGAGATCAAGAGTTGCGTGTTCTATGGATTAAGCCAGGCAGGCACCCCATAAAAAAAGATTTTTTAAATGTACACAAAAAGTGCTAAAAAACAGATGAATGAATGAATGCCACAGAAGTCCCCCACATTACAGAATTTAAAAAAGGCAGAGTTGAAAATGTGAAATAAAATTTATAAGTCAAGGACAACTGAGGTAATTGACCATGGTCTAACAAAGTTCTATAAGAGAAAAACAGAAATAATGTAAGGAAAGAAATAAGAAAGAAAAAAAAAATCCTTTGGAAAAGAAGATATAGTGAACTGGCCCCCATACAGATGTGCATAATAAATGGAAATAAGCCCAAACCTGGATGCATCCTGGTAACCTCTCAGAAATCTAAAGAGAAAATTTTAAATATTTTTAGGGAGAAAAAGCTAGTATGGATAAAGAAATGAGAATCTCAATGACATCAGATTTCTCACAGCAACACTAAAAGTGGAGAAATATTTTCAACGATCTGAGGGAATGGACTTTCAATCTACAAATCTCTATCCAACCAAACTATCAAGTGAAAAGACAAAAGAGACATTTTTAAGATATGGAAAAAAACTCAGGAAGTTTTCATCCACGCTTTTTCAAAAGATGTACTCCAGAAAAATGAGACCAAGACAGAGAGGAATATAGCACCAAGACAGAAATAGCACATATGCATGAGAGAGAGGACAACATGGGTCACAAGAAGTAGTCTGCTGTGCAGGGTGCCTGGGTGATTCAGTCAGTTAAACATCTGTCTCTTGGTTTCAGCTCAGGTCATGATCTCGGGGTTATCAGATATGTAATTTGCAAATATCTCTCATTCTGCAGGTTGCCTATCAACTACATGGAATGGATAAAGAAGATGTGGTATAGGGGCGCCTGGGTGGCTCAGTCATTAAGCATCTGCCTTTGGCTCAGGTCATGATCCCAGCGTCCTGGGATCCAGCCCTGCATAGGGCTACCTGCTCAGAGGGGAGCCTGCTTCTCCCTCTCCAGCCTGCTTCTCACTCTCCAGCTCCCCCCATTCTTGTGTTCCCTCTCTTGCTATCTCTTTCTGTCAAATAAATAAATAAAATCTTTTTTTTTAAAAAGATGTAACACCATTATTTTTAACATAAATAATGGTGGCACTTACCTGGAAAAATATACACATTGTTTCCTTGGCCTGGTGTAAAGAGTTGTCCGTCACTGAGTTTCACTGGCTCAAATGGACTGCCACTGGCAAACAAACACCTTCCCTGTTAAGAAATGAAATAAGCTCAATTTGTAAATTCACGTGGACTAACACTGAGGTGAATCAAAACAAAATTAAATCCTGTACTAAAACAGACCAATATATTACTTGCAAACAGGCATAATTTACTATATAACATAATCTTCCATTAAAATTCTTATCAGAATGTGTGTTTATGCATAGCACACATTCAAATAAAATTGAAAATGGTCCACTAATAAACTAAAAACCTCACATTTCTATTTCCTTTAAAAAGTTTAAAACGTAGATGGGCCAACAAATACCATCCTGAATAATACACATGGCTCTCAACATCTGTGAATGAAGGGGAACACATCAAAAATTAAACTGTGATCACTGACTGTACGTCTATCTTTGGCTCTGTACCAGGTGCTTTGTATGTGTTAACTCAGTTTAGCCTGCACATAAAGCCTTACGAGATTATCATCATCTCCATCTCACTGATATAAAAAAAAAGAATCTCAGAAAACTATAGCTTAGACTTCCAAGTACTTTGTAAAAAGTCACACATTACAATTGAAGCAGTTAAACTTGAATCCAGATTTTTTTTTTATTCCAAAGCCCATGGTCTCTCTATTATGCTAATAATGCCCTGGGTGGGCAGTTTACGTAACAGATGTATGGTATAACTAGACTATTACCCCAGAAAAATACAGCATGTTGCCTTGTTGAAGAAAAATAAGTCGCCAAATTTTAGCACTGTGCTCAACAATGGCATATAATGTTGCTAGAATATTCGCTATTTCTTTATTTTAAAAAAGATTTTATTTATTTATTTGAGAGAGAGAGAGCAATCGAGCACACATGAGCAGTGGAGGGGCAAAGGGAGAAGCAGACTCCCTACTGGGGCTCCATCCCAAGACCATGAAATCATGACCTGAGCCAAAGGCAGACGCTTAAACCACCCAGGCACCCCATAGTCAATATTTCTAAAAGAATTTGATACCTGTGAAATTGAAGAGTACCTGAAAGTAAATTTATAAATCCTTTATTTTTTTTTAAAGATTTTATTTATTTGAGAGAGAGAGAAAGAGAGAGAGCCAGAGAGTGCATAAGCAGGGGAGCAGCAGAGGGAAAGGGAAAAGCAGGCTCCCCGCTGAGCAGGGACCTAGGGCTCCTGGGATTGAGCCGAAGGCAGACGCTTAACCAACTGAGCCATCCAGATGCCCCTATAAATCCTTTAAATATCATTTCCCTACCACAAATCCCATCTGCTCCACTCCTCCTTGGCAAGAAACCACAAAGAGCAAGAAAACAGTAGTTCTCAAACAGGATAATCTATCTCGGAATACTTGAAGTATGACTAAAGTAAGTCATGTTTAGTTCTTTTATTTTTTAATTTTTATTTATTTTTTAAAGACTTATTTATGTATTTTAGAGAGAGGGAGAGGGAAAGCCAGTCCCAAGCAGACTCCATGCTAAACACAGAGTCCGACACCAGGCTCGATCCCACAACCCCAAGATCATGACCCAAGCTGAAATCAAGAGTCAGCTGCTTAACCGACTGAGCCACCCAGGTACACCAAAAGTAAGTCATGTTTAAACAGCTACCTGGATTAAGTAAGAAATGGTTTACAGAAAACTGAACTATCTCCACACAGTAGGATGGACAAACTGACATGGCACCTGAACACTGGACAGAATAGTACGTGTTTAGACAATGCCTTGTCTTATCTCTAGATCCAAAAATGTGTGTTATACCAAGGCTAATTATTCTTTGAAGTATAGTGGATCCTTGCATTAGTGGATTTAACACTCAACAATTTGACCCTTTGGACCATCTGAAGGTCTACAATATGTATTAATTATTACTTTTATAAGACATACTTTCAGTTTCAACATGACACAAAGGGTAGAAGCTATCTAACTGTGCTAGTGCTGCGCCCAGGTGACCATCCTGAAGCTACAGTGTCAGGCGGCTGTATCATTTTCTACAGATAGCTATGATCATTCTCTACCTGTTCTAAGCACAGCTGTACTTGTGATGAAATTGTGTTTCTTTGAAGATTAAAATCAGTTCATGGTTAAAGCCATATGTCATTACAATGATAATGCAAGTAATAATATAGATTCTGTTTGTGATACCACTAATTTTAATAGCTTTATAACATGGCTTATACAATATCAACTCTTTATAAGAAAAATGTTACATTCTCATGATAGCAGTAAATTTGGAGATTTAGAAAGATCTTGGGTATCTTCTCTAGAATGGCAAGATTCTATAGCAGTTCATCTTCTTCAGGCTATTTTTTTTTCTTTCATAATCAACCTACAGTTTAAATGTAGCTGGATCTTAACCATAACCAAGTGTTCATTCTGAAGTTCAAGAATTAAAATAAAGTATTTCTCTCACTAAGCAGCAGAGGGTGTTGGAGTAACACCAAGACTTCTCTCTACTGAAAACAAAAGGACGCTAAAAATTTAAGAGGTGACTGCAAATACGTAATTTATGCCGTTATTTTATGTAACACTAAGAAGCAATTATGTAAAATTAAACTATGACACAATACTTTTTTTATCATTTTTAGGACGTAATACAATATTGAGAAAAAATTTCATCTTAGAACTGATGGAATACAATATATCAAACTAGTCTCCCTGGAGGATTTTTATTCATTCCAATAATGCACAGCTCTTACAACAGTATTTATTCAAAAAAAAATTCTTAAATGTTTGGGCAATCTTCTAGTGATATACTACTGCTGCCCAAAACATTTACATTTTTTTCTATTTCTAAAATGCCAAAACCCACTGATACATAAGTATATTTATCAGTCGTCGTATAAGACTAAGATTTACTTTTTGGGGCAATAACCATTAGTTTTAAGTAGTAAAGACTGGTAAACAGGATACCACACTTTGGTAAAACGATAAGACAGTATACTAAAGAGACTGATTTTTTTTTTTTAATATCTGGATGCTGATTTTGTGGATGATTTCAAAGAAAAAGATTTCAATAACTATTAGAAGTTTCAGTGACTACTATAACTGTTGGAAACCAATAGTCAGGAGAATTTATTTTGACTAAACTGAGTGGCAATATGAAGTGAAAGGAATTTAGAGGGGGAATGTATGTATCAAAATAAATTTTTCGGTAATGAGAAAAAAAGAATGCTAAAGGCATAAGGAGCGTGAACACTAAGTCTGGAAAGTTCTGAGAAGGTTCTGCTCTGGCAATGATCTAGGCTGTTTCACACCAATTCTCCTTCTGATAACTGGAGAATATACATTATTCTGGATAAAATACATTAAAAATATTTGTTAAGAAAGTAGCAGTGCTATCAAGATAGTGAAAGCTTGGGTGTGGCAGATGCAGAAGAATAGGAAAACAAGGTCTGTGAGCCCAGCACTTGAAGCTTTCCCGCTCAAGGTGATCGTGAATTTCAAAAGGAGTAACTGTGGCTGGGAGCCTGAGCAACAAAGCTATCAGGAGCCTCACAATGAGAGAAAGAGAAAAGTAAAGTTCAGGGGCTGCTAGGGATGACGAGTGCTAATAAATACCCCAGGACTTTTGATTCATGCTCAAAGGGGTACACACTGGGAGCAAGGGTGAACTGTGGCAATAGAGCCGGCACCCCATGGACTACACCCTGATTAGATTATGCTGAGCTGCTCCAGAGCAACACTCACCAGAGGAAAAGGGAAGACCCCTTCACCCAGAGCCGCAAATTACTGCTACAATTGCTCACCCACACCATCTAGCATTCAATAAGAAAACCAAAAACAAAAATAAAACTAGGTTTAAAGACCGCATAACCAAGAAAAACAAAAACAGATAATAGAAATGGACTTACAGAGAGTTAAGATTTTTTTTTTTTAAAGATTTTATTTATTTATTCGACAGAGATAGAGACAGCCAGCGAGAGAGGGAACACAAGCAGGGGGAGTGGGAGAGGAAGAAGCAGGCTCCTAGCGGAGGAGCCTGATGTGGGGCTCGATCCCATAACGCCAGGATCACGCCCTGAGCCGAAGGCAGATGCTTAACTGCTGTGCCACCCAGGCGTCCCAAGTTAAGTATTTCTTGCTATCAGACATTAACTTTAATCATGATTCAGACATTTCAGAAATTAAATAACAAGACAGAATATTTTAGAGCAGAACTATAAGCTATGCAGAAAGATGAAGTATTTTAAAATTACTGTTAAAAGTTGTGAGGTGTGATAATGATACTGTGATTATATCTTTAAAGGAACTTTTAACTTTTAAGAGATACACTATAATATTTATAATGAAACTATATGATGTCTTGAGATTTGTTTCAAAAAAACCCAGGATGGGAAAGATGTAGAAGAAACAACATTGACGAGGAGGTGATCAGATTATTCCACCTCTGTATATTTTCGGAATTTTCCATAATAAAAGACGTTTTTAAAAGAGTGGAGACAAAAACATTTATCACAGATTTGTTACCTATTCTGAAGGACATGACCTAATAATTATTCCTGCTGGGTATCATTGTAAACAAGCCTTTAAATATTGCTTCCTGGGCCCACTTAAAGATCACGTACAAGAACAATACAGAATGTGACTACATTATGGAGATTAAAAATATATCCCTACAGAACAGTAGGGAAAAACCCAACTGTCCTAATGGCAAATGAAGATACTTGTAATTGGGATAGAACCCTGTGGCAGTGTCAAAAAATTCAGAAGAACTAAAGCTTAAATGATTTGGATGAAAGTAAACACTTGTTCCTGACGGCTGTTAGATGACTGAAAACAATGGCCTTCATAAAGACAAATACCGACAGTGAAGATACGTTTGAAGTGTAAAAAGAATTGTTTTATTTAATGTGAGGGCAAGAAAGAAGAATTTATTCATGAATTGATTATTTCTATAACATATCATTGTAAGTCTGTGTCACTGATCAGAAAAATAGTCAAATCAAAATTCTACAAATGAAAAATACAATAAAATTAAGAACTTAGCAACAGATTAGCATAGCTAAAAATAGTATATGCAACTGGAAGATAAACCCAAAGAAAATCACCAGATTAAAATACAGTATGCAGGGGTGCCGGGGTGGCTCAGTCGGTTAAGCGTCCGACTCTTGATTTCTGCTCAGGTTGTGATTTCAGAGTCATGGGATCGAGCCCTGCGTCGGGCTTTGTGCTCAGCATAGAGTCTGCTTGTCCCTCTCCCTCTGCTCCTCCTCCTGCTCTTTCTCTCTCAAACAAATAAATAAAATTCTTTAAAAAACCCACACAGTATGCCAACAGGATGGAATATGCAGAAAGTAGTGTAAGAGGTAAGTGAGATATGCGAACAAGTCTGACACTCTACAACTGGAGACCCACAAGGGGAGACAGAGAACGCAGCCAACTCAGATATTTCCAACACAGGCCCCAAAAGAGGGCATCAATAGAGAGAGCCGTGCAGTCCCAGATGGAATAAACACAAAGACAACTACGCTCACTGTGGCAAAACCCAAGACAAAATGATATATGAAAAGGAAAACAGAAGTCAGAAAACAGTAGAATAATATCTCTATGGACTTTTACTTCTATGTACAGTGAAAAAATATCCTTCAAAATGAAGGCAAAATAAAGAGATTACTGAGAGAAATTCATCAGACCCACACTCAAGGGAAGTTCTTCTGGTAGAAGGAAAATGACCCAAGATAAAGGCACAGACATATAGGATGAACAGAATGGCAAGAGAAGATATTAAAATGTATCGAAATGAATATTTTGTGTTTAGAACAATAACGTTTTTTGGGATTTAAAATATAATTAAAATGCACAACAATAGCACACAAGACATGAATGTGTTAAAACGAAGATATAAGGTAATAACTTCCAGAATTCATACACGCAGTAGTGATCCATGGGTGCATTCTGTAATCTCTACAGTTATCCATGAAAAGAATTATGCAAGAATGTATAACTAAGGCTAATAGAAGGAAAATAATAGACATAACCAATTCGTGCAATTATTAGTACCTCCGTAAGTGTATATGCTTCTTCAGCTGTGCATTCAGCCATTGCTGTAGGATTGCTTAATGCAAATATTACAGGCCTTTCATTGATATCAGCCATGGCTTTGATTACGCTAGGAGTGAAAAGTCGGCCAGCTCCTGCAACTCCTATAATACATAAGGGGAGAAAAGCAACTTCTTTACATGTAACATAAAACAATTCTTATCAACATTTCTATAATAGGTTTAATACAACGAAAGCACAGATTTTGTATTGCTGAGAAAATGCCATGGAACACAATCTCAAATCTGAAAACAACAATAAAATGCCAAAAGTTTTCACTAAAATATTTATTGTTTACCCCAAACATAGTAAATTGTAGGAAATAAAAAAAGAGTATGACTATCTCCATCACTGTCTAATTAAGAAGATAAAACTTGCTACAACATGAATGAACTTTGAGGACATTATGCTAAGCAAAAGAAGCCAGTCACAAAAGGGCAAATACTGTATGGTTCCACTTATATGAAATACCCAGAGTAGTCAAATTCATAAACACAAAAAGTAGAATGGTGGTAGTGAGGGGCTAGGGAAAGTATTTGTTTAATGGGTATGGAGCTTCAGTTTTTCAAAATGGGTTTTAGAGACTGGCTGCACAACAATGTGAATGCACTTGACACTACCCAATCGTACACTTAAAAAGAATTATGATATACGCAACTGATGAATTACTGAACTCTACATCTGAAACTAATGATGTACCATATGTTGGCTAATTGAATTTAAATTTTAAAAAAGTGGTTATGATGGCAAATTTTATGTTATATGTATTTTACCACAATTAAAAATGAATTTTAAAAAGATAAAAACTTGCATCTCAAATGTTAAATTGTTAAACTCTGGTATTCATTACAAAATAACAGGAATTCAGAAGGGATAAAAAATCATCTTGACTAAAGCAATCTGCTTTCTTGATGCAATTTAATGACCTTTTCCTAAGCCCCCACAATGCCTCAGACACTGCATTAGGCCACTGGGATATAAATATGAATACAATGCAGCTTACAGTTGAGAGAAAAACAAAGTAAGCAGAAAATGAGAAAACCTGTAACAGGTGCCAAGTATGCAGTGTTATGGAAGCATGAGGGGTACTCAGCCCGTGATGGGAATCTGGGGATGACCAAGCAATACCTCAGCTGAGTACTTTGCCAGTTCGTCTAGTAAGAAGACTTATATTCAACAGTCAAAATAATTAATTTTCAATTCCACTTTATAAACTGATATGCAATAAAGAAAAATACTGATCTGGAGACTAGAGTTTTAGTGCTTGCTCTGCCATTCCTGGCTATATGAAACTTTCACAAATCTTGGGCAAGTTGTTTAACATCTCTGTGCTTGTTTTTCTTATGTAAAAAAGGAATTTATATTCAGTGTTTCTCCATGTAGAAGCATGTGGACATATTTTTAGGAGTCTATGAGTTCTAAAAGAATTAAACATTTAAAATTTTTGTTTCCTTGACCCTCCAGAGATAGAATCCATGGACAGATTCTTAGGTTTTCATATTGAGTTTTGAGGGAAATTGACTGGGTGATCTTCAAGATGTCCTCTTGCTCTAAGAAATTAAGAGTTCTAATCAATGAAGAAGCTAATGACCATAGAAACTTACTGTTTGTGACTGTTTTACTATTTAACATTCAATAGGGCTTCTACAAGAAAGTGATAAAATTATTAAAAACTTACGGATTCTAATCTCACAGCTATATAGGAAATTAAATAGCTCCTCTTTTAAAGACTTTTACATTTTCTGGGGCACCTGGGTGGCTCAGTTGGTTAAGCATCCAACTCTTGGTTTCAGCTCAAGTCATGATCTCAGGGTCCCCCTGTATCAGGCTCTGTGCTTGGCGCAGAGTCTGCTTCTCCCTTTGCTCTTCCCACCCCCCCACCCCCCCACTCGCATGTTCTCTCTTTCTGTCTCTAAAATAAATAAATAAAATCTTTAAAAAAATAAAGACTTTTACATTTTCTGGAGTGAACCCCATGAGACATTTTGGCATAGTCTGATGTCAGCTATGCAGGGCCTGACTCTCAAAACATACCAAAGCTTTCTGCTTTGTTGCCAGTGCAAAGCTTTGACCCTGCATAGGACTTTCTTGGTTCAGTCTGTCAGATGACCTTGGTCTTTTTCAGGTGTTGAGCACAGCAGTCACACCAACTCTAAAAGCAAAGCATGATCAATTGCACAGCTTCCCGCACTTAAGAGTACAGGCAACATCTGTTAATTGAACTTTACACACTATGACCAAAAGGCTATCACAGAAAAACACATTATATACGCTGAAAGCTAGATAAAATAGGTCATTTCATTTTTAGTACTCCTGCATGGTAGTTATGACGAGCAACATATAGTTAAGTGATACGATGAGTTGCCAACAACTCTACTTACCAATTATAGCTGAAGGCTTGAGTATATTTACTGCATCTTCGAAAGTATCAGGTATATTCCCTGGGGCTGAGTGAGCAAATGGTTCCTGATGACTCTCTATTTTAGCTTTCCGCCCCTGAAGTTTTGGGAAAAATACAGTATTTTTTAGTAAATGCTTACTGAGGATTAATTGAGAAGATATCATTATGAGTCACATATTGTTTCTACAATAGCAATGTCTTTTCATTCTTATTTACTTTCCTCTTCAGCCTCTATCTTCCAATTCTATCTTGCAGTGTCTACAAAACCCAGATATAAAACATAAATCAAATCCGGTCATAACCAGAAACTTCCAAGTCCCTCTCAAAGACTCATTTACTTTGTGAAGTGCTTCTAAATCCAATATGGCACAAAGACTTACAATCCCTCATCTGGGTTAGATGTAAAATATTTTCATATTTTAGACATGTATTATGGTAATATATCAAATATTATAAATCCCCCCCCACCATGAGCACCCCAAACTGAACAAAATTTAGTACACTAAGTAGAAAAGGTCAAGACTACAAACACCCTCTCTGGTTTTGCTATATAAGTTCAAGTCAATCGTATTTGTTACCAATTTCAAAAAAACTTTGGAATTTCAGAGCTTTTAGGATTTCAGAATTGCTAATAGACATCATGGACTTGTACTAGCAAGAGTTCTGAAACAAGAGGAACAGGGAATTCTGGTTCAAGATGGCTGAATGAAGAAACATGCTTTCTTCCCGAAATCCAAAGCCAAAAACTCTAAAAATTAAAGCCTTAGTAGTGTTATAAGGCCAGGAAACATATTGACAAACTATAACAATGAAGAATCTCTCAACAATTTAAAGCAGTCAAAAACGTATCAAATGCAAAAAAACAACCAGGCTGAGAAATCCATACCCTTATTTTGGCAAAAGAGAAGACCCCACTGCAGAGGTGAATTTTTCCATCAAAACTCTGGGGTAACCCCAGATAAGTAACTAGCAGGGTCTGGGAAAAGCACCACACCATCATCAGTTGATGGGAAGTCAATTGAAGGACTGACATATAGCCTCAACAGATCCAGGTTCTCAGAACAGTGGCTTCTTATGCTTGCCCCCAGGAGGACCACAGCACTCCAATATGCAGGTTCAACAGGAAACTCTCAAAGTCTCAAAAAGGAGGGCAGTTTTGGGTCAGCAGGAGAGTCTAGATGCCTAAAACCCATAGGTCAAGCTATTCACACACCCTAAAAGAAAAATACACCCTTAACTTGCAGATATACAGGGATTCTCATTTATGCTAACCAACAGCATATTCATTCTAGATTTCACTTGTTACAAATACAAAAAAGAAACACAAAACATTTGTGAAAATCAACTCCACAAAAAAGAAGCACTAAACTGTATACCAGTAAAAATATGTATTCCACCAATAACCTTCTAAAAGTACAAAGTTTATAATCCTTGTATCTTATATACAAGCACTTGGCTTCACAGGTTGCTTAGATGTGACTCTTACGTCCACTACTTATAAGCTGATGACCTTGGAAAAGTCACCTGCCCTTTTAAATCCTTAGTTTCCTTATTTATAAAACTTCACAGAATTTTTGAGAAGATTAAATGAGATAATACCTGTAGAGTCTTATCACAATATCTGGTACATTTTAAACTATTATTTTAAATTATGTATAATTCAAGCACTCAAGATTTTTCATTCACACACTTTTTCATTTTATTTTTTGTACCAACAGTTGCAAGTACTAGTTAAGTAGAAAAGCTTGCATAACTGAAACAAAGTACGTTGAAATAAGCTTGCTCCAAAGAGGTATATTTCAAGTAACGGCTGTATGTCATTATATACAGCAAAAATACAACAGCATTGTGTACTGGATAAGTTCAACTCTGAAATGGATTACCTAATGTGTTACACAGTGTAAGATATAACCCATTTCTTAAGCTACTAAAAATGGCAATCAATGCTAGGAAGGCAGGCAGGTGCAAAGGATACTAAATTAATCCATGAACTGGCTTCAGGAAAGGGTCCATGGATTTCTCTCAGACTGTTACAAGGGATTATGATCTCTGAATGGTTAAGGAATTTCTGCTCAAATGTCAGATGTCTTGCTAACAATTTAATAAGAAATGTTTGAGTTCCAATTAAAAACCTAGTTTTAGAAAGGTCAAGTACAATCTTATTCGCATGGTTACTTGATCTCTCAAGAGTCAGAGAACAAAGCAAGAAAGAATACATCTGGTGCCAACATGGAGACTATGACTTGAATATGAAGCAAGAGTCTTTATAAAAGACAAAAAGGAGACTGGAGGATTTCTGTTGAGAATATACTGGAACGTCCCCAAATGGTACAATCTGGATTGTCCAGTGTGATACAATATTTTAAGAACTGATAATATTTTTTAAAAAGTCAAAATAAAAGTATCATTGTAACATTCTTCTGCTTCTCCAAAATTTAAATACCTTACCTTAAATAATAAACCAAACTTGTCAACCATCCAAATTTTCTTTTGTGCCTCTTCTTCTGAAAGGCCATTTTCTACCATAGCCATAACTATGAGATTTGCAATTCCAAGAGCAGCCTGTCCAACAAAACATAAATTAAAAAAAGTAAAGACGAGGGTATAATACAATGCTTGAATTACTTTATATATATGAGAATTATATGTTACGAGGAATATTTGGTTTATTCTCTAACAAATCACGCAAAAGTTGTTCTTTGTGATATCCTCTCTAAACACAGTATTATCTCAAAACATATTCTAAATGATCTACTTTACAACAGAGATCTTCAATTCATACAAGATCGCAACAAAATTAGAAGCTCATTATGTCTCATTTTTCCAGTTCTGAAAGAGAGTATTAGTTTTAAATTCTAAAAGTTTACAACAACTTACCTCTCCTGCTCCAAGGAATAAGATTTTGTGTTCTGAGAATGATTTGCCGATAACTTTTTGTGCTGCAAGAAGGCCTGCTAGAGCTACTGCAGCTGTCCCTGTAGGAAAAATAAAGATTTTTTGAAATGATTTATTTTGGAGAGAGAGAGAGAGAGCTCGCAAACGGGGCAGGGGGAGAGGGGGAGAAGGAAAGAATCTCAAGCAGACTTTCTACTGAGTGCAGAGCTCAATGCAGGGCCTGAACTCATGACCCTGAGATCATGACCTGAACCAAAATCAAGACTCAACCAACTGAGCCAGCCAGGCACCCCCCAAAATAAAGATTTTTTAAAATAAAAAATGGGCAGATTAAAAATATTTAAAGAAGGTAGGGATCAAAACCCTAAGGTTTTCTTTTTGCTTTACCTTGAATATCATCATTGAAGGTACAATACTTTTCTCGATATTTTCTCAAGAACCTGAACGCATTATGATTTCCAAAGTCTTCAAACTGAATAAGTGTGTTCTGTCCATATCTAAAAACAGCAAAATCCATAATGGCTGTGTTGAAAATACCATTATTAAACAGCTTTCCTGTCTAATATTCCTTATGATCCCGTTTAAAAATAATGTATCATGTTAGTCCATTTAAGGCCACCTGGCAATTTTCAGAGCTATAAAAACTGGGGTTGAAATGCAGAAATCTATTACTCAATCAGAAAAATTTATGGTATAAACTATTTCCAAGTGCCTACAAGGTTGCCCAGCATATATAAGCATGAAATAACTTCCTAAAAAGAAAGAGATTTTTATCAGAGTATCATAAAGTATATATTTGATATGTGTATTCTTATTATATTAGCAGTTAAACAGCAACATAAGAAAGTATATATTAAATAAGAGGTTAAAAAATAATTTCTGTAGGAGTTCATTGGCATTCAAAAAAAGACCCCAATCATCTTAGTGAGCTGGGGTAAGGGAAGGCTTGAAAAGGAAAAAAGACTTTATTTGGGCCCTGAAAGAACAAAAAGTAAAGAGGTAGGAAGAAAAGCAAGGTGTATTTTGGTGACCCTGAATTTCAACGGTCAGGCTATATATTTCAGGGTTTATATGAAAGAATAAGGAGAAGTTGGTTAAGGCAGGTTGGGGCCAGATAAGGGAGACTCTTGAATGCAAAATTAGGGAATGGGGACTTTATTCTGTATCCAGTGTAGAATCGCTGAAGGCTTCAGGGAAGGAAAGACTCTTTAGGAAGGACAGACCTGTGAGTGATATGCAGTCCATACTGGTGTGTGGAGAAGCACCTAGGAGGCTCCTATGGTAAGGGGACAAGAAATCTGAAGGAGAAGCCATGGGAAGTTAAAGGGACAATTATGAGACATTAGAATGAACAAACAGAACTTGATGAGGACCTCCTGAGACGTAAGCGAAACGCTGTTCAAGTGCCAGGGCAATCTGGATGACTAAGAAGATACTGTTTGATTGTCCAAGGTAGGGAGGGAAGGGAGGAGATGGCAATTTCTGCGAAGATGAAAAGTTTAGTTTTAGATAAGTCAACTTCGACTCTAAAAAGGCATTAATTTTCTAGTATCTTCTATGTACAAGCAATGTAAAAACTAGGGCCAAGTTGGATCATAAAGAGTTTGGACTTTACCCTATGACAACAGGGAACCACTGAGAGATTTCAAGCAATAGAACGACATGATGAAGTGCACATTTTTAAAAGATTAACATGGAGGTAAGGTGGAGATGAAATGGAGAGGAGAGATATTGGAGGCAGGTTTAGAAGCATCCCGGAGGGAAAGGAAGATCTGCAGAAAGGCTGTGGCAATGGAGAAGAGGAGATGTATCTCTGAGGCATGTAAGTGGTGGTACCATCTGGGTCTGAGGACTGACGGACTCTGTAGAGGGTTGATGGAGAAGGAGGAAAAATCAAAGATAATATTAAGAGCAAAGTTTTGGCCAGAGTGTGAATGTTACTGCCATTAATAGAGGCCGGCTAAACAGAAGATGGGCAGTTTGCTAAGGGAAGGGGTTATTTTGGACACGAACATGAAGGAGAAACAGAATGTCTAGGTGGAGGATTCTGTATGTTGGCCTCGGAGAGAAGCTGGACTAGAGATGGGTTTTCATGGGTTTAGGAGTCACATGCATAAAACCATAGCTTACGTGCTCAAAGAGAAGAGAACTATGGATTCATCCCCATTTAATAAAAGTGAGAAAGAAGAACCAGTGAAGATGACAAAGACAGAAAGAGGTGGGAGAAACACCAAGCTAGGAAAGCCTTTTAGTAGTTAAGAGAAGACAGAAGTTCAAAGATGAAGAAGTGGAAAACCTGATCAGATGCCGCAGAAATGGAGAGAGACGAGGATCAATGGTCAGTGAATTCTAAACATGAAAGCTGCAAAGAGTCCCAGGAATGGTAGAAGGAAGCCCAGATGCCAAGGGCTGCGAGAACTGAACAGTGAGGATCTGGCAGGAGCGGGGAGTGCAGACTTCCCACAAGAGGTCAGACAACTCAGGAGAGCAAGGCAGAATACGAAGGCTGTCACAAGTATCAGCACATCTAAGCAGGCAGGACAGAACCCAAGCTCTCAAAAATGTAATCTCCCTCTATGCATCTACAAAAGTGATAAAGAAAAACAAAACTGTGGTTCCTTTCTTTTATTAATTAAAGACGCTTTCATTTACTCAAACTTAAAAAAAAAAATACCTGTCAGTAATGGCTTTCATAAACTCATCAATCAGGTCATCATAACGTTGTGATCGATCTCTTTTCTGATATAAGCCCATGTAAAATGGATCTTTTAAGAGTGACTATAAAAAAGACCAAATGTAAAAATAAAATCATTTTGTTATTACATAACCAGCTTAAACATATTCTATAAAAAAATTGCAAAATAAAAAATTACTAATGTAATTTTTAAAACCTTACTACATTTCCTTTAAGAAACTCTTAATAGACTTAATTTACTGTTATTTGTATAAATAAAAGCACAGTTTAAGACAAAGACTAACTTTAATCACAAAATTTTCCCATCTTATATTATCTTCAAAAGAAGGTTGTAGTAAAACTTTTGTTTTTTAAATATGGGAGGAAGATCAAAGGGGGAAAATGGGTTTACTCACTGGATTATCAGTTCCTACATCAATACACACAGGCAGGCATCTATCAGGCCGTATTCCTGCACACGCTGTATACAAACACAGTTTTCCTACTGGGATTCCCATTCCATAGACACCCAGATCTCCAAGACCCAGAATTCTCTCTCCATCGGTCACCACAACAGCCTTAATTACAAAAAATATATATATATAAATTAAAAGTTGTCAAAAGTGGGGTACTAAAAAGCATTCGAAAAAAGATCCTCTTCATGTATTTTCACTCTCACTTTTAAAAATAAAATTGTTTCTTGACTAACTTCCAAAGTAAACCAACCAAGCATATTTAAAATTCTAGGATTTCTGGAATCTAGGTGTAAAATAAAGATGAACTAGATCTGATTTCCCTTTGTGTTTGGTTTAGAAACAGAGTGTCTCTGACTGGAGGATCAACTTATGTATCTTCACAAAACTAAATGAGGGAAAGGCAGGCAAACTTCTGATAGAGATTAACTAGAAGAGAAAAACAAGGTTAGAAATGAACAATATGCTGCTTTCACATAATAACTGAGGCCAAACAAGAAACACCTTAACAATAGTGTGTGGGGGGGGGTAGATCTAAAATTAAAAAATACACCTATCTACAAGGTTTGAAGATGATATGAGTTTAATTATCTGGCCAAATTTTTTCTAGATTATTAGAATTCATGATTATTCATCAAAGATTATTTTGGTGAGGAAGACATGTTATAAAGGCAAGTAGGATTACTGCCTGTAACAAGCACTAAAGCCTGCCAAAAGATCTTAGGTAAATCACTAGGTTTTATTTTATGAAAGACAGCCAGATAGGCCAAGATTTATATTTATTACATTTGAAACGCTAAGAGTTTTATATTTGCTTAAGGATCTAAATCTATCTGAGACTTTGAAGAAAAAAGATGTCATAAATCTTCTCACCACCCACCAAAATGAAAGTTTTCATAGCATTTTAATGTGTTTTCTCTACCTAGAATCATATTAATAGAAACAGAAAAGGAACACAGAGAATGCAAGAAACACCAATGGGATCAACAGTGAGAGGTTCACCTTGTGAACTAACTCCCGTTTTGTTACCAGAGTTGAACTCTGTACTGGTGACCCATTTTGCAATTATTACTATCAAGATCTCCTCAGAGCACTAAATCTGCATGTATGCAAGTGCAAAATAAATCACAGCAACAATGAAAACTATTCTTGGAAATTCAGAGATAACTTACAAAGAAGGAAAAAAAAAAAGATTATGAAGAGGAAGGTTGTGCTATTAGTAGTACCTTAACATGATTTTCTGGCCAGTTATCCACAATTGATCTAACATGACCTCTGTCTGAGATTGAAATAAATAATCCCCTGCAACAGAACAAAAACACCTTTGCATTTCACAACAGTTTTTTGTTTTCTCCTAAGTTTTTGCTCACAACTGGAATATTTAGATATTTTAATAAAACATCAAGACATAGTATCATTTCCAAGCAGATTTAGCTAAATCACACTGGATTATTTTCAAATATTTTCAACTACTCCAAACTGTAATTGCATTGCTCACACAGTAGCTGCAACAAAGATCATTATTAAATGACATGATCGTTTTACCCAAGAAGAAACTCGATACACCTCTGGTAGAACGCAGTATAAAAATAAACCACCAACGCAGGACAGCATAATAAAGCTATGTAAACTACTATTAAAATTCACTAAAACTGAAAATCTAAAATTTGAAGGAGCAAGAAGGGAAAGAAGAAAAGTATAGTAACTTCACACAAAAGAGAATGTCCTTGAAGCATTAGGAAAAAGTGAAAAGTTATTTTAAACACACTGTATATTGTTATCTGGTTGAGATAAATCATCCAGATTTTTAAAAAGGAAGAGAGGAAGGAAGAAGGGGCAGGGGAGAAACATAGGTCGTAGAAAATGGGTTGGGTAGAGATGAAGTCCAACAGGCCCCCAGTGCCTTCAAACTGGTTCTTACACTTAACTTTCTCAACTTTGGCATTACTCTCCTAACTCAAATCAGTTTAAATAGTTTCTCAACCATAGCTACATCATAGGATCACCTGATGGGCTTTTAAAAAAAATGCCAGGGATGGGGCGCCTGGGTGGCACAGCGGTTAAGCGTCTGCCTTTGGCTCAGGGCGTGATCCCGGCGTTCTGGGATCGAGCCCCACATCAGGCTCCTCCACTATGAGCCTGCTTCTTCCTCTCCCACTCCCCCTGCTTGTGTTCCCTCTCTCGCTGGCTCTATCTCTGTCAAATAAATAAATAAAATCTTTAAAAAAAAAAAAAAATGCCAGGGGTCCCACCCCCAGAAATTCTGATTTAACTGACCTGGAGTTTAGATCAAGATTTACTGACCATCTTCTATGTAAAAAACACAGTATCTGCCCTCACCCCAAAGCCATGTTCTTTATGCTTCATGTCCTTTCTGAGCGCTGGGTACCCATCAGAACTACACCAGGAACTTTTATGAAACACCTACATGGGGGCTCAACTCCAGATTGACTAAACCAGAATCTAAGTGGGGCCCAGGCATAAATAAATTTTTAAGTTTCTCTTTGTCCTTTAATGTGGATTGAGAACCACTATTCTGAATGAAAAATAAACCATAAAAGAGCTGAACAGCTGGGTTAGCTTAACAAATGTTTAATACACATTAATTGATGTCAGCACACAGAACAGACAGTGTTCTCAAAGTGTCTTCCAGGGAACACCTGCAATACTGTCACCAACCATGTTCATTAAAATCCAGACCTCCACACCTTTCTCTTTTTCATTAGAATCTTGGGAAGGGGAGGGAGAGGAAGGTTGGCATGGATCAACATTTTAAGTCCCACAGGTGTTTTGCACACACATTAAATTCTGAAAGCCACTAGGCTAGATGAGGGCAGAGTGAAGATCAATGCTATCATCCATTGTCTGAAGGTCTTCATTTGTATCAGTATGTAAGAAAGACAGGAAGGTGTGAGGACTGTTGAAAATGCTAATACATTAGAGGAATGTGAAAAGAAAACACAAATTAATCTTAAGTTTACAAAGAATTGTCCCATCAGTTCCTCATCTGACCTTCTCGGTTCCTCTTTAATAGGTACTAGCATTCCTATTTTACAAGAAAACAGATTCAGAGGCAGAAAGTGACTTACGGAAAGACTTAAGTAGATGCCCATTCCCATACTCTTTCTATTTACAATATTTGAGGTGCTAGAACTATATGAAATTAAAATTTGGGGAAAGTCATAAAACAGAATAAACTACAGAAATTAAAGCCTACAAAAAAGTAGAATCTTTTAATTTGGGCAGATTGTCAAACTGATATTAATGATAACTCTGGAGAACCTGCCACCAAAATTAAGAGTGCCCCCTCCTTTTTTTGTACAGAAATGCACGATTCTTTTACCAATCATAATAACTTGCAGAAGGTTAGGAATGAATGTTGCCATTTCTACAAAAACAAGATATGAACATGCTGGGTTTTTATTAACTCCTTTTTGTCCAAATTAAGCTTTTGCGAGGTGGGAAATGTGATTGACATTAAGACTGTAATACATAAAAGAGAAACGTAAGAGGTGTTAGTGAGTGCTATTTTTCCTATATAATAACCATTTACAAATATATCTTTAAAAATAAGCCTTACTTAGGTCTTCTAAAGATGTGTCCATATTGGGAGCAGGCAAGACCCACTGTTGGTGTGTATACAATTGGCATCAGACTTTCAATATCATCTTGCAGAATTCTATAAAACAACTTCTCATTTCTTTCTTGTATTCCCATTATATAGATGTATCTGAAATTAAGCATAGTAAATAATGTCTACATCAGTCAGCTTTTACACTCGAAGTTTTGGCCTTTAGGATTAGAAGTTATATGTAAACATCTAAAACTAAGGACTTCCCTCCCTACCAGAAAACAAAACCCTAAATTATCATTATTTAACACCAAGGACAAAAATTAACAAAAATAAAAATGTACTTAAATGGTAGATGATGATAACGAAGAAGAGGAGGAGGAGGAGGAGAACAGCAGAAACAAGAGCTGGGGCGCCTGGGTGGCACAGTGGTTGGGCGTCTGCCTTCGGCTCAGGGCGTGATCCCGGCATTACGGGATCGAGCCCCACATCAGGCTCTTCCACTATGAGCCTGCTTCTTCCTCTCCCACTCCCCCTGCTTGTGTTCCCTCTCTCGCTGGCTGTCTCTATCTCTGTTGAATAAATAAATAAAATCTTTAAAAAAAAAAAGAAACAAGAGCTAACATTTACTCAGCCCTTACTATGAGTCAGGCTCTATACCAGCCACTAGAAATGCAAAGACTACCATTAGACCACCCTACTCTTAAGGAAATAACTTTCAAGGTGATTGACATGTAAATATGAAAGCAAAATAAAGTGGCATTCATTCAAATATTTACTATATACTATGTGCCAGGCGCTACTTAGATTCCCAGGATATAAGAAGTGACCCCTGGGGGGTGCCTGGGTGGCACAGCGGTTAAGCGTCTGCCTTTGGCTCAGGGCGTGATCCCGGCGTTATGGGATCAAGCCCCACATCAGGCTCCTCAGCTATGAGCCTGCTTCTTCCTCTCCCACTCCCCCTGCTTGTGTTCCCTCTCTCGCTGGCTGTCTCTATCTCTGTCGAATAAATAAATAAAATCTTAAAAAAAAAAAAAAAAAGAAGTGACCCCTGGGGAAGAATGAAAGGGGGGGTAAACAGAAAGGGGAATGAACCATGAGAGACTGTGGACTCAGGGAAACAAACTGAGGGCTTCAGAGGGGAGGGGGGGATTGGGATGGGCCAGTGATGGGTATTAAGGAGGGCACATATTCCATGGTGCACTGGGTGTTACATGCAAATAAAGAATCATGGAACATTGCATCAAAAACTGGGGATGTACTGTATGGTGACTAATATAACAAAATAAAAATTAAAAAAAAAAAAAAAAGAAGTGACCCCTGTCCTTGTGGAGTTAGAATCCAGTAGCTTAAAGGCATTATAAGGTCTATATAGAGCGCAGAGGTTCCACAAAGGCAATGGTCAGTTCGTATACATATATAAATAATGGCTTTTCAAGAATAAAGCTTAGAAAACTGGGAAATGTTGACTTGAAAAAACCAGTGACAGGTCACTTGGCTGGCTCAGTCAGAAGAGTGTATGACTCTTGATCTCGGGGTTGTGAGTTTGATGTTGGGTATAGAGAGAACTAAAAAATAAAATAAAATAAATGAACTTAAAAAAGAAAAGCCGTAGATGCTTCCACTATTAAAAAGAAAAAGAAAAAAGCCAGTGATCACCTTGAATTAAATATGTATAAAACAGACTCACTACTTTTTACTCAAACTTGTCTCTCCTCCTGTTATCATCTGACCAAATGGGAATCTGAGATCCCATTCTTGATTTCTTCCTCTCCCACTCTGTCTTACCTTGGTCTAATAAATCAAAAAGACCTACAGTGTCCACCTGCTAAATAATTTTCAAATATACCTATATCTCCCCTCCAACCTCATCCTGTCCAAGCCAGCATCATTTCTCACCTGGGCTACCTCAAGAACTTTCTTTCTTTTCTTTTTGTTTCTTTTTCTTTCTTTTCCTTCCTTCCTTCCTTCCTTCCTTCCTTCCTTCCCTTTCTTTCTTTTCTTTCTTCTTTCTTTCTTTCTTTCTTTCTTTCTTTCTTTCTTTCTTTCTTTCTCTCTCTCTCTCTCTCTCTCTCTTTCTTTCTTTCTTTCTTTCAGGTGGGGGCAGAGGGAGGAGAGAGAATCTTAAGCAGGCTCCGCACCAGCAATGGAGCCCAACTCAGGGCTCAATCTCATAACCCTGAGATCATGAGCTGAAATCAAGAGTTGAATGCTTTACTGACTGAGCCACCTATGCGCCACACCTCAAGAACTTTCTAACTAGTTTTTATATACACAATTTTGCCCCCTGCTCCAATCTATTCTTCTCTTTAAAAAAAATAACTCTGTCCATTTCTATTCTCCTTAAATGCCTTCCGAACACCCATTAAATAAGCTTATGCTTCTAAGATAGTTAACAAGACCTCTGCCTACTTTCTAGCCTCATCTTCCTACTGAACTTACTTCAGTTTCTCAAATGCACACATCTCTTACCTTAGTGTTGCTATATACAAGGCACCCTTTGCCTGGAACACCCTCTATCCATGCACAGTCCCATACTTACACCCCCCGAATGCAACACAGGTGGCACGCTCTCCCTTTCTGCCCGTTCCCCTCCCGCACCACACATATATACACAGATTTTCCTGTTTTCAGGTCCCTCAGCACCCTACTCCTACTTCTGCGATTCTCACTCCACTTCCTGACTTTGTCTTCCCTCTAGCCTGGATGATACCATGAGCTAGGGACTATTGCCTTATAGAAGTCTGTATTTCCAGTATCTGGCAAAGTAAATGGAATGTAAATGGTGTGCAAATATTTGATGAATAAATAGGGAGAAGTGATTCTATTTGTAAGAGGAATAATATTTTCTATGTAGTTACTGCAGGTAGAAATAATACCAGTAGGTGGTAAAGGGAAGAAGATCGCTCCTCAGGCTAAGGAAGAAAACAATTAAGATTGAACAGCTTTATGAAACAGCAGAGATGTCAAGAACAGATGATGATGAACTATCAGGCACATGTGATTCACTTTCACCTTCATTTCACTTTGGTCACTGAACTGAATGCTTCCCACTGAATCTTGTCTCCACCGAGGATTGTTACAGCTCAGAAATCTTGAATGCCACTAACGCAGTACTCTGATCACAACCCTCTCCCCTTTGGCTAGCTATACAATGGCCCGCTTCACAATTCTTAGGGAGATCTCTGGCTCCTGGATCGCTTCATTTTCTCCTGTTCTATTAGGTTCCCTCCTAGCATCTCTTCTTTCCCTACTCTGGATCCCACGATCGACCCTCTCACTCTCAACAAATCTTCACCATTGTGGAACACGCCCGCAGCTTTATCAGTGCACTACCCTGCCACAGTGTCTGTCTCTTCCGGCCATGAACTCTCGGAAGGCAAGGGCTGGAATTTCTCATTTTTGTAGTTCTAGAGCTTAAAATAATGCTTGGCACATTAAGAGCCTTGAATGAATATTAGCTGAATGAATTAATGTAGCATCTTTGCCAGCTCAGCAAACCCCAAACCTGAATTATTGTTACATTTCACCTTTTCTGTGGAAAAAATAACATTGCTGGGCAGAATGGCATCAATACAAACAAGACTATGCCACTAGGCCTTCCGGGCCTACCCATGCCTTTAATCTGTCCTTGTTTAGCTTCACTTTTGGCTAAATGGCTGTTCTGTGATTCATTATTTGTGTATGACAAATCATGGAACACTACATCGAAAACTAAGGATATACTGTATGGGGACTAACATAACATAATAAAAAATTACTTAAAAAAATTTTTTAAATAAAAGAATTCTCTATAAATAAATAAATAAATGGCTGTTCTGAACATTTATCACTCTCCTTACCAATTTTATTTAACCTCGGCTTGGCCTTTATAAATCTTAGCCACGACCTTCATATTCTACATCAAAGAGAAAATCAAGGTCATCGGGTGGGATGAGATCTCCAAGCGCTGCTCTACCAGCTGCATAGTTTACCCTTACCTGTGCCTGTATTTTATCTTCGCTCTTGCCTTAGAGAATGAACTGTTCTTTTTTCTTGTTCAAGGCCAGCCTCTACCTCTGCACTCAACCCAATGCTCTCTATCTTTGCATTTGACCCTATGAGCTCTACTTTTGCACTTGACTATATGTCCCTTTCCATTCTCTGGGATCTTGTTCTATCAATTACCCTTTCTTCTGGGCTCATTCCTCACAGCGCAAGCACCTTTAATTTTCTCCTAGCCTGAAATATACCACCTCAAATATAATCCCCAAACAGGACTATAAATCCAAGTCTTGCTTTCCTTACTCTTCAGCATCTTTCCTATCCCCTTACCTAACTTCTTGAAAGAGTCTGCATTTCCTTTCATCTCAATCATTTCTCAGTCTATTGTACTCTTCCTTTTGCCCCATCAGATCAAAGAAACCACTCTCACCTGTCATCAAACAATCTCCTGTACTTAACAAACCCAAAAAGGTATTTTTAATTCTGCATTCAGACTGATCCCTCTATGCAGAATACCTTGCCCTTCTTTCTCATTTTACCTGCCACCTGTAACATACTGTTTAAAAATCAGCTCAGGTATCACTTCCTCTAGGAAGCTTTAATGGACTCCCTAAGTTCGGCTAGGAGCCCTATTTGTGCTTTCAGAATATCCTCTGCATATTCCTTTTTCTCATTGTTCTGCACACTGCCATATAGAGTACAATGATGATCACAATATAACTATTGATAAGCTTCTAGAAGGCAGGGCTGGATGTTACTGGGGTGGCAATACATTCTAGTTTGCCTGGGACAGTTTCATTTATTTCTCTTTTTCACTTCCCTGGATTGGACGATATATTAAATTGTCAGCTATCCTTTACCTACTTTACAACCTCAGTGGCTAGTACAGTGGCACACACAAAATACAGGATTAATAAAGTTGTTGAATAGAAAGGGTACAAATCAGATGATACTCTGCTTCTAACAGTCCATTGAAGCCTGAAATGCTCTCTGATTTTAAGCTTAAAAAACAGATTTCTGCTAAATTTTACAATAGTGAACACAAGTATTCGGTGAAATAAAGGAAACATAATCACTATAAAAATAATAGTTAACTGCCTAAAACACAAGCTTCATTATAAGACTGCATATTTCTTACACAATAATAACCATAATGCTCCTAATTTTTCTCATCAGAGCATCAATAAAGAACTAAACATCTAAACAACTCTTACTTTTCCAAAGGGCCATTCAATTTTTTCACGTTTCTATGAAATCGTAAAGCTTGAATATCTTGTGTCTCTATTTTGGGAGGTAGAAGTCCTTGAAGACCAAGCATTTGTCGTTCTTGTAATGTAAATGCCATTCCCTAAAAAGGAGAAAAAGATGAAAAATTATTGCTTACTGAGGTTGCAATGGTGCTATCCTGCAAAATGTAATTTAAATGTAAATTTTTTAAAAATCATTAAGATATCATTTTGCCCAGACCGTCAAAAATTTGTAAGACTGATGATCTCTAGTATTGGTAAGGGTGTGGTAAAAGAGTTACTCTCACATACCATTGCTGGAAATGTAAACAGGTTTTAGTTTTTTAGAAAACAACTTAAAAATATTTTTAAATTTGAATGTACATACACTACTTCTAGACAGCCATCTTAGAGAAATATTCATACATAAAATAAGGAGGCATATACAAAAAAATTAATTATAGTACTGTTTCTAGTTCTCTTGACTATTACAAACTAACTAAAAGCCCATCAATTACGGAACAGTTAAAGAACCCATGGTATTTCCATACCATGAAATACCATACACTTAAACACAGATCTCCAGTTATGTAGAAGTATCTCCCAGACACATAGTTAAGAAAATAAAGCAAGCTGCAAATCAAACATACTCACTGTTGACTGTTGTGTTCAGAAAACCCCCATAAAGTACATATTATACACAGTTGCATGCATACATTAGAAATAAAATTAACAGACTACAGCTTGAAAGAACACAGACCAAAGTGATGACAGAAGCTACCCTTGCTAGAAAAAGGTGAGGCTGAGCTGAAGAGGGCAAAGGAAACAATGATACTTAGGAAGACATTAACCTATATCATAAGAAAATCTTTTCCAATTTCTGATACTCAGTTGTGTGTTAAATTCTTTTCATAGAAGTGATGTCAGTGAAAATGCCAGAGTAAGGACTTCCCAAATCTTTTCCTCTATAAAAGCAAAAAGAACACTGGCCAAGTGATCAGAATAAACTTCTTCAGAATTCTGGAAACTAACCAAAGGCTTCAGCAATCAGGGAACATTTTATTCAAGAAAAACAACTGAATTCTCATAAGAACAGCAAGTTTCATGACATTTTTATTTGTCTTATTCCTATGCTTCCCTCCTCAGCCCCCTGTAGCCTAGAAAATAGCAATCACTATGAAACAATCACTTTGAAAAACAGAGCCTGGCAGCTACTAAAGGGAGGCCAGAGATAATTCTAAAGCCCCATACTCAGGAAATTTGCCATTATTTGACCTGTCTGGTGGTTTGGTGGAAGACCCCACTTGCAAGGCTGTCTTTATTTAATCAGATTTGGAGTACCCCGTGTGAACAGCTTTTTCTCCAGAAGAGCTTGTTGAAAACAATCAGAGGTAATTATTTAACATGGCAGCTGTCTGAGGCAGTGGATAACAGCAAACAATAGACTAACCAAAAAGCTGCAAAAGAAAAGCTGAGGAACAAAATGTCCACAGGGTAGATGGGAATTTGAAAGCTTGACATATTCCTAAGATTCTAGATAGTCACCACGAGCTATAGGCAAGTCTAGAAAAGACTTGGGAAGGCCCTTAGCTCCCACCTCTGGTTAACCTTGAGGCTCTGTGTAGGGCTGATGTGTAATTGTAAACTGCCTGAGTACTAAAGGCATGCCCCAACAGGTACACAGAGCCCTTAGGTATTTAAGTCTCCGTCTAATCATTAGTTGACCACTAAGCTAACAAAGCAGACTTTAGTGGGCATATCAAAACAAGAATAAAGACTTTTAAAAAGTAGTTCAATTATACTTTACACACATTAAAAGAATTAGTTCAGAAATGTCACTAAATAGACAACAGCAATACAACAAACCCTGAGAGGAATATCTGGTTTCCAGAACAGCGACATTATTGAATATGTCCAGTTCTCAACAAAAAATTTTAAGGCATGCAAAAAGACAAAGCTGACTCATACACAGGAAAAAGGGTAGTTAATAGAAACTGTCCCTGAGGAAGGTCAACCATTATACTAACTAAACAAAGACTTTAGGGATTTTAAATATGTTCAAAGTACTAAAAGACATCACATCTAAAGAACTAAAGGGAAGTATAAGAATGATATCCCACTAACTACAGAATATCAATGAAAACATATAAAAAAGAACCAAATGTAGAAATTCTGGAATTCAAAGTACAGTAACTGAAATAAAAAAATTCAGAGGGGCTGAACAGCAGATTTGAGCAGGTGGAAGAAAGGATTGGCAAACATAAAGAAAAGTCAATTGAGATTATCCAGTCTGAGAAACAGAAAGAAAAAGCAATGAGTAAATATGAACAGAGCCTCAGAGACCTGTGGGATACCATCAACTGTGCCAGTGTATGCCTAACAGGAGTCCCAGAAGGCAAAGAGAGAAAAGGACAAAAGAATATTTGAAGAAATAATGGCCAAAAGC
The DNA here is from genome assembly GCF_023065955.2 of Ursus arctos. NCBI lineage: Eukaryota > Metazoa > Chordata > Mammalia > Carnivora > Ursidae > Ursus > Ursus arctos. The sequence goes on from NW_026622841.1 coordinate 22,873,826, forward strand.
TTCTCAAATCAATGAGAAACATTACCCCTGGAAGAAACACACATCCTAGAAGCTCAACAGCTCCAATCAGAAAAAAACTCAAAGAGATCTACACCTAAACACATCATATTCAAACTGTTAAAAGACAAAAGAAGAAACTTAAAAGCAGAGAGAAGTCACCCATCATGTACAGGGGATCCTCAAAAAGAGGAACAGCTAATTTCTTAACAGAAACCACAGAGGCCATAAGGCAGTAGGATGACATATAATGCTGAAAGAAAAAAAAAAAAACCTGTCAGGGCGCCTGGGTGGCACAGCGGTTAAGCGTCTGCCTTCAGCTCAGGGCGTGATCCCGGCATTGTGGGATCGAGCCCCACATCAGGCTCCTCCACTATGAGCCTGCTTCTTCCTCTCCCACTCCCCCTGCTTGTGTTCCCTCTCTTCGCTGGCTGTCTCTATCTCTGTCAAATAAATAAATAAAATCTTTAAAAAAAAAAAAAAAAACAAACAAACAAACAAAAAAAACCTGTCAACCAAGAATTTCTAAATCCTTACAAAATTATCCAAAAACGAAGAAGAAATTGAGATATTTTCAAATAAACTTATTGTTGGCAGGCCTGTCTCACAAGGATATCAAAGGGAGTCCTTTAGGCTGAAATAAAGACACTAGACAGTAACTCAAATCTACATGAAGAAATAAAGAACACACGTAAGATCACCATATAGGTAAATATAAAAGTCAGTATAAATATATTTTTTTGTTTATAGCTCTTCATCTCTCCTACTTGACTTAAAAGACAACTACATAAAGAAATAATTATAAATCTGTATTGATGGTCATACAGTGCATAAACATATAACTTTTATGACAAAGCAGATAAAAGGAAAGGCTGGAACTATACAGGAACAGTTTCTATGTACTATTAAAATTAAGTTGGAATCAATCTGAATCAGACTGTTATAAAGATGGTAATTATAATCCCCACGGCAAACCACTAAGAAAATAACTCAGAAAAAGGCAGTAGAAGAAATGACAAGGGAATGAGTATGGTATACTAGAAAATATCAATTTAACACAAAGGAGGGGAACAATGGAGAAATAGAGGAACAAAAAAGACAAGACCTTTAGAAAACCAACACCAAAATGACAGACATAAACTGTATCTTATCAACCATTATATAATGTAAATTAATTAAAATCTACAATAAAAAGGCATGAATTGGTAAGACGGAGAACATGATCCAATTTTATGCTGTCTACAGGAGACACACTTTGATTCAAAACACAATTAAGTAGAAAGTAAAAGGATGGAAAAAGATACACCACGTAAATGGTAACCCAAAGAGAACTGGAATGACTAAATTAATAACAAACAAAATAGATTGTGAAATACACATTGTTCAAAGAGAAGGACATTTTATAATGATAAAAAGGTCAATCCATTAAGAAGGTGTAACAATTATAAATATTTTTGCATCTGTGAAAAAGGCCCAGAATACATGAAGCAAAAACTGACAGAATCCATGAAGAAAGACAAGTTGGAGACTTTGATACCTCACTTCCAATAATGGAGAAAACCACTACATAAAAACTCAGAAGAAGACAGAAGACCTGAACAACACTGTAAAGCGACTAGACCTGACAGACATGTCTGACACACTCCATGCAACAGCAACAGGATATACATCCTTCCAACCGAGTGCACATGGAATATTCTCCAGGACATATGTTAAACCATAAAACAAGTCTCAATAAATTCAAAAGGATTTAAATAATCCAAATAAGATCTCCAACCATAATGCAATGAGATCAAAAATCAATAATACAAGGAAATTTGGGGAATTCACAAATATACGGATTTTAAACAACACACTCCTAAATGACCAACTGACCAAAGAAGAAATCACAAAGGAAATTAGGAGATACTTGGAGATGAATTAAAACACACATACCAAAGCTTATGGGGATGCAGTGAAAGCAATGCCTACTGGAAAATTTACAGCTATAAATGTCCACATTAAAAAGGTAGAAAGATCGCAAATCAATAATCTAAACTTCTACCTTAGGAAACTAGTGGGGGAGAGAAAGAGCAAACTAAACCTGAAGCAAAAAGGAAAGAAGGAAATACAAAATATCAGAGTGAAAATAAATGAAATAGAAAACAGAAAAACAACTAGAAAAATAAACAGTGAACCCAAGAGCTGGTTCTTTGAAAATATGTACAAAATTGATAAACCTTTAGCTATACTGGAAAAGGAAAAAAAGGGAGAAGACTGAAATCACTAAATCTTTGCAACTCATGTTTCTCCTTGTAAGATTTCACCTAAGGCCAGGATATATAAAAGAGGTAAAACCCAAACTGTCACCCTTACTTCCTTTTCCCACTCTAGTACAAGGCTAAAGTGGAAAAGCTAAACTTCATTTATTTTTTAAAATCATTCATTTATTTAAGTGATCTCTGCACCCACTGCGGGGCATGAACTCATGACCATGAGATCAAGAGTCGTATGCTAAGCCAGCCAGGCACCCCTTAACTTTAGATTTAAATGAACTAATTAGTTCACTTAAAGGTGCTTTACCTACCCTACTGCCAAAGATAAATGAGTTGGCTACACAAGGTGTCACTGCCTATCTCCTATTTAGGCTTAAGGGACACTCAAAAGCGTTTTATTTGGGGTGCCTGGGTAGCTCAGTCAGTTGGGTGACCAACACTTTAGATTTTATTTATTTCTTGAGAGAAAGAGAGAGAGCACGAGCAGTGGGAGGGACAGAAGGAGAGGGACAATCTCAATCAGACTCTGAGCTGAGTGCAGAGCCTGACGTGGGGCTCCATCTCACGACCCCAAGATCATGACCTGAGGTGAAATCAAGAGTCAGATGCTTAACCAACTAAGCCACTCAGGTGCCCCTGCTGTCCAACTCTTGATCTCGGCTTGGGTCTTGATCTCAGGGTCATGAGTTCAAGCCCCACGTTGGGCGTGGAGCCTACTTAAAAAAAAAAGTTTAAAAAGAAAGCATTTTATTTATAATGCAGAGAAGTTAAAGTGATTTAAAAAACAATTTTATATATTAAATATTTATGTTAATAGTTGATCAAATGCTTAAATTTGCTAGCCTGGTATTAACAAGTGAAGCAAGCCCCGCAAAGATAACATTAGCTTCAAATGAACACCTTTAACAGTCCACTTCTCCACCTCTGTCCATTTCCCTGGGCCACCTGTTCCACCATGTCTGCCCTTTTCTCATCTATGCCACAGCAATGCCCTCCCAATTAACACAGTGGTAAGTGTGCCTCCTTTGGCTGATCCTGAAAGATCCCCTATGCTATTTTCCTTTAGACACACCCAGTTTCACTAAGCCAATATTGATAAACATCCGTTAACTACATCTGAATACTGGGAAGAAAGAAAAGGCCCCTTCTATTCGTTTCCCTCCAAGTGCAATTAGAATAAACTGTCAGGAATTAGGAAGTTACCAAATACCTATTTATAAAACTGATAACTAGTAACTAATGATTCATAATGTCAAGACTGAAAACAATATTCAACAATAGCATCATGGCTAACTAAATTATAAAACATCCCCTGAAAGGAGCAACTCACATAGAATTTACAGTGCCTTAAGTAGCTTTACAATTTTCCTTTTCCTCCGTAACAGTTTAGATGAAGAAACTGGGATCCAAAGTGGATTACGCTGAAGATTACGCAGCCTGGAAGGGTCAAGCTGGGTCTCTCTTCAGTCTCCCTGATTCCAAATCTACCTACTGGACTATGATGCAGCCATATATAGAAGGCTTATGAACCATCATGGACATTATTTATAATATACTCTTCCCAGTACTAAAATGGCATATACAATTGTATCCTATGATCTTCAAAGTAAATACACTTTTAAGGGGATTTGGCAAAATAAAAACAGATGATATGCTGGGATGGTAGGAATGTGATTTTTCTTTCTTTTATTAGTCATAATATAATTCTTATTATTTATGAAAATAATAAGAAAAATTTGAATTAGTTTACTATTAGACATCTAGCCAGGGGAAGTTAAAATAAAAACAAACAAAAACCCTCGCAGAATTAAGAACCATAAAACCACAGCTCCAGGTACAAACTAGAAAGTGCATAGTTCCTACAGGAAAGGATGCAGTGCTGAGTTTCAAAAAATTATCTAAAAAGTTTACCAAATGAGGAGAAAAGGGGAAATCCAATCTTCCACTTGCACAGTCTTTTGAACATTTCAAAATGCTGTATTACCTACATGATTTAAATGAGAAAACTGAGGTCTGGAGAGGTTAAATGAAGAGTCAAAGTTTCATGGCTAGTAAATCCAAATTCACACTGAAACTCCTGCTTATAACCTAGCACAATGACGTCCAATCCTTTAAAGTATAAGGACTTTTAAAAAATTTCATAAAGAATTTCATATTCATACCAGAATAAGCAAATCTATAGGAAGAGAAAACAGATTCGTGGTTGCCAGGAGCTGAGAAGGGGGAGGGGGAGTGACTGCAGAATGGCATCTGGTTTCCATTTCAGGTGATGGATGCACACACTGAATGTACGTAATGTCACTGACCTATACACTTTTAAACTGTTACAACTGTAAACTGTACACTATTTACCACAATGAAAAAGTCTTAAAGACATAGTAACAGGTCTGCCTTTAGTAGACAGTGATTACAGACATCTTAAAAGATTACAGACAATCTTAAAAGAATTCAATACCGCCTAAAATTACTCTTTTATTAATGATAGCAACATACTCTTAAAACATTTAGCCTACAACGTTTGAAGCACAAACCTGATTTCTTTTAAGTTCCCAAGGAGTTCATGACCCTCAAATCAGGAATCACTAGTCTATGTTCCTTCTTGAACACATAACAAAAAACTATTCCTGATGCTTAAGGGGTTTCCAAAAATGATCTTTCGATGAGGTAACCTTACGGATGCTACCCAACCTTAGAGATTTCAGAGGGCCAGAGCATTAGATTTTATTTTCTTTACAGAAGTACTGTAATGCATTTTAGACTACCCTCCTCCTTAAAATTAATTTGCCACTTAATGTACTTTATAAATTTCTCATAATTCCCTCATAGTACATTTTAAATAGTTTCTGTAAGGATAAAAATAAAATAAAACCAACATAATTAGCAAATATTTACTATACCCATGGCATTGTAGAAAAATACAGTATTTTGAATGGTCCCTGCGCCAAAGGAACCTGAAATATAGTTAAGAAATACAAATTCATGGAAACATAAATACCAACAATGACAACTTAAGACATGAAAGGAAGCACACAGCAACAGATATCGATTACTTGCCATAGGAACAGGAAGATAAAAACTGCTACAGGGTTTCATAGAAGGGAGCGATTATTTCAGTCTGTGGTGTAAGAAAAGGCTCTACAGGAGAACTGGATTTTGAATGAGTTGCATCTTGAAGATTAAGCAAGATATGGGGAAGCGAGGCAAAAACAAGAGAGGATTAGAATACACCTCTTTAAGCTTCATTTAACTCGCTACTGCCTGCTGAATTCTCACTCTGTCCAAGGTACCAAAAATGCAAAGATAAGGCACTCTGGATGACCCCCGGTTAACTTCCCTTTGTAGGCCTGATGTGTTTTGAAAATATATCATACTGTACAATTAGTTATCCTCAACCCCCATCATGCGAAACAAATGGGATTGGCAAATTTCTGATGACTGTTGTTTTAAAAGAAATCACGCCTTCATCTGAATGCATTATTCCCAAGAGGTAAATTTCACACATTACAATGAGCTCAATGTATCCTCTTAAAAGCTTTTGGTAAGACGTCTCTTTCTAGAAGTATGTGTACTTACTAATTATTATCACCACTAGAAAACAGAGAGGGACTTGCCCACTGAACACAGCTTGGACACAGAATAAAGGCAAGACTAGATAATGCCCATCACTTCTGCCCCAAGAGCATAATGAGGGGTCAGAAGTCTCTCCACTTTGAAGCAGTACTGTGAGATTAATGGGCAAAAGCACTTGTGTGCAATGATTTGTGTCCAAAAAGCTGGTGGAAGTATGGACATTAGACAAAATTTCATTCTACAATTTTAACCCCATCTTCCAAGGGCTCAACTGGATTTGAACTGGGTAAATCTAAATATCCTACACTGGCCAAAAGACCTGGCCAGATTGCTATTCTAGGGAAGTTTTTGAGCTGAAACTAGGAAACAAAGTCTATCTTTTTCTGGTGGTAGAAGTTGTGAGGGGTGAAACTGGGAGCCATAAAGCAGTCATGATTCTTGCCATGTGGAGAAATGTGGAAAGTCATGCAGAAAAAGCAAATACCTCTGAATAGTTTTAGTGTAAAGCTATCAAATAAAAAAAGGTCATACTTTATCAGTCTAAAATATATCAAATCTTTACCAGGAAGAGAGAAAATGTTATGTTAGTATTAATGTTACTAACCTTGTTTGTTCTTGGGTTCAACATGAGTGTCTTCCCTTTTTCTTTTATGTGCATATGACGGCATACTAGAGTATAGGGAGTAGCAACTATTCTTAACCGGGACAACATCTTTCTTTTCACCTGGGGAAAAAGAAGCAAATAAAGGATGAGAAACATATTATAGAACTGCATGCACATCAGGTATCAGTTTTCAAAAGCAGATAGAAGAAAGCTTAATTTTCCACACCTGAAAAAGCTTTATCAAAGTCCATTTATGTTTCTATAGGTGGTAACCATTGTAAAAAAGTAAGAATTGGGTGAAGACAATGACTGACTTTTCCTGACAATACTCCAAGTCCCTAGTTAATAATCACTGCTATTTTGTATATACTGTATACTACAGTGTGATAAACCACAAGTGTGGCAAGTTATATATCTCCTGATTATGAGAGAAAGAAAGAAATCCAGAGATTAAGAAACAAGGTAACTTCTAGTAAACAAAGATATGTGGTCCATGTAAATGCAAATGGGAGTTTAGGTTGAAGGTGGAAAAGTAAGTAACAGAGAAGCCTGGAGCATAAACATTCAGAGGAAGAGAAGCTATTCAAATTCTTAATCTAGCTGTAGAATTTTAATGTACTAATATAATCAGTGTTTAAATATAATGTACTAAAATTGTTTTGTTTTTAAAAACTCTGTTATTTCATATTTTAAAAAACATGCAGATTGGCTAGAAAACACGTTTTTGCCCTTTCACAAACATCACAAACACATGGGAATTTTTCAAAATTGGAAACTCTACATAATACATTACACATTAAATATTTAAAATGGGACTATAATAGATTCTTCTGCATATCAATTCTGCTACCCAAAATCAATTTGCAAAGCCCATTTTTCTTAATCATTACAAATCACTGCAATTATCCCACAATAAGTTTTTACTGGAATTTTTATTTGCTTAGAAATCAAGGTTTGTAGATGGGGTACAGCAAACCATTACAATGGGATTATTTTTAAGTTAATTTTTATGGAAGTGAATTCACATAAAACTTGCCATTTTAAAGTGAACAATTCAGAGGGATTTAGAAAATCCATAATGTTGTGCAACCTATCTCGACCTAGTTCCAAAACATCTTCACCATCCCAGAAGGAAACACTACCCCATTAAACAGTTCTTCCCCCTCCTCCAGTGCCCACAACCACCAACCTGCTTTCTGTCTTTATAGATTTACCTATTCTGGATATTTCATATAAATGTGGTGCACAAATGTGGCCACAAAAACAAAAAATCTGTATGATTATAAGGACATCAAGAATCATGAGAGATGGGGGGCGCCTGGGTGGCACAGCGGTTAAGCGTCTGCCTTCGGCTCAGGGCGTGATCCCGGCGTTGTGGGATCGAGCCCCACATCAGGCTCCTCTGCTATGAGCCTACTTCTTCCTCTCCCACTCCCCCTGCTCGTGTTCCCTCTCTCACTGGCTGTCTTTATCTCTGTCGAATAAATAAATAAAATCTTAAAAAAAAAAAAAAGAATCATGAGAGATGGGGACTGCAGGGTGGGAGGATAGGACAGATGTTTAAAGGTATAAACCTGCAGTGAGAGTCCTAAGAAATAATAATTCCTAAAGATCTAATGCATAGTATAGTGAATATAGACAACAATGTTGTACTATAGTCATCAAACTTTCTAAGAGACTGATCTTAATTGTTCTAACCACTAAAAAGAAATGATAATTATAAAGCATGAGAGGTGATAATTATCACTACAATGGCAATCATATTACAATATATGAATATATCAAATTAATGCTCTACACCTTAAATTTATACAATGCCATACACCAAATATACTTCAATAATAATAATAACAAAGAATTATGAGAGATATACAACAAAATAATTGGGTCACTTTAAAATGTTAGTGAAAGACAAACAGTAAACCTGAATTAAAAAAATGCTATCAAGGACACTTATTGGGACAACTGGCAAAACTGGAAGATATACTGTAGCTTAAATAAAAGTACTGTAAAATGTTAAATTTTCTGTATTTGATAACCGTATGGAAGAGATATCCTTGTTCTGAAAACACAGTGAAGTATTAAGGAGCCAGGAAGTATGATATATGCAACCAAAGCCTTTCAAATCATTTCAAAATAAATTTTAAAAAGATTGAAATGGTAGCATTGATTATGTGTTCATGTGGTTCTTCCAGGAGAGACAGCATTATTTGTCAAAATCAAAACTTTGGTACCAAAAGACTGGATTAGTATTGCAGTATATTGGTGAGGTAGGCAAATCTAAGATATAGTATGGAATACTTTTTACTTTACATCAAAGACAATCTGAAAAAAATTTCATTTTGTAATCAGTACTTGTGGTATAATAAGAAATATATTGGGGGGGGGTGCCTGGGTGGCTCAGTCAGTTAAATGTCTGACTCTTGATTTCCACTCAGGTCGTAATCTCAGGATCCTGAGGTCAAGCCCCAAGACAGGCTTGCAGAGTCTGCTTGAGATTCTCCGCCTCTAGTTCTCCCTCTGCCCCCACCTAAATAAATAAATAAAATCTCAAAAAAAAAGAAATATATTTGGTTTTTGTCCCCAAGTTCTGGCACAGAGCTCCTAAAAATCCTTGGAATTTCCTGAATGATAGGAGTATTTTTTGTTATTCGTAAGAAGTCACTTTTGATCACACTTGAATTTATGCTAATGAGGTGACCTAGGGCTGACCACTATAAGGCCTCAGACAGAGCTGGTCACCAGAGACACCAAGTGGTTAAGAGAGTAGGAACTTTCTGCCCCACTCCAGAGCCTCCAGAAAAGGAAGCGGGCAGGGGCTGAAGACTCTTTAACAAGGAGATCTGAGGGGTGCCGGGGTAGCTCAGTTGGTTCAACAAGGTCTGATGAGCTTTCATGTTGGAGAACACATTAGGTACCGGGGGGAGTGGCGCACTCAGGGAGGGCAAGGAAGCTCTATGTCTCCCCACCCCCACCCCATCAATACCTAGTTCTGTGTATCCCTTCCATCTGTTCCTGAGTTGTATCCCTTTATAATAAACCAGCAAATGTAAGTGAAGTATTTCTCTGAGTTCTGTGCGCCATTATAGCAAATCATCAAAACAGGAGGGGGTTGTGGGAAGCCTCAATTTATAGAGAGTTGGTCAGAAGTGTGGGTCACAACCTGGGACTCGTAACTGGCATCTCACGTAGGGGCAGTCTTTTGGGATTGAACTCTTAACCTATGGGATCTGAAGCTATCTTCGTATGAACAGTGTTAGAATTAAGTTAAATTAAAGCAAACCCAGACAGCATTTGCTGAGAATTGGAGAATTACTGGGTGTGGGGGAAAAAAATCCCGGGTTTAGTGGCCAGAAGAATTTAGACTGCAGGTAAGGAAAATTAAAGTTTTCCCTTTCAGTAGTTAACTTAAGAACAGCATTCTAATACATGAAATCTATTTTCAACTCCTGGTTAAAGTTTTGTTTCTATCCAGGGTGCCTGGGTGGCTCAGTTGTTAAGCGTCTGCCTTTGGCTCAGGGAGTGATCCCGGAGTTCTGGGATCGAGCCCCACGTCGGGCTCTTCCGCTGGGAGCCTGCTTCTTCCTCTCCCACTCCCCCTGCTTGTGTTCCCTCTCTTGCTGGCTGTCTCTCTCTCTCTCAAATAAAATAAATAAAATCTATAAAAAAAAAAAAGTTTTGCTTCTATCCAATACTGAATTTAGTCTGTTAAATAAAGATAATACTACTTATCAAATCTACTTTACATATATTTATGATGATCAAATGAGACTATATGCAAAAAAGTATTATAATTACAGAATGTTTTATCACTGAAATTACTTTATTAGGAAGCGTGAGAGAGTAAGATAAAATATAAAGTAATTTTAATAGTGTCTGTAAAACAGTGCTCATAAGTTAAAAAAATATTAAGGACAAAAAATCTGCCCAAACTAGAACCAAGCACTAAGAGATAGACAGGGAGGCTTCAATACCAGAAATGAGAACAATGAGAGGCAACAAGATAAAATGTTATGTTATGCAGGTGTGATGGAAGGAAAACTCTAAGAATCAGTGAAGTACAAACAGGAACCAAAAGGCAGGGCTTCTAATTTTTAATTAATATGTAAAATTAAGCTGCCTGCTTACCTGACAGTTTCTGGGAAACTGAGATATGCCTCTGGTTTCTCCTCCTGGTGTGTCATTCCCATGGTCTTGCCCTGGAACTTACTCTCTGGTGTTTACAAACGGGACCGGGCCAGAAACTGCCAGGCCACTGGCTGCTGGAGACTACTCTCCCTGGCCCCCTACTTGGGGTTAAAGGAGGTCAGTGCAAGGGAGACAGAAATTAGAGGTCATGATTAGGTGCAATGAGCACAAGCTCTGCAGTCAGACTGGAGTCTGAATCTGGACTCGGCTCATCACCGCTTTGGATTCAGTGTGTCACCCAGGCATTCCCAAATGGTCTCTGAATTGGTGTTAGCCTGGAACACATTTTTCACTGATGTGTGGCCAAATGCAATATAGTCATTCATAAAACAAAATTTATTCTCTTTGCTTTCCTGTTCTAATTATGATCTTCCAACCTTTTTGGTGATAAAAATGTCTTTTCTTTTATGAAAAGATGGGGATGGTGGACTGCAATAGTTCTTAAAAGGGTCCTTAACCTTGACAGAATTAAAAGTTGGCAGTCTGTGTCTGGTCCCAATTGTCCCCCTATACACACCTGCCCATCAAGTCCAAAAGTCTGGGGACTGCCTTAGAAGTCTCACTTTTCTCATCAATGAAACAGGGGAGGGGAAACTCTATTCTGCAGAGCTGTGTAGTAATGATGATATTTATTAAGTATCAAGCAATTAAGAGCTTTATCATCATCATAAAGAGCTTGACTACTTGACATGAAACTTTATTCAATAAAATCCATATCCAGGCAGCTTAGCAGAGTAGTCAAAGGCAAGCTCTGGAATCAGACTACTGGATTTAAATCCTGGCTTGGCCAATGCTAACTCTGATTTTGAATAAGTCTGTTGCAGTTTTCTCATCACTCAAATGGGGATGATAAACAACAGGACCTACTAAACAGGGCCATTTTAAGATTTAAATTAGATAATCCACGTAAGATGCTCATCACAGTGCCCTCTAAGTGCTCTATAAATGTTAGTTATCTAAGCACTATTAGTAGTCGTAATAGATTAAGGTAGTCAGGTGTCTTCTGAATGCCTGTTAGTTTCTGCATCAACATCTGTGAAATCCTTATTAAGAGGCTATAAGGATAGTCATGGTTAGCATTTATTTAAACTATTTCAAATTAAATCTCTAGGTCAGTAATGAGAATTTGGATGGTATACAGATCCAGGCAACATCAGTGTCATTCTGAACAACATCTACAGAATCAATATAGTATTTTTCATTACTTTTGAAATTTGTATGTATTGATCAAAGGAAATATACAGCCATATAATCAAAATGGTGACTTTAAAATAAAAGTTAACTTTTTATAAAATAGATTTTTAGAAAATCATAGAGTGATTTTGATAGTATGAATTTTGTCCACCTTCTAAAATTGATCCTCAGTAAACAACCATAGGTTTCAGTTATTATTTGTTTTAAAATACAACTAAGTTTGGGGTGGCTGGGCGGCTCTGTTAGTGAAGTATCTGACTCTTGATTTCAGCTCAGGTTTCAATCTCAGGGTTGTGAGTTCAAGCCCTGAATTGGGTGTGGAGCCTACTTATAAAATAAAATATGACTAAGTTTGCCGAAAATTCACCAAAGTTAATTATAATTTATTTTAGTTTCACTTAATATAAAATTTAATATAGTTTAGAATACCTTGTTGTTATAGGAAATTAAATACAAGTTATGCATGAGCAGCATTATAGGAGTTAATTTGCAAACGAAATTCTCAAATGGTAAATAAGTTTTTCTTTTATGAATTTTTAACATGTTTCCATAACAAGTGTATTATAAAAGACAAAAACATACATAAACACCTTGTAAAGCTCAAACCTATAAGTAGTTCTTTCTCAGGAGTAAGTACCAAGCAAGAGTATATTTAATTCTCAAGAGAATGAAGAACTTCTATAAAAGCATAGCTCAATATTTCCTTAATAAATAATAAAAGTTCTATCAGCATATCTGGGATCTATGCTTAACTTTTAATTAAGCCTTTATAACTACCATAAAAGAGTCAAATACAGATTGCAAATCAAAGTTCAAAGCTAATTAAAGGTCCAACATTAGAAGACAAGAGTTAAACTGTTTTTTCTGTATTTCTGCAGACCATGCAACATAGTAACATTTAACTCAATTTGTTTTAGTAGTTACACAATAGATTATATATTTATCTATATTTTGTCAGTGTGTGATATGTGTATACATACACACACAAATACACACATGGGGGACGGTGGGGAGGGGAAGTGTGGGCAACCATTTCTTCTCCAACTTCCAGGATGCCTGGAAGCTAAAGAATAAATCCATGAGTAAAGATTAAGATTAAACTTCATGAGTACAACATTGCAATTAATTTAACAACATGAACAATGCTTAAGGAGTGACAGGGTTAAGAGGGGGCTGAGCTGTTATGTTAAATTACCTGAGTTCCAGTCCAGACCTGGCCACCTAAAATCTGTGATCTTGCGCAAGTTACTTCACCTTCTTAAGCCTTAGTTTCTCCATTTGTTAAGTGGAAATAACAGTACCAACCTCAAAGAGTTATTTTGAGATGATTCATGTACAGAACAATGTCCAGCCCATAACCGACAATTTATACGTGCTTCTATTGTTACCAATTGCAACACTAAAGGAAACAACAATGCTATTAACTATTCTGTTTAGAAGTGACTGCCACAAGCATTAGGAAAGTAAATCAAGCAGATAAGGAGATAACGCATTTTGTAAGGAAGCACTACTTTAAGATGTATTATTTTGATTATGCTTCTCATCAAAAGGCAACAAGTTTTCTAGAATTATTTTCGTAACCACGAAAGAAAGTCAAATCCAGGAACGCAAATGTAACACCACCACCACACAAGCAGAGGTGGTTATTACCAGTGTCAAAGAAACACCTGACAATTCTGGTCTATTTATGCCATTTCACATGAATGGACAGAACCGTCCCAATCGTAGAACTTTCTAGCTTGTAGCAAACTTCCTTTAAAGCGAGAAAGGAACGAACGAACAAACACGCGCGCGCGCGCACACACACACACACACACACACACACACAGCCTAACTCCTGTCATTAATTCATCCTTGCAGGAGATTTGATAAAAGGTATCAAGCCACAAAATCGGTCTTTAAAGGGCGCGGGAGGGAGCGACGCTCGTGGTCTGGAAGCCACAGGACCTCATTCCGGGGCGGAAAGGGGGCCGCGCTGGGACCAGCGAGTCGAGAAACGGGGAAGTCGCACCTCAACACCGTGCCCGGGGAAAAGCCGCGGACGTCGGTATTGGGGACCGCCGCGACCTGACCGCTTCCCCGCCCTCAGCCCGGGCTCGGGAAGACGCTTCCCTTCACCTCGCCCCGCCCATCCGCCAAGCGGGTCTGTGCCGGCCGCACTCGTGAAAGCCGCCGGCGGGTCCGCAATCTGCTCGGCGGACCGGGCGGGAGGAGGCCGGCGCCCGCTCCGCTCCCGGAGCTCCCGCCCGGGCCCCGCCGCGCCAGGCCGCCTGCAACCGCGCGCTGCGCGGAGCCTTACCCTAAGTCTGGCCCCGCGACAGGTGGTGCTGCCGGCGGAGAGGCCGCGGCTCTGCCGCCCACACAGGCGATGCTCAGCTGAGGCCGAATCCGGCCCACCTCTTCCCTGAGCTTCGCGGAGCCGGCGCTAGCTCAGGTTCGGACAAGCATGGGCGGCCGACAGCCGGCTGGGCAGCCAGTCAAGCGGCGTAGTGAGCCCGGGAGCCGGGAGGCGGGCCGGCGCGGCTCGGGCGGAGACTGACGGGCGCGCGGGCCAATGCGAAGGCAGAAAGCCGGTCCGGGGGGCGGGGCTCCGGCCGCGACTTCGCGGCGGGCGCGCCCGGGTTCCTTCCCCATAGGACCTTCCTCGATCTTTCTTTGAGGTTACTGTTTTGAGGCCGGGCGCGCGCCAGTGTGGACGCGATCTCGAGGAATACGAGAGGGGCCGTGTAGAGGAGAAGGAGTCCGAAGACCCAGGCGACGCCCGTTGTTCCACGAAAGGAGCGGGGGCTGGCTTACGGCGGACCCCGCATCCCCCAGATTGCCGGGGTACTCGAGGGGGGATGGCAGCGCGTTCGCGCGAGAAGAGGCTCTGCGCAGGCGCGGGCGGGCCGGGGAAAATCCGCGGGTACCAGTCTCCCAGCCCCAGTAGTCCAGGGGAAGGCTGGGAGTTTGGGTCCATCGTGGGCAGAGAGCGGAGGCAGGCAGAAGGTGAAGGAGAGATAAAGAGCTGGATACAGGTCAGGTGGCTGGGAAGAAGAGGGGGAACCCAGGAAATGTGAGGCCTCTGCACTTAAGGAACGCTTTCTATTTCTGAGCAATTTTTGTTTGTGTGTCTAGGCCTCGATCTTCTGCAGAATTCTTTGCCATTCTCCACGCCTGCTGGCACAGTTACTGTCCCGCAGGGAATTTACTAATCTCTATCCTCACAGTCACCATAAATAGATGTTCAGTGTCCTCTCTCAGAAAAGGTCTGGAACACTAAATTGAAAGCAGCAGGGACTGTACCTTAGTACCTCTTTACCTATTCACGGTTATGACATTGGAGGATTTTTCTTCACTCTTTTTTCAGAAAAATCTTATCACCAAAAATTCTTTGTTGTAAATGAGTTTGTGCACTTTTAAAGTATGGTAATGATAATTTTATTATTTTTTTAAGATTTTATTTTTACATGATCTCTACATCCAAAGTGGGGCTCGAACTTACAACCCCTAGATCAAGAGTTGCATGCTGCATGGACTGAGTCAGCCAGGTGCCTCTGGTAATCATAATTTTAAAGCGAAGATGTAAAGAATACAAAAGGAGTCAAGGGAAGATGGAATAAGAAAACTGAAAGTGATGGAAATGTAAAATAGAGAAAATTAAGTGGAAGTAGAGAAAAGTAAGTTGTCCCTTCCTAAACGCTGACAATAACATGAAATCTGGAGCAACCCAGCCACTGTGAGCATCAAAGGGCGAGCATGTTTGGGAACACTGTAGTTAGATGATAAATGATAGGTGTGGCTGCTATAGTAACCACCGCAGTAAAAGAAGGACTGTAAATAAGCATCACCTAAAATAACCCTGCTCTGGGGAAATTGTCAAGAACATCAAGCTGAATGAGGGAAACTTCAAAAATTACAAGCATCATAAATGCTTCGTTAATAGAGATAGAATTGTTTTGTCTTTGAAAGACAGTTTGTCCTACATTAGAATAACCCTAGTCTGAAGGGTTGTAGAGCTATCATGGATGGGACTTATTTTGGTTAAATTGAGGTCATTTCATTCCTTAAATGAAATATTTCTTACTGTCAAGAAGGCAAACACTGCTATTTGGCTGGCCCATCCCAATTCATTTATCCTGAGTCACTTTGGTGATTGGTCTGAGGCTTCCTATCCAAGACAGTAACATATGGCTATTGAGCACTTGAAAGGTGGCTAGTCTAAATTGAGATACACAGTGAGTATGAAAACAATACAAAAAAAGAATGTAAAACATGTATCTTGATTTTTAAAATATCGATCACACATCAAAAAATTTTTGGTTAAATGAAATATGTTATTGAAATTAATTTCCTCTTTTTTTACTTTCTTAACATGACTACTAGAAAATGTAAAATTACATGTGTTAGCTCCCATTTGTGGCTTGCATTATATTTCAGTTGGACAATACTAATCCAAGAAGACCCTGTTAAAGTCACAATCTTGGAAGCTGCTGGGTGGGACTTCTGGAAAGGCTTTAAAAAATAGGCTCAACTGGCATGTACCTTTGGCTTTTTGCTTCATTTCACTTCTTGCCAGAAAACTTTGAAGGCATGGCACCCATCATTGGACCATAAGATGACAAGCGAATGGATGAAGGCTTATACTCTAAGGGTATTGGCAGGATTAAGAACTTGGATCCCTGATAGTATTATTGAACCACATTCAGCCTTGGTTCCTAGCCTTATATTTATTATTTTGTGAAATAAGCCTCTGTATAAATCAACTCAAATAGGTTTTCTGTTGTTTGGGACTAAAAGTAATTTCTAACAAGTACTGTTAAAATGCACAAAAATTGTGTTCCCTGCCATAATACTTTTCTTTAGAATAGCTCATAACTCAAATGGAGGATAACAAACCCAAAGTAGTAGTAGTAGCAGCAGCAGTAGTAATAACAATAGATTTTCCACACATCTGTTTTCAGTCATACAGAAAATTTACCTGCAGTTACAGAGTAATGGCCGCATTATCTAACCCAGGAGCTGTATCCTTCACTGCAGTTCCCACCTGTAGAAACCAGTAGAGGAAACTTTGGGAGGTTTTAGGCTTTGTGTTTCTATTAATGATTACTCGTGTTTTCCAATTATACTTGTTGTTTTCCAATTATACTTGTTGTTTTCCTACCCTTGCATTGTCCAGATCAAGAATATAATATACATAATAAGACGTCACCAAGTACCTGTTACATGAAAGAACATGTTAATTGTTATATTAACTTTTCCATTTTGTATGTGTGTGTTGAAGAGGAAAACTTTCTTGCTCAAACTTGTTTAGTTTTGGGTTTTCCACTTTCTGGATGTTCCTTAAGAGAATGAAAGAACTTTTCCTACATGCAGGTTCTCTCCAGTAAATGCAGTTACCTGACAATCCTTGACTAGAAACACAGCTGAATAAGAAATGTATCTCCAGGGGTACCTGGGTGGCTCAGTCAGTTAAGCATCTGCCTGCCTTAGGCTACAGTCATGATCTCAGAGTCCTGGGATCCAGCCCCACATCCTTGGCTCCCTGCTCAGCAGGGAGTCTGCTTGTCCCTCTCACTCTGCCCCTCCTCTAGGCTCGTGCCCTCTCTCTTTCTCTCTGCTGTCTCTCAAATAAATAAATAAATCTTAAAAAAAAAAAAAAAGAAATGTAACTCCAAGCAGAATACAGATCATCCACTAATTAAATGTCCCCTTTATGGATAACCTGGGAATGATAGAAGGAAGATTGTTGAGATTCCTATTGACATGTGTCTAGGTATAGTGGGGTATGTGCGCAAATTATCTGAGCAAATGCCTCGTTCTTCAACAGTTTTTTGCTTTTGTTTTCGTTTTTTGTTTGTTTTGTTTGTTGCTTATTTATATTGAAGGAAAGAGCACACTTTGGGAGTTTGAAACACTGGAGTTCTAGTACTCTTGCGCTCTTATTAAGTCACTCAACAACTTTCTCCTGTCAGGTAGGTGTTATTAGACTTTCTTTACCTATCACAAAGGTCACTGAAAGAAGGAAGTGTGATAGAAAATATACAACAGCTTTGTAAAGCCAAAGGGATACAAATGCGAAGTATTCTTGTCTGGTTCCCTGCCTTGTGTATAGATGATGTTCAATAAATAATAATTAGCATTCATTGATCACTTATTTGCTAAGCATTGTCCTAAGGTTTGTTATATATATACTAAAATCATTTAATTGTCTCAGCAATACTATGATGTAGGTATAATTATTATTCCCATTTTATATATGGGAAATCTGAGGATTTAGTGGTTGATTCATCCAAGAAAAAGGGGATACACACTATGTTATACAAACTCTGAATATTTTTGGATATCTTTATGTACAGTTCAACGTCTTGGAAAGACCAGAAAAAGCATTTGGAACATAATGCCACTCCAACCCCCAACCCAGGAAGTGGGAAGGCCCTTGCCACTTGAGCTGTCTATTCAAATCTTCTCCATAACTCAACGACAAATTCTAATCTCACCTCTTCAGTAAGGCCTGGTGTGATAGTATGTAAATACGCATTGGGATTACCTGGGAACACTAAAAAATAAAAACAAAAAAATAAAAAAAATTTTTTTAAAAAGATGCCTATCCTATACTAATTAAATAAAATCCTTCTGATATGGGACTCCAGCACCTGTGTTTCTTAATAATTCTCCTGTATTTCTTTTTTCTGTACTACTTATGTAGTAAAAGCTCCATGAGAATAGGGGCTTATAAAGATTATTTCTCCCTGTATTCCTTTCAAGCCCTTACATATGATTAATGTTTGATTAATTAATAGGTTTAGAAATGTCAACATCTTCCTTGTTCCAGTGAAGGTGTTCTCGGAGTGTGATTCTAGATCATCATAACCATTACCCACCACCACCACCACCACCACCACCACCTGGGAATTTGTTAGAAATGCGACTACTTGGGCCCCACTCCAGACCCACTGAATCAGGAATTCTGGGGTTGGGGCCCAGCACTGTGTGTTTTGACAAACCCTCCAGTTGCGTTTGATACACACTCAAGTTTAAGAACCGTTGTCTGATGACATGCATTGATCAAGAATCTAATTTATGTTTTTGTGTAGAATTTCCTACTGAGAAGAGCTCATTGGGAAACAAGAATGAAAAAGATACAGTGCTTACCCTCACGGAGTCTACATTATAATATGGAGACAAAACGTTTACTCATGTAAGTGTAATTTAATAAGCAACAAGTTGTTAAGTATTTACAGGGGAGGTAACAGGATCATGATGTCTTGGGTTTGTTTTAAATTATTCTAGGGAAGGCCTCCTGGGTGGCTCAGTCTGTTAAGTGGCCGACTCTTGGTTTCAACTCAAGTTGTGATCTCAGGGTCCTGGGATGTAGCCCCGCATTGGGCTCCCCATTTCATACAGGGTCTGCTAAAGTTTCTCTCTTCCTCTCCCTCTGTCTTCCTGCCCCCCGCACACTGTCTCTCTCCCTCTCTCTCCCTCCCTCTCTCTCTAAAATAAATAAATAAATCTTTTAAAAATTATTCTAGGGAAAAAATGGGGATTGATGAAACAAGACTGACAAAATGCTATTATTAAGGTTGGGTGATATCTTTAAGGGAATTTATTATACTATATTCTCCACTTTTTGTATAATTG
Source organism: Ursus arctos (assembly GCF_023065955.2). NCBI lineage: Eukaryota > Metazoa > Chordata > Mammalia > Carnivora > Ursidae > Ursus > Ursus arctos. The sequence goes on from NW_026622841.1 coordinate 22,893,254, forward strand.
AATACTTCATTATAAAAAAAATTTTTAAGCAATATGTGAAAAATAAGCTAAAAATGCTCTAGTAGTTCAAAAGAAGTAACCACTTCTTATACTTGGTTTACCTAGAAAGCTCTGTGGAGGACATACTATGAAAGCAAGGCTTGACTTACCTAGAGAAGTTCCTTAAGTAATGTATTACCTACAAGTCCACAAACTCTTATCCATAATTTCAAATCCAAAGGTTTCTATTTGTAATTTTTGGTGGTGCCAGAACTTATTTGATGGCAAATAACAGTTGTCACAAAGCTATTTATGGCCTGTATGCCCCCAACATAATGTAAATATTTGTATTTATATTACTGTTCTTACATATTTGCATATTGCATATCCTTCAATAATTATTGTTTGCATGAGGCACACTGCCCTAGACCCCACTGCAGGTAGTATATAACATATAGTATATGCTCCTTTCATGTCTTTTCGAATCCGGGATTTCCTAAGTTCTCAAGTCCAACTGGCTCCAAGGGCTTCATCCATTTGTGTAATCCAAAAGTGCAATGCTTATGGTACAATAAATTAGTGGAAGGCTATGTATAGTTTTTAATTTCAATTTTGCTGGAATTGAGCAGATAATTTATTACGTAAATATTACTTATTATAATAGTCAAGCTAAATCTATTGTGAATGACAAAGAATGTTATGACATTTTACTTGGTGCAATGAGCACAAAAATGACTGATTGGGTGAGTTATAAGAACTTAGCTTTTAAGGAGAAATTGTTGATGATGGAAGTCAATAAAGTGGTTAGCTTTAAAGATTTGTTTATTTTAGAGAGACAGAGAGTGAGAGAATGAGCTGGAGAGGCAGAGGGAGAAAGAATCTCAAGCAGACTCTGCACTGAGTGTGGAGCCCATCGCAGGCCTCGATCTCATGACCCTGACATCATGACCTGAGCCAAAACCAAGAGTCGGACGTTCAACTGACTGTGCCACCCAGGTGCCCCAAGTGTTTAGCTTTAATGGGGGGGTTGGATGAAAAGAGACAAGGGAACATTCTATATCTCAGTCTGGATGATGACTACACAGGTGTATACATACATTAAAGTTCATCACACTTGAGTGAGGTGCTTTACACACCTCACTGCATGAATTCTATATCTACCCAACCAATATATAAACTAACCGTTTGCATTGCGCATTGCTATTTCATTTTGGAGTAAATAACTCTAAACTCAGTTGTGGATCCCGTAACTTCATTTTAGGCTTCTTCCTTGGTATCCCCTACTGGACCCTTTCAGAAAAAGCAGGGGACCGTTCCTGGCTGTCCAGAGTGTAGCTCACCAGGCCTTGCAGAGTTGTCAAAACGACAGAGAATATACAAGCCTGGAAAGAAGGCACAAGCTCTTCCAAGAAAGATAGGTTATAAGGCAGGGGATCTGGTAAAACAAGGTGCCAAGGCCCAAATTAATGGAAAGGTAGGAGGAGGAAATAGGAGTAGGGCCTGTTGACTAAACAAATAGAGAAGGACATGGGTGTGGATGAGTTTGTGTGAGCCCTGTGGTTTTGGGAGTCAAGGCTGCTATCTCAGTCTTTGTCTCTGGTTTGGCTAGTTCACCTGGGAAGTGGGAGGAGCCGTAAAGGGGCAGGCTTCCAGGGCTCACCTGACAAGGTGACTTCCCTATAAAGCTCTTCAGTAGGCAGCTTAAAGTGTTATATATGCCAGTTATCTCAAGATGGACACACTTTTGCCCACCTTGCTCAAAATTAAAGGAAGATGCTTGGAAAAACTTTAGTACCAGTTGCCATGAAAATAGCACAACTTTTTTTCATCTAAGCACCAAGTGTGTCTCCTTAAGGAAAATCCATATGATTGAGTTTTCAGAGAATTATAGAAGGTCATTCTCATAATGAGAATATGTGTGGTAGGATCGTTGGTTTTAGGTTGGCACATCATCTATAGCAAAAGCAGATGGATTGTGCTAATCACATGTTTAGGTTTATGCAACCCCATCTGCCTTAGACTAGGAAACATTAATAATGAATGCTGACTGCACCACTGGGAATTATCTTTCAATAAATTAGGTCCATTAAAAATGCAAACTCTTTAAAAATGAAAGAGAAAATAAACAGTGTATCTAAAGGCATTTATGCTAGACATGGCAGAAACAAGCCTCCAGTCAGCCTAGTTTGGAAGTGACACAAGCATTTGATGTTAAGAAAAAAAGGCATTTGGTATAGGCAAGTACTATCATTAAAAAACAATGACGTTTTAAAATACATTGAAGTGCCAATGATGGTAATTACCGCTAAAAAAGCAGTACTGTTTTTTATATGATTTATGTAACTTATCAGGCTGTCTACTAAAAGAGTAAACTAACACCATAATAAGCAGTAATTAATACCATAATAAGCAGTACCTTCATTACCAAAATATTTTAAGGGAAGTTCTAAAAACTTGTAAAGAACAAAGAAGTTAATATCACAGGCTTATTAACAATAGAAGAACTTTTACTCCTTAAAGAAAAATAGCTCTTTGATGTTTATGGATATTTTACCTCTTGACTTTCCTTTAGGACTTAGGTAACCTGGAGAGAGCAAAATTTGCCAGTGTCATATCATTGTGGAAATACCTTCTTTCTTTTATGAAGGTGATTCAGTCTTACTAATGCCACTTCTAAAATTTCTTGGGCCATTGGCCACTTGGTGTTACTCATTCTAAATCCTAGTCTGGCTCCATCATTATCTATAAGCCCTTAAGAGGGGATTGAAGGAGCAGCAACATTGGCATCACAAGACTATTAGAAAAATGAAATCTAGATCCCCACCCCAGACCTACTGCATCAGAATCCAACATGCCCAGGCTGTTCTATGCACATTAACATTTGAGAAGCATGGAGAACCTCTGAAGTTCTAGATTCTGTGAACTTATGCTGCTGTGAAAGAATTTTTATTTCTAGATATGGGATCATGAGAAACCCATGAAACTTTATCTTCAAGAAGTTCCTGTGCCAAGGCAGTTGTTCTTTTCTTCCCATGCTGAGAATATGTTATGCTTTAACCATGAGCAGCACAATTTTATTCTTCATTCACCAGATCTGTAGTTATGGTCTAGATACCACATAGAAATTTGCGCCAAATAGAATGTATGCAAAGTCTCTGTCTGATGTCAGGGGAAAAATGTCCCAGAAATGTTTGCCTTGATCACCCAAATAGCACCCCTGGTATCTTGAGCATTACTTTACATACGGGTCCTTAATAGACCCTGCACACTTCGTAGTTCTTAGCCCAGATTGGATGAAAATGTACCTCTGAGATTCTATCTCTTGGTGGCAGTACTGGGACATTTTTCTACAAAGTTTTCAAAATTTCTGTGGTCAAGAAAGTAGCTATAATAGATACAGTAATTTAAGAAAACCATGAATTCATAAATTGGGTTTGATTATCCAATATATTTTCCTATTGAGCAATAAATGGTGGATTCTTTGGCACAAGGGATATCAAAATCCTAAAAACAGCTTTAATATTGTTAAGTTGAATATTTCATATCTTTTAGATCAACAAGATGATGTGGTCTAAACACAAAAGAAATCTCCCAGGCATGCGTTTCCTCCCTTTACTGTTTGACCACATAGAAATTTGCGCCAAATAGAATGTATGCAAAGTCTACTGCTAGCTTTCTGAAATGTTTCTCAAAGTGAATCATCTCCCACACCAAGCTGCACTCCTGGGCTGGGCATTCCTCCATGTGTCCTTTCCATGGCCATTGGTTACCTCATGAATGTTTGGGGACCCCAGGGCCTCCCTGGAGGTTTGACTCAATGCTGATGGTTCACATTAGAACTTGGCCATTGTGGGGTCTGTAAAGAATGGCAGCAATTAACTGGAGCATTCTGTCTTAATAGGCATCCAAAGGGAAGTAGAATATCTTTCCTTCATTGCACTGGAACCAGAAGTATATTGCACAGACGAATACAGAATAAGGCACACCTGGGTGGCTCAGTCAGTTGAGCGTCTGCCTTCAGCACAGGTCATGGTCCCAGAGTCCTGGGATTATCCCGGCGTTGGGCTCCCTGCTCAGCAGGGTGCCTGCTTCTCCCTATACCTGCCACTCTCCCTGCTTGTGCTCTCTCTCACACAAATAAATAAATAAAATCTTTAAAAAAAAAAAGAATATAGAATAAAACATTAGCCCTAAACAACACAACCTTGGAAAAGTTATATCTGGATTCCAGCTTATTAAGGGCACCAAATTGTGCAAACATAATCTCTTGTTCATATCTTTGTGCCTGCAACTAGAAATGATGAACCATAAGCTTTATTATAAAATATCAGATCAGAGGTTCTTCATCTTTTTTTATGCAATGGACATCACCAACAGTTTGGTGAAGCCTACAGACTCTTCAGAATGTTTTTTTTTAATGTATAAAATAAAACATGTAGAATAACCAAAGAATCTAATTATAATAAAATAAAATGATCAAAATATTTTTTAAGATTTTATTTATTTATTTATTTGAGATAGAGGGAGAGTGAGAGAGGGAGCATGAGTTGGGGGCAGAGGGAGAGGGAGAGGCAAGGTTCCCCACTGAGCAGGGAGCCTGATGTGGGGCTCAATCCCAGGACCCTGGGATCATGGCCTGAGCTGAAGGCAGATGCTTAACCGACTGAGCCACCTAGGTGCCCCCAAAATATTTTTAAATCCCAAATTTCTGATGTAATAGTACATGTACTACTTTATAATGCATTAAATAAAAATCTAATAGTGGGTCTAATAGCTAGTAATGATGAGTATAAATGATATTTGAAAGTATCTGCAATAACCGTAAGGTGGTATGAAAAATCTGTGGCTTTGGTTAATCCTAGCAGTTGTTGCTTTCATCCATAATTGAACAAAATGCTAAATTCCAGTTAGAGATAGTAAAAATAAGGGGCACCTGGGTGGCACAGCGGTTAAGCGTCTGCCTTCGGCTCAGGGCGTGATCCCGGCGTTATGGGATCGAGCCCCACATCAGGCTCCTCCGCTATGAGCCTGCTTCTTCTTCTCCCACTCCCCCTGCTTGTGTTCCCTCTCTCGCTGGCAGTCTCTCTCTCTGTCAAATAAATAAAAATAAAAAATCTTTAAAAAAAAATAAAAAAAATAAACATATATTTTTTTAAATTTTATGTTTCACTTGAAGAGAGAGAGAGCACAAGTGGGGGGAGTGGGAGAGGGAGAAGCAGGCTCCCTGCTGAGCAGGGAGCTGGACTTGGGGCTTGATCCCTGGACCCTGGGCCATGACTTCAGCCAAAGGCAGATGCTTAACTGACTGAGCCACCCAGGCGCCCCAACATTTTTCTCAATCCAAGTTCACCTACCACCTGTGCTTAAGAACCCCCTGTACTGGACTGTTTTTAGCCAAGTTCAGCTAAGAACCTCCTTCTACCTGTCAGCAATTTAGGAGTTCAACTTCTGAAACTGGAAAATAGTTTCCTGTAGCAGTTTCTTTTGTCAGATCTCCAGTTTCAAGGATATGCGGAGACATACCCTGTCAACAGGTCTTTTGTGACTTACAGTAAATCTCCATTTCAATTTATTGAGCTTTACCTGGGACAGTGCCACCTGGGCTTTCCCTTGGCCCACTGACTCAGCATTACGACACAAACTCGGGTTTACCTGGTTCGCGTTGCAGAGGTTGCTTTCAACTTGAAAATTGGCCAAATTTCCCAGCCTCCCAGGCTGATAATTTAGGAAACTTCCCTTAGTCATCTCCTGTTCCTTGATAAGAGATATTTGTTCATGTCTCTCCTTGTGCCAGAGGCACATGCTGCTAGACATGTTAAGAAAGTAATTTATTACTGACATTCTTACCCTTGGAGTAATTGTTCTAAAATACATTTTTGAAAGCCTACCATGAGGACTTTTTTTAAAAAGCGTTTTGCAATCTTTTTTCCCTTGGTAGGAAAATGTACCTTAGCTCCTTTCGAGAAGAAAAATGACTTGTTCATATTTTTAATTTCATTCACATTTTCTGAGTAGACGTGAAAATCAACTATCATCCTTCTGTAAGTTTAGAAAAGAAATAGAATTTTATTTCATGCCAGCTGTGAAAATAACATTCAAAAAGCATTATGCCAACAATGAAAAAAGGGAAATCGAACTGTTTGGTCATGAATTCAGCCCATTCTGTACTTATTAGGGTGGAAAAGAGAAGTGAGAAGAAAATATGAGAAGGAACATTCTGGAACTCATTTTATTCTATCCAAATGAGGGAGCTTGACTTGTCTCCAAGTGTTAAGCCCTTTCAACAAATAGCCTGCAGCTCTGCTTGCTCCTATGAAACCAGTCCCTTCCTTTTTTTTTTTAATTTAAATTCAATTAACATACAATGTATTATTAGTTTCAGAGGTAGAGTTCAGTGATTTATCAGTCTTATATAATACCTGGTGCTCATCACATCATGTGCCCTCCTTAATGTCTGTCACCCAGTTACCTCATCCCTACCCCCCTCCCCTCCAGCAACCCTCAGTTTATTTCCTATGATTAAGAGTCTCTTATGGTTTGTCTCCCTCTCTTATTTCATCTTGTTTTATTTTTCCCTCCCTTCCCCTATGATCCTCTGTTTTGTTTCTTAAATTCCACATATGAGTGAGATCATATGATAATTGTCTTTCTCTGATTGACTTATTTTGCTTAGCGTAATACCCTCTAGTTCCATCCACATAGTTGCAAATGACAAGATTTCACTTTTTTTGATGGCTGAGTAATATTCCAGTGTGTGTGTGTGTGTGTGTGTGTGTGTGTGTGTGTGTGTATACCACATCTTCTTTATCCATTCATCTGTTGATGGACATCTGGGCTTTTTCCACAATTTGGCTATCGTGGACATTGCTGCTGTAAATATTGGGGTGCAAGTGCCCCTTAGGATCACTTCATTTGTATCTTTGGGGTAAATACTTCGTAGTGCAATTGCTAGGTCATAGGTTACTCTATCTTCAACTTTTTGAGGAACCTTTGTACTGTTTTCCAGAGCGGCTACACCAGCTTGCATTCCCACCAACAGTGTAAGAGGGTTCCCCTTTCTCTGCATCCTCACCAACATCTGTAATTTCCTGACTTGTTAATTTTAGCCATTCTGACCGGTGTGAGGTGGTATCTCATTGTGGAAACCAGTCCCCTCCTTATTGCACATAGTCTGGCTTCCTTCTCCCCAGCTTTATTAAAACTGCAAACTTGCTCTTTTTGGGTGGAATTCAAACCTTCTTTAAAAGATTGTATTTATTGCCGGGAGTTAAGATGGCAGAGGAGTAGGAGTCCCCTTTTTCAGCTGGTCCCCTGAGTCGAGCTGGATAGGTACCAGACCATCCTGAACACCCACGGAATCAGCCTGAGATTCAGGAAGATACATCTGGATCTCTACAAACTAACATCTCCAGCGCTGAGTATTGAGGTACAAAGCGGAGAGCCGTGAATCCGCGCACAGATATCGGAAGAGAAACGGAAGGGGGAGGGAGCCTCCCCACTCAGGTACCAGGAAGCCGCAGCCACCTGCACTGGGGAGCGGGCTGACTCGCGGACCGCCACCCTCGAGAGAGCAGACTGAGACCGTGAGCTGGGAACGCGCGTGACCAGTCTAAAAACCTGAGCCCTGGAGTGCGCAGGAACCACACTGAAACGGAGCTCGGAGCTCCGGGAGTGCGTGGGGGCGGCAGGCGGCTGGCGGTGTTAGAAACACAAAGGACAGAGACATGCTGGCCCTGGAAGTGAGGGCTGGGACGCCGGGTGTGGGGCACACATCCCGGGACGTTGCAGGGCTTAGCAGCACCAACAGAAACAGAGTTAAAGTGGCCAGAAGAGCTCAGTGGAGAGCGGACTGTGATATCTCTGTTCTGAGACAGAGGCTGGGATTCGGCCACTGCTGCTCAGACTCTCAGAAGAGCCACAGAAAACCGCCAGGGAAAGCCGCCAGAGAACAAAAGCCTGGAAATACCATCTCACAGTGTGCCCATCCCCATCCCCCATCTCAGGGGACACGGAGACTCTACCCAAACAGGGTATCAGCGTGGCAGGCCCCTCCCCCCAGAAGGCAGGCTGAAAAATCAAGAAGCCCACATCCCTAAGGTCCCTATAAAACAAGTGCACACTGCCTGGGTCCTGGTCAATAATTTGGGCTCTGGATAACCCTGCAACCTCTCCTCATCAGAAAGACAAGAAGGAGAAATCCCCCCCAGCAAAGAAAAGACAATGAGTCTGTGGCCTCTGCCACAGAACTGATGGATATGGATATAACCAAATTATCAGAAATGGAGTTCAGAGTAACAATGGTCAAGACGACGTGTAGACTTGAAAAAAATATTAACGAAAATATTAATGAGAATATAGAATCTCTAAGGGCAGAAATGAGAGCGAATCTGGCAGAAATTAAAAATGATATGAATCAAATGCAGTCAAAACTAGATGCTCTGACGGCCAGGGTAAATGGGGCAGAAGAACGTATCAGCAAATTGGAGGAAGGGTTAGTAGAAGAGAAAGCTAAAACAGAAACTTGGCTCAAAAAAAATCCAATCTCAAGAATGTAGGTTACAGGAGATTACTGACTCAATGAAACGTTCCAATGTCAGAATCATCGGCATCCCCGAGGCGGTAGAGAAAAACAGAGGTCTAGAAGAGATATTTGAACAAATTGTAGCTGAAAACTACCCTAATCTAGCAAAGGAAACAAACATTCATGTCCAAGAGGCAGAGAGGACCCCTCCCAAGCTCAACCACGACAAACCTTCACCACATCACGTCATAGTGCAATTTGCAAATATTAGATCCAAGGATACAGTATTGAAAGCGGCCAGGGCAAAGAAATGTCTCACGTACCAAGGCAAGGTTATTAGGATTACGTCATACCTGTCTACACAGACCTGGAATGAGAGAAGGGGTGGGGGGGGGGCATTTTTAAAGCTCTTTCAGAGAAAAACATGCAGCCAAGGATCCTTTATCCAGCAAGGCTGTCATTCAGAATTGATGGAGACATAAGGACCTTCCAAGATCGCCAGTCACTGACCAATTTCGTAACCACAAAACCAGCCCTACAGGAGATATTAAGGGGGGTTCTATAAAAGTAAAAAGGCCCCAAGAGTGATACAGAACAGAAAATTACAATCTATAGAAACAAAGACTTTACAGGCAATATGACATCATTGAAATCATCTCTCTCAATAATCACTCTCAATGTGAATGGCCTAAACACTCCCATAAACACCACAGGGTTGCACATTGGATAAAAAGACATGACCCATCCATTTGCTGTTTACAAGAGACTCATTCTGAACCTTAAGATACATCCAGACTGAAAGTAAAGGGATGGAAAATCATCGTTCATGCCAATGGACCTTAAAAGAAAGCTGGGGTAGCAATTCTCATATCAGACAGATTGGATTTTAAACTAAAGACTATAGTTAGAGATACAGAGGGCATTATATTATTCTTAAAGGATGTATCCAACAAGTGGATATGACAATTATAAATATCTATGCCCCGAACAGGGGAGCAGCAAGATACACAAGTCAACTCTTAGCCAGAATAAAGAGACATATAGATAAAAATACGTTAAAAGTAGGAGACCTCAACACTTCACTATCAGCAATAGATAGATCACCTAAGCAGAAAATCAACAAAGAAACAAGAGCTTTGAATGCCATACTGGAACAGATGGACCTCATGGATATATATAGAACACTACACCCCAGAACAAAAGAATACTCATTCTATTCTAATGCACATGGAACATTCTCCAGAATAGATCATGTTCTGGGTCACAAAACAGGTCTCAACCGATACCAAAAGACTGAAATTATTCCCTGCATATTCTCAGACCACAATGCTTTGAAATTGGAACTCAAACACAAGGAAAAATTTGGAAGAAACGCAAACACCTGGAAACTAAGAACCATCCTGCTCAAGAATGATTCGATAGGGGCGCCTGGGTGGCACAGCAGTTAAGCGTCTGCCTTCGGCTCAGGGCGTGGTCCCAGCGTTATGGGATCAAGCCCCACATCAGGCTCCTCTGCTATGAGCCTGCTTCTTCCTCTCCCACTCCCCCTGCTTGTGTTCCCTCTCTCGCTGACTGTCTCTATCTCTGTCAAATAAATAAATAAATAAATCTTTAAAAAAAAAAAAGAATGATTCGATAAACCAGAAAGTCAAAAATCAATTTAAACAATTTATGGAGACCAACGAGAATGAAAACACAATGGTCCAAAACCTATGGGACACTGCAAAGGCAGTCCTAAGGGGAAAATACATAGCCATCCAAGCCTCACTCAAAAGAATAGAAAAATCTAAAATGCAGTTTTTATATTCTCACCTCAAGAAGCTGGAATAGCAACAGAAGAACAGGCCTAATCCACGGACGAGAAAGCAGTTGATCAAGATTAGAGCAGAGATCAATGAATTAGAAACCAGGAGCACAGTAGAGCAGATCAACAGAACTAGAAGCTGGTTCTTTGAAAGAATAAATAAGATCGATAAGCCACTGGCAAGACTTATCCAAAAGAATAGAGAAAGGACCCAAATTAATAAAATTATGAATGGAAAGGGAGAGGGCACAACCAACACCAATGAAATAGGAAGGATCTTTAGAAACTTTTATCAACAACTTTATGCCAGTAAATTAAGTAACCTGGAAGAGATGGAGGCCTTCCTGGAAACCTATAAACTACGAAGACTTTTTTTTTTTTTTTAAGATTTTATTTATTTATGTGACAGAGAGACAGCCAGCGAGAGAGGGAACACAAGCAGGGGGAGTGGGAGAGGAAGAAGCAGGCTCCCAGTGGAGGAGCCTGAGGGGGGCTCGATCCCGGAACGCCAGGATCACGCCCTGAGCCGAAGGCAGACGCTTTAACGACTGCGCTACCCAGGCGCCCCCCAAGACTTTTAAACAGACCAATTAATTGTGAAGAGATTGAAACAATGATTAAAAACCCTTAAAAAACAAAACTCCAGGGACTGATGGATTCCCCAGGGAATTCTACCAAACATTCAAAGAAGAAATAATACCTATTCCCCTGAAGCTGTTTCAAAAAATAGAAACAGAAGGAAAACTACCAAGCTCATTCTATGAGGCCAATATTGCCTTGATCCCCAAACCACGCAAAGACCCCATCAAAAAGGAGAATTACAGACCAATATCCCTGATGAATATGGACGCTAAAATTCTCAACAAGATCCTAGCTAATAGGATCCAACAGTACATTAAAAGGATTATCCATCATGACCAAGTGGGATTCATCCCTGGGATGCAAGGGTGGTTCAACATTCCCAAATCTATCAGTGTGATAGATTATATCAACAAGAAAAAAGCCAAGAATCATATGATCCTCTCAATAGATGCAGAAAAAGTATTTGACAAAATACAGCATCCTTTCCTGATTAAAACCCTTCAGAGTGTAGGGATAGAGGGTACATTCCTCAATCTCATAAAAACCATCTATGAAAAGCCTACAGCAAATATCACTCTTAATGGGGAAAAGCTGGAAGCCTTTCCATTAAGATCAGGAACACGACAAGGGTACCCACTCTCGCCATTATTGTTCAACATAGTACTAGAAGTCCTTGCAACAGCATTCAGACAACAAAAAGGGATAAAAGAAATCAGCAAAGAAGAAATCAAACTGTCTCTCTTCACAGATGACATGATACTCTATATGGAAAACCCAAAAGAATCCACTCCCAAACTACTAAAAGTTCTAGAGCAATTCAGTAATGTGGCGGGATACAAAATCAATCCTCTGAAATCAGTTGCATTTCTATACATGAATAATGAGACTGAAGAAAGAGAAATTAGGGAATCCATTCCATTTACAGTAGCACCAAAAATCATACATTATCTTGGAATTAACTAGAGACGTAAAGGATCTATATTCTAGAAACTACAAATCACTCTTGAAAGACATTGAAGAAGACACAAAAAGATGGAAAAATATTCCATGCTCATGGATTGGAAGAATTAACATAGTTAAAATGTCCATGCTACCCAGAGCAATCTACACTTTCAATGCTATCCTGATCGAAATACCAATGACATTTTTCAAAGAACTGGAACAAACAGCCCTTAACTTTGCGTGGAACCAGAAAAGGCCCTGAATCGCCAAGAAGTTGTTGAAAAGGAAAAACAAAGCTGGAGGCATCACAATGCCGGATTGCAAGTTGTACTACAAAGCTGTGATCACAAAGACAGCATGGTACTGGCACAAAAACAGACACATAGACCAATGGAACAGAATAGAGAACCCAGAAATGGACCCTCGGCTCTTTGAACAACTAATCATTGACAAAGCAGGAAAAACCATCCAGTGGAAAAAAAGACAGTCTCTTCAATAAATGGTGCTGGGAAAATTGGACCGCTACATGCAAAAGAATGAAACTTGACCATTCTCTCACACCATACACAAAGATAAACTCCAAATGGATGAGAGACCTTGATGTGGGACAAGAATCCATCAAAATCCTAGAGGAGAGCATAGGCAGCAACCTCTACGACATCGGCCACAGCAACCTTTTTCATGACACATCTCCAAAGGCAAGAGAAACAAAAGATAAAATGAACTTGTGGGACTTAATCAAGATAAAAAGCTTCTGCACAGACAAGGAAATAGTCAAAAAAACTAAGAGGCAGCCCACAGAATGGGAGAATATATTTGCAAATGACACTGCAGATAAAAGACTGGTATCCAAGATCTACAAAGAACTTCTCAAACTCAATACACAAGAAACAAATAAACAAATCATAAAATGGGCAGAAGAGATGAATAGACACTTTTCCAATGAAGACATACAAATGGCTAACAGACACATGAAAAAGTGTTCAAAATCATTAGCCATCAGGGAAATTCAAATCAAAGCCACACTGAGATACCACCTTACACCAGTTAGAATGGCAAAAATTGACAAGGCAAGAAACAACAATTGCTGGAGAGGATGTGGAGAAAGGGGATCCCTCCTACATTGTTGGTGGGAATGCAAGTTGGTACAGCCAATCTGGAAAACAGTGTGGAGGTCCCTTAAAAAGTTAAAAATTGAGGGGCGCCTGGGTGGCACAGCGGTTGGGCGTCTGCCTTCAGCTCAGGGCGTGATCCCGGCGTTATGGGATCAAGCCCCACATCAGGCTCCTCCGCTATGAGCCTGCTTCTTCCTCTCCCACTCCCCCTGCTTGTGTTCCCTCTCTTGCTGGCTGTCTCTATCTCTGTCGAATAAATAAATAAAATCTTAAAAAAAAAATTTAAAAATTGAGCTACCCTCTGATCCAGCCATTGCACTACTGGGTATTTACCCCAAAGATACAGATGTAGTGAAAAGAAGGGCCATATGCACCCCAATGTTCATAGCAGCATTGTCCACAATAGCTAAATTGTGGAAGGAGCCAAGATGCCCTTCAACAGATGACTGGATTAAGAAGATGTGGTCCATATATACAATGGAATATTACTCAGCTATCAAAAAGAATGGTTTCTCAACATTTGCTGCAACATGGACAGCACTGGAGGAGATAATGCTAAGTGAAATAAGTCAAGCAGAGAAAGACAATTATATGGTTTCTCTCATCTATGGAACATAAGAAGTAGGAAGATCGGTAGAAGAAAGAGATAAAGAAAGGGGGGGTAATCAGGAGGGGGAATGAAGCATGAGAGACTATGGACTCTGAGAAACAAACTGAGGGCTTCAGAGGGGAGAGGGGTAGGGGAATGGGATAGGCTGGTGATGGGTAGTAAGGAGGGCACGTATTGCATGGTGCACTGGGTGTTATATGCAACTAATGAATCATGGAACTTTACATTAAAAATCAGGGATGTACTGTATGGTGACTAACATAATGTAATAAAAAATATTATTATTTAAAAAAGATTGTAATTATTTGTTTATTTGGAAGGGTAGGGATGGAGGGAGAGGGAGAGACAGAATCTCAAGCAGACTCCATGTCGATGCAGGCCTCAATCCCATGACCCTAAGATCATGACCTGAGCCAAACAAAGAGTCGGATGCTCAACCACTGAGCCACCCAGATGCCCCAAACCGTATTTTTAATCCTTATTCTTTGAGCAAAATTTGCCCCAGCTGGCCTTCCCTTCCTTCTTGAAACACTTCCTTTGGTGTCCGTGGCACAATACTCTCGCTCATTGGCCACACCTTTACCATCTCTCCTTCCTGCTGCCCCATAATGAAGGGTGATCCCCGAGGTTCAATACTAAACTAATCCGTCTTGAAGGCTTACAAGTCTGGGTCCTCTGCTTGAATTTTCACCTTTGATCCTGGCCTTACCTCCCCAAGTTTCCGTTCATTCAGGAAACATTTTTAGAGTGCCTACTTGGTTTCACACAAACACTTGATTAATTGTCCCCGCCCTGAAGGAGTGTTGAGGAGGTGGAGGGGGCGGTGGGTGAAAGACTGAAGAATGAAGAGGGGGGAGCAGACACCTGTACAGATAATGATGTCAGTGCACTAACAGAAATGAGTCTTCCACTGTATGATGGGGATGTAGAGAAGAGACACCTGACCCATCAGGGATGAGAGTGGGGGAACTTATTAATTTTAATTCAACAAACATTAACATCTATTCAACAAATAGTAGCAGGGATCTGCTATGCACTAGTAGGAAAGCCAGGCACTAAGACCATGAGAGTGAGCAAGGCAGCCCTGGTCCTGGCCTTCATGGAGCTTACAGTCTGACTAAATGGGAGAAAGAGACATTAGATGAGTCATACAATTTTATAATTGTGATCGGTGCCGCAAAGAGGTAAGCACAAAGTGCCAGAGAGTGTTTAATAGGGAGCTCTAATCTGGCTGAGAAATCAGTGAGGTCTTTCCTCAGGAAGTGACATTTAAGCAGAGGCTGGAAGTTGTGTAGAGGATAGGCAAAGGGAGGGAAGAGCAGGCTGGGTATATGATGACTCAGAGGAAGGAGAATTTGACAAAGGGCACAAGGTGATTTGCAGGCCCTTGCAGTTAAATAATGTAGCCTTTATCTTAAAAAAAAGAAAAAGACCAATCTTCCAACAGTTTTTAAATAGGTAGATGACAAGATCAAATTTCCATTCAGGAAAGGTCAGTTTGGCTACAGGGGGATAATAGATTGGAGAGGGGGCAGGAGCCAATGAGGAGGGAAACTATAGCAATCTTCTAGATGAAAGTTAGGGATGGGGACGCCTGGGTGGCTCAGTCAGTTAAGCGTCTGCCTTCAGCTCAGGTCATGATCCTGGGGTCCTGGGATTGAGCCCCGCATCAGGTTCCTTGCACAACAGGAAGCGTGCTTCTCCCTCTGCCGGCCACTCCCCCTGCTTGTGCACTCCCTCTCTCTCTCTCTGATACATAAATAAATAAAATCTTAAAAAAAAAGAAGTTAGGGATGGCTTGGTCTTGGGGGGGGGCAATAGAGATGGGGAGAAGCAGACATATTTGAGAAATGTGTGGGAAGGAGAAACTATGGGGCCTGGTCATTGGATGTTGGTGATTACAGAGAGGTATAGATAGAAAACTTCATAGGAGAAGCTGCTTTTCCAAGAAGGTAGAGGGACAGTGGCCTAGGAGTACTGGGATTTTAGGGCCGGAGTAGCATGTGGCCAGATGGCAGGACTGAACTGTCAAGGGAGTCCAGTGGTGGCTGTAATGTGACCATGGTGCTGCCAGGAGACCAGTGGCTAGAGGGCTGGAGATGCCACTCCACATGCCTCACCACTTGCCGTACCTCATGACTTGAGTATTTCTTATCTGAATATTGGGGAGGATTTTGGGGGGAGGCATCTGACCTGAGTTTTGAAGGGTGAGTAGGGTTAAGTTAAAGGAAGAGAGGGAGTGTGGAGAAGGAACAGTTTTCCAGGCAGAGGGAACAGAATGAGAGAAACAGCATAGCTCAAGGGATTTGGAATTGCTAGAGCGGGCAACAGGGTGGGGAGGGGCAACAGATGATGCTGGAGAGAGGGGAAGGCCAGCCCAGGGAAGGACTATTGGGAGCTGCGGAAGGGTTTTATTTAAGAGAGGGGGAGACACAGTCATTTTTGGATTTTGAGGCCATCATTTAGGCAGCTGTGTGGGTTTGAGGTAGGCAAGAAGAAAGTCCGACTGAATACTGAGGAGGTTGTGGAGGGGACGGGAACAGAATGAAGGCCTGAGCTGGGAGAGTCATGCAGAGGGAGCAGAGGAGAGGGAGGGACTGCAGAGGTATTTGGGAGGTGAAGGAGCCAGTGAAGTGTGGGGGACCCCCCAGGCTTCTGGAGTAGCTCACTGGCAGAGGTGAAGCCAACAGCTGAGGCAGAGAACAGAGGAGTAGAAGCAGGCTGAGGGGAAGGATGACAAGTCCAGTTTGTAGCCTGTTTCCATCAAGAACTACCAGGGTGGAGCTTTCTAGCAGGCAAGTGAAGAAACAGTGCATCTGAAGTTCAGTCCGAGGTCTGCACTGGGTGGGCGGATCTGGATGTCAGCACGCAGGTAGTGGTTGGAGCTGTGAGAGCTTACTCCCACAGAACCGCGACCACTCCCAGGACGTGGACTTAGCGAGAATAGTGGACCCAGGGTGGGGCCCCGGCTGGTCATTTGTGCAGTCTCTCAGCTCCCAGTCACCTTTCTACTGTGCTCTTAGAGGCCATGGCCAGAGTGGCAAGCTGCTTTCTCCCCAGTCTCCCTTGCCAGGTGGATCCCCACTGTCTTCTGCCCACAGAACCACTAAGGGGAAACGGGAAGGCATGAAGAGGACAGAATTGACTTTCTTCCTGATTCTAATTGTTGTCGTTGTCACTCAAGTTACAGAAGATGGCCAGAGCACCAGTCTCAGGCTTCTTCACTCACTCCCAGCACCAGCCAAGGTGCCTCAGTCAGAGCTACCAGCGTCAGCAGGCTGAGTGCCACGCGTGAGGGTCCAAGCACCATGCAGCAGAGCAGGGGCTTTCTGAGAACTTCTAGTCACCAGCGTTGGTGGTGAGGGTCAACCTCACCTCTTCCTTTGTTCCCCAACCCTGTGGTGGGAGCGGCAGCGACTAACCCCACAGTTACCGATTTGGGCTACCTCAACATTCCCCTTTTTACTCTTTCAGCTTTCCAATCTCTATGGAGCCAACAGTCTGCCTAACACCCTCTCTTTGAAATGTGGTTTCTGTTTTTCTAATTGGATGTTGACTGACACAGACCCCTTGGGCAGGCAGAGGGAGACCTTGGAATGAGATAGAGAAGGTAGAAGAAGGAAGGCCACAAAAAGAACTGGGAGTGAGAATGAGGACAGTATCTCATGGAAACAGTGTAGCAGAGAGCTTCAGGAAGGAGGAAATGATAAACTTTAAAAAATGTTGTAGATGATATGACCCAGCAATACTGCTTCTGGGTATGTATCTGAAAGAATTGAAAACAGGGTCCCAAGGAGGTATTTGTGCACCTGTGCTCATAGCACACAAGTGTCCATTAACAGATGAGTGGATGCACAGAATGGGGCCCATCCATACAGTGAGATATGATCCAACTTTAGCGAGGAAGAACATTCTGACACATGCGACAGTATGGATGAAACTTAAGGACATTAAGCTGAGTGAAATAAGCCGGTCACAAAAAGACAAAGAGGTATCTAGAGTAGTCAAACTCATAGCAACCAGAAAGTGGAATGTGGTGGCCAGGGGCTAAGGAGAGTGTGGCACAGAGTTTCAGTTTTGTAAGCTGGTTACGTAACAGTGTACTTAACATTCTTAAACTTACACTTAAAGATGGTTAAGATTGTAAAGTTTATGTGACGTGTATTTCACTGCAATAAAAAAAGTAGAGCAGAGAACTCGAGGAAAATAAGAATTATACGTATCAATTAGGAGGGCATTTAAGCTCACAGGAATGTAGCTTTATGAGCTAGTTGGAAGCGAAAGTCCGACTACTGTGGGTTGAGGAGCAAGTGTGAGGTGAGGAAGTAAAGACTGACTCTCTTCTGGGAAGTTTGGACAAGCAGGGGAAGAGAAGTTGGACAAAGGCTAAGAGGATGGTGAGGTCAAGGGAGGTCAAAGAGGAGAGGGTGGAGAATGTTTAGAAGCTGAAAGAAAGGGGCCAGCCAAGGAGGAGAGGTGACCCATGGTGCTGTGAAGAAGCAGAGTCCTGAGGGAGCAGAAGAGGATGGGGCCTGGCCTTAGGCAGAAGGGATGGCTGATTCTCTGTTGTGGGAGGACGAGCAGGGAGGAGGGGTACATACTGATACATGTATAGACAGAAGGGACATAGGGAGAGCACGCATGATGAGCTCGAGGTTTTCTCTACAATGTAGGAGGCAACAGAGAGGGACCCTGGGCAGGGAAAGGATGAAGGGAAGTGCTGAGGGCCCAGTTGAGTTTGGAGATCACAGATCTGTAAGTATTCTCTGCAAGACTGAGAATTTTTTCTCTGGCAACTAGCTATGCATGAAGGTGGATGATAGTATTGAGCCAAGCTTGGGATGTTGTCTGAGAGATGCTACAGAGGGAGGGGGTGCAGGGGAATTGAACGTGCTGGTAAGAGCGTGATTTAAATGATCAGCCACGGAGTCTAAGGTGATTTGGGGAGATGCGGAAACCTGGAAGAACTAATAAAAGGTTGAAAGAAAAGAGAAAGATCAAGGGCTGATGTTTCCAAAAGGTCAAAGGCGTTTTTAATGGGAGTAAGAAAACTGGAAGCTGAGGAAGCTGGGGAGTCACAGGCAGAAAACGGGTTGGGGGGCGGAGCACTTGTCTGAGATGGTAGGATTGGTGCGATCCAGGGGGAGAAATGCACTGGAGGTCACAGGCCCTGTGAAAGGGCTGCGTTTATGAGTTAGGCTGGAAGGCGAGGCTGAGCCAAGTCAGTACAGAATGTCTCCGACTGGCTGATTGTCTCACTGTGGCTCATGTTTGTGGGTCCAACGTCAAACCCAGCATACTCCCCTTCCGTGGGCCACTCCTCTTGACTGTGCCATTTCTGTAAATGCCACATCTCTCTAGATCCATGGTGTCATGAAGAAAACATGGGACCGGGGGTTAGGACAGCTGGATTCAAATTCTGCACTGGCACTTACTAGTCAGAGATCACAAGTGATTCTCTCAACATCCCTTGTCGAGCTTATCTCTTCATGGTTGCTCTGAAGACCAAATTAAATGGGCATGTGAAAGCACCCAAGTGTATAATTAGAAATCTAATAAATGCTCAATAGATAACAATGGAATCTCAATATGATTATTCCTTCACCCCCTACATTGAATACATCACCAAGAAAAACCCAATCTCTGCTCTTTACAATGCCTTCCCCAGCCCTTATGAATTGCCACCCCTGCTAACTGGTTACCTTTGTTTCTCCCTCCTCTTCCAGTGCTCATCATTCTTACGAATGGCTGCCTAACTTACCTCTCAAAAACAGCACTGTTATCATATCATGCCCCTGTGTCAGGGTCGTGGAAGGAAGCAGTGAACTTCAAATCAAGAGTCTAGCAAACATGTTATTTCTCTCATTTTAGGTTCTTCATCTGCTGGAATCTGGGGAGGTGTAGTATGAAACCAGTGCTAGTGAAAAGCCAGTATGAATTTCAGGAGGCTCCTGGTCCAGGGGGCCTGGAATCTATCCCCTATCAAGATTTGTAGCTGGGACATTATTGTTGGGTCCTGAAATATTTTATTCACCTCTAGTGAACCTGCTCACTGTCCCTATATCTCACCCAACTGTGAAGCTCAGATGAGATAAGAGAGGTTCTGTAAAATCCAAAGTCTGATATTTTCTGTTCACCTTCCTCTTACCCTTTCCTATGTCAAGCTGGGATTTCACAGCCTGACTCCCCAGACTCTCCATGAATTGGCCTCATTTTATTCCTTCCCTATTTTATTCCCAACCCAGATATTAATTTTCTTTTTCAGGTGTGTTAGTTTTTCACTCCCCATTTGGGCTCCAGGCATTTTTTTTTTCTTCCCAGGGATGCAACAAAGGCACTCACTCAGAATGTCTATTCACTGAATGAATTCCTACAAATCACAGCCGTAGAGCTAGAAAGAGCCTTATGGTTCCCTAAGTCTGACGTCCTTACCATTCTCTGGAGATGCAGTGAAACTTGGACAAGTGGGTGAATGAGTTCCCTGAAGACCCACAGGGGTCAAGACTAGCTAAAACCCAGCTGTCCTGACTGCTGGGCCAGAACTCACCCTTCCACCTACCACACTGACAGGCTGGCCATCTGCCCACAAGCTAGCTCTCTTTGGCATGTATGTGCAATGCTGGCCAAACCTCTTTGTGTATTAATCAGAACCTTTATGGGTGACTCACCAACTGCTCAGAGAATGATACCCCGGAGACTCAACACGAACCTTTCCCTCAACCTCGCAATGTTCTATATCTAATCTCTGCCCTCATTTGCTGGGGACCTTGACTGTGTTCCTCACCCATCTGGTTTCCTTCCCTCCCCTGACACTTAAGGAACACAAAGGAGTTCGTTTTTACATAGAGTGTTAAGTAGGCACTCCACAGCTATCTGGAATAGAACTCACTTGAATTTGTAATTAAAGTCCATCCCCATATGGATTAACCTCTGGACTGAGAATATGATTACATAAGAAATGATTAACCTAATTTCCTGCCAAAATGTACATAAATTCAAAAAGGTGGTAAGTTGAAGTTGAAGCTATCTACCTATAAACAAAAGTCGTTGACTAACATCACCGATAGTGTATTGATGGCGTTAACCAGTATTTTATTAAGTAAATTTGTATAAGGGAATGTGTGAGGCATTGAAAGGGTTATAAAAATCAATACATTTTCCTTGACCTTATGGAGTTTATATTTGACAGAGGAGATAGAATGCACACGCCAATTACCATAATACTCACTGAGAGGTGACAAGTGCTCGGGAGGAGGCATGTGGGAGTGTCGTGGGCCCTCAGAGTCCAGGGAGAGCATTTCAGACGGAGAAAAGTCGGGAAGGTTTGTGTAGCATGTGTCACTTTATCTGAGCCTTGAAAGACAGCTAAAGGTTTTTGTTTGTTTTTAATAGACTCAATTTTTTAAGAGCAGTTCTAGGTTCACAGCAAAATTGAGAGTAAGGTACAAAGAGTTCCCGTACATGCCGATTCCCTCACCTGCACAGACTCCGCCATTATCAACTTCGCCCACCAGCGTGGTACACTTGTTACGGTCAATGAGTCTTCATCCACATCGACACATCACCAGCACCCGAGGTCCATGGTTTACATTAGGGTTCATGCTTGGTGTGGACATTCTGTGGACTCAGACAAATAGGTAACAGGTAGCCCCCATTATAGTACCATACAGAGTACTTTCGCTGCCCTAAAAACTCTCTGTGCTCTTGTCTATTCATCCCTCTCACCCCACCATATCCTCAATCTTAGCAACCACTGATCTTTTTATGGTTTCCAAAGTTTGCCATTTCCAGGATGCTGTATAGTTGGTATCACACAGCATGCAGCCTTTTCAGATTGGCTTCTTTCACTTAGTAACATGTGTTTTAGTTCCTTCCATGCTTTTCATGGTTGATCGCTCATTTCTTTTTAGTGCTGGATAGTGTTCCATTGTCTGGATGTACCAGTTTATTTACCCAGTCCCCTACTGAAGAACATCTTGGTTGCTTCCAAGTTTGGGCAATTATGAATAAAGCTGCTATAAACATCCAAGTGCAGGTTTTTGTGTGGATGATTGCTAGTGTTTTAATAGGTAGATATACATTCCATGCAGAGGTGGGTTTAAAATCTTAGAGCTTGTTCCATTGGCAGGAATTTAGAGTATGAGAATGTAAGACTACACTGGCAGGTTGGGAGCAAACGTGGAAGCCTTGACTACCATGCTAAGTAATCTTGTCTCTGCTCTGTGAGCAATAGAGAGTTACTGGAAGTTTGGGGGAGGGAGTAAGAGTAGTGACATGATCAAAATGTGCTTTAGAAGTACCATTCTAGAGTGTTATCAGAAATCAGGTGACCAGTTAAGAGGGTAGAGCAAGAGCCTAGTCTAGTGAAACCATGAAGAGGGCCAAACCCAGGACAATTGTATGGGAACAGAAAGGGAAGGATGGAGAATAGAGCCTTACAATTTTGAGAGGAAGAGGGAAGAGTCTAAAGTTTTAAGACTGTTGGTTAAAAAAAAAAAAAGATGTTAAGAAAATGCAAAGTGATCTTTTTTGTTCAAGCGGAGTCCCCAGAAACAGGAGAGTCTTAGAAATACAAACCGCCTGTTTGAGGGAGGACAGCTCATCTCTTCTGTGAGTATCGCACACTCCTGGCTGAAGGGTAGGCCAGAAGGAAGGGGAATAGTGAGGTCTGGAGAGCTTTGCTTTGGAAACAGAGACTGGAAGCCCCTTTAGACTATGATCTTTTGAATTCTATCAACTACGTGTTGTTTACTTACAGTGAACCAATGTTTCCTGTGCCATGGGAGTAGCTAGAAAACCCTTCTTAGGAAAAGGGATTCAGTATTCTTTGGCTTCATTTTGGCTTTGATGGAACCCTGGGATGAGGAGGGGAACGCTGGCTTCATCCCTGGAGTTTGCAGCAAAGATGGGAGGAGATTCCAGCCTCTGAGTAAACCCAGGAAAGAAAGAGCCTTGGGGGCTGGGTAGTAGAAAAATCTGTGAGACTCCCTGACCTGGGAAATAGGCAAGTTTAGCAAGGACAGAGAAAGCAGGAAGAAGAGCATACCTGGTGTGTGGAGAGGTGAAGGGTTCCATTATGGACAACTTGAGTTTGAGGTGCTGGCTCTTTGAGGACCTTCTAGTCATGGGGAGCCAGACCTGGACTGATGGGCTCAGTGGTGGAAACCAAGCTAGGGACAAAGGAAAATTAGTTCTGGGTTGGGAGGGGTGCTCCGAGGGGCATTATCATCTAATCGGAGACAGAGGGTTTGCCCAATGCCCCTGCTGACTCAGGCTAAGTTGATTTGTCAAGACAGTGTCCTGGGTTGGGGAAGAACTGTCTGGCATCATGAACACTGGCATAGGTTTCCTTGATAAAGAAGTAATTTGGCTGAACAAGATGTTCCAGTGATTTAGTTGTAGGAACAAATCTGTGCATTTGCAGTGGAGAAAAGTTTCTGCTTCGGTCAGTTGATTGCTCTCAGAGAGATGGCGCTTACATTCTAGGGAAGGAATTAATCTGTCTTGTTAGAGTTTAAGCCTACCTGTGGTTATTGCATGTTGCTACCTCAGACTTTCTTTAAGGGCAGCAAGTACTCATTCATCAAGTGGACTTGAGAGCAGCAGATGAGGAAAGAAGGAAAGTCAGGCTATTAAAGTATCACCCATAATGATAACATGTTTCCAGACAGCCCCCCCAAACTAACCTCTGCTCCTTATTTGTCTAGATGTAATCCCTTTCATTGATGGGTTGGCTTTTAACTCAGATCACTTTTATGTTCAGTCTCCCTTTGTTTATTCCCTTAAAGGTCTTTTCCATGTAGGAAGGTCTCTCCTGTATATAATAGACTTTTTTCCTTCTTCCTTTGCTTCATTCTTCCCTCAATTTACAGTCTGCTTCCTTCATGATACTTTGCTAAATGCATTTGGCTTTGCGTGAACGTTCAAAGACATAGTTCTTGACACCAAGGACTTTGCAATTAAATAGAGGAAATAAGATTTTCACATATTTTACTGTAATGCAAAGGTAGAAGAAACTGGAAAGTAGTACCATAAGATATGGTCGAACACTGTGGAGGAGGTTCAAAAGATTGCTTCTGGCAGGAGAGATGGGGAAGACTCCCTGGAGGAGGGCACATTTGCATTGAGCTTTGAAAAAATGGAGACAACTTAAACATGCAAAAATGGGGCATCTTATCTGTATTACGTCAAATGTATATACTTCATCACATTCATGTTTCTCGGTCTCATTTCAGAGTGGCTAAATCACTGATAAGGGGTTTGTAAGAGGAAGCTGGTGGTAAATAAGCATTTTAAAGCATAGCACAAGCAGAGAACTGCCCAGTTGTCAAGCTGTCAGTTTGGGTAACTATATGTTGGCGATGCAGTAGAAAGAACGTAAATATCTTTCTGATGGATGGATGGACCCAATTACCCTGAAATTTTAGATTTTGTCATACAAATGAATGACAAAATGGTGGATTCACTCAAATCCCTATATTGCAGTTGGGGAAGTTGGGCTTATTACAACCTAGATCACACAGAGGAATCAAAGTGAGAAGTCTGGATGACAACAGATATCCGTCTGTGACAAACTTGTCACTAGTCTGTGGTGAAGTGAAAAAAATAGGGAGGCTGCCATGAATTTTTTAATAAACTAAATGTATTAAGGGCAAGGATTATCTTTCATCCAGAGATTCAATTGCTAGTCTTAAAATGGCTTGTTAAAATGACATGATGGTAATCGTTGGTAGGAGGAGGGTATTAAAAACACAAAAAACTACTCCGTTGTCAACGTAAAAGGCTCTTAACCTGATGAAGAGTCCACAGAAAGACACTGGAGACAAGAGAAGTTTGCTGGCCTGTGATATCCTAAAACCCAAAGCTCAAACTCACAAACTTGCTGCTGCAGGGAGCAGAGGGCTTTTTGTTGTTGTTTGCTTGTTTGGTTTGTACGCAGAATAAAATAAGGAGTGAAGGGAACATGGAAATCAACTGCTTCGTGCAACCTCCTCATTTTACACATGACGAAGCTGTGGCTCAGAAACTTCCAGTGGCTTGCCCAAAGTCACTTGTCCTTGTATTTTTGTATTTTCAAGTAGCCCTATTTATAGTGCTTCTGATCTGTGTGTAAGTGCTCATGATAAACCAAAAAATTCAATGAGCTCTTATCAGACAGGATATTTATAATAACCTCAAATTATGTATAGTAAACTTCAAGAAATTTCTGACATTGACTCCTCTCAGTCTGTGCTGCTGTTTATAAGGACTCATGAAATAATTGTGCTTTATGTTCTGCACTCAAGAAAGATCTCAAGAGCTTCCAGGATTGGGCAAAGCACTGACCTGTCAAAATGCTCTTCCTGTGCTATCTCAGCTGTATGAAAGCAAAATGTTCATACCACTCATTTAACTACTCTGCCCTAATAATTATTTTGAAATGGGTGATATAACTGGCTCCAT
The DNA here is from genome assembly GCF_023065955.2 of Ursus arctos. Taxonomy (NCBI): domain Eukaryota; kingdom Metazoa; phylum Chordata; class Mammalia; order Carnivora; family Ursidae; genus Ursus; species Ursus arctos. The sequence continues at coordinate 22,918,249 of NW_026622841.1, forward strand.
GGGCCTCAAAGCTTGTTGGTTCATTTGTTTGGAATTTACTTCCTGCCTTCTCTGTGTTACACACTGTGCCAGTTTACAATGGGGATTGGTGAGACCACCCTTGTCATCTAGGAGGTGAAAGTCTAATGGAGAAATCTCAGCGGTGGGTTATGGATGATGTTGGAGGTGCCAGAGGGCTACCGTTCTATGTGTTTGCATGAGGAATGACTCAGTGAAGATGGCATTTCAGGGACATCTGTCTTGGTGTACGAAGCAGATGGGACAGAGAGGGACCAAGGGTAGGGGTTGTCATAATCAGCATGTGATTACTGAGCACCTGCCTTGGCTGAGGACAGAAGGAGGACGTGAGACTTTTCAAAGAAATAGTGCCTAGAAATTGATGAGTTAGGGGATAAGGGAGACAAGAAGGATGAGTCAAAGATGCCCCAAGTTTCAGAATTTTAAGTGACTGGGAACTGGTGATGGCATTAGACAAGACAGCAGAGCTGGGAAGCAAGGCTCCACCTTGCTCCACCTGTTTGGGTCCTAGTACTGCTTGCTTCTCCTTGGTGTGAATCTGTCTGTACTTTCAGGATCCTGTATGTCAACGATTTCTTCTGAAAGCTAATATATGCTGTTAATGGTAGCTTCTTTTTTTTATTTTATTAGTTATAGATAATTGCATCATAGAGAAGCCAAATGATCTGTTGTAAGTTCTGCATTATTCTTTTTGACTGCCTCAGTCAGGAGCCAAAAAGTATGCATTTGTTTTGGCTGGGGAGGGGCATAGAGCCTGGGTGGAGGCAGGTAACTTTGCAGCATCCGTGTCTCTTTCTAGAATGAGGGCGGTTCGCGTCTCTAGTTCTATTCTTGGATGTGAAGAGCTGGAAATTTGGGTGTGCACTGCCTTGTCAAGCCAGAAGGCGCATGAATTGGAGCAGGGCTGTAACAACAACTTTGACCGTGCTCTGACTTTTGACTGAAGAGATATTGGGCCTGTTCCCAGATTTTAGGCCTGGAATATCCTCGCACTGCAGAGTAAAGCCAGAGTGTGACGCTGCTTCTCTCTCACCGGTAGGTATTTGACTCTGATAATTGGGCTCCAGTCAGCCTTCAAACCACAGGCGATTTTAGGTTTACTCTGTAATTCCATAACCCTTTGATGTGTCTTAAATGCTCTCATATAGTTAAAGAAGGACAAACAAGGGGCGCCTGGGTGGCACAGCGGTTAAGCGTCTGCCTTCGGCTCAGGGCATGATCCCGGAACGCCAGGATCGAGTCCCACATCGGGCTCCTCTGCTGGGAGCCTGCTTCTTCCTCTCCCACTCCCCCTGCTTGTGTTCCCTCTCTCGCTGGCTGTCTCTATCTCTGTCGAATAAATAAATAAAAATCTTTAAAAAAAAAAAAAAAGGACAGACAAAACAAAGCTGCATTTATGACAATCCAGAATACATTGTTCCTAATTTTTTAGGCCCTTAAATCTAGTTCCACAAAATCTAGGTTCCACAAAAAAGACATTAGCTTGGTTGAAAGGTACTTGCTTTCACTTTTACCAGCGTCTACCCCACCACGTGGAGCTGTGAACAGTGTTTTCGATATCTTGTAACTTTTATCTCCTATAATGCTTTCTTTTATGGGAAACCCTACCACCCCAGAATTAACTTTACTAATTTGTTTTGTATATTTATTTTATATGACAGTAGTATCCTGGGTGGGCATCTTCAAACTGCACAGTGATAATGCTTGAAATTTATGGGGCTAGAAGTTTGAAGGTAGCTGCTGAACACTGTGTTTGAATTCACCTTAGTGAAAGTGAAATAAGTAAGAGTAACTAAACATCAAAAGTAACCAGCAACTTAGGGACTCACATAACTAGAAAGGAAATTCCCCTCTCCTTGCGTTTTGTTTTTTCAAACTAAGAACCATATAACCCATGACATACTCTGTCTTGACATTTCACATTGTCTTTTCTAAATAATGTAAATAAAACAAGTTGGTTTGTCTCTTCCAAGTGGGGATATTGTGGAAGCATTTCTGAACAATTAATATCCTAGTTATTTGCAGACATTCATGTTAGGAGCGAAACCTTAGGTATGTGGGTGAAAAGCTAACCCTTTTGACTTGGATGGCTCTTCGCTGTCTGAGAAGGGCATTCTGCACCTATTACTCAGGGGTAATAAACATTATGCTAAAATATCAGGTAACATGCCGATGAACTAGAATAGAAGAAGCAAGTATCTAGCAGCGCAATCATACAGTTGGTTTAGCCATGGGATTTATTGACAGATGGAAATGTTCTTGGGGATATTCTTATTTTGGCACTTAAAAAAATTAGTACAACTGAGCAAGTGACTGTCCAGCAGTATCTCACATTCCTCCCTGCAGGAAGCCCCTTGGTTTTTCTCCGCTGGATTCTCACCTTGGACTAATCTCTGGGTCTCAATTTCCTTAATTATGAAGAGACCTTTCGATCCTCCCTCTGCAGGTGGCAGGGAGCAGGGAATAACTGTTAGTGGGTTTGGGATTTCTTATGGGAGTGATGAAAATGTTCTGAATTTGATTTTGGTAATGGTTGTACAACTCTGAATACGTTAAAAACATTGAATTGTACACTTTCAATAAGTGAACGTTATGGTATGTGTTCTGGGCTGAATTACGTCCCTGTCAAAAGGCACATGCTGAGTTCCTAATGGCCAGTACTTTCAGAAAGAGACTGTACTTGGAGATAGGATCTTTAAAGAGGCAATTTAGTTAAAATGACATCATTAGGACGGGCCCTAATCCAGTATGACTGGTGTCCTTATAAGAAGAGATTAGGACACGCACACACCACGCACCATAAACGCACACCACACCACACACACACCACACCATACACACACACCACACACACACACCACACACACACACCACACACACACCACACACATACCACACACACACCACACACCACACACACACCCTACACACACACACCACACACACACCACACACACACACCACACACACACCACACCACATACTACACCACACACACACCACACACACACCACACCACACACACACCACACACACACCACACACACACACCACACACATACCACACACACACCACACACCACACACACACCCTACACACACACACACACACCACACACATAAGACACACACACCACACACCACACACACACCCTACACACACACATCCCTGTTGTTTCTGTTTCTCTGGAGAACCCTGACTAACATATTGCCCTAGCAGGCTAATACCGTATGTTTATTATATCTCAAGAAAGCTGTTAAAAAAAAAAAAAGAGGGGAACCTGGGTGACTCAGTTGTTAAGCGTCTGCCTTCGGCTCAGGGTGTGGTCCCAGGGTCCTGGGATCGAGCCCTGCATCGGGCTCCCTGCTCTGCTAGGAGCCTGCTTCTTCCTCTCCCTCTCCCCCTGCTTGTGTTCCCTCTCTCGCTGGCTGTCTCTCTCTGTCAAATAAATTTTAAAAAATCTAAAAAAAAAAAAAAGAGCTCAGAAGGCTACATCCAAAATCTTAACAAGAATTATTTGGTGGTAGGATTTGGAATGTTTTAGGTTTATTTTATGTTTAGCTTATTCGGACTTGTGATTTTTGTGTGACTATGTTATAGAGGCCACTTTCAGGCCTATGGGAACTTGAGCAAGGCACAAGGGCCCCCAGTGACCACCCAGCTGAACGCAAATAGGCTCATTAAGTGACCTACCTCGAAGTAGCCAGAGGCCCTAACTAACCAAGGGCTACTTAAAACCAGGCACAGTTAGCGTAGAAGGGAAAGTTCGATAGGTTCCTATACTTCCCTCATTCCGCCCTACGACTGTGGCCCCTCACCACTGCCCTGCCACAGACGGTCTCTCCTTAGCTGTCCAACCTGCCGCTCCCTTGTGGTGCCTTCAGTAAGCTTGATCTTTTTTGTTCTGCCTTGGGTAAATTCTTTCACTGCCCGCAGCAATTGGAGCCCAGTTGGAGCCCCCCTACACATGTGTTGTCTGTGTAATAATTTAAGAAAAGATTTCCATTCAGAAGAATGTTTAGAAGCAAGGTTAGATAACCAGCACCCGGAAGACCTAGGGATCTGGTGGGCCACATCGTAATACCACTTACCCAAAGACTTGGGTACACAGAAACCAAATTACATCTACTACAGGGAGAAAACCTCAGCATACGACAGACTTAGCTTACAGTACAGCTGCTAAGGTTGCCCCCTGGCACATGAGTAACAAAGGAATTTCAATTTTCCTACTAACTCTGTGTTTCTACCATTTTCACTTATTATTTCATTTAATCATCTAACAAGCCTTTACTGGAGACCAGTTGTGTCCACGGGGGACATGAAATACCAGAGATTGGAAACAAACAAAATAGACTCATTTTACACTCCTGTGGAGGAGACAACATGGTACAATGTGATAAGGGCTCCCAGGGGGTAAGAGAATTATTGGTGCCCAAGGGAGGGGCTGCCAGCCTGGAAAGGTGGGGGCGAGATGAGGCCTTTTAAAGTGAACTAGTGTTACTCCATTTTATAGTTGAGTGAATGGAGGCTCAACGAGGTTAAGTAATTGGCCCAAATCTCTCAGGAATAAGAAAGGGTTGTGAATTGCATCTTCTTTCCACTGTGCGGTGTTGCGTGTCTCTCATGCATTGTCATGTGGACAAGGAAACAAGTAGAATACATGGAAATATCTGAAGTAAGAACCCAGCTCTATATACTCTATCATTTGTCTCAGTCTTAATTACCTTGTCCAATTCTTCCATCAATTCTCCTAAGTGCTACTAATAGTAACAACAACAGTTAACATGTATTGTTTCCTGGTGCCAGCTGCTACAGTCAGTGCTTAGCATAGGTCCTCTCAATCAGTCCTCATTACAGCCCAACGAGGCAAGCTGTGGCATTGTTCCTATTTTATAGACAGGGAAACTGAGGCTCCATGAGTTATGTGGTGTTAAGTGGCAAAGCTGGGATTTGACCCCAGATCAGATTCCAAGGACAAGTTTTTAACCATTTTGCTGCAGTGCCCAAAACCAGACAACTGACAGCTTAAAGACAGTTGCTGAATTTTTTAATTAGAAGAAAATTCTGCAATGTCATTGAACTTCCAGATCACACAGGAATGATCAAAAATATCTTCTTCAGTTTCTGAAGAAGAACTCCTTAAGGGAGTTTCAATTATTCCATTTCATCCAGAATATTTTTTTGTGGCTGCATCCACGAGTGGGCCACAGTGAATTTCTGGAACTCTGGGCTGCTCTGAGAGACAGTTACTGGACTGCTGGGATGTTTGGATTTGGGACCAAGGGGACCCAAACAGACCCTTCCGCAGATTCTTTCATGGTAGCAGGCTCAAGCGTTCCATTCCATGGAAGCCACCCCTGCCCCTGCTTTCTGCTCTCCTCCCTTGAAGGCCTGGACTTCACAAAACAAACCAGGCAACATCCGCAGTGATGAGCCTCTGGAGGGGATTTGTAAGGGATGAAAGAACGGGCAAGCTGTGCTTCCTCGGACAGTTCTCCCACGGCTCCCTGTTCACTGGGACGCTCTTTTCCTGACTCAAGATGGGAGCAAGCTCACATGAGAAGCAGGCACAGAGGTCCCTGGGACACCGGGGGTCTGGGGAAGTCGAGGCAGAGCAGAGGAAGGAGAACCAGCCCACAGCCATGGGTTTGGTTGGGAATGAAGCTGAGATACACCCATATAGATCCACTAACCTTCAGTGTAAGGTGGATCTGGCTTAGGACATATGAAAAGATGACTTTGAGAGTGTTGATTGTTTACTGTGAAAGCATTCACCCCTTGCCTGTGTGCCAGGTGGCCAGAGAGTTCAGGAATACGGCAGTCCAGGGCTAACCTTAACTGACCCAAGCTTCAGGGCTCACAGTGATAAGCCCTTCAGAGGCAGAGTGGGGATGTGATAAGCCCCTGCTCCAGTAGGCACTCACACAGGCTGTGAAACCTTAGAGCCCTGGTCCCTTCTGGTGGGGCACGAGTGTGTACCTCTTTTGGAGTGAGGAGGATGAGGGGGGGGCTCTGAGAATCTTGCCTCACCCCCTGGTTGCTCTCATATCTTTGGATCACCACGATGCCATGCCCTCTGCCAGGTGGCAGTCAGGTCAGAAGCTATGTCTTAGTTGTTCCTGCATTCTTAACCCTTGATGCCTCTGCCACAACCGGGCTTCCTTGTCCAAGGCAGACGGAGGACTTGGGAAGCTGTAGGAGGACTTACCACCTGCAGGCAGGGTGATGGCAGAGCAGATGGTGGGGGCCCCGATCTGGCAAGCTGTAGTCTCTTGTGCCCAGCACGGACCCTTTAGGTCTCATGTTGAGCACTGAGAACTGTGATGGCTCTGGACAGCGGGGGCTCTGCCCACAGAGGAAGAGCAAAGCCTCTGCCTGCAGTGCTGGTGGGGTGGGGAGTCATTATAGCCAGAAAATGTAAGTACTCAGCACCCAAGGCCTGCACAAGGAGTACTGGGGACAGGAATCTGTGACATCATCTATGCCTGGGGCAAAGACACTGTGCAGACTGGCCCTGATTGGCCTTGATGGAAGGGTTTGGACTGATGAGGATCTGAAGGCTCTGTTTGCTAAGGCCCCTTACACCTCCTGCTTTCATAAGATCTTTTTTAGCTATCATTTGGAGACTTTAGGGCCTATTTTATATAGCAGGTGGGGGTTAATCCAGATTAAAGATTATGAGGCAGTCCTAGTAAAAGAAGTAATTTTTATTTTTTTTTAAGTAGGCTCCATGCCCAGCATGGAGCCCAATGCGGGGCTTGAACTCAAGACCTGAGCTGAGATCAAGAATCTGATGCTTAACTGACTGAGCCACCCAGGTGCCCCCAGTAAATGGACTAATTTATCCCTAAAAAAGAGCATTTACGGAATCTGATTAACCTTTGAGAGCCTACCGGTGTCCTGTGTTTTCACAAAAGTTAAATGAGGGTTTGCAATGGTGAATGTAGTATACACATTTAGTCTTAGTATTTGTTGAGTAAATTCACAAATCAGTTCAACCTAAATCCACATCCATACAAATCACAATTCAATGCAACAAATATTTGTTAGATGGCTAATAAGTGCCTTCATGGGGCTTAGAATATAGTTCAGTGTCTTTAACTTTCACACTGGGACACAGTAAGAAATCTATTTTATGTTGTGACTCAACACGCCCCCACCCACTACTGCAACAAAAGCTTGTCTTACTAGGTGAAATCCATTCTGATGTTTTCTATTTTATATATATTCTACTTCTTTTTTTAAAAAGGTGATTAAGACCCACTGAATCGATTTTGTGACCTGTTAATGAGTCACAATCTGCAGTTTGGAAAAACACTGGTTGCTACATGAAGTTACTGAATTTCTAATTTCACCTTCATTGAGCTAAAAGTTGAGAGGGTGAGTTCAGAAGCTGGTGATCACAAGGAGACATCTCCTCACTTCCTAGTGTCCTGTGCAAGTGTGTGTCAGGGGAGCCGAGGGTCCAACAGTCAAGGAAGTGGGGGGATTTCCCAGGAAATAGCCCAGGAAACTGGGAAATAAAAATTTTTCCTTTGTCTATCTTCCCACAAAATAGATCATGACAGGAATGACAAACAACAAATTTGTCATCCTTGAAAACAGAAAGACTGTCCCCTACTAACAAATCTTTAATTAAAAAGCTTTTAAATTATGGAGTTGTTAACATCAGAACGAATCTCCTGAAAATAGTATCAATCCAGAAAATGCTGGTTCTGGAGAAGGTCTCTGACTGATGTCAATGGCTCATAGTCAGAATTTTGACTCTGCCCCACCAAGAGCTGACCATTCCTGTCTTTCTCTCCCCTTCGCATCTATTATTTCTCTCATAGCACCTGTGAAATCCTCTTCCTTCCACATTGTTGGCTTACAAATCTGTCTCTGTCCCAGATTATAAACTGTTGGTGGACAAACAATGGTTGCTTCTCCATCTTTATATTCCCAGAGTGGGGCACAAAGTAAGTGCTTTGTATATGTTTGTGGAATCATTGAACGATGCTGGTTCAAATTGGTTGGAAAGCTACTAATAGGGGGAAATGCAGATTAGTCAACTTATTGAAGAAAAATAAGCTGCCAAAAGAAAGTGGACTTTATGAAAAAGAACTTGAAATTCTAACTGATCATAACTTGGATAAGGTCAGGATGAGGGCATGGTACAAGTATTCTTTTTTTTTTTTTTTAAGATTTTATTTATTTATTTGACAGAGATAGAGACAGCCAGCGAGAGAGGGAACACAAACAGGGGGAGTGGGAGAGGAAGAAGCAGGCTCATAGCAGACGAGCCTGATGTGGGGCTCGATCCCATAATGCTGGGATCACGCCCTGAGCCGAAGGCAGACGCTTAACTGCTGTGCCACCCAGGCGCCCCTCTTTTTTTTTTTTTTAAGATTTATTTATTTGAGAAAGAGAGGGTGCACGTGTGCGCATGGGAGGTGAGAGGGAGGGGCAGAGGGAGATTCTCAGGCAGACTCCCTGCTGAGTGCATAGCCGGACTCTGGGCTCTATCTCGACCCTGAGATCATGACCTGAGCTGAAATCAAGAGTCGGACACTTAACCAACTGTGCCACCCAGGTGCCCCCCAAGTGTTCTTACATAAGAAACATACATAATACACTTACAGTTCTTATACGGAATTTTTTTTTTTTAAAGATTTTATTTATTTATTTGACAGAGATAGAGACAGCCAGCGAGAGAGGGAACACAAGCAGGGGGAGCGGGAGAGGAAGAAGCAGGCTCATAGCTGAAGAGCCTGATGTGGGGCTCGATCCCATAACGCCGGCATCACGCCCTGAGCCGAAGGCAGGCGCTTAACCGCTGTGCCACCCAGGCGCCCCTTATACGGAATTTTGAATCACAGGTCTCAGATCAGTGAGAAATCCCAAGAAATCATCTAATCCAACCTTCTACCTTTAAGGAATTGTGTGTGCGTGTTTTTTTGGTTTTTTTTGTTTTGTTTTGTTTTTGTTTTTAATAGATAAAGCAAACAGGGCGTCCTGGGTGGCTCAGTCTGTCAAGCGTCTGCCTTTGGCCCAGGTCATGATCCCAGGGTCCTGGGATCGAGTTCCATATAGGGAGCCTTGCTTCTCCCTCTCCCTCTGCCTGCTGCTCCCCCTGCTTGTGCTCTCTCTCTCTCTCTCAAAAAAACAAAAGAACGTAGCAAAAGTTTGAGATTTATACAAGTTTCATCTTAATGATTTTGAGGTATCTGAGAGCTCTATACCTGATGAAAGATGTGGGTGACAAAGGGTAGAGAGCAGAACTTCACAGCCCTACACATGGCTTTTGTCGAGTAGAAGGTCCATGTGTCAGACCCTGTTACCAGTGTCATATCCACCCCTCTCCTTTCTTGCTAAAAATATTCTTGATGTTGTTCCTGGTGGTGACGTGCCTTGGTTCTGTTGACAATTCATTATTGGCCTAAGAAAATTATGTCATCTATCTTTCCTTTGCCAGATACTTGACTTTCTTGCCTCTGTTGCACTTGGAAAGAAGTGTCCCTGTGACTAGTTTTGGCCAAAAACAGATAGAGGAAGTGTGCTGAGGCACTTCTGGTAAGGATTTTGTTTCTCTGATAAAAGAGAAAGATATGGCTGGTGCCCCTCTTTCCCGTTCATCCAACCTTGAATGTGAAATGATACCTGGAGATGTGGTCACAGTCCCAGACAAGCAGATGAAGGGCTGGTGTAATGACAATGGCAGTCTAAGTACAAAGATAAAACGGACTGAGGTCCTTGATGGCACACCTTAGCAGCTGAACCAATGCTAATAACCCCTATCTGAATGTTTGTGTTATGCAAAACAAACAAAACAAAACAAAAATAACTCTTGTTTGTTCCAGAAACAGAGGGTTGGGTATTATGTTACAGCTAAAAGCATTCCTAATTTATGTGGCCTATTGATATGGGATACATCAATGACCAGACCTTCTTAGCCCTATCAAAAACACTTAGAACAGGGGGATGGGGTAGCTGGGTGATGAGCATTAAGGAGGGCACGTGAGGTGATGAGCACTGGGTGTTATACACAACAGATAAATTATTGAACACTACATCTGAAACTAATGATGTACTATAAGTTGGCTAATTGAATTTAAATAAAAAAAACGCTTAGAACAAATGGAAAACAGTTGTTATTTATTTTAACAGCTAATAAGGGAATTGGGGTTTAACAAAAGTAATTTATTTATGCCCAAAATAAAAATATAGTGCTCACAGATCAATCAAAAAATATACGCAGGTCATCCTTCAAGAATCACTGAAATGCACACTGAAAAAAAAAAAAAAGAATCGTGGAAAAAGGAGCTGACGTTTACTTTCTTGGCCACTGGCCTGGCTCTGCACCACATGTCTTCACATGTAATCCTCACAAATCTCACAAGACGTATTATTTTTTTCCATTTCGTGGACGATAGACCTGAGCTTTACAGCTGTTAAAAGAGCTGGCCCGAAGTCACACAGAAAATCTTAGGGCCAGGAATCAGGCATAGAGAATAGTTTTAATGATCTCCAAATGAATAAAATCTCATTCATTTTGCTCTAAATTGAAGGGGATCTGAATTAGAGGGGAAAGTTCAATTAAAAAATATGTAAAGGAAATGGATTTTGATTACTTAGAAGTATGTATGGTCTACCTCAGTGAAGGTAATGAAAGTCTTAACAGATTACCTTATGAATCTTGCTTTAATAAATAGATAAGATTTGTTTCTTAATAGTACACCAGTTAATTTTTGGTAAAGGGTATACCAGACATACTTGAAGGTGCTCAAAAAGTATTTGAGCTTTTAAGATATTTAAACCTCCCCCCCAATAAAATTTGCTTGTATATTAATTGCTGCCATTTGTCAATAGTAAAAGTCAGACTTCAGATTCACCCTTGTCTCCGTAAGTTCCAAATTATGTGCATCAATTAAGTCTTACTACATACAGAAATTTACTATCTGGGTAAAAATGAGCGTATCTAAAGTGAAGAGACGGAAGCTAATTAGCTCAGGACACCACAGGAAATCTTTAAAATAGGCTTTCATTCTCTAGAACCATCTCTTACCTAAAGCCTGGTTGACTGGTGTCATTGTGACAGTGATCTTTCATGAACAACAACAGGGAGGCTAAACCAAACAAATACTATTAGGGCGATGGGGAGACCCCTGGGCTGCCCAGAGTAGGAGTGGGTCTGGGGGGAGCAGAAAACAGGCCATGAAGATGAGGTTGGAGAGAGAAAATGGGGCAGAGCCAGGAAATTTTGAGGATCCTGAACTTGACCTTGAAAAGTTCTGGAAGGTTCTGGAGGATTAATTGGAGTCCCATTGTGGGATAATGTGAAGTGCACATAGAATGAAGTCAGAGAAATTCATTTTGATTCTTGAATTGATAAACTTCTCAAAAGCAGAGGCTTCATCGTTCATCTCTATGGTATACATATGCGTATAAATCACATTATGTCCAACATATACATTCAAAACCTATTCCTCAAAATTGTTTATTCAACCCAAACCAATGAAGTGACAATATTACAAAGAAACACATGCTCAACATTGAAGCAAAGCGACTCTGGAATTTTTGCAAACCTTCTTTGTAGGAGATCCCTAAGAACAAATTAGCAACAATTGGGTGGGTTACTTGGTGGCAATTTATCTGTACCCGGCAGTCACTCTCAATCTGGTAATTTCATGATAATCCTAACTGTATTTGGGAATCTGAGGCTTAAAGAACTAGCTGACTGGCTGGCTGGCTGGCTGGCTTGATTATTTGGTGTTCCAATCCAGCATTATTTGTGGACACTGAAATTTGAGTTTCTTATCATTTTCATGAGTCACTCTTTTTTTCACTACCTTCACCCATTTTCCCTACTCCCCTCTGCCCCCACCTCTGGCAACCACCACTCTGTCTCTATTTCTATGAGTCTGTTTTTTTCAGATTCTGCATAGAATTGAGAGGACACAGTATTTGTCTTTCTCTGTCTGATTTCTTTTACTTGGCATCATGGCCCTAAGGTCCATCCACGTTGTTGCAAATGGTGAGGTTTCCTTCTTCCTTCAGATAAATACCCAGATGTGAAATTGTTGGATCGTATAGTTGTTCTATTTTTGATTTTTTGAGGAACCTCCATACTTTTAGAAAGCCCTAAAGTCAAAACTTGGAAGCAGATAAAATCAATGATTCTTCATTTAGATTTCCTTTAACACAACCAACTTCCCATTAACTAATTTTAAAATCTCATTGATTTGACAGAATTTCAGTGTGTACATACCTGTCCAGAAGCCCAGACACTGAGCAGTGTGAGTTTCTCTTCATTTACCCTCTCTACAACACCGCTGCATTTCAAGTCACATCTCCTGAATGCATGCCGGAACTTCCAAGTTTGCAACGTTCCTGGTTGACAGTGACTACTTGGATTGCAGCAGTAAAGTCACGATGGACCAGAAAATCCTGTCGCATTCCACATTTAGCATGTGGTGCTCATTCTGAGTTTTACACATTTGAGGTGGAGGGGGGTGCTGCCTGCATGTGCAGGGGGGAAGTAGGAGAAACACATCACAAAGGGCTTTGCCAAGATCTTCCAAGAAAGGTAAGGGTTTTCCATTCAGTATTTTGAATTTGTTTACTTGAAATGTTTTACCAGAGTTGCTATAACTCTAAGCTGCTTTGTTAAATCACACCATGAAGACAAACGTCTCATACAACAGGTCCTTTCAAGGAAACAGCAAGAAGAGGGAAGGGCTACTCCCTAGTTCCAATGATTGGGCAAATTCAAGCTTTGGCCATTAAATCAATTCCAAGATGGATTTTACAAATGCTCAGAGTGGGGTTGATACTGGGACAGTTTTGATAGATAATCTCTTCCATGGCCTTGTAGAAAGCAGATGCCATGAGTAAAATTATGCCAAGGGTCCCAGGCCACTAACTCCTCCAGGACACCATAACTGTACACTTAGAAGACCGCTGTGTATGTGTACGTGTGTGTGTGTGTGTGTGTGTGTGTGTGTGTGTGTGAGAGAGAGAGAGAGAGAGAGAGAGAGGAGGGTTGCAATTTCCTACCCTGATGAAGAGGTGTGCCTTAGTAATATATGGGGGATGCTGCTTATAAAATTGGCCAGGTCCAGTTGTATTGCCACACTATCACCCTCAGCAAAGAGATCTTGCTGTCATTAAGAGTTGCCCAACTTGGGGACACCTGGGTGGCTCAGTCAGTTGAGCACCTGCCTTTGGCTCGGATCATGGTCCCAGGGTCCTGGGATTGAGCCCCACATCGGGCTCCTTGCTTGGCGGGGAGCCTGCTTCTACCGTGCCTGCTTCTCCCCTACCTGCCGCTCCCCCTCCTTGTGCTCGTGTGCTCTCTCCCTCTGTCAAATAAATAAAATCTTTATTTAAAAAAAAAAGAAGAAGAAGAGTTGCCCAACTGGAACCGGGTCCCCAGTGTAATCCACTATCAGAAGCCATTCAGAAGCACTGGTGCCCGAGGAGTGGCAGTGTAGATCTTTACCCAGTGACTATCTTGTATGCAGTGAAGAGAAAGCCTATTGTCATAACAATTTAACCACTATCCCCGGCACCTCCCTACACACAAATGAAATTAGCACTGAATGAAACATCCATTTACTTAAGCTACGATTGTGTTTAATTAGCTGCTGGGAAATACCCCCAAAAAATGCCTTTTTAATTTTTTTTTTAGCAAAATAACTCATTGTAATTCCTATTTTGCTTCTGTAGAGTTAAACTTGAGTATCATGAATGCCACAAACCAATGTTGGCTTTTGTTAAAGTAAAAGAAACACTAAAAAATGTGCTGAAAATTGTAAAGATTCAGATAAATGGGGGAATCATTTGCTAAGAGCCCACTCTATGGACTAAGTGTTTGTGTGTCCTCCCCCCCCCGAATTCCTATGTTGAAACTCTATCCCAGATGCCTTTGGGAGGTGATGAGGAATAGGATTAGTGCCTTTACAAGAAGAGACGAGCGAAAGCGTGCTTCCTCCCTGACCTCTGCCACGAGAGCGCACAGCAAGAAGACAGCCGTCTGCAAACCAGGAAGCAGGCCCTCACCAGACACTGCACCCCCCAGTGCCTTGATCTGGGACCTCCAGCCTCCGGAATCGGAATCGCGAGAAAGGTATGCCGTCTGTGGTCATCTGTTCTAGCCGCCTGCAGGGACGAGGACACCCACTGCATGTAAACACTGTGCTGGGTGCCACAGGTTTGGAGTGACATTCCACAAAGACTCACAACCCAGGGTTGGAGAGGCAGGTTCCTATGTAATCATTTGAATACAATTTGGCCAGTGATAAAGGCCATCGTGGAGTGCACGTGCGGGGGAAGAAATGGACCAGGCTCTTGGGTCTGGGCTGACTTTTGGTGTGGGGTTTGAACAAGACCGGGATGGCTTAGAGGGAGGGTAGCATAGTTCTAGGCATGAACAAACACTGAGGGTAGACATTTTCAGGAAAGTGGAAGAAGCTGAGTTGAGGGCAGCTATGTCAGTGAGCTGGGAGAAGGACAGCGGAAGAGAAGAGGAGCCCATGTGGGAAGGTCAGGCGGCCAGGTGGCCAGGCGCGGGGGCTGGCAGGCCAGGACGAGAGTGAAATCAGGAGCCCTAGAGCTCTAAATTTGCTGGGGCCCTCCCTCTCAGGTGCCCACCTGCATCTGCCTACCCCTAAGAGGGAGAGTCTCCTAAAATGTTGTCCCATGTCTCTCTCCCCTTCCTTCAGCCCTGGCCCTGATTGTACTGAACAAACATCATAATGGACATTGGACATAATTGCCCACGGCCTGCCAGCTTATGACCTCTCTGAGGGCAGGGATCATATATTTTTATCTCCATAGTTATCTTTATATTCCCTTACGCGTTAGTGTTGGGCTGAGAGCCTGACACTGAGGAGACTCTCAATAAATGTTTATTGAATGAGTAAATACTTGTTTAGTGACACAGTCAGGGCAGCCAAGGCAAATGTGGTAAGCAAATAAATACTGGGGCTCCAAGCAGAAACTCAGCAAGATATAAAAGTGTTTTTATTACATCAGTAATAAGAGAAGACCTTGCCCTGAAATCAGCTCAGTATTTAAAACCCATTTCCCAACGTGTGGAAGAACAAGAACGTGTGTAACTTATCATCAAAACATGTATAACTTAGAATCAGAATCAAGGTCTGTGGTACCCTTGACACTAGAACAAATGCGTGATTCAAAATACAAAAGCCCAAAGCAAAAAACATTCTGTAAAATTTATAACATTCAGAGTGCTCTCCTCCTACATCCGTTCCTGAAAGGAATTTTTTTCTTAAGAAATACAAACGGTTCTTTCTTTTTTTTTAAAGATATCAAAGTCACTGTATTGTTAGATTTGGGATTGCTATGTTACTTAATTATATTAAATGTTATTTCTGCTCATCAAAGACAAAATCTTTCTTTTCATCCTCTTTTTTGGGGGAGGGGAGAATAACGTATGTGCAGCCTAAATCAATATTCATTTGGGGGAGTAAATTCTTAACATAAAATTTGTGACGATGAATTCAGCTTTATTTTTATTCTAACAGGTTTAAAATTTCAGGAACAATAGAAAGCTAGAATTCTCTTTTCTCTAGGGATCAAAACCAAAGAGAGAAAGACAGCTAATCTCATTATTCTACCCCCACTTAGTACCATGAGATGAAGGAAGCACATGATGAATAGCTTTCTA
This sequence comes from Ursus arctos, assembly GCF_023065955.2. NCBI lineage: Eukaryota > Metazoa > Chordata > Mammalia > Carnivora > Ursidae > Ursus > Ursus arctos. The sequence continues at coordinate 22,933,938 of NW_026622841.1, forward strand.
ACAGATCCCTGAGCAACTCTGGAAGCACTGAGTTTACACTCAAAACCAACAAAACAAAACAAAACAAAACAAACCCACACAAACCACCCCCCCATACACAAAAAACCCCACCACCCCCAACAACAAAAAACTAAAAACCCCAAACAACCAAAAACCAAGAAACTGCAGTTTATTTTTTTAATGTATTCTGTTGGGGGATGTGCACTGCAAGTAAAAAACATTTCTTAAAATAAAATAAGATAAAAACATACAGGGAGGCAAACCAGAAGAGACTCTTAAATATAGAAGACAAACTGAGGTTGCTGGAGGGTTAAGGAGGGCACTTGTTGGGACGAGCACCATGTGTTGTATGTAAGGGATGAATCACTAAATTCTACTCCTGAAACCAATAGTATACTGTATGGTAACTACTTGAATTAAAAAAAAAAAGTAAAAAAAATTTCTTAGTTTTTTTTTCATGCTTAAAAATGCAAGAAAAAAAAAAAAAGACTAGTAACTTTCTATTCTGATTACCCCTGCTGATTTTTTAAACTGAAAGTAATAAATGCTTTTAGTAAGAAAATTCAAACAATGCAGAAAAGTATACAGTTGAACTAAAAGCTTTCTTTCTTGCCCAGTTACTCTCCTCCTAGAAGACTCTTGTTAATGATTTCTTGAATGTCTTTTGAGAAAAAAATGTCTTTTGGGAAAAAAAATTGCTGATACAGCCAATTTTTTCTCAAAGACATTCACATACATTGAATTATTAATATATTCTCCTCTGCGCCTTGCTTTTTTCACTTAACAATATACCTTGAACATCTCTTTTAACAGACCTACTCTATTCTTTTTATACCTCTTCCTAGTATTCCCTTGTATAAAGTTACCCTAATATAGTTATTTAACCTGTCCCCTGCCGATGGACATTTGCAATAATTTTTTGCTATTATAAATAATGTTTCTATGAATACCTTCTTACATATATATTGATGTCATCCTTCATATGTATTCATAAGGTACCTGGCGCTACTTTATACAGTTGCCTTGGTTGTACACCACACAAAGCACTTCATCTATGTGGGCAACAGTATCTTTTAGACCTTATAACTTTAAATACTTATTATAATAATTTTTTGGCAGGTTGCATAAAATGTCTTAAGGAAGGGGTTCCCTTTTCTAATTTGCACAAAATCACCGCAGCCCCCCGGGCTAAATGACTATCAACAGAACTACTATGTCAAAGGGCATATGCACAAGGACTTTTGACAGATATTGTCAACTTTCCCTCCAAAATGGTTGTACTAATAGCCATCAGTTTTCACAGAGAAAGCAATGGAGTCTAAGATCAAAAACTTGCTGTGTTTTTTAAAGCCATGGTCAATGTTCATTTACCTGAAATTATAAGAAAGAATGAGAACAGGAATACTTAAACGCTACCAAAAAAAAGGGCACCTGGGTGGCTCAGTCAGTTAAGCAACTGCCTTCGGCTCGGGTCATGATCCCAGGGTCCTGGGATCGAGTTCCGCATTGCACTCCCTACTCAGTGGGGAGTCTGCTTCTCCCTCTTCCCCTCCCCCTTCTCGGGATCTGTCTCTCTCAAATAAATAAATAAAATCTTTTTTTAAAAAGCTACCCCCCCCAGGGGCGCCTGGGTGGCTCAGTTGTTAAGCATCTGCCTTCGGCTCAGGGCGTGATCCCAGGGTCCTGGGATCGAGCCCCACATCAGGCTCCCTGCTGAGGGCCCGCTTCTTCCTCTCCCACTCCCCCTGCTTGTGTTCCCTCTCTCACTGGCTCTCTTTCTCTCTCAAATAAATAAATAAAATCTTTAAAAAAAAAAAGCTACCTCCCCCCAAAATCCCAGTGGATAAGATTAGGTGATTTGCTCATTACCTACTTTCTTTTTCTTTCCGGGGACAATCTAATGTAAAGTCTCTTAAAGGAACAGAGGCCGGTGGAAGAGAGAGGAAGCTGCTTGAGACCTAAGGCCCACAGAGTTGATTCCTGAACATACATGTGTAGATAAAACTGTCTTCTCTTGTTCTTTTCTGGAGAAATTAAATGAGCAATACTGGGAAAGGCACAATTAGCTGTGGATGAGAGGCTGGGATTGTGGGATCAAAGATGGGATTATTGAAGTTCATCTCTCCATGGTTTATGTAAAACACACCCTATTAAGATAACCTTCTCCAATCCCTCAAGGAAGAGTCAACTGTCCCAAAAGAGACTGCTTTTCTAATGACAGAAGCACTTTCTAATGACTTCTAATGATAGAAGCATCTTCAAGCATTTGGGACATAGGCGTACTGCTCCGTTGGTAAAACCAAGCCTGAAATTGTGTCAGAAAATGCCGACACATTTGTCGCTCAGTGGGATTCTACTGGAAAGGTAAATGCAATCCCGAGACTGTCTAGTTTAAGAAGAAGGAACATACTAAGCATTATCCACAACGGACAGAAAATGGACACAAGGAAGGTGGGGAAGAAGGTGGAGAAGAAAGGGATGGGAGGAAGGGAAGGAAGGCCTCCCAGAAGGAAGGCCACAGAGAATAAGAGTGGCTTGTAGAGGTGAATGGCCAAATCCACGGAACGGCGAGCTTATCAGAGCACGAGACAAAGCCAAACGTGGAGTCTCCAGTTCCACCAACTGCCTTTGAGACTTCAGGCAAGCCCCACTCACTCTGCCTGCCTCTCGGTTTCCCTACTTGTCAAGGAGGCATGAGAATGACCCCCCTTCCCCCAGGACTGGGAGGAAACAGGACAAATAGCATAGAATGCTTTGGGCTGTAAAGAGCAGGGACAAAGTGACGCCCAGTCTTACTGGTGGAGGGATTTGGCCTTTCCTGGTGCTGTCTGTTGTTCCGATCCCGTTCACCAGTAAGTACGCATAGCTTTCTCACTGGGCCCTTGAACAGTGGGAAACTAACGTAAGACTCTTCAAAGTTTGCCAAACAGCATGGCCTGAAATGCATCTTTAGCAGTTATCAGGGGGTAGATAGCCTTAAAAGGTCTTATGATGTATTTCTCTCTTGTGATAAAACTCTAATTCATTCTATGTTGCATATTCAAGGACAAAATGCAGCTTGGCCCGCCCCACGCTTGTTTAAGGGACAGCGATGTTCCTGAGATTAGTTACATTCACCTTTCGTCGGGATGAGCTGAGGCAGAAGCCAGCCGCCCGGCGCTGCTCACCGCCTAGTTCGGGTAAGACTGCACAAAATGTTTTCTGGATTCAGCCCATTCGGTGAAACCCTATAGGTCTTTGATTGCTATAGATGAAACCAATTAGGTCGAAAGATGTTTATGTACATTTATGATTATTTTTTGGAAGTCGGGGGCATTGGCGATGCTGTAGGTGTAATTCATGAGTCAGATAGGAAGGGTATTTAAGATTGAACTTTTTAAAAAACCTTTATTGGCATTTATTTTATGCTGAATTTACTCCTGGGTCAAAAGTTTTTGTTTTTCCAGTTTTTTCTGGGATATCTTTTTCTTCGGTGCAACAATCTATCTGCTCTTTTTCAGTATCATCTCAGTGTGGTGGGAGGACATCATACAGGGGTTAATCTGACTGCGAGTTCTTAAATCCGGAGATGCATCTCTGGGGCCTTGTTCACCTAGATGAGCCCAATGACCAATGAATCAATGTCTAACTTCTTTTTTCCTTTTTTTTTTTTTAAGATTTTATTTATTTATTTGAGAGAGAGAGAGAGAATGAGTGGGGGGAGGGGCAGAGGGAGAGGGATAAGCAAGCTCCCCGCTGAGCAGGGAGCCCAACACAGGGCTCGATCCCAGGACCCAGAGATCATGACCTGAACTGAAGGCAGACGCTTACCCAACTGAGCCACCCAGGCGCCCCTCAACATCTAAATTCTTAAATTCAGCATTATTCTCTGCTTTTCTAAGCATGTGCAGCAAAAACTCAGCATTCTTTTGGGGCCACTGATCCTGTGTCCAGCCCCATTGTTTGGCCTGAGTCCTACACCATTGTAATGATGCAGTGGGCATGCATTGCTTCTGTAATGTGACATCTTTCAGGGACCTGGTGGCTTTTCAGATATGCATACCTTTGATCGTCTGGGCTGTTTCATGGATGTTCGTAAAGTAAACACAGAGGTTTGAACGTCTTGATGTGCATGATTGGTCAGGGTTTTCTGGGTCAAGTGAGTAGAGAACCATTTTCAGAGATCATCTCAGGCTACATAAGGATGAGTGTGGACTTATTCTTGCATTCCAGTACTAATAATGCCTGCTAAGTAATAAAGTCAGGAGACCAGAAGGCAGGACAGCCAGACAGTGGGTTAGACAAGCAAATGGCTGCCAGCAACTTTCTGTTCTTAGAGGCTGTCAAACTAAAGAGACTTCACTCCACTTCCCCATCTGGGTATCAGAAGGCTCCTGCGTCCCTGTGCTAGAGGGTGTTCGAAGCCAAGAAAGAAATGTGGTGCTTTTCCCTATGGCATTTACTTTATTCAAAGATTTGAGACAAAAAGACCATGGCTTTTATATGAAAACAAAACAGATACATAGTAGCGTGGGAAGCAAACAGTGCTGAAGTTTGAGAAGAGCCTTCCAAGGGATGTCTGCTTGCAGCAGGCAGCTTTGGGCCCTGCCATTGCTGCAGGTGGCTTCTGGAAGAATCTGGAAAGGGTGAGGTTCCCTGGCTCATCCAGGTCATCCATCTGGGCTCCCAAACCCATGCCACACCTGCCTCCTACAATACCTTTCTTCCCTGTCTCCTTCTGCTAAACTCTGTTTCTGGTAAGCCCTGGTACAGTGCTCCTTCCTTTACAAAAGACACCCTGAAGGACTGGCCTTTGACTCCAAGCTCCTTGTCAGCTCCTGTCTATGGCACTAATAGATTCCTCCGGACACACCAGACCATGTCTCAACTCCCCTCTCCGTTGGTTCTCCTGGAGAGCACAGTCTGAGTGTTGGGCCACCTGGAGAGCGCTGTGCATTGCTGAGAGTAGGATCTCCATAAACATTTGAAGAATGAACAACGAATGAACGAGAAGTGGGTATTCTCAATATTCGACTAAGCAAGCAGCTGATTTTATTTCTTTTTGGAAGTGGAAATCAAGAGGGGGTTTGGCCTGAGCTGGAAGGAGTTCCTAAAAGAAGATGAGAGGGAGGAAATGGAAAACTATCCCTTTTAGAGGAGCTTTGCACCTAGACAATGCACCATCACAGAAGAAGGGAGCTCTGAAAATGCTCACACCGGAGAAAAACCATTGGATCGGTGACTATTTCTCCTCATTTCCCAAGTCTAAAGGGAAAGTGAACTGGTGTTGATTGATTTGGTTCTGCCTGTTGCCCTTTTCATCAGTAATGCAGACCAAGTAATTATCCTCTTATTTTAGTTACATCAGCCCCATAATGTACTTTTGCAGATAAGGAAATATTAATTGAGAATTCAAATGGAGTTGTTAAACAATAAAACTAAATAACGATGGCATGGAAAGGACATCGTGTCATCAGTATATCAATATGTTGCTATCAAATTATCAAAGAAACTTCCTCTAATTCCCAGAAGAAAGGTACTGTGTCCTAAGGCCATATTAGGAGAAGCTTAGCTCTGTTGGGCATAGTCCTAATGTGGATGCTTCCCAAGTTTGTGCTGTGTCTGGAACTCACGGGGCTATTAGCTGTGCTGTGCCCTTTGTGGGAAGTGTGTAATAGAGCTGGAGTCGGATCAGGGAGTTTCCTGGGCAGTTTTGGTTCTGCTCGTGATCTTCTCTGCGGCTTTAAGCCAAACAGGGAGAACTTGTCTGCATTTTAATTTTCCCATTTGGCAAGTGAGGAAGACAATACTTACCTGTCAAATGTTTTAAAACCTGAATAGAAAAGAAACTTTAAACGTGTCAGCTGTGTTCCTGTCCACACAGCGGGTCAACTTCTGTCCTGGTTCCCCGGCGAGAGTTGGCAGGGAACCCACATGCTTGCCATGCAGATTTCCCTTCTCCAGCCTCCTCCATCGCCTGGTTTAATTTTATCAGCTTTTTGGTCATTCTGAGCACTCGATGGATTAGTTCACCATAAGAAAATGTCCTCCCAAGTGTTCCTCCCACTCCTGCAGATAACCCAACTCTGGTTTTACTGAGAAGATTAGGGCTCATTTGGAAGAAGTAAACTTGCTCGTCTTTCTCATTGTGCGTTGATGTATCTCCATCTCTGTGGCTGCCTCCCAGTTTCAGACAAAAGGGGGGCCTCTCTCTCCCTCCTCTCCAGAGCTCACCCTTGCCCCTGTGTCCTGAACTGCCCTTCCCTGTTTTTGGTTTTTGGTTTTTTGTTTTTTGTTTTTTTTGCTTCTTTCTCTTCCACTTTCCAGTACTTGCACAAGCCAGGTCTCCCTTGCAACTGCTTTCAAACGCGCCCAGGCTCTATTCTATTCTAAAAAGCACACAAGAACACCGGAATGCCTTTGCTTGACCTTGCTGTCTCTTCTAGTCTATTTATTGCCTTCTTTTCCCAGCAAGACATCTCAATTTCCTCTTCCCACATAGCCCCTTAGCTCTGCGGCTTCCTTTCTCTGTCACTGTTGAAACTGCATTCTCAGAGGTCACCATGGGTACCTGGTGGGTCCAGGCCAGAGAGGGTTTTGTGTTAGCCTCATCCTTCTTGTTTTCTCAAAAGCATTGCTTTTCTTTCCCTCTACTTTTTTTTTTTCAACCTTCCACTCTGAGGTACTTCTCTGGTTACATTGTGTATGTCTTCATCGTGTTTCCCGCGCGTGTTTCCCCCAAAGTTGCCCACCGCACAGCATCGTGGCTAAGAGTCTGAGCTCTGACATTAGCCCGCCTATGGTTTAATTCTGACTCTGCCACCAATTAACTGCATGACATTTGGCAAGGTCAACTCCCGGTGCCTCAGTTTCCCCATCCTTACTATGGGGATCATACTAAGAGTACTTACCTTAGGTTTGTAGTAAGAATCAAATGAGATAGTCTATGTAATATTTACCTCAATGATTGGCACGTAGAAATATCCAATAAACGTTTATTAACTTAACAATAAACTCCTAGGGGCGCCTGGGTGGCTCAGTCGTTAAGCGTCTGCCTTCGGCTCAGGGTGTGATCCCAGCGTTATGGGATCGAGCCCCACATCAGGCTCCTCCACTGGGAGCCTGCTTCTTCCTCTTGCACTCCCCCTGCTTGTGTTCCTTCTCTCTCTGGCTGTCTCTCTCTCTCTGTCAAATAAATAAATAAAATCTTAAAAAAAAAAAACAATAAACTCCTAGAGCTTTGAAAACGTGACTTCTTTTCTCTTAGGACATACTGCCCACTTTGCCAAACACAAGGCCAGACAATAAATAATTAATGATAAATAGATTTATGGGAAGTCCAAGGAGGGAGGAGGGAGCGGAGGAAGGGAGGCCTGCAAATTTGCAAGTACAATTATTCCCAGTTTTGTTTTGTTTTACCAATAAATCAACTGTTTTGTTGAGAGTTTAAATCGGTCCTTTCAGCATCGATGGTGTTTGTTGAGCAGAAAGGGGCGTCAGCGTTAAAGCTGTAGCTGTTGGTGCACCGATCAGTCACGGAGAAGCTGCTTGGCCTGGAACACTGTGTCCCATCCTTAGATTAAATGCTGCTGGAACTGGATTAGGGAAGGAAGCATCGCCCCTGCAGCTGTGCCCGGAGCCTGGAAGCCGTCCATTGAGTGATGCTGCCATCTAGTGGCGTCATGGGAACCGCGCTGGGCAGACCCTTCACTGATGCAGGGGAAGAGCCTCAGAATTGCAGTCCTTTCTTTACAAAGTGTGGGTGAGACTCGGACCGAGGGAAGAATAAGGGGAAAACACAGCAAGGGGAAGGGGGAACGACACCTCAGCACAGTTTGGGAGAATAAAAGACACAAGTGATGCTTGCAACCACTAAAAACAATCTCATCGGATTATTAGAGCGCAATTCCCTCTTCCACCCCAATACCGTCATCTCAATTTTTGGTTCTCCCCCCCTGGGATTCTCACTTTCCAGCACTCTGTGCTGACCCGTTATCGTGAAAAGATCCTGTTTCACCTTCTCATTTCCCTTCTTCTACGTTAGGAATTCAGGGCTGGGAAAATTGAGCAGAGTCATCCCACCTGGCGACCACCCCGGAACAGCGGATCTAGGACGCGGACTCCAGCCGCACCTGCAGCAGCTGACCACGTGACCCGCGCCGGTAAGGGCCCGCTGCAGTGCGGGAGGAGGCCCAGGTCGATCGGGGTTTCCCCGGGCGGTTTTGGATTGTCACTCGGGTCGCTGACATCAAGGGCAACTGACGTTCTCTTTGCAACACTGAAGTGGGCGATGCTGGCCATGAAGTCAGTCTTTCTTCTTTTCACAAACTATGTCAGTCCACCTCTGCCCAATGGATGGATTATAGATCCTTGTATCCAGGCAACAAAGAGCTTTAGGAAGGGGGAGGGGGCCTGAAGGTGAGATATTTGTGCTTCAGACCAAAGCGTGGACACAACGTGTCCTTCCCCGCTGAGCACGCAGGGCGCTGTATGGAGACTGGACATTAGTTTTTGTTTGTTTGTTTGTTTGTTTTTTTAAAGATTTTATTTATTTATTTATTTATTTGACAGAGACAGCCAGTGAGAGAGGGAACACAAGCAGGGGGAGTGGGGGAGGAAGCAGCAGGCTCCCAGCAGAGGAGCCTGATGTGGGGCTCGATTCCAGGACCCTGGGATCGCACCCTGAGCCGAAGGCAGACGCTTAAGGACTGTGCCACCCAGGCGCGCCTGAATATTAGTTTTGCACACACTGATCCTGTGCACACAGTGATACTTTGCACACAGAAGTACAAATGCTGCATCTCCGCCCTTTGTTACGAGCGATTTGACCTGAGTTGTTTACATTACTCTAAGCTCATTTCCCTCTTTGCTAAAACAGACATAATTAAACTAACCTTTCAAGATTACTGTGAAGATTAAATTAAACTCAAGAAAAGCCTCTTCTTTGGAAGGTTAGATTTGAGAGAGCTAATGGAAGAAGTTGGTGAAAGCAGAGAGTCAGAGAATATGACGCACGCCTCAAATATTTTACCTTAAAACATAGACTTCCCCAGTCTTTGATGCAGGGCGGTGGTCTTGTCTTTGACTATGGATCCGTGAGCCGGTGGATTTTGAGGTGTCTTGCATAAGGTACACTCATCATCTGTGAGTTCTGGTTTTGGTTTCTTTCAGTGGAACAAGAGCTGAAAGGCACCTGGGGAGACCTGTATAGTCACTTCTGTGCCGCCATTCAGGTTCCAGTCATCGTTCCATGAGCACTCTTTCCAAATGTTTACTGTCCACCCCGTTTCTAAGCAGACAGCAGGTTTCGAGCAGCTTCCCATTGTTGGATCTTTCCAAAACATTCCATTTGGCATTCATAGAAACAACTTCCTTTCTTAGTGTATTCATTTATCATCAACTTCTAAAATGTTTAAATGCCACAGTTATGATAACAAGTACAGGTGTCAGAAACTGGTTCTTGGTCAGCATAAAAAGAACAGGGAGCAAAAGTGAGGAGTGGACGCCATCAGCCACACACGCTGGTTGGTGCAGTTCATGGAGGGCCTGAAGAATATGGTTCCCCTGGCAAGCTGGCTCAGCAGCAGTCAGCCAAAACAGCTTCTCCGGCGGTGTGTACAAAGTGCTAAATGTGGTACCTAGCATACACAGTGCCCAATACATGGTAGCTGTTAATATTATTATGATGATTAATAAGGTCAGTGTCAGCAGAAGTCTAACAGTTTTGGGACGGGTGGCTCAGTTGGTTAAGTAGACAACTCTTGATTTCGGTTCAGGTCATGGTCTCAGGGTCATGAGATCGAGCCCTGCGTTGGGCTCAACGGTAGGCACGGAGCCTGCTGGAGATTCTTTCTCTCCCTCCCCTCTGCCCTCCCCCCTGAAAAAAAAAAAAGAAATCTAACAGTTTCTTCCCCTTGATTTACAGAAACGATCAAAGTGTTTTGTAATTTTGGCCTTCATAATATACCTCTTGGCTTCACTAAGTAAAAGGATTATTGACCACAGACCTAATATTTTGAGTCAGAAGGATTTTAATTTACAGAGGCATTTGGGAGTCAGCCTAAAGTACAAAGCAGTTTTCTAGGTCGCCCTGAATCCATGTCTGTTCAGGAAGACCAGGTAGAATCACATGTGATGAAGACAAGCTCCACGGTCTCAGAAATGATGAAAAATGGGGGACAAGGCATTAGCAGAAAGCACTTCCCACAGGAAAAAGAACACATGGAAGAATGCACACAGGGATGAATGAAACGATAAGCAGAGCCATGCCTTTGGCTTTGAAGTGGCCTCCAGGTGGCCTCCCAGACTCAGTCACACCGGCCTCGGCACCTGGGATGACCTGAGCAATCCGCCAGAAATACCTAATTCCTCCTAGCAAAGTGTGGGGGTGAGTGGGCTTGCAGCTGGGGGTTCGCACACCTAAGAAATCCTTGAATCCATAGACTGTGTTCAGAAAGCTCCTGTGATCCTGCAAGGCAACAGGTGGAAATTATCCTTTCGTTTGATTGGATTGGGTCTAAAGGACTTCAGTGTTGGAAAGGAGAAGGGAAGAGGACACCGAAGGCAGGAAGGAGGGCCCGTGGGTAGTGGGAGCGGCGAGCTCAAGACCCACAAAGCTCCAAGTGAGGGGCCTTGGGACCCCCAGAGTAACTTTTATGTTTGTTTTCTCTTTTAAGAAAACGTTTAATGTAAGAATAGTATTCAAGAAGAGTGTACAGATCATAGCCTGTACAGCTCAATGTGATTTTTATTGTGAAAGAAATTCAACGTGCTTCACGAACCCAGGCTGTCAATACTGTGTCCTCGGCAAAGACTGACACTCTCTCCTCTCTTACCCTCTTGGCCCCAGCTGCTCCTCTGACTGCTGGGGTCTCTCCCGATGTGTGGAGTATGCCAATTCTGGAGTTATTTAAGTTCCACTGTAGAGGCAGTAAAAAAAAAAAAAAATGCAGTGCTCAGGCCCTGCGCGCTGAGACTCTGACCCAGGAACGACGGGGTGGGCCTGGAGTTCCTAACAAGCGCTGCGGCGGATTCTGCTGTCGGAGGTGCGGCCAACATGGTGAGAAATGTTTTGTTTTTCCTGCACCAGGAATGGAGATGAGCCCTCACAAGCTGTGCGATCGAACTGGATCATAGTTTCATCTTGTAATGAGGACGCAGGGAGGTAGGAAGGGCTTGCTAGCTGAGGTCGGAGCTAGAGCCCTGGGCGTTTTCCTAAGCACGTACTGAATCCACCGGGTGGAGCCCTCAACCCTCACGTCCTTGGCATGGCGTGAGAGCCGTCCACGGCCTTAAATTCTAAACATGCCTATTAAGAGGTGACAGGGCTGGACGCTTGGCTTCCGAAGCCTGGAGCAGACGTTTTGGGTGGCTAAACTTCCCCTACCTGCTAGGCTAGTCCTACAAGAGAAGTCCAGCGTAATGAACGGCAAACCAGCTTTGCTCTCCTTCTCCGTGGAGAGAAGCCTCTGGTGGGATCTTCATGCCTCAGAACAGAGATACCAGCTGTTTTATAATGAGGCCTTCTTCGGGAGCAGCCCCCAGCTTGACCAACTTTGCTTCTTTTAAGCTCCCACTACCCACAGCCAGGTGCTTCTCAACTCTGATCAGGACCATTCAACCCAATGAACCTGCTGAAACAGAAGGCGGTGGGCGGAAAATCCCCAAAAGAAACAACCAAGCATGTTTGGCCCCAGTGTGAATTTTTAAATCCCTTCGTTCTGGAGAAGACTGGCATAGTAATAGTGTGGTTTCTTTCTCTTAATGCAGTGGTTTTCCCAGTGTGGTCCCCAGACCAGCAGCACCCCGGTATTACCTGGGAGCTTGTTAGAAATGTGGATCTGGGGCCCTGCTTCACATGTACAGAGTCAGAAACTCTGGGGATCAGGGCTGGGCATCTGGGCTTTAACAAGTCCTCCGGGTGATTCTAGCACACATACAGGTGTGAGAACCGCTGGCTTAATGGAATGCAAAACTTACGGGAATGCCTTTATTCAAACAAAGAAAATATAGCTAATTGGTGGGGGTGATCTTTTTTCTGGGCTTTTATTTGAGATCCCCGTTGCAGTAGTGGGGGGAGCTCTGCTGGCCAGAGATGAAGAAGAAACAGAGCCTAGGGGTGGGGGATGAAGAGGTGTTTTCATGAATCTCTCCAGTGTCTTCTGACCAATAGACCATTATGAGAACTGCAGGGGTGGAGGAGCAAAGACAGTGGAGAAACCAAATCCCAACACACCTTGGTCAAACAGAGTCAAATGTTCCAAAGCACAGCTGTTTAACAGGGCTGGGTTGTGTCAGCCACCCGTGTTTAAATAAGTTTACAGTTCAAGTCCAATAAGTAGGGTGGCCAACATGTCCAGGTTTGCCTGGGACTTCCCTCCTCTTGGCACACAATATCCCACGTCCCAGGAAACCCCTCAGGTCCAGGCTCCGGTGTGTATTTTTCCCACATCACCAATCAAGTCTCCAATCCTCAGCAGATACCAACTGGAAGTCCTATAATTCAATTCTGAACTATCTACTTAGAGATAGGGTCAGGCTCACAGGTTAAGGGCTCCGTCCTACAAGACAGTCCCCAATCCCTTTCCTTTAGATGTCAGTTGCAAGTCTGGGTTGTCACCTGTGCTTGTAACCAACCGGCTATAGACTGGATGTTCCCGCAGCCCCCTCTTTGGTTTTGAGGAATTTGCCAGAACGGCTCACAGAAATCAGAGAAACATTTTACTTACCGAGTGACCAGCTTATTATAAAAGGATATAACTCAGGAAAAGCCAGATGGGTGATGTATGGGGAAAGGGCATAAAGCTTCTAGGCCCTGAGTGTGCCACTCTCCCCAGATCACCATGTGTTCAACAACCGGAAGCTCTCTAAACCCCCTCCTTTTGGGGTTTTGTCCAGGCTTCATTTTACCTAGGCACAATTGATTCAATCATTGACCATTGGTTGTTGAACTCCGTCTCCAGCCTCTCCGGCCTCCCAAGAGAAGGGAGGGGACTGAAGTTTCCAACCCTCCAATCACAGAGCTCGTTTCCCTGGCAACCAGCTCCAGCCTTCCCTGAGAAAGGGCTTTCTGAAAGTCGCCTCATTAACATGACAAAAGATGCCTAGATCGCTGTAATTGCTTGGGAAATTCTAAAGGGTTTAGGAGCACTGTGCCAGGAACAGGGACAAAGACCGAGCATGTATTTATTATAAATCTCCACATTGCGGGGCAAACCATGGTGACTGGTCAGGACACACCCTAGTTCAGTGACCGCCCATTGGAATTACTGGGTGAGCTTTAAAATTACGGATGCTGGGGCTCACCTCCAGAGATGTGATAGACTTGGTCTCAGGCACAGCCAGGGCATCCGGAGATGGAAAGTTCCTCAGGTGACTTCATAGTGGCTAGCGATGGGGAACCCCCACAGCTCCTTGCGTATCATTTCTCCTACCAAAAAAAATTTTTTTAACCAAAACAGAAGTCAGTGGTTCTGATGAAGTTAGAGTCCTACCACATACCACATACAAAAATGGACTAAAAATGGATCAACAATCTAAATATAAGAGCTAAAACTATAAAAAATCTTGGAAGAAAACATAGGGAAGTCTTCATGACTTTGGATCTGGCAATGGATTCTGTTATCCTAGTTCGGACTTCTACTAGTTCAGACTAGTTTATATTAGCTTATGCTAGTTACCTCAACTCAGGTTGTAGATCAGAAATACTTTGTGAGCTATATTTATTTATAATATATATTTTAAATAATACAGACACCTAGTAAAATTACAAAACTGTAGATATAAAAAAAAAAGTCTGAAAAAGTAAGTGTTCTTCTCCCCTTGATTTCTCAGATTTCTACCCCACAGGCAATTTTTGTGAAAATTTCTTGGGTATTCTTCCCTGTTCTATGCACGTGCAAGCATATGTGTACATATATATTCCTTTCTCATACTAACAGTAACATACTAATTTTCACTTTTCACTCAACAGCATGTTTTGGAGATCATTTTAGCGTAGGTCGATCTGCCCAATATTCTTTTATTTCCTTCCAAAAAATTATGTTTATTAACATATATTATCTATATAGATTTCTCTTTTTTTTTAATATTTTTTTAGTGTTTTTGTGCCCAATAGTCTTTTTAATGCCTGTGTTGTGGTCATGTGTAGTTGTAATATACGGTCTAACTTATTTATATTAAATAATCAGTTACAACTATGAAAGGGGATTAGATTGTTCATTACCAAGTGGTGGTGCCTTTCCTGTACATGTGTCCTTGAGCATATGATGTCCCTGTGTCTCTGTGGGGTGTGAGAATGGCTGAAAGATATGCGCATTTTGAAATTATAGGAGATGATATCAGGCTCCACTCTAAAATGCAGTACCAATTTACATCGTTGGGGAACTTTTAAAAACACAAAGTTTCAGGCTACTTTTTACTTTAACTCGTGAGAATCTGTGTGGGTGGGGCCCAGCATCTTTATTTTGTTTCTTTGGTGATTCTGATGCGAGAAGGCTCTAGGATGGAATGGGAGCCCCGGGACAGACCGTTTGGATGGCCCTGCTGGAGTTCCTCCTGCTCTTTATCTTTTGATGGGACTGTTCCTTCTCCTCACCAAGGGGACAGGATCCTCAAGGACAGACTTCAGGGATGTCGCTTCTTTACGCTCTTACCCTGGCACAGTGTTTTGTAAGACACTGCTTGTCAATGACAAGGCTTGGAAGAGTGTTTGCGGCTCATGTGACGATTCTGTTTTCTTTTAGTTCCATGGACCAAACAGAGAGAAGAATCCTGGGCCAGCCCCTGCCAGTCCCCACCGCCCAGCCCAAGAAGAGAAGGATGTCAATGATGTCTTTCTTTTCCAAGGTCTGTCACCAAATATTATAAACAGAGGTCCTTCCCCGACAACCACTTGCAACAGCGCTGGGTCTGCGTGAATCGTGGTGGCTCGGCTGAGGCACCTTCTGAAAAAAGCCTGATGACACCTCTGATAACACGGACAGAATGTTTATAGGGTAACGCGATAAGCTGGGAGGAATTTAGCTTGCTGCAAACTTAATAATAAAAGTATAGAAAGAACTGCAACGAGTACTGAGAAATAACGATGAGACCCAAATACTGATTAGGACTATAGGTCTAGTCTGCAGCCCCTCACTACCCAGGATGGTGAGGAGGTGGCTTTTTCCTGGATCCTGTCTAGATCCTGCCTTGTCTTGGTTCTGACGTCAGCACATGTTGCTGTGTCCTGTGAGGGACAGAACGCTGGCGTCTCCCTGGTCTCGTAGGCTCACAACAGAGGTAACCTAACTCTCGCTCTGCAGTGAGAGTTTAGTCCCTGAAGCAGCTTCCTGCATTAGCCACATGGTGTTTCCCAATTTGCATTACTTGTGCGTTTCTTTTCCTAATCTCAGTTGCTCAGACGGATGCATTCTGGGATGGGACATCCTTTAGGTGCCCTGAAATGCTTATAGTTGTGCTGTGCTAGTTGGGTCAAATGCTATTGAGGCGTTGAGGAAGGAGAGTACTGAGAATGAACCCTTGGATTTAGCCACATCAACCTGGCTGCAGAAGGTTCAAGAGATAATGGAGAGAGGAATTGGAGAAACCAAGCATGGACACGTCTTTCGAGGCGTTTAGCTACAAGGTAGAGCAGAAAAGTGGGGAAGAGGGGAGGAGTAAGAAGGGTTGGGGAAATGCTTTTCTTTGAGATGGAAGCAGTCCAGCATTTCTTGTCCTGTGAAGGATCCCTGGTCTCAGCTCACATCAACGCTCTAAAGCCCCCTTTCTTTTTTCTTTTTTTAAAATGATTTTATTTATTTATTTGACAGAGAGAGAGAGAGATAGTGATAGAGAGCACAAGGAGCAGGCAGGGAGCCCGATGTGGGGCTCAGTCCGGGCCCCAGGGTTCAATCCGGGACCCAGGGATCATGACCTGAGCTGAAAGCAGATGCTTAACCGACTGAGCCACCCAGGCGCCCCCTTTCTTCTGAGCTCTATTTCAGCGATCCTAGAGCACCTGTCCCCATACTTCCCCCAACCTACCTCAACACCAGCCCTACATTATTTTTCTCTATCTCTTTCCTCTTCCATCCATTTTCTTCCTTATGTAGATCAAATTAATGTATTTCCAGCAAAAATCAGGTGTCTTTAGGTGGAGAAAGATGGGCTAAGTTGAGCAGGCCACACAGGACTTTCTTTAGGGGGAGGGATTGGGGTTGGGATGCGTATGACTCTGAACACTCCCCCAATCAATACTTTTTTGACTTACTACCCAGGTCTCTTGGACACTGAGGTTCCAGAAGCAGGAGTCTCTGAAGAACGTGTTTTCCATCTTGGCAGAAAGAGCCCAGGACCCCAATGCTAAAAAGCGTCACATGGCGATGAGAGGCCTAGGAACCATGGCCTGTGAGACCCCTGACAAGGTAGGAGGGGAAGGTGGCACCCGGCCAGCCCTCCTGGCCTGGAGTCCCCAGGACTGGGACAGGGAGCTTCATGTGCCAGTTACCTATTGCTGTGTGACAGATCACCACAGACCCAGCATTCATCCTCTGGCAGTTTCCTTGGGTCAGGAGTTTGGGTACAGCGTAGCCGGGTCCTCTGCTCAGGATCTCACAAGGCTACCATCAAGGTGTGGGGCTGACTGCATTCCTTTCTGAAGCCTGGGCTCCTCTTCCAAGCTTAAGGGGCCGTTGGAAGAACACGGCTCTTTCCACTTGTAGGACCAAGGTCCCTGCTCTCTTGCTGGCTGGCCACCTCAGCTCCCTGAGGCTGTTCTCTCACAGCATGTGAGCTTTTTCCTTCAAGGCCAGCAGGAGAGCCTCTACCACTCATGCCTGCTGAGATGGACTCTTATATAATGTAATGTAACCATGGGAATGATATCCTATCACTGTTGCCATATTCTAGAGGCTAGAAGCAAAGTCCTATTTCCTTCCACATTTAAGAGGAGACTGTGCAAAAGCATGACTCATTTGGGGTTATTTGGGCGTCATCACACCCCAGTATTATCAGCCTTGGGAAACAGAGCTGCAGATGGGATTAACACACACCTGGACATCACCCTCTTGGGTGAATTTAATTTATTTTTTAATAATTTATGCCTGTTCAGTAAAAGGTGTTTTCCCCACCTCTGCTTTTAGCATCTGTCCACTTCAGTGACCATTTTGTCTCATCCCCAATAAAAGTATCTACTATGTCCCAGATGCCTAGACCATCCAGCCCACCGCACTCCTTGATGCGCCCTTCCTGGCCTCATCTGCTCATTGGCCAAGCTCCAGATTGCTCTTTCTGTTCTTCCTCCAGGGCTGGGCTGGCTCTTGGGTCAGGCTAATGGAAGCATTTGTATTTCAGCGAGAGTTGTGGCAGTTCCTGAAGAAAGCCACACTCTCCGTCCAAGTCTTAGGTTATTGGAAGATTAGAAGTAGGATTGCTTTTTAACTCACAGGGAGCAATTTCTGGACTGCTCATGATTTTCAAACCTTGTTAACAGGTGAGAAAGTATAAGAAAATCATCCTAGACCTGCTGGTGCATGGATTATATGACCCTGTGAGTGCTGAAGTCATCCTCGAGAGCGTGAAGACTCTGACCATCATCTTGGGCAAGATCCAGGGGAAAAGTCTGGGTTCCTTCTTCGTAGACATCACTCTTCAGACTAGGACTTTATTAGATGACGTAAGTGAGGACAATTCAGAAGAATTCTGGGTTATTAAAGTAGAAGTGGGATGAGACATGTGAGCCCTGGGGGGTGCATGGCTCAGAGAACATGGTCTGTATTATTAACTTACTTATTAAGAAATCATGAGGGCTAGTATCATACATGGGGTCATGGAAGACATATAAAGAAGGAGTTTTTGTTGTTATAGAGAAGTGAATACATACACGCCAATGATGAAGATGGTGATGGAGATGAGGGTGAAGATGATGGTAACAGTGCCAGCATGTGCTCAGTGCTCTGTTATGAATGTGACGATAGCAGTTGTTAGCATTTAGTGCGCCTGTACTGTGTGCCAGGCACGGTGCTGGGCAGTTTTCATGGGTTATCTCACAGAATCTCCTCAATAACCCTGTAAAGTAGGCACTATTATTATCTTCACTTTATAAATGAGGAAACCAAGGCACAGAGAGGTTAGGTGACTTGCCCGAGATTCACAGAGCCAGTAAGTGGATATGAACCCAGGCCCTCTGACTACAGGACCTGCACTCTTCACTGCCTGGTGACAAGGCAGGCTAAGTAAAAGTGCACGGATATGTTGTTTGCTCTGAACCTGTGGGGACTCTGAGATACCTTCCTTTCAGGCTGACCAGTTAGCCTGCTGCAGTTACACACACACACACACACACACACACACACACACACACGCACACACCCTCTAACAGAGAAATAATACCTGTAGAACAGGAAACAGACATTGTATTTCCTCACAAAGCACCTTGCGTGAGTTCCCCACACTGAGTTCCCCAGATAGACCTGTACCACACGAGAGGAAGAGAAACCTCGAAATGATGAAACTTGGAGTTCATATAGGAACGTCTGGCCCATCTGCCTCTCCCACTCAGAGAGATGGAGAGACCTTTGCTCGGGAATGCAAACCAGCCATCTCTGTGGGTAGCGGGGAGAGGAAGGTCTCTACTTTACCTCCGTGAAACGTAAACAAGTGTCTCCAGGAAGATGTCTAAATCTCTCTGCACGTGCTGTCTTAATTTCCAGGACTTGTTTGCAATCACTGTTTTATACCCAGATGACTGTAATTTTTTACCAGGAAGCCCTGGTTGTATAATAACCTGGAAATACTCAGGGAGAGCTGTGTCCTGACGGTGTATATCTAGGACAGCCCTCTTGACTGCCCGTCTTACGCTGCGCTCCCTTGGGCGTGTGCTCCCTGTCAGATGACTGTCAGGCCCTAGCAGGCCAGGCACCCCTCTTATGTGTCTCATACATCTTATAGCAGTAGGGTAGTATTGAAATGAATTACACACACGCATGCACACACATTGGTAGAACAATGAAGAAAGTACAACACTAAAGCAATTTGTGTAAGTGTCCCATACGCTAAAAAATATTTTTCAATCCTTCACGAAACGATCAGTGGTCTTTGGCCTTGCTGAGGGTCTATGACCCCTAGTCCTAGGTGCTCCTTGCCCCTGGAGAGGCCCGGCCCAGCTCTGTTCCTTCTGGTTTGCCTGGAGATTTCATGGGACCAGGAAACACTGATATAAAATTCCTTCAACAGTCACGAGGCTGGGTGCTACCTGGTTCCTTGTCACCTGACAGAGTGACTCTGACCGAGTCACTGAAATGCCCTGAGCCTTGGTGTCCTCATCAGGAAAGGGAGAAACTTGGACCAGACCTCTCACCTTGGAGACAAGAAAGGACTGAACCCACTGAGACACACTCAGAGACAAATCAGCCAGCCGTACTAAAAGCTGGGAGAGTTGGCAGGTGGTGAGGGAAGAAACGATTGTTATTTCTACTGCAGAAGGGAGAAACTCAGACCAGAAGTGAAGAGAGATGCCTTTGTAGAAACACTGGGAATAATCAACAGGAGATGGGCCAAATGAATTACAGTGCAGCCACCCCAAATTCCTTTAGATAGAGACATGGAAAGAGCTCCCAGATAAATTGTTTGGTGAAAAATCAAAGTATGTAACAGTGGGATGGTGTGATTCCGTTTGTGTAAAAATGTGAGAAAGGACTATAGAATACATATTTTATTCTTTTTCTTCTTAATTTTTTTGGAAGGATACACACAAAATTTATAACTTTGTTCATTCATGGGAGGGAAATTTAGCAGCAGGCAGAAAGGGGTAGGAAGGAGACTTACTTTTGTTAATAAAACGATTTGGTTATTTTGAATTTTGAACATACAAACGTATTCTATCTCCAAAACATTAAATAATAAATAACAGAGCTGGGAAGCTGGGATTAGCACAACGATCCCCCCGCCTAATTGTCTTGTCCTCTGGAGAAGATGGTCGTTGAAGACTCAGCCCGTCTCCTCTCTGTCCCCCACCTCAGCCAGCTAAGTGCTTTAGACTGGATCTGGTGACAAAGAACGATGATAGTGATGTTCTCTGATGCAGTGGCCTTTTGGTAAGGACCTGGGTTTTGTTGTTTTGTCCACCGGGGACCCACAGGAGAATGACAACCTGAGATATTCAGCCTTCATCTTGTTTGGGCAATTGGCAGCCTTCGCTGGGCGGAAATGGAAGACATTTTTCACCAGCCAGGTCAAGCAGACTCAAGATTCCCTCCTAATACATTTACAGGACAGAAATCCCCAGGTTGCCAAGGTAAGTCTGTGACTCTCCCACTGACCCATGAGAGCTCTGGGCCATTCCTAACAGGGGCTATGGTGCTGCCCTGTTGCTTTGAGCCACTAGACCTCCCGTTCCTGCCGGTTCCACTAGGGACACTCAACAGCGTATCCACATGGATCCTTGGAAAGGTGCCTGCTCAGTGTGTCATCTCTCTCTGAGCAAGCGTGCTATTTTCCATTTGCTCCTGCCCCACCTGCCCAATCCAGCACCTGCCGACGCTAGATAAACTCAGGTTCTGGAGCGTGGGGGGCAGGGAGGCATGGGCTAATGCAGTAGCCCACAGAATGAGGACATTAATTCATGCCAGGTAGCTTCTGTCACTGTGTAGACTTCCCACCCCTGGCTTCTCAATCCCCTATAGAGCTTTTGTTTTATTCTTAGAGAAAATATGTCTTAACGGTAGGAACCACGTCAGGCCTGCTTTGGAGTGGGTATTTTTCAAAACCACTGGGAGCAAGAGGTCCACCAAACCACTTGTCTTTTTTTAATTAGTGCACACAAGAGGGAGACAGTGACAGAGAGAGAGGGAATTTGGAAATATAGGAATCCAGAGCTACTTCTGATGGGACAATAACCAGTGGTAAAGTGAGATATACAGTGATGCCTGCCCCACCAGGCCCAACTTACAGACATGGTCATTTTAGAAGCAAAATCCTTTCAGGTTGCCATCTTCAAACTTCCAGAAGTCACTTCCATATCCTTAGAGGCCTCCAGACCACAGATTGGGTGCAGTGCTCTTCCTCACTTCGATTCTAGAACTCTCTAACGTTTTTGACAATAAGATGGTAATATTATTTTTCTCAGGCTTGCAAAACAACATTTCGAGCCTGTTCTCCGTATCTGAAAGAAAGAAAGGAAAACAGCTTCCAGACTGAAGAAGATCAAAGGAACCCTAAACTCTGCCGGCAGCTGGTGAGTGAGAGAGGAGAGAATTCTCCCAGAGGTCCCTGCCCTCCTGGTGTCAACCCAGCAGGTGGCCCGGCACACTCGGGAGTTACTCCCCATAAGTGACTCTGGCCAATTGTGTTTCGATTGTAACTGACCCATCATGCAATGTAAGTGACAGACGCCCGGGGGACTGTGCACCAAGTCTGTTGGCACTTCCGGCGTAGATCATTAGATGAGCGCAGGCCGTGGTCTCCGCCTCCGGAATCTGAAGGTTGATCGTCCTCACGCTCTGTGTTTGACGACTGTCTACTCGTTGTAGAGTCAAGGCGGTGTGTTGAACCCGTCCCTCACGTGCGCTTTTGCTGATTTCTTTCAGAGCCACTATCATCCAGAGCTCCTGCAGTTCTTCTATGCAAATAAGATTCTGTAAACACAGAGCAGCAGGGAAATTGTTCCAGAGCACCTTGCTGGGGGGCTGACAGTCTCCCTCTTTTAACTCTTCGGATGCTTCTGCTTGCCTCTTGGGATTGTAATAGAAAACGGGATGCTGGGAGAACAATTGATGGCAATTGCATGGAATTGTATGATTCTGTCCGGAGTAAATTCTAAATTGCTTTTATGTATCTCACTTCCTCCCCATACAAATTTGATGAGAAGGTACCCGCTTTGTTTCAAACAGTGAAAGCATATGTAGATTCAGTCTTAGTGCCCAGCTTTTAAGTTCATCTCTGTCATCTCTCTTGTATATTTTTATCTTATTTTTAATTCCTGAGGTTTAGGAGAATATTACCTCAAGTATTTTTTTTAATCTGCCATTGATACTTTGCAATCTGTTATGGACACCTTTTATTGGCAAGATCTATTTAAAGTTGGCCCGGGGACCAAGAAGGGGGTTTGGAGAGTATCTTTAGCTTCTCATAACCTTCAACAGTCGTTGCCTCCAAGATCATTCCAAACACCAACTAATAAAGAGGAAAAAAAAATCTGTAAAGCATGTGTTGAAAAACCTCAGGCTAATAGTAATGAATGTATAAGTAACATTTATGGAGCATGTTTATTGGACACTAATTATTTAATACAACAACCCTGTGAGAAAGTACTATTATTATTCTCATTTTCCAGATGAGAAAACTAAGGCACAGGGAAATTAAGTAGCTTGCCCCAGATGACCCGGTTAGTAATGGAGCTGGAATCCAAGCCCAGACCACCTGACTTCTGGACCCTACATTCAATCGCCATGTGATTCTGCGTCAATGTGGGATAATTGACAGATGGCTAGAAACGTGAAAAAAAAAAAAAACAAATTTTAAAAAACCCCTCAGCTTCTGCTCTATTTAACTCAGTTAACTTCTGCTTTTATATGTACTAAGTACACATTTTAATTAATTTAATTTGTGATTTAAGTATACATTTTTACTTGTCACCTCTTGGCTAATAATGTCAATTTTTTGGTGATCAATTCTAGTTCTATGAGAGGTCACGTGGCTCATATAAAAAGTTTCAAGAAAAACCTCAGTCCCTCCCACCTTCTTTCCAACCAGTTTGCCTCCCAAGCTTCTCCTGTAGAAATTCTGATATTATCACCCAACTTGGCATTCAGGCCATATAGGACGACTGTGTCCAGTTGGGGAAATGGAAAACACAAGAGGGTCATAAATGCTGCAGAGGGATCTTAATGTCGTTCTGAAAACCGGGAACTCAATCTTCTGCTCTAGCTCTCCCAAGATAGGACTGTGTAACACAGAAGAGGGGTGTCTCCTAGGGGAGACAAGAATGTGGCAGATGGCAGAAGAGGGAGCAGGAGCCAGACCTGAATGGGTTTTCTTTCTTCCTGTGTTGAAGCTGGGGTACACGACCAGGGGCTCTTGGGAGTGACGAAGGCTCTGGAGCAGGTGGGATGGTTCTGAGCTGAGAGCCCTCGCCCTTCCCAGATGTTGGCCAGTTTGAAACGGGTGCAAGGTCCCTTTAGAAGCTGGTGCAGCTCTATTAAGTAATCAGTGAGTGGCCTGAGAAACGATTGCATTTTGCCAGCATTCGGAAAAGGTGGAGGTGGAGTGGGGCAGGCAGGTTCTGTGCCCTAGAGTAGAGTCATCTATGGACTTAATGCCCCTTAGTTGAATAAAATTGTGGAAGATGCTATTGAATTGACTTGAAGATTTGTGGTAGACTCTTACTTGGGTGGCCTCCAATGAATCATGCCTCCTGGTCTTCATGCCCTTTTGTAGACCTCTCTCGTTGCATGTGGGCTGGCTTCGTGACCCACTTTCACCATGAGAATGTGCAGAAAATACCACTCTGCCGATTTTAGGCTGCTCTTTAAGAGCCCTGGCAGCTTCCTTTTTTGTGCTCCAGGTGAAGCCGGCAGCCATGTGAGAAGCCAGATTACCAAAGAAGAATGTCTGAGGTCGCCATTTTGGAGGGAAGACCAAGCTAACTGCGTGGAATGCCATGTGAGGAGAGCTGAAGAACCCAATTCTCAATCAAGTCTGAGGTCCAGACATGTGACCCAAGTTGGCTGTTCCAGCCAGACCCCGGCTGTGCAAGCAACCCAGCCGGCACCAGCTATCTCCATGAAGCCCATCCCAAATCGCAAAATTGTAAGCAAGTTGAGTGAATGATTGTTGTTTTAAATCACTAACTTCTGGGATAGTTCGTCACTCAGCAATAAATAACCAAAAGACGTTCCTTATCATTAATTTTGTCATTTGGCCAGTTTTGTTTTGCTCTTTATAAGTCCTCTTTGAGTTTAAACTATATTTCGAGAAAGTTATCATGGAATTCCGTGGTGAGAGTGAGGGATGCCTTGCTTTGGTACCACAAGCCCTGCCTTGTTTTCCTTTTTTATCTCACTGTGTGTATCACAGCACCCAGCACATAGCAGATGATCAAGAAACATTTGCTGAATGACTAAATAGTTGCAAATTATAGTGGGAACAGAGTCCAAACTCGTTTGCTACTCTGGGCTCTCAGCCATGGGCTCACACTCTTCCTTTCCAGCTTTTTCTTCTGTTACTCTTTTTGCTTTAGCCAAGTTTGGCTCCTCTCTCTTCTTTAAACACTTCTTGGTCTCTTAGCCTCCTTTGCCTTTGCTCGGTCTGTTCCTTTTGCTTTGAATTCCCTCCCTGCCCAGCCATGCGTACTCACAGGCACACCCACACACATATTTCTCCTGTCTCTTATCCGTACTCTAAGACTCATCAGTGCCTGATGCCCTCAATCAGGAAAGAGCTCAAATCTCTGAATTCTCTGAACATTCTAGCAGTCTCATGCCACTCAACATGTTTTATCTCATTTGAAAATGTTCACCTACATGTCTTTTTCCTCCCTGGTTCGAGTGAAGCTGCTGAAGGAAGGATCCTATCTCGTATTGCTTTGTATCTCTCATGTGACCTCCAAGGTATTCAGTAAGTGCTTAGTAAATAAATATGGACTGGGGAGAAAAAAGTCAGAAATCATCTGAAGCTACTCCTCCTTGGGAGAAGCCCATTTTGTCAAATGAGGGCCATTCTTTCTCTCCTTTTAACCAATCTGCAGGTGACTTTTAGGCTTGTGTACTTAAAGTATCCCTTTCCTCATAAGATGCCTGTTAATTTGCCATTCTAAAGGTAATGCTTTGACATTTCTTACTTTTAAACACTAGATATGCAACAGTTGAGTGAATTAAAGACCGAAAAAGGAACGTTCAAGTGCTACCATGCTAAGTGCTCAGGGTAGAGACCCACATGAAACTCGGTCCCTGCTTTCCAGTTGCCCACATAATGGGCTTTTCTTAAAGGGAAGGAAAATGGAGGGAAAGACAAAGAAGGAAGTTGAGAATCTGACAGGTAGGTAATCAGTACTGGTACTCGCTGTGAACAGAATCCAGTGGAATTCCAGTCCATAGAGTTGAGTTATAAAAAGCAAGAGCGTGTTTTACAAAGAGAGAAATAGCAGCTGTGTGGGACAGCTAGCAGATAGTGCTAGAAATAAGGCAAATATGTATTTGTGCTTTCCTGCATTTTTCAAGTTTTCTGCAATAAGCATGTATTACTTTTGTAATCATAGAACACATGCAAAAATGCTCTTTCAAATAAAAATGAAGTGTTCATTGGTGTGTGGAGTGGTGTGCTTTGGAAAGCCTGGGATGGTTATTGCTCACTCTCGGTAGTATGTGTTTGCCTTTGTCCTTTTGTGACATTTTTGTTTCAGCCTATTGTTGACAAATAAAATGACTTATGGTTGATTCAGTATTTATGCTACTGAATTTACATTCTTTTCGTATGACCATAGTAGAATAAGTCTTTTGTTCCTGTATTTATTTATGTGTTAAATGCTCTTAGAAAAACCTTGAGTTCTAGAGAAACTCAGTGCATCCCAGTTTACTGAAGAGAGATGGTTTGATATTACAAAGGTCCCTTTAAATGATCAAGTTAAGCAGACTCCCAAGCCTGATATATAAGATTCTTCATAATGGACACCAACTTATGATTTCCCTTGGCTCTTCCTAAATTCCTACTACCTGGAATGCTTCAACCTCCATTTGATTGCTTCTCTCCACCATTCCCTTGGCTGATTCCAAGTGTCCTTCTTTTTCAGAGGTAGAGCAGAGCAATTGGGAAGATAGGGCCTGGAACTAAGTCCTCCTCATTGTGAATCTGGCTTTGCCACCTACTGGCATAACCTTGGGTAAGGCAGCCTGCCAAGCCTCAGTTTGCTGCTCAGTGAAATGGACATAATAATCCCAACCATAGAGTTGGCGTGCTACAAAGATTCAATTGTATAACATCGAACAATTTCATAGTGCATGGCACCTAGAAGATGCTCAGGAAATGTTAGTTCATTTTGCTCCTGACCCCCAGTCAGTTCTCCAGGTCCTGTTTCTTCTCTTCTTGATGCTGCCCAGGTCTTCAGCGAGGTCCGTTCTGGCTCTCAGTATGGGATCCGAGTGTCATCTTGATCCTCCCCAATGAATGATTGTAGTCCGAGGGTCAGCTCTGCCTCTTGTTCCTCCCCGGGTCCCCAGGACTGTAGCTTTGAGCCTTGCCCACCATGGGTGTTCGATAAAGAATGACTGAATTTATGGAGTCACAAATATTGGTGCCTTGATCAAGCATGAAACTGGTACCTCGTGGTCAGCTTTAGAATGGCCCAATACATTTTAATAAGAATGAGAATCATAACTGCATGAGAACAGCAAGTTGTTCTTTCCCAGTGCACTCCTGTAGGGGTGTCCTGAGCATTCAGAGCAGGACCAGGAGCTTTTCATGCTCCAGAGCTGGCTTAAATGCGCTCTGTTCATTCCGTCCGCACAGCCCCAGTGGCTCCGTTAATAATTCTGTGTTGTATCTTCTGGGCGATCTCCTGTTAATAATTAACACCCCACCTTCTGTTTCTGAGTGTGATTACTGTAATCATGTTCCTTTCAAGCTAATGAATTTCCTGCAGCACTTTGCAAATGTTAACTAGGTAATGGCCCAAATGTCTCCCCGCAAGAAGAAAATGTTTTTCAGAAATGTAGATCAGAGAGTTAAAATGCCTTTCCTAAGCCATGCTGCTCGAGGCACATGCCTCTGCCCGGGCGAAAATGCGATCAGAAATCCAATGCTTTTTGACATGCTCGCTCGGCCCGACTGCGTCGGCAGGTGTAGCTTCCTTGGGGAAGGAAAGAAGCCCAGTCCCAAAGGTGACGTCACGTGTGCTGGAAGGACGTGGGAGCTGGTGTCAGAAGACCTGGCTTTGTGCCAGTTATCTTCATCAAGTCACATAACCTCTCAGAGCCTCAGGGTTTTCATCTGCAAAATGGGAGGAAGAACGTATCGCCGAAGATCCCGTGATGGTGAAACGAGACAGTGGGCGTAAACCGTACAGTGTTACTCCGTGACGAGGTGTGTGCTTACGTGCGCGGTGGCCACTCCTCCGTGGAGCCGATTTATACGAGGGGAAGAATGGGAAGAAGGAAATACAGGATTAACACAGACCCCGATTTAAAAGTAATAGACAACCAATATTAAAAATCTTAAAAATATAAAATCAGTGAAATAAGGTACAATACGTTCTTCTATATCTGGATGCTTCTCCAGTTAACAAGTACCCCTGTCACAATGTGAAATAGGATCAGTTTACAAGTTTAACATGTATCTATTTTGTATAATTTAGTTACACCCAAAGGTGTTTGATAAGCTCTGATGAGTAGCATTCAAAAATTGCAGAAAACCTGGCACTCTTTCTTCAGACGACTCTAACATTGGGATCACATTTAACTCAAGGTAGTTATGACTCTGTTAGGGAAAAACGAAAATCTTGATCTGTTTGGATTTAAAACTGCCAGTGACAGTTTATTTACCAGCCCTTTACAAGCCTGAGGAGAGTAAACCCAGGGATCTGAGATTTTCTGACCAGCAAGAAAATCTACACCATGCGCAGAGTCCAAGATTAAATGACCTCAAAGCAAATGAGCTCATTTTATGACTTTAGTGAGCAGATTCAGTTTCATAAACAAAAATCGTATGACTTAAGAGAGCAAACACAATTTACTGTATTAAACAGGGGTTACTTGTTTGTAAGTGTTGCTTCTCATTAACTATCAGTAAACAAAGAAAGTATTTTATCATGAAGCTAATGGAATATGCACCGTTAAGTCTGTTTAATCTTAAAAGACCTTTGCCCTATCTGGATCTGTGTTTATACTTCAACCTAACTCTTGGTTAACCTCCTTGCTCTTACCTTTCCCAAGAAAAGGAAAGGGGCAGGCCCAGCATTTTGGATTTCACATGACTTTTGATTAAATCTGATTTAAACTTATGTGTCACTAAATGAAATCTACCTGAGAAATCAAAGCCTGGTATCTTCTGGCTTCCTCCATGTTGGCTCAGGACTCTCTCCACCTCTCTTCAAGGAAGGCCCTCCTCTTCTTAGACTAGAATGGGGAAGAGTCTGCGGGGGAGGATGGGTTATGCTCTCTCTAAGAGGCATCCAGATCTTACCCTCTCTGCTTCTAAGTGTTTTTAGAGCTGGAGACTGTGGTGTGGCCAGCGGCGGGCAGCCCATGGCAAAGGGCTCAACTTTCAGGGTTTCTTTCCCTCTCAGAGTTCTTTAGTAAGATCATTAATGGTGATCTCTCTCAACTAATGAAAGCCACAGTCAGTAAATTTTTTTTTCATGGATGGGCATAAAACAACCATTAAAAATAAACCAAAAAAATTTTTAAAAAGCCCAAACTGACAACCCCCTTGCCCCGTTTCCAGCTCACTCAGCTGCTCTCCTTCTGGCCCCTCCCTGGCCCCACTGAGTGGAATACATGCAGCTTAGCGATCTGTGATATCCTGTAGGAAAACACGGTGGGCAGGGCCTCATAGGTAGTTTACTGTAAGGCAGGGGTTGGTGAGGATGGGATTCTCCTGCTGGGTATGTGTGGTGAGGTGATGGAAATTATTTCTGGCCTCAAAGCTTAACTCCTCCCTCCCCATGATGAACGTAGCCACCCCCAGGGGCCCCGCCAGGCACCCTTCCCTGCTCTTCTGAATACGGCCCTTTCACTTGAGGTAAGCTCTGTCGGGGAACATCAATCATTCCGCTGAGCCTTCACACCTTTCTGCTGGGTTATTAGCTGTAGCCCATCACCTCTTACAGCAGCTTTGAAAGCTGCCTCAAGAATTCCAAGCGCCTCCTGCTGCCCTGCCCTTTCTAAAACTATCTGACGGCGTAGCTTGTACCAGCTGGGGCCCAAAGTCTGCAAGGAAGGCAAGTGTGGTCAACCAGGATCACTGTCCCCTGCCCCTTGAGCCATCAGACTCTTTTCTAACCAGATTGAAACCTATTGCTTTGCTTAACTTCTCTGACACTTCAACACTGCCAAATGCCATTAATTCCAAAAACCTGTGGAGTGTGTGTGTGTGTCTGTGTGCGTGTGTGTGCATGCAAAGTATGTTTGGGCAACACAGAGAGAAAAACTCTTCCAAAGACATACCACTTACCAAGGAACCTGGCTTTCAAAGAGTGCTGGGAAGTTCAGTGGAGCTATGTATAAACAACCTCCATCCCACCACAGAGAGCCCAATATAGCCAGGTTTTTTGTTTGTTTGTTTTGTTTTTTCTGTTTTTTTCCCCTGAAGCACTTGAGATTTGACAACTAACCTTTGGGCTCTGGGGATAGATCCCTTCTCTGATCCATCATTACAGTCTTAAGAATTCAGGGCCCTTAAAATGTTGGGTAATCGTTCTTTCTGATGGCTGAGTAATATACCATTGTATATATGGACCACATCTTCTTACTCCAGTCATCTGTTGAAGGGCATCTCGGCCCCTTCCACGATTTAGCTATTGTGGACAATGCTGCTATGAACATTGGGGTGCATATGGCCCTTCTCTTCACTACGTCTGTATCTTTGGGGTAAATACCCAGTAGTGCAATGGCTGGATCATAAGGTAGCTCTATTTTTAACTTTTTAAGGGACCTCCACACTGTTTTCCAGAGTGGCTGTACCAACTTGCATTCCCACCAACAATGTAGGAGGGATCCCCTTTCTCCACATCCTCTCCAACATTTGTTGTTTCCTGCCTTGTCAATTTTTGCCATTCTAACTGGTGTAAGGTGGTATCTCAAGGTGGTTTTGATTTGCATCAACATGGACCGGACTGGAGGAGATCATGCTAAGTGAAATAAGTCAAGCAGAGAAAGATAATTATAATATGGTTTCACTCATTTATGGAACATAAGAAATAGGAAGATCGGTAGGAGAAGGAAGGGAAGAATGAAGGGGGGGTAAACAGAAGGGGGAATGAACCATGAGAGACTGTGGACTCTGGGAAACAAACTGAGGGCTTCAGAGGGGAGAGGGCTGGGGGAATGGGATAGACCGGTGATGGGTAGTAAGGAGGGCACATATTGCATGGTGCACTGGGTGTTATACGCAACTAATGAATCATGGATCACTACATCAAAAACTAAGGATGTGCTGTATGGTGACTAACATAACATAATAAAATTATTATTTAAAAAAAAAGAGAATTCAGGGCTCTTAGAGACCAGCCAGGTCTTTCGCATTCCTTCGATCTCTTCAAGAAGGTGTTCTCTATTGAGATCCTCCCATTTTTCCCTGGGACCCGCACTTGCACTTGGAAGTGCTGCCCGACAGCGTCCGCTTCCCCACCAGCCTGGCGTAATGGCTGCTCTGGCATGTTCCCGGGAGGAGAGGTGCCCTGTGCGGGGTTATGGCTAACGGACATGTCAGCAGGCAGCCTCAGCGGAACAGGGAGGAAGGCACGTGTGAAGCACGCCTCACTTCTCTGTATGGCTCTACGACACCCCTTCTTCCTTCCTTCTTCTCACAGTCCTGCTCACCAGGGGCCCTCGGTCCTGCGTGTAAGTACCCCTTGCAGCCCCTCAGCCTGCTGTCTGAGACCACGGACCCAGGCAGAGAATTTGTAGGGGTCCCCTGCTTAGCAGCAGGTGGTGGCAGCAGCCCCATATGAATTTGAATTTGCTTTTCTTGCCCTGGCCTTGACTCCTCTCTGCTATGATCAATAACTAATCATTCCATATCGTATTTTGTGAGGACCCTGTTCTCTCTGACCTCCAAGGAGTCTGAGTTGTCAGATCAACGATCCATGAGTGGTGTTTGTGTGATAGTACCCTTCCCAGGGATATTCGCATGTGTTCTGGGCCTCTGGTATGTGCTGTCCTATATGGTGGCCGCCAGTCAGACATAGGGCAACTGAATACCTTAATTACGGTCCATCTGAATTAAGATGTGCTGTACATGTAAAACCTACTGGATTTCAAACACCTACTATGAAAAAAAGAATGTAAACTGTCTCATCTCAATAATGTTTTACATTGATTACACTTTCAATGACCATATTTTAGATACATTGAGTTAAATAAAAGATATTTTCCAAAATAAGTTCCATTGGCTTCTTTTTACTGTCTCTTAGTATGGCTTCTAGGAAATGGACAACGATCTGTATGGGTTGCATCTGTGGCTCCCTTCTCTTTCTCTTGGATCGTGCTGCCCTGGTATACGCTTTAAAGCCAGGTAGGTAGGGAGAGGTTTTGAGCCTGGGATTCCCCAGAAATCACATTTTGGGGATGGTCACCTGCTCTCTCTAAGAGTAAATCTTGCTCTGATGGGTATTGAGTGGGTTTGGGTTAACGCAGCAGCCTCCTGCATGATAACCTATGAGGCCCGCAAGGAGGGCGGAAGTGACAGAGGGAAGTAAGCCATAGGCAGGGGCAAAAATTCCTGAACCTGGAGGAGCCCACTGTAGTCCTGGCTCACGGTGGCCCTCCTCCGCTGGGAGCTGGGGCTGGGACGTCATGGAAAGAAAAACTCAATTAATCTGTCCCTCTGTCTCTGGGGAAATACCAACTAAGTCATTTTGGCATCTGGGTGGTGAAGAGCCAGGCTGGGGCATCACTGCCCTTCGCAACAGCTCTGTGACCTTGGACAAGTCACTGGGGCTCATTTTGCTGATGTCAAATCCGGGGAGGTGTTACTACAGGACCCCCTCTGGTCCCGCACCCATTATTCTCTTACCCATCACAGGTTCGACACCTTGGTGGTGTCCCCCAGAGTGACGAATCACCCCAGTCTGCCTGGGACTGCCTCTGACCAGTTTCCTGGCTTAGAGGACTTCCAGGACTAACCTGGGACAGTCAGGGTCA
Organism: Ursus arctos; assembly: GCF_023065955.2. Lineage (NCBI taxonomy): Eukaryota > Metazoa > Chordata > Mammalia > Carnivora > Ursidae > Ursus > Ursus arctos. The sequence goes on from NW_026622841.1 coordinate 22,965,746, forward strand.
CCCTGCCTCCAAGGGCTGAGCTGGGACTCGAAAGTAAATAGCTGCTAACTGGCGCAGTGTGGGGGAGGTGGGCAAGGGGGGCGGTGCATGGGAGGAGGTTAGTGGAGGAGTGGGGGAATGAGACCACCACCGCTTTTGTCTTCCCTCAGCTTCCCCTGGAGCAGCAACTGCCCCTGGGAAGGGGCACAGGCGTGGGGAGAGATTGGATGGGTCAGTGTTCTGGGCAATGCATTTATTCCCACGCCTCTCTCCACCCTCAGGCAGGTGCTTAGATCTGCCTGAGGCTCGGCCTCTGAGGAGCCTACAAGAAACAGAATATCTGCTCCTATAACCTCCCTCCCAACAGGATCATTTTAGACTCCAGCCTATCACAGGCACGTGTTAAAATGATCACCCTCACTGTAAAAAAAGAAAAAAAAAAAAAGTAGGAACGTCTCTCAGCTTTGTCTCCTTAAATAGTACATTTTCCCCATTCTGTTTCCACAGTACCCAGGGGGCACAGCCCCCCGTGCACGTCAATCCCTGCCGCTGGTACAGGCTGCATGCTGAGTTCCCAGCGTCCTGGGCAGAGTGTGATGTGGGGGAGTGCTTTCCAGAGGCTTCTCGGCGCCCGCCCGGCCGCTTGGAGTCGCTCAGAGTGTTGGTTAAAACGGCACATTCTTGGAAATTCTGAATGAGTGGGTCAGAGGTGGGACCTGGGAGTCTGAGAGCATCACAGGTGAGTCTGATGTGGTGTGAGAGCACGCTCAGCCTGACCAAACATTAGAATCACCCGGAGTGTCTTAAAAACCCAGGTGACCGGCTACATTGCAGACCTATGGAGTTAGACTTTCTAGGGGGAAGACCCCGGCATCAGTGTTTTTACAAAGCTCTTCTGGTGCTTTTAAAGATATAAGAAGGTGTTGATGAAGACATTATACAAACTGAAATAAACCAGAAATAAAAAGGCAAATACTGTATCATTCCACTTATGTGAGTTACCTGGAGTAGTCAGTTTCATAAGGGTGGCCCAGGTGGGGGGGGGGGGTGGAGAGGGAAATGGGGAGCCAGTGTTTAATGGGGAGAGAACTTCAGTTTGGGAAGATGGAAAGTCCTGGAGATGGATGGTGGCGATGTTGCTCAACGGTGTGAATGCGCTTAACGCCGCTGAACTGTATGCTTAAAATGGTTAAAATGGTAAATTTTATACTATGTGCATTTTACTGCAATTTAGAAAAGGGAGTATTGAGTAAAACATGACTTTCTCTTCCTTATCCCCTCATTCTCTTTCCCATAAAAATCATATCACCAGTTTATTGAGTATCCTTCCAGGCATATTCTATGTATCTATAAACACATATGAATATATATCTGTATACATCTACCTACTTCTGTTCATATGGAAACATTACACTGTACGACCCACTACGTTTTATCCAACATAAAACCTTGAAGAGACTTTCCTATTAGAACATAGTAAACAGCCTCATTACCAAAAGAAATTCATGGTGTTCTGTGGGTGGTTGTACTATGATTTATTTAACCAGTCTCCTAATGATGAACATCGAGGAGTTCCCTCCTCTTCTGTTACTACGAACTGTGTTGCAATACACATCCTTGTCATTGCATCCATGTACAAGCATATCTATAGAAGAAATACTTGGAAGTTGAATTGTTGGGTGAAAGTATCCATGCACTTCAAATTTTGACAGATATTGCCAAGTTACTCTTTGTAGAGGCTGTACCAGTTGGCCCTGTGCGCAACAGACAAGGAAGTGTCTATTTGTCCAGTTGCTCACTGCCATGATGAATTATCAGACTTTTTGGTCTCTGCCAGTGTCATAGTGAAAAATGACATCTCTGTGCAGTTTTATTTTGCATTTCTCTTAGGTGTGAGATGGAGCATCTTTCTAAGGGTTAATGGACACATCAAGGTGAAGTGGTCGGCTAGTAAGGGAACTATCTTTGCTGGGCAAGGCATTGAAGATCTCTCCAGGCACCCTGAGCAGGCAGCTCTTTATCTACATAAAGGCCAGGCCATCTCCGATCCAGGAGGAAGGGTGGACCTTCTGGTGAACTGGACAGCACCCTGTTAGGTCTTCACGGATGAGAATAGACCACCTAAGACAAAGGGACACCTTTTGCCCAATCTGATCTTTATCACCGGCCTGGGGGGAGGCACCTTCTTAGTGAGGAGTCCATCTGGCCCTGAGATGATTGTAGGACAGGGTGTTGGAGAGTTCCCTCCTCAGAGCCGAATGTTGGGGTAGAAGCCCAATGTATCGATTGCAAAGGAGGAAGCTTGGCGCTATAAGTTGGGAGCATTACATCTTGGCAACTTCTCCAGGTTCTCCGTAGAGATCAGCAATCCACATGAAAAAGGGCATGAACTTGTCTTTCAAGCAGTGAGCAGAGGAATGTGGGTGTCTGTGGGCTCATACGGGAGAGGAGGGCAGGCTGAGACCCAGGAGCCTGCTGCGCGTGAGGATGGAAGGTACAAGAACACCAGTGTGGGTGTGAAGCGGGGACAGGACGGCAAGGGCGGTGCTACCTTCACGACCGCTGGTAGTTCAGCTCCCGGAACATCTCAGGACCCGGCTCTGCACACACAGCAAGGGGAGACTGCTCAGCCAGCCCCACTCCAGCCGGCGGCGGGTGGTACTTCCCTCGGGCAGAGGGAGTAAACCAATGCTGCTCAGTGACCAGAGGAGGGCGACAACGTCCTGCGTTTGACCCTGTAAGAGCTATTCTTTGCTCTGGGCAAAGAATGGTTTAGGATTTCTAGGCCAGCTGCAAGTTTTTGTTCTGCCGCTGCATGGGGGCGGGGAGGAGGGCAGGTATCGCTCTTCACAGCACCGGCAGGAAATGTCTTTCTTTCGTGTCTCCAGACTTTCAAGAAGAATTTGTTGAAGGCTTTTGATGTGCTTCGTGGGGAACTGTCCGTGGGTCACTCTGCCTTGTTATATGGAAGCCACAGGTGCACCTCGGGACTGATGAGGTACCCCTGCCCTGTGCACACACACCCCCCACCCCCGACCTGGACTGCTCCTCGGAAAACACCTCTGTCTGTTTTCTGGGGCTGACTCGTTCCCCTCCCTCTGCAGAGCCCCTTTCCCTTTGTTGGTTTTTTAGTGATAATACTCATATAACATGGAACTCAGCATTGAGATCATTTTAAAGCGTACAATCCAGTGGCATTCAGTACATTCACCACATTATATTATCACCATCACTACCTCCTCCCTCTCGGCCCCTGGGAACCACTAACCTATGTTCTGTCTCTATGGATTCACCTATTCTGGACATTTTCTATAAATAGAATCGTGCTATATATATACACACACACATGGTCTTTTGTGTCTGGCTTCCGCTCAGCATAGCGTTCTTGTGGTTCATCAACGATGCTGTAGCATCGTTATGACTTTGTGAAATTACTATCTGTTAAGCGGAGCAAAGGGTGCCCATGGTGAGCGCCAGTGTGCCAGACCACAGGAGAAACTGAAAGAGAGCAGGTGATCACTCACAGGTCCCGGAGGAAGTACACAGCACACCTCCAGGGGCCATACGAGGAGGTCGAGGCAGCGTGCAGAGAAGGGGCCTCCATTAGGGTCTGTGGGTGGAGCGCTTTGGGGGTTCCTGAGCTAGGGCTGGATTGCTCAATTTAACCCCCAGCGCATGATTTTGGGAAGCCCCATGGGAGCTCATCTAAGAGCTACATAAGGCTCGCAGGAACTGCGAGGCGGGAGAGACTGCTGATCCCAAAGGCTGTTGCGGAAGTCCTATCTGGAACTTTCACGTGCTTGTGACTCTGTGGGCTGCTATCAAGTGCACGTGCTTGAGTGAGGAGGCTAGTGTCGGTTTGAGGTCCTCGAAGGATGCCTGGCCAAACAAAATGTATGCCAAGGCCACAATGCCATGGCGTAGTTTAGCAAAACTCTTGACAAGCATGCATGAGGACTTCATTCGTTTTTACGGCTGGGTACTAGTCCATTGCATGGGGGTACCATAGGTGGTTTACCCATTCATCTGTGGATGAGTATTTAGGTTGTTTCCATTTTTTGGCCATTGTGAATAATGCTGCAATGGACGTTGGTGTTATAAGTATCTGAGACCCTGCTTTCCATCTTTTGGATATATACCTAGGAGTGCCGTTGCCGAGTTAACCGAGTAATTCTCTGTTTAGATTTTTGAGGAATTGCCCAGCTATTTCCCAAAGTGGCCTTACCATTTTACATTCTTACCAACAATGTATGAGAGTCCCAATGTCTCCACGTCTTCATCAACATTTGTCCTTTTTTGTATTGTTATTGTTATTATTGGTCACTTTATTATTTTATCTGTCCTAATGGTGGTGAAGTGGAGTGCTGTTGTGGCCCTGATAACATTTCCCTAATGATGACTGGTGGGGAGCATTACTTCACGTGCTGGTTTCATTCATTTGTATATCGTCTTTAGAAAATTGTCTGTTCAAGTCTTTTGCCCATTTTTAAAATATTGGGTTGGTTGTGTTTTTGTTGTTGAATTTTAAGAGTTGTTTATATATTCTAGATAGTAGAAACTTATCTGATACATGAGTTACACATATTTTCTCCTGTTCTATGGGTTGTCTTTTCACTTTCTTGGTAGATGCATAAAAGTTTTTAATTTTGATGATATCCAATTTACTTTTTTCTTTTGTTGCTGTGTTTGGTGTCACATCTAAGAAACCATTGTTAAATTCAAGGTAATGAAAACATTAGCCCTTATGTTTTCTTCTAGCAGTTTTATTGTTTTAGTAATTACAGTCAGGCCTTTGATCCATTTTTTTTTTTTAAGATTTATTTATTAGACAGAGAGAGACAGCCAGCGAGAGAGGGAACACAAGCAGGGGGGGTGGGAGAGGAAGAAGCAGGCTCATAGCGGAGGAGCCTGATGTGGGGCTCGATCCCATAACGCCGGGATCACGCCCTGAGCCGAAGGCAGACGCTTAACCACTGTGCCACCCAGGCGCCCCCTTTGATCCATTTTTTAAAAGTGTTATCTCAGGAACACCTGGGTGGCTCAGTAGGTTAAGTGTCTAACTCTTAATTTTGGCTCGGGTCAAGATCTCAGGGTTGTGAGGTTGAGCGCCCATGTTGAGCGTGGAGCCTGCTTAAGATTCTCTTTCTCCTTCTCCCTCTGCCTCCCTCCCCCCATCCCCCACTGCTTGCGCTTGTGCGCTCTCTCGCTCTCTCTCTAAAAGATAAATTAATTAAATAAAATAAAAGTGTTATCCCTGTGGGGTTTTTTAATTGAGGTATCGTTGACATGTAAATTATGTTAATTTCAGATATAATGTGATGATTCAATATTTGTACTTTTGATCCATTTTAAGTTAATGTTTATATATGGAGTGAGATAAGGGTCCAGGTTTATTCTTTTGTATGTGGATATCCAGTTGTCACAACACCATCTGTTGAAGAGATTATTCTTTCCCCTGAATGGTTTGGCATCCTAGTTGAAAACCAGTAGACCATCAGTGTATGGTTTCTAGACTCTTAATTCTACCCCATTCTCTTTGTTTTTAAGCCTGCCCGGACTGTTTGGGAATAAGGTGCTTTTCTTCGTTTCTCCAACCCCTCGGCACTCTTCTTAGTTACTGCTCCTGATGCTTTCTTTTCATTCACCATGTGATCCCCTCCAAACCTTAGCCTAAGATTCTGCAGGGTCAGTGTTTATGAAGACAATTCTCCTTCCGACCTGATCTCTCAGTTCTCAAGCCTCCTCTCTTATGGTAATCTTCCCCAACCTACCACAGCTACCTGCTTCCACTGCTATTCCCTTGACCTTGTCCTCACCAATAACTCCACTCTCCATAATCATAGTTTCAGAAACCCCAGACTCCAGCCACCACCCCATATTTATCAGAGAATTGTAAATTAAAACCGTGAGACACCACTCCACACTTAATAGAATGGTTAAAATCCCAAACACTAACAACACCAAATGCCAATGAGTCTGTTAGGCAACAGGAACTTTCTTTTTTTTTTTTTTTAAGATTTTATTTATTTATTTGACAGAGATAGAGACAGCCAGTGAGAGAGGGAACACAAGCAGGGGGAGTGGGAGAGGAAGAAGCAGGCTCATAGCGGAGGATCCTGATGTGAGGCTCAATCCCATAACGCCGGGATCACGCCCTGAGCCAAAGGCAGACGCTTAAGGACTATGCCACCCAGGCGCCCCAACAGGAACTTTCATTCATTGATGATGAAAGCGCAAAATCGTTCACCACTTTGGAAGACAATTTGGCAGTTTCTTATAAAACTAAACATAGTCTTATCATATGACCCAGCAATCACACTCTTAAGTATTTATCCGTATAAGTTGAAAACGTATGTCTATACAAAAACATGCACAGAAATGTTTATAGAAGTTTTACTCATGATCACCAGAAAGTGGAAGGAACCAAGATGTCCTTTAGTAGGTGAATGAATGAATAAACTGTTGCCTTCAGAAGAAGGAATATTAATCAGCAATAAAAAGAAACAAGCTATCAAGCCGCAGAAAGACATAGAGGAACCCTAAATGCATATCACTCAGAAAACACAGGCAGTCTGAAAAGCCACATACTGCATGACACCAAATATATGACGTCGGGAAAAGGCAAAACTATGGATCAGAAACTTGAGGGGAGGAAGGGAGAGATGACGAGGCGGAGCACGGGGGATTTTTAGGGCAGTGGAGGGATTCTGTATGAGACTGTAATGGCGATACATGTCCTTATACATTTGTCAAAACCCACAGAACTGTACAAAACAAAGAATGAATCTAATGTCAATTATGGATTTTGGTTAATAGTAATGTGCCAACATTGATTCATCGACTTTAACAAACATGCCACACCAGTGTAAGAGGTTAACGATAGGAGAGACTGAAGGGGAGAGAAGAGAGTGTGGGGGAACTTCAGTTCTTTTGTAAACTTAAAACTGCTCTAAGAAATAGTTCAGTTAAAAAAAATTTTAAATCTCAACAGCAGTGCCCCCGGTGGCTCCGTTGGTTAAGCATCAGACTCTTGATTTCAGCTCAGGTCTTGATCTCGGGGTTGTGCTTAAGCCCTGTGTTTGCTCCATGCCCAGCGTGGAGCAAAAAACAAAACAAAACAAAACATCAACAACAAAAATTCAACAGAAAAAAAAATTTTGTCTGAAGATGTTGAAAGGTAAGATTAACCCTGAAAACTGCCTCATCTCCAGAGATCTTGTTGTAAGAAAATAAATAATCATTTATTACTTTTAATTGGTCTTCACTTGCCTGCAGTTGCGAACATCCTAATTCGTGTATAAATATAATTAGCCCATTTTATACATAGGTAAACTGAGGCTAGGAGAGACTCAACTGCTTGTCCAAGAATACACAGCTAGATGGTGGTATGGCTGGACTTCACACCTGGTTTTCCGAACTCCCAATGCTCCATAGTCTTTCAATCTAATGTGCACTTTCCTTGAGTGTAGATAGGACATGTGATTTGCTTTTAGCCAAAAGAACGTGGCAAAGGTGTTAGAGAGACTCTCGTTGCTGGCTTGATGAAGTATGTGGCCATGTTGGAGAGGCAAGGAATTGCAGAAGGCCTTTAGAACGTAAGGGTGGCCTCCAGCGGACAGCAAGCAAAAAATCTGGGATTTCAATCATGGAGCTCAACAGCAGAATGAGCATGGAAACAAATTCGTCACCAATTGAGCCTCCATGAGAATGCAGTCCAGTTAATTCACTGATTGCAGCCTTGTGACCCCAAGCAGAGGATCCCACTGAGCTGTGTCTGGACTCCTGACCCATAGAAACTGGGAGGTAATAAATGGATGATGTTCTTGGGTTTGTGGTGTATGTGTTATGCGGCTATAGAAAACTATTAGCACTGTGCCTTGTGTGAACCATATTCTGATTCTCTGTAATTGTCTAAATTGTGTTTTACAAATCTTGACATTGATGCAAATATTAGACTTATGTTTCAGATGGGTAAACAATGATCCTGGAATAAAACAGTTCACTAGCCCGAGTTCTTTCCTTTTTGTTTTGAATTGCAGGAAAACACAAAAAGAAATGTGTGTCATTTGAACAGAGCATAATTCAATTGTCTTTCTTGAGACCTTGTGTCTATCTGATTAGCAAGCAGATTGTTTTTTCTTCTGGCTCCCTGGGCTGTAAATATTCTCTATCTTCTAACTCAAAATTTCCAGAAGGGATTTATTACATGAAGTAACAAAGTACTTTTGGATTCAAACGATGTGCTTCACAGTTTCTCTTTTAATGAAAAGCGTATCCCCTTTAAAGATACCCGTGCGTCTGATTTTATATTAAGTAGAGACTTTTTTTTATATTGATTCCATAGACTTCATAAAGGCAACTCCTGTTAATGGCCTTCCACCTGACAAAGGGTAAAGTCTCCTTTACCGTGGAAATGTAAGCTGAGATGAAGCCTGAAGGGAAGAGTTATAATTTCCTAGCCTGGTTGCCCCAGTTTACAGGTTTGACTTACCAAAGTGGGCTGCCTTTATTTTTTATCATTTTATTTATTTGTATTGAAGTATAGTAGACACACAATGCTACATTTGTTTCTCGAAAGGTGGACTTTCTTTAAACCTAGGGCCAGGGAGGTGAACAGAATGCCAGGCCAACTCCAGGATCAATTCTAGATCATAATATTCAAACTAGCCAAGAACTCTGGTTTTGAGTTATGAGCATGTGGGATTGACTAGAAATGGGCCAGAGGTCTATTACATTTTAAGGAAGCTTTATTGCGAAAGAATCCCAGAGCTGGCAGACAATCGCTAGGTCAGTCGTCAAGTTGCTCACAGAGAATATGCTGTTGAACCTGTAGGATCCTCAGAAAGGACATTCTTTTCAATGCCCACCTGAGAAGTGGCCCCAGAAGACAGCTTCAAGGGAAATTTTCAGGAAGCAGAACCGAGGGTAGCCAGACTGGGCTGACACCCATGCAGGGAGTCCCTGCTACTTCTATTCCAGTGGCCCCCATGTGTGGTTTACCTTTCTCCCTTTTCCACATGGGAGTTTATGGCAGTTATCCTGTTCTCATTCACCACTGGGTTTTGGCCAGGCTGGGGTAGGTGGCTTATTCTTTAGCCTTTGGTCATTGACCTGCTCCACCAATGCCTCTCAGAGGATTGTTTATCTCTTGGAGATCCTGGATTTGGAGGTGGTCGAAGCCACTGGCTCATTCTTTTGGGGAGGTTCTGAGCATACAGCGTATGACCTGAGCTTATCAGAAAGTGTGCTTATTAGAAGAAGGACATAAATGGAGATCAGATAGCCAAGGAGTGGGTGATATTGGAAACCCTCTGGTTGTCTCTTTGGCTCCTAGGTCGTCCTTCACTCTTCCCAATAGTCTCAATTTCCATTGAGTCTCCAGATGGTTCTGGGCTAAGCTCTTCTGAATGTTCCTCTCCACTGGCCAGAGGAATTGGTTTTGACTGGCTAAGTCACTCTAATCAGAATGCTTCTCAGGACTTTTGTGGAGAGTCTGGATTTCGCTGATCTTTTTTGCTTTCCACAGTGTGGTATACAGATATGAAGCCCAAAATGGTGGCTGCCATCTTGTTTTCATGAAATGCAATGAAACTGACACATCAAGGGGAACACAGCTAAGAGAAAAACAGATAACTAGAGCCTAATCCTGATCAAACCATGCCTGAAATCCTTCTACCTTGGGGTGTTCTCATTATAGAAGCTTACAAATTCCCCTGGAGTTAAAGAAAATGTGCATTGCATTTTCAGTTATTTGCAACAAAAACATCCTCATTGGCACGAGAGGTCTAGCTGCTACCACAGGTCTGGGAGGAAAGTTCAGGATTTCTGAAAACCTACAAAGCTGGAAGGGCAATGTAAGTGGTTTTATAGGCAACAGGTAAGTCTAAGGAAGTCAGCTGAAGCAGGCAGGGCCACACAGGCCCAAGAGGTCAGGGGATTGGTCAGAACTCCATTACAGAGAAGATAGTAAAGGTGAGATTTGCTCTTTCTAGTGACATAGTCAAGTTCTACTCCCCTCCCCCCCAGATTTATTTATTTATTTTAGAGAGAGCAAGCAAGCATGAGTGGGGGGAGGGGCAGAGGGAGAGGGAGAGAATCTCAAGTAGACTGTCCACTAAGTACAGAGCCCACAGGGCTCAATCCCATGACCCCGAGATCATGACCTCAGCCAAAAGCAAGAGTTGGACACTTAACCAACTGAGCCACCCAGGCGCCCCTAGTCAGGCTCTACTTTCAGTGAGAACAACCTGGTGGGGGTCTGAGTGAGGGCCCTTGGCTAGGGGTGGAGCTCTCACCTTGGTTGTTGGAGATAAGTGAAAACAAGTGCCACTCATCACCAAATGTCTTACAGCCTTGTTTTCACAGTGGTTCTTCCAAATTCTTTACAACCTAGTCCTCATAAAGCCCATGTCAAGGCACTACCCTAGCTGTCCCCTACTCTTCTGTCTCCCCCTCCTCCCCCTTTCTCTGTCTAAGATTATCCCTTCGGACTGAGAGGTGAGTTAATGGGAGTCATAAGGAAATATCTTTTTTTAAAGATTTTATTAATTTATTTATTTGACACAGAGAGAGAGACAGCCGTGAGAGAGAGAACACACGCAGGGGGAGTGGGAGAGGAAAAAGCAGGCTCCCAGCGGAGCAGGGAGCCTGATGCAGAGCTCGATCCCAGGACCCTGGGATCACGCCCTGAGCCAAAGGCAGACGCTTAACGACTGGGCCACCCAGGCTCCCCCATAAGGAAATACCTTGCACCATCCTTCGGAGATTGAAAGTGTTCATGACAGTTATACCTAGAACCTGGTCCCTTCCAGTAACAGATAATTTAGCATGGCTTTCCAGACACTGGAGAATATCCCTGGGCTTATAGACCCACTGCGTGTCCTTGAATGCTTAGCACACTGCCACCTTGGGGCTTTTGTACTTGCTGTCCCCACGGCCTGGGATACTGTGCCCCACCTGCCCACAGAGCTATGCCTTCTCTTCCTCAAGATGACCTGATTGGGAAGGCAGACCACTTAAAATAAAACAACACCTCCCGTCTCCATTTGCCAGCACTTTCAAGCTCACTGCCTTCTTTATTTTTGTCTAATATTTGCCACCTTGCACCATTTGCACCTCCTTAGAATGGGAGACAGAGACTGTCACTTTTTTTCAGTGTTGTATCTTGGGTACCCAAACTAGGACCTGATGTTCAATAAATACTTGGATGATTTCATCTACAGTTAGGAAAACTGAATTTTTAAAAAGTTTTATTTATTTAAGTAATCTCTACACTCAACCTGAGGCTTGAACTCACGACCCCGAGATCAAGTGTCGCATGCTCTTCCAACTGAGACAGCCAGGCACCCCAGGAACATTGAATTTTTTTAAGACACACAAGGAAAGAAAAAGAAAATCCATATTAAAGAGTTGTTTTTTGTTCTGTTTTTTAAAAATATTGATTGGCTGATTGATTGAGTGACTGATTGCCTCTTTCTATTCTCAGTGCAGTGATCAGGAATTTCCATTGAGTGGGGTTCTGGCTCCAATTGTCTTGAATGTGGAACAGCCTAAAAGGCTGGAATAATGGGGTGTCGGAGATATGAGAAGAGATGCTGGAACTGTGTCCTGACAGAGGTGGGGTGAGTGTAACCACTAGCCGGGCACCCAATTCCCCCGGAGCACCATGAGAAAATGGCATTGTCATGAGATGTATTCACCAAGACTCGGTGGAGGCTGAGATGCCAGAAAGAAAAGAGAGAGGCTAAGGAAAATTCTACATACAGAATGGTGCAGAATGCAACATTACGGGAAGAACCAGTTAAGAAAAAAATCTTAGAAATAAAACTAAAAGTATGTCAAATGATGGGGTGATGAAGTTGGAAAGCGTCCAAAGTACAGCAACAAAAAGAACAACGAGGAAGTGAAGATAAAATAAACGACCATTCCAGGAGGCTGACAACTAAGAGTCACTCCAGAAAGAGAGATGGGAGAGAACAGGAAGAAGGGACTTACCCAATAACGCAGCAATATTGACCAGAAGGGAAGTAAGTGTCAGATTAAAAGTGCTCATTAAGAGCCTAGATGATAAATGGGGGGAAATCCGTGTGAAGGCAGGCCGCTATAAACTACTGTAACAGCAGGGATAAAAGAAAATCCTATAAACTACCAAGGAAAGAAAGAGAACACACCCCGGCAACAACAGGCCCGCTGCAGAGTGTCAGCTCACAGACAAGCCCGAGACTTCTCTGCCTCCAGAAGCTACTGGACGCGCGAGAACTTTCTCCTCAAAATTCTGGGAGAAAATTGTTTCCAGTCTGGAGTTCTGGTTCCAGACACTATTGATTTTGAAATTCAAGAAAGACATTTTGGGGAATGCAGATTGTTTTTAAAAATTAACCTCCTGCTGGGGCGCCTGGGTGGCACAGCAGTTAAGCGTCTGCCTTCGGCTCAGGGCGTGATCCCAGCGTTACGGGATCGAGGCCCACATCAGGCTCCTCCGCTATGAGCCTGCTTCTTCCTCTCCCACTCCCCCTGCTTGTGTTCCCTCTCTCGCTGGCTGTCTCTATCTCTGTCGAATAAATAAATAAAATCTTAAAAAAAAAAAATTAACCTCCTGCAAAAAAGGTCATTAGTGCCGTTCCACAGTATTTCTGTTTCTGTTCAGGAACTTCTCTTTCCCTCTTTGAGTTGCGATGGCCGGGAAATAGCACGACTTCTGCAGGTGTCCGCAGTCCTGGGATATTCAGTTCTGTTTTTCTCTTTCTTTTCTTTCCTTTGTCTTTTTTCCAGTCTTTGTTCTCTTTGCTTTTCAGTGTTGGAGGTTTCTGTTGAGACAGCCTCAAGCTCAGAAATTCTTTCCCAGGTTGTATCTAGTCTACCAACAAGCTCACCAAAGGCATTCTTTATTTCTGTTACAGTATTTTTTATCTCTAGCATTTCTTTTCGGGTTCTTTCTTAGGATTTCCGTCTCTCTGCTTACATTGCCCATCTGTTCTTGCATGCTGTCTACTTCATCCTTAGAGCCCCCTTAATGCATTCATCATAGTTGTTTCAAATTCCCGGTCTGATAAATGCCGCATCCCTGCTGGGTCTAGGGATCAACTCCAGAGAGAGGAGGAGGAGGATGTGTGAGGATGACAGCCAGGCATCAGGTCCAGAGAGTCTGGAATGTTGGTGCAGAGTAGAGCAGGAGAATGGGGAGCTCTAGGAGGGACCCCAAGGAGAAAACGGACCTGACAAATTATCTGATAAAATGGTCTGAGATGTTTTGCAGGGTGGTTGGAATTTGTGGGAAAACTTAGCCACAGGTTTAAGAGAATGATTGAATTTAAAAAAGAGACAATTGTTAACTCCAAGAAAAACAAAATATAAGAAAGGAAATGTAATCATAGAATACCACTTGGCTAAGCAATAAACACTCTCAGAGTGATCAATTCTTTTTTTTTTTTTAAGATTTTATTCATTTATTTGATAGAGAGAGAGACAGCCAGCGAGAGAGGGAACACAAGCAGGGGGAGTGGGAGAGGAAGAAGCAGGCTCACAGCGGAAGAGCCTGACGTGGGGCTCGATCCCATAATGCCAAGATCACGCCCTGAGCCTAAGGCAGACGCTTAACCACGGTGCCACCCAGGCGCCCCAGAGTGATCAATTCTAAATTGGGACTGAATTCAAAATCATAATTTCATTGAGGTGGAAGGAGCAGAAAGCAATGGGGTATGAGGTCCTCAATTTTGTTTTTAAAGATTTTATTTATTTATTTATTTATTTATTTATTTAAGAGAGAGAGAGCACATGCATGAGCAGGGAGGGTGGGGAGGGGGAGGGAGAGGAGAAGCAGACTCCCTACTGAGCAGGGAGACCCATGCAGGGCTTGATCCCAGGACCCCAAGATCATGACCTGACCCAAAGTCAGACACTTAACCCACTGAGCCACCCAGCCACCCCTCAAATTTTTATATACTATAATAGGAAGTCAATAGATAATGTTTAAAGTTGCTAAGCTCAGAGAAAGCAGTGGAACTGCATTAGACATGGTAGACAGACAATAAATATTGGCTGTAATAATTATTATTTCTACTACTAATAGCTGTCTTTATTATAGGAAGTTGTGAAGGTGTTGTCAGGTGGTTTATCTCACGGCTGGTGCCACGTGGCCTGGAATTTGTCCTAGGGGTTGCTCAGTGGTCAGTGGTGTCGCTGTGTGATTATCTTCCCATTCACTAAGCATGGTTCACAGGAAGGGATCCAGGGACCCAGACTGTTCAGAAAAGTTGGGTGTGGGCTCCTCCACATTGTCTCCATGCCTGGGTGTGGCTGGGTTGTAACTCACAAGGATATGACTTTGGAGGGTTTTCCCAAGGTGAAGGGGATGAAAACCCATTTTCCTATTTCAAAAACTTGAGATAACCTTTGAGCAGAATGAGAGTCTTTGGGGGATCACATTTGCTGGGAAGAACTGAAACCAGGCGGCGAATTGAATGTCACCTTCTTTGCACCCCATCGGACATCTGAGGGCCACTGGAATGTGCGTGCGGTAACCTAGAGAGACAGAACGGAAGCAGCAACAGTGAGACTCCCAGAAAGGCATGAGGACTTGTAACTCCCACGGTGCCTCGTGAGTCCTTGAATGAGTCCTATTAGTGGATAATGCGTCCGCCTTGAGCCCATGTCCAGCTGTCAACAGTGGTAGATCTGAGAGACCAGGAAAAATTGTTAGTTGTACTGGAAGGGGCAGAACGAGGATGTGATGGGAAGGGGCAAGGATAGTTCTCTTGGGTCCAGAACTGCCCTCAGGAGCAGGAAGGCTTGGGAGTAGGGGCACTTGGGTAGCCTAAGAGCTGGGTTTCTGTCCTGAGAAGTAAATTGAGTGCTATCTGACTTGAAGGGCCAGGAGGGCCTCTGGTTGGTTTGGAGGATGAAACCCAAGTGTTCTAAGAAGCCCCCACAATCAACCAAACTGTCAGGTGGTCTGTGTCAAATTCACAGATGTGGTTCCCACTCCAAGTCTGGAGCCCCAGGAACCTCCCAGTCCAGACTACTTCCAGACAGCCCTTGCAGTGGGAGGCCCTGGGCTCCGTGCACGGAAGGCAGGCTGGGGAAAGGGGAGGGAAATGACTCTATCAGGGAAAGCAAAACCTTCAAGAGAGGCATCGGCCCCCCTCAACTTCCCTGTGCTTTCTTCGCCCGTATTTATTTTGTTCGTTCAGAGCGTAGTTCCAAAGAAATAAGGTGGGTCAGCCATCTTGACTGACACCTGCTTAGTTGTCACCCCTCTACCTAGCCACGGGCATCCGTTTCTGTGTGGCACGGCTGTCTGTGTCTTGGAAGTGGCCGCTTTCCCCCTGCTTGATTTTTTAACTAGTTTAGACTCATGTCAATAACTAAGATATATTTTACTGTTGAAGAATGAGACCTGGGCTGGAGGCCTTCTCTGCTGATCAGATGGCCCTGGGGGCGGGGGGGGGGGGCAGCCCAAGTAATTCAGGCTGACGTAGCAATATTTGCCTTGCTCAGCCAGAATCTAATGTGTGGCGTCTTTGCTTCATTACTTCCAGAGACCAGAGAGAGGGCCTTTTGGTTCGAAGCGCTCTAGAGGCAGGGAGCTCTCTGAAGCTTCTAGTATAATTTATTCTGATATAATTTAATATGTGCTTTCCTTTTAATATAAATAAAACCCAAATACACAATGTTTGCCAACATTGCACTGATTTTCTTTAAGAGGTTTTAACTATTCCCTGTAAGGATCTGACTTCTCAGTTCATTACTTATTTTTCACCTGGAAATTTCTTATGGCAACAGTGAAAGTGGGTGCTCATCTGATAGTATTTCTTCAAGAAGTTAACCTCGGGGCACTTGGGTGGCTCAGTTAAGCATCCAACTCTTGATTTCCGCTCAGGTCATGATCTCAGGGTCAAGGGATAGAACCCGGCATTGGGCTCTGCACTCAGCAGGGAGTCTGCGTCTCTCCTTCCTCTCCCTCTGCCCCTCCAGTCTCTCTCTCTCTCTCTCTCAAATAAATAAATAAATCTTTAAAAAATCTTAAGAAAAAAAAAAAAGAAATCAACCTCTCTCCCGTCATTCATATGACCTTGGAGGTTATGACTAGTAAGCTAGGTACAGTCAGAGAGATCTGCGGAATCCAATCAAATTCTGATGGGTCCAAATGGATTCATGGATTATAGGGAGACTATGAAAAGAATTCATAATAGAATCAAGTAAATAGTCAGTCAAATCCTATCAAGTGGCTGCCAGCCTGGCTATGAGTTAGGTACACAGTCATTCAACTTAAGAATGTGGTCTTGTGTAACTTGAATTCAAGCAACTTAACTAAGATCACCCTGTCAAATTATGGTTAATGTTACTCTGTCAGAACCACTTTACAAATAAATGCATATTGTAAGAAAAATGATCCCTTTAGCTATTTCCTAACATTAGGAAAACTGCTTCAATCCTTTTGAGTTAGTTTGAGCCACACAAGTAATGTCATAGTGAATTTATTTGTCACCGAGATTGTTGGGAATTATCAGTTTCCTGTGACCAATGTAGCTCATAACTCCAAGTGAACAGACACCATTTTCTACAACAAACATTCTTCCAAATGTAGTTACATATTAGTCTTAAGACTGTAAGTCAAAATCCTTGAACTATAAGAATAAAACTTTCAGCACTTTTTTAGCAAACTAGACAGGATTTAATTCTGATGACAAGATGCAGAAAGTGGATAGAATTTGCTTTCATTATTTGTTCACAGGTGTATAAATATTCACTATTATTTCTTCTACCTAATAAGATTTAATGGTTACCTCAAGACTTGTTTTTTCAGAGCACCTGTATCAACAATCTGCAATTTTTCCAGGATTCTTCTTCAGCAACAGCTAACTGGGTCTTAGGGATTCTGCTGCCTCCCGCATTTTCTAGCCAAAGCTGAATGAAAGAATTTGTGGTGTACAATCAGTTTCACAATCCCATTTGGAAAGCATGGACTCAGACTCACACTGGCGCCATGGTTGTGGAAGATGGCTCTGTCTCTCCTTGTCCTGGAGAACGACAATTCCTGTTCTTATATCCTGCCACAGTCTCCGGTCAACTTGCAAAACGGTCAGCTGAAAGAAATCCTCAGAGTTTGCTTGGAAATCCTCTAATTGAATAGAATTACGTCATTGTTCCCTTAGTGGATGTTATAGATTGTATAGGATACAATTGTATCCTCCCAAAAAAGACCAATTCAAGGCCTAATTTCAGTACCTCAGAATATGATCTTATTTGGAATCAGGGTCTTTGCAGATTTATCCGGGTAAAGATGAGGTCATTATGGTGGGCCCTAATCCAATATGAGTCGTAACCTTATAAAAAGGGGACATTTGGGCACAGACACACACAGAAGGAAGATGATGTGAAGACACAGGGAGGCCATGTGAAGGTGGAGGCAAAGATGGATGGAGGCAGCTACCAGCCAAAGAGCTCTAAGCATTGCTAGTGGCCACCAGAGGCTAGGAAGAGGCCAGGAAGGATTCCACCCAGAGTCTTGGAGGAATGATGGCCCGGCCAACACCTTGATTTTAGACTTCTATCCTCTGAAAATGGAAGAGGATAAATTTCCATTGTTTTAAGCTACCCAGTTTGTGGGACTTTAATATGGCAGCTCTCTGGATCCTCGAGAACTGAGAATGATGCAGAATTGAGAACAGAGATTATGAAGCGAACCAAACCCACGGTATTACTACTGTGTGAAACCTGGGAATGAGGCGTGCCATCGGTATCTGTCTTAGCCTGCATCCCGCCCTAGAAAGCAGAGCTACAATGATGGCTTTGGGGCAGGTCATTTATTTTGACAAGGAATCCCAGGGTCTAGGAGTAAAACAATAGAACTGGGTGCACAAGTGAACTGGTCAATTGCCATGGGTAACTGAGGCTCCATCCTGCCAGCACCTCTGAGGAACATTTTGGAATGCGCCATGGAACCATCTGCCCAAGGAAGAGTAGAGAAGCATTGAAAGAAGCACTGGGGTGGGGGTGGGGGGCCCCTGGGTGGCTCAGTGGGTTAAGCATCTGCCTTTGGCTCACGTTCAGATCCCTGTTCAGTGGGGAGTCTGCTCCTCTCCCTGCTCGTTCTCTCTCTCAAATCAATAAAGAAAATCTTAAAAAAAAAAAAAAAAGCACTGGTGTCTTTTTCCCACTGGATTTCCTCTCCATGATGTCACATCCCTTACGCTCTGGGGTCTGTGCATGTGGGAATGCAGATCGGTTCCCAGGCATGTTTGCTATGGGTCTGAGACAAGGGCGAAAAGCAAGAGAGGTGGGGTTGCAGGGGGCTGTCAGGCTCACCTGAGCGGAGCTGGCGGGCTACAGCCGTGGCTGGAGCACAGGCTGAGAGGCTGTGGCTAGGACAGGAGAGTCATCCCAAAGTACTTGGAGACTTTTGTCTTATTAGGGTAATTGGGCAATTCATTTAGATTTTAAGCTAAAAAGTGCCAGAGAATTTTAGCCTATAAAGAGCACTGGAACATTGAGAGGAACTGACCCATCATATTTATAAACTTGATTTATTAGATTTGTAAGAATTGTTTAAGTGGTTGCAAAAACTATTTGCTTTGCCAGACAATTGAATTAGTTCAAAAAGGAAATTGAGTGCATTGGATTTATCAATACAGTTAAAATATTTAAAGGAATTTAATTAAGTTATACAAGGCTCCTTAAAAATTACCATGAACATTTGTGAAATTTATAAATAGAACTCATCTCTAAATTGAACTCTAAAACTTAGGGAAAACAGGCCTTTGAATGATTTGAATATTAACTTTATATCCCAAAGTAGCTCCTGAATATTCTTTTCTATACAAATAAGCTACTACTAAAGACCAAAAAATTTCATAATTACACCTTCAATGCTATGGAAATCATTTTCCTCCTGAAAAATGAGTTCTTTAAAAGTGGCATAAATACAAGATATCCATTTATTTTGCAACTTAAATTTTGTATCAGCTGGGGTTCTTTGGCTGCAAACAAGGAAAATCAATTTTGGCAAAGCAAAGGGAATCTTTTGAAGGATCCGGGTAGCTCAGAGAATTAATGAGAAGGCTGAGATCCAGCCTCTGAAATGGATAGGCATCCAGTCGGCCCTGGGAGTCTAAGCAGGGTGTGTGGACTCTGTCCTAGGCAGATTCATTTGCAGGTGTCAGAGGCCGCTCTGGCTGCTATCTGACAAGAGTACTTAATACTGGGAGTTGAGTGCTTGCCAAATTCATGAAAGGCTGGAGGAAGGGGCTGTAGACCACAAGGCTGACCTCCTCAGGAAGCACTCACTTTGTCACTGCCAGAAGTCCGAGGGTCCTATAAGCCGTCCTTCCTCCCCCACCAGCCTTGCCTTTCGGAGGACCAGAGCATCTAAGTCTCCCACAGGTCTCTCCTGCTGCCAGAATGACCTGCGGTCAAGGCATGTTCTCCCGGCATGCATTGGAGAGTCTCTTACCACCTGGGGCCAGCCCAGCATCCTCAGCCCCAGCCCTGGCTTCGTTCTGGTTGCTCCATTGCTGCAGAACAATGGCCTGGTAACTAGTGGTGTAAGACCACGAGCATGTCATCATGTCACTGATTCTGTGGGTCAAGAGTACAGATGGGGCAAGGAGGTTAGGGCTGTCTCTGCTCTATGAGGTCTGGGAATACTCAAATGGCTGGACTCTGGAGTCCCCTGAAGGCTTCTTTGCTCCCATATCAGGGGCCTAACTGCAGGATAGCTCCATAGGGGCTACTGACCAGAGCACGTGTGTGTGTGGTCCCTCTGGGATGCCATCTTGGGTGGTGGAATTTCTCACATGGAGGCTCGGTTCTTCAAGCGCACAGGTTCCACTTCTGCTCTGGTCAAAGCAATCACAAGCCTGCTCAGGTTCAAGGGGAGGGATGCAGACCCTGCCCCTTCGCGGGGGGAGTATCAAGAATTAGCAGTGTTGTACTCTTCTGAGGAGGCACTCACGGTCCTCCATGAAGCTCCACTGCCCCATTTGGTATAGCTACACCTGCAATGCCCTAGCCAGTGTGCTACTGCGAGTGGGTTACCGCAACACGAATCCTCGCAGCCCTGGGGGGGGGGGGTGGGCGGTCAGCCAGAGAATCTGGGCTGGTCCCCTCTAGCCAGAGCAACCTCATCATTCACCCTAATATGCAATATGCATGTTTTCGTTTCCTAGGTGTACACGAGGTAGAAGAAGTCGGGGTCTGCTGCACCAGACCATAAGCTCCTTGCACATGTTTTCTTCATCGCTATATCCCCATGGTGCTCGACGCATAGCAAGTGC
This sequence comes from Ursus arctos, assembly GCF_023065955.2. Lineage (NCBI taxonomy): Eukaryota > Metazoa > Chordata > Mammalia > Carnivora > Ursidae > Ursus > Ursus arctos. Next base: position 22,985,998 of record NW_026622841.1, read on the forward strand.
TCCACAAACAGTTGTGAATGAATGAATGAATGAATGAATGAATGAATGAATGAATGAATTTGCTGCAATGCTCCCAACGTGAAAGCAGCTGCTGCAGCTCAGCCCGGCTTTGTCCGTCAGGGAAGAAGGGCTATACGTAGGTAGTTACCAGGAATTTCCTGAGGTAGTGGAGCCGCTCTCCCCCACCCGAGTGCTTTGATTCCACGGGGCAGGTCACCTTTAGCCCTTTATCCAAGGGCTCTGCGTTCTCCTCATTGCTTTGGGTCCCACAAGCAATTGGTGCCTCCTTAGGCTCCAACCAGCTGAGGAAGCAGAAAAAAGCAAGTCTGAGGAGGAAGAGGCAAAGCAGGAGCGCATCAGCCAAAACGGCGTTCTCTTCAGCTCCCCTCTTTCCTTCTGGGCCCTCCCTCATCAGGGCAGCCCCTGACAAGCCCTCCACGGCAGTGTAGGCTCTTCCTAACAGGAACCTCGAAACCCTTCTAGCTTCTACCCAGCACCCACTTCTACCCAAAATGCTTCCACATTTCGAGGTATTGGTTATAGCAGAGCCCCCCCTAGGGGACCAATTTCTGTTTCAGACTGTCTAGGCTGCTCTATAGAAACCATAGACAAGATCTCTTATAAGCAACAAACATCTATTTCTCATCGTTCTGGAGGCTAGGGAGTCCAAGATCAAGGAGCCAGCAGATTCAGTGTCTGGGGGGGAACCCACTTCCTCATAGACAGCTGTCTTTTCACTGTGTCCTCACACGGCAGAAGGGGTGAAGGAGCTCTGTGGGATCTAGCTTATAAGAGCACTGATTCCCCCCTCCCACAAAAAGAGTACTGATCCCATACCTGCGGGCTCCATCTTCATGACCTAATCACCTCACGAAGGCCCTACCTCTTAACACCATCACCTTGCGGGTTAAGATTTCAATGTATGAATTTGGGGGGACACAAACATCCAGTCTATACTACTTACCCTCCCCCCACCCACACCATAGGCTACCCCTAAACTCTGCGCATCCGACCTTAAGGTCCAATTCCATACCCCAGTCCAACCACAGACCAGCTGTGAGGTCATGGACGGAGTGGGGAAGCTCCCCTCCCTTGGTGTTTAATCTGGAACTTTCCTGCCTTTCTCTTGGGCTGGGTTGAGGTCATAAAATGGATGCTCTCTCTGCAAGCTCTGAAGTCTTCTCACAGGGAGGGCGTGCACATGCTTTTGGTTTTTCAACGGCTGTCATATTTATCTGTTTTCCCAGCCCTTGCCCCAGTCCTTGGGCTATAGTAGATCCTCACTCCATATTTGTTGATTTTAAGGAATAATTGAAATATTTACTTATTTATGTATTTATTTTGTATTTACTTGAGAGAGAGAGAGAGATTGGGCCCAAGAAAGCAGGAGCAGGAGCAGGGGAAGGGGGAGCAGCAGAGGGAAAGGGAGAAGCGGACTCCGGGTGAGCAGGGAGCCCTCGGGGCTCAATGCCTGGATCCCAGAATCATGACCTGAGCTCAAGGCAGACGCTGACCTAAGACTAAGACACCCAGAGGCCCTTCGAGTAATTTTTAATTGTCCAGATTTTGCAGGTCAAGAAACAGAGGCACAGAAGGATGACCTCAGCTCGGAGTGGCAGGAAAACTTTCAGACTGACACTTGCCGAATTGCCAATTATCTCTCAGCCTCCAGATGTCCTCATTTCCCATTGTCCGCGTCAGTTGGAACAACGAGGCCCAAGGATCAAATTCGAACCCTGGCTGCAACGGAGCGCGACCTTTATAAACTCAGCATCTCTCTCTCCGAAACTCAATCAGTTCCTGCTCATTTAATTTCTTCCCGGATTCTGAGGGAGGTTTGGCTCCAGGTGCTGGGTCTGTAAGTCAGGGCCGAGGAGGCAGAGCGGACATTTCTGGCCTAACAGTGCAGGGAAGAGCAGAGACCATCCTGCTGGAAGTAAGACGATCGGTGCAGACCTCCCCTGTGAGGGCCCGATGCCAACAGCACGCGAGGCTCTCTCCACGACTCTCCCGCGGCAGCCAGTGTTCCCGCCTGGTGGCTGTGTTGTGCAGCGTCCGGCTAGATCTCCGTTCTTGGCCTCCAGAAGGGCAGGTCGTGAAGAGTGGAGCTGGCAGCTGTGCTATTAGGGACATTCATTAGGACAAATAGTTCGTGGGGGTAAATACACAAAAACCAAATTGAGTAACATTCTAATTCGTAGGAAAACAAGCCCCCGAGCAGCTTGTACCAGATGAGGTAAATGGAAAAACATGATGTCACTGTTAGGCAGGAGTCTCTCTGGCGCCCCCCCCTTCTCTCTGTGTCTCCTCTTTCCATTGTCCCTTATTGCCCCCCTCCCTCTCCCCACTCCTTTCATCTCAAGATCCACTCCCTTCCTTGCTCTCTTGGGGCATCTTCTCTCCTTCCCCAGAGCCCTTCTGACAAGACCCCAGCAAGTTATCTCCAGTTCTTTAAAAGAAACTCTTTTTAACAGTGAGGGGCAAGCCACTGATAAGGTACCAAATCCCTTGGTTTCCAAGGGAACCATATTGGCCTTTGGACAGGTGATAAGCATCTCAAAGTCCCCTCCCCAAGGGAGAAGGGGTCGCGAACAGTGGAACTTCCTTCCACACCTTATGAGTGGGTGAGGTGTTTCGGGGGCTCTCGTTTGGAGTCCTTGAAATCATATCCTACAGATCCGAACTACAAGGGTGGCAAATTGCAAATTCTGCTGAGTAGAAGCATTTGGGGGGGTGGGAAAGGAAGGCACAAGGTCAGCTTGGCTCAGAAGTAAGTCTGGCCCATGCGTGGGCCTGTGGGACTGTTCACTGCCCCCTCCAGCCTGGAGCAGGTGCTCAGCAGACATGGACAGGATGCTTTGTCTTCGCTTAGTCGAGTCAGATCTCATTATCCTCTCCTTTGCAGCAGCTGCTGGCTGCGTTCTCCTCAGCTCTCCCCCTCCCCTGCCTGCTGCTCACCCCTCTACTTCTCCCTACACCCCCAATCAATACTCCTTGTACTTCCTGGTAATTCCATCACCAGGCATTTGACCTAATTTTGGGTGCACAGCTTACCACGCATGGCAGATGGAAGGCATCAGAATCCGCAAATGAAGAGCCGGCTTGAGCCATTTGCCGGAGCCAGACGGGTGATGCTCGAAGCATAGGAATAGCCATGGTGGATACGTTTCCCACTCCCCTTGCCGTGCTGTGAGGTCCTTTAGGGCAGGAGTGGGTCGGCTCTGTTCACGCTGCACCCCCAGTGGGCACTTTGCATTGTGCAAAGCACTGTGCCCAATGGGCACTTTATCAGGCGTGTCAGTGCATTAACCATGTCCGGTCTTGTCTGGGGCTCCTGCTTAGAGACTTGCTCAGAAGAAACCTCTGGCAATTGCCAGAGCCATCCAACCAGGTGTCAGTGTCCACCTGAATTCCTCCTTTTTAGGGAATCCTTCCCATTAAACGATTATACATGTGTACAGGACCACATGGTATGTTGCACTTCCAGACCCGTCATCTCATCTTAATTGTGCCATGTGGACAGAGCGGGGTGCACATTCCCCATGATGCAGGTAGGCAGGGGAAGGACCCAGAACTCCTGTCCCCCGGCCCGGAAGTTTGCTTGCTACCGTGCAAGCCTTCTTCACCACATTTCCACTTCCCTGCGGTCCACCTCAGCGGGAAGGGAATCCACTCTCCTTCCCTCTGTCCTGTCCAGTCCCTTGGCTTTCGGCCTGGCCCTTCATCTGGTCACCACATCTCCACCAGCCCTCGCTTCCCCTGTCCCAGCTGCTCAGAGTCCACAAATGTGGACCAGCGCCCCTCTCAGTCTCAGCCAGGGTTCCCATTCCTGCACTCACATCCCTCTCACCATGGCCAAGGCCATCTCAGGGCCCTTCACACCACCCCCACCCCTTCCCTTTAACACTGGTTTAGTGGCAGTTTTCCAGCAACCTCTTAGCTTCTTGAGATATCTAAAAATAATGTACTCCTCTGACTATTTCAGACATGATCCTCTCTGCTCAGTGTGTTAGGGTTTGCATTGCAAAGCCCTAATTAAAATTGCTTCACTTTCCTTCATAGTTCATCTCCCCACCTCCCCCTACCCTGCCCCAGGCTGGCTAGGAAAAAAACAGCAGCAAAGGTAGAGGCATGTAGTTCCTTTAACAGTAGTCATCATGTCTTCCACTAACCCTCTCTTCTCCTGACACCCAGCAGAAGGGAGCTAAGTGGGGAGAGGAGTGGGGAGCACTGTTGCTGGAAGTCAAGGATGCTCTGGACAGGTGAGTGCACCATGGGGGCAAGGTGCTCCCAGTGGAAATCTAGAGTGACTGCTTGGTGGGGCTGCTTCATCCTGAGGTGGTGTGCTGGGAAGTTTCCCCTCTCAGTTGTGAAGGAGATAAGAATATGCCTCCCACAAAATATACCACTTGGGCATAAAGATCATTTTGAGCTGTAGGCAATCGAGAATCAAAAGATGCAGAGAGCAACCATCTCAGAGCTTCCCTCATCCGACTCTAAAAGCAATAAAATCTGGGAAATAAGGCTGTGATAAATTCCTTCTTCAGGCCAGACCTACTCCCAGAAGGGAGAATGTGAATAAAATCTACTCAAATCCCTTCTTCAGGGTGGTTTTAAGGCCCTGACAGAAACGGAAAGTTCACTCATAATTGTATAGAAAAAATGCTATTACAAACTTTATCTCTTAAGTGTTCTAAAAACCCCTTTATTTTTTCCTAAAAGCCTTTTCTTCCCCACCCTCTCTCCTACTGATTTCGGTGCATAATCTCCTAACTTCAACTATTTAATGAGTCAGCTACTTCTTCTGTCAGCTCCCATATATATACAAATAAACCTTGTCCTCTTGTTAATCTGTCTTTTGTCAGTTTAATTCACACACCCCAGATACAGAACCTAAGCAGGGAGAGGAAAATTTTTTCCTCCCCAACAGTTGCATGTCGTGATGTGGATGGTGACAGCCAGCGGCTTGGCTTCCGCTCCCTGTTGGCAGGTGTCTGGTCTGCAGCAGGAGGCACTCAACTCACTGTGGACACCTGCAGATGATTTTCACTTAGAAGAACACAATCTTCTTCTGCCCATTATCTCAGCCCCCAAAGTGAATATATTCAGCCTTCATCTGAAAAGGTTTACAGAGGTCGATCTATATATAATTTTTTTTAAACTTTCTGCTTTATAATCTTTACACACAACAACCCTTACTCATACTCATTATTTTTCACAGCATCCCTGAACTGGAAGTACACTGTTAAAATCAAGGCCTCTCACAAGCAGGGGTTTGTCACCAAATCCCAGTCTGATTGTTTTTAATTCATCACTTGTTGGGTTCCCATTAAACCCCTGTAGTGCTACAAGTCACAAAAACACAGTTAAAAAGAAGTATGGCACTTTCCAGGGGAGATCAAGAGCTGGCCACACCATAGTGGCCACAGTGGCCTGAGTGGTGGCCTTGGGGAGGGTGAGATGCTGGAGCAGTGGGCCATCTCTGGAAGTCTCTCCTCTACTGCATCACCCTGGACTTTGGTCCAAGAATGACACATTCCATTGCAAATCAGGGGCTCCGGAAGGTGGAACTGTCTCATAGGTTTATTCCAGGGCTAGTTACCTCCTAAACAAACCCCCTTAAACGGAAATCCCGTTAGCATGCCCGAGTTCATCCCTGTGGCAGTCCTTTTTGGTCCTTCCTCTTGTCGGTGACCTGTTACTACAGACCGTGGAAAGCCTGGTGCTCTTGGGCAACGTGACCACATCGGGGCACTAGCCAGGATTTTCCGGTGGTGCTGAGACCCATTTGACAGAAGATAGGGCTGAGCCCACACTTGAGAGGAGAGAATTCCAAGCCGAGCTGATTCTGATCTGTCAGCCCAGCCTACTCAGGAATCCTCCCCCTAGCAGAGCCCTTTCCTGGGATTCCAGGCCATGCATATTGATGGCCGATCTGTCATCCTGCTGGTTTGTGCAAACAAAATGTCTCCCCCAGGCTGGGCTGAAGCAGGTGGGAAGTAAGTGATGGGGAGACACCAAAGTGATGGATTTTGGCCAGCAGCCCCCATACAGGGTGTGAAAAGAGAAAGGAAAACAGAAATTGCACAAAGCAATCTGGAGGCTTTCCCGGCAAGCAGCCAGAGGTGTTAACAGTGAGACTTGTCCACTAGGAACCGCTCGGGGCTTGGAGGCCAGAATCCAGCTTTGCCTTTCTGAAGCAGAGGGGGAGGATGGAGCGGGCGGCTGAGCAGCTGGTGGGCTGCAGCTAACTGCCCTCACAGATAGGCTGGGGTTCATAAAACTTTAATAGCGGCTTCACAGAGCCTAATCCTATAACCCTAGCAGGCTTTCCCCCCTCCCTCTTTTAAGTCAATAGACTTTCTTTCTGGAAGAGAGGAGCCAAGGGGTGACCTGTTTCTCACTTGCACAGCAGAGACTCTGGTTTGAGCCCCAGAGAGGGGGAGGCTGGTGGGGAGGGCCCTGCTAGCAGTCCGTCTGCTTCAGGGGACCAAGCCCCTCTCCTTCTCGCAGTCGAAGGGGAGGGAGCCTTGACACGGTTAGGAAGAGGCAGCAAGGATAGAATGGCTGCACTTACAGAATTTATGAGCGACTCAGGCAGTCCCCAGAAGGGGCTTTGATCGGGCTTCACCGTGACTTTCCTGCAGCTACCACAGCCCCCGCAGCTGCCACTTGGCCGTTAGGCCTGTGGACTCCGTAGCCAACATGGTCTTGCAGAGCCGGAGCTGAGGGGGAGGACATGGTAGGTGTCATGGGTGGCCAAGATGGCTTCTTTGGTGCCTACGCAGGTGTGCCTCTCGGTGACCACAGAAGCTATTGGTGGAGAATTTGATGAAGGCTAGAAGTCCTGCATTACCAGGCTCGAGAAGAGACAGAGGAATGCCGTCCTTTTGCTCGTGCTGCAAGGCCAGCTTGGTTCCCAGGCTACTGGGCCTGGGAAATGAGGCGACGAAATTTTTAGAAGGAGAAATCCACTCAGGCTTTGCTACCAAGGAAAGAGCCACTACAGGGCTTCAGATTAGTAACCAGCCCGACCCAGGGAGGCAACATCCGAGCTACTGGAGGCTCCTGGTGTGGAAAAGGGAAGGTCAAGCTCTGGGGCCCACAGTGCCTGGGGTTTCCCATCGGAATACTCTTCCTTCCCCTTCTTTACCAACATCCACATGGTCTGCCTCCTGCAAGGCTCTACGTGACTTTCCCTCCCCTGAAGAGGGATTTCAGATTCTCTGTCCAGAAAAAGAAATACTTCCCCAGTGGGCCCTTTCCTACTTCTCCCTACAGAAATTCACCCCTTCGTTCTCTCCTTCCCTGAGTGGTCTTGGGTTCTCCCCCCCACCCCGCCCCGCCCTGGTTTTCATCTCTCTTTCTTGGAAAAGAGGTTCTCCTAGGGGAGGCAGGATGTTCCCTCTACCCATTTAGGATTTCAGTGGGGACTCTAATGAAGAGACAGCTTACCAAGAGGGAAGAGTTTAACATGTGTGGTGACATCACGCAGGAGAACCCTAAAATAAAGAGTAGCTCAAAGTGGTGAGGGCTGCCAGCAGCTTCGACAAAGAGCGATGCATCGGTAAAGAAAGGGCAGGACCAAGGCAAGGGGTCTCGGCTTCCAAGGGCGGTGAACCGTGGGAAAGGTGAATGAGTGGGAGGGAACGAATGGAGTAGTTTGTTTGCGGATTCCTCTGGTGACTTCTCTGGGCTGAGAAGAGTCTGTCTGCAGTAAAAGGACAATTAGGCAGAAGGGAGGAAAGGTAGAGAGCACTTTCCCATGTTTGCTGCTTCTTAATTGCCTTCCACTCGAAGTGGCATATTTTGGGGTGGCCTAATTCTGCTACCCTACATTCTGTCGCAGGCTTACACTGTGACTGCCCATCTCAGCCAGCCTCAGAAAGCTCTCTGCCCCTTTCTTCAGGCTTTGCTCTCAGTCAAGGTAAGCCGGTGAAGGATCTCTGCCGAGGACAACATGTGGCTCCTTCCAGGTAACATGGTGGCAGGTGATAATGAATTGTAGAGATGGGACAGATGTCAGGGCTCTGGGACAGGCTTGAGTGGGAGGGCAGGGGAGGCGTCTACCATGTGGAGTTGTGTTCACTCCACCTGGGGGACATCTGCCACTCTCATGAGAGGTCTAGCCCTGGCTGCCTTTTCATCTGACCAGGTCCCATTAGGTTTTAAGGGATGAGGTTTTGTCCGTACAATCCTCCACATACACAAGGTTTTGTAATGATGAGTTGTCATAAGAGGGTTCCATTCCTTTTGACCTAATTCTGCAAGCCAGAAGCTAAGCTCCCTGAGAGTGAGGGGCTTGGCCTTCATTGAAGCAGGGGCCATCCTTTCAGATTCGGACTGAAATGTCTTCTGCACGCACAAGACGGACTCATCTCATTGTCAAGTCTAGCACATAAATCACAGCCAGAGCCATGGGACCCACATGTAAACTGCAGTGTCCGGCACCACCGGGGATAATAGATTACCTGTAATCTGGGGAGCAGGCCATCTTGACCCTCCACTCTGTTCTGGTGACGTCAGTGACTGATTTTGCCAAACTCAGATGAAGCAGAAGGACATTCAGGTTCAGGGCTTCAAGTGAAATGAAAGTGGTTGAGCCAAGAGATGAGATAATGAAACTCTTTGCAAAAGGAGGTGAACAGAGGAACCGTGACTCCTGGCTCCCCAAGGGCTTCTGTTGAGTCCTTCCCGAGGCTCCGCTCTGCTTCTCAACTTCAGAATTTGAGAGACACTATTGTATCTGTTTAATAAACGCTCCTTTTTGTTTGTTTGTTTAGGGCAGTTTAAGTGGGTTTGCAAACCATCTCTGATTTGATCTGAAAGTGACCTGACCACAAAAACTCTACACGCGGGGGCCAGAAGTTCTGTGAGGACCACTCCTTTAGTTAGAGAAGATGAAGACCTCACTGAAGTGAAATATTATTTTTTAAAGATTTTGGGGCACCTGGGTGGTGCAGTCGTTAGGTGTCTGCCTTCGGCTCGGGGTATGATCCCGGTGCTCTGGGATCGAGGCCCACATCAGGCTCCTCCGCTGGGAGCCTGCTTCTTCCTCTCCTGCTCCCCCTGCGTGTGTTCCCTCTCTCACTGGCTGTCTCTCTCTCTCTGTCAAATAAATAAATAAAACCTTTATTTATTTATTTATTTATTTATTTGACAGAGAGAGAGAGAGAGCAAGAGCAGGGGGAGCAGCAGACAGAGAGAGAAGCAGGCTCCCTGCCAAGCAAAGAGCAAGCCCTGCTTTGGGCTCCCTGCTCGGCTGGGAATCTGTGTCTCCCTCTCCCTCTGCGCCTTCCACCCTCATGTAAAAAAAAAAAAAAAAAAAAAAGTCTGAATGTAGGCAGTTCTGGGGCTGGATCTGCAGCTTAATGACATCATCATGGACTTGAGCTCATTCGATTCCTTTTTTTCACCTCCACAGTCTGTTTGAATTTTTGGCCTTTGGCTTGTTGCCTCATGAGTTCAAGATGGCTGCTGTAGTTCCAGCATTGCATCCAAATTCAAAAATAGGAAGCAGAGGATAAAAGATTTTCTTCTCAAGATGTCCTTTTAACCTAAGTATTGAGAAGCTTCCCAGGAAACATCCCTTTATCTCTTACTGACCCGAACTGGGTCACACGGCTGTGGCTCATTTCTAGGAAGGTGGGGAAAGCAAGGTTTGCAGCCTTAGGGAGGGAAATGGTTTTTGGATAGCCAACTATAGTGAATGCCTCAGGTCCCAAGATAAGGTGTCATGCCGTAGAAGGAAGAGCAGTACATTATGAACCAGGTGTCACCAGCTTGCTATGTGACCTGCCCTTGCCACTTAGCCTCCCTGAACCTACAACCTTATCTCCACGGTGAAGAATTGGATTCATTAGATGGTCTCTTTCTGCTACAACACTTCTGGTTTTATTAAAACTCGTTGAGGGTGTTGAATGAACTGTCCAGGGGTAATGTAATTAATTTAATGAGATCCATTTGGTAGAAAACAGCTGGGGCTCTTCTCCTTCCTGTGGTCAGGGGACATTTGTTGGCTGGATAAACTCTCCCGCTCACAGATCTTGATGGAAGTTTAATTATACCAACATCTTGGTGTCCTTGGTCTCTGAGTATCTATTCCCGGTAGGAATGTCAGACCTACTGTGTGTGTACTAAGCCAAAGGGACCTCTCCTGGCCTTGACTGACCTCGGCCCTGCCCTGGTTGGGTCAGCGGAGATGAGGTTGGCCCCCTGAGGTGGGTGCACATCTTCCCCTCCCACCTGGCATTCATTACTCTCTCTCAAGTTTGGGTTCACCCAACTCTGGCCCAGACGGCGGCTTTATCTACATCCTTCCCAAAGCCCTTCACATCATGAAACTACTCAGCCCCCTCCCTTTTCTCTAAGCACTGCTGGAAGGGAGCCATTGTGATGTTACGCCAGAGTATGAATGGCTGCTGAGGGGACAAGTCTTCCCTACATACAGGTCAGGGACAGGGGTTTAATGCACGGCTCCTGCAGGCAAGGCCGGGGCAGAGGAAGGCAGGCAAGTCAAGGCTCTTCTCAGCTGCAAGTAGGAAAGTCCACTCAGGGAAGATGCCCACAAAGGGAATTATTCTACGGTCATGGGGGATGTGATGAGAACCACGGGCAGGGGGTACGATCAGGTCCCTACAAGGGATTGCGATGGGAAGAAACCTGACCAGCACTTGGGCAGTTTCTGTCTGTCTCCTGCTTGATTCTTCTCCCTCTGTGGTTAGGAACACATGATTACACTGGTCACGCCACAGTTCCAAAGTTGACTTGTCCTCAGCTCAAGCAACAGCAAAGACCGACAGGCATCTCTGCAACTTTTCTTCTTTTATTTATCTATTTGAGACAGACAGAGTGCATGAGAGAGAGAGAGAACACGAGCAGGGTGGGAGGGGGAGAGGGAGAGGGAGAAGCAGACTCCCCGCTAAGCAGGGAACCCAATTCGAGACTCGATCCCAGGACCCGGAGATCATGACCTGAACCAAAGTCAGACGTTTAACTGACTGAGCCACCCAGGCAGCTCTGAACCATGAATCTCATCTGAAAACACTCTCATAAGAAAAATCTAGAATAATGTTTGACTAAATATCTGGGCATCTTGGTCTAATCAGCTTGGAACATAAAAGAAACCATCATATCCTCTAATCATACCTACTAGGGCCCACAGGTGAGGACTCAATCTTTTCCTTCCTTCTCACCTCTGGAGGAGTCCCCCCCCCCAAAAAAAAAAAAAAAAACAAACCATCTTCTGAGGGTTGGAGCTGGAAGTGGCTCGGCCTGACTGTTGAAATCCTCAGTTCCCAGTCTTGCCTCTTGCTTCATGTGGCCATTCCTCAGAGACCTCTCTCGGCCGCCGAACTCTGGAGGCCTCAGCTCAGTGATCTGTGGCTCTGGGAGAGCTGGTATGGCATGCTTCCTAAAGCAGTCCATCACACCTGTGGCACAATTACCCCAGTGGTAATAACCACGCTGACAGAATGAGTGGTTAGCTAGCTTGCAGATCTGTCAGCAGGCTTGGCTCTTGTGAGCAGACCATGATTTAACAAGAAAAGCGATCTCAGGTGTTAGATTGCCTAACACCTGCCTCAGCATCCATGTTTTTATTATTATTATATTTTAATGACGTTGCATATTCTTAAGATCTCCACGATACGTAGCTGTGTTGCTTCAGCTTTGCTATCATGTTTGCATAAAACAGACTCTCGCATGACTTTAGAATGGCAGGAGGCCCAATACATCCAATGTCACAGATATATTCACCATGTAGTAGAGGGTTAACCTCCCAGGCCCTCGTTTCTCAAACCTTGTCCATTCCAAAGGAAGGCCTATCTTCAGAAGGCCTGGCCCTTGACCGGCTCCTGGGAGTGATGCCTGAGCTTTTGGGTTCTCCTCTCCTGAGGCCAAGGCCATAGTGTCTGGGTTTGACCTGGGGTGGGGTGCTGGACATGCCGTAATTCACATGAGTCACATGGTGCTACCCAACTGACCTGATCCTTAATAAAATTCCTGGATGCCAAGGCTGGGGTGAGACCCGCTGGTGGTTGCACGTCGTTGCTGGGAGAATTAGCATGTCCCCGTGCAACTTCCTTGGGAGGGGACTCCTGAGATCTTGCACCTGGTTTCTCCTGGAGTTTGGCTGCCCCCCTTTTCCCTTTGCTGATTTGATCTGTATCCTTTCACTGTAATAAACCATAACTGTTGAGTGCGACAGCTTTTCTGAGCCCTGTGAGCCCTCCTAGTGAATTATTGGAGCTGGAGATGGTCTTGGGGACCGCCCCCCAAACACAGTTACTTGGCTGAGGACTCTGGGGTGGGGAGCAGTGGTGGAGAAGTGACTTCGGGGAATGTTAATGGCGGGAAATTAATAATGAAAGGCCTGGAACTGGGCCATGGAGGGCTCACTAGGGGACAACTTTGGCAGTCTCTCATTTCCACCTCAGACGTTTTATGTATTTGCCCCATTATCCACCCAAACCATAAAAATCTGCTGGGGCAGGTCTTTCTTCTACCACTTTACCCCCGTAGTGCCTAGCGCACTGTCCTGCAATGCAGACGGTATCCTGCCCAGGGCCCCTTCAGCAGGTGAGGGGAGTGTACCCATTGCCCAGCTGCTGTGGGTTTTGGGGGCTAAGTGGCTCACAGCCCCTCCTAGGAGAACTGGCTTTGGCTGAATGGGCTCTGTCCCTCCACCCCACCCCAATGGCTGCTATGGGGGCACAAAGGCTGTCCTCTTTTCCTCAAGGAGGGATCAGCTCCCTGATGCAATTCATGCTCCCAGGCTCTCTGTGGCATCAGGCTGACACTGAACCCAGACTACGTGCTTCCCCAACCTTGATCTGCTTCCTGCCCTCCCCTTCTTCTTAGGGTATTCCCTCCATCCATCACTTGCTGAGGAACCCCCATCTCAGGGACTGATTTGAGGGAACCAAGTCAAGACAGTGATGACCCAACCATCATGGCTGTTGGAACCCCACAACCATGTTTGATACCATGCCAACAGCACAAACCAACTCAGCATGGTTCCCGGTGTCCTTGTTTCTGCAAAGGCATTTCTCAGTCATTTAAAACTCTTAGTATTGAGCCCATGAATTCAAGGCGAGAAGATGTAAACCATTTATGGTCCACTTGTTAGCAGCTCTGAGAGGCCGAAGGTGAACCAATTGTTGAAGAGGAGGTTTGCTTTTAGCCACAAGCTTGTTATTCACATGCTTCCTCCTTCCCGCAGTGGTGACTTACACCTTGACCGGCTTCCTTCCCTTCCCCCTCATCTCCCCATCACTCTAGTGGTGTCTTCTGAGCTTATTCTCCCGCCCCCGAATTACTCACACTTGATTTTTTGTCTCAGGATTTGCCTCTGAAGGAAACGAAGCCAGTGCCCCATCCTACTTTCCTTACTGTGCAGATCACGCCCCAAGCTGGGCAAAGGCTACCTGGGAGGGCAGAGCACCACATCCAACGTCTGTGTGCGGAGAACTGGAGAACCGTCTGGCATGCAAAACTCACAGTTAGTGTCAGAAGTGGTGTGAGTAGAAACATGCCATCTCAGGAGAGAGGATCAGACAGTATGTGACTGAATGGACGTACAGTGGACCCTTGAACACGGGGCTTGGAGGTGCCTACCCCCCCCACTGCAGAAAATCTGTATATAACTATTGACTCCCCAAAACTTAACTGCTAATAGCCGACTGTCGGCCAGAAGCCTCACCCATGACATAAAGCTGATTAACACGTATTTCCTATGTTATGCATATCATATACCACAGTCTTTTTTTTTTTTTTAAGATTTTATTTATTTATTTGATAGAGAGAGACAGCCAACGAGAGAGGGAACACAAGCACGGGGAGTGGGAGAGGAAGAAGCAGGCTCCCAGCGGAGGAGCCTGATGCGGGGCTCGATCCCAGAACGCTGGGATCACACCCTGAGCCGAAGGCAGACGCTTAACGACTGAGCCACCCAGGCGCCCCCATATACTGCAGTCTTTTAAAGTCAGCTGGAGAAAAAACGTTATGAAGAAAATCATAAGAGAAACTGCATTGACAGTATCGCGCTGTCAAAAATCCGTGTCCGAGCAGGCCTGCGCTGCTCACACCGGGCTGCTCCATGCGGCTTTTTCTTCTTAGTTTTTCTTTCCTTTCGTGCTGTTTGCTGTTGGGGCTTCTCAAACCCCCCTCTTCCCACTACCTACCAGCACCTCAAACTGGGCCTCAAAGCCAACAGATTTCCACCAGGACACTGGCCCGGCCCTGGGCACTCTCTTCACTCACCTTTGACCTGCAGAGAGATGCGTGCTCTCCGCTGACATGTTGGGGAGAATCCCACAGTTCCCTTAACGGGGTTGCTCCTCTTGGCTCAAATGCAGCTCACCAGTAGAAAGTTCTTTTAATGCAAGGGCCTCCCCCGGAAGTCCCAATCAACAGAAACAAATCTTAACAACCCTCTCTATTGTCTATTTTATCGTTGTTGAGTAACAGATAAGGTCAGGGCTAATGCCTGACGGGTCTTACAAAGGGGGTGAACTTCGGTGGAGGGGACTCTCAGGCTCCTGTGAAGTGTGGCTCAGGCACATTATTTGTGGGTGTTGGTTCCCCAAATCTCATGATGTGGGCACCTTTGTGACTGGGCGAAAGGCTCAGCCTTGCTCAGAAGGAGTGGAGTGAACTCGAGATCTGGTTTGAAATCTATCGTACAGACACTGGGTCTGCCCCAGGTGGTTCTGGAATCACTTCCTGGCTACCAATCTGTAGAGATTCTCCACTCCCCTCCCCTCCAACGGCAACCCCTCAAAACCGTGGCCTCAGGGATGTAGGGAGAAGCCAGCCAGGCTCCCATCCATCAACCGCCACCGCTGGCCCAAGACAGGATCAGATAATATGTAAATGAATGAGAGCATATGTAAATGAATACAGGCATCTGTGTTCCAATAAAACTTTATTTGGCCCGTCCTGATCAGGTTTAATAGATCTTTTTAAACATGAGTAGTTATAACAATTCCTCTATAATAACAATTATATATGAACTCCTGGTCAAGGTCAGCAGCTTGTTCCTTTACCAAAAAAGTAAAGCCGCCCTCTGAGGACAAATGGCACATGAGGAGCGGTGTAGACTTCCTTTCCTTAAAAAAAGAAAAAGGAAAAGAAAAGAAAAAAAAGAAAAAGAAACCCAAACACTTCATATTTACACATTTTCCATTAAAAATTATGGTCAGTGTGATTAATTGTTTTTAAATATAGGTTTCTAACGTGTTGCAGGTTTCAATGTACAACTCTTTAGTTAGCTGACAGGTTTGAGGTGCTGTCAAGGTCAGGGTGAACCCAGCCCAAGGCCAATGCTGGGGAGTCCTCTGCTTACAGACCGGCTAGACCTCCCATGGGTATCTTTTGGGGTGCTGGGGGGAGTGGAATACCAGTGGCGGGAATGGTAGAGCATTCCAGGGGGTGGACTACGCTTCCGCAGAGGGCTCCCATCACCCCAGGCTCTGTGCTGGGACACCTCCGGTACGCATGCTCCAAACTCACCCTGAAGTTATGAGGGGCATGGCTGCTTGGAAGCCCTTCTTGTGTCCTGGGGTCTCTACGCTGGTGCCTGACCCCTGAGGACTTTTGCTGTTGGCACCCTGCCTTTCCCATCTCCCTACCTTGCTGGATTCCTTGCCCCCAAGGCCACTTGCTTTCCGTGCATTTCTTTAGGGACCGCTCTTTGCCAGGGCTCAATGGGTGATCAAAAAATCAAGGTTAGTATTCATGAAGCATGACAGGTGAAATCTTCTCTCCTAACACATCTGCTCTATGGCGGGCACCTCGCGGCCTGGTTTACTCCAAATGAGCAATGCGTGCCAAGAACATTAGTTCCCGAGGTAGGCTAGGAGAGGAGTTCTGTATGTGTCTGGGGGTGGGCTCCGTGTATGTGGCTGGGTGTTGGGCTGGCGGCGTTACTGGAACTGCTGTCTTCAAACTCACCTGCGTACGACATCCCCTGGGGAACTGGGGCTGTGACCTTACATCCGCTCATGTGTCAGGAAAGTGCATAGGGAGTTCTGGAGGAGGCCTGGAAGGAGTTCTGGAGGCCTGAAAGATGGGTTCTTGTACCCACAGACCCCAGCCTGGTCTGATCTGAACCGAGGTTGACAGACCACACAGGGGTGCGGCACATACAGGGGCGTGGAAGGTGGAACTACTGACGAATTTGAGGGACCAGAGAATATCTGGTCGGTCAGTAGGGTAAAACTGGCTCAGTTTCCCATTTTGGAATATAAGAAACATTGCTCTGAATAAAAAGAGTAGGTCACATGGTGATGGGCAGGGAAGAAACATCTTGGACCGAGTTTTCTGATTGGAAAGCCACAGTGACCCCAGCGGAGGAAGACAGTTTAGCGTGGACAGACACTGGCCTAGGAGACTGGGCTTCCTGAGGGTAAGCACATCACTTGGCTTCTCCCGGCCTCACTGTCCTTCCTCTGTCAGCGAGGCTAGTTCCGCCAGATGATTTCAACACTATGCCAGCAAGATTCCTCCGCAGCCAGCCTGGTGGTAGGGCTTGCAGACTGCTGTCTAAGACACTTCACTCCCCCCCTACACCGCCACCTATAAAGCGCAAGGGACCCTTTTCGCTGGGAAAATGATCAACACTCAAACTAGGCTCCTGTTCAAACCTGCTCCCAGAGGTTAAAGGCTAGTTATTAAGGCAGTTTAAGAAATGGACATTCCTCTCCCTCCTCGGATCCTTCCTGTGTTTTGCTAACCCCAAGGCAGCAGAGAGGGGTGGAAGGGGCGGTGGAGGTGCCGGGGAGGCCAGCCCCTTCCTGCCGGGCCCGGCTTTTCCGGGTGGCCTCTGCTGGGTTGGGGGGGGGGTGGCTGGAGCTCCCCCTCTCCCTCACCACCTTTCTTTGGAGAAGGCCTCGGTCTGCACGAGATCGCCGGGGTGCTCGGGGATGCACGCGCCATTGAGGTCCCCCAGTTTATTGTCCGGCAGGTCCTCGGGCTTGGTGCAGAGCTTCAGGGCGCGGGAGATGAACACGTCCAGGTCGAACTGGGGGCTGGCGCCCCCGTCGATGGGGGCCGGGCGGCCGGGCGGAGAGGCAGACAGGCGGCGCTCCGGGCTGTCGGGGGGTGGGCTGGCGCGCTCGGGGCCGCCCTGCGTGCTCTTGACCCACTGCGCGATCTCCAGGAAGAGGCTGGCCGGCTCGTCCTCGCGCGGCCCGGCGTCCGCGGCCACGGCGGTGCTCGGGGGCGCCCCGGCCGCCTGCTTCCAGTGCGACAGGTCCAGGATGAGCTTGGGCTCCGAGTAGTGGTGCGGCTTGCTGTCGCGCCACAGCAGCTTGTCCAGGTAGGAAGGCGAGCCCACCTTGTAGTCGCAGGAGCGCCCGTAGTCGGCCTCGAAGGCGCGCTCCATGGACGAGTGAGAGCGCTCCAGGAAGCGCTCCGAGCTGCTCTGCGAGTCCTTGCGCGGGTCCACCTGCACGTCCTCCGCCAGCGGCGTCGAGCCGGCGCGCGGGTCGCGTTGCACCTCGCTCATGTCCTGACACCGGTCCGACCTCCACTCCAGGTCCGACGATAGGCTCACGGGGTACCTGCAAGGGTGCACACACACGGAACGGTGGTTGGACCCCCGGGTGAGTTGCCTTCCCCGAGGGGGCCAAGCCCCCTCATCCCTGTCTGCCACCCACAGACTGCCTTTCCACTCCTTCCCTGTCCCTCTGGTCCTGTGACCCCCCAGGATGCCGGTGGAGGGACTGATTTTTTTTGGCTTAACCCTCGTATTCTTCTGTACTCATTCAATACCCTACAGACATTCCTTGAGCACCTTACTATGTGCCAGGCACAGCGGTGAACAAAACGACAAACTCCCTGTCCTCACGGAGCCTCCTTTCAAATAGACCCACCAACGCAGTGCTCCCCAAACTCTGACGTGCACACAAACCGCCTGCCGCCCTTGTTACGTTGCAGCTCTGGATCCAGTAGCTCCGAGGTGGGTCTGAGATGCTGTGGTTCTAACAAGCTCCCAGGTGATGCTGCCGCTGCGGGTCCAGGGACCACACTCGGAGCAGCAGAGCCCTAATGAGTGCTCCTCAGCCCTGGCTCGGATTAGAATCCCCCCCCGCCCGGATTCCGGAGGTCTGGGCTGGGGCTCTGCGGCACATGGCTGTAACACATCCCCAGGTGATGCGAAGGTACGGCCAGCGCGAAGAACTCTTGCCCTAGTGGCTCTGGTTAAGCTGCCCCACCCCAGCCCTCTGCATCAACGCAGGGCAGGTGGGGTCTATGGAAAGATTCTAGACACCCTCAGGAGAGGCCAAGGATCCTTGGACTTCTGCTTTCTGTCAACGGCCCTGCAGCCACGGACAGCAAAGTCGGGTAGCCAAGAGCAAATGCAGGGCAGGTGTGCAGGCCATCAGCTCAAGCTGGGCCCTCTCCTCCCTGTGCCAGGTGCTCTCCGCAGAACTGTGTGGAGGGAGGCAGCAGCCAACGGCCAGCTGCTCATGGTATAGGATGCCCAGTGCTCACATAGGAACAGCTGACGCTCCAAGGACAGGCAGGTTTGGCTGTGAAAGGGCAGACACACAGTAGCAGTCCACACGACGTGGTCTGCGAGGCACAGGGAGGCCCCTGGACTCCCCGCCACTCTCTCCCAGGGACTCCACGAGGGCAGGAGTCACTCCCAGAGGCGAACACTGCCTCCTCGCACAAGGGTCCTTGACATCGCAGAAATTCTAGGAGGAAGAACTTGCGAAGACCCTAATCCCTGGCTGCTACACACCAAAGGCCATACGTTGGTTCTCGGAAGCCTTCACAGAGACCCTATGGGGTCAGTATGATCACGCTGCCTTACAGATGAGGGCGCTGGTGCTCATCCAAGGTTAAGCCATTTGCCCGAAGCAGGAGGGCCTGTGGGAAGGAGTCCGCCATGGACTGCCCATCTCCATCACGCGGGTGTGATGGGAAAGTCAGGAGCAGAACGGAGTCAGGCTTAGAAATGGTCAGAGTGGGTGGGCAGTGGCCAAAGAAACCCTGCGACAGTTTTCCTGGTCCCAGCCCTGCACCACAGCCATGATAAGCACGGGAAGGGCCTCTCCGGGCCTGCGCTCTGTGCCCTCAAGCACGGTGGAGCGGAGGGGAGGGGCTGCAGGGACCACAGTCAAGGGCGGGAAAGCATGGGGGCGGCAGAAGGAAGAGTCTTCATTAATCTCCATTTGCTGGCAACTCTTGATAACAACAACCGACCACAACAAACCCACAAACCTGTCCAAAAATAGCAACGTTGCCCTGGCCCTCCCTCCGTGCCTCCTTACTCTGAAACCTATCATCTGTCAAATGACTGAAAAGGAGAACTTGCTCATCTGTCACTTATGTAACTAGCTGTCACATTCCCACAACAGCGGGGCTCCCACTTAGGCCCCCTCGGAGTCCTAGCCGCTAAGCCCTTGACTTCTACTTCTAAACTGAGCAGCTCTCGGCTCTCCCTCCCTGGATTAGCAGATGGTGATGCCCAAATGTTTAGTTGCCTGATTTCAACGTCAGAATAGGAAGGGACCCGAGACATCATAACACGCCTATACAGAGATTGTTAAAAAACGTATGTTCTACCCAACACTGAATCAATGGTAGTGACTTCCGGGCACACTGGGTTGGGAAGGATTCAGAGGCCGAGCTGAGTCTGGCAGGCAGACTGTGATTGCTCAGCAGTGTCTGACATAGTGCAGATCCAGGAGGTCCCACATGAGGCAGGCATTAGCTGTGTGGCCAGATGCTAGACTTTACCATCTCTGAGCCGTGGCTTTATCATGTGTCACTGGGCAGTAATAAAATGCCCCCCCCTTAATGGCACTCTTGGGAGGTGCCAACGATGAGGACCATGCAAAAGTGTTATGCAGAAATAAATGTCACATTGTCTCCTTGCTGGGCACTGGCGCAGTCCACTTTTCTAGGATAGATTCCCAGTCTGCTAGGAGTCGCTGAACATTGTATTGAGCCCTGGCTCTAATATGTTCAGGGTGGGGAGGAGAGCGGTGGTGGCTGTGTTGCACAAAGGAAGGCCCCCGACCCACACATGCTCATCTACTGAGAGTGCCTGGGGACAGGAGAGAAAGGCAGGAAGCTAAGTGGGGGAGAGCACCCCGTGGGCTATAGCACTTGGGAGAGAGGGGAAAGGTCATGGAGGATTAGAGGCAAAACAGAAACGGGAGGATGAGAACATGGATTCTAGGCTCCAGGGCTGGAGGCCCCTGGCACCGCCCCTGTCCCCGCACCTGTCCCAGATGGAGAGCTGGCTCTGGTTGGCGGCCATCAGCAGGATGTCATCGATCTCATCTTCAATGCGGAAGGGGTGCTGTGAGGTGGGCTCATCCTCGGGGCACGAGTATGGGCTCATGTAGGGGTGCTGCAGCCCCATCTCTGCTGTTAGGCGATCCATGGGGTTAAAGGTCAGGATCTTCTCTAGAAAGTCGATGGCTACAGGGAGCGAAAGAGGACATGAAGGTCATTCACTGCCCTGCCTAGCAGAGACATTTTTTTGTATTCTCCCATTTGTCAGAAGGTTTTTAGCCGTTCTCCTTTCTCATGTGACAAAGTCAGAGCAGATACTGCTTTTTTGACTTCACAAATGAACACGCAGAGGCCCAGAGGGGTAAAGTGACTTGCTTGAGCTGCTGTTAGTTCAGAGCAGGTGCGGGGCTAGAAGTCTTCCTCGGGCTGTAGGTGGTCTGTGTGGTGGCCGGCCCTGGAAGCGCCGGCAGGGGAGTGGGGAAGAAGCCCGTACGGGATGTGTGCACGAGCCGGTTCCTCCTGTGGACACCTGGAGCTCGGCCCCACTGGGGCGGGGTCCTCCTCTAGGAAACAGCATGGGACACACATCAGAGGTGGCTCCACTTATGGGGTCGGCGGGAGCTGAGGTGTCTCTGCACGCACTCCTGTTTGCTGCGGATCGCACACTGCTGGGGTGGACGGAGGAGCGTGTGGCTCCCAGGTGCCGGCGGTAACAAGCCTCTGTGAGACAGTCACCGAGGTGAGGCAGGTGGGACAGGGCCTGACAGCCCAGGACCCCCGCATCCAGCCTTCCTACCACAGGTTGCCCTGGAGGTTTGCCAAACAAGGGCAGGAGGGCTTGATATTAAAATATTTAGCCACCAAGCTGAAGCCCTCCTGGGGACTAGGGTCTAGGTCAAGGGGAAGTCCTAAGCAGCTGGAACCTAGGGACAGAAAGGGACAGTCCGAAGCCTTGTGCTGTGGCTGGTTGCCAACCAGCGTCAAAGCATATCAAAATTTCGGCAGCCAATCGGGCAACGTGGGTGCGCCCTGGCCACACAACAGCTCTGCACACAGGACTGGCGTCCTTTCTCCCGAGCGGGGTAGGGGCAGCCATCTGCCTTGTGGGCTCTGCCCTGGGTTATCTCAGGGCACGGTCTAGACTGGAGGTTCGCATTCTCTCCCAGCGCGGCAGGCTCCACTTCAATCACAACGTGGCCGATCGTGTTACTGCCCAGGTGGCAAGGGAGAAAGGCCGCCGAGCTCAAGCGTCTCGGCCAGTGCCGCAACCCTGCCCCTCACACCAGCCCTGGGTCTCTTCGCAGGAAAATTCATCAATGATTCGGGAAACTGATGGATTCAGAAGGTCACTGGGCTCCCGGGAGGATGTGGTGCTGCTCTGTCAGCCGAGACCGAAAGATCAGTAAAGCAGCAGGAACTCTGATCACTGCCAAGAGCTCTGAGGCTCAGGGTCTGGGTCAGGGCTGCAGACCTGAAAGTGCCTCACAGATCGCCAGGGCCGGGAAGATTCGGGCTCCGTGGCGCACAGCCTGCTCTGGCCCCGCCTGGCTCCAGGCCGAGCAAGCCTCTCCCTCTCTGCGCTGCTTCCCTCCCTCGGCCCGACCTATTACTCTGGACCTTCCGACAAGGACAGGAGAGAGCTGAAGCTCTGAACGTGGGCAGGCATCATCACCAGTGTCACTATTATTAACAAAAATCTGGCGAACCCTGAAGCTGTCCACCCCACCGACTCCAGTAAAAACAAGTCTCCTCGTTCCTCTTCCTGACAGCTCGTCTCTAGCAGGTGCCCAGACACTTCCGGAAGCCCAAATATTAGCAAATCCCTTCTTGTCTCTAACCTAAATCTGCCCCCTGTCACCTCTACCCCCCGCCCCTGGGGCCTAGCTCTGCCCTCTGCGGGTCCCCCACATCGGCATGTTCTCTCTTCCCCATGACCGGTCCCCTCAGGTCTCAAGGCAGCAGCCAGGTCCTGTGCAAGGCCCCTCTGCCTTGCACACGCTGGCCTGCATCTCCCAGCCTCCCCCCCATTCAGTGTGGCTGTGTGACTGGGGCCTGGGGAGCGGGGGGGGGGGGGAGGCAGTGACGTGTGCACCCCACTTCCAGGCTGGCTGCATAAAAGCCTCCTGCAAGAGACTCCATCCTCTCTTCCCCTGGCTTCGGCTGGAAGTGGGTATCCAAGGGGGACCTTGAAAGCTGTGTGTTGAAGATGGCAGACGCTTCTCTGACAGCCTGGTCCTGGGAGAGCCCCAGGCTCCCCGACTCTGTCCGGACTGGAGGTGAGCCGTGCATACACAGCTAGCAGGGTCATCCTGGAGGTTCCAGATCTATCTGCCACAGCACTAGCTTTGTTTTTCCTCAACACAGAAACCACCATACCCTCCCCACCCCCCAGCTCCTCGTCTCTGGGCTCAACCTCCCCACATGTTCTGAAAGCATTTCTAATACAATGAGACTTCCGTATGATCTTGTCACCTTCCTGTGGCCCACTGACTCCAAAGGGACTTCCCAGAGCACCCGGGCTTCTGGAAGGATTCTCAGGGTCATCTTTGGAGATGGAGAGACAGGTGGCAGGGTCCTGAGGTCCCCAACCCTGCTTCACCCAGAGCACTCCTTCTGCTTGTTTCCATATTAGGTTTCCTCAGCAGATTTGTCACTTGTGACACATTTACTTCGTAGAGTAAATGGAGCTCAGAACTGATGCCTTGACATTATAGTCTCGGGGCCTGTCTTCCTCGTCCTGCCCTGACGGCTATGTCAGCTGCTGAGGGACACAGTCACCCAGGCTGCCCTTTGAGCCTTTCTGGGGGCTACAGCCAGACAGACACTCTGCGTCTTCCCAGGCCTGTGGGGCCTTGGATGTACAGCAGAGGGAGGGACTGCAGGTCACCAGCCGGCTCTCCTGGGAGAGAAATATGGGTCCCCATATTTCATTTCAGGGACCCCTCATTCTCCAAAAGCCAGAGGTCAGCTGGAGACATCTTTTCAAGGCCAACTTTTCAAGGCCAGAGGCTGGTGAGAGAATTTTGGTTGGAACTGAGTTTTGGTTGGAATTAAGTTTTGGTTGGAGTTGAGTTTTGGTTGGCGTTGAGTTTTGGTTGAGTTGAGTTTTGGTTGGAGTTGAGTTTTGGCTGGAGTTGAGTTTTGGCTGGAGTTCAATTGGCACATCAGGAGGGCGGAGCAAGCCTGGCTTTAGTGAACACCTGTTCAGCTACAGGACCGAGTCCAAACTCATCGGCCTCCTAGCCCTTCTCACCTCTCCAGCCTCACCTTCTACCAACAGGACGTGTCCTGCTGATCTGGGTCCTCACCATGTCTCCCCGGCCAGCTTTTCTGTCCCTCTCCGCTCCCTCCCTCTCCCCTAAATACCAGGAGGTCTCACTGGCCCCTTAGGATGTGTTCCTTAGTCTTTGTTCTCACCCCTGGTCGGTGTTCCCCCATCTTCCCAGCAAGAGCACCTCTCATGTCTCTGAAATGCCATCTCGAGCACTGTGGTGGCTTAATACACGTCGGGGGATGCTGCTGACGACAGCGAGGAGCTTTATCTCCTATCAGGACCAACTCTGATTTTGCCGAGACACAGCGCACCACTCTGACTGACAGCCAAGTCGCCAAGGGGCTGCTGTGTGTCTGGTTGCTTGGGTGACACGTCCCTGATCCAGAATTCCTGAGAGGTGAATGCACCTGTTGTCTCGTGGTGGGATTTCTACAGGGCCCTAGGACTCAAATACAGATGGGCTGAGTCTTAATTGGTGGTGAATCAAATGATCCCTCCTCCCCTTTAAGGAAGAGAAAAGTGAGGCAGCTTATGATTGAGTGGGGACCATGGCTAAGGACACTGTTAGAAGACACTGGTGGTCCAAGTTCTTGGTTTCTTGATGGTCTCATTTGTAATAATGGACACAAAGTGGCGTGGAATAAATACCTTTTTCACTGCCTCCTGCAGTGACCTGGGGCCGTGGGACTAAGTTCTGGCCAACAAAACATGAGTGGAGGTGAGGTGTCCAAATTCCGGCTCACGACCTTAAGGGCAAGCGGACCTGCCCTCCTTCCCCACCTTCCTCCAGGTCGTAAGGGCAGTACCCTACGACGGCTGAACAATGAGACGGAAGGGGCCTGGGCCCCTGGACGACTTTGTGCAGCAGGCTCACTGCCTTGGCCCTGGACTGTCTGCTTTGTGATTATTATAGAAGAGAGAAATAAACTTCTTCTTTTTTCTTGAATAAGAAATAAATCTTATTTAAGTCATTAAGAATTTGGGTCTCTCTTAAAATTGGCTGAACCTGTATCCTACCTAATATAGGTAGGGTCTCCTAAGAAGCCTCTGGCAGGTATGAGGCCCAGTGATAATGTTAACATTTTATTTAAAGATTTTATTTATTTATTCATTTGAGAGAGAGACAGAGCATGAGCAGGGAGTGGGGCAGGGGGAGAGGGAGAAGCAGACTCCCCACGGAGCGTGACACGGGGCTCAACCCCAGGACCCTGAGATCACGACCTGAGCCGAAGGCAGGTGCTTCACCGCCTGAGCCACCTGGGTGCCCGTAATGTTAACATATAAGACGACAGAGCAACTATCCTACGCCCAGGGCTTTACACATTCTATTTTACTTGCCTCTCACAATGTCCCCATGTGACATGTATCACTGTACCCACTTTACAGTTAAGGAACCTGAGGTGCAGAGAGATTAGGAAACTTACTCAAGACCCAACAGCTACTCTCCAGTGCAACTGGGAATTGAGTCTGGGTCTGGGTCTCAAGCTCAAAAAATTCATGTTCTCTGCACCACATCATCAAGGGGAAGAAGGGAGAGGGAGATGGAGGAGGAGAGGGAGGAAGGCAAGTGAGGAGACGAGGAGGAAGAGGAAGCATAACAGGGGCGGACTCTGGCGGACCTCCACGCACTGCCTTGAGGGCTGCCTGACGGCCGAACTCCGGGCCGAACGTCGCTCTGTCTGGAAGTAGCTAGGGCAACTTCCGCCGCAGTGGAGCGGCCTGGCCTCTCTGTCTAGGAACTGTGCTCGGTCCTTCTGGGGGGGACCTCCCGCCCGGCCCCCGGGTGAAGGCAGAGCGCGGCCTCGCGGACGCCGGCCCGCTGCGGGCAGAGGTACCTTCGCCTTTCACTTCGGGGAGCAGCTGGCGCAGCGGCCTCTTCACCTCCCAGCTGCCGCTGACGAACGAAGGCATCACCCGGAGCAGCTCCTCCTTGTCCTCCTCCCGGATCACGGGGATGGTCTCCAGGATGAGCTGCATCTGCTCCAGCTCGTGAGCCCCTGGGGAGCCAAGCACCAGATGGTTAAGTGTGTTGCCCACGTGGCTGGGGTGGTGGAAGCCTCTGGGGGCCTGGGGGGGGGGCATGGGACGGTGGGAACGGCATCGGGCTGGGGGCCGGGGGACCTGGGTTCTGGTCTTCACTCTGCCACTGACTTGCTGTGTGACCGTAGGCAGTGTGCTTGCCACCTCTGGGGCTTGGCTTTGTCAAATGTCTCTGCCTCTGGAATGGACCCATCTGATAGACTGAGCCAGCCAGAGCGAATGGGACAGCAACAGCTGGGCCCAAGACTTCCCAAGTCCTCCTCGCCAGACGCCTCTCCGCGTGTTCTTTACCAGGCTGGGAAAGGAAGTGATTTTAAAACCAGGACCGAGCCTCACCTTTTGGTTTCCAATCAGGAGGCTCGTCATGAGCAGGGGGACAATCAGAAATAACCAACCGGCTCTGGAATGCATCCTGTGCTCCTTCGGGCAGAGGGAGCAGGACAGGCTATGCCAGGTCTGCAGAATTAGCATCCTGGGACAGGACGGAGGCAGGCATTTATTTACTCCTTTGCTCCTTCATTCCTTCCCCAGATCGTGACTTACGGAGCACCGTCTCCCTGCCGGGCAGCAGGCTGGACACTCGTGCATAAGATGCTTTAGTCTTTATGAGTCTCAGGAACGCAACTTGTCTTTGCTGCCCGAGCACGGATGCTGTGTCAGCGGTGGCCCTGCTGGTGGCGATCAGGTCTCTCCCCGCTGTCCACCTCGACTTCCAGGCTGTTCTTACTCCCATTGCTTCCATTTCCCCTTTTTGCTTGATAGCCTTTCCACTTCTACCAGTCTAAATCCTTAACCAAGACTTCCTATCTTTGAGAAGTCCCCAGATTCATCTAACTGCTCAGAATGCCCTCCCGTTACCACCAATTCCAATTTGCCAGAAGCTGGTGGCCTATGGTGGGGCTCCTCCGTGTCCCCCAACGACTCCCTGTGCAGCACCAAGCGGACATGAATGCTGGACGCTGCCCCCAGCAGCTCAGGCTCTGCTCTGAAGTGGTCCCTTCAGCCTCCCCTGTGTGGGCTCATGGAGGGTCAGTTCAGGGACTCTGGGAGCCCCTCGTGGGGTCCCTGCTCCAAATGAACACTCCAGACTGAGTGCTCACAGTGGCAGGGAGAGAGGGGGAAGGAGCTGAAAATGTAGGATGGATGTTTCCAGCATCAATCTCAAGGTGCTTAAATAGAAGTAGTTACTTGATTTTGAAAGTTCTACCCTCAAAAGGCTATTTTTAGCCTTTCCAGTATTTTGCCAGAAATGATAAGGGGCCTCCAAGTAGGTCCATAAAGCCCTACAGGTCATTTTAAAGAGAAAGACCAGGATGTTTTGTGATTAGCATGGGTTTTTTTTGTGGGGCTTTTTTTCTTTCAATCAGTTCTCTCTTTTTATAGACCACCACAGGAGAAGGAAGATGGCATGGTTAGTGTCTTACCAGCGAAGAGCATTCTCCCCGTGAGCATCTCGGCCAGGATGCAGCCGGCGGCCCACATGTCAATGGCTTTGGTGTAGTTGTTCGGAGAGAGCAGTAGACGCGGCGAGCGGTACCACTTAGTTACCAACCCTTCCGACAGATAACCCTGGAAGACAAAACCCCCGGTTCCGATGGTCAGCCACGTGCAGATATACCCTCTCTCCCAAGTGCCTCCTTGTTTCTTTCCACCCGAAGACAGCATTCTGTCCAGGATCCTTCCACTCTGGAGCCTTCCCTGAAGCCCAGGGGTTCTCCTCTGGGGATGGGGAGGCAAGATACCAGTATTTTGGGAGGAAGCCTTTTCCACCCCAACTTGATGTAACTATGCAAAACAAATTCGCCCTCATCTAGTCAGAAGATGGACACACAGGAGCCAAACTCAAGTTCATTACCACCATCAACAGAGGAATGATGAACATGGAATTCCATTGATCCAGTAGCTGAATCTGAGGAATAGCCATACATTTGAAATTAAGCCAATTACGTTCGTGCTGAGGATTAGAGTTAATGTGGCTACAACGCCAGAGACGCCAAGACCCTGCTGACAACGGGTGAGGCCAGCTTCATAACAGGTACAGGCGAAGGGCGTATGGAAAGAGCCCTAAATGGCAGAGTGGATGCAGCTTTGGTTGGCCCAGAGGATTCTGGGAGCTCCACAGTGTCTTTTGGGGGCGGGATAGATGTCCTACCTGATTTCAGCCACTGTTCAAGGATTTGAGGTCTGGGACAGAATCCTTCCCTCCAAGATTTGGGGGTGACATAAGTGGTTTTGCACAGAATGGAAAATATAGCCAGGCAATTTGGAAATTGTTCTCTACATAATTTAGGAAGTTGGCCCAACAGTGTCACTTGGGAGGTGTCCATTTGGATGACCTGGAACAGTCTCTCTAAATTGAGAAGGCAGAGCCATTTGGGGGTTAAGGTGAGACAATTCAGACTGAGGGGATCCAGTGGGAGAGTCTAGGGATGGTCTTGATATCTGCTGATGTAACTCTCCATTTAGCATTTGAATTGCCCTTTTTACTGATGTAGGAAGTTATCACAGACCCAGGCTAAAGCAGATGAAAAGTTAAGAAACCCAAAAACTCAGGAGCTTTTGATCGGTTAATCCAGAATCTCTTTATTTGTTCGGCAAAGATTTATTAAGTGTTTCAAACCTTCCGAGAGCCCTACAGGACGACAGCAGTTCCCTCTCCTCTGCAGTACATATTTCTTCAGAACAGGGCCCCACACTGGTAGAGGGAAGGGGGAAAGAGGAAGTGACCACAGCGTACCCATTCCCCGGCCTCAATGCTCCCACCCAAATGAACTCCTTAGATTCCCTCCTGTCCCCGTCTCGTCACCTCCCCTGCCCCCAGCCCCCTAGCGATCCTCCTTTTCTGTCCTCTGGTTTTGCTTTGTACAGAATGTCATATACATGGAGTCCTAGCCCCTTTTTGAGTCTAAATTCCTTCACTTAGCACAAAGCAGCTGGACTCATCCGTGTTGCTGAACGTGCAGTAGTTTGTAGGGGTTTAAGTTTGATTCTAAAAGTTACAGATACACCGGGGCGCCTTGCTGCCTCAGCCAGTGGAATATGCAATTCTTGATGTCGGGGTTGTGACTTCGAGCCCCACGTCAGGTGTAGAGATTACTTAAAAAAGAAAATCTTAGGGGCGCCTGGGTGGCTCAGTCAGTTAAGCATCTGACTTGATTTTGGCTCAGGTCACGATCTCAGGCTCGTAGGATCGAGTCCCTCGTGGGGCTCCAAGCTTAGTGGGGAGTCTGCTTGAGATTCTCTCCCCCCTCTGCCCCGCCACCCCCCACTCTCTCTCTCTCTCCTCCTCTCTCTAAATCAGTAAGATCTTTAAAAAAAAAAATCTTAAAAAAATTACAGACACAAGCCAAACTGTAGAAGTTCACTCTGGGTGGGCGGGTCATAAATAAGGAATGGTTTGATTGATTTTCCAGTCAGAGACTGAGCTGGCCAGAGGAAGACAAAAGCAGAGTCAGCCAGAGGGGAGGCAACAGAAGGGGAGTCTTCTCTGGTATGTAAATGAGCCGTCTTTTAGGGGACGGAATTTCCTGTCCTTAACACATGCCTATCTGCAGGTGAGGACTGCAGTGAGGACACAGTGGGGGCGTCCTTCTGGAAAGTAAAATGAAAGATGTTTACATAGGCAAGGCTGCCCCTGGGCCAGATATAAGGGCCAGACCATGAGAGCAGCTGAGGAAGTTCACCCACAGCTCTTCCTTACTTTGGCACGAACACCGAGAAGCTGCTGCTTCCCTATGGTCACTTGTCCCTCAGACCCTTCTGGAAACAGAGGACATACTGATGTGTTTCAGAAGCCACAGGGCAGAGGAGAATTTGGGAAGTTGCAGTGTCTGCTGTCAGGTTCTGGAGCAAGAGGAGCCCTGGGGAAGGGGGTGATGGAAACAGAGGAGGCTCCCTTTCAGGGGTGGAGGGGGGGCAGACATGGGGAAGGAGGTGGTGGCAGGGGTCCTGCCCTCAGCTGAGATGAGCCCTGGGTGTCCAAGCAAGAGAGGTTCTGGAGCCCACAACATGATCCTGGTGATGTGAATTCAAGAAAGGTTCAGTGGAGTGGATGGGGCAAAAGTCAGAACTTTCTAGAATAAAAAGATATATTTTTAAAGAACACCCAGGAGTGGAGACTCAGTTTTATCAGAAGGGCTCACAAATCAGTAAGTACATCGGTTCCACAGGAATCTTTGAATGGCTTTCCTGTCTGAGCCTGCAGGGTAGGGATCATTTCAGCTCCATTTGGATGTGGAAGAACGTGTCCTCAGTCGTCGGACCTGGTCTCCATGTGACGCACCGTTGTGTGAGTCATAAGGGACCACCGCTCTGAGGAGACAGGAAACCAGCACTTGCACGACTCTCCATGGCCCCCTCTCAGCACGAAAGATGCAAAACCGGAGCTGCCCTTTCCCGAGGGTCCCTTTCCCCCTGCCACCCTGTCCCCTGGTGCTCCTGGTGAGAAGCTGACTTTGGAGGTGCTCCTGGGGAGTGAGGCAGCTGGACAGGATTTCCTGTCTAGACCCTGTCATGGGGGCCTTCGGGCCTTCTTCAGTGACTGCTCCAACAGCCCATTTTGCTTCCTTTTAGGGCCCAGTACAGCCAAGGGGAGGCTCTGATTGTAAAAGCATCATAGGTATTTGGGAAATCATCTAGCAGCTGCTGCCCTCGGAGGAGGGTAATTAGGGACCCCCAACAGATCAGAAGGAAGGCATAATGAATGCTCTGAGCATCCTCTGGGCAGAGGGAGCAGGGACACCGCACTCAGTCCCAGCTGCCTGCCAGGGAGTGCAGAACAGCCTTGCTCAAACTCACTCCAGAAGGGTGGGCACCGATCCGCGCCTCCAGCAGGGGGTGGGCTCCAGCTCCGTCTGCCTCCACCGCCCCCGCCCCAGGCTGATCCCTTGTGTCTGGGAGACAGAAGGCTGCGGGAGAAGGCATGCTCCCATATACCTCACAGGGATAGGGAGAATTTAAATGGGGACACGTTCTCTGAAGAATAAAAGCCCAGTGAATTGTAGCTGAGTGTGTGGTGTGGGGGTGGTGTGTGACAAGGTGCGAAGGCTGGTTTCTCCCCTCATCCTGAATGGCTGCTTAGGGCTGTCCCCCGCTTCCAGGCCAGCACAGGGAATGACTCTGACAGCCTCACCTTCTCTACCAGAAAGTCTCTGGCATGCGCTGTCCCTGTGCGGCGCAAATGCAGATGATGATTAAAACCCTCTCTGTCTTCAAAGAGCATATGATGTAGTTAGAGATGAAGCATTCAATATGATTGTCAGAAGGAGAAGGAAGTGATCTCGGTCAACATTTATGTGGGGCTTGCTCTGTGCTGGGCACTGTGTTAGCATTTTACCCTTTTTTTTTTTTTAATCTATTTATTTATTTGAGAGAAAGAGAGAGAGGGAGGGAGGGGCAGAGGGAGAGTGAGTCTTGCACGGACTCTGCACTCAGCACGGAGCCAGGGCTCGATCTCACGACCCTGCCATCATGACCTGAGCTGAACCAAGAGTCGGACACTTAACAGACGGCACCCCCCAGGCGCCCCTGTGTTAGCATTTTACACACATTCGTTCTGCAATCCTCCCATCAGCCTCTTGATGCAGGTTCTCCACAGAGTAGTCACACCACCTGCCCAAGGTCCCATGACTGGGAAGTGGCCTACGGTATCTGGCTCAGAGCCCACGCTCTAACCTGTACGTGGCCAGACCTCCATCACCACGCACCCCAAACAGAGTCCTGGTGAGCAGCGAGGAGGAGGCCTGCTCAGAACGCAGAGGGGCAGGTTTTGTCTCGCAGTGGGTCCGGAGGGCTTCCTGGAGGAGGAGGCCTGTTCAGCAGAGGAGCAGGTTTTGTCTCGCAGTGGGTCGGGAGGGCTTCCTGGAGGAGGAGGCCTGCTCAGCAGAGGAGCAGGTTTTGTCTCACAGTGGGTCAGGAGGGCTTCCTGGAGATGAGGTTTGCGCTGGTCTTGATGGATGGGGACATCTTAGATAGCTCTGTGCTGACAGTGGGCACCAGTGTGAGTCAAGGCAGAGGGTGGGAAGACCTAGAATGTGCTCAGGGGACACAGAGACACCTGGGCATGTGGACAGAGGGGCTGAGGAGAATGACCTTTGTTCTGAAAGTTAATGGACCCCTATAACGATGAGAATCAGAAGTGCTGGTGAGAGGTACAGATTGCCCAAAGCTACTGACGTGGAGTCACCATCTGCAGCTTGAATGAGCTCCCCAGGGAGCCTGTGAGCCCCCGCCCAGTTTGAGAACACCAGGAAGAACCAAGGCAGCCATGGAGGGTTGCAGAGTGAGGAAGGAGGGGTAGTGGGTAGGACGGGAGCGTCAGCGGAGGCTGGGAGAGGCTACTCTGTTTTTTCCGTTTGCCCTGGGCAGGTCTGGTCCTCTGGTAGGGCTCCTGCGGATTCTTACTACAGGGCAGGGAGTTTATGGAGCTAGGTGTCGACAGGCTCTGCAGTCCCTCTCCCTCGCAGCCTAGCTGGCCTCCAGGTGCTACTCTCTGGAGAGCAAGGGATCACAGGTCTCAGGAAGGCCTTCGGAAGGCCCCTGGGCACCACGCTTCCTTGCAGCACACGTAGGCACCCCTGTCTGATCTAGAAGAAACTAGGTCAAGGGAAAAAGAAATCAGGCTATGGAGAAGTAAAACTGTTAGCCTTAGGGGTCAATGCAGGCTGTTGCACGGATGCTGTGATTCTTGTAGACGTGCAAGTTCCCAGAAGACCTTCTGGTGGGCGTGCTGTGGAAATCAAAGGGAAGTCACATAAGGGACGGGAAAGACTGGGGACTTTGAGCCTGGAGAACATAAAGGGGGTGGAGGCATGAGAGCTGCCTTTAAGTTTTTATTTATTTATTTGAGAGAGAGAGAGAGAGCACAAACAGTGGGAGGGGCAGAGAGAGAGGGAGAGAGAGAATCTCAAGCAGACCCCATGCTGAGTGCAGAGCCTGACTCGGGGCTCGATCTCACGACCCTGAGATCATGACCTGAGCCGAAATCAAGAGACAGATGCTCAACTGACTGAGTCACCCAGGCACCCTGACAGCTGCCTTTAGACGTTTGCAAGGCTGTCACATGGACAAGGAGTTAAGCTTGTTCTCTGAGGCTCTGGGGACAGATGCGAGCCAAAGCGTGAGACAGAAATCTATGTAATAGGTTAATAACAGCTAACATTTATTGAGCTCCTCAAACTGCTCTGCTGCATATGCGTTAACTCACTTCATCCTCACAGCAAGTGAGGCAGGGACTCTCATTATAGCCATTTCACAGGGAGGAGTCGGAGGCACAGAGAGGGTAAGCAATCTATCCAGGGTCACACAGGCTGTATGCGGCAAGCTGGGATTCCATCCCAGGCCATGTGCACGGAGCGCTTTCCCTCTGAGTAGGCGGCGCTGCTGCCTTTCACATCAGAAAAGCCTCTAAAGACATCAGGGCTGTCCGAGGGGGGACTGGGCTCCTAACAGGCAGAGGCGTCCAGGCACAGCACCAAGGACCCTGCAGAGAGATGCGCCACCCCTGCCCTCCTGGTGGGCGTCACGAGCCCGGCTCCTCAGACTTTGGTGTGCACTCAAATACTCGGGGACTGAGACCAGACACAGACTCAGGTCGTCAGGTGAACAAGTGATGCTGCCGGTCAGGGGGCCGAACCTGGACCCGCAGGGCCCTAGCTTATCTTGCCTGTCATGTCCGGCCCGAAGGACTCATGCTCTGCCCTGCTCACAGGCCAGGCAGATTTCCCCCTCCGAGCAGCAGGCTGACCCACAATAGGGGTTAATTCTTCGTGTTACACTCATCAAAAGACCATTCAGAAAAACAACACCCTCCCAGAGGCCCCTCTACGCACAGACGTATGGCCTTCCTCCTCCAGTCTTTTCCCTCCTAAGGTATAATTCCTATTTGTGCCACTATTCCTATCAGGCACGGTAGAAACCTTTTTTAAAAGAAATAACACCACCGCCAAATAGCCTTTCTCACTGCTGACTCCAAACTCATTCTATTAAACTCATTTCCATGAAAATATGCAGCAGGGAATCTCTCAAGCAGAGGAAAGAAACGCACAATCTTAAAAGCCCCGTGCACAGCACAATCCCTGGGAAGTCATCGGGTACATTCTGTTTATGCAGCTACAATCCACATGGCTGAAGAGAGTACAGTTCCATCAGCTGCACCGAGCTGTCCTTAACTTCA
The DNA here is from genome assembly GCF_023065955.2 of Ursus arctos. Taxonomy (NCBI): domain Eukaryota; kingdom Metazoa; phylum Chordata; class Mammalia; order Carnivora; family Ursidae; genus Ursus; species Ursus arctos. The sequence goes on from NW_026622841.1 coordinate 23,019,741, forward strand.
AGATGCCCTCAACGCTGATCCGCTACTTCCGCTGGGGCTGCTGCTTCCCTGCTCTGTGCACAGGGAGGGATCCTGGCCAGTGAAATACACAATCTCTTCCTAGGTTTCCATGGAAATCAATCAAAGCCCAGTTAAGTTCATACAGGCCGACAGACTCCATGTGGTTACTTCTCTTTATGTTAAAAAAAAAAAAATGATAGAATTGCTTTTTTTTTTTTAAAGTAGGCTCCATGCCCAACATGGGGCTTGAACTCAAGACCCTGAGATCAAGGGTCGCGTGCTCTACTGACTGAGCCAGCCAGGTGCCTGGATAGAATTGCTTTTTGAACAATAATTTGTTTCCAATTGTGGCAAAATATGCTTAACTTAAAATTCACCATCTTAACCACTTTCAAGACTACAATTTAGTGGCACTGAGTACATTCACATTGTTGTCCAACCCATCACCATCTGTTTCACAAAACTGAGTCTGTCCCCATCAAACAAGTGCCTGGCCCCCAGCCCCACCCTTCTACTTTCCGTCTCTGTCAATCTGACCACCCGTCCAAGTGCAATCATGTCCTTTTGCAACTGGCTTATTTCACTCAGCACAATGTACTTCCTCTTACTTTTATTTTTTATTTATTGATTTTTTAAAAAGATTTTATTTATTTATTTTAGAGAGAGAGAGAGAGAGAGAATGTGAGTGGGGGGAGGAGCAGAGGGGGAGGGAAAGAATGTGAAGCAGACTCCCTGAAAAGCCTGGAGCCTGACGCGGGGCTCCGATCCCACAGCCCCAAGATCACGACCTGAGCTGAAACCAAGAGTTGGATGCTTAACCGACTGAGCCACCCAGGCACCCCCTTCCTCTTACTTTTAAAACAGCAGGAAAGTGGGAGCAATGGGATGGGCTTCTTTTTAAAAAGTGCTTTCTTGAAATGTGGTTGTCTTCTAATAAAAGTAGAGCTGACATCATAGATAAAAGCTTTGGACATTATCCTCACAGGATCCAAACCATGAACTCTGATTTCTACCACAGTTTGAAGACATGACAAAATGTTTTGTGTGGAGATGTACCAGGATCGCCAGCTCTATTCCCCCCATCCTCCCCAGGGATGGGCCGCTGAACTGGTTGGAGAGGTGGATGGAGGGAAGGCTTGTTTGGCTCCTCCAGCCTCAGTTTCCCCATCTGTTTGTGCTCCTGGTCTCCAAGCGTTCCTCTGTGGGGCACTAGAGTCTTAGGATGCCACCCCACAACAGCAACCCTTCAACGAGGGGCCCTGTTGGGCCCAAGTGACTCATTTTTAATGGGCTGTGAGCAAAGACTCCGTTTACGAAGAGGCATTGGCTGCCAGGCCCTAATTAGACATTTGTCTTGCTGACCTTCAGGGAGAAATCGGGTGGCACCCTGGGGCAGCTGCTCTCACACCTGCTACACGTTAGAAGCACCCAGAGAACTTAAGAGAATCCCGATTCTCAGGCCACCTGCCATACCAATTATGTCAGAATCTCCGGGGGGTAGGACCCGAGCATCAGGACTTTTTAGAACTCCCTGGGTGATCCCACTTTATAGCCATACTTGAGAACCAGTGTCCTACAGATGTTAGTTCAACGGCTTTGAAAGGTAAGCAGTATTTTCAAGGTTTCCCAATTAGCACAGCTTCTATTTCTAGCTCCACTCAGGAGGAGACGAATCCTTGAATAGTCACAGAGGTCTCCTCCGGACGGCTGACTCGTGGGAAGCAAAACTTTACTGGAAAGCAACCAATCATGACAATGGCTGCCATTTATTGAAACCTGACGATATGCCAGGCACTGTGCCGAGTGCTGCTGTATCGTTAGCGCATTTCATTACCAAAATGACTCTATGAGAAAAGCACAGAGTGGTGAATAACTTGACCAAGGCCAGACTGGCTAAAAATGGGGGGTGCTGAGATTCAGTCCCAGCAGTGAACAAAGCAAAGTCCCTGTCACGACAGAGTGTACTTGTGAGCCGGAAAGACCGCTGAACAAGCGAATGCATGGTATCCCCAGGGGAGATGGTGCAAGAATAAAAAGAAAGCAGGGTAAAGAGACAGAGTGATGGATTGGGTGGTCGTCCGGGAAGGCCTCTGTGATAAGGGGACATTAGTGATCAACGTGGCCACGTGGGGAATGTCAAAGACGTTCATCTCTGAGCCCCAAATTTCCCCTTTCTGTCCCACACCCCCAAATGAGGGCAGCGCTCTCAACTTTCTCCAGCAAACCTTCCTCTGAGATCTCTCATGAACATCCAGGTATAAATAACCGAGAACATCTTTGAGTGGAGGAGGGAACTAACGTCTGTTAAGCACGTATGATGACAAGGGATTCCGTGCCAGCATTAGCTCAGCTGACCTCATGACAACCCTGTAAGATAAATATTTATTTTTTTTCATTTTATAGCCGAGGAAATTACTGCAGCTCCTACCCCCTCTGCCTGGCTCCCTGGGCAAGCCTTTGTGTTCCTGGATCCCTTCATCTCTAAAATCACAACACCGTAGTAGGGGAGGCCCTGAGGGCAGGGACCAGACATTCTATCTCCACCTGCATTGCTCAGGGGAGGTGCTCACTTTAAATGTGGTGAATTCATGGAATGAACGTAAGCTAACGGAATGACTGATATGCTCATTGCGCAATTTCAGGAAATGACCGCCAGTCAATACATTATTTTGAAGTTGGTTGGCCATGTTCAAATCACAGGGCAAGGGTAGCAGCCACGTTCAAGTCCAGCCCTCTGAAATCTAGGGGCTCCCTCAGATGTGGGCTGTGGCTGTGGATTTCTCTCTGACGTTACCCTGATGCTGCAGCATGGGCTGCGAATCTTGCTGGGGGGCCACAGGGGAGGTCAGACTCAGCGCTTTACTGCAACCCTTCCACCTCCACTCGCTAAAAGTAAGAGGACGCTCCCGCCCCCAGGGCACTCCGGAGGAATGTGCACAATCGTAAGGAAACTGTGCCACCGCCTCCCACCTGGCGAGCACCACCCTGGGCCCTCCGTGCTCTTCCACTTGATTCTCATGACAGTCTCACTAGGGGGCGCTGTCACAGTCCCTGCTCTATGGCAGGGAGCTCAACGACACAGGATCAACATTATGTCCCACAGCAGATAGGTGCATCCCCATTTCTGCCCTGCCCCCCACAGCTGCTCATGCACGGTCCCCTCCCAGAGAATAAGACTTCTCCCCCGTTCAGCTTGCAGAGCATGCCCAGAAGAACCTTCTTGGGCTCTCCTCTCTCAGAAGGCTCTGGTATGCACCACCGCCTTTGTTAAAGATAACTAAGATGGCATTGAGACTACGAAAAGTGAGAGCTACGTTGTCATGGTTTTGCTTTTTTCTGTGGAAGCTGGGTCAGGTGGATCTTGGAAGGGAGGGGCAGATCTTGGAGCCCTGGGGTGGCTTGATTAAACAGATGGCTATGGGTGGGGACCGACGTTGGGCCCAGGCAGTTCACTTGAAGGGGTTAGAAATCCCTCTCGGGGCGCCTGGGTAGCACAGTGGTTAAGCGTCTGCCTTCGGCTCAGGGCGTGATCCCAGCGTTCTGGGTTCGAGCCCCACATCAGGCTCCTCCACTAAGAGCCTGCTTCTTCCTCTCCCACTCCCCCTGCTTGTGTTCCCTCTCTCGCTGGCCGTCTCTCTCTCTCTCTCTCTGTCAAATAAATAAATAATCTTAAAAAAAAAAAAAAAAGAAAAGAAAAGAAACCCCTCTCTTGGGGGCCTTCGAAGGGCAGGAGCCTGGGGAAGTTGGCATTGGGCAGGGCAGGGCTCCTGCCATGGGAACGCCCCTGACAGGGCCCAGCCTGTATGTAGGAAAGGAAGCAGCCGCCTACAGAACGGGGCCGGGGAAGGGGTGCGGGGGGAGAACAGGGAAGAACGAGCCAGAAAAGCCCTGCTACTTCTGAACTTGGCAACCTCCCTGGCCTGGGGTTGGAGAGTCTCACCTATGGAGTCACTACTTTGAGTTAAGGCAGCATTTTCCAAAATGAGCTCACATCCCAAAGATGCTGATGGCATGTGAACAAACCCTTGAGGCAGGTGGGCAACAGCCAGGTTTATCTGTAGAGTCTCAGGCTCTCCTAGATGGGGTTCGGATGCACCACCTGGCACAGCTCTTTGTCCGCATAAGCATATTTTCCAGGTGTGTCTTAGGGACCAACCTTTCTCTGGATATGCCTTGGGAAATACTGGGCAAGGTCCTTGTCATACGATTACCTGGGAGAGGAAACACTGACCTGTTAGCCATTGTCTTCTGTTATATTAGCAAGGACTCGAGTCACCGTGGCTCCTGCTGAATGCGCTCTGTGTGGATGGAAATGCACACTGCGCCCCTCACTCATCTCTGGGCCCCTGAGGACAGGGACTGACTGCACCTGCTGTGGCTGGGGTCTGCAGGTGGACGAGGCCGAAGGCACGGGTGACTGCATGTTACAGAAGCAATCAGAACTGTTGGCTGCACTGAATTCACAGAGGCTCTGGCCTCAAGGGTGGGGAAGGGCAGGCCTGCTGGGTGGGTGCCATTGTCCCCTTCCCCCAACCACCAGGGAAGAAGCACAGGACGCAAGGGATGGAGGAGGACTGTGGGGACAGAGACAAGGGAGGCGGAAAGGCCCCAACACCAACACCAGCCCCCCTGGCTCCTCAGTGTTGGTCCTGTCAGGGTCCGAACCCAGCTCTGGGGTCAGTAACCCTGTCTGACCCTAACCTCAAGAAGGGTCATCTCTCCTTGATGGCTGGGCTGCCTGGATCACACTACTAATCAGAGACCACATCCTCTCTCTGCAGAAACACTTCTCTTCCAAAACAACCTGCAGGGCCCCAGTCATGTCCCACTTCTGAAAGGCACGCTGAGGGACCGCTGGGGTCCTGTGCTCCAGGGAATTCCGGTCCCATTTCAGAGGCTTTGTGGACAGGTATTTCTTAAGTTTTTCCAGTGGATCTGGCTCTGTGTGAGGTACTGAGTTGGGGGACTGTCCTCAGGGAGCTTACAAGCCAATTCTGTGCAGTGAGTTTTCTGGTTTGACTACAAAGACCATCATTAAGCCAAGGACACTCAACCCCGGGCGAGAGAGGGAGTGGGGCCTCACTGCGTGAAGAACGAAACAAAGAGGGGGTTGGGGTAGGTTTGGGGGGGTCTTAAAAATACAAAATTACGAACACAAAATTAAGTATGAGAGTGAATATTTTTGAATTAGAAAACTGCAGCAAATTAAAACCTATAAAAATCTGGCAAATACCACAAACATCACACGATTCACAAAAATAACATTTTTACTAATTAGCCGCTTGGCAAACTGCAGGCAGCAAACACGTGAGCATACCGCCTAATCTCTGATCATCTCTTCTACGGCAATTTTGTAACATAATTTTTCACAGTCAGAATTTAAAGATAACTCAGTCTTCGAAAGATAACTGAAAAGCTAACTCAGTCTTTACTATGGTTGTTATTTCAGGATCATTGGTATTTTACAAATGCCTCTCATCTCCAGAACTCGCTGGGTAAGGTCATATAAATTTTTAGGATTATTGTCAAGTTTGGGAAAAATAGGGGCACCCGGGTGGCTCAGTCGTTAGGCGTCTGCCTTCGGCTCAGGGCATGATCCCAGAGTCCTGGGATCGAGCCCCACATCAGGCTCCTCCGCTATGAGCCTGCTTCTTCCTCTTCCACTCCCCCTGCTTGTGTTCCCTCTCTCGCTGGCTGTCTCTCTCTCTCTGTCAAATAAATAAATAAATAAATAAATAAATAAAATCTTTAAAAAAAAAAGTTTGGGAAAAATGCTAAGCACTCTTTTGTATATGCGCTGTAAGATTGGGGGGGGGGCATTTCTAGTTTTCTCATGCGGTGACTAAACTTTTATTCTTTGAATTGGTGGTACTTACTGACTAGGCTGTCCTTAACCAGGATGTGCTAGGTGTGGCCACATATTACGGGCTGTAGGCGGAATTTGCTTCTTTTGTGTGAGGATACCCCATGACTTGTTTCAGTGGCCACAGAAGGATTCCTGGGAGCTATTCTGACACCAAGACGATTGGCAATAACTGAACTGTATACAGAAGTTAACTGCCAACCATGTGAATATATCCCACTAAAACCAAACTAAATGTACCCCTAGCCCAACCTCCTCTTAGCCAGAGGCCCCAAATGCTGAGCCATGCCAGCACCACCCAACACCAGGGAAGACATGGCAGAGGGCAAGTCAGAATGGAAACAGACCACTTCTTACCTGATGGCTGCCAAAACAGCTCAGCTTGCAAATATTACAAAAATATATAACCATGTGAACACATGGCGAGAGGCCCTGAGTTGGGCTTCATGAACTCTGTGGTGAATTCGGCTCTCACCAGAAGGACAAAAGCCCAAAGAAGGGGCAGGGGCTGAGGAGGACAGGGAGGCAGGTTGTCAGGACCTTCAAGATAGGAAAGCAGGTACATAGTGTGGGAACCTTCCCTGAGGTCAATCACAGTAGGGCCTGTCTTCTCATAGCCTGAGGCAGGTTGTCGAGAGGACTGGTGACCCCGGAGCGTCTGTGAGGACGGAATGGTTACAGTGTAAGCCAGCGTGGTTCTGAAGGATGTTTCTTTCCCTCCTTACAGAACAAGCTGGTATGATCATTGGCCACCAGGAAAGGTCTCTGATCTCCTCCCCTTGCCACCTGGCTGCCTTAAATTGCTTTACCAAGAGCCAAAACCCCTGGTTTCACTTTTAGAGGAATAGCTAGAAAAGCAAATTCCTTGCCTCCCCCCAAAAGAGTATGCAGGCATTTTATTCTCCACACTCAGCAATGCATCTAGAAGGTTTTGGGAGAGCTAAAGGAGGTAGGAGAATGCAAGAGCCGTGGACACTTAGAGGAGACGGGGCTCTGAAGAGGGAAGGGGCACAGGGGGTGGGAGTGGGCCCCAAAGATAAAGTGCACCCTCTATACAGTTTTCTCACACCCCACCTGGTGGGTCCTGCAACGCTTGGCAGATGGTTACACAGAAGGGGGGTGATATTTGCGTCACTATTTACGAGAAAGCACTGTGAGTGCACTTGGTTTTCAAAACTGTAATACAAGCACCAGTCGATGTGTGAGGCTAGTTTCTTCATTTTCACAGCTGTATAGTATTCCAGGGCGTTTAGAGAGGGGGTCTGGGAAGAGGCAGTCAGCATCCTTCTGTTAGATTCACTTCTAGCTACCGTTATATAATAAAGAATTTGGCTGGTCTTCATCCCCCGTTGCTGGGAGGAAGCCTTTAAACCCTCTGGAATGTCCTGAGTGTCAGGAGGGCCTTTGTTATTCACTATGGGCTTGGAGAGAGTTTCAGGAAGGGTCTGGCCATGTGATTAGAGGGCTGTGGGAGGGGGCTGGGCAGGCTGCTGGAGATGGAGTGCGCTCCAGTGGCCAACGACTCAATCAACCATGACCATATAATGAAAGCCCAATAAGAACTCCGGACACTGGAGGTCGAGTGAATGTCCTTGGTTGGTGACCCGCACACCTATGTACTGAGAGAGTGACCAAAAACACTTCACATTTGGGACCCTCCTGGGCTTTGCCTTCCGGATTTCTTCCTTTGGCTGGTTGTGATTCGTATCCTTTATACGAACACTGCAGTCGGAAGCATAGGGCTTTCCTGAGTTCTGTGAATCGTTTAAAGGAGGGGGTATGAGAGCCCTCGAATTTGTAAACAGTTGGTCAGATGTGCCGGTGGCCCGGGGAAGCCCCAAGCTCGCGGCTGATGACTGAAGTGAGGACAGTCCTTTGGGGACAGGCCCTCACCCTGTGAATCCTGTTCTAACTCCAGGTCAGAACTGAACTGGAAATAGGGACATGGCAGATGTCATTAGTTAAGATGAAGTCACTGGGATGGACCTCAACCAGTTTGACTCGGTTCCTTATCAAAAAGGGGAAATTTGGACACAAGACACCCATGTCGGGAGGAAGCCATACGAAGATGAAGAAGCTTCTACGAGCCAAGAAATGCCGAAGACTGTCAGCAAAGCCCCGCGCCTAGAGGAATCCACCCTGGCAACACCTCGATCTCAGACGTGTGGCGCCCAGAACTGTGGGACGCAGGTTTCTGTTCTGTCAGGCGCTCAGCGTGTGGTGCTTTGTTACGCCAGCCCGAGCGAACTAACACAAAGGCCAACGGAGGTTTAATTCGCTTCCCACAATGATGATTTTATTTTTTTTAAATAGCAAAAGTCAAATTCCTCACAGTCCTTCTGGGTGTCTCTTCTCTGCGGGGGCCCTGACGCTCAGGTGCCCCAGCACCGGGGGTGCACGGAAGCATCCGGGGGGTTTCTTAGTGGGAGGACTTAGCCCTGGTCTCACTGCAGCCTGCACTCACTCCCCTGCCAGACAAAGACGCCTCGCGGGCTGCATGTCTGTGCTGCGAACATGAGCTTTGGACCTGGGTTCAAGGCCTGGGCCAGCGGCTTACGCGCTGGTGACTTACGGTCATCTTCTTAACCTCACTGAGGAGAGCACTCCCTAAGGGGGCTGTCGGGATGAAACAGAAAACACAGGCGAAGCACCCTGCTCTGAATACTGGCCCGCTGCTCTTCCTTTCTCAGCTCTGTTTTGTTTTTTTGAGAGAGAGCGTGGGGGCTGGGGACAGACAGAGGGAGGGAGAGAGAATCTTAAGCAGGCCTCACCCCTGCGCGGAGCCCGACGCGGGGCTCGACCCCACAACCCTGAGCCGCAATCAAAAGTTGGCCACTTAACTGAAGGAGGCACCCAGGTGCCCTCAGCTCTAGTTTGAGAGAGGCGTCGATGGTGCCCCTCTGTTTGTTATGCCCAAACTCCTCAGCCTCATTTCTCGGGTTCTTACAGCTCTGCCCCCGTTCCCAGGCTCCCGGCCTTCCACTCCCTGCTCCCCGGGTCAAGCTCTGCTCTGTGAGATGTCCCCCACCTTTCCCTTGCTGTTGCCCACACCTGCAATGCCTCCTGTCACCTCCTACCCAGATCCTGACAACCAGGAGGCCACCTTCACGCCCACATCCTCTAGATGCACTCTTTCCAAAGGACCTCTAACTTGGAAGGAAAGGAAGACCAGAAGGGGGTAGGGGAGCGAGGGAAAGGAAAGTTTTCGCTGAAAGACCCATCTGTGCTGCTCATCTCACACCGGGTAATCCATGCCGCCCTGTCTGCTTTGCCAAGGTGTTAGTCTCTGTTCCGTCTTTCCCGTTCGATCGTCGGCTGCAGGACAGCGCACAGCGCTGTTTGTCAAGCACGTTCAATTCAGACTGGTTTCTCAGAACGACCAGCTGGAGCGGAGGCATCATGGCCCTCCGACCACACCCAGCACAGACTTTCCACATGCAGCGTCTGCTGCTGACGGCAGTGGGGGTATGTCAACGACTAACTTCTGGATGCCCCTTTCCCATTCGTTCCCGTCTCTCGGTGAGGGCGGGGTGGGTACAGAGGGAGGGAGCAGAACCAGAGGTTGGCAATGAGGCCAGAGCTCCCTGGGCGAGTTGGTGCCCCCTGTATGGTGTCACCGAAGCCCTCTCTGTGCAAGTAACTCTTCTGGGAAGTCCTGTGTCGTGCCTGATTTCCCACCTTCAGAATAAATTATATGGGGTAATATTCTGGGTGTGCAGGGGGCCACTGTAAAAATGCAGAAGGACACCTGTCACTCCATCAGTGAGTATTAAGTGTTCACACCTGGGGAGAGCCATGCAGACAGGAGCCCACTTTGAAGAGGTGACAACAGGGCTCTGCTGGATAGTGAGGACACCATGGGGACAGGGGCTGTAAAAGGCACCAATGGCCCTGGGTGGCCCAAGGACTCTGCCTGCGTGGGGAGGTGGCTGTGGAGAAGGGAGCCTGAGAAATGCCCATCTAAGGTCAGTGGCTGAGCCCACCTGGGGCAGCCCTCAGGGAACCTGAGTCCTGCAGGACTGGGACGCCCTTGGGGGGAGTCATTCAGGCTAGCTGAGTTTGCCCAAGAGGAGAAGGGTGCCCTATATGCATACAGTCCCATGACTTTCTTTTGATTTTAATCATTTTGGATAGAACAGTCCCCGAATACTAAGGGCACCATTTTCAATAGCTTCAAAGCTCTCTTTTTCTCCCATTCTTTTGTTTTCTTCCAAGCAGCAGGACCTTTCTGATGTTTCCCCATCCAAAGTCTCCTGCGGCTAACACCTAGCCCCTCTTGTTGAGTCAGAGGTGGGAGGTCACAGACTTGCTCATAGGCCTCCCCTGCATCCCTGCGGCAGCCCTCGGGGAAGAACTCCAGGCTCCAAGGCTCCAAAGAACACAGTTTGACAATGTCTGTGTGGGAGAGAGCACTGGAACTTAAGTTGGAAGCCCTAGAGTGAAGCCAGATTTACCACTCATTAGTTACATAAGCCTAGGCCATCTTAGCCACCCTCGGTCTTAGTTTCCCTCATTTGTAAAATGGGAGAAAAAATACAGCCCTAGCTATACTACAGGATTACCATGGGAATCACGATGACCAAATAAGCAAGTGCACAGCAAATGCATGGGAAGTCTACACGCACTGGAAAGGGCCCCCCGACCAAAGTTTCTATCGTCATTCACATCATACGTACAACTGGCTTCTTAAAATAGACTGTGATTGAACACCCTTCTGCAGGGTCAGGATTTTGAACAGCATGATTCTGAGTCCTCACACGCTGTGGTTCTCAGATATCAAAGGCAGGCAGAAACCCCTCTCCAGAGCCTGCTGGCTGTGATTTTCCGTTAATTCAGATGTCTGCCTTTATATTTTGTCTGTTTCCTTACCTGTCAGACCATCAGCTGTCACTTCTCTCTGCTCTAAGGTGCCTGTCTAGTCCGTAGTTTGCTGCCTCGAATGTGCCGGGGATTTGACAACCAGATAATGAAGTGTATCGGAATCGTGTGTGCAGTGAGGGTGCACTGGCCAAAGGGGGATGGAGACACGCCATGTGCGGGCGAGGCATCGTCTGTTCAGTAGTTTAGAATCTCTTTGGGGGCGCCTGGGTGGCGCAGTTGTTGGGCGTCTGCCTTCGGTTCAGGGCGTGATCCCAGCATTCTGGGATCGAGCCCCACATCGGGCTCCTCTGCTAGGAGCCTGCTTCTTCCTCTCCCACGCCCCCTGCTTGTGTTCCCTCTCTCGCTGGCTGTCTCTGTCAAATAAATAAATAAAATCTTGAAAAAAAATTATAAAAAAAAAAAAGAATCTCTTTACTTTCCGTCTTGCCTGAGGCTCAGATGATTGAGGCTGCAAAACAGTAGGACTGCTGCTGTCCTTGCTCTGAGTCCAAGATTTATCCTGCCAACGAGGCCTACTCGGTGCTCCCCCACCATGGACACCAGAGGAGACCACCGGCTCAAAGCTGAGTTCATAGAAACAGGTGTCCTGGCCCCCAGTTGTCCTATCCCAGGTTCTAGCTGGCTTTGGTCCTTTGTTCTCCTTCCTCCCACATGCCCTGGCTCTGGTCCATCCAGTAAGAAGAGCTCATGTCTACTGCGGACTTCTTCCCTGCCAAGCACTGTGCATTCTTTATTTTATCCAGTACTTGGAACAACGCTGTAAAGTGGGTTCTGTTATTTCCTTCTTGCAGGTAAGAAAATGGCGCTTAGAGGATAAATCACTTGCTCGAGGTCCCACAATTTTTAAGGAATAGGACCAGGGCTTGTAACCTGACAGCTTCTCTGCAGAGTTCTTCTCCTTGGGCATGACACAGAGTGAACTCAAGGCCCTGCTGAATCCTCGACGACCAGATTCTCTCCGACAGAAGCTGCAGCGGCCGGCGCCACAGAGCTCACACGTACCGTGTAGGCCCCGGGGAGCAACGACAGATTTCCTCCAGAGAGTAGAGGGGAGGCCACCCAGGACCAGGTGAGGCCCTGCACCGAGGCTCCAGGTGAGGAGACCTGAGATCTGGGCTACAGGCAGGGAACCGTGAGGCGGTCTGATTTCTGGAGCAGCAGGAAGGTTGCTTGAAAAATACCACCTCCACCTGCGGGCTGATGCCTGAAAAATCCCTTTCCCTTTCACGGCAGAGAGTAAAACTTAAAATATAAATGTTACCAGGCTGTATGGCTTTGTGCTACGATTCTACGGAAGTGTACTTGACTGACACGGCTTTCTTTTTCTCCAGATCCCTGGAGGATTCTGAGAGAAGGAAGAAGCACCTAGTAGCGCTCCTGTGGGGACGAGGGAGGACGGGAAAGAGGACGGGGGACAGCGAACTGTGGGCAGACGCTCTAATGAGGGAAAGGATGCAGAGAGGGGAGACCGGGAGATGGTTTGGTAGTGTCAGCAAACACGGCCGGATTTAGCTCTCCGGCAAGCACAAAGTTGGACAGCTTTGGTTGGCTTCCATCAGCAGCTGCGTTTAAGAAGAGAATCCACTGTTCAAAATGAGGCAGAACGTTGCAAAGAACATAATGTGGATGGGTTTCGGCGCTATTTAGGAAGCGGGTCGGTGTTCTGGCTAAAGGGGGGTTAAGCGGAAAAGACTTTTTGTTTCAACCCCTGCTGCTGGAAAGATCGCTAAAATGTCCCCATTCAATCTCCCGCCTTGGTACACAGCACCCAGGGAACAGAATTCAATTTTTGATGACTGAACGACTTCATGAGCTTTCAGGTCCTTCTGAGTTTTCATACGTTATGGTGCCAGGCTGCAGACAGAAGTGTAGAGAATGTGGCTTCCTGTCTACGCAACGTTCAGACTAGGAACCAATGTGAAGTGAGAAACCAGAGAGCAAGGGAATTCCTGGCGAGGAATGTTTTTCGTCTTCTGTCATTTGTTTGTTTCTCGAAGTCAAATCTCGACCTTGGTACCACCTCAGGCAGGTCGCTTTTGGGGAGGCCCCTCTGGGGAGCGAGATGAGCTGTGTTCTAAGTTCTTACACGGACCCGACGTTCTGCATCTCTGAGAACCGAGCTGCTCGAGTTAGCGGACAGGTCCTCCGAACCTGGGATTTTGCGACCTGCAGCATGCCCCATTCCAGGAAATGGAAAGCCATCCAGCACCAACATGCCATCTCCCACCACAGGACTCACCGTGAAGGCCGCAGACACGCGTCACTGAAACAACAGAACCCACGGCAAGTGCCATTACTTGGGACCACTCGAGGAGATGACAGTCTTTAAACCAGACTGCTTCTCCCAAACACAGTCTGAGGGTGACCTGCACAGAACTGGCCTTGCTGGGGGTTGCTGAGGGTACAGGGCCAAGACCGGAAGTTCAGGGGTGAACACTGCTCTAATCGCACGCATCTGGAACTCGGGGGTCTCTGTGCCTAGATGGACTACAGAAGACGATACTGGGATGGGAGTCCAAGAGTGGCTTGGTAAGTACCCCACGGCTGGTGACCGTGGCGCCTCCTGACACGTGCGTGGCGCAGTCCCATCTCTGAGTGGTTTCTTGTCTTTGAACTCTGATTTTCCCCACTGCCATCTGCGGGGGATGCGGGCCCATATCCTCTTTCACTTGGCAGCGAGGAAGCTGAGCCTCATGGGGCGGGCTGACTTGCTCAAGGCCGCACAGATACTGTGCAGGAGGCAGGGCTGGGACCCAGGCCTCGGATACCAGCCCACTGGTCTTTGAAACTGCCTTAACTCGACTCCTGCTCCAGTGCCCCTGGGAGAGAGGAAAAGCAGGCAACCGCTGTGTTTGTTTCCAGATGGGGAAACCAAGGCACAGAGCAGTGATATTTGCGCCTGGTCACCTGGGAGTTGGGAGTGGCACAGAGGCTAGAAATCACATCATCTGAACCTCAGGCCGGCGTTTTGTTTCCAAACAAGCAACGTCTTTAGTCTGGGATTCCTAGTGGGCTGTGGAATTGCCCACCGTGAACGCCCTGAGCAAGGAGGCCCAGCAACAGGATGGCATGAGGGGGCGGAGACAAGAGGAGAGAGAGGAATGGCAGACGAGCAAAGCTGGGGCCAGTGAGTCCTGCTGGGTGCCAAGCCTGCAGAATGAGATGACGCCGGCAGGTCACCTCACACACTCCTTGCCGCTGGCCTTTTGGCCTCAATCCGTACAGGTCTTCCTTGACCCTCCTTCCTAATCCCTGCAACAGCCCCCATCCTTTCCAACTTCATCCCAGTGCCTTCCTGCCAATGGCTTCTCAAGAGCCCGTGTGGGGGGGGGGGTAGGGGGCAGTTCCCCAGGCCTGCCTTCATCTGAGGTCAGCGGGAGCTCCTCTAATGGGCAGATCCAGTCCACACCATCACGCCAGTGTGATGCCAAGGGTAGAAGGGCTCTCCTCCTCCCCGTCCACTCAAGGGAATGAAGGGAGTAAGCCTCTTCTTAGTTGCAGTAACAGAAGCCACTCAGCGGAGTTGAAGCAAAAAAGATGGGCTCCTCCTCCAAGAGTATTTGATGCAGACAAGGGGTGAGAGCAGAGTCAAGCCTCCTAAGGCCTGGAAATACTGACCAGAGAGCTCTCCAGCAATCGGACAGGCTCGCTCTGTCTCCACTGTCTCTCCACCCCCGACTCCCCATCTTTGCGGGGCACTCTCTGTGTGCAAGTGTAGACCTCACCGGCTCGGCAGTTGTCTGTGCTGCCATCTGCTCTGCTCAGATGACAGCGGCCACCACGCCTGACCCACTTCCTGTTGGACAAGGTGGGAACATGGACGGTGAGGCTGTTGCTGAAGGGCGACGTCCAGAGAGAGAGGAGGGAATCCAGCCACTGCTCCGTGGCTGTGCTCCATCTCCACACAGCCCTGCATCCAGCTGTGCGGCCGGTTTTCCTGCACATCTGGCAGGGAGGGAACTCTCCATCGGGGGCCGAAGGAATTTTTTGGGTAAACTCTGAGACTGTTAAAAATATCTAGTCTATGGGGGTGCCTGGGTGGCTCAGTCGTTAAGTGTCTGCCTTCGGCTCAGGGCGTGATCCCGGAGTCCTGGGATCAAGCCCCACATCAGGCTCCTCTGTTAGGAGCCTGCTTCTTCCACTCCCACTCCCCCTGCTTGTGTTCCCTCTCTCGCTGGCTGTCTCTCTCTCTGTCAAATAAATAAATAAAATCTTTAAAAAATATATCTAGTCTATGTAAGCTCCCCACTTAAATATAACTCCCTGAAGTCAGGGACCTCGTCTAGAGTACTGAGTTCCAGTCTTGTGTCCTCAGAAGCTAGATCATAGTTGGCATTCAAATATTTGTTGATTGAATAAATATTTTTATTTTAAAACAGCTTTACTGAGGTGTAGTGATACGCAACTGCACATATTTAAAGTGTACAATTTTGATATGTTTTGACATACACATGCAACTGTGAAATCATCACCAAAGTAATGAACGTATGCGGCACTCTAGAAGTTTCCATGCCTCTTTGCCTCTCTCCATCCCTAGGCAAGCACTGAGGTGTTTACTATTACTGTAGATTACTTTACATTTTCTAGAATTCTATATACATGGAATCTGACAGTATCTCATTATTCATTCTGGTTTGGCTTCTTTCACTTGGCATAATTATTTTGAGATCCATCTCATATTGCTGTAAGTGGTTCATTCCCTGTTATTGCTAAGTAGTAATTCCGTTGTATGGACATACCACAGTTGGTTCATCTGAATGTTGATAGACATTTGGGTAACTTCCAATTTTCCCTCTATGAAAAAGAAAGCTGCTATGAACATTTGTACACAAGTCTTTGCATGGATGTATATACTTTCATGTCTTTTGAGTAAATATATTGAAGTGGAAAGTCTGGATCATATGGTAGATGTAAATTTAACTTTTAAAGAAACTGCCAAATCATTTTCCAAAATGGTTGTAACATTGATTTCCAAATATTAAGCCAAACTTGCATTCCTGAGATAAAGTGCACTTGGTCAATAGGCATTTTTCTTTGTACATATCATTAAATTCTATGTGCTAAAATTTCGTTTAGACATTTT